>NC_142015.1:14137571-15486321 GCF_049901735.1 Notechis scutatus
CTTACACTCATTTATTTCCCTTGACCATTACCTGTAGTAGATCAGATTCTTGTAGAGAGCTTAAGCTTTCAATAAATCTTTATACTCATTTGAACTGGCTGAATTCCCTGGCACTTGATAAGCAATAGCATTTAGGCTTATATACCCACCCACAGTGCTTTACAGCAGTGATCCCCAACCTTTTTGACGCCGCGCCCGGTACCGGCATCAGCTGGGCACCGCGCCCGGTACCGGCATCAACTGGGCGCCGCCATCTTTTTGACGAAAAGATGGCGCCAGCGCTCCGGTGAGCTTTTTCGGTAGAAATGGCTTTACCTGGAAAAGCTCACCGAAGCTGGCGCCGCCATCTTTTGATGAAAACGTGCTTCCGGTGAGCTTTCTACCCGGAAAAGCTCACCGAAGCACTTTTTTACCAAAAAGATGGCGGCGCCCAGCAAGCCAGCGGCCCGGTAAGACTTGTTCCGCAGGACGGTGCCGTCCGCGGACCGGCGGTTGGGGACCCCTGCTTTACAGCACTCTCTGGGTAGTTTACAAGGTAGAAACATTATCTGCATATTGCTCCCAATGCTCTGAGTCCTCAATTTATCAACCTTGGAAGGATGAAAGACAGAGTCAGCCTTGAGACCCATCAAGATCAAACTCTATGCTGTGGGCAATTTGCCTGCAATACTGCACTTTAACCACTGTGCCACTAGGGCTCTTTTCAAGCCTTATCAAAATTTCAAGTTGATTTACATTTATTTGGCTTATCATGCCAACACCATACCAACACTTCCATTTCCCCCATTTTTTCCTTGTTGGGGAATGCATGGACCCAAACAACTTCTAAAGCTGATGCAACTTTATATGGCAATGTTAGGAGAGGAATAAACAGAAGCATCTAGATGACAAATCTGGGCAAATCTCCTTCTGAGACAAGAATGTGATGCAGAAGCAACTGAAAGAATCACCAGCTCCATGGTTCTTCATAACAAGAGCAAGTCATAAGCCCTTGGTTATGCAACTCCAGAATTTACATGTCTATAGAGGTTCTTAATCATCCAGGTCATGGTGGTCCCAAAAGTGCTTTTCCAAAAGGTAGCTGGACCATCCTGTTTTTCCTTTGAAACTGAACTGAAGAAGCTTCTTGATTGAGAAGCAAAAATGTTTTTCAAAGGAAAAAAACTAAGGAAGATCAGTTGGAAAAAGGGACTTTTGGAATATCCAGAAATTATTATTTGATCAGATTTGGCCGATTATCTTTTTGCCAACAGCATAAAGAAAAGTCTGAGGATTACTAAAGTACTAATGTTCCTCCTTAATACCTGGTAACATAGAATACAGCGGGGCTGCTATCAGAACATTGTTGTCAAAGAAGAAATATTTCTGATCGAAATCCCACATTCTGAAACTCCAGGGGTCATTCATAGCTTCTTTATCTGGAAGACATGGCTATGAGTGAATAGAAATATTTAAAATGGTGAAAATACATTAGCATAGAAAGCAGGTGTCAGTAGAAGAAAATGCAAGTAGTCCTTGACATATAACAGTTCATTTTGGTGACTGCTTGAAGTTACAACAGCACAGAAAAAAGTGGCTTATGATCGCTTTTCACACTTATGACCATTGCAGTATCCCTACCTTCATCTGATCAAAGTATTAAACGCTTAGCAACTGACTCATATTTATGACAGTTGCTGTGTCCTGGAGTCATGTGATCACCTTTTGTGACCTTCTGACAAGCAAAGTCAATGGGGAAGCCCCATTCATTTAACAACCGTGTTACTAATTCAACAGCTGCAGCAATTCACTTAACAACCGTGGCAAGAAAAGTCATAAAATGGAGCAAAACTCACTTAAAACTGTCTCACTTAGCAACATAAATTTTGGACTCAATTGTGGTCATAAGTTGAGGTCTACCTGTGTATAATGTAATAAGTTTTCCCCTTTCTGCTTCTGCATGTTGACCACTCTACTGTTGTATAAAAGAGCCAGGAAAACCTGCTCTTCATCCAGGCCTTTGATGAGAAGAGAGACTCCGCATGTCATCATGCTTGCCATCCTTTATCTTTATTTTTTATGTTTTATTGAAGTGAACGTACAGTAATGGATTGGATTGTTGTGAGCCACCCAGTCATTGGGATGCAAGCCTGCAAGTTTAATAAATTATGGTTGATCACACAGTCAACCAGATGTTTAGGCTGGATTTGGCATTGTTTACCTGTCAAGTTCTTTCCAAGGACCATTATTATTATTATGGTCAGTCGCATAGTCAGTCAGATGTTTAGACTGGGTTTGGCATTTTTATCTACCTGTCAAGTCCCTCCCAAGGACCTGGGATAAACAGATGTTATTGTCTGATGGTGTTAAAGATATTGTTGCAGGATATATCCTGTTCCAAGAAAAGCTTTCTTTTGCAATTGACTGGTGGTGATTTTGTCAATTCTGATGGCTATTATTATGTACCACCTTGCAAACATTTTTCACATTCATGGCTCAAATCAAGGTTGCAAATTGCAAAGACACTGAATATAATTACAAACATGCATATCGCTATTTCCCTTGACCCATTTCGTTCAATTCTTGAGATGAGTCTAAATGCCTCCATTGTTAAGAAACTGCAATGTAACAATTTATCAAGTTCCCAGTTCTAATATACACAGCCAAAGAAAGTTTTAGATTGCAACCCTAAAGTTGCTATTTACCTTTAAATTCATGGAATAAATCTTTTAATTCCTCATCAACAGTTCTCTTCTGCAGTTCCATTTCAGTAGTTACTGAGTAACTTATGATAGCAATTACTGCTGTCTGTCTCTTTGATTACCTTTCAGGCGATTAGATGCCTCTTTTGAAGTTATAGTTACAATTCTAGAAGAAGCAACTGAAAGAGATTTGCATTACATTTAGGATGAGAAGAGAATTAAAGTCAATAATTATTCTAAGCAAAAAATGAAAAGAGATCAAGAGCTTTGTTACATATGGATAGAAACCAGAGCCAAGAAAACTGGTTTTTAACAAGAGAATGAAGGCAATGCACTGTTTTTTAAAAAATAGTTTTTATTGCAGTTTTCAAAAATACAAATCTCAATCATAGTCTTAATGTTTTGGCATCGACAAATACATATATCCTATATACATTTATTTATAATCATATTGATAATCGACTAAGGTCTCCTGCTTTATTTGCCATAATCCTTCTTCCTAATCTTAGTATCTGTTTTTTAACCACTCATACCATTTATCCCTTATTGCGTAATATTCCGAATCCTCCTTGTCTTTCAATGTGAGCTTATCCATTTGGCACATTGCAGTACCTTTTGTATGATCAAGTCTTCTGAGGAGGTATTGGCTCCTTTCCATAATTGTGGGAAAGTTATTCTGGCTGCCATCAAAATATGTAATATAATATACTTAATCTTTTTACTATATTGGCCTGTAATTATTCCAATAAAAAGAATTCCAGTTTGAGTTCAGTTTGGTGTTTGGTAATCTCTTGTAGCCAGTTTTTTATTTTAACCCAATATTTCCTGGTCTCGGGACATAGCCACCATATGTGATAGAAGGTACCATACTTTTGTCAACATTTCCAACATTTTGGACTTATGTTGGGGTACATCTTAGCCAATCTCGCTGGGGCCAAGTGCCAACAATAGAACATTTTTTACAAATTTTCTTTGTAAGTTGTGGAGGTTGTTAATTTATCATTTCTAGTCCATGGTTTCTCCCATTCATCTAATTCAATACTGTATCCAAAGTTCTGTGCCCATGCTATCATTGAACCTTTTGCAATTTCTTCTTCCATATTGAATTCCAATAAATAGTTATACACTTTAGTTATAAATTTTTCCTCTGCTCCAACTAAAATTTTATCTAATTGTTGTTGTTCTTTGTCAAATCCAAATTCCTCTAAATCCTTTTTATATCTATCCTGTAGTTGTAAATATGGCCACCAGTCAATTATAATTCCTTGTTCTCTCAGCTCTTGGTTCATTTTAAGATTCCCTTGATTATCTAATAAACCGTTATAGCTTACCATTTCTTTTAATATCCAATGTATTTTGGTAGATCGTGGCCTCCATAGTTGACAGCCAGCAGGGTATCTTGATGTAATGTTTCTTTTTAATTTTCATCCAAATCTGAATAAGTGAGCCTCTTATTTGATGTCTATAGAAGTAAGAGTGTACCTTACTCCTTTTTCCCCATAAAAATGCATGCCAGCCTATCTGGAGGACATAACCTTCTAATGTTAAAATTATTTTATTTTTTAAATTTACCCAATCCTTTATCCAGGTTAGTGTCATGGCCTGATAATAGAGTTCCCACTCTGGTACTCCAAAACCACCTCTGCTCCTTCTATCCTGTAGCATTTTCAATTTAATGCACAGTTTCTTGCCTAACCAGATGAACTTCATTGTTGTTTTGTTTAGCTCTTCAAAAAAAAAATTATCTAGTTTTATAGGAATTGTTTGAAATAGGTATAATAGTTGGGACAAAAATGCACTGCTTTATTGTTGTCATAGGATTGCTTAGGTTTGTATTTCTTACTATGGCTTTGCAGCATTTTTGCTGAAATAGGACTAGGGAAATAAAATGCTTTAGATAAAGAAGGAAAGGGAAAAGCAAAAGGAAAGAGAAAGGGAAGAGAAAAGGAAAGGAAGGAAGGGAGGGGGGAAAAGGAGGAAAAAGGAGGGAAGGGGAAAAGAGAGGGAAAGCTTTAAAAAACTACAGGACAAAAAAGCAGCTTAGTATCTAAATTTGTGGACATGCCCACAGTCAACTGAAATCGTCTTGCATTTTGTAAAACTAGAAAAACTAATTTCTGGCCTATCTAAATTACTTTTGACCTTCATATTTCCAAGAGAAGGATTCATGCTTGAAAATGATTCTGCTAACTTAAGTTCCCCTTTTACATAACATGAATAGATTTGTCTTCTTGGCTATATAGGCAAACAATGGTTCTATTCTGGAATTTCTCTCCAAACAAATCTGCCTACTATCATCTTGAACCCTGTTAAATCCATCGTCGGAAAGGAGACTCGGGAGCCAGTGACCAGTTTCAGCTCTTTATTAGGTCCCGAGATCGGCTCGGGCTACAGAAGAAAAGCGGCGGCTTTTATTCTCTGGCCACGGCGGCCGCGGCCAATGGCACCGCTTTGAATCTCCCGCGATTAGTTTCCACCAATCAGTGCGGCTCGCTCAGCCAATCAGGTTGCTGTGTGTTCTGACCAATCACAGCGCGGCGCTTGCAAGTATGTTAATGGATCATACAGAACACCCCTCCCCTCTTGGTATGGTCCTACGTAACGTAGTCCCGTAAGTAGGCAGGGCTCCGTACTTGCCTACTTGACCTGCGCAGGTTAGTTGCTGGTTGGCCTTCGGCCGGTTCGGTCGGGTTCTGTGTCGCTCTCTGCCTCGTCGATGGAACCGCCTGGAAGTGTGAGCCGGGCCTTTCGTTGCAGCTCCCTCCCGGTCTACCCGGCTGGTCGAGCTGCTGTTGTCGCTGCTCCCGCCGGTCTTTCCAGGCTGGTTGAGCTGGCCTGGCTGCTTCTCCCTGGTGAGGCTTCGAGCTGGGTGTCTGTTTCTGTCTCGGTTGGTAAGTATTCCTGGTTTCTTTCTGGTTGGGGTTGGTTCCCGGGGCCTTCCCTCCCCTCTTGGTTTGTGCTGGGGAGGTTCCCTTCTCTTTCTGGGTGTCTGTCTGTGCTTGTTTGCGTGTCGGTTGTGTTTCCCGTGGTTGTTCTTGATCTTATTTGATCGATGTGTCGCTTTCCATTCTCGTCCATCGGTTGTTTGTAGCCGGTACGAGCGGGACCTGTTGCTTGGGTTATCGTCGCCGGTATCCAGAGGGGGTCCCCTCTCAGGTTTTTTGCGTATACCGCATCGCCTGGTGTAAATGTTCGGTACCTGCTTGATGAATCGGTGGGTTTTTCGGAGCTGTATGTGGGGTGCAGCCTATCCAGGGGGGACCTTAGTTTCCTCCCCATTAGGAGTTCTGCGGGGCTTTTGTTGGTCGTTGTATTTGGTGTTATGTGTTGGATAAAAAGTAGTTTATTTAATTTTTCCTGCATGTTCCCCGTCTCGGTTTTTTGAATTGTTTTCTTTGTGAATTGGACCATCCGTTCCGCCCTACCGTTCGCCGCCGGATGAGCCGGCGCTGTCAGGGCGTGCCGTATTCCCCGTTCCGCTAGGAATTTTTCAAATTCCAGTGCGGTGAACTGTGGTCCGTTATTCTGACACAATTACATCCGGGAGGCCGTGGGTCGAGAACAGTCTGTTGAGTTCTCAGATGACGGCTTCGGTGGTGGTAGTTTTCATGTCGCTTACCTCCAGCCAATTGGAATAAGCGTCTACCGTTATGAGGAATGTATGTCCTTTTGTGGGTCTGGCGAACTCTATGTGTATCCTGGACCATGGTCCCCTGGGGGTTTCCCACTCCCGGATTGGGGCGGCGGGTGGGCATGGTCTGGATTCCTGGCATTGCTTACAGCTAGCCACCCAGGCTTCAATTTGCTTGTCCATCCCTGGCCACCAAGCATAGCTTCTTGCCAAGGCTTTTGACCTGACGATTCCCGGGTGCCCCTCATGTAACAAGTCCAAGAACCGTTTTTGTAATTTTTCTGGGATTACCACCCTGTCCCCCCATAATATACAAACCTTCTGCGTGGAAAGTTCCAATTGTTTGTTTTTAAAAGTCCTGAATGTCTAGTCGACGTCCTTTTCCGGCCAGCCCTTCTCCGCCCATTGTAATACCCGCGCCAGACGTTTGTCTTTATTGGTTTCGTGGGCAATGTCTGATGCGGTTAGGGGGAGGTTGGGTATGGCCTCAATGCTCAAGGTGGATGTTGTGGGTGCTGGGTCGGCGTCCAGGTCGGGTAACGGTGTGTGGCTCAAGGCGTCTGCGTGCGTGATCGTTTTGCCGGGTCGGTGGATCAGCCGGTAATTGTAGGCGGCGAGGAACTCAGACCACCTTGTCATTCTTGGGGATAGAATGTTCCCTGCCAGGATGCCCAACAACGGCTTGTGGTCCATGATGATGGTGAATGTCCTGCCGTAGAGGTACTCGTGGAACCTTTTGACGGCGGCGATGATTGCCAGGGCTTCCTTGTCGAGTTGGCTATAGTTCCTTTCTGGCTTCAACAAGGTTCTTGAGTAAAAGGCGATGGGTGCTTCGTTTCCGTTTGGGAGTGTGTGGCTGAGGATCGCCCCGATCCCGAACGGTGATGCGTCGCACGTGACTGTCAGCGGGAGGGTCTCGTTGTATTGGATGAGGACGGCATCCGATGTGAGTAGGTCCTTGGTTTGGTTGAAAGCAGTTTCCTCTCATTTCCCCCAGGTCCAGGTGGCTGTTTTATCGAGCAGCCTATGCAATGGTTCCGCCGTGGTCGCCTTTTGGGGTAGGAAAACATTGTAGAAATTAATCAGCCCAAGAAATGCCTGCAGTTCTGTTTTGTTCCTTGGTCTGGGGGCTTCTTTGATGGCTCTGATTTTTTTCTCGGTTGGGTGAATGCCGTGCCGGTCTAGGAGATATCCTAGGAACTCGACCCTCTCTGTATGCAGCTGGCATTTTTCTTTTTTGACTTTAAGCCCGGCCTCTTTGAATTTTGTTAGTACCTCCCTCAGGCGACCCTCCAGTTCTCTTTGGTTGGCTGCTGACACCAGTACATCGTTGAAGTAGGGCACCACTCCCTTGATTCCTTGTAGGAGTCTTTCCATGAGGCTCTGGAAAATTCCTGGGGCTACGCTGACTCCAAACTGGAGTCTCTTACAGCGAAAGGCCCCCCGGTGGGTTACTATGGTCTGCGCCTCGGCGGTTTCTGCGTCGACCGGTAACTGTTGGTAAGCTTGTGCCAGGTCGAGCTTCACAAAAACCTTGCCTCCCCCGTGAGTGTAGGAGGTGCTGCACTACTGAGACGGGGTAGGCGCTTTGTTGTAAGGCGCAATTTAGGGTGGCCTTATAGTCCCCACAGATTCTCACCGACCCGTCGGGCTTGACTGGGGTGACTATGGGGGTCTCCCACCGGGCGTGATCAGTTGGCTCTAGGACCCCCTGTTTGATGAGCTTGTCTATCTGCTCATCGATCTTCGGCCGGAGTGTGAAAGGTACCCGCCGTGGTTTTAAACGTATCGGGGGAACGCTGGGGTCTAGACTGAAGGAAATAGGGGGCCCTCGGTACTTGCCTAGGGTGCCGTCGAACACTTCCTGGAAGTCCCTTGCGAGTTGCTCTTCCCAGTCTGCCTCTGTGATGTGGTCGATGCCGGTTACTTCGATCCCGAGCGGCGCGAACCACTGTAGTCCCAAAAGGCTGGGTCTGTCTCTATCCACGACCGTCAAGGGAAGCCTTGCTGTGCGCCCTTTGAAGGTTACTTCGAAGAGTCCTGTTCCGACTACGGGGATGCGGTTCCCTTGGTAGTCTTTAAGGACTAACTTCTGGCTTTCCAGCCCCCTCTTGTGGATTGTGGGCACCAGGAGCTTGATTTCCCGCCATGCAACCATGGAGAGGTAGGACCCGGAGTCCACCTCCATTTTGCATGGCTTGCCCTCGATGCCCACTTTCACGATACCTTCCGGGCGTCTGAGCTCGATGAATGGCCGATGACGACCGTCTGGTGGGTTTCCTCTCTCTGCCGGTTCTCGCCGTTCCGTCGGCCCTGTCTGTCCCGGTTCCAGCGGCTCTCAGCTTGGCGGTCCCTGGGCCTGGGGGGGGTGCCGTCTCGTCTCCGGTCGCTGTTGTCTCGTCGACGGGGGCTGTAGGCTTTCTTGAGTTGGCAGACTCGGGCGATGTGGCCTCTCTTGTCGCAATGCCGGCAGATCGCGTCGAAAAACCGGCACTCTGATCGAGGGTGGTCGCCTCCGCACCCGGCACAGTGGGGTCCCGACTTACGACTTCGCCGATCACGCCGGTCCCGTTCTGTTTGGAGTTGATGGATGTCCTCCTCGTCGTCCGTGGTGTTGGAGGCGGAATCGAGGTCACCATGGTGGGTGGTGGTGGTTGCTCGGCGGCTTGCTCCTGGGTGCGCCTCAGTCGTCGTGGCCGCCTCGGAGGTTGTGGCTCAATCCCCGGTATCAGACCTCCGCATTCGGGCCGCTGATTTCCGGGTTGCTTCGGCTGCTGTGGCCTCGGCAAGGGCATCTGCGAGGGAGATATCACCCTTGGCCATCAGTCTGCTTTGTAGGACTGGGTCCCTGAGCCCGAGGATGACGCGGTCTCGTAGCGCCTCATCCATATCCGTGAAACCGCACATGCCTCCTAGGTTTCGCAGATCAGCCATGAAATCACTGATGCTCTCACCCGGCTTCTGGTCCCGCCGGTAGAAATCGTGCCGTCTGATGAGGGTCGGCACGGCGGGAGCATAGTGGCCTCGGAGCAGTGGCTCGAGGTCGGTCCAGTCCATCGCCTTCATGTCCTCAGGCTTCGCAAGGGCTTTTGCCATCTTAAACACTGCGGGCCCGCAGTACGTCAGGAAAACAGCCCTTTTCTTCTGCCCGTTTGCGTCCTTGAGGTTGCTACTCTCCAGGAACATCAGGAACCGATCAATGTACGATTCCCAGTCCTCAGTAGCTTGGTTAAAGGGTGCGGGCGGTGCGAGGCTGGCCATCTCGTCGATCTCGTTCCCTCGGGACCACGTGCTCGGTGGGTATCAGTTTTGGGATCCCACCTTCGTCGCCAGTGTTAAATCCGTCATCGGAAAGGAGACTCAGGAGCCAGTGACCAGTTTCAGCTCTTTATTAGGTCCCGAGATCGGCTCGGGCTACAGAAGAAAAGCGGTGGCTTTTATTCTCTGGCCGCGGCGGCCGCGGCCAATGGCACCGCTTTGAATCTCCCGCGATTAGTTTCCACCAATCGCGGGGGATTCGCGGCGGGCCAATCAGTGCAGCTCGCTCAGCCAATCAGGTTGCTGTGCGTTCTGACCAATCACAGCACGGGGCTTGCAAGTATGTTAATGGATCGTACAGAACAAACCCAACATTGCCTGTAGCAAAAGTGAGAAATTAGAACTGTGCATCTTGAAACTGAACAGCAAATATCAAAATTTGGCAGGCATTTGAGGGTTTTTTTCTTTTTACTGAAAAAAGAAACAAAATGGGCAAACCCAATCTTAATGTCCTTGATTGTTTTGTTTAAAAAAATCCATTTAAACATTCCTCAAACTAAGAGGTCAAACAAAATTGCTATTTTTCCTGGGGGGTTTAGAAGCTGTGGGGATGGGAACATTTGCCTGGTTTACAACTGAATCTCTTGTAATACTCAGAATCAAGAAGTTAACTTTTCTAGTATCTCCTCTTGAATTTTTTCTTCATCTTTTAAAAGAAAGATGAAGCATTAGGCTACATTTGGTGGCCTTATGCTTATGCATAGTTTTGCGGGGGACCCCAGAAAAAGTTACTCTTTAGTGGCATTTTTTTTTTTAGTAGAGTTCTGAAACTCTTAACAAAAGTCTCTAAAACCTTACACCTTCTGCTTAATCAGAAGTGACTATGTAAATATCTAACAAAATACAATGAGATCACTGTATCTTCATTGCTATCAGTGTGAAGTTATGAAGCTATGAAGATGTTGTACATTCCTAACGGGGATCATCCTTTATTAAGAAATCCATTCCCACAACCTTATTGGTTCCAGAATAAAAATCCAAAGACATCTTCAAATAAGGAACTGCATAGATAGTCAAGCTTCCATTTTGCCTTTCAAATGTTTCCCAATCTTTACAAAATATAGTTCACCCAATTTGTCCCGCATGAGATGCTTTGGAGCATCAAGGTGAGCCGGAGAGAGATTGATTGGAAAGTGGTGCCTGTCAGGAGGGAGAGTTAGAAAGTTCTTGCTGTTCTTTTTCTTTCTTTTTCTTTTTCAGTTCTATGACATCCTTTTAAAAGAGAGCCAGGGGTTAAGGCATTAGATTAGAAACCAGGAGACCATGACTTCATGTCCCGCTTTAGGCACAGAAGTTAAATTGGGTGACCAGTCTCACTTTCTCATAGCCTTAGGAAGAAGGCAGTTGCAAACCCCTTCTGAAATCTTGTCTAGAAAATTCCAAGGGCTTGTCCAAGAGTTACCAGGAGTGTAAATTGATTCAAAAGCACACTCACAGCATCCTTTAACGTTGCTTGAGATATTTGCTCCATAGGACAGGGTGATGAATCCTCTCTCAGACCTTCCATCTAAAACCCTCTGCATTTGCTATTAAAGTAGAGATTTAGACTGGGGGAAAATTAGAGGATTCTTGATTTTCTGTCTCACAACCAAAATGATTGCATAAATGGAAGAGAAAGATCATTCTGAACATTTAAAAAAAGAAAGAAAATAAAGAAAGATAATAGGAACTAAAAAAATAGTACCTGAAATGATTGAATAAGTCCTGTTCCACTCTGTGCTTTCTTTCACTCTGGGTTTTGCCATGGTTTTGCATAAAGTTTTAACAACTTCCCAGTAGTTAAACTTCATTAATGATTTGCAGTTTCAAGATTAGGCACAGTATAAACTTAGCAGGAAGTTGCCTTCCTATAAAACAAGAAGTTCATTGTACTTTCGGCAAACTTTTACTGTAACTTACCAGGGCTTTATATAAACAAATGTATATAGATAGGGCTATTTACCATGGTGTGCTTGTAAACCTTGCCTGAGGTTCCCCAATGGATATATGCCTCAAGTTATAATGTATAGAACATGAAACTTCACACAATGACTACATTCTTGTAAAATGGCTATGACGCACCAAATAAATTAAACTTGTTTATTCATCTACACTCATGTACCATTACAAAAAGATGAAAACAATGCTATGAAATTCCTGGCCAATTACACATTGATTGACTGATTGATCTCCAACTTTATTTGGAGTTAGCTTCAAACAAAACTCTTCAGTATAGTAAGCTAGTAGTAGTGGTAGGCGATAGGGATATCAAGAGTATTAACAGAATAACAGAGTTGGAAGGGACCTTGGAGGTCTTCTAGTCCAACCCCCAGCTTAGGGAGGAAACTCTGTAGCATTTCAGACAAATGGCTGTCCAGTCTCTTCTTAAAAGCCTCCAGTGTTGGAGCAGTCAAAACTTCCAGAGACAAGTTGTTCCACTGAGTAATTGTTCTGTCAGGAAACTTCTCCTATGTTACTTCTCTCCTCGATTGGTTTCCATTGATTGCCTCTTGTCTTTCCTTCAGGTGCTTTGGTGATTGGTTGACACCCTCTTCTTTGTAGGATCCATAGTAGGCTGTGATCCCAATGAACTCTCCCCAACAACCCTTTCAGGTTCTACTGGTATGAAATAAATAAAATGATGTAGGAGATGACCAGGCTGAACCTGAGGGGAAAGGGTCGAGCGCGTTACCAATCTTGAGTCTCTTCATGCTCATAAGAGATCTAAGTCCAGGCCATCTTGAATTCTGTTGACACTTATGTGCCGCCAATTTGCTTTGACAGTTAGTAGTTCAGATTCTTGTAGAGAGCATTAGCATACAATATAGGTAATCCCCTGGGTTAAGAGTGTTCATTTAGTGCCCATTCGAAGTTACGAAATAAGTGTCCCCAAGTGTTTACGAGCAAGTTCTGAAATCACAAATGTTGCAGCACCATGGCAGTTGTTCTCTCTTATGAACAATTGTAGAGGTCTGCAAAATTTACCCTATTTCCCCGTCTCCACTCCCCACAATTCTTTCCCCCTCTCATCTTGGATTTGTGGTGCATTTCTCCTGCTCCCCCATTTCCAACTCTTTTCTACTGGAACACTTTTCACCCAGAAAAGTGAAAAGCCATCTGCTCCATTTTTAAGCACCCCTTTTGCAAGGTAATGAAGCTTCTAGCCCATGTCAGTTCTCTGTTCGAGTGAAAAGTGTTTGGGCGCCCATGGGATGCTTAGAAACGGATCCATCTAGAAACAGGAGAAAGGCACCACAAACACTTTTCCCACCCAGAATGAAAGTTTCTGGGGTCCATGATCTCATGAGAGTTCAGGCACCCAGTCTCTGCAAAAGAGGATAATTGCCTGAATTCGTACAATATTGCGGCACCCAGGTGCTTCCATCGACTCTTCCTCTCCCTCAAAGGTACAGAAACACAGAGGTGACAGATCTTGTAAGGTGAGTCCAGCGCACAGAAAGGGAGGTAGAAGCATGAGGTATCTTAGTGGGTTGGGTGGCCTTGGGGAGTCTGTTCTATCATTAGACCCCCCCATGGCCTTCTCCACCCTGAAATATCTCATTTCCACTTAACAAACTAAGCATTTGATTAGTGAATGTGTGGGCAGAAAGCAGGGACCGATCTCGTTCAAGGTACGAGATTCACTCCTACGAATTCTTGAGGTACAAATGGAATGGGCAGGCTCCATTATATTTGTAACTTGAGGACTACCTGTAAGCCTATATTTGTTTGAACTGCCTGGACTCCTGATTTCCCATACTGACAAGTTCATCTTAATAATGACCTTCGCTGTTTTCTTTTTTAGTCAGAGGTCTACTTGAAACTAAAGACAGAACACCAGATACTTCTCCAGAAGAGGTTTTTTTAAAAAAAGAAAATATTTTTTTTATTGAAAAGTTTAACAATACTAAAATAATATAAACTAAATGTCATGGTTCTGAGTAATGCTCCCAATCAATTCAAGATTCAGGCCTTGGCTTCCTCAAAAATCCTGTTTATTGGGAACATCATATCAGCACGGTCAGAGATGAAACCAACAATCAATAATTCCCATATTTTTTGTATAATTAAAGAATATATACTGTCCAGCCCGCTTGTGTCATAGGTCAGGTTAGCCATCCAAGCAGGCGATGGACTTCTCAGCACTCCCTCGTGCCATTGCTAGGGCACATTGATTCAGCCTTGGTTCTCAGGAGCCTTATTATTGTTATGTCTGGCACATTGGAGGAAAATTCACAACCAGATCAGATTAACAGAGTTGGATGGGACCTTGTAGATCATCTAGTCCAACCCCCTGCCCAAGCAGGAGACCCTACCATTTCTGACAAATGGCAGTCCAATCTCTTCTTGAAAGCCTCCAGTGATGAAGCTCCCACAACTTCCGAAGGAAGCTGTTCCATTGGTTGATTGTTCTCACTGTCAGAAAATTTCTCCTTATTTCCAGGTTGAACATCTCCTTGTTCGGCTTGCATCCATTATTCATTGTCCAACCTACAGATGCTTTAGAAAATAGCTTGACCCCCTCCTCTCTGTAGCATCCCCTCAAATATTGGAAGGCTGCTATCATGTCTCCCCTGGTCCTTCTCTTCAGTAGACTAGCCATGCCCAGTTCCTGCAATCGTTCATTGTATGGTCATATGTTCATCATATCTTCTCCGCACATTTTTTTTTGAATCTCAACATCTTTTTTATGGTGTGGTGACCAAAACTGGATGTAGGTGTGGTCTTACTGTGAAGAGTTGCACCATCTGTGCCACGATGAATAAACAACTAGGAACCACCACCCCCGGACTTATACAGACAGTAGCAGAACCAACATGGCCATGGGAGGAGATTGCAATGGATTTCATAGTGGAGTTGCCAAAAAGTGGAGGAAACATGGTGATCTGGACTGTAATAGACTTATTTTCCAAACAGGCGTAATTCATACCATGCAGTGGACTACTGTCAGCCCACCAGTTAGCCAAGCTGTTTTTGAAACACATCTACCACCTGCATGGAGTGCCATGGAGAATTATCTCAGACAGAGGAGTCCAGTTTACGGCCAAATTTTGGAGGGAGTTCCTGCAGATTATTGGGTCCTCCCAGGGACTTAGCTCAGCTTTTAATCCAAGTACCAACGGGTGGCAGAGAGATTGAACACCATGATAGAGCAGTACCTGAGGTGCTATGTGAATTATCAGCAATCCAATTGGGTGGACCTCCTGCCTTTTGCGGAGGTTGCGTACAATAATGCTGTTCACAGTAGCATGAGACTAACTCCCTTCAAAGTGTAGCAGCAAATCATATATCGAAGACAGGACTCAAGACCACGAAAAAGGTGGAGGAAATCAGGTTTATTGCACAATACGTTCAGAGTATTAGCATGACAAATTCTGAACACCCAGCTGCATCTGGGGTGGTTTCTTTATACCCAGAATGACCTCATCATATGTCTGGGCGTTTACCTTTAACACTTTCACAAATTACGGTCAACTGATTATACACGCATCTTAGGACAGATAAATGCAATATCCTGTGTTACGGCAGGAACACAAAAGAGGATATGATAATTTTGTTTTCTTGCTTATTCTATTATCTTACACCAACAGTAATTTTCCATTCCCATCCTTAGTTGCAAGAGAAGCATAGCTTTACTTCCTTAAAATATAAGTTCCTTAATTTCGCAACAAACAAAATACAGAAGTAAATGTGACCTGTAAGTTAGTTCTAACCTATGACCTAGTTTACTATAATGTCCATATTTTATATGCCTTAATTGGTCCTGCTTCATTCCCCCCTTTGAAACTACACCCACATCAAGAGATTTAGTGTGCAGTTTCATATTCATCCAAATTTTGAGTAGTGGGATAAAGAGGAAGAAGTTCTTCATATGTTCCCGAGGGGTCGTGGGCCCATAAGGCCATTACCTTTTCAGTTGTTTTCTTTTCGACAAGAAGTGAGAGGCTGCTGGAAATGGTACGCACGAAGATAGGAAGAATACAAGGCAAGATTACACATCCAGCAGCAATCATCCCAACCAGTGCCACAATGGCCTGTAGGCCAGGTAACTTAGGGAACCAAGAACCAAAAACTTCACCAAAATCAAAACCCTTCCATTTTTGAACAGGGACATGAGCAAGAGTCATAATGCGTTTAGCGCGCTGTTCAATGATTTCTCCTATATCATCAAATTCCAAACAGCAGTTGGTAAAATTGAATTTCCCACAGACCCCACCTTCAGCAGCCAAAAGATAGTCTAAGGCCAAGCGATTCTGATAGATAGCATCCCTGAACTTTCTTTGTTGCTCCGCCAAGGTAACCAGAGACTGCGCAGTTTCATTAGCTATTAACTCAAGCACCGCCTGGAGCCTAATAATGCGGTTGAGCATATAGATAGGGGTACGGTATCCCCAAGACCCGTCTGCTGCCCACATACTTGGGTTGTAATACTGGACAATTCTCTCTAGGGGCCAGTCTCCGTCACTCCAGTCCCCAATTTTGTAAGGCCTATCAGCTTGCAATTTTCTGCCCTGCCATAGATTAGCATTCAATGCCTGGGGTATGTTTAGTGGCATCATAAAGAAAGAAGGATTAATAATTCCTAAGGTGCAAGTCCCTCTCCAGTCAGTGGGTAGAGAGCTATAGGCCACATCCCCGCATATCCAATGTACACCCGGAGGGGCTTCAGAAGCGTTTTCAAAGGAATACTTATCTGCCCAGTAGGTGTTGGTCCTGTTAGGCCAATAATGCCAGACCTTTGTGGACAAATAGAGTACCAGGTTCCATTGAAACAACAGGGGGTGGGAGTCAATGTGCAGGTGTAGTGGGTATGGTATATCAAGGTAGTGCGAATCTCCCTTCCCCGTAATACTGTTTTGAGGCATGCAGTGCAATTGTTGGGACATAAGGGGTCCCGACCACTGAGGGCCTGATCTAATGTAGGAGGGATCTTGTTAGCCTCGTTTTCACCCTGGGGCTTAGGAAATTTGGGCTTTTGTGCGGGGGTGTGGTATCTAGGATTTCTCCAATAAGGAGTGGGTACGATTCCACTTTCCCTATAACACACAAGTCCCTGGTTTCCCATACATCGCTTTAAAGGGGCTTCCACTCGGAAGATGCCTGTGCATTTTTTTCCGTTACAACCTGTAGGGGGGCTCCAGGTATCATAGATGCATTGGGGTAGACTAAAGTCTGTGCAGGTTGCCGGTGTTCCTATAGTATATCTGAGGCCACCCCTTCCATCCTTACATTCAGGGTGCATCTCACATTTCTGCCCCTCAGAGAGAGCGGTGGAGCTATCCCTAGGGGCCGCTGTGTAGCACTTCTCCCCATAATTTCCAGCACATCTTAACACTAATGTGTTCTGCATCTGGCCGTTTTCCATGGGCAACATATAAAAACAATTGGAGGTAATGTTGAAAATTGTGCAAGTAGGCGGAGTCCCAACATACGCTGTCAATATCCCCTGTTTATCAACACAGCCATCACACGCCGGGTCATGTTTGTACGATGCTAACTGATAAGCAGAATTACGGGGTAGTCGGGTATGTTTCACCGAGACCCATGGGGATCGTAGATAGTAGCACCGTATCGTGTTATTTTTCATACATTGCCAATACTTAGTCCCTTGATATTCGCACTGGGGAAGATTTGTAATACGACAGTTAGGGGGTCTATATTCAGTATAAGTGAAATGTTTACCTGTAGGTCTTACCAAGTAGCAATCCAGACATGTTTCAATTTCCCTAGCATTAACCATTGGTGGGGGTTCATCCTCGAAAGGATCTGGTGAGTACCACTCCTCCATTATGTCATCGTCTAGGAGCAACGGCTCCTCTGACACCACCTTTTTCTGCTTCAGTGTTGAATATAGGTATAGTGAATTGATTGCAACACTTAGCACTAGCAGAATGGTCACAATCCAGACAGACGGCATGAGCCCTCTGCGGATGCACGCGGTTTCCCTTAACCTCTGACTAGCTTCCATTTCCCTTTATTCCCCCCTTTTTCCACAGCCTAGAACTAGGTACGGGAAACTCTAGACCTCAGGCGCCAAGGGAGACCCGTGCGGTGGGCGTCAGCTTCCGGAGTAACGCCAGCAGGGGTGCGACGGTCTTCGCCTCCCGTAGGTAGAGGGACAGCTTCCGGTGTGTCACCACTAGGGGAGAGCAAATCCTCTTCGTCTCCCGTAGGTAGAGGGACAGCTTCCCATACTTCATCTAGAGTGACCACAGCATACCCTGCCTTTCTAATCCCCTCGTGCAAGTAACTAGTCCCATCTGTGAATAAGGTGTAGTCAGGAGCAGGGAGGGGCACATCCTTCATGTCAGGGCGACTAGCATAGGTTTCCTCAATTGTGTGGATGCAGTCATGAACTAATTCTGTGTCAGGCTCGGGTAAAAGTGTGGCAGGGTTCAAGGAGGTGGATTGGGTAATGGTGACCATGGGGTTATGAGTGAGGAGCGCTTGGTACTTGAGCATGCGGGGGTTGGTCAACCACAAGTGTCCCTTCATTTCCAAAACAGACCTAAGGGCATGGGGGGTTCGAATATCCAATCGCTGACCAAAGGTCAATTTACTGGCCTCTTGGGTCAGTAGGGCTGTCCCAGCCACAGCCTTAAGACAAGTGGGCCACCCCTTGGCAACATTGTCAAGTTGTTTAGACAGGTATGCCACAGGGCGGTGCCAAGTGCCAATGACCTGGGTGAGGAAGCCTACTGCAACATTCCGTTTAGTGTCCACAAATAGCTGGAATGGCTTTTCTAAATCTGGGAGGCCTAAACTAGGAGCTTGCAATAGGGCCTGTTTGAGTGAGAGGAAGCTGGCTTCCTCCTCACCGGCCCACTGGAGTGGGTCTTTATTGGCCCCTTTTGTGGCCTCATAGAGAGATTGTGCAATGAGGCTAAAGTTGGGAATCCATATACGACAGAACCCTGCCTCTCCCAGAAATCCCCTCAAGTCTTTTCTGCTAGTTGGCCTAGGAAGTTGACAAATAGCCTCCTTGCGCTCATGGCCTAGTGTTCTCTTCCCTTGTTCAATATCATAACCCAAATACCTGACCTTCTGTAAAACTAATTGTGCTTTGTTCCTAGAGGCTTTATATCCTAAACTCTGCAAGAGGGAAAGTAAGTCTCTGGTATTGTCCCAGCAGAGTTCCTCATTGAGTCCTGTCACCAGGAGATCATCTACATATTGCAACACCACGTCAGGGGCTGGTGTGTGCAACGCTTCTAGATCCTTGGCCAGAGCTGCCCCAAAGAGAGTTGGTGAATTTTTAAACCCCTGAGGCAGCCTTGTCCAAGTGTACTGCTGTTTCCGTCCTGTGACGGGGTTCTCCCATTCAAAAGCAAACAAGTATTGGCTATGTTCATGGATGGGTATGGTGAAAAAGGCATCCTTCAAATCTATGACCGAGAACCACTGAGCGGCCTGAGGAATTAGGCCTAGTATCACATATGGGTTGGGGACCACCGGATGGATGGTCACTGTGGCCAAATTAACAGACCTGAGATCCTGTACCGGCCTAAAGCGGCCATCCCCCTTCGGGATGGGCAATATTGGGGTATTCCAAGGAGACTCAGTTGGCACTAGAATATTATGTTCCAAGTATATATCAATAATGTCCTGAATAGCCTGCATAATGTGGCGTGGATATGCCCTCTGGCGAATCCTCACGGGGGTTTTCATCGGCACTTCCTCTACCAGGATGGGTGGATGATGAGCTGCAAAGCCGGGGGGGTTATCTTCTGCCCACAAATGAGGAACCTGGAACTGTCTCCATGTTTCCTCTTTCCTGTTGCTGAGATCTCTAGCGACCATAAGCCGCCAGGATTCCTCTAGGGGTACAGACAAATTCAACTTGCCATAACCCAGGTGCATGGAGCCGTCTTCTTTGAAGGATATTTGTGCTCGTAATTTACAAAGTAAGTCTCTTCCTAATAATGGGATAGGGCAATCGGGCATGTAGACAAACTGATGAGTAATAGCTTGGCCCTTTACTGTACACTCAAGGGGTTCTAAGAAGGGGCGTTGGGATGTACTCCCCGTTTCCCCTTGGATATTAATAGTCTGCCGAGAGGCTTGGGCCAAAGGCTGAGTTAGGACGGATCGGGTAGCTCCAGTATCTACCAAAAATGTGACAGGCTTGCCTCCCACTTTCAGGCTGACCATGGGTTCTGGGAGGCTCTCTGAACCCGGTCGGTTTCATTCCCAATCCTCAACCTGGGCCAAGCCCACAAGGGGAGGTCTTCCTAAACCCCTTCTCCCCTCCTGTCTTCCCCGGCCTCTCTCCACTGGCCTCCTATGGCCATCTTCCACCACAAAGGAGAGATTCCGTGGGGGGCCCATTCTGTCTCCAGGCCTGTCCCTATTATTCTTTTCAGGGCACTCCCCTTTCCAGTGGCCTTGCCTTTTACAGAAGGCACACTGATTAGGGCCTATTTCCCATCTTCCCCCCCTTTGCAGACTGTTGCCCCTAGCCTGTAGGCCTGGCCCTGCACCTCGTGGGACATGGGCCTTCCCTCTTGTAGGGCCTGCAATGGCTGCCGCGAGTAACTCGGCCTTCCGTTGCAATTTTTGGTCTTTCTTTTGTCTTCCTCCATGTCCCTATTGGCAAATACCTTGCGGGCCACTTCCATCAGCTCGCTCATGGGCTTTCCCAGGGCACCCTCAAGACATTGCAATTTACGTCGTATGTCCAGGGCACTCTGGGAAATGAATGCCATAGTCATCATACGTGCGTTCTCAGGGGCTGAGGGGTCTATAGGGGTGTACATATGGTATGCCTCTACCAGCCGGGTGTAAAATGCTTCTGGGCTCTCGGTGGGTTCCTGCAATATTAAAGCAGGCTTTGACATATTAATCACATATTAATCCTGCAAGGCGAATGGCTCGGACTACAAGGGACTGGTAATCCCTCAATCGTGTTTTCCCTTCATCAGTGTAAAGATCCCAGTCTGGGTTACTAGATGGGTATTTCTCATCCATGAGGTCAATTAAAGAATGATTCAGTGTAACATCAGGTTTTAATATTTCACTGATTGCATTCCTAATTTTCTCCCTTTCCTCGGGGCTGAACAATGTCCCCATGAGTTGTTGGACATCTAGCCAATTGGGATTATGGGCATCCATTATTGTCTTCACTAAGTCTGCCACTTCCATGGGTTTTTCGCTGAATGGGCCGTAATGTAACTTCCAATTTAACAGGTCTGAGGAAGTGAAAGGTACATGCTGGAATAATGAGAGTGTGACTGACTCAGAGGGGTTCCTAAGGTTAATGGCCAGTTGATCTACCTGCCTCAGAGGAGCTGTTAGAGACTGAAATTGCATTCCATAAATGTTTTCAAAGATAGTAACTAGATGACTGAAGTTTCTGCCACGTAAAATTCTAACTGGAGAGTATGATTACTATAAGCATGTGTACTCTTGGCTATGGATGTATCCCATTGGAGACTATGAATTACAATACACCCAGTGGTTGGGGGAAAACCAGGGTCAAGGGGGACAATACATGGTGTGTCTCAGAGTCGGCTACACCCAGGCAATGGCGGACCTTTTAACTCCCAATAAATCCTTTTGAAGTTTTTTGAAGTTTGGCTCGAGACTCATGATTTAAATGGGGTTAAGTGCCGGAATCCTGATACTTGGTTTTCAAACAATTTGTCTGACAGATCCAGATGGTATCAGATTCGGAAAGCTATCTTAGGACATTCTAAAAAATAGGCTTTAAAGAATCTTGACATGTAAAAGAACATAAGGTCACAGAACTAAGCAAATGAGCTATCTTCTCATTCCTAACCTAGGCAGACTTGGGGTAAGCCAGGAATCGTTTTGAAATAAAAGCACAAAGCCTGATGCCAACTAAAATCTCTCTTGGTTTTCATATTATGAAGAAATAGTGTTCTTTAAACTATTTGGAATGGGGAAGTTGAGTCATTGTGATTTGTGAACAGATTGTTATCCTTCAACTGTTTAAAAAGGCCTAAAGAATTTCCTCTTTCTATATTGGAACACACCTATTATTACCAGAAAGACTAGGGGGAAGTTTATTTAGAGATTTTGACTGCACAGCAGTGATGGGATTCAATTTTTTTTACTACTGGTTCTGTGAGTGTGGCTTGGTAGGCGTGGCAGGGAAAGGATACTGTAAAATCTCCACTCAGACATCTCGTATTTGCCGATTCTCCGAACTACTCAAAATTTCTGCTACCGGTTCTCCAGAACTGGTCAGAACCTGCTGAATACCACCTCTGCTGCACAGAGTATGTTTAATCTTTTTCCTACTGGTAAAAGTAGCGATTTAAAGGTTAATATTTCAACTGCAAATATACGTAATACATATATTTACATAGCCGATATCTCTAAGAATATCCGTACACAAGAGCCGTTAAATTTTCACGAGTTCTTTCCGTTTCTTGGAAATTAAGTCAAATAAATAAGTGCCCAATGCTGAGCCAAATTCGGCTATGCTTAGTCCCGGTGCATCTCTAGCGCCGCCTAAGACGGAAAAGCGGCTCGCTCTGCAATGTGGAACCAGGGCCCCTAACCTGGCGCACAGCCTTGGAGCAAACAAGACCAGGCTAGGCTTGCCAAGGGAGCGGACAGGCATTTTTTACTCCGAAACCGGACGACCCTTCTGGGCAAAGACTTCGATCGCCGTTGCCCTGGGCAAGGCAAGTGAGGAAACGCCAAGCCCTGCAAACTGGCTGGAGGGAGCCCCTGAGCTCTGGGCTTCTTCTCCGAAGTCTGCAGAATTTAGCTTGGCCAAGCCTGGTTGGTTTGTGGCTTCTGAAGCGTCACCTGCCCTGCAAACTGTGGAGCCACCCCGGTTGGTTTATTGCAGTAATAAATCAGCTTCGGTACATACCAGGCCTAAAGGCCTCAAGGCCTCACGTAGGCTGAAAGCGTACCAGGAACAGAGAACATCAATCAACAAAACGTCATCATGGGCTAATAACTGGACTGCAAACGCTGATTTGCTACTTTGTACCTTTCAAACTGACCATGTAACTGTGATTGGATGTTACTATGTGTGCACTAATATTTCTACTCATTTAACATAATGATTGGATAGAATTCACCGCTTGTGACGTATCACTATGTGTTTTTAATAAAAGAGCTTCCCGAACTTGTGATCGGGGCAGCTCACCCAAGATAGAACCTGCGTTGGTGCCTTTCTTGATGCATTCGACCACCCAGTGAGAAGCCTTCCTAATGCGGAGCAAAGCCGCATTTGGTGACCCCGACGTGATCCGTTAAAATAAACGGGTGCGTCTGTCTTCGACTGTTTATCTCACTCGGTCGGACGAGCCAGTTGCAACCCAGGGACGCCGTTTCGTGTCACGGATCCCTCCCCAGGAATCTTCTGCAAAGAAGACATCCTCCCTTCAGGTGAGTATGGGCGGAAAGTTCTCCAAAGCGCAGATAGCACATTTGCAGGAATTAGGAGAATTAACGAAGAGCTCAATTCTTATTCTTAGGAATCAGGGCAAAACGCTCCCGGTTCCAACTAAGAAGGACCTTATTACCCTTTTGACTTACATTTACACACAATGCCCGGCTTATCCGGAGAAAGGGTCCTTGAAAGTCTCCACATGGCAACGTTTGGGTGACTGTTTTCATGATAACCCCAGGGCTCCGCCAAAGATTCTGACCACATGGAGAATAGTCATGGAATGTTTAAAAATCCATGGTTTAGCACTGACCAAAGCCCCCTCCCCTAAGGAGGGTCCTCCTCCCTATACAGCTGAAACCAAAACAAAGGACGCTCTCCCGTTAGAAGCTTCCTCCCCCACTGCTCCTAAACCCATAAATCCTCCTAACTCAAACTCAGCGGAGGATCAAACACCCATGGGAGCGATCGCACAAGCCATGGCGCAGGGACGCAGGGAGGGCTCTCTTACCCTGGAGGAGCTCTCTCTCTGTCCTGTTGAACATATAGGGGATGGAACCGGAAATACGGTGCCTAGACTTGAACCTTTACCCATGAAATTAATCAGAGATTTAAAACAAGCCGTGGCCATGTACGGCATCCAGGCACCATATGTCAGAGGCTTCATTAACACCATCAGCACCTCCTTTTTCATGTTACCCCAAGATTGGAAAGATCTTTTCCGTATGATACTGACGGGACCGCAGTATGTTGTTTGGGAGTCAGACTTTCGCGCCAAAGCTGAAAGATTTGCCCGCGATCGTGGCACGGCCGTGAGAGCGGATCAAATCTTCGGTGCGGGGCGATATATGGACTTAGCAGCTCAGATGGCACTCCCACAACGTATTCTTGCCTTTATCAGTATCATAGCGGTCAAAGCCCTTGACAAAGTCGATGATCCTACCTCTGGCATCGTAGGATCCTTTTCAAAAATCACTCAAGGCTCACATCAGCCTTATGCTGAGTTTGTAGAGGAACTTCAGAAAGCCATTCAGAGACAAATCTCAAATGAAGAAGCCCGTAAAGAGCTTCTGTTAAAACTGGCTGTTGAAAATGCAAATGAGGATTGCAAGAGGATTCTGCAGCCTCTATCTGCCCGAGGGGGGGCTTCCCTCTCGGACTATCTAAAGGCTTGCAGAATCGTGGGAACTGTCTCTTACAATATGGAGCATCTGGCCATGGCCTTGCAGCAAGCAAATTCTCAAAACAGGCCAGCCGGAAATTGCTTCAATTGTGGGAAGCCAGGCCATTTCAAAGCACAATGCAGAGCCAGAGACAATACACAAAACAACACCAAGCCTAAAACAATATGCCCAAGGTGCAAGAAAGGGTACCACTGGGCAAATCAGTGTCGCAGCAGCACTCCTCAGCCACAGGGAAACTAGAGGGGGGGCGATCAGCCAGCCCCGTTCCAAAGGCTGACTCCATATCTTTCCAACTAATTGCCTCAGAAGATATGGAGATTGACATTCCAGGCACTGTTTACTTTCTCCCCACATGCCTGAAAACGATCCCTCCTGCCATGACGCCCCTCATAATTTATCCCATCCGAGACCTCATGGCAAGGGGAATCATTGCTTCTCCGTTTCTGAGAGATTCTGATGACTTTTCATCAGTGGCCATGGCAGTAATTGGAAATACTCCCACAAAATTTAGCAAGGGAGAATTAGTAGCAACCGCTGTTCCGGTGCCTGTTAAAACGGCTGATGCGTGGGCATTTACTGTCCATCAAACAGTGGAACAAGCCAGGCCTGTGTTACAATTCACAATCTGTAACAAAGTCTTTTCGGGTCTCTTAGATACTGGAGCTGACGTAAGTGTCATCCGAACGGCTGAGTGGCTGGACGATTGGCCTTTGGAAACTGCCCCAGCCGTTCGGGGGAGTGGGAGGAGTTCAGCACGCCCACCGTAGCAAACACTGGCTACCGGTGAGTTCCTCTGATATTTCTCACACTGCCTACCTCCAACCCTTGGTTCTTCCATTACATACTAACCTGTGGGGCCGTGATCTTATGTCTCAACTTAACACAAAACTCATTATTGATTAATGGAATCTTTTGCTAGAACTCCACTGCGGCTACAATTAAAAACCACAGAACCTGTTTGGGTAGACCAATGGCCCCTCACAATAGACAAACTAGAGGCCCTGCAATCACTTGTCCAGGACCAAATTGTCAAAGGGCACGTTGAACCATCTGTCAGCCCATATAACACCCCCATTTTTGTCATAAAGAAAAAGTCAGGAAAATGGAGGCTCTTACAGGATCTAAGAGCCATGAACACAATAATAAAACCAATGGGGGCACTACAATGTGGTCTTCCAAATCCCAACATCATCCCTGAGAAATTTGATCTCATGGTCATTGATTTAAAGGACTGCTTTTTTTCTATCCCCTTGCATGAACAAGATCGTGCCTTATTCGCTTTTACACTGCCTCGCTTAAACAACTCCTCTCCCTCCTCCCGCTTTCAGTGGAAAGTATTACCTCAAGGTATGCTCAATAGCCCCACCATGTGTCAACACTATGTCAATAATGTCTTGCTACCCTATCGTTCTGCCTTTCCAAACTTTCTGGTATATCACTACATGGATGATATCCTTGTTGCCGCTCCCGGGCCACCGGGTACAGTGTTCACTTCATTTTCCTTCCTGAAAGCCGTTCTTGCAAAAGGAGGTTTGCATATAGCACCTGAAAAAGTACAAGTACTAACTCCGTACGCATATCTGGGCTATAAAATGCTTTCAACTACTGCCTATCCTTCACTTCCCTCTCTGTCTCTACCTTCTCAACCCACTCTGGTTCAACTTCAGCAATATCTGGGTACCGTAAACTGGGCCCGACCTTTCCTGTCTTTAACCACTGATATTCTTTCTCCATTGTTTGAAGCCCTTACTTGGGGGAAAAAGCCTGCTGACATAATATCCTTGCAGCAACCTCAGCTTCAAGCAATAAATCAAATAGAAGAAAATATTCGAAAAATATGGGTAGATAGAGCTGCTGCCAATACTCCTCTAGATGTGGTCATTTTAGCCACCCCAAGGCTTATGACCGCAGCGGTAACTCAAAAAGACCAAAAACTCCACATCATAGAGTGGATCCATCTTTCCCATACGCCACGATGCTCCATCACTTCCAAATCAGCTCAATTGGCTCAATTGATCATAAAAGGCAGGAGCCGTGCAAAATTACTTATGGGAATAGATGTCTCCACACTTTTTATCCCTTTTTCGCTACAAATATGGGAATCTCTATTCCAAAACTCCCAGGAAATTCAGTTTGCCTTAGCCGACTGGCCTGGACTAGTTTCCTGCCACCCGCCCGCTGATCCACGTTTTCAAATCATTCGGACAATACCCATCTCTTTCTCCTCTCCCATCAGCAAAGGACCTTTGGTCAATGCCTTGACTATATTTGCTGATGGCAGTAGAGAACGAGGGGCATGCGCTTGGCAAAGGAATGGGGTGTGGCACACTAAAACCACCCCTGTGCAGACATCACCACAAAGGGCTGAACTTGCTGCAACCATATTAGTCCTCCAGAATTTTAACAAACCCCTCAATTTAATCTTAGACAGCCTATATGTTACCCAAATAGTCTCTACTATTCACGACTCTTACCTCTCTCCCGCTATTGATAAAAATCTTCTCTCTCTTTTTGTTACATTGCAACACCTTGTTGCACAGCGCCAGCACCCACTCTTTGTAGCACACATTCGCAGCCACCAACCCTTCCCAGGAATCCTCCAGGAAGGAAATGATGTGGCTGATCAAGCAGCTGCAGGTATCATGACCTCACACACATTAACTCCTTGGGAGAGCCATTCATACTTCCATCAAAATACTAAAGCTCTCATGAAACATTTCAACCTCACTATGGCCGAAGCCTCAGCCATTAGACAGCAGTGCCACACCTGCAGTCAACAAGCCCATTCCATTCCCTTGGGGTAAATCCCCGCGGGTTGAAAGCCTGTGAAATATGGCAGATGGACATTACTCAGTTTCCTCCGTTTGCCCCCTGGAAGTATCTGCATGTCACAATTGATACTTATTCAGGGTTCATAATGGCGACCCCGCAAAGAGGAGAAGCCTCCAAACATGTCATCAATCATTGCATTCGCACTTTTGCATCATTGGGACGCCCAAATGAAATAAAAACAGATAATGGTCCTGCATACACTAGCACAGCTATGTCAGAATTTTGTGCTGTGGCAAATTACCCACAAATTTGGGATTCCTTATAATAGTCAAGGACAAGCCCTGGTAGAGAGAACTAACCTAACGCTAAAAACAGCGTTAGAACGACATTTATCAAAGGGGAAAAAAACCTTGGCCTCCCGGCGATGCGAGACACCCTTAATCTCTGTCTTTATACCCTCAACTTCCTCAATCTCTCCGGCACCCCTGCTGTGACGGCAACGGAGCGACATTTTTCCTCCCCCCTTCCCCTGATTCTCCCAAACCACAGGTATACTACCGCCAACTGCCAGACCCTACTTGGAAGGGCTCTGCTGGTCTCCTCACCTGGGGTCATGGCTACGCAGCTATCCAGCTTCTAGATCGTGTCCTGTGGGTTCCTGGACGACACGTCAGACCATACCACCCCAAGGTAGAAAAATCACCACCCGCAGACATACCAACATGATTCATCTCGTTGCCTTGCTGACCCTCTTCCTCCTTCTTGCTGCACATGCCTCCAAGGTATCCATTCCATCTCGAGTGACGTACTTTACGCCAGGTACTCCCCTTCTGCTGACCTGCACCGCATCTGGGGACATTTTTCCCCCCTATCTCAGATGGTCGACACTCCCTCAACCATGGCTCCGTTAGAGATCGCAGAATCCCACCAGCGTGTCAGATGGCTGCGCCCCCTGCCTGATCAAAACCACACAAGCAGGCTTCATTCAACTAACTCTCATCTACCATACCCAACAACCGCAGAAGTGCCTTCCTACCAGAAAAACTTGCCAAAACAACGGAACCATGTACCATCTATGTAAGATGAACTCAAAAACCATTTGCTACGATCCCAAGACGGCTGTACGTCTCAACATTACCTTATGGGCGGGACTTCCAAGAGCCTCTGGCAGATCTGATCCTGAGGGGGAGGGAAAACTTTATTACCTAAACCACACCACCGTGCTCAAGGATGGTACTAACCCAATTGTTTTAACCCTTGATGTTTGTGTTGCTTGTTCTAAACCAGGGGGGTATTCATGCGGGTCGGATGACTGGAAAACAACATACGCTCACAATCATAAATATTTGTGTCCTACACCCACTAATTGGGCCATAGGGAACCCCAATCAATGGATCCCTTGTGGAGGTTCCGTCGAGTGCTTAGGTTGGTCTTGTGTCTGTGATTATACCAGGGGAGGGTACTCAGGCTGCAATCATCTGTCACATTTCAAACGAATATCAGGGTCTACCACAGACAATAAGGTAGAAATCACCGTCTCCAGACAACACCCTGCTTTGGATACTTATGGTATAGGGACTGATGGCACCGGATCGGATCCAAACACTTACATTACCATAACAACCGAAATAATTTATGAAGGTAAGGAAACATCATTAGGTTGGTCGGTATACTATAATTTGAGGAAATTAGATAAAGCCCCTGATACCAGTGTTATTGCAAAAAACTTGTTAATGGATATAGCAGAAAAAATTGCAAAAGGTACATGGGATAACTCCTACCAGACTTGGACAGCACCTGACAATGCTACCACCACACCTGCCAAATTCAACACCTCCCTCCTCCCTTATCTCAATGACACAACATCTTCCCAAATTTGGACAGCCCCAAATAACATGTATTGGATTTGTGGTAACCTAACCTATCCGTCCCTTCCTGCAGATTGGCAAGGGTCATGTGCATTGGGGTGGATAAGACCTTCCTTTTTCCTCCTCCCGATCTCTATTAAGCAAGAGCTAGGCATCCCTGTGTATGATACATTATCCCGCAGGAAAAGAAACACCGATAATGCCTTTGCAGGCTTCCCCTGTCAATCAGAATATACAGGGGATACCTGGAGCTCAGAAAGAATCGTCTGCACCTACGACATGGCTACTTGGGCCCAAGACGGGTCCTATGGGTATAGAACCCCCATATATATGATTAATAGAATTATTCGTTTACAAGCTGTTTTAGATTTAGCTGGCCAACGAATAGACAAGGCTCTAAACACTCTAGCAACTGCTACAGACAAATTATGCACAGCTGTCTACCAAAATCGTTTAGCTTTAGATTACATGAGATGCAACAATTAACCTATAATCCTAATCAAGTATGGCAAGGTATTGATTTTAAAAATATTTTTAGTTCCTGGTTTCCAAAACTACCAGGATTACAAGCTATAGTAGCTCTCATAGGTATGATTGCTGCAGGATGCGTTATTCTTCCATGTGTATTGCCAATTTTTATTCGCACTATCTCCAATAGTCTATCCTTGTTAGCTGAAAAGCGCGCCATTGCACAGGTTAATGCCCTCTGGGAAAAGGAACCTCTGTACAAAGTCATACCCTCAGAAGACCCTGATGCGTACGCTCGCACAGATTTTTGCATGGGCAATGACGAAGATCCAGAAGAATTTTCTCCATATAAAACTAAAACAGAGGAGATGCAGTAATAAATCAGCTTCGGTACATACCAGGCCTCAAGGCCTCAAGGCCTCACATAGGCTGAAAGCGTACCAGGAACAGAGAACATCAATCGACAAAACGTCATCATGGGCTAATAACGACTGCAAACGCTGATTTGCTACTTTGTACCTTTCAAACTGACCATGTAACTGTGATTGGATGTTACTATGTGTGCACTAATATTTCTACTCATGTAACATAATGATTGGATAGAATTCACCGCTTGTGACGTATCACTATGTGTTTTTAATAAAAGAGCTTCCCGAACTTGTGATCGGGGCAGCTCACCCAAGATAGAACCTGCGTTGGTGTCTTTCTTGATGCATTCGACCACCCAGTGAGAAGCCTTCCTAATGCGGAGCAAAGCCGCAGTTTATGATTCAGCGTGCGGGGTAAACCGAGATAATGGCTGCGTTGGATTGAATCCAAAGGCTGAATTTCACCGCTTTTTGTGTTTGCACGAAACAATAAGCCATAAAATAAGGGCGTGAGTTCACCCTTATTGTACACCAAACCACCACCACCCCAAAATAATCAAAATTAGATCTACCGAAGCACTGCAATGGGTGCCCGCAGCCACTAGGTTTCTAAATGACCCGATTAAGGTATTGTGTGAACTCAGCTCCCAGGGTAAGTCGATGCACCATCTGTTGCATCGTACTATAAGCATGTGTGCTCTGTTGTAATGTACAGCGTATTTCAGCCTTTCCCAATTGGATTCCAGAGTTCCCATTCATAAATTGGGGATTGTGATAGTTGGAAGTCCAGTCATCCGGATTTGGGACCCCAACATCCACTATAAACCCCTGAATTCATGAAAGCACCCAGTTCCCCTACTGGCCTACTCAAATGCCCCCACTTTAGGGAGATCCATATGCTACCTGTTTTAAACTCCAGCCATCACTTGCCCCTGCGAGAAAAATTAAGACGCACAATATATGCAAATATCTCTCCACTTGTTTTACTGAGGCCTACCTCGATAAACCTGACCTACCTCGAAGGGACATTGTTGGGATTATAAAATGCTCCTTGCGTTGCACACAGAAGTGGAGTAAAACCTGCCAGGAATATATTTTCAGAGGAGTTTGCTCACTGATGTGCAGTGGGACTTCCTGGATAAGTCAACATAAACATGGTTTTCCTCTGTGAATTAGAGAAAAGATTTGTTCTTTCAAACTGCCTCCACCTCTACAGCTGTGGAATTTAGCAAAGCTGGAAACTGCAAGTGTATTTTTCCCCCTCCCCACGTGAGAGAGAGAGGGGGAGACAGATTGATTTCTATACATTATTGATTTCTATACATTATGGAATATAATTCTGACTGTGAGAAGCCCTCTAGAAGAATGAAGTGTGTTGGGAAACATTAAAAAAGGCAGGATATAATATTTCCCCTAAATAAGAAATGGGAAAAATCTTAAGGGGGGCAGGAACCAGTTTCCTTGCCCTAGGCAGAAACTAAAGAGGCCAGCTTTTAGAAATGCAGATTTGGTAATCCATTCAGAAAGACTGGGTCAAGACAGAAACTGAAATAAGCAACCAACAAAAGGTTGACAAAATTAGCTCAAACACCTAGGATTTGCATTTCCCCTTTTGTCTATAGAGCCAGCCATGACCTCTACATAGCCCCATAGGAATCCAGAAAGTATAAAAACCCACCCACCCTCAACTCTGTTTTGGCATCTGTCCCAGAATCACATGCAGTTGGTGGTTCTCCTTCAATAAACGGACCCTCTTTCCAATCAGCCTCCATTTTATTTCCAGCGCCTTTCTCCAGCTTAGAACTGGACCTGGAATTTTTCTTCCAACATGACAATGCAGGTTTTCATATGATCTCTCATCCATATCAGAGGTGGTATTCAGCAGGTTCTGACCTGGCTGAGGAATTCTGGGAGTTGAAGTCCACAAGTCTTAAAGTTGCCAATGTTGGAGACCCCCGGTTTGGAGAACCAGCAAATACCACCTCTGACTGGCCCCGTCCCCATCTATTCTCTGCCTCCCGAGTCCCAATTGATTGGCTGGGTCTTCTTTGGTTGCCCTGAATAGAGAACGGAGCTGGGATGCAGGTTAGTGGGGTGGGGAGGGAATGGGATTTTGCAATAACCTTCCCCCTGGAGTGGGGAGGGAATTTGAATCCTACCACTGATCCATATACTGTGGAAGAGCATTGAATTGCTTACCTTACCACATCTCTGCAAAAAAAAAGAAGCCAGGAGTCTGGCAGCACCTTTCCCAGCTCATCAATTTTATTAAAAGGTATGTTTTCATGAGCAATAGTTGACTTTACCTGATGCACAAAGGTGAGCTACAGCTTACAAAAGCTGATAACTAATAAATTTGACCATCACTTTGGGGATTTCCTATCGGTGTCCTATCCACGTCCAACCGATTCTGACTTCCCTTTGTGAAAATCTTCCAGCTGAGTTGAGCTCCAGATGCCTTCGTGGAGACGCCTCTTCAGCCACAGCGCAGCTGCCCGGAAAAGTTTCTTCTGACTTTTCGGGCGACCCTCCCTCGCCAAGGTTGTCTCCCTCCACCCACCCTTGCAAGATCAGGCGAGGAGGCCTCTCCCTCCCTTTCTAACTCTAGGGTTGGCCTGCGTGCGTGATGACGTACAGCGGCAGAGGCGGGGTCTGCTGTTGGCGCTGTCAAGCGAGCGTGCGGGGGCGGCATAGAACACCGAAGAGGCGTTGGCAGGTAACGGGCCGTGAGGGGGGTGCTGGGGGCTGAGGCGCTAAGCGGGTCCCCCGAAAGCTACCGGCACAGAGGAACTATCGGGGCGGGGACGGCCGACACCGCCCTTCCCGGAGGCCGGGGCGGTCCTACAGGCCGGCGTGTCCTTGAGGCGACGTCGCTCGGGATGGAACAGCGGATGGGCGGGCGGGCGGGCGAGCGGACAGCAGACCCCGCGCGCCTTCTCGCTTTCCCGCGCATGCGCTGCTTCTCCCCCCCTCCTCTCTCTCTCTTTCTCTCTCTCTCACCTCCCCACCATCCTCCTCCCTCCCTCGCCTCTTATTTGGGTGTAATGCCGGCTGGTTGGCTGAGTCGGCTTCTTCCGTCTTTGCCAGAACCGGGCCGGCCTTCTTTCTCCGAGGCCTCAGGTGGGCCAGTTTCCGGGCGGCGGACTCGCTTAGCCCCCCCCCAATCCTTCTTTTCCTTTCTTATGAATGAAAGTCACAATGAAGGAAGGAAGCGGCCAAGCCAGTAATTAGACCTCTTTGAAGTCCCACTTTGATGAAACAGCAATACTGACAGTGATTTTTGATAGATAGAGAAAAGCTGTGTGGACTGCAAAATGTGTAGCAGACACCATGAGTGGCGTTTCTCAAACTTAGCAACTTTTAAAGAGTAGACTTCAATTCCCAGAATTCCCCAGCTGGAAGTTGAAAGCCCACACTTCTTAGAGTTGCCAGGTTTGAGAAGTGCTGAGCTACATGAAGGTCTTGTTTAACACTTTGCTGCAGAGATCCGAATATATGCAGTATAAATCTAGGTATTCCTATGTATTTTTAAGCGCAAACCATAGGAGCCATCTATGTTTGTGATTAGTCCTTGATGTGAACTGGATTGACAGGCCTGGTCTTTGATTTAGGATGTTGTGGTGATACAGCAAACTGATTTACTCAATAAATTGTGGCTAGGTGAATCAAAGTGTAAATCAAACCCACACTTCAAAGCCTAATGGATTGAGATAGGTCTGAAATATTGTAAAATAAAATATTTGTCCTTCTCGTAAGGACACTGTCTCCCCCTTCCTCCTTATTTTTAATGTACATATTGGTCAGACAAGTGGAGAAACATAAAATGAAGACTTTTTGAGGGACAATAACAATGAAATACCATAAATAGTTGTTTTAAAAGTTTTGCTTGGCACCCAAAGACCAGTAAAATTGGCACCACATATAACTTCCTATGAAAAATATTCTACAATGAATAGCAACATATACAGGGTGAGGCTCTCTTCTCTTTAATTAATTTCAATTTTGAAGAGCTTTTTTAAAAAAAGGTACCAGCCAAGGTTTTAATTTAGGCAAACAATTAGGAGAGGATATACCACCATACATGTTTGGGTCTCAAACTTTTAAATGTGAAGAGCAGCATGTTGACTAGGTTAGCAAGAATCAGTGAATTCTTTAAACAAAATAAGTTAATTAGAGCCTAGCCAAATATTACTACTGATGATTACTGATGGATATAAGAGAATCACATTGGTGTAAGGGTAAAAGCACCAGAACGGGAAATTGTGTGTGACTTTGGGCCAGCCACTTTCTTTCAGGTCTAGGAAGGAGGTAATAGTAAGCCTCTTCTGAAAATCTTTGCCAAGAAAACTGCAGGAAGTCACCAAGTGCCAGCATTGACTCGAAGGCACTCTACAATATGACTGTAAATTGACTCTCCTCTGTTTGTGTTGGAACTTCACCACTGTACCATATAGAATTTATCATTTTGTGCATAGCACATTGTGCTCAACTAAAATTAAGTTGGCAGAACCTGTACTTCAGCCTCTTGTGGGAATTTATCCATTGTCTTTGCCTGTTGTGTGAATCAGGCCATCGCATTAAAACTATAATATGGCTTGTGATATTATGTTAAATGAAAATAGCAATTGTGTTTCATAAACTTAGTTTTACAGTGTTTCATGAACTCAGTCAAAGTGTTGTAAGGGGCCCTCTAACATAAGAAATGAGTTAAAGACAATAAAAGTATTATTTTGCTTGCTGAGGTAATAGAACATATACTATTAATGTTTTCAGGAACTTAGGCACTTACTATTTGGTACGTGTTGCAGGAGGAAGATAAAAAGGTAATCACTGGACATTTGATTCAGTTACAAGGAGAAATGACAGAAATAGCCAGTGTGGTTACTATACCTCATGGAAAAACAAAGCTACCACCATATACAGTATTCTTCTCCAAGGTGACTGTGTTCAGTTGAGATGCCCTTCCTTACGTAGTTACAAGGAAGGAAATCTCAACTAATGAGATTTTCTCTCACTTAAAACGTAGGTCTGTGTACGATAAATTGTAAGTGTCTGTTGTTCCTGGGTATAAGATCCTAGTTATTAAACCAGCATAGATTCTTATCAGGCTGGATGAAGTCTTGTAAATTGTATTTCTTGTTTTATATCCAGAGCTACTTTAAAATGTTGCTGCTTCTCTTGTCCTTGTGTTGTTAGGTGATCTCTTTACAACAATGATGAAGCTTGCAGTGCCTTTTTATGAGAAGTTGGTTCTGGAACCACCAAACCATATGACTGGCTGAGCTGCATATTTCTTGTGTAGTTTTTTAAAAAATAGTCCTATGTAAATTGTACTGTATGCTTTGTGCTGAGGTAGTTTTTCCAAGTCTTACCATTCTTCCTTTTGTGTATACCTGGCAAATACATGATTGTCTACCATTGAGCCAGATCATTTTATTAGTAAAATAATTCAGATTATTCTGGATTATATCTGAATTCAGATTATTCAGGGATGTATCCTGTTCACTTTATCAGTTGAATATAATGAGATATTGAATATCACAGAGGCAGTACAGTATGCTATATCTTTAACTTTATTCATGACATTTAAACCAGGGCAAAATGAATATTGATGTTTGTGTATTATAACTAAGTAGATATCTTTGATACAAGAGGCTTAAGGAAGTATTGTTTGTGTCTTCCAAACATATATTTTAATACTAAAATAACATACTACTGCATAAATTGTCTTATCTTAGGATTCTCTGTAGTATATAGTATTCAACAGAAAGGACTGTGATTCCCACTCAACCACAAAAATTCTGAATGGGATGGAAGTCAGCAGAATGTTCCCTTTCTTTGTAAAGGGTCAACTGAGTTGGTGAATGAAAGTTGGTTCCCTGCACCCAGCTTTCTGTCACATGTGTAAGAGTAACATCAAGATCTTCAAGAGTATATTATTGTCTATTGAAGACCTCCATCCCAATCGGTATCTTATTACCTATACTGTGTTTGTATTTCCTCCATGGAATTAGAAAGATTCATTTTCTTCAGACAAATTATAGAGCAAAATAGTGGTATCAGGATAGAGCAGATATGCAAAAATAGCAATCGTGTTTTGTATGAATTGCATCCATTCAGATAAATTAGTCAACAAAATTGTCTCATTAATGGGTTATGGCAGGGTAAATTAATTTGACAATTTAATTTGCCAAGAAACCCTCTTTTTTTCTTTTTGAAATAGTGCTTTTTTTTTTAAACAAATTTTATTAATTTTAAAGACAAACAAACCATCATTAACCATTAAATATATAAACCTCTTTCCATTACAAATTTTACAAGTCAAATAAAACACTATTTTATACAACATAATTCCACCTTAGACCATTTCCATATGAACATATTCAATTTCACTATTATTATTTTTCTCTATATTTATCCAATTTATAATTATCATCTATTTCTCTCTGACTTGGTTACCATCACTCTCATCCTATATTCCTGCAAGGTTTTATTAATTCTCCCACATACATAAACACACAAAACACAAAAATATAAGAGATCTTTTAGGAAAGTAACTTGGCCCCAGATACCTCTCTCTACATGGACCTCAATTATGTTCATGCTCATCTTACATGCCACTACCCAACTTATTTACCATTCTATATCTTTTACACTAGCTTCTCCACACATTTCACTCCTCTTGATTCTATCTTATTTAATTCATTTTAATTTAAGTCATTATATTTGTATCTTTTGTCCATTCTTTATTATCCATTTGTCTCATTCCCCATAGTAAAAAGGAAAAAGAATTTCTCCTGAAATCACTAATCAGAGTATGATGCCTTTCTATCATCCCCCTAAATTAACATTTAAAATAACACCTAATACCCAATCTGATTCTGCTTGGTACATTCTATCTACTAATTTTTAAAAAGAAAAATAATAAATCCAAAATGATTAAATACATAGTTAAATAATAAATCTAAATATTGAATCTTATAACATTCCAATTATCTTTTCCAAAAACAAATGCTACAATAATAAGTTTATAATAGCATCAACACCATAGTCAGTTAGACTCTTTAATTAAAACTCAATATTCTAAACATTCCCTTTAATATTTTATTAGGTTTTAAAATCAATCATTACTAAACATTTCAATATTTTAATCTCTTATTAATTCTTATAACATTCTAATTTTCTATTTCTAATACAAATGCTACAGTACCATCTTATGTACCTTGCAGAATCTTTTTTAAAGAAATTATACATTACCCTTTGTCCCTTAAAAAAAATTCCTCTTTTCCCATCTTGTTTCAAAGCTTTGTGGCTTTTTTCCACCTTTTCCCTTCCTTTCTTCTCCCACCAGGCCTTCTTACCGCCCCCCCTCTCCTAGCCTCTGCCTTGTTAGCTTCCCTTCTCTGTTGTATTCCTTTTTTCTTTTGTTTTCTAACATTATATTGATTTTGCATCTTATTTTTCTCTTTCTTGGGTGTTTTTTTAAGTCTTAAGTCCTTCATTTTCCTTCCTCTCTTTCTCCTTTCTTTCTTAATTAGATTTTGAGATTCATTAAATATGGCTTCTTCTTCTTCTGCTGCTGCTGCCTCCATCTGTTGTTGTGTTTGTTGATAGATAGCAAGCGCCATTTCTAAAAAGAGAAAAGCTTCTTTCACAGCGTCCTTGCCTTCTTTTTTTATTTGTTCATATTCTTTTCTCAGTTCATCAACAGATAAAGCCATTATAAATCTTTTCTTTTCTTTTTTTCCTCTTTCTTCTTAAAACAACCAAGATGTTTCAAAAGTTAGAACAGTCCCAAAGTCATCAATCAGTCCAAGCCAAAACAAAGTTCTCACTTTCTCTTCCTGGGGTAATATCAATTAAGAAAAAAAGAAAGACCCAATCTGTATTTTAAAGCCTTATTGCAATAAATTTCAGTCTTCAAATCCTTAAGGCATCTCCTCCAACAAGATCTTATATATATATATATATATATATATATATATATATATATATATTATATATATATATATATATATTTAGTCCTCTCCCTTCCCACTTATCACAAAAAGCAAGTTTTTACCTTCTATAAAAAGACAGGTTTCTCAATATCCATTTGTTGATTCCATAGGGAAGGAGAGTAAACTTTCCTTTTCAGCACCTCAAAATTGCCGCTTATAATTCTCTTCTGGAAAGTATCATTCAAAAAGCCATAGTTTTCAGGATGTTAAATGTATCTTAAAGTCCTGGGTCAGCCAAGAAAAACTTTCACTTCAAAAACTTTCTCCTCTTCCTCCTGCACATTCTTACCCAGCTGCCGGCTTCTTTGTGGTGGCCATTACGGACCGCCGCTGCACCGTCTTGAGAAAAGGGGGTTTTGCCGGCCGGGAAGGGGGTCTGCAACACCCCCAAACCCCTCTCTGGATCCCCCCTATCTTCAGCCGCCCCTGCAGGGCAGCCTTAGCCTCCAAACCCATCCGGATCGGAGGCACCCAAAACGGCTAGCGCCGCAGGGATCGCGCAATATCGCAAATCCCTGCCGCTAGCGAAGCCGACAAACCGGAAATCGAAATAGTGCTTTAAATAAAGGTTCCATTTGCTAATTTCCAGAACAATCATGCTTGCTTTTGGTTGCAAAACTAGCAAAATTAGGATTCCATATAATTATTAAAATAGGCATATGATCTAAAACTTGATAATCATGAGCCCAGAACAGTAGCTTACCTATTAAGAAGTAAGATAATTGGAAAGCAACTTGTATTGTTTGGATATAGCTGTAATTATCAATGGAATTTAAGGAAGTTAAATATTTAAAATAAATGTAAAACCATTATCTCAAGGGAAGCTAAAGCATTGCAGTATTCTATAGTTTAATAATTTAAATAGCAGACCTAATTAGTTTAATATTCATGAGATACTTAACAAATAGATGATTAAGAAATAGATTTTAAAATTGATTTAGCTAAAGCAACGATAATGATATTTCAAATAATAAAAATATTTTTATAATGAACTTCATTTTAAACTTTTAAAAGTCGTTAAAATCTTTCATAAACTATGAACTATTTTAAGTCTAATAAATACTGTATAGTAACTACTTTTTTGGTAGTTGTATGTTTATTAGTAGTGACCAGAGTTTTGAATTCAGTTTCAAAATGAGTTCTTTGGAGAATGCAGGAGCACAAATATAATACCTATCTGTAGCTCTTTAAAATAGTTGCAACTTTTTCCAGCATAATGTAGAACTTCAAAATTATTCAAGTGTTTTAAATATTTTTAAACAGGTACTATGTTCATAGACCTAGATGCACTGAAGCATCATTTTTTGATTAAATCCACATTACTGAAATCAGGATGTTGTAATTACTGACCCTCCTTCCTAGCATAATCAGTACAAGGCTGAATGAATAATATATAATAACTGATATTTCCTCTAATGAAATGGACTTTGAGCCATTAAAATATAGACAATAATAAACTGAGTTATCATTATGGAGTCTTAAGACTGTTACTGCTTTAGATGAAGAACTGTCAACACTACTATTCCTTTGGACATAATTTCATGTTGGAATTCTTCAAGCTGCCTTGTATTGTGTGACAGCCATCTCTTAGGATATTTAGAGACTAGTACAAAGGCATTTTTAAGGAAATTCATTTTAAACCTAATTGTAAGCAACTGCTTTTTAAAGTATTGTACTAGTGAAAATTCAGGTGTTCAAATTGTCACATTCTCATGACTTTGTTGATGTGCAAAATCTATGTATGAAGGAAAAGTTAGCATTGAAACATTTATTTAGCATATGGCAGCATTGAAACAGTGAATGGTTTCATAGAGAGTTCATGGGGAAAACTTGGACAAGTATGAATAAATGGTAGATAGTGACTGCTATCTGGAAAATATTGTTCATGTTCTGCAAGTGGAAGCTTTTGGGATAAGAGCTTGCATCATCAGCTAAATTATAAGCTAGATGGAAGGTAATTGTGCCATTAAGAGTAGACAGTACAAGCTATATAATTCACTACCACATATTTTTTAGTTCTTTGGTTTCTAAATCTGTAAGGGAAACAGCATGAACTAGAGGGATTCTTAATCAGATCCACCATATCTCTTTTATTCTCCATATGAGTAGTGAAAGACTCTAAATATAAATCGCCATAGTCTGTGTTGACTGCTTGATTAATTTAATAGTCTATGTACTTTTGTTTAATTGCTGACTCTGTTTTTATTTTTCTCCCAACAGGAACCTGTCTGTTGCTGCAGGACAAAAAATGTTTCACTTAAGGACTTGTGCTAGTAAACTAAGGCCATTGACTACCTCACAGACTGTTAAGACAGTTTCTCAAAACAAACCAGCAGCAGCAGCAGCACTAAGGACGTTTCAACAGATCAGGTGTTACAGTGCACCTGTTGCTGCTGAGCCATTTTTGAGTGGAACTAGTTCAAATTATGTGGAGGAAATGTACTATGCTTGGTTGGAAAATCCAAAAAGTGTACATAAGGTAAGGAGTAGCCTCCCTAGAATAAAGCTTTTTCTTCTGCACTTTTGGTACTCATGGTTTAAAGCTAAACATTTTCAGGTAAGTATAGCTGGTCATAGTAGAAGTTCCATCTTGAAGATGATGCTGGAACCTTTCAATTCATTCCAATTCTACAGAAACGTGGTCAACACAGCACAACACTGATGAGAAAGGCAACATTGGAACAAATTTATGAAATTTGTGATCATCTTCCTCTGAAGAATTATTCTTCTGATTTTGCCAAGAACACAAAAAATATTGATTTCCCTTGATTATTATGAGGAATCACAAAACATCTGTGGATCTTTGCTTTTGAAGTAATAGAGATGGATCATGGATTGGAGAAAAGCACTTGTACTGTTTATATGTTTATATTCTAAACTGTTTGTACTGTTGTATAATGGCTATTTTATTATTTCAAATTGAAATCAAATTCAAGAACTAGTGCAAGGTACAGTTTTCAAGGGCTGAGATTATTTAGCTGTAGTTTGTACTAACATTATTTCTAGATGTCGCAACATACCAGAAGATAAAATTATATTATGAGATGTATAGCTGGTCCTATTTTTCTGTTGCTCTGTTTGAAAACTATATACTATATTGAAAACTATATAATAGAGGACTCATTAATGCTGGTTACTGCTTTGAGAAAGAAATCCTTTGAATTGGACAGCTAAATGTAGCCATGAGAAAGAATTGGGCTGGAACAGGATATGAAGTCCATAATGCTCAATTAGATTTAATTGGTGATCATTACATATTTGAACTTTGAGTTTCTGTTCACAGCTTAAGGTAGTTGCAACACCAATAGATTTTTTAATCTTTTCTTAGAGAAAGTAGTCCCTGCCTCGTGAGATAAGACTAAATAAAAACCTGGTGACTTGTTTGAAGGTCAGATTTATGGCATAGTAATAAGGTTTATTGACCTATTGTAAAACTGGCTAATTCAGCATGTAATTTCCAAGGTAATGACAGAGCAAAAGGGAGATAGAGATAGAATTCATTTTAGGGATAGTTCATGGATAAGCACTATACTAACTTAAATACCATAGACCAGGGGTGGGCAAACTACGGCCCACGGGCCACATCCGGCCCGTTGGTCTGTCCAGTCCGGCCCACCCCTGAAAAAAAATCGCTGGGCGTGGTGTATTGCCCTGCGCCACGTGGCCCCCAAAGCTGCAAAACAGTGCGGAGCGCTCTCGGAGTAGGAAAGAAAAGAAGAACTTTGCAAAGGCCTCAGCTGGGAGTTCGAAATCACCTTCGAGTGCGACCTCTCCGAAGGTGAGTCCCCGCTGATCCCCCTTTTTTTTTCCGGGGCTTCCAGGCTTAAACTTTGCAAAGGCAAAGTTTGCAGGCGGGAGCGTCTTCCGTCCGAGGAGCGGGAAGGGTTCCGCCCAGTGGGCGGGCGGGCTGCTTGGAGCGGGCTGCTTGGAGCCACCTAAAGCTAGGCCGCTGCTGGTGGAGCCTTGCCCTGCCTTGGTGCCCCGTTTCCCGGCTCGGCGGTCCTGCTCGGCACTTTAAAAGCCTGCTCCCAGCACCCGAGCAACTTCCCAGCAACTTGCGGCTTCCTTTTTCCTCGCAGGCGTTCGCGCCTGGCCCCGAGCCGCGTGGCGGAGGGGAAACCCGGAGCACCGCCGGGTCGCCTCCTCCAAGCAGCCCGCCCACCCACCCACCGGGCAGAACCCTTCCGCTCTCGGCGGGAAGATGCTCCGCCTGCAAACTTTGCCTGTGCAAAGTTTAAGCCTGAAGCCCAAAAGTTTAACCCTGGAAGCCTCGGAAACCCGAGCAACTTCCCAGCAACTTTCGGCTTCCTTTTAACTCGCGGGCGCTTGCACCTGGCCCCGAGCCGCGCGACGGAGGGGAAGCCCGGAGCGCCACCGGGTCGCCTCCTCCAAGCAGCCTGCCCGCCCGCCCGCCGGGCTTCCCCTCAGTCACACGGCTCGGGGCCAGGCGCGAGCGCCCGCGAGTTAAAAGGAAGCCGAAAGTTGCTGGGAAATTGCTCGGGTGCTGGGAGCAGGCTTTTAAAGTGCCGTCCGAGCAGGACCACCGAGCTGGGAAACGGGGCACCAAGGCAGGGCAAGGCTCCACCAGCAGCGGCCTAGCTTTAGGTGGCTCTAAGCAGCCCGCTCCAAGCAGCCCGCCCACCCGCAGGGCGGAACCCTTCCTGCTCCTTGGCGGGAAGACGCTCCCGCCTGCAAACTTTGCCTGTGCAAAGTTTAAGCCTGGAAGCCCCGGAAACCCGAGCAACTTCCCAGCAACTTTCGGCTTCCTTTTAACTCTGCGTTCATGCCTGGCCCCGAGCCGCACGGCGGAGGGGAAGCCCGGCGGGCGGGCGGGCGGGCTGCTTGGAGGAGGCGACCCGGTGGTGCTCCGGCAGCAGCAACAGGCAGTTCCGCCCGGGCTCCGCTCAGGTGTCCGGCTGGGGCTGTTAGGAGTTTCCCAAAAAATCTTGTGCTGACCCAGCCCGTCTGTCAAATTTTAAAAGTCAATGCGGCCCCCGAGCCAAAAAGTTTGCCCACCCCTGCCATAGACAATGAAGCACTTAAATACCATAGACAATTTAGGAGAACTGCGGAACAACACAAACTTAGTTGACTGATTGCATTGATGATATTGGTCTATTGAAATATATTTTTTCACTGATTCCATACTTCACCAACTGCCACTGAAAAATGAAGCACTGTAAAGCAATATTGCTACTTACTGGGCATCATAATTTGTATTGCTTTTTTTCAGAATATAGACCATTTATGACAAAACATACACCGATAAAGTGCTGTAGAAATTAAGATCTCTATTTGGTAGGGAAATATTCTAAAAGTACAACTTGGTTTCTCTATTTTTTGGAGTTTCATATTTAAATATAAAAGTGCAGGTCCAAATATTCTCTTTTGGACTCTTATTTTCTGTACAGTGAAAAATTCTTTTAAAATGGGGTGGTTTGTAAATAAACTCTGATATACACATTTCTATGCTATCTAAATTATAGTTTCTAGATTACTTAAAATCAAACCAGGATAAAAAGTGCCACTGTGCAATGCTATCCACTCAACTAACTATGGTTCTCATCAAAGAACAGACCAACTTCCCTTCCCCCCATATGTGGATGCTTTAAATCAGAATTGGGAAACTTATTGCAATAAGACATGACTGAGTATGATTGATTCAGTATGCCTCAAGCAGCATGACCAATAGTGAGGAATGCTGGGATACTTTAAAAAAAATTATTCTGTAACTCCTTTCTAAATGTTCCCTCTCACTTTTTTCCAGTAATTGAATTTACTCCATAATTTCCATTGAATCTTTCCTCCAATATCTCTTTTACAATAAAATATTCTTTTATATTTTACCCCTTCCCATCCTCCTGTTACTCTTTTGAAAACATTTCCATCTACTTACTTTCTATGCTGTATATAATGTATTCCTTGTTCAGTATTATATTTGGATAATCATTTTGTTCAGTATAGTATCCATTTTATATCTATACATTCCTGTAATTATCCTTCCTATCTGGATTTTTCTTTTATTTTTTTTTAGATCTTTTCCATCTTTACATTTCCCTATTACAGTCTCTAAAATTATTAGTGAAAAATATTGTCTCTTTCTGTCAGCCCCACTAGGTAGACCAGACCACTATTCAATACCACAGGCAGACTAAAGCTATTTTTATTGCGATTGGCCATAATAAAAAAATCTTGCAAGTCTGATTATTCTATTCCACCTCATCCTTGTAGTTCAGCAAATTAAGGGCCTGTCTGCCTAAACTGCTTCCAAATGTTACCTTGTTCTGAACTTTACAAATTGTTCACCTTTTGTTTAGGCAACAGATCCTGCATACATTCATTAAAATCACCTTCCTTCCTTCTATTCTTCCCTACTCAACTTAATGATCTCTAGGTAAGGAGATGGAAATTTATTCCTAGGAAAGACCTTGAACCCATTGCAGAATCCCAATCAGCTGCTGCAATTGATAGAATCAAAGGGCAGTGGTTGTAATATTTCAGACTTGGGTAGGCAGATAGTTACATGTAGCTTCCCCTGCTCTCTTCTTTTACATAAGATTCTGCTTACATCATTCAGGCCATGTGATACTGCTCTTCAAAATCTTTAACAAGCTCTCCAACTCAAATGAAATGCCAGTCTATGTTCTGCTCTGTGTTTTCACTTACAGAAGTTCTCCCTACTCTCAAGATAGTTTGGCCAATTTTCATTACCATCTAAGGGATTTAATACAGGCTATCCCCCATTCTGTGTCACCTAACTCAAAACCCATGTTTTCTTTGTAACATTTGCAAATGCTTTGTTTCCTATCCTTAAAAATGGGTAAAACGAAAACTAGAATGGCTGAAGAATTTCAACAAATCTTAAGAGTACTGTTTGCTATAAAACAGCAGGTTTACTAATGCTGTTTCCCCACCCCTTAAGGACAGAGGGAAGCTGTTAGAGAGTTGCTCTGATTGTTTAAATGTGAATATTTGGATTCTTAGCAAAAAATTTGCTGAAGATCCACGTAATAGTTTTTTTAGCCTTGCCCTAGCCCACCGCATGTCTGTTTTTGAGGGAGAGGCCAGATATTCTAATCTCAGAACAGTTGTTTGCAGAGATCAAGGGGAGGATGGTGTTGAGGAAATAAGACCTACTTTATCATTGAAAGGGAACTTTCCTACTATCCTCTCAATCTTTGAATTGAACTATGTAATTGCACCCTTACCTAAAGTAAAAAAAAATAATGTAACATCTACATGGGGAGGAATCATATCACTTGACCACTGGTTTAACTAATCACTCCTTTGCTAAGCTTGTCAACAGCAAAATGTGACCCAATGCTAATTCCTGAAATTGCTTTATAATTGGTGTTCCACAGATTTCTAGAGTTATCATCATTGAATATTATAGGAGGATGCAAAAACTAGCCTGACCAGGGAAATGACTTAGTAGTCCTAAAGAGTTTTATAATTCAGCTGCAATTGTGGGTTTTTTGTAGGTTTAATTTGTTTCAAATGGCCAGGAAATGTCTATAGAAACAGTTTATTATTCTCTGTTCGGTTTCTATTAATAGTTGCACTATGCTGCTATCCTCCACAGAATGAGAGGCAAGTGGGATGGTGCTGTTGAACAAATGCAAAATATATATATTTTTGTGTTCGACTAAAGCAGTCACAAGATTAACAGTAAAAATCTAGTATAGTTTGAATGGCTTGAGATGTACTTTGGAATAGTGATCAGGTAATCATTGTCTGAACTATGAATTATACATTATATTGTAGGTTTTGTGTTGTTTTCATTTCCTCTACTCTATTAATATGCACAAGTGTGGCATTTAGAATCAACAGTATTCCTACAATCACCTCATTTAACAATTTAGAACTGTTTGAGCTATTGAAGAGAAATAAAGAATTTAGTATGTTCCTTTATAGAAAAAAAACTGTATCTGTGCTTGCAACTTATACATTTTTTCCTCCTAAATATTTCATGTTAATTTTCCCTCATATTTTGAATACTTAATAGCAACATCAGGTATTCAAGGCTCAAAAAAGATTTTGGTTTTCTTTAATCTGTGATGCTGAACATTATGGATTTCATCATGTCATATCTTGCATCATTTTAGGTACCAACAGTTGAAGCATTTACATGTTGCAATGTAAACATGGTTTATAGTAGCTGAATATTAATAATATATTAAAAAAATATAATTAAGCATTTTGTGCGCTTCTCTCCTTTCCCCTGTTTATACCCACTAGTCTTAGTATTGTAAGAATAATTATAAGCTTTCATATTGCTTCATTTTATCTGTTTCCTAAAGCTTTTCTTTTAAATTAAATTGTTAATAAAGTAGTGATGAAATAGAGACCATATTGGAGAGGCTATGAAGAAATAGTATTTTTTGTCCTAACCAATGTTTCTTATCATATGTTGTCACATTTTATGATGGCCAATTGAGTAATTTATTGCAATAGAGGTCAAAGTTTTACATCAGGACTTGTGAGTTCATTTAACCCTTGAATGCTTTGAATCTGGCAAAGCAATAAGATACAACCTTATAAAAAAAAAGTACTGAGACCTGTTTTGTCTGGGGTTTTGAAAAGAGAATTATTTTATGTCGTGACAAAGCATGGACCAATTATTTATTAGTTTTTTTTTAATCTCGCTTTATAATTTTAATAAAATTGGCAAACATATCTAATATTACTCCTTTTTCCTATTTTTCCCACAACAATAATGCTGGGAGGTAAATTGGGCTGAGAGCTTGACTGGTCCAAAATCACCTATTAACTTTCTTGCCTAAGGCAGGACTAGAACTCACAGTCTCCTGGTTTCTATATAACAGATACAGACAATCAGAGTTGGAAGGGACCTTGTAGGTCATCTAGTCCAACCCGCCCGCACAAGCGGGAGACCCTACACCATTTCTGACAAATGGCAGTCCAATCTCTTTTTGAAAGTCTCAAGTGAGCCTGGAACCTTAACCACTATACCAAACAAATCGTCAAGAAATACATCAACTGCGTCCAAAGCTATGCAGCCCTTTGGAAATCATTTGGAAGAGAAGTTTGATTCCAATAAAAATTGTAGTTGCTTTAACCAGTGCTTCCCAAACCTTGGTAAATTACACAAAATTGGATAGAGGTGGGTTTTGGGGGGGGTAAAAACAGACAAACTGACAGTGGTTTAGCAGAGTAGATGATCCAAACTAGGGCAAACAGTCAGCACAAAATGTTATTTGAAAAAAAGGACTATTCAGAGTTCTTTTTGTTAACAGTTCACAATTTATATCCTGTGGTGTGGTAGCTAAGGAGATCCTATGTACTTATCCTGATGCATTTTGAAGCATCTACATGCATGAAATAGAGCTTTCCACTCTTACCTTCATAAAGGCCATAAAATGAAACTTTGCTGAATCCTGAAAATGTTTTTGGTAATGAAGGAAAGGTTTGGGAAGCATTCCTTTAAAAATTGCAGATTGTTGCCACCTTTGTATTTGTGAATCAAATCTGAAGCATTATTTTGCACAGTCATAGCCGGAGTCTGTTTTTTCCTCAAGATCCATGTTCTGATTTTGTCTTGTTGGGTGATACACAGTTTACATTAAAAATGAAGCTGAAAATAGCGTCAGTAGGAGATGGTGGGGACTGATACTACTGCACTATGAAATTAGCAGGAGTTCATGAGATGCTTTTTTCTCTTGACATCCAAGGAACCTTTTTTAACAATAGTGTATATGTCTATGGAGTTTCTCAATCATCCAGGTCATGGTTGTCATGAAGGTGTTTTTTTCAAAGGTGCTGAAGAAGCTTCTTGGATGAGAAGCGAAATGTTTTCAAAGAAAAACCAGAAAGTCCACTTGCCTCTTGAAAAAAGCACTTTTGGGACAATAGTGTGTATGATTATCAGATTCCTGTATTTATTTATTTCCTATTTTACATGGATATGTCCTTGTAATAGCCAAAGGTAAAAGTTTAATAGAACTTGGCAATATTTAAATTTGAGAAGCAAAATAAACTTTTTGATTACCTAAATTCCATTTGAGAATCTATGAATAAACTATATTTCTTAATATAAAGAAGTGAGATTATTAAAATAATCTGTCTATAAGTTGTTACCATTGTTTCTTAACCATCACTAATCAGGGCAAAGTCATATATCATAGAATGAAAAATATATTTCTTATATGTACATAATTAGCAACGTTTGGTAACTGCTTTGTGTTTGGTTATTTGTTGATTTCCAAGAACATAATGCTAAGCATTGCTTTTTCATTTAACTTTTACTGAAAGGACCAATTGTTATTTTACATTTTGATCAGTGCAACAATGCTAGAGGTGCGTTGAACTGTTTTGGTGAATTGTGGTAAACTCCTGCCCTTCAAATTGGACTAAACAGAGAATGTGCTGTAACTCTTCTGATTTTGATCTTTGTCTATTTCAATCTGTTTATTTTTATTTTCCAGGTATCTTTTTTTTTCTTCTACAGGTGGTCCTGGACTTAACAACCACTATTAGGACCAGAATTTCTGTGGCAAGGCGGTTGTTAAGAAACTTGGACCTGATTTTATGACCTTTTTTCATGATTGTTAATGGAATAATTGCAGTAGTTAAGTGAATCTGGATTCCCCCATTGACTTGTTGGAATCTGGGTGGGATGGCCACAGATGGCAATCATATGACAGCAGGATACTGTAACCAACACGCCAATTGCCAAGGGCCCAAATTTTGCTCACATGACTGGGGATGTTGCAGTAGTTGTGAGTGGGAGGATCAGTTATAAGTCATTTTTTTCAATACTGTTGTAATGTCAACCAATCACTAAAGGAATAGTTGTAAGTCAAGGACTATCGTTGATATATTCTACAAATCTTATCATATGAAATGAATTAATGAATTAGTATCCTAACTACATTTTGGGTATTTCTAATAATGTGTCTAGTAATGTATGTACTCTATAGAAGTTATAGAAATTTGACTTTGTTGAAATAGATTTAAGTTGTTTGGAGAAGTAATTCCCTATAAAATGGACTTTTATTTTTATTTGCTTTAGTCATGGGACATATTCTTTCGCAATGCCAATGCTGGAGCTGCTCCAGGTACTGCTTACCAAAGCCCCCCTCCGTTAAATACCAGCCTATCAACCCTGGCCCATGCACAATCTCTGGTTCAAGCACAGCCAAATGTAGATAAGCTGGTGGAAGATCATCTTGCAGTCCAGTCACTTATCAGGGCATATCAGGTAAGGGTGTGTGGTTTTTTTAATGGTTTATATTTTTAATTTGTATATGGTAAGTAATTATTGTTTTCAGCTGTAAGACTTGGTGCTTAAATAGAATGGAGCATTTTCGGTCAACTTGCTTTACTTTTTATTCCAATCACTGAATCAGAGGAGTAACAGATGAAACAAACCAAAACATTAGAGTTTATAGCAAGATAACTGATGCTTGGTTGTATGTCTTGTTTTACAAACAGAGCAAAATTTGCACACTCATAGAAATTGAATCACACTGACCTGATAACAGCATCTGTACATAGAATAATCTGAATTGCTTAACTATTTTGTAAAATAGAGAATAATGAGGGCTTTTGCGTCCTTATAGAAATGCAGTATAGCAGGATCTATTGTTAGTTCATATTCTAGTGGCTTTTTAAAAAGTAGCATTAGCAGTAGCACTTAGACTTCTATATTGCTTCACAGTTCTTTACAGCTCTAAGTGGTTTACAGAATCAGCATATTGCCCCCAACAATCTGGGTTCTTGGAAGGATGGAAGTCTGAGTCAAATATGATCATTAGACTAATTCTTAGTCTTATTGACAAAAAATACATTTCTTACTTCATTACAGATATTTTTAGTATGGTTATTCAAATAAAATTCCTAAGCTTCTAGAAGATTCCTACAATATTTTTAAAAATTGAACAGGATTCCAAGATTTGAAAAGTTATATAAATTGTATATTATTGTATTCAAAGCCTTTTTTCTCCCTTGATTAAAACAGTGGCTTTTGTTACTTCATTTTTCCCAATCTATATTCTTGAGATGGATCATAAAGCACTATCTGAAAATTTTTAACATAGCTTCATATTTCAGAAAATTGCCTGCTTAAGAATATGATTTCTGTTGTTATATTGTTCACATTTTAAAATCAAATAGCTGCTGTGGTAAATTGCTTTCTTCACACATGTGTTTTATTTTATATAGTAATTCTCTTCATTAAAAGATTCATTGAGTAGAAGAACCAACCTCAACTTTTTAGACTTATCATTTACAATGCTTCAGAAAAAATAAGTCAGAAAAAGCAGCTTTTTCAATATGCAGTTTTATGCAGTACCTTCATACAGTATTTAATATATGTAATTAATCTAATGTCTTGTTATGATGGGCAGGAGCAAAAAAAAACTTAATAGAGTGGTGATATTCTCCTTAGAGCTGCTCGGATCATCCAGAGAGTGGGAGGTGCTTCAGTCTGCGTCGTTGTAGGCTGAGCTTAATTACTGAATTAAGTATATGGATCCCAGTTCTATAAGCATTTTTAGAAACAATTTTTCCTTAACAAAATTAAGTTTTGCTTTGAGATAGCACAGCTTAAAAGAAACACCTTTAATGAAATTCTATAAAAATATATGAATAATAAGAACATCATTCTTAGAAGAAAAATAATAATTTTACTGTAGTTAAAATTGTTCATTGTAGATAGGGTAAGATAGGTACATACATACCACACTTAGTCATATTTCTAGACATAACTTTGATTTTTGAATCTGCATACTGGTCTTGCCATTCAAATCTCATAACCCAAGTTGTTTTTTTTATGAGAACTGTTACATGACACCTTTTGTTATTACAAAGAGAGAGGTGACAGGATTTTCTTGAAGTTTAGCCTATACAGAAGATTTCTAGTCAAAATATTGTACATAAATATAGGGAAATTGGGGGGGGATGCCTTAACAGAATCAGTTCCAGAGAAATCATTATGTCTTAATAAGATATGTTTTAGCCTTACTAGACTGAGAAGTGTGTACACAAATGAAGAAATTACAATACATCACCCAAGATTTTATCAATACATATTCTTCAAATTTCCATCAGAAACAGACAGTATAAACATCCAGTCACCTGTGGCTTCATCTATGTTGTTTTCCAAGCATTAGAATCAATACAACCCAGTAAACAGGAGAATTAGAATTAAATTGGGCTAATGTAAATTACATGCTCTGTATGTCTTTCTCAGAATAAACTTGTAAACATTGGCTATAGAAATTGTGTTTTTGTTTCTGTTTTCCAAATGAGTATTGTTATAATGACCCATAAAAGTAAATTATTGTGAGGAGCTTTTATTAGTCTATTTCCTATGTTTAAAAAAATATTTCTTTTTTCAGCCTAATATTGATAACATTGTGGTATATTTATTAGGATTGACAGCATTTCACCAGATATGATGGTGAAAGACCCTATAATTAACATTTAAATACTTGTTGCGGACAAATCGATGTGATACTCAATTAGAAGATTGAATGAAATAAGGAGCAAAGATCTCCATTTTGCAATACTCTCTTAACATCTTATTTCAACAGATCTTAGACTAAGGCTTATTCAATAAAGAATATTTTGGATTTATTGGACTTAATTGCATTTGTATTAAAATGGAAATTATTGTATTGCAGGCAATACAATGAGAATGTTTCTCAAACACATTTTCTCTTGTGTTTCTTAAAATAGTTATATTCTATGAAGAAATCTATCTCTCTTTCTCTTTGTGTATGTGTATGTCTGTATTCAGATGTACACATCTGTTTGGCCTATGTATCTATATATACAAATTAGCCACTGGACAAAGAAAATTGATTTTCCAAGTCTTTCCTATTGCTAAGAGAATTGGGCTTCAACACTGGAAAGATAATTTTATGTCCCCAATTACTCAGTGGTCTGAAAACATGATGCTATCTGCAACTTACAAATGTGTTGCATGTAGCAATAAACTCTATGTCAATTATTCTAATAAAATACAGTTATTATTTCATGAAACTTTTGTGTAAAATTGTATAGGTATGTGCATAGTTATGTATCCTTTTATATGTTATTTTTGTTTTTTGTTTTTTGTTTTTTTCCGATTTAATTAAACAAATGGAAATTTTAAAGTACTAGGTCACAAGAATGTAAATCAAACTAAATACATCAAACTTTCATACTTCAAGGAAAATACTTTTGTATATAAACGTCAGCTAATTTTTCATAAATTCATAACTGTTGAAATACAACAGTGTGGATTTGGATAAATTCAATATTCCTGCAATGGGAAGAATGATTGTTACCAAATTTCATGACTAATTTTGTTATTGTTTCTAGGTCAGGGGTCACCACATTGCCAAGCTTGATCCTCTCGGCATTAGTTGTGTAAATTTTGATGATTCGACAGTAACTGATTCGCCAAACATTGGTGAGAATTATTCTGCAAGTTAAATTGAATACAACATTTAACTTTTATACCCCTTTCCTTTCCATCCCTCTTCCCCTCCATTTCCCTTTTGGTTTCCACTATCCTTTTCATTTCTGGCCCATTTCATAGATTCGAGGGCATCATGTAGCCCAGCTCGACCCATTGGGCATCTTGGATGCTGATCTGGACTCTTCCGTTCCAGCTGATATTATCAGTTCCGCAGACAAACTGGGTGAGGGCTCCAAAAAGCAGCTAGTGCCGCATTGCTTGGGCTCCTCTCTCACTTTCACAGCTTCTAGATAGATTGCTTCACTAAATTTGAAGGGAAAGATCTTAAGTTTCCTTTCTAATGATCACTTTAAAAAAAAAAGGAATGGTGGCAGCGTTGATCTGTCCCTAGTCACTTGTCACTGTAGCCTCAAATAATCGCATCCCCGGTTCGAGACAGCTTGCAGTCTTGTCCTTACAGTCCTTGTGATTTGGAGTCCAGCTATAAGGTGTGACTAGCAACTGTGAACACTCTGCCACTCCAAGAAAATGAGTACATTAGAGTGATGGACACATAAGCATCCCTTAAACTGAAAATATTCTAAAGGTCAGCAGAGCTCTTGTTTAGAGCTCTGGTGACTTCTTGGAGCTCAGTACTGTTGGGTATTATAGGAAGGAGTGGGGAAAGAGACAAATTTTTCTGATGTCTTCCTCACTCACTTCAGGTCAATGCATGATTTAGGGCAAGCTGCACAGCTAAGAAAACACATAGACACAGTTTCAACTTTGACTAATGACTCCATCAGTGATCATGATAAGGAAGCTTTGGAATGCATTCCCACATCTAATCAAAAGACTGAAATGAAACAGAGCCTTCGTTGGAGAGGTGCATGCATGATTTTCAGATGAGGGTGCACTTGTTGAGCAATACTTGGAATTTGGTTTTCCGGTAGAGCTCACTGTTAATTTTGGCCACTATTTTTTCCTTCAGTATAGGGCAAGTTGTGGTGGCTGAGCTCTACTGATCGCTGGTGCTTTCCACAGGTTAATCAATCTGGCTCTGCAAATGCTTCTAAGTAGCATGCTTCTAACTTAGAATACAGTAACAATAATGACAACTAACCCTTTTCAAGACTAAACTTTGATTAGAGTATTTGTGCATGGAAAATAAATGATGTGACTCATTCAGAATTGACAGTGTGTACTGATTAGATGATGTATGTGTGTATCAGTGAAATGGAAAGAATCTGAGAAAACCAGAGGTGGTAGAAAGATGAGCAACTATACAAATATTTTAAATTAATACAATTAAATAAAACAGCAATATAACTTTGGTGAATATCTAAGAACACACTGAGCACAGTTCGCTTTACTAAATCTCCACTCTGAAGTTATTTTCCCCTGTATATTAAGCAGGACTCCAAAACTCAGAAGGTTGTACTAGGCCTTAACAGAGCCCCAATATTGAGGGTGGGTGGGTGGGGGAGATATACTGTAGAATTCCTTCCACATTTCACAAAGATTAAAGATTCACCTTAGGCAGGCATAACTATTTTAGGTTAATGGAGTGCACTGGAATGATGGTGGCTTCTGAATTGTGTGTGCATGTGTGTGTAATGGACATTTCAGGTGGTTTCATCTGTGCATTATCTTTGTCTTCTGTCAAATCTATTGAATGATTGAAATTGTCACATGAATATTTTATTAGAATGTAGAAATTATGATAATATTTTTCTGAATAAAAATTAAACAATATACGAGATGATTTAAGAAATGCAAATATTGTATTTTGTTTATTTTACCAGTGTACTATATAAATACATTGTATAAAATATAAATAACTAGCATGCATAGTAGTTATTGTCAGCCTACAAGGCAGACCAAACAAAGAAAGCAACACCAGTACTGCTTTTGTTGTAACACCTATAATAACAGAATCTTGTAAACCTGAATATAGTTCCGCCTCTCTCTCTTTATCCCCATGTGACCTAGGGAAGGGCTTCTCTTAGTTGTTTTCTTGACCAGGCTCAGGCCCCTTTCACTTAATTGTTGCCTTAAGTAATTCTTCATCCTGTCCTTCAAGGCCATTCTCTCTGTCCTTTACAACATTCCACTGCCACATATTTATGAATTAAGGTAAATTATTTGCTTGAATCCATCTGCGCATGTTCAGAACAGGAAAACTGCATGAATGGTGGATGCCATTCATAATTGGTAGGTAGGTAGGTAGTTGATAGATATATACTGCATTTCAGGAAGGTTCCGAAGAGGATTACTCTTGTTTCTGTAACTCTCAAACAGCTAATATTGTTTATTGAAGAGATGTGCAACTTCTTTGTAACTAGTATCTCTGTCAACATTTTTAGAATGAAGCTAAATTTGTATTATCTAAAAACAATAGACAAAATCAAATTCATATTAAGTGTTTCACCTTTGACCCTTTTCCACACTTTATTTTCATTTTAATCCGAAAGAGCATTGTCTAGTCAGAACACCCTCCAAATATATGGATTTCTACTCCCAGAATTCCCCAGGCAGCGCAATGATTGTGCGGGATTCTAGGAATCAAATTCCAACATATCTGAAGAATGCCAAATTGAGAATAAAATGTTCTGTAACTTCAGAAGAAATCAGAATCTCTTAAAACAAGGTCGATGTAATTGTCCCTTCTCTTACCATATGTAATGGATTGAGAGTTGAAGTGATACTTGGGAGAATGTGAGAAAGACATCTCATAGCCAAGTAAGCAGGAAGATCCAGAGAGCTCTAAAATTCTCTGCTTCTAAATGTGGGATTTAAGACTTTGGGATCAAAGTTTCACAAAAACTAAGATTCCAAATGTGACATATCATTTTGATGAATCATAATTTAAGCTCCTTTCACCATTCTATAAAGATTATTCTATTCCCATGGTATATGCTTTGGAGAGTTATTCTTAGAAAACTCCTTAATTGCCCCATCTTTTAAAATCTCAATAATTTTTAATTTAAAAGGGGTTTCAGGACCTCAAGCCTTTTTGCTTGTTCTGTTAGGCAATGCAAAACGCATACTACTGCAGTTATCCAGAATATCTAGGATTCCATATACATTTATTCAAAAACCACATAATTAGCTGAATCATTTGGAACAGAAGTGTCATTATCTCCAGCATAGTGACAGGATGAGAGATGTATTGAACAAAAAGCAAATTCTGTGAATCACCATATCCTTTTCTAAAAAATGTAATATGATCTTTGCCCTAATCTCAAGACCAGTTAGACATCAAGAGAAAAATAAAAAGCCCATCCTAATAACTTATATACACTATATCGGATATTGAAGGTTACAACCCTAGTAGCTGTTGAATCTTTTCATCTATTCCTGTGTCCAGCACTTTTTACATGCTGATTTGCAGAATTCAAAACATCTTGAGGAAAAAAGAATTCTACAGTTTTACCTCTGTGTTATTATGAAAATATCCAAGTAGAAAGTAATTTATTATATTTGCGGGCTACATTGCTGAAGTTCTTGTCTGACAGAATTGCATTCTCTCTTGTACAGAGAAGAGTAATAATTCTATGTATTTATAATCAAAGATATAAACTTGTTTTCAGTTGAACTGTGTTTCTCACTTATATAAATAAATTATAGATAAGAATAGGAAAACTAGAATTGTTCTTAAGGTTCAGGTGTATAAGGAAAACTGTAATTTTTCCTAATCTTTGTTACTTTTCAGTTCAATTCTATAGGACAGGATATAGTAGCATAAAGTGTGTGAATCCTATGCTGTCTTATTCTTTGCCAGTGCAGTGATTTAAAAATCTTAAATCACAACAGTCTCATGTAGAATGGGTACAAGATTCTGTTATGCATGTTCACTTGTGATTTTTGACCAGAAACTTGTCCTAAGGACATTTTACAACTTTAATGTTTAGGATTTTTTTCTATTTGCATAAGCAATGAAGTCCAAAACATGTACGGTAACGTAACTGCCATTATCTGTCAGGTGTAACTGCTGTATTTATTTTATTCTCTTTGCGGTCAATATGGCTGGTTCTAAAAGATTCTTCAGATTTTCTCCTTGGCATACAGTCATCTAACCCCCTTTTCTTTGGTGATTTTTTTTTACTCTATATGTGCGGATACTGTTTTTAAAAACTTTCTCTTTTTGCAACTACTTTCTCAGTTCTTTGGAATTTAAAAAGAAACTAACTTTGACTCAGTTTCTCTGTCTTCTCCTTTCTGCACCCGACCTTTCCCTCCTTCCCCAGATCTTGCTGTATTCAAGGAGCGGCTGAGAGTGCTAACAGTAGGAGGTATGCAAATAATGAGCATTTAACTCTTCTGGAGTTTAGGACTCTCTGAATAGTTGACTCTGAGCATGTACAGTGTAGGTAAAGTTACAACTTGCCCGATTTTATAACAGTGTTTTTGGTCTTTTGTCTTTTCCCGTCAGAATCGCTTTCAGTGTTAACAGTCAGAGAGATGTGTGTGATCAAAGTGCTTCATCAGTCAGGCTCCTCAATTATGTTCTCTTTCATTGGATTCCATGTGGTAGCTATTTTCTCTGTTTGCTTTCTGTTTGCTTGTTTTGGAATAGTTCAGAAAGCTTTGTTGTGCTTTAACACATTGGTCTCTGTTGAAATTTATTTTTATTTTATTTTTATTTTATCTTTATGTACACTGAGAGTATTTACATCAAGACAAATTCCTTGTGTGTCCAATCACACTTGGCCAATAAAGTATTCTATTCTATTCTATTCTATTCTAAATGAAATTGTTAACTGGATGTTCATCAGAACACATATCAAATTTGTTGAAGTATATTAGCTAAGTTTTGTGTTGTTGTGTTGCGCGGTATTTATTTTTATTGTGCAGAAAGGTCTTTGTGGATAGTGAAATTTAGGATGTTGGTGTTCATAACTGCATCCGCATTGCTAACAGAAAAATGAATTGCTATCTTTTTGTAAACTCATTTTTTGCAGAATAGTTGAGCACTTTAATTGCAAACTTCTAGCTGAAAATGTGTACTTTTTAATCTAATGATTGAAAAGACCAATGTTGATTTATAATGTAAATGCAGTTTAGCAGTTTATCTTAGTGTCTTATTGTAATGGCTATATGCCTAACACTGAAAGATGTTGAGAAAATTCTCTTATTGTTTGTGCATACTTGATGCCTTTCACAATAAAAATAATTGTATTTTGGCCTAAGAATGAGAATTACTTTTGGCTTTTTCAGGCCAAGTATCTACAATACAATTATTACAGTAGATGTCTATCTCATCTTTTATTCAGGGGTCCTAAGTAGCTCAATATAGATTTGGACCCAAAATATCTATTTAAAAAACAAGCCATTCTCTATTTAAGATATTGAATTAACCAGCCAAACATTGCTTCTCTACAGTATACCTATTACATTGGTCTCCTATTTTCTTTGCCATCATTCTCCATCATTGATGGCCACTGATTTTTATAACTGAATAAACATTGTGTGGCAAATAATATTAAAACAAGAATGGAGTGTCTTTTGTTCGTGATAGCCCTGTATCATATAAATTTATTTTTCCTGTTGATCTGTTTCAAAGAGTTTGTAATCTTGTTAAAGTGAGAAGAATGGAATTGCCTCCTACACAATATTATCTCAAGCATTATGGTTCATTGTGTCCTGGATCTGATGCATGGTTGGTAGAAATCTAGGGGGAAAAGTCCTCTTGATATAACAATCAAGTTATGGGATTTGCTGTCCAGGAGTCCCACATAACTTCCAGCAATCCAGTAGCTTTACCAATCTTCTGGTTGTTAATTTTCCCCTGTCAGGAATTTGGCCTTTATATGATTTTGGCCTTTTATATAACTGGGGATCTTCTTTCTAGTGTCTTTTGTATTTTGTGATAATTTAGTTACTCTGTCAGATTTGTCCTTTATAGTTTTGGGTTTAGCATTTAGTTGACGTGAAGGTGAGGGATAATTTCAAATTTGTCTATGGTAGTTGCCTGTTCTTACTAGATTGCAGTACAGAATTGGCACTTCTGAAGGTTTCCATTTCTGTCATCTTTCCAGCTTTCAAAGCTATCTGATCATCAATTGCAGAACAATTTTTAATTATTCTAGCAAAAATATGCTAATGTTAGTCCTGTTATAGTCTAGCTACACCATCATATATAGCAAGTGTGGGAAGGAATGTTTGGTAATAGCTCTTTAATACTTTTGAGATTTCCAGAAGTCAAAGTGTTTGTGAGGCTTGTAGAAAGAGTTTTGCTTACATAGAGACCATTTTGTTATAAAATCCTTGTTCCTTGTAGTGAGCTATTCAGGAGAGTCCTCTGCAGAACCCTGTATCATCCTGCGGCTTTTCATACTTTTGGTTCTGGGAAATTGGTCCTTTAACTCTTCATTTCCTCTTTCAGTTTATTTTAATTTTGAATATGTGGTGGAATGTGGTGGCACTATGTGTTTTCTGTACTTGTACCCCTTATGTTCTACAAATGTATGTGTGGAAGTCTAAATTTTGTGTTAATCACTTCCCTGGGTTTAATTACCAATTTTTCGTGGCAAGTATATTTCTTACGTTCATATGCTGTGTGACTTTTATACTTCTTTTGTTCTTACTTTACCTGTCCAATATTTTAATTCCTGCTTGTGTTTTGTTCAAACAAACCTCCTTCATGCTTACTTTGTGCTGCTTTTCTTGTCCCTCCCTATCTCTACCAAAAACCTGGTTCCTGTGTAACGACTGTCTTGAACCGAACACCTTCCCCAATCCTCCTTTGCCTTCTGCTACCCATGCAAAATTCTGCAGGGTTTTATGGTCTAGATGAATCGGATCTTGACAAAGTCTTTCACTTGCCAACTACAACTTTCATTGGAGGAAATGAGTCTGCTCTTCCACTCCGGGAAATCATCCGTCGTTTGGAGGTAAGAAAGAAAGCTTAGCATTTTTTAAATCGGGGAATAATAATAAGGAATACTTTTTTAGTAACTAGGGGAAAACATCAAAAGAATATTGCCAGTACTTGCAATCTTACATAATATAGGAGGAAGATTATTCTGTAGGTTGGACATCATCAGACCTGCCACAGAGAAGACCTGCAAGCTTTGATATGAATAAAAGAATATTTTAGCTTATGGAAACACGTATAATCATGTCAGGTATAATCTTATGAATCTTTTTAGGGAAATAAATTATGAGGCTACTAGATATTCATTATCAAATTAGGTAGCCATGTTTGTACAACATTCTGCTGCATAATTAACCATGGTTTACCAAATGAGCCCAATTACCTGAATTCCTAAACACTGAACTATAAATGGATAAACTTTCCTACTACTGTGAAATACAAATAGCTGTTGTGGTTAGCCAGCAGCAGGTGCGGACGGTGGAGGAGAGTGAGGACTCGGATGAGGGGCCGGGACCATCAGGGAGTGGACTGCTGCCTTCAGGGATTGTGGGGGCTGGCAGCAGTGATGAGGAGGTTCCCAAGGAGCCTGTGCCAAGTGCGCGTGAGCGCAGGATGATTCATAGAAGAGAACAGCTGGAGCAGTACAGGCAACTCAGGAGTAGGATGCAACATAATGGCCCCTCCCTCCAGGGAATATAAGCCTGGTTTCAAAAGGTTTTTGCCTTTGTAGAAAGCAAAAACGCTCTAAGGACCCAGCATTGTGTGTAGAGACTCCGGCTTATCTGAAGAATTCTGTCAAGGCTTTTCTGGTTGGACTAATTGGCTGCAAGCCATCTTTTATCTACAAAGTAGTTTATTTGTAGATTAAAGCTGTGAAGGTTTGAGTTGCTGCATTTGTTTGAGATTTTCTTGCTGGTAACAGGGTTGGGTCAGAACAATAGCTAAGACCCATTTCAGCCCTCATGTTATGCAAGCCCAGCCACTATTTTAGAAATCTGTAAAATAAAAACTATAACATGGTTTCCCCATACCCTCAAAAACAATCAGGAAAGAGCAAAGCTGTTCTAGGGAGTTCTCCATTCTAAAAAAGGATGCGTTGTGGAAAAATGCTCACATATAAAAGTTTTAAATGGACATTTCCAAGGGAAGCACTTTTCTTCCTTTGTTTCCTGGCAGTCACATAATTTCCTTTAACAATAATGGGTGACTCTGCTAAAAAAAAAAATAGAAAAAAAGCTGTTGCTGACTCTCAAAAAAATGAAAAGAGGAAGGAAATGGAATTGGAAAGCAAAAACAAAACCCAGTATCTCAAGGTCATTTTAATCATTTAGGACTCTGCTGTAATTGCCTTCTGTAGAAAACAAAACATCAGCTACCTCATTAGCAGTGTTTTTTCCGTGGCCCAGCTTCCCATTCTGGGTTTTGGAGTTATTCTCCCCTTCCCGATAAGCCAGCTTCTAATTTCTATCTTTTATTAATAGCAGTACTTTCTGATGAAGGGAATAATTCTCTGCCCCTGCTCATATTCTCGGTGTCACGACTCTGGCTAAAAATAATTTCCAGCAAAGTTGTTTAAATGCCATTTCTTGCCAAACATTCTCTGTTTCTCTGTTTGTAGTCCCTCTACTCCACCCCTCCCTGGCACAGTATTTATCAGTTACCTGGAGTGTAAATTCAGTCATTTTCAAATTTCTGACTTCAAGAAGCACTTTGCACCTAAGTTTATCTTCCTTTGATTTTAGCAAGTATTCAAATTATAGAGTGCACTGAACAACAGAACTGTGCTTGCTTTGAAAATGATTAAAAAGAGGTTCTTTGGAAAATATGGAAATATGCGTTTTTAAAGCAACTACAGCTTTTTTCCAGATTCCTCTGGAAAAACTTTGAAAACAGAGCAGGCCATTCTCATTAAAGTGCAGCTTCTTTAATAAGTCTGTCCCTTAAAGCAGCCAAGTTCTTTTCAGGCAATTTTTTGCTAGAAGACTAAAGAAAAAGAAACACACAGAGCTCTTTTTAAAGAAATGCCACAGCCATGCTCCTGCAAATTTTAAACCATCCCTTTTTGTCAATGTCTCATGTAAACCAGACCCCTTCCAAAGCATATCAACGTTTCTGTGCAGCAGCTTGTTGTATATGTAAATCCATAACTATGTTTTCCTAGGAAAAATTGGGTGCTATATCTGAAATTTCCACTTAGTGGTCCCCTGATGTCCACTGATAATTGAAGATCTTGGAAATAACTAACTTTTTATTTTATAATTAAATGTAACTTTTTGTCTTATAATTAAATAGAATTGCGCAGTCTTCAGTTGCCAAATCTTGACTATTTACATTTTTCAAGAATAATATAATGACTAACTAGTAGGTAATTTGTTGGATTTGATGTGTCAGCACTTGAACTAAAATGCTGGTTTATCTGAACCTTCATTAACTGGCTTAGACTATATTGACTTAATCATCACAGTATTAACTTGGTTTTCAGAAAGAGAAAAACTTATGAATAAAATTAAGACATAGCTCAAATAAAGTAAGATTTTAATTTGTGCTTGGAAATGACTGAATCTTCTGCTCCAACTTGCATCTTTCCTTTCTTTAACAGATGGCTTACTGTCAGCACATTGGAGTAGAATTCATGTTTATTAATGATCTTGAGCAATGTCAATGGATAAGGCAGAAGTTTGAAACGCCTGGTATCATGCAGTTCTCCAGTGAGGAGAAGCGCACCCTGCTGGCCAGGCTAGTGCGTTCAACCAGGTATTTCTTTTTTGTTAACTTGCATAACTGCCATTGGTTGAAGTTACAGGTAGTAGAAGAATTAGGTTCAGTTTTAAGCTTTCCTAGTTTCATATTTCATAGACACGAGGACATAACACCTTCAGTAAATTGAGATGTAAACGTTCCACCCTAGCCATATTTATAATCCCACAAAGTGTCCGTAATGACATTCATGAAAGCTCGTATCTCATGGAAAATTTCTCCATATATGTTTAGACTGTAGTTCCCATCACTCTTGATCACTGTTGAAACAGTGGCTAATCTTTCAATTGGCAGTATAGAACTGTTCTTGGATAATGAGTAAAGATGGGAAACTGTTGGAAAACTGCCATCTAGGCTGGAAGGAGGGGTCAAGCAAGAACCTAGCTTGGAGTAATTGTACAGCCACAAGTCCCATAAGATCCATGAAGCCTATCTGGTCATTTCAGAGTAAGGCAAACAGTCTAATTACATTACAAGATTTTTGTAACACACAATAAAGCTTCTGACTTTGGCTATTCATGAGAGACTATGGAGTAGCAGGATTTGTTGAAGTAGTCACCCAGGCTACCATTCATTCAGGAGAGCAAATGGTGATTAGTTTTTCTCCTGATAGGTAACACTTGGGGCAGGGGCAGGAGGAAGAAAAGCAGACAATCCACTAATCAGTGTCTCCAAGTTATTCCACATTTCATTCTGTAAGGGCAGCAACACTTCCCAGGCTCACTCCTGAGATGCAGTAAGAAAGATCATAAGAGCAGTACAATTTATATCCACATCCCCTCCTCACAAGGACAGGAGGGATGCATATTAGTATGGGTTTGCCGAAGAGCCCGGACACTCATACAGATTACATGACAGGTACCTTTAAACAGCATGTCTGTTTTCCAGGTTTGAGGAGTTCCTGCACAGAAAGTGGTCTTCTGAGAAACGGTTTGGTTTGGAAGGCTGTGAGGTTCTGATTCCTGCTTTAAAGACAATAATTGACAAGTCAAGTGAAAAAGGAGTGGATTATGTTATCATGGGAATGCCTCACAGGTAAAGTTGTCCTTGGAGGAAACTGAAGAGAGTGAAGCTGTCAAGAGAGTGTACCCCAAATTTCAACCTGCCTTTCAGTCAAAACATTCTGAACTGTATTCTTGTGATTCATTTTTATGATTTTGCTCTTTTTTCAGTCCAAAGGCCCACTTTTTTCAAATGTTGATAGGATATAGGGTTGCCATAAAGAGTAGTAATTGAAACCTTATTTAAGTCACATTTGATTTAATTTATTAATCAAAATGATTATTTCTCCTACAGTAGACAATGAATTCCATGTAGTATCTGACTAAATATGGTTTTGATTTTCTAGAGGGCGTCTCAATGTTCTTGCCAATGTTATCAGAAAGGAGTTGGAGCAAATTTTCTGCCAGTTTGATTCTAAGCTAGAAGCTGCAGATGAAGTGAGTTTAACTTTTACTGGGATTATACACTTTATTTGACAGGAACTTTCTTCATATTAGTTAATAACAACTGTACAGTGGAACCTCAGTACCCATCGTTAATTGGTTCCAGGGGTGCAGCAAGTAGCAAAAATGATGAGTACCAAACAATTTTTTCCCATAAGGAATAATACAATGAGTCACAAGGCAGCTGACACCGACAAATTCTAGCTTCTGCATTGAGTACCAAACAAATAATGAGTACCAGGACAAAATGTTCACGTCAAAATGCATTGAGTACCAAATTTGATGAGTTTCAAAGCAGTTGAGTACCAAGGGACACTGTATTTAGTTTTGAACACAGTGACAACATTTGTGTCTGTCACTAAAACAAGTTGAGTATGACCTCAACATTGTGCCTTAACATTTTTCCAGTTGTTTTCAAGATTGCTCTTGCATGTCAGGAATGAGGTTTCATGGCATTAAAGTGCTTTCATATCAGCTTGAATTTAAGGGGTGAATCCTGAAACTATCTCAGATGACCTCAAGAAACAGCAAAAATAATGAAAATGTGTGATTCCTGACAGTAAACACTATGCCATTCATAGACTGAGTAACAATTCTTCTACTGTGCAACTTAAACCAGCTAGATTTAGTCTGATAAATCCTATCAATATTATACAAAGTGAACACCAGTATCAGGAATTCAAGTAGCAACCCCACTACTATCTTAATTCTGATTCAAATTTCAGACTCTGTTGTGAATGTATTTTGAATATGTGTTCATTTTCTTTTAATTTGCAAAGTAGCATTTTGAAGTTCTAAAAATTCACTGAAAAAGAATGTATCCTCCTAATAATACTATCTTTTCTCAGGGCTCAGGGGATGTAAAGTACCATTTGGGAATGTATCACCGAAGGATTAACCGTGTCACTGACAGGACCATCACTCTTTCACTGGTTGCAAATCCTTCTCATTTGGAGGCTGCTGATCCTGTTGTTCAGGGAAAAACAAAGGCAGAACAATTTTACTGTGGGGACACTGAAGGAAAGAAAGTAAGCTGGCACATATGAGATAGCCTTTCCTTTGTGCTTTTCTTTGCTGTTTTGTACATGCGTTCTTTTTCCTTTTGTTTTTACAGTGACAATGTTGTGGGTGCTTCATTTTTCAGCCACTTTGACACCTAATTCTCCAAAGTTATTAATATGTCTTTAATTTGTTCTGGTCTAAAAAGGTTATGTCAATCCTTTTGCATGGAGATGCTGCTTTTGCTGGGCAAGGGATCGTTTACGAGACTTTCCATTTGAGTGACCTGCCTTCCTATACAACACATGGGACAGTTCATGTGGTAGTGAACAATCAGGTAAAATACATGTTCTTTTGTTACCATATCAGATTCTCTAACCTAATTTTTTACCAAGAACAAGCAACAGATTAGGAGCTATGTTATTTTTTGCATTCTTAATTGAACTTTAAAGGTAGTGTTTTAGTTAAGTTTATTTATGGTATTTTTCAGAGTAAAAGACGCTCCGAAGTATAAGGTGCACCTAGCTTTTGGGGAGGAAAACAAGGGGGAAAAAATCTGCCTCCCAGCAATTTGCCTCCTTGCAGCAAACAGCCTGTTTCAGTTTCAGCTTTCAGCACAGACTGATTAGCATAAGCAGCTGATCATTGGTTGGATTGGCCTCCCAACAATCAGCTGTTTCAGGCTGCAGGGATTGCCATTGCCTATTGCCACCTCCGTGCGCCCCATTTTCGGCCTCCGCATCCTGTTTTCAGCCTCTGCACGCCCTGTTTTCGGCCTCTGCGGCCCATTTTCTGCCCATTCTGGGCAGTGGGGATTGGAATGGGCAGAAAATTGGGCACACAAAGGCCAAAAAATGGGGCCCACGGAGGCAGCAATAGGCAGTGGCAATTCCTGCAGCCTGAAACAGCTGATAGTTGGGAGGCCGATCCAACCAACAGTCAGCGGCTTGTGCTAATCAGGTGGTGCTGAAGCTGAAGCTGCAGCTGAAACAGGCTGTTTGCAAGGAGGCAAATTGCTGGGAGGCAGAGGCCAAAGAGTGGGGGCCAGTGGGTGGGCAGGCTTTGGCAACATTTGCTGTATAAGATGCACTGACATTTCCACCCTCTTTTGGGGATGGAAAAAGTGTGTCTTATACTCCTTATACAGTACTTTGAAGTGATCAAAGAGTTGATCGAGAAAAAAACTGAAGTAAATTTAACTCAGTGTTAAACTTGTCAGATGAAGACAGTTAGCCACGAATTTGGAATGTCCCACGCATGTTTCTTGCTTTCTTATTTGACAGGAAAACTTAATACCAATGATTATGAAACTAAGGGATTGATCTGTACATTATGCTGCATTCATGATTATATTAATATAATGATATTAATGAGTAACAAAAACCTCTTTAAGGAGGCAGTTTAGTTTGTTGTCAGAGCAATTTGAGGGGATGGAACCTATGGAATAGAGATACTATTGCTGTGTGTATCAATTAACACCCACCCTATCTGAAACTTATGTATAAACTTATGCGTCATGCACTGGCCACGCCCATGCACATTTTAGTGAAGGGGGGAGTCCCGATATGTCACGTGACGGTGATGTGATGACGTGAGTTTGACACGCCTACTCTAGGTGAAAAGACTTTTGGAATAGGAAAGCAGTGGTCTTGGGCTTCTCTCTTTTAACCTATGGCCTTTGGGAAGATTGTAGGAAAGAACAGCTTTAGGGTTCTAGGACATTCAGTACTGTTTGAATCAGAAAGAAGTGCCCAAACAAAAGTGAAAATGCCAAATGCAAGTCTTACAAGACTGCAAGTATAGAACTAGCAATAAATGAAACAAAAGATGGAACACTGCTGAAGTAGCTTTGAGTCACCAAACAGCAAAGAATCCTAACCCTATCTTGAGGAAAGAAATTATTAATGTTAATTACGGAATTAAGGCTAGTTTAATTTTTTCCCTTTTCCAGAAAAAATAGAATGGTTTTTAGAATTGTCAACAAAATTAGATTTTTCACAGTATATGTCTCTTAACTCCTCTGATTCACCCTGAGTGCTATTTTCATCTTTTGACTATTCTTGACAGAACTAGGAATGGGGACATTACCTTTTAAAATCCATGCTTCATGCTAAAGTCTCAGTATTTTTATACATACATATCATTCTCAGGAAGGAATGTTCCACAAAAGACGTTCCTTCAACATTTAACTAACTTTTCCATTTATCACCTAAAAAACTGAGAGTTAGTGATGATGTATTAATTAAATCCTCATACAATTTGTAATTACCTTTATGGTTATTTTTTTAAAATGGCTTCTGTTGTCATCTCAGATTGGATTCACTACCGATCCTCGTATGGCCCGTTCCTCCCCATATCCAACAGATGTGGCTCGTGTGGTTAATGCACCCATTTTCCATGTCAATGTTGATGATCCAGAGGCTGTAGTATATGTGTGCAATGTGGCAGCTGAATGGAGAAGTACTTTCCACAAAGATGTAGTTGTGGATCTGGTAGGTAGTACTGATTTGTCTGACAAACTGATACTTTTAGTTGGGGTTATATAATAAGTTATTTAATAAGTATTTTTAAAAATGATTTAGATGTGGAATGATAGTAGAAAGATGGTGGGTACTATTTTCCTAAAAGCAGGAAAAAATACAGGTACTCAACTTACAACAATTCATTTAGTGACCATTCAAAGTTACAATGGCACTGAAAAAAGGGACATGATCGTTTTTCACACTTATACAACCGTTGTAGCATTCCCATGGTCGTGATCAAAATTCAGGGGATTGGCAACTGACTCATTTGTGATGGTTGCAATGTCCCTGGGTCATATGATTCCCTTTGGAGACTTTCTGACAAGCAAAAGAGATGGGGAAGCCAGATTTAACAACCATATTACTAACTTAATATATGCAGCCATTCACTTAACGACTGTGGCAAGAAAGGTCATAGAATGGGGCAAAACTCACTTAACAAATGTTTCACTTAGCAACAGAACTTTTGGGCTCAATTATGGTCATAATTGAGGACTATTTGTAACTATGTGTGGGCTTTGATGGACTTTATTATATAGAAATGTGGGGTGTCAAGAGGCATGTCAAGAGAAAATTGAAAGTGAGTTGAGAAGAATGGAAATGTAGGACCTGAGAAATGTCTGTGGCAAAACCAGAAGAGAGGGACTCTAGAATAAATTACCTCTAAATGAATGCTAAGTGACTGATCAGTTAAAAAGAAATATGCTATACCAGGTTGGTTACATAGAGAGAATTCATGAGGGTTGAACTGCAGAACAAATATAGATGGAAGAAATAATGGGTTGAGAGGAATACTAAGAAAGTTGTGACTGGATGCAGTTCATTAGATCCTCAAGAGGAAGAGATGAAGTTAAAAAAATAAAAATCAGAATCTGAAATGGTATATAGACATGTTGAAAACAAGGACAGTTTATAGCTGGAAGTCTGCATAAGTCAATGGTATTTGTATTAGTAAATAAATAATAGCTTGCCTTACTTGGCCATATCCCCCTCTCTGAGGATCATTTTCAAAGGGTTTTGTGGAATGGTGGAAAGATAAGTTTTAAGTAGAATGTAAAATTTTCCAAAGCTGGAATGTTTTCTTTTCTGATAACATTCCAGGGAATGTTGCTGTCTAGTTCTGCTCATTTGCCATCACTTTACACCTATGCTTGGTCTCAATCAAGCATTACCGTTTAATTACTGAATTTGAAAACTTTCTTTTTAATTTGGGAAGATGAATTGTTTAGGTCAAGAATAAATATTTGGGAATTTTCTTCCTTTCAAACATGCTAGGTGTGCTACAGGCGAAATGGGCATAATGAGATGGACGAGCCAATGTTCACTCAGCCATTAATGTATAAGCAGATCCGAAAACAGAAACCTGTGCTACAGAAGTATGCTGAGACTCTGATTTCACAAGGAGTAGTAAATCAACCAGAATATGAGGTACTTTCATTTATGGCTTAACAATCATTCTGTAGCCCAGCCATGCTTAGATATCTTGATATTCCTCATCCCATTGTGGTATCAAACATTTCATAATTTCAGAGACTTTTTACATTTTTTAAATATTACAGTAGATGACACTATACAGAAACATTCAATACGCAGCCAGGATTAGTAAAATAATTTTATTTTTCTGTGGCAACTGATAAAATTTCTCTGATATCGTGTAGCTTATTGAAACTTGTTTAACTTGATATATGCTATTGTGTATATTAACTGGCTTGTTATAGGAACACACACACACACACACACACACACTTTGGAAACAACTTTTCATAAATAGGGACATCTTTGCCCCAGCAGAATCTCTGACTTTATTATAGACAAAATAGAAACAGATATTCCCAGCCCAGTAGATAAATTACAGTGATTGCTACTACTAGTTTTGGTTGAGAAATGTGTTATAATTCTAAGAAGGCATTTTGTTTAGAGTAAAGTGTTGATAGTATTTGTCCTTGGGGTCATCTCTACATTATGCTCCTTTTGTATTCCAGGAGGAAATTTCCAAGTATGACAAAATCTGTGAAGAGGCTCATGCCAGGTCCAAGGATGAAAAAATCCTTCACATCAAGCATTGGTTAGACTCTCCATGGCCTGGTAAGTTACTGTCTGCTTGCTAATGGCCATTGAGAAAAAAAATAGTTCTTGGCCAAAAGATTGCACTTGCCGTTTCTGGCACAAACATGAGTTGTCCTTGCCTAGTACTCTGAGTTCTGAAAATTCTGTACAAGGATCATAAGAGGTAATCAGCATTATTAATAAACAAAATGTGCTTGCATTAAACTAAGAGGCACTTGATAAAGAATTTTTGTTCTTCTCCCAGATGCTCTGGCAGGATGATCCAGTAGTTTAATTGGACAGTTTATTTGCCAAATACCTTCTCAAAAGAAATTTGGCAATGAGGAACATCTTTAAGGAATTGTTCTAACTAGAGCTTGTTCCTCCTGTGAATGTCTTCCTTGCATCTTTTTATGTCATCTTCTGAAATGTCCAGGTTTCTTCACCCTGGATGGCCAACCTCGGAGCATGACTTGTCCTTCTACCGGCTTGACTGAAGAAGATTTGGTCCATATAGGAAAGGTGGCCAGTTCAGTTCCTGTTGAAAATTTTACCATTCATGGGGGTATGGTTTTCTATATTTTTAACCGTTGAGTTTTACTTTTTAAATTATTTCATTAGAAAATGCAGTATCTTACTTGCATGGACGGGTCTTTTGCAAAGTTTCCTTGAAGCCTGTCTTAGATAGATGTTCAGAATTGAGGGAACAATCAGTATTTTGCTTGTGTTTTGCATGTTTTAATGATAGCTAACAGGATTCCATGTATTATATCCTAGTGCATTTGGGCCTACCTCATAGCCAATCCAAGCTGTCAACAAATTAAGATGAAAATAGATTCTACTTTGGAACTTAATCTTTCAGTCTTGGTCTTTGTTCTTTTTTTACAGTTTATATTTGTGCTTTGATTTATAGCATCCTTACCAGGCATGTGAATTTCAGCTCCTAAAATTCCACAGCCAGCATGTTGAGGACTCTGGAATTGTAGTACATACATCTGAAGGGTACTCAGTTACTGAAGTGATGTATGATGCAATATTCTTCACTGTTTGCTACCCAAAGCAACAGACTTGCTTCATCTGAAAAGGCATCTATACATTTTGGAAAATACTACCTTAAAGTTTTCAATCAGATTATTATTTTTTCTCTAAAGGCTTAAGCAGGATTCTAAAAACACGAGGAGAGATGGTTTCCAATAGGACTGTAGACTGGGCCTTAGCAGAGTATATGGCGTTTGGCTCTCTTCTTAAAGAAGGAATCCATATTCGGCTGAGTGGACAAGATGTTGAAAGAGGAACATTCAGGTAAAGTGTGTTGACTATACATGGGCAGTCTTTCTTTAACCAATACAGGATTTTAGTGAAAATCCATAACATTTGGGGGCAAATGCAAAATGTTGTTAGCATTATCCTCAGCTTAGGCTAGGTGGATATCAGTATACAAATGTACAAAGTTGGATTAATGAAAATCCAGAAGCACCATTTTTTCCTATTGCTTTAGGAAAGACAATAGGTTGTCAGTAAAGATCCAAGATATCAGACCAGGAAGGGCAAAGTATACTTTGACCCAATACCTGAAGGTGTGTAACTGAGTAGTAATCTCAATCCCTACTGCAGACAAATGTGTTTGAGACTCAGCAAGGAACTTGAAATAGGTTCCTAAGAAATTGGAGTATAACTCTAGCGGATCAATGGCATTTCATATTTAACTGAGTATACTTGGCATGCAGCTGGGATGAATCAGTCCCCTTTAGTATAGAAAATGATTGCAAAGTGGCTGTGGCTGACTGGGCATTTTGTAGTACATATTCTCTGTATGTTGCGCTTAAGATTGTGGCATGGAAAACATATTTAGCCCGCTCGATAGAATGATTATTTGGAGTCCAAATAGGATGGCATTTCACAAAGACTATCACTTTGGTCTTTTTGTAGTTCATTTCCAGAGCCAAAACTAGAAATAATTGGCCAAAACTTTGGGCACCTGTTATAAGCCTGTCAGGGAAGTTAATGTGACTATCTCCATATAATGAAATTGAAATATGGTTCTTGGCTAGTTTTGGTGAGAAGTAATTTATCATGGCAACTAGTGCATTAATATAATAATTAAATAATTAATGGGGTAGGAATACTGCTGTCAGCCTTGGAAGCCATTTTTCTCTTTGGAGCTTCGAGGCTGCCACAGTCAGTGCCTGGGTATTTGGGAGGGGGGATTTCATAGTGAGGTAGAAATTTAGACATAACAACATTCTTTCTCAGAGAATCAAGGGCATGTTGCTCTGCACCTGGAGGGGATTGACTGGAGGGATGTCTCCAGTTGGGAGGAAGATTGGATTGGGCCATGTGATGGATTGATGGATGCAGGGGGATGGATCTTTGATTCTCTTTTGGGAAAGGAAAACCTGGAACTCTCAAATTCGGGTTTTCCCAGATTTGCCAATATGACAACTCTAATAAAATGGAACTTTGAGGAATTGCTTGTCTTGGAGTTTACTGGTTTGGAGTTGGTTAGTTGGAACACTGACAACTGCCTTGTCTGTGTCCTCTATCTCACTGGTCTGATATCTTGGATCCTTATTGACAACCTTTTGTCTTTCCTAAAGCAATAGGAAAAAATGATGTATTTATTTATTTATTTATTTATTTGATTTGCCAATTGTTTACAAGATAATAAGTATAAGTGTATACATGGTTGTGAATACATGAAATGGGTACATATAAGAAAAAATAAAAGAATAAGAGAAACAATAGGACAGGGACGGTAGGCACGTTGGTGCGCTTATGCACGCCCCCTACAGACCTCTTAGGAAAGGGTGAGGTCAGTAGTAGACAGTCTAAGGTTAAAGTTTTTGGGGTTTGGGGAAGAGACTACAGAGTCGGGTAGAGTATTCCAGACATTGACCACTCTATTGCTGAAGTCGTATTTCCTGCAATCAAGTTTGGTGCGGTTTACTTTGAGTTTGTATCTATTGTGTGCTCTTGTGTTGTTATGGTTGAAGCTGAAGTATTCATTGACAGGTAGGACATTGCAATGTATGATTTTATATACCATGCTTAAGTCAGACCGAAGACGGCGTAATTCAAGGTTTTCTAGTTCTAGAATTTCAAGTCTGGTGGCATAAGGTATTCTACAACGAGTAGAAGAGTGGAGAACTCTTCTTGTGAAATATTTCTGGACTTTCTCAATTGTGCTAATATCAGATACGTAATGAGGGTTCCAGACTGATGAACTGTATTCGAGTATTGGTCTAGCAAATGTTTTGTATGCTCTGGTTAGTAGTGTGATATTACCAGAGAAAAAGCTACGTAGGATTAGGTTAACAACTCTTAATGCCTTTTTGGCTATGTAGTTGCAGTGGGCTCTAGCACTTACATCATTAGAGGTGAGTATTCCAAGGTCCTTTACAGAGCTTGGGTCATCAACAAGATCTTGACTATTCAGCTTGTATTTTATTTTCTGATTTTTTTTGCCAATATGTAAGACAGAGCATTTATTTGTTGAGATTTGAAGTTGCCATTTGTTTGACCATTCAGATACATAGTCAAGATCTTTTTGTAGGGTAGCAGTATTGTCTGTGGTATTGAACAGCTTTACATCATCAGCGAAGAGAACGCAATTGCTCTTAATATGATCACAGAGGATACATGATCACATGTATTCTTTGGAGCTTTATTTAACTTTTATGGGGATTTGATTACAGAGATTGCAGTATAGATTAGTAGTTGCAGCCTTCTGTCTATAGAAGAGTTTTGCAATTTGCACAACAGGTTGGGCCTAGAAATCAGATTCAAAGCTGCTTTGAAGTCTGTGACAGCTGTATAGTATAAGGCCCATGATTTAGAGGAGTAGTTTTCTGCCAGGAATTTAAATAAAATTTTCACTTTTATCTTCTCCAGCCATCGGCACCATGTCTTGCATGATCAGAATGTTGACAAGAGAACCTGTATTCCCATGAATCATCTGTGGCCAAATCAAGCTCCTTACACTGTCTGCAATAGTTCTCTCTCAGAATATGGAGTCCTAGGTATGTCCTTTCCCTACTAAAACTTAAAGGAGTTATATAAACTGTTGATTTTTAAGTCTATCCCTCCCTGATAATCTTCCTACACCCAAAAGAGCTTTCCATTTCTATCAATGCAGGATTTGAGCTTGGCTTTGCTATGGCCAGTCCCAATGCTTTGGTGGTTTGGGAAGCTCAATTTGGCGACTTCCACAATACAGCTCAGTGTATCATCGACCAGTTCATCTGCTCTGGGCAGGCCAAATGGGTGAGGCAGAATGGCATTGTACTTCTTCTTCCCCATGGCATGGAGGGCATGGTAAGGAAACATTTGTGTTGTTTTCTAATAAGTCTCCTTTTACCTGCCTGATAGGTGGATTTAGACAATATCTATGTTTAGACTGTGTTAAATTAGATCCTACATATATGTATTTGCCCTGCATTGAAAATTGTTGCATATGTTGAGGTAATTAAAAACATTAAAGCCTGTGTCAGCATAACAAAATTGAAAATGAGAAATAATATTAACTTTTGTTCTGATATTAGAACATGGAAAAGTGCCTAATAGTGCATATTAAATTGGGGGTTTGAATTTAGATTTATTTCTTTATTGCTTTGTTTATTATTTTTTACATCATTTGTTCAGCATTTCAGAGCCATTGGCTGATTTCTCATTTACCTCTATCAAGATAGAAAAAGCTAAGGGAAAAAATAACTGGCTTAACGTCGTCCAGCTAATTCCATTATTAAGAGAGGACTTGAACATGGTTCTCCCTGCTTCCTATCCAGTTACTTTAACCATTGCTCTATAGCAGGGGTGGGCAAACTACGGCCCGCGGGCCACATCCAGCCCGTTGGTCTGTCCAATGCAGCCCGCCCCTGAAAAAAAATCGCTGTGCCGCATGGCCCCCAAAGCTGCAAAACAGTGCGGAGCGATCTAGGGGTAGGAAAGAAAAGAAATTTGCAAAGGCCTCGGCTGGGAGTTTGAAATCACCTTCGAGTGCGACCTCTCAGAAGGTGAGTCCCCGCCGATCCCCTTTTTTTCCGGGGCTTCCAGGCTTAAACTTTGCAAAGGCAAAGCTTGCAGGCTGGAGCGTCTTCCCGCCGAGGAGCGGGAAGGGTTCCACCTGGCGGGCGGGGCGGGCTGCTTGGAGCCACCTAAAGCTAGGCCGCTGCTGGTGGAGCCTTGCCCTGCCTTGGTGCCCCGTTTCCCGGCTCGGCGGTCCTGCTCGGGCGGCACTTTAAAAGCCTGCTCCCAGCACCTGAGCAACTTCCCAGCAACTTTCTGCTTCGTTTTAACTCGCGGGCGCTCGCGCCTGGCCCCGAGCCGCGTGGCGGAGGGGAAGCCCGGCGGGCGGGTGGGCAGGCGGGCTGCTTGGAGGAGGCGACCTGGCAGCGCTCCGGGCTTCCCCTCCGCCGTGCGACTCGGGGCGAGGCGCGAGCGCCCGTGAGTTAAAACGAAGCCGAAAGTTGCTGGGAAGTTGCTCGGTTTTCCGGGGCTTCCAGGGCTTTGCAAAGGCAAAGTTTGCAGGCTGGAGCGTCTTCCCGCCGAGGAGCGGGAAGGGTTCCGCCCAGCGGGCGGGCGGGCTGCTTAAACTTTGCTCGGGTGGCACTTTAAAAGCCTGCTCCCAGCACCCGAGCAACTTCCCAGCAACTTTCGGCTTCCTTTTAACTCGCGGGCGCTCGCGCCTGGCCCCGAGCCGCGTGGCAGAGGGGAAGCCCGGCGGGCGGGCAGGCTGCTTGGAGGAGGTGACCCGGCAGTGCTCCGGCAGCAGCAACAGGCAGTTTCGCCCGGGCTTCGCTCAGGTGTCCGGCTGGGGCTGTCAGGAGTTGCTACCGCCGGCGCAGCTCCGTGCGGCTCAGTCCGCGTTGCCTTGGGAAGGAAAAGGCAAAACCAGGAGCCGCTGAGCCTGAGCCTCCGGTGCCGCTGCTCCCGTTGCAAAGCACCGCCGCGGCTCTTCCTTTTTGCCTTTCCCTTCCCGAGGCAACGCGGGACTGGAGCCGCACGGAGCTGCGCCGGCGGTAGCAACTTCTGACTCAGGGGGCCTCCGAGGGGAGGGGAAGGAGGAGAAGAGGGGGGGAAAGGGTGGGGGGGCGATTCCCAAAAAATCTTGTGCTGACCCGGCCCGTCTGTCAAATTTTAAAAGTCAATGCGGCCCCCGAGCCAAAAAGTTTGCCCACCCCTGCTCTATAGCAACTCTCTTTCTGGAAGAAATGCTCAGTTTTGCCTCAATGTTCTCTTTAGCCAAGGAAAAGCCATTACTCAAGGAAGTCCCATATCTGTTGCAGGGCCCTGAGCATTCTTCTGCTCGACCAGAACGATTCTTACAAATGTGCAATGATGATCCAGATGTCTTCCCGGTGAGTTGGCTGTGAGTGCTTGTTGGCCATACTTTCCTTCTGTCCACACGTCTCTTAGCCACATTTCTAAGAATGCCGAGAAGAGTTGGGGGGCGGGGGGGATAAGTCTTGTTGTAGACTGAAGGACTCCTCCATGTGTCCCTAAACACTCCGTAATCACCTCAGTGCTTTACTTCAGGGTAGGCAACCTGAGATTACAAGGATGCAGATTAGAGCCCCCAATTCAACATCTAACCAATATCCATCAAATAAAAAGTGTCACAGATTGCTAGCAGTTTGAGATGGGCAATGCAAGAATTGTAAAACAAAATACTTACAAAGAAAAAAAATCCTCAAAACATCTGGCCTACTATAATTTGGCTCTCATCCCGCCCTGTTTAGCTGTCTTGCTTCCTCTCACCTTTTAAGGGGAACCCCCTTCCCTAGTTCCAGAGATATATTTCACAGTTGATTTTCAGGTTCTTCGATCACTTTGGCAATGCACGCAATTCTTCTCCTTTCTGAACTCCATCATTGTTTTCCTACAGAAACTAGACGACTTTGATGTGCGCCAGCTGTACGACTGCAATTGGATTGTTGTAAACTGCTCCACTCCAGCAAACTTTTTCCATGTTATGCGGCGGCAGATACTTCTCCCCTTCCGGAAACCAGTCAGTATGAAGAATGACTTCCTTAGTACAAAGAGGGACATGGGTTCTCCCTTCCCCCCCATGTTAGCTTTCGAGCTTTAATTAGACCCTGAAGTCAAGTAGAAAGTGGCACATGATAACTTGTGAAACAATTCTGAACTTATCACTAGTCAAAGAAAAACACTGCTGGATGGGGGAACTATAAACAAGGTTAATTTGCAAAGAGCCTGTTTTTCTTGGTGGATTCTGACTATCCGGCCAGTTCTGTTCCTTGGCATTTTTTACAGCACCCTGTTCACTACCTAGGAGTTCTCTTTCCAATAAAAGACAGTGGTCAAATGTTTTCACTTCCTTGTTGAACTTTATGCCACATACATATTCATGCCTTAAAAGTTAATTAGCTAGTCATAGCTGATACACTCTACTGAGTATTAATACCTTAGTTTTCAGGCAAATTATTTTAAATTGTATCTTACAAAATATTATAACCCAATGATCCTGGAGCTCTTGTTTTTCTGACTGATGAAAAGAACTTTTTTCAGAGCAGTTGAACTGAGTGGCAGATAATGAGGGAAGTATCAAATACAGGTAATCCTCGCTTAACAACCCTAACTGGGATCAGAATTTCTGCCATTAAGAGATGCAGTCCTTTAGTGAAACATCAAGACTTCCCTACTTAGAGGTGACAATTTTAATAGTTCCAGTTGCAGTTGTTAGGCCAGGAGCTTATACTTCTGTCCTGTCCTGCTGTTCTCATTGCCGCTTCAACTCTCCCCATTCACTTATCTATCCCCCATTCCTGCCATCTTGTCCCCTCTGCCACTCTGCATCTACCACTCCATTGCCCCTGCTGCTCCTGTTCCCTCTGCTGCTCTTGCCAGCCTGACTTGCATTTCCCTTGCACAGCTAATTTTCACCATTTTCTTCTTCCTGCTGCTGCTGAGGCATGCCAGCAGCTGCCTACAGCTGCTTCAAGAAGGTTCAAACTGGGTGTATCTTGTTGAGGAAGAAGATGCAAAAATCAGCTTTGGGCAATAAGGGCAGTAGAGTGCAGGGCCTTGGGGGTGCAAGGTAGCAAGGGTGGCAGAGTGCAGGCAGTCAAAAGGGCAGATCTGGGGGAGAGATAAGCAAGTGAGTGGAGCTGAAGTGTACCTTGTCATTGTGGACAAACTGCCCAGGGTCCGAATTTTGATTACATGACTGCAGGGGCACCACAGGCATAATGTTGAGAACTATCATAACTTTGAAAGGTCACTGAATGAATAGTCGGTAAACAAGGACTGCCTATATAGTGCTAGCAGAATGGATCCAATCCAGTATCCTGATTCCAGTAGCCTTTAACTCGGTGCTTTTGGAAAGCCAAGAAACCCAGAGTTAAGATTGTGGCTCTTCCTCATAGCTACCCCCCTCCTGGCATCCAGGTTTACTGCTTCTGAGATGGGAAGCCTGCAGAGCCACCAGAATCCTCCATGACTGTATTTTAAAGCCATCTCAGCCTGATTCCTTTTCTCACTGAATCCATGAAATCTGCTGGCATACTTTCTATTCTTACCTTCTTGAGGCTTTCTTACTTCAGAGCATTGTCTGTACTTTGCCGAATGCAGATATATTACTATTCCAAAAGCTAAACTACAGATCCAAATACTTTAGGATCTCTACAGCATCCCAGCAAGTGCACATTTTGGATTTCACCACCATTTGAGTCTTATTCAAGAAATGATTGAAATCAAACATTTCAGAGTATTTAAAACAGTCCCTTTTAATAATTTAAACAATACAATCAAAAGACGAACAGAGGTAGATGCAAGCATTTCGTATTGACTCATCAGTACCTACATTACAATAACTAAAATCAGCCTCAAATCTATCAAATCAAATTTAGCAAGAGCATTAATTAAGCCTGTAATTTCGACTATCACTAAAGATATTGTTACCGAAAAGAGCACTTTTATTGTTTTGCATTCCTGCTAAATATCTTACTGATAAGTATGAAAAATTACTTTATCCTGGTTGTGTGCCTCTTTGGTCAGTGTTCCCCTAATAACATTGAGTACAGTTCTGATGATGTTAAAAATAGAACCTTTGAATAATTAACTTTGGATTATTGTTCTTTCATTAAATTCTGAACATTTCTGTTCTTACACCTCAGTATTGATTTGGGTCGTGTTCCCCTGGTCCTATCTCTCCCTCCCTCCCACTCTCTTTTGTTTAGCTGATAGTCTTCACTCCAAAGTCCTTGTTGCGTCACCCTGAAGCTCGGTCCAGCTTTGATGAAATGCTGGCAGGTACAGTAGATTTGGGATCAGGGCTAGGGAGGAATGTCTTCTTTGGTAGGAGGGAAGATATGACTGAACAATTAGGCAAGGAAACTCTTGAAACACAAGGTCACAAAGACAACTCTGCATGCCAGCCTTCCTAAAGTTCTGTTAACCTTCATAGGAACAGAGTCAGTTTTGGATGTCTGGGTCTTCTGTGCTAGGAAAAATTATCACCATCACTAAATGATACCCAGGGAAAGAGTTCATATGTAGCAAAATAGTTGGAGCTGTCATTTTTCTCTGACTCAGTCCTCAAGACCTTGGTTTAAGGTCATGAATTTTGTTATGATGTTCCTCCAACAGGCAGCGTAACACTTTGCTTTTACTTGGAGTTTCCTGTGAAGAAATACATGAACAGGGATTAGTGCTCCGTTGCTACTTGCATTTGACAAAAGCTTTAAAGTTGGAGCCATAGTACACCAACAATTATCATTAATCTTGATATTTTAAACAAATCCTGTGGCTTCAAAGAATAGTGTGGTTTCTGTCAACAAAATCAGGCCTTTATGGAAAAGATACCCTGCTATTAATTCTGCCTTTTGTTAACTTCCTCATATTTGTCCCGTTCCTCTTTTTTATAAACTCCTTGGAGCGGATTTTACTATGTATACTGATGTATAACAAAAAATAATAACCTCCACTGTTTTCCAGGCACTCATTTCCAGCGTGTCATCTCAGACACTAGTCTGGCAGCACAGAATCCAGAACAAGTCAAACGAGTTCTCTTCTGCACTGGTAAACTTTATTATGAACTTATTCGAGAGCGGAAGACACGGAATAGGGAAGCAGATGTGGCCATTACAAGGGTAGAGCAGGTAGGGCTTTTGTGGGAATGATATTGCTGACTTAACAAAAGTAGGATCCCGGAATGTTTTTTTAGCTCTAAACAATAAGTATTTTGAAACTCACTAGAATTTTATAAACAAGAAGCTAAAGAATTCTATACTTGTACGCCAAATGACTAAGTCTTCCACTGGCAAAAGTAAAATTTAAGTATCAGGCATATTCTGGTCCTCTAGCTTTGTTTCGTGGACTACAGTTCTGAAGTAGAGTCAGGTTTTCTGCAATATTTTGCAGGTTTCTGACAGACGTCTGGTTCTGAAAAGAATCCTAAAAGGTTTGTGCAGCAAATATCTGAACAGGCTTATGAATTTTCTCTTCATTCCTCCTAGCAAATGAGCCAAGATGGAGGTTAAAGTATGCATGATCTGACTTTGCCTGCAGAATATTTGGATTAGGCCCAACATATTGCTAAATGAAAGTCCTTCTTGGCCTTAACAACTTTTTAAATTTCTGATACATTACTCAGTCCTTTTTTTCTTTTTTAATTGTATAAGTATCTTATGGATTGAATGCTTGTTTTTCCATTTCCCCATGGAGCTTGTAAACCAGACTGACCTTTTTTAAAATTTTCCTATTACAATTTGTTTATAAAGGTAGAAGGCTGAAAATCATTCATAATCAACCCAAGGCCTTTTCTTTCTAGCTGTCGCCATTCCCTTTTGACCTCCTGCTGAAGGAATTCCATAAATACCCCAATGCAGACCTAGTTTGGTGTCAAGAAGAGCACAAAAACCAAGGATATTATGATTATGTGAAACCTAGACTCCGCACAACCATTGACCGTGCAAAGCCAGTGTGGTAAGGGGCTTCTTCGGCTACTCTGATAGAGGGATAGGTGTCAGCTGGTGCTCCATTCAAAATCCAAGAAATAAATACATAGACTCCATTAATTAGAGAAAAGATATATTTTACTGGCAATCAAGCAGTAGCATCAAAGTAATTCTGAATCTGAGAAAATGAGTGCGTAAATCACATACACAAAGTGATGGCAATGTTCCCACCCATAATAGTTTAAACTGTCCATCCGATAAAAAGTTGTATATAATGTCATGTGGGCACCTCCAGGTGATGATGAGGCCTCTGTCGACCTTGACATATTTTGATAAAGAGCAGCGCTTGCGCATAGTATAGGAAAGAAACATAAGCAAGAAACTCCCCCCCCCCCCAAACTTATACAGTTCTTTTTTGTAAAACCTCCAGCTTGCTTCCCATAACTATGTCCCTCCTCCTTCCCCCATTACTTATGACAGCCGAAAGATGCAAAGCAAAGGAAGGAAATCTTGAAGGCTGACATTCGGCCCTCCTGCAAAAGAGGCGTTAGCCCTATAAAAGAAAAAAGAATACAAGATAAAAGAATAATGTACATGTAATACCACAGTACTATAATTTAGGGTTTGTCAGGATATTTAGTATGAAATGCTTTGATAAGCGTAGGAGCTCGAACATTCTTCTCATTCACCCATTTGGACTGGGAAGGAGGAAAATGTTTCCAGACAACCAAATATTGGAGTCGACCTCTTTGTTTCCTAGAATCCAAAATTTCTTTAACTTCAAAATGTTGTTCACCTTCAATTAACAAACGCATGGGGGGATCGACCTGAGCTGGTCTCAGGTCGGAGGTATGTTCAGGTTTTAATAAACTAACATGAAAGACAGGGTGGATTCGTCGGAGAGTTTTTGGTAATTTCAGTTGGACAGCCACAGGATTCACAATTTGTTCAATTGGAAAAGGTCCGACATACTTAGATCCAAGCTTTTTTGACTTTTGTGTGGTCTGCAATTATCTGGTGGATAAGAAGACCTTATCTCCAACCTGATATTGTTTTTCTGGAGCTCTCTTTTTGTCTGCAATTTTTTTATGAGCTTGATGAGCATCATCTAATGCTTTACGGGTAACCGGCCAAGAAAGCTGGAGTTGGGTTATCCACTCACTTAATGACTAAATGCTAGATTTTTCCTGTCGAAGCTTGGGTATGGGTACAAAGTCTTGTCCCGAAGCCACTTTAAATGGAGTAAACCCAGTACTACTATGAACCGAATTGTTATACGCTACCTCAGCGAATGGCAATAGGTCTGCCCAATTATCTTGCTGATAATTTATATAGCATCTAAGATACTTTTCCAATATCGAGTTAGTTCTCTCACAAGCCCATTGGTTTGTGGGTGGTGGGCAGAGCTTAAGCCCTGGGCGGAGCCCAACAATTTCAGGAACTCCTTCCAAAAAATTGAGGTAAACTGGACACCCCTATCTGAGATTATGTGTTCAGGAACACCATGTAACCTGGATGTATGTAAAATAAACAGTTTAGCCAAAGTTTTCACAGGTGGGATTTTTGCGCAAGGTATGAAGTGTACCTGTTTGGAAAACAAGTCTGTTACTACCCAAATAACTATTTCCCCCACTCTCAGGTAATTCCACTATAAAATCCATAGAAATTTCTTTCCATGGAGCAGTTGGTCTAGCTACATTTTGTAGCAAGCCTGCTGGTTTAACAGGAGGCTGTTTGGCTGAGGCACAGATAGGACAACTAGCCACATAAGTTTCAATGTCCTTTTTCAAAGTAGGCCACCAAAATTGCCTTTTAACCAAGTGTAAGGTTTTTACAAATCCAAAATGTCCAGCAGCTTTAGAGTCATCAGCTTGCTGTAATATTTGGTTTCTCAACTTTGCTGGTACTTATAATTTGGCCCCCACTCATGCCAATCCATCTCTAACCATACAGTTATTTGAGTGAGCCAGGAACCAATCATCAAGTTTCAGAGCTTCTTTTAACTGTACAGATAAATTATTTGATAAATCAATTTCCCTCTTTTTCTGGGCTCTGGTAACCACTGGAGCCACCAACTGTTTGGTTGGGACAATAGGCCGGACCACTTCTGGGCAGGCACTATTATATTGAGGTAATCTAGATAAAGCATCCGCCATGAAGTTCTTCCCCCCTGGAATGTACTTCAATTAAAAATTAAAGCGTTTGAAGTACTGCGCCCAGCAAACATGTTTGGGAGACAGCTTCCGAGGTGTTTTCAGAGCCTTTAAATTTTTATGATCTGTCCACACCTCAAAGGGGTGTTTTTCCCCTTCTAGAAAATGCCTCCAGGTTAACAGAGCCCAGCAAACTGCAAAAGCTTCTTTTTCCCAGATGCCCATCTTCTTTCAGTCTCAGTTAGTTTACGGGAGGTATATGCACACGGCTGCAGAGTCCCCGTCTCGTTTGCTTGAAGTAACACCGCCCCCACTGCTACATCACTCACATCGGCTTGGATCTTCTAGCTCCCGCGGTGTCATCAAGTACAGTTTCGGTTTTGGGAGTTTCACTCCTGGCAAAATTTCAACACTACAATCTGTTGAGCGATTGGGGGCTCATCCGAGGCCTTCTCACTGAATACCTTAAGTCCCAATATTCTTCAGGAATTTTCTCCTCTCCCCTCAGATTCTCGGTGCCAGTGGAGGCCAGCTCTGTGGGATTCGGGGGTTTCTGTTGAGATTGCCCCTCCCCTTCTGGAGGTTGGTCAGTATGTATATGCAGTGATCCTCTCCTCCAGTCAACTTGGGGGTTCCATTTCCGGAGCCAGGGCAAACCCAGTAGTAGGGGGCACTCCATCCCAGGGGCAACAATAAAACACAAAGTCTCTCTATGCTTCCCCATTGTCATTTCTACTGGTTCTGTTATGAAATGTGTAGGGCCACCCCCGGCTACCAATCCATCCAGTTGGCAAAAGGCTATGGGCATTTTAGAAGTCTTTAGCCTTAAACCCATTTTCTCTACAACTTCTGAGCTGATTACGCACCTTGTGCACCCTGAGTCTAACAAGGCCAACGTTTCCTCTTGGGCTCCCAACGTGGGTAGCCTTAATCTCACTGGGATGGTCATAGGGCCCTTGTTTGGACTTACCAGCGAGTCGTCTTCCGATTTGGATTCACTCTCTTCAGAAGAGATTGGAGTTCCCAGCTCCTCTCTTTTCGGAGGGGCGATCTCTACAACCTCTTCGGCTTTAAGAGCTGTTTCGCAAGGTTTGACTGGAGTTTTTTCAGGTTTTCTTCCTCCTTCTAGCACCCGCTTTTTCTCCATCTTGGTAGACAGTCTACAGCCCGGTGACCTTCCTTCCCACATCGAAAGCATGCAGTAGTCTTGGGCTTTGCCGCCGGCCCTCCCTTTTGAGGCTTTGAGGCTTCTCGAGGAGTGAGGGGGGGGGATGATTTTCTCCAACCAAGGCCACCCCTGTGTCTGTTTTGGGTCAGATCAATTTCCATTTCTGCTGCCAGCACGTACCACAGCTGCAGCTCACTGGGGTCCCTTCTGGCGATGCAGCTCTGATAAACATTTTTGTTTAACCCATCTTTAAAAGCTTCTATCAGGGCTCCCTGGGACCAGCCTCAAATATGACACGCCAGCTCTCTAAATTCCTGGGTGTAATGGGCCACTGATCTCCGCCCCAATTTATGGTTTTCATCCTAATCCTAGCCTTATGTTCAGCTAGTGGGTCTTCAAATCTGGCACACAATGCTGTCATGAACAGATCATAATTCATCAGCTGGGGAGCATTATCATTATGCAAAGTCACCATCCATTTTGCAGCTATCCCTTCCAGAACCAATCAAGTGGTAGCATCAAAGGATTCTGAATCTGAGAAAATGAATGTGTAAATGAATGTGTGTACAAAGTGATGGCAACGTTCCCACCCATAATAGTTTAAACTGTCCATTCGATAAAAAGTTGTATATAACGTCATGTGGGCATCTCCAGGTGGTGATGAGGCCTCTGTCCGTTGACCTGGACATATTTTGATAAAGAGCAGCGCTTGCGCATAGCATAGGAAAGAAACATAAGAAACTCCCCCCCCCAACTTATACAGTTCTTTTTTGTAAAACCTTCAGCTCGCTTCCCATAACTATGTCCCCCCTCCTCCCCCTGTTACTTATGACAGCCGAAAGATGCAAAGCAAAGGAAGGAAATCTTGAAGGCTGACAATAGGTTTATATAATTGCTCTGGCACAATCAGTCTGATTCCAGTGAGAGCACAGGAGTGGTCTGTTCTAGGAAAAGAAGAAAAGAACATGCTGACACAGAAAGTCTCAATAGCCCAGGCTTTATTTTTGGGCACAAACATTCCCTTAAAATCTGTACATACCAGTCAAATTTAACAATTTAAGCACGATTTAACATTGATTCCCAATGGAAAGCCAAATGGGTCACTGAACACCCAGACTTTGGAAGATGATCCCACACAAAAAAGGATGCCAGGCTTTGAACTACCACGTCACCAATGGATAGTTTTCAATAGGATTCTCATCTCACGTGGCATCTGCCAGGACTCTCTGTATAAATGAGGCCTAGCATCTTCCCCTCAGTGTGACTGGAGTCAAATTGTAGATCATATTGTGATTAGCTGTAAGTTGAAGTTATATATAGTCCACGATTTTTTTTTAATATAAATGATGCTACACTTCAATGGTTAGATGGGCTAGACATTGGTATTTGAACCCAGATCTTTTAACATGTAGATTTTATTGTGTTTTACTAATCTAGGTGAAATGTTAATATATTTCTAGTCCATTATTATATGCCATATACAGGAAGTAAGTAGGTAGGAGGTAGGTAGGTAGGTAGGTAAATAAATAAATAAATAAATAAATAAATAAATTTAAAAAAAAAAATAGCACAAGCAGCAATTACAAGTAAGCAATTGTCTGTCTGCTTTTCTCCCTCTAGGTATGCTGGCCGAGAACCTGCTGCTGCCCCAGCAACAGGAAACAAAAAGAATCACTTAACCGAACTGCAACGCTTGCTGGACACGGCCTTCAACCTCGACTCTTTCAAGGGCTTGTCTTAGATGCATCTGGACCTTAGTTCTGTCCCAACACCCTGTGTTTATGGTGTTTCTATCTATCATTTCTTTTCTGTGTCTTTAACTATAGACTTGTAAGCTAACTTAAGGAGCTTGTTATTAACCTCTTCCTGCTGTTAAAAGAAGTGCCCCATCAAAACAATCCCTGTCTGAATATTTGTGTTAAGGTTTCTGAGGGTTGCTGCATCTTCTGGATTCACTCCTGCACAAACCCCTGGGCTTACCTTGCTCCATTGCTCCAGGATGAGAGCTTCGAAGGGACTAATATTGGCCTTCCAAATAACCCTTGGTAGTGGGTGGTATGGTGGATTCTAGTTAATGCCTGATTCTTGACTTTAATCCCAAAATTAATCTGGAGCTCGCACTGCTTTGTGACAAATTATGATTTTCATCCCCCATTGCACTATTCAAGGTGCGTGTGAGCTGGTATTGAACTTGATTTTGGTGACAATATTACCTTTCCACAATATTCCATATCTCTGACATTGAAAATCCTGGGCTCACACTGTTTTACTGCTGTTATTTAACAATTAGTATTGTCTTCACTAGATGTACCTCTTTGAGGATATTTTATGGAAATCTTGTTTCTTTTAATGAAGGAAGCAGGATAATCTGCAAGGCACAGACCTAGGTGTTTGTTTTATCAAACTGTAACTCTTACTAATTCAAATCACATCCTGGATGAGGGCCTGTTTGAATCTTGGCATCTAATATATCTTTTTTTAACATGGTCACCATAACCATAACTATATGGGCCTTCAATTTCATCTAGCTTTTGGCTCTGACTCAGTATCTAGAAAAGAACATACCTAAAAAATCTGAAAATTCATTGGGTTCCAATGTCCCTGCTAAGAAATTTAGCTCTCTCTTTGTTTTGTCATTTTATACACCAGTAAAAATTACTTCATTAGAGATTCTGTTCTGTCTCTTGAATAGAATTTTTTCCCCCACTCTATATTCATTATCCCATTTCCCCCTGAATTTTAGGCAAAAGTGTGTAACTTTTATTTTACACTAATTTAATTTAGAAGATATAATTCTTTCACAGGATTTAACTTATGGATATAACAATATTTTAAGAAGTACTTGTGTATATGGGAGTGACAAATTTTAAAAGTCTGAAAATCCATTTTTGGCCTGTATAATTCTTTAGTTTGAAGAAAGTTGGATCATAACTTGTGTCATGCCACTGACATAGTCACAAATAATTTTTCAGCCATGGTTTCTATTATGCACAAGGGTTTCTCTACATATGGATACATGGGTCAATACACATACATACACATGTTATTTGCTGAAATATTTATACGTAAGGTACTTTAAGTATTATGGGCATAAACTGTAAGCAGAGGTTAGATTGTGTGCTCTTCTGATTGGGGAAATAACTCATATTGTCTTACATTTTTGATGGGTGAAATCAGTTACACTTGAGAGATTAAAAAGGTTGGGAAGTAGTTCCCAACATCCATTCTGTGAGTGTTCCCAGTTTGGTTTGTCCCTATCTTGTATCTTTTGGAGGCTTCCCAGGCGCCGAGTTTCCTTGGCTTTTCAGCACATACTTTTCTATCTAAAACAAGATTCTTAAGGTAGAAGCCTTCTAAGAGCACTGAAGAGATTCCACCTAAATCTGAAAATTTCTACTTAATTAAAGCACACAATGGAAAATGTAGATTGGCTTTACTTGTGCTGGTGTTCCCTCTCATCCACCTAAAATCCAGAGCTCAAGAAACATCACTGGGCAATGGAAGCACATTTATCCTTTGTGGCAGGGACTGCTAATGAGCTCCTTTTACTCGTTCAGGAACTGATGGTGGCTTCCAAGTAACTGCTGTTGTCTGCCTACAATAAAATGTACCTCACTGCTTTGGCAGAGGACAACAGCAGAAGACATTCTTGGCCAAAGATCTTCTCTTGCATCCAGTAGTTCCCATTCTGGACTTGACATGTAGTTTTGCTTTTTCATTCTGTGTTCTGCTTTGACTTCCTGAACCTCTAAATGATATGATCCTCTGCTATATCAGCATTCCATACCTCCAACAGTACACGCATACACAAAGACTGTGCATGTCTTGAAAATCATTTACAAGAAATGGTTCAGATCTTGCACAAGCCCAGTATGTTGCTACGGTTTGTTAAAGCCTCCTATCTTTTTCAAGCTTTCACATACAAGCTTGAGACAAAGATGTGACTTCTTTAAGAGGAGGATTATCCTCAGTGAGTTGAGTGCTCTTTTTTCAATCTGGCATAGATCCTTGAAAAAAAAAAAGATAGGCGAGGTTAAGGAATAGCAGAGAAGAGCTGTGTTCTTGCCAGCTCCAGAGTACTTCTGAATCATGTTCAGACCATACACAGACCATACCCAGAAAAAAACAGGAGATTCCTGGTTGCTGCCTTCAGTGTTATATATCCAACATGGGTTCCATCTAGTTAATAGGGCAGCTTCTGTCATGCCACCTCTTGTGTGGGCTGTCAGCCGCACAGCCCACACAAGAGGTGAGCTACCTAATGAAGACTTTATATGTATCTGTGTTGCTTTGCTAACGCAAGCAGCACATTCCAAGCAATTTCTACCATTGAGACACTTAGGCTTTCAAGGGTGTGGTTGTATGATTACTTCAAGTGACGTTATGGTGAGAAAAGAAATAAAAATGCTGGTGTGCCTAACTTTTGCCAAAACTTAGAGACTGGTGAGAGAGGAGTTTGTCTGTTCTGGCCCAGTTCCGTTCTGGATCTTCATATTACCTCCCAGCCTGATTTATTTATTTTGATTTTAAAACAAAATCAAACTGAGATGTGTTTGGCTTATATAATAAAGCCTGATCTTCTGGCTTAGAATGTGTCCAGCTGGCTTAGTTGTCTGATTTACTCAGATCAGGACAGCCTGATCTACCTTTCTGGCCATATGGAATGAACTTGGGTAAGGGGCTGTTCAGACCATAACTTTGCAGACTCAGAGCTGCGAGCAGGGAAGGCAGTATTGTAGGCTAGTGACATGTCCTAGATGGTGTTTAAAGAGCCCTCTTGATTCTATATTGGAAACAGCTCATCTCCAAACAATCTAGCTGAAAGCACTTGCAGCATTCTGAAGGTGTCCTTGTACATAAGGGCTGTATTGCTCACAGAAGCAGAATTGTTACCCATTCAGTATGGATGTTGAATTGTACTTCTTTTAAAGCTAGTGTGCCTCTTTTAAAGTCCAGAAATGTCACAGTCTGTAATCCTTAATCAGAACTGTAAAATCTGGCCAAAGCAAAAGCAAGTGTACAACCAATTGTCCTATAAATTGTCATTAAAAGAATTTTAGTTGGCTATAACCATAAAGTAAAGGAACTGTGTCTCAAGGCAGCTATTTCATCAATGGAAGACTTGAATTGCAAAAAAGGCTCAGTAGGTCTGCAACCTACTGTGCTTAATAGAGTCAGAATCTTTAATGGGATGAGTTTCAGTTTTCTGCCATGGAACTGCAAATCCAATGTTCTGCCTTTCTGTAATGCTGTATAGCTATCAAGCACAGAAATTTGCTTATTTTAAGAAAAATCATAGGCAGAATTTCATCTATACTTGTGTAAATTGGCACTAATACATTATGACTCAATTTGATGCAAATTAAACTACAATTGATGCTATTGTTGATAACTTGCCCTCAGTACTGAGAAATAGTTTTAACACAAGCTTATAAATATGCTAGTTTTGACAACAAAACTGATTTCATTGGCATTTTCTCCCTTTCCCATGTCAGGAAATTTAAGGTGGTGCTTCTTGTGATCATATGCAAATATCAGCAAATAGATAGTAATCTCCAGCTTCTGAAAACCAGAAGCTTTAATCTTTTGGCAAAACATACTACTGTAATCTGTTAAGACGAAATTGCTGGAGAAAAGATTTCTGCAACTGTTTAGGCAAAAGGCTTGAATAGTTCCAGCAAGATTATTTTTGTTTGGACTGCAGCATAGGAAGAAGATGCATGCTTTATCTGTGCTTTGATATCTTCCCCCACCCGTCAGGAGACAGCACAGGTGCTAACTAAAACAAAAACGTGTAACCAAACGTGTGGGCTGGCCTTCCAGTGGGGTTTGCAGATTGAAAAAAAATTGAAAATGTGTTCCCTTTGCAAATAGTGAATGGTTCAGTTTGTCCTTGGTAGAGATGCAGGAGCAGTGGTAAGTTGTTTATTGATCTTCAAAGACTTTTCCTTTTATTTGTTTGAAGGTACTTTTCATTATATGGTGTTTGACATGATTGAGGATAAGCCCAAAACACTTTGCATTTCTTCTTCATATGATCACCTTAATCATTCCAATGTATTCATGTTAAGTCCAGTCCAGATTTAATGCTGCATATACACTACTTTCTCTGAAAGTGTGAGTTTGGAAAACCTGCACTTTTAAGTCTTGTCTCACTTGGGGATTTCCTATATGGGTCACTTTCTTAGCATATTTTTTCCTTCTCCATTTTAAGGCATCTCTAACAATTTGCCAAGTGAGTTTGCGAAGATTAGAAATGCATTTTTAAATCTTGTTAATCCAGCAAGAACAGAGAACAATGCAACAATGTCAAACTGAGCTGTGTGCATGCAGGATAGTTTATGAGAACAGAATTTGAGAAGTGCCATGGTTATCACACCATGAAATAGTATATGCACCTTGTAAGTGACCCTGAAATGACACCTCAGTAGGTTCTCTTATGTAACTGTTAGAATAAAGCACTGCATTCAGTTCCCTGTGGATTTTATCATTGTTCCCTTGTCTAGAACAACTGTTTTGAAGATGCAGATCTGGAACAACTTACTGTTGCAGAAGGAGAATGATGGTACCCCAAAATCATAAGTCTGGTAGCATGTTTTCAGACTTAACAAAATAGTCTGCTATCTGCCGAAGTAAGCTACAATTCAGGAAAACCCACACCTTTATTCTGGAAAGATGCTACCAAATGATTTCTGATTTTTCCTCTATCAGTGGCCTTCAAGGAAATATAAGGAATAACAGCCAGCATGGTCAGTAACTAAGAATTCTGGAAGCTTGTAGATTAACAACTGGAGAACTCAGACTAAAGAAGACTAACTTAGTTATAATATGTAATCTAATGTACCCAGATTTTTGTATTTCATATCTGTCAGTTGCATCAAAGCAGTATAATGGTCGTCTAATTCTGGAGAAATATTTTATTGCAAGGATGTCCTTGTGGACATGTTCCGTTCATCTTACAGTTTCCATGAGTTTGACCTTTCCCAAAATGGTGGCCTTTGGATGATTTGGTCTATATCAGGATTTCCAAAGTCCTGGGCTGCAGCCTATTAGGAACTGAACCATGCAAGCGATGGGCGAGCATGTACACACGTAGCTCCATTTGTTTGAGTGGCAGGCACTCCCACGTGTGCAAAACTCCATTCTGCCGTTCACACAAATGGAGCTGCATGCATCTGCCACTCACAGAGAACCATTTCTTGTCGTTGCCCCCCTACCTCAGCCTGCAAAGTTGGAAAGGTTAGGGATCACTGGTATATATTCCCTCCCATCCTCAAGTTTTCCAAAAGCTGGAACTAATAGAAGTCTGCCTCAAATATTCTGAAGGCACCTGGTTTAAGGAAAACTTGGTTCTCACCTTGCAGGAATAAATACATTAATTTGGGCTGCAGTACAGAGTGGGTACTTAACTTTTTGAAAATGTCTAGACCTGGAAGATACTTTCTGTGTCAAGTTGTTAGCTCCAAATCCTCTTTAAAGTGCTAATGTATTTTATTGAAGCAGACCAGATTCTCACATACTTGCATATATTAATGATGCACTAGATGGCAGCAGATTCTTAGCACAAGAGGAAAGACAATATCTTTTATCAGACCAAACATTACTTTAGAATGTATTGCAGCAAATACTTAGTTCTATAGGGGATTTCAACTGAAACAAATCCTCAGAGCATAGCAAGTGGTGTTCCCATCATAGAAAAAATCAAAATGTTCTAGTATAGAAAAAGCTGCAGCTAATTCTGACATTTTTCTCATTAATTTGCTATGGGAGAAATTACATAAGTTTTCTATTTATTATGAACAGGGGGACAATATAACTACCCAATTGTAACTACTGAAAAAATTAGGATTTTTATAAACAGTAGTGGGATTCAAAAATTTTTACTACCAGTTCTATGGGTGTGGCAGGGGAAGGATGCTGTAAAATCTCCAGTCAGAGGTGGTATTTGCCGGTTCTCCGAACTACTCAAAATTTCCGCTACCAGTTCTCTAGAACTGGTCAGAACCTGCTGAATACTACCTCTGTTTGTAAAGTATAACTGCTGGCTATTAACTACCTATAAGAAACCAAATATTGTTTTTTGATGAAGAAACTTTAAAAATGACAGTTAGATAATATAAGAAACAAGTCTAGTCTTTGAAAATATTTGTTCTCTATGTTCTAAAAGGTAACACAAGTTATCTGAGTTAAGTAGGTATGAAGAATTACACTCTTAAAAAAGGACAATCCCAGGACTTCCAAGACACATGGAGGGAACTGTTTATAATTTTAGAATTGGGGTTAAATACATGAGCAAGCATTACAGATAGCTAATTACTGATGGCACATCTGCACAAATGACTCAATGTATCGACAATCTGATTTTAACTGATGCTTATACATAAAGCCAGAAGAAAAGTGTTCTTTCAGGATGACATACATTTGGAGTTTGACCAGCCTCTGCACCTTCAGATAATGCTCACAAAGTAGCAATTATACAATACAGGATGTAGACTAAATTGAGTAGATGGAGTTTTCCCTGGCTGCAGTAGAGTATTAAATTCTTTCAGTCTAGTCATTCACTGGAAAGCTGGAACATGACCACTGAAGTAAAAACAAGGATAGAGAAAGCTTGAACAGCATTCTTCAAAATGAAAAAGGTCTTCTGCAGTCACGACATAAGCCTAAGATTGAAAATCAGGCTTGTCAGATATTACATCTCCTCCATGCTGCTTCGAGAGTCCAGAATTGAGATATGATTCCACCCTCTGATGTCATAGAGCCGAATCTGCCACTATAAAAAGCCAGCCTCTGCTGAGACCCCTAGCTTTTTGACTCAGCTCTTTTGACATTAAGAGCTAATGTCTCTGGAGCTAATAGTATAGTGATCTCCTTCTTAGCTACAAAAAAAGCAAAAAGCAAACAAGATAACATCAGTGCAGCTCCCGGGGACCCGGTAGAGCTACGCTCACAGGAGAGCAGGGACTTGCTCTCCTGCGCCAGTCAGCTGTCCCAGCAGGGCATTGACCATTAACAGCAAGTGTGGCCTGGGAGAGAGCCATGGAGGCTCCCATGCCACTTCTACGAGGCGCCCCGCTTGAAAATCAGGCTTGTCAGATGTTACATCTTTTCTATCCTGCTCTACAGAGTGGAGAGTTGGTCTCTGACAGAAAACCAGTTGAAGAGACTAGAAGCGTTTGAAATGTGGATTTATAGGCGGCTATTACATATAAGCTGGGTTGACAAAATCAGAAATGAGGTGATAAGCCACCTGGGAAGCCAAGGGAAATAATCAAAACCATAAAAAAGCAAAAGTTAGAATATTTTGGACATGTGGTGAGACACCCGAAAAAATACGGCATTCTTCACTTAATCCTCCAGGGAAAGATTGAAGGCAAACAAGATCCAGGTAGAAGAAGAACATCGTGGCTTCAAAATCTAAGGGACTGATTTGGACAAAACTCAGCAGCACTTTTCATATGGCTGTTGATAAAAATAGGGCTGCCAACGTGATCAGCAATGTCTGATGACAGATATGGCACAAGAAGAAGAAGACATCATTCTGGGCAATAGGTAAAGGATCACGGGCAGTAATCCCAACTCTCTGGTGGGATTGACCCAGGCGTTGTCGAACGCCCCTCTTCCAGGGACATCTGTGAGAGTTTGCTCCTTCCTCTGGTGATAGCATTAGTGACAAAGCAGGAAGCTTTCAGAGGTCATAGGAAAGGCCTGGCTCTTCCCTTGATGGACTGTTCTCGCTCCTTTTCTCTTGAAATAACTTTATTAGATATTCCAAATAGAAACAAAAACTAATAATTCAGATAGAAAAGAGGGCGGGAGTGAAGAATGAAAAAAAGAAAAACTCAAAGTCCAGAAAGCAAAAGGAACGACTTCAATCTTTCTTTTAGAATAGATATAAGTATTTGTTAAGGGACGTGGTGGCTCAATGGCTAAGATGTTGAGCTTGTCGATCAGAAAGGTCAGCAGTTCAGCAGTTCGAATCCCTAGCGCCACATAACGGAGTGAGCTCCCATTACTTGTCCCAGCTTCTGCCAACCTAGCAGTTCAAAAGCATGTAAAAATGCAAGTAGAAATATAGGGACCACTTTGGTGAGAAGATAATGTTCTGTGCGCCTTCGGTGTTTAGTAATGCCAGCTGTCAGGGTTCCAGCGATTGCCCTAATTAAATCACATGACCATGGAGACATCTTCGGACAGCACTGGCTCTTTGGCTTTGTAACGAAGATGAGCACTGCCCCCTAGAGCCGAAAACTACTAGCATGTATGTGCGAGGGGAACCTTTACCTTTAAGTATTTGTACTAAGCTCTCACCCTATGTTTACATCATTACTTTGATTTTGTTTCCCTATTACCTACTATTTTTCCTAGTCATCAAATCTGTATGCTACCATTTTCCCTTTTTTCTGTTTCAGATACAAAGACCTTCCAGAAAGGGCTTACAATCAACATTAAAATTAGTTGATGTTGTCAGTCAAAGCTGCCAATTTCACCATCTTGCTGATGTCATCAACTTTACTATCCATTCTTTTTCTGTAATGTCAGATGGGTTGCTTCCTCAATTGAGGATTCAGAAGCACTCAAGATCATTTCATTGCAGTTTTCCTGACTATCTGGGTGAAACTTCCAAAGCACCCATGAGACTCCAGCCAACCTTGGTGCCTAGAAACTTTCCATCTTCATTACATCCTGGGGAATGTTTTAAGGTGACACCAGGACTCTTGTCTTTCCCAGATTTGAACAAGGGCCTTTTATGAGTTGTGGTGGTGCAATGGTTAGAATGCTTTATTCCAAGCTAATTGTGCTGACTGCTGACTGCCAGCATTTTGTCAATTTGATTCTCACCAACTAAAGATTGACTCAGCCTTCCATCCTTCTGAAATCAGTTAATTCGAGGACCTGGATAGTTGGGGGCAATAGGTTGATTCTGTAAACTGCTTAGGGCTGTAAATCACTGTGAAACAGTATATAAGTTTAAGTGCTATTGCTATTATATTATTCTGGTCCTCTGTAACAGTATCTCCAGTACAAAAACTGAAGGTGACTCCTGTACTATCACTCTTCCAGTGTTAACCAACAAAAATCATTGTAATTAATATAATGTAACATAAGTTCAATGAAGCCAAGTGGAGGCAGATTGAAAAGCTGGAGGTCAATTTGAGGAGCAACTCAAAGACAATGATGGCAGTGTCGCAGAGCCAAAGAAACCCCAGAACCAGGATGCCCTCTGAGAGAAGCCATGATCTTTGATGATCCTTCGAGTTGCCTCTGAAGGCATTGGGAAGGCTGACACACGCACATGTCTCAACTCTTGACAACACATCAGCTGCTTCTTTTATCACTGACTATCTGGAACTGTCCCCTCAAGTTTATTGTCCATGAACACTGTGGGCAATGTGACAGCTGGGATATGATTCTGGGGTGCAAAAGGGCAACAGACAGCTTCCAGGTAGAGAAGGACAGTGTGTAAGATCCTTCCCTGAAATATTATTTCACAGCCATTGAGATCTTCGCCAGCTGCACCAGGTGGAGAATCTGGTTGGATTGGGGCAGGGGGACCAGCCAGGGATTCAACATGCTTAAAAAGCTGTCAGTTTGGGAACCTGGCACATCCAAAGATAAAGAAAGGTGGTGCAGTAACCCTGTGGTTGCCACGGCAACAGCTCTCCAGCCTGCCTGCCAGAAAGGAAGCAGCAGAGTTGTGGTCCAAGGACAGCATTCCTCTCTTTTCTAACACTAAAAAGAGACCAGGTTCCTCTGTTGTTTCTGGGGACAAAGGGTTTGCTATCATTACTCCAGTGACCATAATCCACCTCCTCTAGGCCTGCTCAAGCTCATGAGAATTGCAGATTTTGACCCATAGGCAGAAGTACCTGCCTGGTCTCCAGAGCCTCCAGCAGAGCTGGAAAACCATCATGTCAACCTCTCTGGAGATTTACCAACTGGTTAAATTAAACTGCAAAAACGGTCTGGGCTTGGTTGGAGTCAGGTATTGCCCTGGTTCAGTGAAGGGGTTGTGCAAAGCAGTCAAGGGTGATTTACTCCGACTTAACCTACTTAAGGTTACTTAGGAGTCATGGTGGCGCAGTGATTAGAATGCAGTATTGCAGGCTGACTTTGCATTCCCTTTGCCAGGAGTTCGATACTTACAGATACAGATTAACAGAGTTGGAAGGGATCTTGTAGGTCATCTAGTCCAACTCCCCACCCAAGCAGGAGAGCCTACACCATTTGTGACAAATGGCAGTCCAATCTCTTCTTGAAAGATTCCAGTGATGAAGCTCCCCCAACTTCCGAAGGCAAGCTGTTCCATTGGTTGATTGTTCTCACTGTCAGAAAATTTCTCCTTATTTCTAGGTTGAATCTCTTCTTGATCAGTTTCCATCCATTATTCCTTCTCTGGCCTTTGGGTGCCTTGGAAAATAGCTTGACCTCTTTCTCTCTGTGGCAGCCCCTCAAATATTGGAAGACTGCTATCATGTCTCCCCTGGTCCTTCTCTTCACTAGACTAGCTAAGCCCAGTTCCTGTAATTCTTCACATGTTTTAGTCTCCAGTCCTCTAATCATCCTGGTTGCTCTTCTCTGCACTTTTTCTAGAGTCTCAACATCTTTTTTATAGTGTGATGACCAAAACTGGAGGCAGTATTCTAGGTGTGGTTTTAAGGCTTTATAGAGTAGTAGTAGTACCTCACTTGATCTTGATTGTATCCCTCTGTTAATGCAATTTAGGATTACATTGGCTTTTTTGGCTGCCGCTGCACACTGCTGCCTCATATTTAGCTGATTGTCCACTGAGACTCCAAGATCCCTCTCACAATTGCTGCTATTAAGCCTGGTTTCAACTAGTCTATATGTGTACTTTTGGTTTTCCTTGCCTAAGTGTAAGACTACTTTTCTCTACATTGAATTTCATTTTGTTAGATAGGGCCCAGTGTTCAAGTCTGTCAAGATCCATCTGGGTCTTGAGCCTATCTTCTAGGGTGTTAGCTATTCCTGCCAACTTAGTATCATCTGCAAATTTGGTAAGTTCCCCTTCTATTCACTCATCTAAGTCATTTTTGAAGATATTGAAGAGTACTGGGCCTAACACAGAACCTTGTGGTACCCCACTGCTTACTTCCCTCCATGTAGATGTAGACTACTCGTTGAGTACGGTTTGTATTCATCAAGATCATTTAGTCACTATGTTGAATAATGAAATAAGATTGGTTTGGCATGATCTGTTTTCAACAAACCCATGCTAACTGCTAGTTATTACTTTACTCATTTCTAGATGCTGGCTGATCTGTTTTTTTATTATCTTTTCCAGTATCTTCCTGGGTATTGATGTTAGGCTGATTGGTTTGTAGTTTCCTGGCTTTGTTTTTTTCTTTTTTGAAGATGGGAACCACATTCAGCTCTTTGCCAGTCCTCTGGTAGTTCCCTCTCAGTCCTCTGGTGCTCCAGGATTTTTGAAAGATGTGGTAGAGTGGTTCTGAGATGATATCCGCCAGCTCCTTTAGAACTCTGGGATGTAATCCGTCAGGTTCCAGTGATTTGTATTCATCAAGATCAGAAAGGTGTTCTCTTACTATTTTTTTTATCTTATTTTAAATTTTATTTCTATTCCATCTTTTACAACTATGTTTTTGGTAAGTTGGGCTATAATTTCTTTTTGCATGAAGACCGATGCAAGACCACACCTAGAGTACTGCATCCAGTTTTGGTCTGCAAAGAATGAGTTAAGCAGCCCTGCTTTCTCTCTGTTTCCTGTTTTTTTGTACTTGTCCTTTTTGTCTTTCAATTTGTCAGAGAAATCTTTTTGCAGCCATGCTGGTTTCTTCCTGGATTTCTTGTTTTTCTTTCTCAGTGGTATTGTGCTGGTCTGGGCTTTTATGATCATATTTTTCAGAGTTTCCCAAGATTCTTGAGTTGTTTTCCCTTTAGGATATTCATCCAAGGAATCTTTCCCAAGTTCTTTCTGAGTTTATTTAAATCAGCTGTTTTAAAATATAAGATTCTGCTATCATTATGTTCTATTGCTTGTGCTTTCATTACTTTGAATTCTAGTATGACATGGTTACTCTCACCCAAAGTTCCTGTGGTTTTAACTGCCTCTATAACTTATTCTCTGTTTGTAAAAATTAAGTCCAGTATGGTTGTCCTTCTAGTTTCCTCCTGTACCTTTTGGACAACAAAGTTGTCAGCTAGGTTGGTTAGGAACTTATTGTTGTGGCCTGTCATCTGCCAGTGGAGCTGGCGGTAGATTCGGACAGTGAGGAGGTTGGGGAGGAACTTGGTCAGTCCTGGAGTCTGGGGAAAGCTCTGATGAATGCTCTGCTTCGGAAGCAGAGATAGGGCCAGGGCCGTCTGACATTTCCCAGCCGCCTACGGAAAGGGAGATAAGTGGGGAAGAAGAAGAGCTGGAGCCTGTTCCAGATGCGCATATGCGCAGAGCTGTCAGAGGAGGAGAACAATTAAGGAACAGGGGCCAACTTGGAAGGAAAGGCACACGTGGACACTGAATGGCCCCTCCCTGGAAAATAAATAGAAGCAAAAGGAGAGTGATGGTTGCAGGATACAATTAGTTCATATTTCTTTTGGAAGATTTGCTTATCAGAATTTATGCCTCACAGAGACTCCTTGCCAGTTATTTAATTTACAGCTTTGCTACTGGAAGCTATCAGGCTGGCACTATCCAAGGACTGATAAGATCTGTTCTTGCAATTAATCCTTGGGAGGGTTATTGCCGGGACTTTTCTGTGTGAATACCATGAATTCACAGTAACTAAATAAAGAGGGTTTTTTCAGGACAAGGAGTATGTTCCTTGGTTCTCCTAAGCCTGAGTCAGAACCAGTGGTGGGATTCAATTATTTTTACTACCAGTTCTGTAGGCGTGGCTTGTTTGATGGGCATGTCTTGGTGGTCATGTGACTGGGTGGGCGTGGCCAACTTGGCAAGGTGGTGCGGCACCTTGCTGTGAGTGACATCGAGTTGGCCTTGCCCAGTCACATGGCCGATGCTGCAGACGGTGATTTCCTATGTACCTCCCCCCCCTGCCCTTGGGCTGACAAAAAAAAAAGCCCAACTAAAGATCACGACTACCTGCCTAGTCTGCCTGCTGAATGAGTTTTGTTTTGGGGTGGTTTTTGTTTTGTTTTTTGCCAGAAGCCCTTCGGAGATAAATTTGCACCACCAAATCTTACTGTACCTCATTGTTGCCGCACTGTTGCTGCTGCGGTCACTGCTGTGGCCATCTGGCTGCCCAAGAAAAGAACCGCACTGGCTTAGGATGACTCTGAGGAGCAAGAGGGGAAGCCAAGGCACTCACCTCATAGCAGTCAACTTCGCTCTATCTTGCTCTGGTTTAGCGCTCCTGGCGTGCACAAGGAGCGTGAAGGGAGGCAGACACCGCACGGATGCATTTTAAAAGTCAGAGAACTTTGCCCAAGAATTCTTGTGAATTCAGGGGCTATACCTGGCAGCAATCTAACAAAATGTCTTCCAGCTCTTAAAGATCGACTTTAAGAGTGCCCCATGAAAGAAGCCGAGAACGAGAGCAAAAGTAGCAGCAGCAGGGGCAACAGGCTTGTGATGGGTCCCTCCGCGGTCCCCTCCTGGGTGACAGCTAGGGCTTCAGCACCTCCTCTTTTCCTCAGAGGTGCGGTGTCTGTGTTCTGTACATTCATTTACATACTCGCAAGCCCCGCGCTGCGATTGGCTAAAGCGCGCAGCGACCGGATTGGTCGAGCGAGCCGCACTGATTGGTCCGTTGCGAATCCCCCGCGATTGGTGGAAACTAATCGCGGGAGATTCGAAGCGGTGCCATTGGCCGCGGCTTGGGAATAAAAGCCGCAGTTTTTCTTTCCTAAGCTAAGCCGGAGCACAATAAAGAGCTGAAACCAGTCACTGACTCCGAGCTTCCTTCCTGCGCCGGACACGACACTGGCGACGAGGGTGGGATCCAGAGAATAACCACCGAGCACGTGTCCCGAGGAAGACAAAGACCAACTAGATGGCCACAATGACCCCGCCAGCACCGTTCAACCCGGCTACCGAGGACTGGGAATCGTACACGGACCGATTCCTAATGTTCCTCGAAAGTAGCAACTTGAAGGATGCGAACGGGCAGAAGAAGAGGGCCGTCTTCCTCACACACTGCGGGCCCGCAGTGTTCAAGAGGGCCAAAGCCCTCGCGAAGCCTGCGGATGTGAAGGCGATGGACTGGGGCGATCTCGAGCCGTTACTACGGAACCACTATGCCCCCGCCGTGCCCATTCTCATCCGGCGGGACGAATTCTACCGGCGGAACCAGTGGCAGGACGAGAGCGTCAGCGACTTCATAGCTGCCCTGCGGGACCTAAGGGGGATGTGTGAGTTCCGGGATTTGGACGATGCCCTCCGAGGACCGCGTGGTCCTAGGCCTCAGGGACCAGGCACTGAAGAGCCGGCTGATGGCAAAGGGCGACATCGATCTCGCCGATGCCCTGGCCGAAGCCTCCGCGGCCGAAGCCACCAGAAAGTCAGCAGCCAGGTTTCGGAGGGCAGAAAATGGGGACCGCACAGAAACCCCCGAAGCAAGCCAACGAGAGACCACCACACACCACGGGGACCTGGACTCCGCCTCAGATACCACGGAAGAGGAGGAAGACGTCCATCGGCTCCAAGCAGGACGGGACCGACGGGATTAACGAGGTCGTAAGTCGGGACTCCAGTGCGCCGGGTGTGGGGGCAACCACCTTCGATCAGAATGCCGGTTCATCGACGCGATCTGCCGGCATTGCAACAAGAAGGGCCACATTGCCCGAGTCTGCCGACTCAGAAAAACACACAGCCCCCGCCGCCGAGACCCGAGCAACCGGGGGCGAGAAGACACCCCCCCCAGAACCAGAGACCACCAAGCCGAAAATCGCTGGAGCCGGGGGCGACGAAACGGAGAAGGCCGCCAGCGAGAGGAAATCCACCAGACGGTCACCATCGGCCATGCCGAAACCACCGATGCCCGGAAAGTCTACGTGGAGGTGGACATCGAGGGCGAACCATGCCGGATGGAGGTGGACTCCGGGTCCTACCTCTCCATGGTCGCCTGGAAAGAAATCAAGCGGCTGGTGCCAACCATCCAGAAAGGAGGACTGGAGAACCAGAAGCTGGTGATCAAGGACAACCAGGGGAACCGCATCCCCGTCATCGGGACCGGACAGTTCGAGGTGACCTTCAAGGACCGCACCGCGAAGCTTCCCCTGACGATCGTGGACCGAAACCGACCCAGCCTCTTAGGACTCCAATGGTTCGCCACTCGGCATCGAGGTTACGGGCATAAACCACATCACAGAGGCCGACTGGGAGCAGCAACTGGCAAAGGACTTCCAAGAAGTATTCGACGGCACCCTAGGCAAGTACCGAGGGCCCCCTATCTCTTTCAGCCTAGACCCCAATGTCGCCCCCATACGCCTAAAACCAAGGCGGGTGCCTTTTGCACTCCGGAAAAAAATCGACGAGCAGATTGACAAGCTCGTCAAACAGGGGGTCTTGCAACCAATCGACCACGCCCGATGGGAGACCCCAATAGTCACCCCAGTTAAGCCAGATGGGTCAGTAAGGATCTGCGGGGACTATAAGGCCACCCTCAATTGCGCCCTGCAACAAAGCGCCTACCCCGTCCCAGTAGTGCAACACCTACTACACTCGCTGGGGGGCAAGGTCTTTGCGGCTCGACCTGGCGCAAGCCTATCAGCAGCTGCCGGTCGATGAAGAAACCGCCGAGGCGCAAACAATAGTCACCCACCGGGGAGCGTTCCGTTGTAACCGACTCCAGTTTGGAGTCAGCGTGGCCCCGGGAATTTTCCAGAGCCTCATGGAGAGACTGCTGCGAGGAATAAAAGGGGTGGTCCCTTATTTTGACGACGTACTAGTGTCGGCAGCCAACCGGGAAGAATTAGAGGGTCGCCTAAGGAGGTACTGAAAAATTCAAAGGGGCCGGGCTAAAAGTGAAGAGAGAGAAATGCCAGCTATGCACAGAGCAAGTCGAGTTCCTAGGGTACCTCCTAGACCGACATGGCATCCACCCAACCGGAAGCAAAATCAAAGCCATCAAGGAAGCCCCCACACCCAAGAACAAAACAGAGCTGCAGGCATTTCTGGGACTGCTAAATTTTTACAATGTGTTCTTGCCCCAAAAGGCGACCGCGGCGGAGCCATTGCATAGGCTCCTGGACAAGACGGCCAAATGGACCTGGGGAAACAGGAGGACACCGCATTCAAGAACACCAAAGACCTGCTCACCTCGGATGCCGTCCTCATACAATATAATGAGACCCTACCCCTCGCCGTCACATGTGACGCCTCACCCTTTGGCGTCGGCGCCGTCCTCAGCCATACACTTCCGGACGGAAAAGAAGCACCCATCGCTTTCTTTTTGAGAACACTCAGCAAACCAGAAAGGAACTACAGCCAGTTAGACAAGGAGGCCCTGGCCATCGTCGCAGCAGTAAAGAAGTTCCACGAGTACCTCTACGGCCACCGATTCACCATTATCACAGACCACAAGCCATTGCTGGGCATCCTGGCGGGGAACAAGGCCACCCCGAACATCCTATCCCCAAGGATGACAAGGTGGTCCGAGTTCCTCGCCACATACGACTACCGGCTCACACACAGACTGGGTAAGACAATCACCCATGCAGACGCGCTGAGCCGCTCGCCGCTCCCCGACCTAGACGATGACCCAGCTCCCACGACGACCACCCTCAGCATAGAGACATTGCCCAACCTACCCATAACCACGTCAGACATTGCCCGAGAGACTAATAAGGACAAACGTCTGGCGCGGGTATTACATTGGGTAGAAAAAGGGTGGCCGGAAAAAGACAACGATGAAGCATTCAGGACATTCCGAAACCGGCAAACAGAACTGTCACTACAGAAGGGCTGTTTGCTATGGGGGGACAGGGTGGTTATACCGGAAAAATTGCAAAGGAAAGTGTTCAAATTGTTGCACGAAGGACACCCGGGCATCGTGAGGACAAAAGCCTTGGCCAGAAGTTACGCTTGGTGGCCAGGCATGGACAAAGAGATCGAGGCTTGGGTAGCCAAGTGCTCACGCTGCCAAGAAACCAGACCAAATCCCCCCGCAGCACCAATATTAGAATGGGAAACACCCAGGGGGCCATGGTCGAGAATCCATATAGACTTTGCCGGGCCCACAAAAGGGAACACATTCCTCATCATGGTGGATGCTTACTCCAATTGGCTGGAGGTAAGCAACATGAAAACCACCACAACAGAAGCGGTCACCAAGGTACTCAACAAGCTCTTCGCAACCCATGGCCTCCCAGATGTCATCGTGTCAGACAACGGGCCCCAGTTCACCTCGCTAGAATTCGAAAAATTCCTAGCGGAACGGGGCATACGACACGCACTGACAGCGACGGCACATCCGGCAGCCAATGGTAGGGCGGAACGGATGGTTCAATTTACAAAGAGAACCCTCCAAAAAATCGAACACGGGGACATACAAGAAAAAATAAATAAAATGCTCCTAATACAACATATAACCCCAAGCACAACGACGAACAAAAGCCTGGCAGAGTTACTGATGGGGAGAAAACTAAGGTCCCCACTTGACAGACTACACCCCACATACAACCCGGAAAAACCCCCAGACTCATCAAGCAAGCACCGGGTTTTTGCACCAGGCGACGCAGTCTATGCAAAAAACCTTACCGGAGACCCACTATGGGTACCGGCGACTATAACCCAACTGACAGGACCACACTCCTACCGGCTGCAGACAACAGACGGACAAACATGGAAACGCCACATCGATCAATTAAGATCAAGAATAAGAAACACAACCGACACGCAAGCAAACACAGACGACCCCATTAACACAAACCAAGAGGGGAGGGAATATACAGGGGAGCAAGAAGAAATAGAAAATAACCAGCAATACTCACCGGTAAACAGTCAGCTCGAAGCCTCACCAGGAAGAAACAGCCAGGCCAGCTCAACCAGCCCGGAAAGACCAGGCGGGAGCAGCGAGAGTCGCGGCTCGACCAACCCGGGTAGACCGGGAGGGAGCTGCAACAAGAGGCCCGGCAACACCTTCCAGGCGGTTCCATCGACGAGACCAAGAGAAACAGAGGTCCCGACCGAACCGGCCGAGAGCCAAACAACAACTAACCTGCGCAGGTCCAGTAGGCAAGTACGAAGCCCCGCCTACCTACAGGACTATGTTACGTAGGACCGAACCAAGAGGGGAGGGGTGTTCTGTACAGTCATTTACATACTCGCAAGCCCCACGCTGCGATTGGCTAAAGCGCGCAGCGACCGGATTGGTCGAGCGAGCCGCACTGATTGGTCCGTTGCGAATCCCCCGCGATTGGTGGAAACTAATCGCGGGAGATTCGAAGCGGTGCCATTGGCCGCGGCCGCCGCAGCTTGGGAATAAAAGCCGCAGTTTTTCTCTCCTAAGCTAAGCTGTAACCGGAGCACAATAAAGAGCTGAAACCAGTCACTGACTCCGAGCTTCCTTCCTGCGCCGGACACGACAGTCTGCCTCCCTTCATACTCATTGTGGAGGGACACACATGCCCATCACCCCTGCCACCACTACATTTGCTCTTGGTTCTCGGCCTTTAAGTGGTCCTGGGACATCTGCCTACTTGCCCACGCGTCTGCCAGGAGAAGGAAGAAAACGTGCTCTGGGAGGGTGGGGAGGTGGGCGGGTGGATGTCCCGGGCAGCTGCACATGCACACTGCATGTGTAGCAGCTGTACACGCAGTGTGTATGTACAGCAGCCCTGGGACATCCATCCGAGCTGTGCCACGGCCGCCACATGGTAGGAAAAGCTAGGAGAGTGACTGGGGCAACTGAGCAACTGAGAGACCAGATGACCGAATTGAGGGTGTGGCCAGCCAGGAGTCACAACCGGTTCGGTGACCTATGCCAAATCACCACTACCGGTTCGCCTGAATACCACTTCTGGTCAGAACACTTGATTTCTCACTTGGTGCAGAATTAGTCTTCCAATTGATGTCAGGGTAATTGAAGTCCCCCTTTACTATTGTAGTCCTACATATATTTGTTAGTTGGTTAGCAAAAAGGACATCTATTTTTTTCTGCTGATTGGGTAGTCTATAGTATACACTTATGGCCATGTCATTCTGTTTTTGTTTTATATTGACCCATATGTATTCTAGGAGGTTTTTGTCTTTGGTTTCATGCATTTCTGTAGCAATATAGTGGTAGGACACCCTGGCTTAGAGGACTTCACCTGTTGAATCTCCCACCAGTTCCATATTGTCAAGCCCTTACCTGTCTTTTGAGGAAAAAGTTTTTCCTAACTTGGTGCCAGGTATGGTGGACTTCAGATCCCATTATCCCCAGTCAGCCCAGGCAGATGGTGTTCCTCACTTGCTTTTAGCACCAGCATGGTGTTCGGTGTTGTACTTCACTCTAGAAGACCAAGGTGAAGTCTTTAGTAGACCATACAGATGATTAGGTCATCTGGAGTCAGCCTCTCTCAGTCAAACCCAATTCCCAATGTTTCCTCTCTGGAACTACACCTTCCCTTCAGCTCCCCAGAGCTCTGAGAATGTGTATGTTTGTGTGTCACACATACACCATGAATAAAAAATAAAGTCAGGGTAAAGACCCTGTGGATCTCTGCATGTAACTGGCATCTCTCAGCATTTTTCATCACTTGTCCCACACATTGAGCTACTGCAGATTGTAATCCAACCACTTCTAGAAGGCAATACGCTCACCTTTCCTGCTTGAATACCCAGCCAGAATTCAGAAGGAGTCTGAAATCATCTTTTTGGATTAACAAATATTTTTACAAAGGATATGCTTGTGCTTTTCATGGAGACAAATTAGTCAGAAAAGACTGGATTTTGTTTACCATAGACTACTGATTGTCCTCCTACAGTAATAGTAAGCTGCTGTTCTTAGTTCAACTGCACTAAGAGTTGGAGTATCTGCACACTATTAAATGGGATTCTCTGGGGAATTTAGGTTTCTGTGAAAAAGGACCAGTTCAGCATCCTCTTTCTGATGGTGGCAAGCAGATACCCATCAGAAGCTCCAAAGCAAAGCAGGGAACTTCCATTTCAGAGAAATTGGTATTTAGAAGCTCCTGGAGATCCTACATGGCTATTACAATTGCAACTCACTACGAGATTCCTGCTCCTTCTCTTCCTTCCTTAAGTTGTCTCCTTCCTCTCATTTCTTGTGGGCTAGTATGACTTGACACCAGATGGCCCCAGCTGAGTTCTTGCTGTCACTGCTGGGGGCAGCTAGAGCAGCTATCAGCATATGGGGGAAGAAGCTTTGGAAGGCTGTTCCTTCAGAAGGTAGCTTCAAGATGACTAAGAGTCCTCGCCTCTGTTTACACGTGGGCTAAACTTTGATTCAGCCCTTCTGAGTAGATAATGTTTTGCTTTCTCAAGTGGAACAAGTTAAGCAGAGCTGTAGGAGGTGAGAAGAATCAGTGGTGGCAATTAAGACTCATTGCTTGTGTAACCAATGGTTTCTCTTGCTTCCCTGAGGCATGGGAATAGCTTTCACTGGATTCCTAGTATCCAACCACAAGAGCAGCCGTGTTCACAAGTGGCGTATTGTCCAGGTTACAGGTCAATCTACTATGGAAAAGGTGGCTTGATAAGCATGGGAAACTGAGATTTTAAATCAGCCAAGAATTCCTGTATCACCACAGTAAAGGAACTGAGGATCCCATCTGCATCACTTAATAACAAACCAGTAAATAATATTGGGACACTTGAGATACTGTCTTATGAGCAGGAAGAACCACATCCAAGTCCACCCTCAGCCATGGGCATTCAGGGGGCAATCTTGAGCCAGCACTCTCACTCCAACCTGTCCCACAAGTTGCCAACATCAGGATAACAAGTAGAGAAGGCAAAGCAAGTTTTGGGGACTCAGTCCAATCTGTTTACTAGCAGTGGTATCTATATCTTCTTCAGAGTAGTATATATAGTAGCAATGGCATCTATATTTTCTTTAAAGTAGCATATGTAGCAGATAACATGTTATTTTCAGGATAACAAATAGTATATCTAGGCATCTATATTTTCTTCAGAGTAACAAACATTATCACTACCTAAGCATCTTTCTGCTTTCCATATTGTCTCCATGTATGCTCGTTTGGGTTTGTCTACATCCTGGGATATAGGACTGAGGGTAGGAGGGATCTAATTGGACAATTGGCAAACTCTGAGTGGCTATCCAGCTGCCTCTTCCAGCTGGGATAATACATTGGGGAAATTGAGGGAGATTTATTTTCCTCCACAACCCTCAGCCAGATCTGGTCTATTTTCAAACTTAACTTTCTTTTTCTTCCTCACCATTGATTTAAACTAGTCTTGTTTAGTTCATATGTATAGGGTTATTATGCTGATAGATAGATTCCTGACCCTTTCATATAATTTATATTTATCATTCCATTAGGCTGGAAAAAATAAAAATGAAGGGTAATTCCACCCTGATAAACTCCCTTGAATTCCTGGAGGACAGGCAATAAATAAGCCTATCAAAGCAGTGAGAAATATCTAGAGAATGTCAGGTAGGGGCTCAAATGTGCTTTTTCAAAAGGCAACTGGATTTTCTTTATTTTTCCTTGAAGATGTTCCACTTTTCATCCAAGAAGCTTATTCTGAAGAACTAAAAAAGCTTCTTGGATGAGAAGTGAATCTTCAAGCAAAAACAAAGAAAGTCCAGTTTTCTCTTGATTTTTAAAAGCATCTTTGGGACAACCATGATTTGGATGACTGAGAAACTCTATAAACATTCAGGTTTGGACTGTTTCAAATAGTGGCAGATAGTAATTTTGAAACACTCTAATAGAGATTATTGTTTTATTTACCACATTAAAAAATATTCTCTATTTTTAGAGAAAAATAGAAGTCTCAGAAGAGCAGTTGTGTTTGTACAACATACCTACCCATGCTTAGCTTAATTATGTTTTACTCAGTTAATATAATTATCAGAGTTTCACCTAAGATAGTGATATAATCCCATCCTGCATGTGAGATCTGCACAATATACTAATCTAAAATGAGGTTCAATAAAAGCCAGTTTGGTATAGTGGATAAAGTGCTGGATTAGAAATTGGGAGATTTGTTGGTCCTGCCGTAGGCATGGAAGCTGGCTGGATGACTTTGGGGCAGTTACTCTCTCTCATTCCTTGGAATAAGGCAGTGGGAAGCCATTTCTAAAAATGTTGCTAAGAAAACTGCACCGACTTGTCCCTGTAATCTCCTGGAATCAGGGTTGACTTGATGGGCTGTAGCAACAACAAGGAGTTGTGTTAAGTACATTCAGCCAGTAATATGTAGGTGTACTCAGAACTAATCCTACTGAGTCCAACAGCATATATTAGCATGCACAGCTAATGTATAAGCATAAAGGTATAATAGTTTTAGATTCCTCTTCCAGTTGTGAATTTCATAGCAGGAAAACCTTAAAGAGATTTTAACATGGGTATTATCACCTGTGGCATTTGTCCATTTTTTCTCACCTCACTATTTACAGTTCTTAAATCTTAACTGTGGATGTAATTCAGGATTTATATTTTATCAATTAACAAAGTTGGCTGTAATCTATACATTGGTTAATCTTTAAAATTCTTTTTTTTAAATACATTTTTTATTTTTGTTTCAGCAAACATATTGTGTGAACAGAGTGTTACATTTGAGAACAAATGACAATAATTTCATATTTAATACTGTTGACATTCTTATATGGTTTGATATTAATATACATATTTTGTTAAATTATCAATCTTAATTATTCAATATTACCATGTGTTATTTTTATGTTAATCTTTGTGCTCTTAACATTACTTCTTTTATTAGATGATAGATAGATAGATAGATAGATAGATAGATAGATAGATAGATAGATAGATAGATAGATAGATATTAATAGTTGTATTTGCAATGTTTAACAAATTATATAATTCTAATAACCATTCATAAATTCATATTAATTTCTATTTTCCATTATTTATCCCCTTTTTGATTCTTGGTTGTGCCACTACATATATATTTAAGGCAAAATCCCTTTCTAGTCTCTTTTTAATACAAACAACATAATATCAATCCTATTTACATTTAGCAAGTTATACAATTCTAATAATAATATGATTACTATTATGCTATATTTCACTATATTATTTTTATTACCATCAGATTCCACATGTCATTTTTTCCTACAATAAAACATTAATTTTAATGTTTATTACAATTAGCAATTATATATCTTAAGTAATAATACACACATTTATGTGAAATCATAATATTTCTTCCCTTTTAGCCATCATCTCTCACAATAAAGCTTTAATTAATCGCTTCCTAGCTTGTCTCCCATTATCTATCATTTTTTGACCATTCCTCTTAATCATTCTTCCCTTCTCTGTTATGTTCCATTGTCTCCTTTTCAAATTATCTACTCTTACCCCTATCTTTCTCCCAAGACATTCTCCCTGAACTTCCATTCCTGGTTGCATTTCCCTCAAAGTACTCTTCCCTTGGTTTATTACGTCAATCATTGTCATTTTTAATTTTATTTCCTTTTTGCCATTTCTTTCTATTTGTTGTTCCATCTGTTCTGTTTTTCTGGTTACTCTTCCAATTGGCTCCTCCTCTTCCTGGGTCTCCTGTTTTCTTTCTGTTATTTGCGTCTCCATTTCCAAATCTTCTGCCATGCTCTGTATTTTATTTAAAATGTCCTCAAATCTTCTATTCATAATATCTTTTATATCCTGAAGTTCCAATGTGATTTCGCTGCAAATTCCACTCATCTTTGTTTTGTTTATTATATTTCTTTCTGTCCAATTGTCCAACAGTCTTTTGTTCAAACCAAAATCACTTTTCAGACTAAAAATCTAACGTCCAGGAGTCTTTACGTCCCAAAATTAGTCAACCTATTCTTTTAAATAACCCAAGAGTGAAACTTTCACAAATTTCTCCAGTTAAATTTTATATTGTAACTTTCCAGGATCTTTTGATCATACAATTCCTTTCGATTCTCCTTAAGTCAGGTCTTATCAAAACTTTAGGGATCTGTAGTAGCTTCTTTTTTTTTTTAAACAAATTTTATTAATTTTTAAAAACAGTACACAAACAAAACATAGAATATAATAACATAAGACATCTTTTCTGAAAAACAAATAAAACATCTTATTTAAAGACAGGATAATTCCAAATTATCACATTTCCATACAAGCACAGTTTAATATGTATATTTATCTTATCTGTTCAACTTCATATCTTTTCCCAACTTCTCTTTATTTCTCCCTTTCCTTCTATTCAATTATATTTCTTTTGCCTTGAATTGTATATATTCATTATATCCATCTGTCTTATACAATTTCGTTATTCTCTTCCAACATTCTTCTAATGTTTTATTAATTCAAACATAGACAAACAAAACACAAAACATAAATACATAAAACTTCTTTTTGGAAAGCGGCTTACCCGGTTACATCTTTTGTACAGACATAAATCAAATTCATGCTCAGTTAATATACTATTTCATATCTTATTTAACATTCTATATTTTCTATATATTTTCTCTCTTCATTCACTCTCTTAATTCTATTTTATTTATTTCATCTCAATTTAGATAACTATACTTGCATCTTTTGTCCGTTCTCTTTCAATTATCTATTTATCTTTTCTTTCTAATACAATATTTCTCTTGTAATCACTGGTTGAAGTATGACAACTTTTTATCTTTCCCCTAAATTTAACACTTAAAATAATACATACTTTCCATACTGATTCTGCTTAGTACATTCTAAATATTACATTTTAGAATAATAAAACAAAAAGAGAGAGAATTAAGTTTATAAGATAGTAAAAACAATATTCCATAGAAAGTTAAACTCTATTATTAAATCTTAAACAGTTTTATACATTCCCTTTAATGCATTAACTCATATAATATTTCAGTTTTCTAACTCAATTTCAAATACTAAAATCTACAATACAATCTTATGTACTTTTGCAGAATCATTTTTTAAATTATAATTTATCCTTCGTCTCTGAAAAAAACCTGTTTTTTAACATCTTGTTTTAAACCTTTATGACTTCTCTTTCCTTTTCCCCTTTCTTTCTTATCAATTCTAGCCTTTTTGCCCCCCCATCTCTCAAACTCCCCTCTCTTAATCTTCCCTCTCTGTTGTATTTCCCTTTTCTGTTGCTTTCTGACATTGTATCGATTTTTCATCTTATTTTTCCCTTTCTTGGTTGCTTTTTTAAGTTCTGAATTCTCCATTTTCTTTCCCCCCCCTTTCTCTTTTCTTCCTCAAGTAAGATTGTCTGTCCATTAAAGATTTCTGGTTTGCAAGGCTTCGGCGGCGGCAGGAATCCGCGATCGTGCGCGGTTCCTGCTGCGCTCGCTGCCGAAGTGCCTCCGATCCAGCCGGATCTGGAGGATATGGTTGCCCCGTAGAGGCAACCGAAGATAGAGGAGATCCAGATAGGGGTTTGGGGGTATCGCAAACCCCCTCCTCAGCCGGCTAAACTCCTTTTTCCAAGGCGGTGGATCGGTGGTCAGCAATGGACGCCACAAAGAAGCCTGCAGCCGGGTAAGATTGTGCAGGAGGAAGTTGGAGAAAGTGAAAGTTTTTTGGCTGAACCAGGACAACAAGGAACTTTTAAATACCCTGGAATCTTAATTGTTTGAATGATACATTGTTCCCTAAGAAGACTGGAAAGCGGCAGAAGAAAATTGAAAGGGAAAGTTATTTTCTCTCACTCTCCCTCCCCATGGAAATAGCTGATGGAAATCGGAAAAACCTGCTTGGGCACAGAAGGTAACTAAACTTGAAATTTAAAGCCAAGGGGATAAAAGATTTCTGAACATTGGAATTAAAAACTAAAATCTTTTCTGCTATAAGTGGGAGGGAAGAGGTAAAGAACTTACTTTAAGACTGTATTGAAGGAGACTGCTTGGAGTTTATAAGACCAGAAATAAAAGGCAATAAGGCTTCTAAAAAATTACTTTGGAACTGTGTAATTGAACTCTACCCCAGGAAGAGAAAATATAAAAAGAAGAAAGTGCTAAATGAAACAATTTATTTTGATTTGGATTGCTTTGTGACTTTGGGATTTTTGGGAACTATTTCTTGAAAGATTAAAAACATTTGGGTTGTTCTTAAGGGAAAAAAATGGCATTATCTGTTGAGGAATTGCAAATGGAATTTCAAAAGCTAAAAGAAGAGGAACAAGAAGGCAAGGGCTCTTCTGGATCTATTTTTCACTTTTTAGAAATGGCGATTTCTACCTACCAAGAAATACAACAACAAGAAGACTGGGATGAAGGAGAAGAAGCCATCTTTAATGGACAGACAATCTTACTTGAGGATGTAGTAGCTTCTTTTAACAGCAGGTGGTGACTTTAGATCAGTTTTCACTTTTCACTTTTTTTCTTTTCTTTTTGTCTCATCAAACTTTACCAATATTTATATATAATTTATATATTTATGTGTGTGTGTGTGTGTATTCCTTTTTTGTAAATAGATTACAGCATTTTAAAAATGCCTATCCAAAGCCAACATCTGTCCAATCACAAAGTCCAATTTTCAATTAATTTTTAAGAAATTTACTATATTCTTCCATTTTACTTTACTTCTGTCTTTCAGTTTTTAAAATTAGGTTTTTAGTGCTTTAAAAATTCTACTCCAGTATTAGGTTGCTGCCAGTCTAAAAATCTTTCTGAGTTCTCTTTTTTGAATATCTTTATTGGGGTTGTACTTAGAAGTTCAAAGGTGCGCACACCATTCTCACCTGGTTTGCACACCATTCACTGTCTCCTTGTTCCTGCACAGTCTTGGGTATTCAGAGAGTCTCCGTCTTCATGGCAGCCATTTTGGTTGCCACTGCATGTCGTCTTCAGATGAGGGGACTTTCCATGTCAGGGAGGAGATACAGCTCTCCTCTACCTGCCAGGTGGTCCCCCTTTACTTCACCACCCCTCCAGGGTGGCTATGGCTCCAATTGGGCCCTGGGGCCCCTCCAATGAGGTGAGTTTGGAACAGGGCTGCGGAACTCGTGGTCCTCACTTCAGAAGGCAACGAAGTACAGCTGGAAGTCCCTTTAAAATTCTTTATATTGCCTAAAGTTAATCTATGCATTTCTTCAAAAATATAAATTTTACTTTTTCAGGAATGAAGGAAAATATACACGTCCCAGGATAATGATGCACAATCTAATCTGGATCGGTAACTGGGACCAGAGGTTTAGTCTTCTGAGCTTTCGGACTCATGCTGGTGTCCATCCTCAGGGAACTTCTCTCTGCTGGAATGTGTAGAGAGAAATTCTCTGAGGATGTGCTTCAGCACGAGTCTGAAAGCTCAGAAGACTAAACCTCTGGTCCAAGTGACTGACCCAGATTAGATTCATTTCTTTATTGAAACAATTTTCATATATCATTGTTTTATAACACTAAGCCTTCTTTTTAGATACACTTATTGTTACTTGAATATATTTTCATTTAGTTACCTCTAGCTTTACTTTCTGCGAAAGGTTAGCAGAAGTAATAATAGCAAGAAATGCCAAATCAAGGAGCAAGAAGGGTCAAATCTGAACAAGTGTTTGTTTTTGCTTAGATATATGGTAATACTAGTCTTTTTTCTTTCTAACAGAGCCTTTTATATCTTAACAACTGCCAGACAGGCAGAAAACAAGCAGGTTTCCATATTTTTTCTCGGCTGGCTTTTAAAAACCCATTTTTGGGGAAAGCTAATCTCTATCAAATTTTTGAAGGTTGTTAAAAATTTAAACTCATGGTTATTTAGTTTCAGAGAGTGTATACTGTATTTGGGTGCAGCAGTTTAGAGCAGATGGGCTATATGTGTGGGTCAAAAGGATAGTTGATAGTAATCCAGTTAAAACTACCAGTAGTTTTTACCATAAATATATGTGATCTCTTATCTTCATAACAAACCTGTGAAAGTGGTGCAACACATCCTTTGTGTGTTAAGAGAGTATGACTTTTTTACCTTGGGGACTTGCAGCATCATTCAGGCACAGTTACTATTTTCAAATAAATGCCAATTATTTTGGCACAACAATACAAAACCCTAGAAATACTGGACATGTGGTTGGAAAAAATGACAAAAAAACATATAGATTTGAAACCAGAGATATTTTTATTGGGAATTTTACCTGATACATATAGCAAATATTTGAAATATTTGATTGTAAATGTATTAACAGCGGCTAGGATTGTATTTGCTAAAAACTGGAAAAATGAGAAAATACCGTTGCAGGAGGAAATCATTAAGAAAATATTGGAATGTGCTGAAATTAGTAGATTGATATTTGAAATTAGAGAACAAGAGGATAAACAATTTTACAAAATTTGGGACCTTTTCTATCAATGGTTAGATAATAAAATATAATAATGGAATATGTAGAATATTAGAAAATAATGAATATATAAAGATGTATTTTTTTTTCTTTTTCGATTATATCTATATATCTATATCTATCTATCTATCTATCTATCTATCTATCTATCTATCTATCTATCTATCTATCTATCTATCTATCTATCCATCTATCATCTACAAAATGTTTTTAGGATAGATTTGGGAGGATTATATGAATTGTTATAAAATAAACTAAGTAAATTATAGTTACCTCGCAAAATATGAATGAATAAAATTATTGTCAAATGATTGATTAATAATGATACCAGGGTATTCAATTTTCGATTGATAATATGAGCTATTATGCAATGTAACTGTAATGGAAGACTATGAAATGGATGCACAAAAATTTTTTGTAAACCAACCGACACACTGCTTGTATACTTATGGAAGAAAGTTTGATGTTTTTATGTTTTGTTTGTTTATGTTTGTCTTTAAAAACCAATAAAATTTACAAAAAAAAATTACAAAACCCTTTAAGTGCTTAGTGGGGAAACCAAGGGTAGATTCAAATTTCTTAACATCCAGTTCTGTGGGCATGGCCTAATTTGTGGGTGTGGCTTGGTGGTCATGTGACTGGCTGGGTGTGGCTTGCTGACTGGGCATGGCTTGGTGGTTATGTGACTGGCTGGGTATGTAAATATTGTAAATATTTATGTCACTATTGAATTTTTTTTAAAAAGGAGCAACTTTTACCCAAAAGCAGGCAAAGCAGGCAGGCAGATTGAGTTGCTTGCAGAATCACATATTCACTCACAGATCTACCTTTCTGCAATCTGCTGCCTGAGTTTGCACTGAAAAATAGAAGCTTCAGTCCTAAGGAAGGTTCAGCTCTGGTCTCAGACCACTTCTCCCCTCCCAAGCCCCTGAATACCACCACTGACTGGGCCTCAGGAAAGCCTCCTGGGCGAAAGCGAAGCAGTACACCAGCAATTTAGACTAGTTAGAAAACAGGAAATCCATCGATTTCCTGCTTTCTAGTTAAGTTAAATCATGTGGCACAGCTGATAGTTGGAATAGCTGATACTCGGGGGAGGGGGGGAGAATGAAAAATAGCAACTTACCTGCTGCTGCTACAAGAGTGAGAGGCCAGCGAACCAGAGAGCTTCTTCCCTCTCTTCCCAGGAGCCTGGGACTTCTTGCAATCAGGCCCTGAGCTCCCTTGCAGTTTGTTCTGCTGCTGGAGGATGGGCTGCAGCAGTCCCACCTTGGCTCATGCCAGCTCCTTGCAGTTGCCCATGCTGAGATTGCTTCAGGGTCTTTTTGTGCGGATCGAAGGGAGGCGGAAATTCTGTCTTGGGGTCTGCTTCAGCTTCCTGGTGCAGGGCTTTGAGCGAAGGCTGGAGGGAAACGCCACTGGTGGTGAAGAGCCGGAGGGCGTTGTTCAAGTGGGACTGCATCATGGCCTGGAACTGGCTGACCATCTCAGCCCACCTAGCTTCCAGGCACCAACACCTGGCCTTGCACTCCCACAAATCTTCCCTCTGCTTGGAAAGCCTATGCTCGTAGTCCTCAATGAGATGCTTCTGCTGAGCCTCCTTCTTGGCCAGATCCAATTTGAACTGAGTCAGCTGTTTTGCCAACACTTTCTCGTGGTGGCTGCTTAGTTCCAACAACTGCTTCCTGTTTGGGCCATAAGGAGCCCAGGCGGGGAGGAAAGGAGTGACTGGGAGGGGAGGGGGAAGGAAGCACCCCTCAAGGTGAGTGACTTCGAGTTGGCCATGACCACACAGTCACATGACTACCCAGTCATGGCCATCCAGCTGGTCATTAGGGCAGAGAACTGGTTGTTAAATTATTTGAATCCCACCACTGAGATAGCAGCCCTCAATCATGCAATTGAACATTTCTCTCTCTCTCTCTTTTTAATATGCATTGCATAGTAGACCTGATGGTAAAGACTGCAATGACGACACCATTAAATCCAACATCTTTAACACATTCTTCGGCTCAGTATTTGTAAACAGCAATGGATCATGCCCAGTATTTCCTAGCCGTACCACAGATAACAACAATGATCTAATACATATCGATTTTACAGAAGACAATGTTGAAAAATCACTCACGCAATCTAAAACCATCTCTATCTATTGGACCGGATGGAATATGTGCCTACTTCTTAAGAAAGCTATCCACTGCCATAGCCAAACCTCTAAGCATAATCTTTGAAAAATCTTTCAGAACCAGCTCCTTGCCTAACCTATGGTCACAAGCCACAGTCATCCCCATCTTCAAAAAGGGAGACCCAAGCCTAGTTGAAAATTACAGGCCAATCTCCTTATGCTGCGTCACCTGTAAAGTCATGGAATCAATTATTAACCAATCCATTATCCTCCACTTAGAGACAAACAACCTACTCTCCAATAAACAATTTGGTTTCAGAAAAACTATCCTGTAATCTGCAACTCTTACACTGCAAAAACATATGGACGACACAACTCGACCAGGGCAAAGCAATAGACGCAATCTACATAGACTTCTGTAAAGCCTTTGATTCAGTGGTACACGACAAACTACTCCTAAAAATAAAATCCTATGGTATCTCTGGACAACTGAATAACTGGATAGAAGCATTCCAGTCAAACAGACAACAAATGGTCAAAATCGGGAGCGTCCTATCAAATCCAGTACCTGTCAATAGTGGTGTCCCCCAAGGCAGTGTTCTAGGACCAACTCTCTTCATACTCTACATAAATGACCTCTGCGATCATATTAAGAGCAATTGCGTTCTTTTCGCTGATGATGTAAAGCTGTTCAATACCACAGACAATACTGCTACCCTTCAAAAAGATCTGGACTATGTATCTGAATGGTCAAACAAATGGCAACTTCAAATCTCAACAAATAAATGCTCTGTCTTACATATTGGCAAAAAAAATCAGAAAATAAAATACAAGCTGAATAGTCAAGAACTTGTTGATGACCCAAGCTCTGTAAAGGACCTTGGAATACTCATTTCTAATGATCTAAGTGCTAGAGCCCACTGCAACTACATAGCCAAAAAGGCATTAAGAGTTGTTAACCTAATCCTCGTAGCTTTTTCTCTGGTAATATCACACTACTAACCAGAGCATACAAAACATTTGCTAGACCAATACTCGAATACAGTTCATCAGTCTGGAACCCTCATTACGTATCTGATATTAGCACAATTGAGAAAGTCCAGAAATATTTCACAAGGAGAGTTCTCCACTCTTCTACTCGTTGTAGAATACCTTATGCCACCAGACTTGAAATTCTAGAACTAGAAAACCTTGAATTACGCCGTCTTCGGTCTGACTTAAGCATGGTATATAAAATCATACATTGCAATGTCCTACCTGTCAATGAATACTTCAGCTTCAACCATAACAACACAAGAGCACACAATAGATACAAACTCAAAGTAAACCGCACCAAACTTGATTGCAGGAAATACGACTTCAGCAATAGAGTGGTCAATGTCTGGAATACTCTACCCGACTCTGTAGTCTCTTCCCCAAACCCCAAAAACTTTAACCTTAGACTGTCTACTATTGACCTCACCCCTTTCCTAAGAGGTCTGTAGGGGCGTGCATAAAGCGCACCAACGTGCCTACCGTCCCTGTCCTATTGTTTCTCTTATTCTTTTATTTTTCTTATATGTACCCATTTCATGTATTCACAACTATGTATACGCTTATACTTATTATCTTGTAAACAATTGGCAAATCAAATAAATAAATAAAAATAGTCAAATTTTAGTTCTGACAGGGAAACTATTAGCCAGGGGGCAACTCAGCCCACACCAGGAAAATGCAAATGGCAAACAGTGGCAAACATTTCAGAAGGGACCCCCTCCCCTAGTTTTGTGCACTGTAAAGGAGATAGGGGAGAAATGTACTTTCAGACTTGCAACATTCTGTTAACCTTACAATAAAATAGCATTTGTTCATTTGCACCAGGCTAGAAGCCAGGGGTTTGTGAGTTATAGTTTTGCCTTAGGCATGAAAGGCTAAGTGGCTTTGGGCCAAATCACCCGGAGCCTGTGAGTTTTAGTTTCACCTTAAGCATGAAGGCCAGCTGAGAGACTTTGGGCAAGTTTCTCTCTCTCGCTTTCAGACCAGCCCACCTCACAGGGTTGTTGTTGAGAGGAAAATAGGAGGAGGAGGGGATAGTACGTATGTTCGCTGCCTTGAATTATTTATAAAAATAATAAAGGCAGGATAAAAGTAAATCAATAAAGCTGGGTGTGCTTTTTTGCAAGGTTGACAGAGAAAGAGGTAAAACCTCTTGTGGCTGTCCAAGGCGGCTGAAATGAAGAAATGCAGGTGACAAAGTAATCACACAAATGCCAACATTTGCATATTGTCTGAACACATAGGGTTCTGTGTTGTCATCAGGCATCTATTATCATTTGATCTTCATTATGCCCTGCTGTGGATGCTGCTAAGTTTCTCCTCTATATTTCCTTAACACAATGAATCATTTTAGAAACCTCTATCAATTTTCCTTTGTATTGTCCAAGTTGTTAACATGAGATTGGAAATGGCTGAATTTAGGATTCACTCTTTGGAATACTACAGGGTAGGAAAGGCTGCTTGCTATCTTTAAGTGTTACAATGCGTAGCCAGACTGGTATAGCGATTAAGATGCTGGACTAGAAACAGGAGGCCATGAATTCAAATCCTCCCTTAGGCATGAAAGCAAGTTGGTGTACTAACCTCTCAGAGAAAAGAATAGGAATAGAATAACACAGTTGGAAGGGACCTTGGAGATCTTCTAGTCCAACCCTCTGCTCGGGCAGGAAACCTTTTCAGACAAACGGTTGTCCAATCTCTTCTTAAAACCTCCAGTGATAGAGCACCCACAACTTCTGGAGGCAAATTGTTCCACTGATTAATTGTTCTAACTTTCAGAAAATTTCTCAAAGTTTCTAAACTCCCAGAATTTTACCATCCAGCAAGATGATGGTTTTTATTTGATATGTTGTGGGGAGAGCAGGAGGGCAGCAATGCCAAGAAAACTCATTGAGTAATTTTTGGCCAGTTTTGAGATCTCTCTCTGCTACCTCATAAGGTTGTTTGGATGAAAAAAAAAACATCAAAAGACTATGCATGCTGCCTTGAATGCCAGAAGGAAAGGCAGAATATAAATGTAACACATGCATACAAAAATTGCAGCACTCAGATGCCCAATGACTATCCTTGGTTTATACTTAGCAATGACTTCTTCAGCAAAGGAGAGAAAAGACCAACCAGCTGTAGTGCAACATTTGACTTCACCTAGCATTTGTGGGTTTGATTAGGCTGCTCATCTGCATTTTTGACTAGAGATGTTTTGATCAGTTACTGGTTTTAAAAAACTTGGAAGGATGCTGTGACCCTTCTCCCAGAAATTATAATTTGATTTTTACCCCCCTAGGGAGTCTGATTGTGGATTATGGGAATTGCAATTGAAGTCCTTGCGAGACCCTGGGCACAGAGTTGAATACTTTTTATTTATTTATTTATTTATTTATTTATTTGATTTGCCAATTGTTTACAAGATAATAAGTATAAGTGTATACATAGTTGTGAATACATGAAATGGGTACATATAAGAAAAATAAAAGAATAAGAGAAACAATAGGACAGGGACGGTAGGCACGTTGGTGCGCGTATGCATGCCCCCTAGGGTCTCCAAAGGCTTGCTGGAGGCTACCTGTGAGCATTCATTCCTCTCTCTCATCCCACCCATGTGAGCTGCCATGATGTTCTGACTGAAGAAACCAAGTCAAGGAGAATTGCTGCTGCTAACATTTCTCTGACATATGGGGAGAGAAAAGTCAGCCAAGGTGACAGCTGATTGCTATGCCTTCCCTTTGAATGCCTGAGAAGTCTGCCATAGAAGAGGACATCTCCAGTGGTTCATCTCTTCCTTCGCAAAGCTGCAGATTTTCCCACTCTTAGCCCAAAAGGAGAGGGACAGACTCAGGGACTGGAAATACATGTAGTCCTCGACTTACAGCAGTTCATTTAATGACAACAGCGCTGAAAAAAGTGACATGACCAGTTTTCACACTTAGAATTGTTGCAGCATCCCCATTGTTCCTATGATCAAAATATGGATGCTCGGCAACTGGCATGCATTTATGATGGTTGCTGTGTCCCACAGTCATGGGATCCCCTTTTGCAATTTTCTGACGAGCAAAACCAATGGGGAAGCCAGATTCACTTAACAACCAGGTTATTAACTTAGCAACTGCAGTGATTCACTTAACAACTGAGGCAAGAAAGGTCATAAAATGGGGCAAAATTCACTTAATGTCTCATTAAATAACAGACATTTTGGGCTCCATTGTGGGTCATAAGTTGAGGACTACCTGTACAACAGTGATGTTTCTCACACCTAAGCAGTAACTGGTTTGGCCCTCCTCCCAAAACAGGGATGTTTTCAGCTTAAAGCCGCGTGTGAATCTAGCTGTGGCTTGTAAATCACCATATTGCTCAAGAGTGGCTGATCTAAGAAGCCGTTTTTAAGAACAGCTTCCTTGCAGCGTGTGAACCAGGTCAGTGTGGTACAATTGATTTCTCAGTCACAACAAATTTCTCCCAAGGCCATGCAGATGCCAAATTACTTGCTTTCTCTCTGGCCACTCTCCACTTTCAGGTTCTTTCTCCACCCTCACTCGCTCACTAGATCAAGCAGTTTAAATGCCATCTTTCCTTTCCTTTCCTTAGTTCTGTTCTTACCTCCAGTATCTTGGATCATCACAAGAGCTGGGGGGATGTCAATAAATCTAAGTCTATCAACAGTATCTTGGTTGCATTGACCTTCTCTACTGGCCCTCTCTTGGTTTTATTGGACCTCTATAGAACAATCCTTGATGGCTGTTGCAAGAGAAATTTAAAGACTCCTCTGGATCTTAACTGAGAGATCCTCTGTACTGTGGAACATTCCCAATTTTCAGTAAGACTGGCAGAGGGGCCCAGTGAAACCAAAGAAGCAAGGAAAAGTCCATAGCAGGACACTGACATTTGCGGAGAGCTTGAATCCATGGAGACCTAATACTTCAGCAATTTCTATGGCTGAAACCTGCTGCCTGTATGAATTTGGAATGCCAGGCTATAATCTGATCTAGTAGGAAACAGGGGATGGCTTCTTACTTTTGGAAGTCATGGGAATGCCAGGAGGTGGTTTCTACCGTACAGACCTCTTTACATCTCCTCAATTAGGATGGGACAATTTGCTACTTAGGAAGAGATAGACAAACTGAAGTCTTCAAGAGGCAACTACAACTTTCACATTCTTCTAAAATTGGGCATACCAATGAGGGTTGATATTCAGTTCTTCTACTGAGAAGCCACATTGCATTCTGCTATTGTAAACCATGATTGATTGTTTTACACATTCAAATCTTAACTCAGTGAATCTGATCCATAGCTCAGCATAATATGTAAACTAGGTCAGTGTTTTGTTCTGTGTCTTATGAATGATTAAGTTTTGCAACACATGTTCTATGCCACTCATTTCATCAGCTGCAAGGTGTCTCAGATTTGAACAAGGTATGGCTTCTTGGCAGAAACAAACATGAGTCACAGTCAGAGGTGGTATTCAGCAGGTTCGGACCAGTTCTGGAGAACCAGTAGAGAAAATTTTGAATAGTTTGGAGAACCGGCAAAGACCACCTCTGATTAGTCCCCACCCCATCTATTCTCTGCCTCCTGAGTCCCAGCTGATCGGTTGGTTCTTCTTTAGTTGCCCTGCACAGAATGGAGCTGGAAGCAGGTCAGTGGGGTGGGGAGGGAATGGGGATTTTGCAGTATCCTTCTCTTGCCATGCCCACCAAGCCATGCCCACAGAACCGGTAGTAATTTTTTTTAAATTCCACCACTGGTCACAGTGGTACAGTGGTTAGAGTGCAGTACTGCAGGCTACTTCTGCTGACTGCCGGCTGTCTGCAATTTGGCAGTTCAAATCTCACCAGGCTCAAGTTTGACTCAGCCTTCCATTCTTCCAAGGTGGGTAAAATGAGGACTCAAATTGTTGAGGGCAATATGCTGATTCTGACTTAGAGAGGGCTGTAAAACACTATAAAGTGGTATATAAGTTTACAGGTGAAACTCAAAAAATTAGAATATCGTGCAAAAGTTCATTTATTTCAGTAATGCAACTTAAAAGGTGAAACTAATATATGAGATAGACTCATTACATGCAAAGCAAGATAGTTCAAGCCATGATTTGTCATAATTGTGATGATTATGGCTTACAGCTCATGAAAACCCCAAATCCACAATCTCAGAAAATTAAAATATTACATGCAATCAATAAAACAAGGATTGTACATAGAACAATATCGGACCTCTGAAAAGTATAAGCATGCATATGTACTCAGTACTTGGTTTGGGCCCCTTTTGCAGCAATTACTGCCTCAATGCGGCGTGGCATGGAAGCTATCAGCTTGTGGCACTGCTGAGGTGTTATGGAAGACCAGGATGCTTCAATAGCGGCCTTCAGCTCTTCTGCATTGTTTGGTCTCATGTCTCTCATCTTTTTCTTGGCAATGCCCCATAGATTCTCTATGGGGTACAGGTCATGCGAATTTGCTGGCCAATCAAGCACAGTAATCCCATGGTCATTGAACCAGGTTTTGGTGCTTTTGGCAATGTGGGCAGGTGCCAAGTCCTGCTGGAAAATGAAGTCAGCATCCCCATTAAGCTCATCTGTGGAAAGAAGCATGAAGTACTCCAAAATCTCCTGGTAGACGGCTACGTTGACCCTGGACTTAATGAAGCACAGTGGACCAACACCAGCAATGACATGGCTCCCCAAATCAACACAGACTGTGGAAACTTCACACTGGACTTCAAGCATCTTGCAGCGTGTACCTCTCCATTCTTCCTCCAGACTCTGGGTCCTTGGTTTCCAAATGAGATGCAAAAGTTGCTCTCATCAGAAAAGAGGACTTTGGACCACTGAGCAACAGACCAGTTCTGTTTTTCTTTGGCCCAGGTTAGATGCTTCTGATGTTGTTTGTTGTTCAGGAGCAGCTTGACAAGAGGAATACAACAATTGAAGCCCATGTCCAGGATCCGTCTGTGTGGTGGCTCTTGATGCACTGACTCCAGCCTCAGTCCACTCCTTGTGAAAGTCCCCAACACTTTTGAATGGCCTTTTCCTGACAATCCTCTCCAGGCTGCGGTCATCCCTGCTGCTTGTGCACCTTTTTCTTCCACATTTTTCCCTTCCACATAATTTTCTATGAATGTGCTTTGATACAGCACTTTGGGAACATCCAACTTCGTTTGCAATTACCTTTTGAGGCTTTCCCTTCTTATGGAGGGTGTCAATGATAGTTTTCTGCACAACTGTCAGGTCAGCAGTCTTTCCCATGATTATGATTCCTACTGAACCAGACTGAGAGACCATTTAAAGGCTCAGGAACCCTTTGCAGGTGTTATGGCTTAATTAGCTGATTAGAGTGGGACACTTTGAGCCTAGAATATTGAACCTTTTCACAATATTGTAATTTTCTGAGATTGTGGATTGGGGTTTTTCATGAGCTGTAAGCCGTAATCATCTCAATTATGACAAATCATGGCTTGAACTATCTTGCTTTGCATGTAATGAGTCTATCTCATATTTTAGTTTCACCTTTTAAGTTGCATTACTGAAATAAATGAACTTTTGCATGATATTCTAATTTTTTGAGTTTCCCCTGTAAATGCTATTGCTATTTACTGTTCCTTGTACCTAAAAGGTTTAAGGAACATGGACCGAGAAATCCTACAACCCAAACAAGCTGGATTGCCTTAGAAAAACATGAGGAATCACAATTGTTCAACAAGAAGTTAAAGAATAATATCACATCAAGAGTAATAAATTCCTCCCACGCCACAAAATCTCTGACATGGAGAGTACTCACACATTATTCAAAACCCTGTTGTGGTTTTTTTGACTTAGATTTAGTGTGTTAGGATGAAGCCAGTCACTGTGGCATCTAAATATGTTCCATGAATTGAGCCAAGATTCAGGGTTTTTTCAGCAGTGTTGAGGTTTATGGATGTTCAGCTCTTGAGTGGAGAACATGCCTTCCTGATAACTTGCATAATAGCATACCTTTTATTTATATTCATAAAATACATTTATATTTATTTTCTTTGGGGAGAATGGAGTAATGATAACTTGCTTGCAAACCTTTATGTTCACATAAAGCTGCTAATTAACACCAAGATTGGAATGAACTGAAATTGTGTGAAGATTTGGGGTTCTTCTGAACAGATTTGAAATGGCAGAAATCTTCTGATTCAAACATCTCTAAGAAGCAACAGAAGTGCAATAGATATGACCACAAAGAAGATAGGGTCAATTTATTCTCTAAAGCACCATAATTCAAGACAAGAAACAATGGGTGGAATCAAGGACAATCAAGGACAGAAGCAACCTGGAATTAAGGAGAAACTTCCTAACAGGGAGGACAATTGAAACAGTTTGCCTTCAGAAGTTGTAGGTGCTTTATCACTGGAGGTTTTTAAGAAAAGACTGGACAGCCTGAAATGCTATAGGGTCTCTTGCTTGAGCAGAGGGTTGGACTAGAAGATCTCCAAGGTCCCTTCCAGCTCTATTCTGGTTGATTGAAGCTGCCAAATGGGGGTCTGCCACTCAGTAATCTCATTCACTGATATGCAGTCAAGATTGTCTGTTGGATCAACATTTCCTTTGAGTGGGCCTCCACTAATGCTGCTTGGAAAACCGGTGGGCAGGCATCAAAGGAAGAATGTGCAGCATTGCAGTTGCAAGGCCATGTTGCCTTTTTGGGATAGCACCAAGAGTCTTTGCATTCCTTCCATTTTTCCCTGGGGGAGATTCATTGGCGAAGCAATGTCTTTTCTTTGGAACTGGGGCTTTACATGGCTGGGGTTTTCCACTGTATGGAAGGAAGAAGAAAAGGCCATCCTTGTTTATGGTCTCTGTTCTACAACCAGTTTTTCTAGAATCCAAGAAAAAAATTGGTCACATATTAAGTTGTCAGAGTGGCTTGGAAATCCAGATGAACTGGAAAGTCTGTTCCAAATTTTCTCTTTTGGAGAGACAGGTTCATCCCTTCTCTGTGGTGGCCCCCAAACTATGATGCTGAGCTGCAGCCTGACCTGTAAAGTTTCAGTTCAGCCACGCCCAGTAGTTTAAAACTCCAAGATGATTCTCTTGGGTATACACAGCTTTACACAGGAGGGCACCAGCTTGAGAAACACAATTGTTGTACACTGCTGGCTTCAGATTTTGAAGAATTGGGTGAAAAACTCAAAGGACTAATCTCTCAAACGTGCCCAGCTGAATCTGTATCTGTGGTACATTTGATATTCCCCTCTGTGCCCACTAGGCATTAGTATCCTCAGGAAAGGCAAGGTACATACAGGAGGCAATGCACTTTATGCAAGAGCATCTGGAAAGGGCTTAGGAGATAACTGTATTAAGGAGAAGTGATACCAGTAGGGATCAGCAACAAGACACACATATTCTCACTTCCGTATGGGAACATGCATCTTGACTGATTGCTGTTACCACTCTGTCCTTAGTACTAGCAGTAGTTCTTCAACTTATATACTGCTTCAGTGTTTTCTGCCCTCTCTAAGTGGTTTAAGAGTGTCAGCATATTGCCCCTAACAATCTGAGTCCTCATTTTACCAACCTTGGAAGGATGAGTCAACCCTGAGACAGTGAGAATTGAACTGCTGAACTGCAGGCAGCAGAAGTAGCCTGCAGTACTGCATTCTAAACATGCACCACCATGGCCCATATCTCTCCTAAGGTCCCCCAAGAAGGAAATTCGGGTATGAATTTGTTGCTGTTATTACATTTGACTTTTTGTTACTGTTTAACTTACATTCATATTTGATAATTACATTTGGCTTTCAGCAAAAATTCATCCTAGTGAACAATGTGTTTGCTTAGAAACTAAATCATGTAATGACCTGCTTTATGACTGTCACAACTTACAACTGTAATGGGAAAGCTCCTTTATGTCAATGACATATAGACAATCAATGATTGTCTATATGAATCAGTAAATTTCATGCACCTCCAATTTGGTGAGATGTGAGCAATGGTACATTAGCTTGCATAGAATAGTATGAGCAGTAAAATTCAGCTTTAGGTGACATTTTTGACATATAGATTAAAATGAATTGAACCTGATCCATAGAGTCGCTATCATTAAGCAGAGAATGCTCCATCTGACACAAATACAACTAAGGCTTGTAATCTAGTCTACACCTTCTTTGTGTTACTAAAAAGCATTATATGAAACCACTAAGTGATCAAAACCACAATAGGCACCTCTCAAGTCTAGTGGTCCATGGCAAATAGAAGACCGTGACTTGGAATAATAAATGGAAAAACTGCATGAATTAACAAATGAAAGAAAAATTGATATACTGTCTCTGTGAATCCAAGTGAAAGGGGACTGGTCTAAATGAAGATGGGTCTGATCTTGTGAAGTTTATGACTACATGGCAGGAAATGAAAGTGCAGGTTTCATTATGAATGAAAGGGCTAAAATTAATGTCAGAAAGTAAGAATTGCTGTTTCAAGGTTGTCATGAATGTATATGAAAGTAGGAATCTATTTGTTGGTGACAGTTGCATGTTACACTTCAATGAAAGGTAAGGATAAATTGAACAATTATACCACACTATAAATTAAAGCAGTCAAGAGGGAAATATTTTGTTTGGTGATGCAAATGGATAGGTTGGAACAAAACAAGATAGTATTTTAAAAAGTTACTTGGGCTATTGGGTGACCCAAGAAAAATGTGCAAAGATCTGCTTAACACATTATTTCTAAACATAAACCTATTAACAAATACATATGGCGAAGTAATGAATATCAGTCTAAAAGTGTGATAGTTATGATTATTTATGTTGAATGACTGAAATAATTAATGTAGAATAGAAAGATGATGAGACGTTCTGAATGTGGACTGATTATTTTTGTAATGTCAAGAAAAGATCTTGGGGAAAACTTGGAAGGGGAAAATATGAAAAAATAGAGTCAAAGTAGAATGATTGCATGAAGTCATGGTATGAATTCTATCTGAAATGTATTAGCAGATAGACAATTTACAGAATGAACAGGGATGTAAGAAAAGAGAAGTCACTTGAAACAGAGTGAAACAAATTATGTTAGAGAGTGACAGAGAAATTGCTAAGAAGAAAAAATGTAAAGGGCTGCTTAATGAAATGATAAAGAGAAAGAAGCTGGAGAACAAAATTATTAATGCAAAAATTAGAATGTGGGAATATTGTACACAGTATTATGAGAAAGAGATACTTGCAAAAATCCATTAGTCATAGAGAGCAAGAAAGAGTTAAGAATAACAAACCTAGAAAATGGGAATGCAGAATCTAAGAAACTGGGGTCCTAAAACCAGAAGATAGTCAAGAATGAATGGCCTTTGGATGAATAAGTTAAAACACAAAAGTGACTGAATATGCTGAAGCAGAAAAAATATGTTGAAGGGATTTGGTCAGGTACAGAAAATGCATGAGGGCTGAATTGCAGAGCAAACATGCAGTAGACGACTGAACAGTTTGAGAGGAAGAAAACAGTAAGTGGATAGATTTAATGACATCTTGAATAAAAGAGAGACAAAATAGAGATAAGTTTAAAGAGAAAAAGACAGCAAATGGTGGATAGTTTGCAAAGATAGAAAAATATGGAGATGTACTGAATAGATTGCCACAAATCAGATTTAGAAGCTGGAAACAAGCTTCTTAAAAACAATTTGTCCTACTTGTGAAAGATAAGGTTTTGTTATAGTCCTACATTTTATTTTTACACAAGTAGAATAATACTTGAAAATGTCCAGCATGCAGATTAAATGAACATATTTCACAACATTCTAAACTGACCTGATTGTAAGCCTGTCATGTCATGCAAAATTCAGCTGGTGTGATTGCTTTATGGTTTGGAGCATTATGTGAACTACTGGCTAGAGCAGGGGTGGGCAAACTTTTTGGCTCGGGGGCCGCATTGACTTTTAAAATTTGACAGACGGGCTGGGTCAGCACAAGATTTTTTGGGAAACTCCTAACAGCCCCAGCTGGACACCTGAGCGGAGCCCGGGCGGAACTGCCTGTTGCTGCTGCCGGAGCACCACCGGTGTTGCTGCTGCCGGAGCACCACCGGGTCGCCTCCTCCAAGCAGCCCGCCCGCCCGCCGGGCTTCCCCTCCGCCGTGCGGCTCGGGGCCAGGCGTGAAAGCCCACGAGTTAAAAGGAAGCCGAAAGTTGCTGGGAAGTTGCTCGGGTTTCCGGGGCTTCCAGGCTTAAACTTTGCACAGGCAAAGTTTGCAGGCGGGAGCGTCTTCCCGCCGAGGAGCAGGAAGGGTTCCGCCCGGCGGGCGGGCGGGCTGCTTGGAGCGGGCTGCTTGGAGCCACCTAAAGCTAGGCCGCTGCTGGTGGAGCCTTGCCCTGCCTTGGTGCCCCGTTTCCCAGCTCGGTGGTCCTGCTCGGGCGGCACTTTAAAAGCCTGCTCCCAGCACCCGAGCAACTTCCCAGCAACTTTCTGCTTCCTTTTAACTCGCGGGCGCTCGCGCCTGGCCCCGAGCTGTGTGGCGGAGGGGAAGCCCAGCGGGCGGGCGGGCGGGCGGGCGGGCTGCTTGGGGAGGCGACCCGGTGGCGCTCTGAGCTTCCCTCCGTCGCGCGGCTGGGGGCCAGGTGCAAGCGCCCACGAGTTAAAAGGAAGCCGAAAGTTGCTGGGAAGTTGCTCGGGTTTCCGAGGCTTCCAGGCTTAAACTTTGCACAGGCAAAGTTTGCAGGCGGAGCGTCTTCCCGCCGAGGAGCGGGAAGGGTTCCGCCCGTGGGCGGGTGGGCGGGCTGCTTGGAGGAGGCGACCGGCGGTGCTCCGGGTTTCCCTCCGCCGCGCGGCTCGGGGCCAGGCGCAGCGCCTGCGAGGAAAAAGGAAGCCGCAAGTTGCTGGGAAGTTGCTCAGGTGCTGGGAGCAGGCTTTTAAAGTGCCGAGCAGGACCGCCGAGCTGGGAAACGGGCACCAAGGCAGGGCAAGGCTCCACCAGCAGCGGCCTAGCTTTAGGTGGCTCCAAGCAGCCCGCTCCAGCAGCCCGCCCGCCCACTGGGCGGAACCCTTCCCGCTCCTCGGCCGGAAGATGCTCCCGCCTGCAAACTTTGCCTTTGCAAACTTTAAGCCTGGAAGCCCCGGAAAAAAAAGGGGGATCGGCGGGGACTCACCTTCGGAGAGGTCGCACTCGAAGGTGATTTCGAACTCCCAGCCGAGGCCTTTGCAAAGTTCTTCTTTTCTTTCCTACCCCGAGAGCGTTCTGCACTGTTTTGCAGCTTTGGGGGCCACGTGGCGCAGGGCAATACACCACGCCCAGCTATTTTTTTTCAGGGGTGGGCCAGATTGGACAGACCAACGGGCCGGATGTGGCCCGCGGGCCGTAGTTTGCCCACCCCTGGGCTAGAGTAAACTAGGGCTAAGTTAATCGGTGATAAGCATGCCACACAATACCACTGTGTGTATACCTAGTAGTGTGGTTGAAAGGACCAATAGTCTGGTGGAAAGGTAATCCACACGCTCAATGGAAGAAAAGGGCTGCAAATGTGGTGGCTTTGTAGGCGTTTTGAGATACGCATCAGAATTATCATTTTCTTCTCTCTTTTCTTTTCAACTGTTTATTTAAACTTTCCCCAATCTAACAGGCTTCAGAATTCTTGATTATAATTCTCATCAGCCCCATCCTTAAATAGATGCTGAGAGTTGTATTCCAACTGTAAAAATTGCTTCTACAAAAAGGCAACAGGTATTTCTCACTTTTTTTTTAACTCCCCAAAAGCATGCATAAATTACAGATGGTGCTCTGATTTTTAATGCATTCTTAGAATTTAGATTACCGGTAGTCAAACATTATGCCATCCAAACTCATGACAGCATTTGGAAAGGAGTCAATGATGCTTTTGATGCTGTTGCCCAACTGTTGTTGCTTTTTTAGACTGATTCATAGTCTTCCTCTTTCCTCCGGTGAGCCACTGGCCTAACAAGGCTGAATGGATAAGCATTTGGATAGACAAGTGCTAATCTGAATACAGGTAGTCCTTGACTTACCACTGTTCCTTTAGTGACTGTGTGAAGTTACATGTTACTGAAAAAGTAACTTATGACCATTCTTCACACTTTCAACCGTTGCAGCATCTCCATCATCACATGATCAAAATTCAGATGATGGCAACTGACTCATATTTGTGATGGTTTTAATGTCCTGGGCTCCTTTTGACAAGCAAAGTCAATGGGGAAGTCAGATTCACTTAACAGCTATGTTACTAATTTAACAACTGCAATGATTCATTTAAGAACTATAGCAAGAAAGGTCGTAAAATGGAGCACTTAACCAATGTCTCACTTAGCAACATAAATTTCAGCTCAGTTGAGTACTACCTGTAATCCAATATAATAACAATCAATTCTCTTTTCCAATGCAAAGTGTACTGTTTTTCTCCCCTTTGGTGCTTTTAAGATCAGTCAACAATCCTAGCCTGTTGCATAAAGCAGACTGAAAAGAATTCTAAAGCCAGGAATTGGTTGAATACCCAGAAGGGGAAAAATCTTATTTATCCCAAGCTTTCTTTACAGTATTTCAGGAATATAGGTTAGGATGGGGAATATTGTTCAGCAAGAGGTCTAAGGCCTAGTGATCTACCAGGAGATGGGTGGGTGAGCTACCTACTTCTTGCCCTTTCTTAGGCAAATAAATTGCATTGTCTCCTTTTCTGATAACTCTCCCTTACAAAGGCCTATGATCTCCAAACCCCTTGCCTACAAGTCCTGAGAGATTAAATCCTGGAATTTGGAGGTAAGTATCCATCAGTAGTCTCATCCCATTGTGTACTTGGTTTCTGTACCACAGGGTGAGGGAAGGTAGAGGCCCATTTGCTGCATCCTTTCCTCCTCTTTTTCTTTCTTTCTTTCTTTCTTTCTTTCTTTCTTTCTTTCTTTCTTTCTTTCTTTCTTTCTTTCTTTCTTTCTTCTTTCTTTCTTTTTCTTTCTCTTTCTTTCTTCCTTTCCTTTCCTTTCTTTTTCTATCTTTCTGTATAATTGCAGATAGTCCTCAACTTACAACAGTTTAGTGACCATTCAAGGCTACAAGGGCACTGAAAAAGTGGCTTATGACCAGTTTTCTCACGTATGACAGTTGCCGTATGACTCCATGATCACATGATCAAAAATCAGATGCTTGGCAGTTTGTTCATAGTTATGACGGTTGCAGTGTCCCAGGGTCATGTGATCCCCTTTTATGACCTTCTGTCAAGCAAAGTCAATGGGGAACCAAATTCACTTAACAACCATGCTACTAATTTAACAGCTGCAGCAATTCACTTAACTGTGGCAAGAAAAGTCGTAAATTGGAGCAAAATTCACTTAACAAATCTCTCGCTTAACAATTGAAAACTTGGGCTCAATTGTGGTCATAAGTTGAGGAATATCTGTATTTTCTCTAGTTGTGAGCCAGCAACTAAGATACTTTTAGATTTGACACTTAAATCGTTTTAAGAAGTCTTTCTTCTCAAGATGATAAAACATGCATTAATTCCCTTGTTGAATCTAGGGATGCATTTAAAGAAACCAAATCTGCTCCACAGAAGTATCACTGCATATAACCACCAAGCTGCTGGGATAGTACTAACTAGAACTTTGCTTCTAAAGAAAAAAAATCCTGGTTCAGTTTAAGAAATGAATAGCCAAGTTATTGCTTACCCAATAGCTAATGTGCTTTCACTTGCTTGAAAAAGAAGCCACTTGATCTTTAGGCAGAAATGTCACTAAGCTGACTCTTGCCTCAATTTTCTACCAAGAGTGGTTGAATTTACTTTGCTAGCAAGCCTTGTTCAAAGGTTTAGAGCAGTGTTTTTCAATCTTGGCAACTTTAAGATGTGCGGACTTCAACACCCAGAATTCCTCAGCCAAACATACTTTTAAGATGTGTGGAATTTGACTGGGAGTTGGTTTCCAAGTTTGAAAAATATTGGTTTAGAGTTAGACAGTCAGAATAGAAAAACAGAGATAGAAAAAAGAATAACTCTATCATTTGCACGCTAGTTGCAGTGGGGTACATCATTTGTTGCATGGTATCCAAACTTCTTCTCTCCTTCTGCTCATTACTCCAAAAAAATTACTTTCACTGGGGGAAAAAAGTAGTTTCTCCATACGGACGTTTTGCCATTTGGAGGGCAGGGTGGAATGCAGTTATGTGAGTTTCATGGGCACCTGCTAAATTATGTTGGTGACGCCACTAAACAGGGCCACTCCCTGCCATCCCAACCTCCAGGCTCCCATCACTTGTCTAGTTGCTTTTGCTTTTTTAATTGTTTTGTTCTTTTCCAGGGGGTGAAACACGATGTTTATATATTAATCACTAATCCAAAGAACTCTTATAAATACATGTAAATTGGGTGTAACTTTATGGCTGCAGCCTGGGGGATTATGGGACTCGGAGTCCAGTGCATCTGGATGGCAACTTTTTGGAGAGAAAAAAATCTACCCTCTCGTTCTATGATGTTAGACAACATTATTGACTGGGAACATGAGCAGTCCTTGACTTATGAGCCCAAAATTTCTGTTCTAAATGGAACAGTTGTTAAGTGAGTTTTGCCCGCTTTTATGAGTCTTCTTGCCACGTTTGTTAAGTGAATAGCTGCAAATGTTAAGTTAGTAACATGGTTGTTAAATGAACCTGGCTTCCCCATTGACTTTGCTTGTCAAAAGGTCACAAAAGGGGACCCTAAGACATTGCCACTATCATAAATATGAGTCTCTTGCCAACCACCTGAAGTTTGATCAGGTGGCTACTGAGATCAGTGGTGGGATTCAATTTTTTTTACTACCGGTTCTGTGGATGTGGCTTGGTGGGCATGGCAAGGGAAGGATACTGTAAAATCTCCAGTCAGAGGTGGTATTTGCCGGTTCTCCAAATTACTCAAAATTTCCGCTACCGGTTCTCCAGAACTGGTCAGAACCTGAATACCATTTCTGACTGAGAGGCTGCAACGATCATATGAAAATGTCCCTTTTTTCAGTGGCATTGTAACTTTGAAAGATCACTAAATGAACTGTCGTAAGTTGAGAATTATCTGTAATGCCTCACACTGATCAGAATAGCTCTCCATTCCTGGATATAAAATAGCAGCATTCCTGGAGAGGAAAGCACTAAGGAAAGTTCTAAGCAGCTTCATGGTGCTGCTAGAATTTGGCCTCTTGAAGAAGTGGGGAAATGCACATTTCAGCCACTGTTGGAAGCTGGCTTTAGAGAAGCCTTTGGCTTGCAGCAAGACACCTGCATTCTGTCTTTTGCGGAAATCATTATGTAGGAGTTATGTCAGTCTATAGAAAAAATAAATAAAATAAATAAGTAAGTAAGTAACAGCCAAGTGGCATATTAAAAGCATCAGCTTTCATGTGATGCACTGCACTTCATCAAATTTATCCAATGAAACTCACAAAAGCTGATTCCCTCCTTCCCCTTTTTTTGTAATGGCAACAAAGTGGAAAAAAGTATTCCTAATGGTATGGATCCTACTGTCTTTTGTGCACTGCCTCTTATAATCTTCCAGTAAAACTGTTTTGATCCCTTAGATCTGTGATGGCAAACCTATGGCATACGTGCCAGAAGTGGCATGCAGGGTCATCTCTCCGAGCATGCCAGCTGTTGCCCATTATTCTTCCGGGTTCCGGCGCACGCATGCACGCTGGCCAGCTGGTCTTCACGCATGCGGAAGCACCAGAAACCGGAAGAGCAGCTTCCTGGCGCACATGCATGCACTGGGAAGCTGAGGTTACGGTTTCCGGCGCTCTCCCATGTGCACTCCCGTTTGGGTACTTGGTGCCGAAAACATTCGCCAACACTGCCTTAGATTCTCACACCAACTGCATCACAGCTTATTGCAATGTTAAGAACCTGGTTCTTCACAAAATCAAATTAAAACCTGCCTTTAAAAATTAAACAACCAATGTGAAGCTTCCAGATCTACCCAATTCTTATTCTGATCCTTAGGTAACTTCAGGGACCCTCGGTTGTTACTGAAATTTAACTTGCAATCCTGAAATGATAGAAAATATTTGTAGCTTGGCTGGTAGATGTTGGTGCAGGTTGTTCTCCGAGTTTGCTATTTAGTTTCCAAACGTTTTCTTACCAGGCTAGATTACATCTTCAGTGGTTCTTCGGATGAAGTGTCGTGTTACAGTTTGTCCCACACACATACTGCAATTCTTTTCTAGGCCCCTTTTCACAAACCGGTGTATGGCTGGGAACTGTGGGCTGCCTTCATCCTCAACATGAGGGGTGTCCAACCAGGGCAACTTTAAGACATGTGGAGTTCAACTCCAGAATTATGGCTGTGGAATTTTGGGAGTTGAAGTCCACAGAGGTCTTAAAGTTGCCAAGGTTGGACCCCTGCTCTACATTAATGGGCAGATTATGGGAGACTGATACGGAGGACGCCTGGTTGGAGAAGCACACCTATTACGGGACATCACTCCTTCCTGGCCCAGTAACCCCGCAAAGTCCGCAGATCCGATCGAGTTCAGCGCGCGGCTTCTCCTCTCGGGAGGCACAACGCCCGTCCGGCCTTTGCCACCTGACCGCATCCAGGGCTGCACCGAGCTTTGCCCCGCCAGTTTTATACCTCTCCGCTTCGGCCGCTTTGCACCAAGCCAGCCCCATCGCTTCTCTTCCCGTCCCGCCTGACTGCCTGAGGTGCGAGGCAACCCCCTACCGCCCCCGCCCACCAACGTAGGACAGCGCTCGGGGCTCGCAACGCGCTCCCGGGGAACCCCAAGCGGCCGAAGGGCGGAAGCAGTGCGCCCTGAGCGTCCACGCCCAGCCTGCCTCTTTGCGGAGCGGGGGCTGCAGAGGGAGGCAGGGCGGCAGCCGGCTCTCCTTCGCCCTTTGTCTGCGCTTTCCCTTCGCGTGGCCCGAAGGGAGGTGAGTTCCCGCGGGGGCTGCCTCCTCCCCACCCCCACCCCAGCATCTCACGTAGCCGCCGCCGCCGCCTCCTCCGCCGCGCGCACGCACGCACGCACGTCACCTGCAATCCGATGCAATAGGTGTAGGGCGCCAAGGGAAGCGCTCTCTCTCTCTCTCTCACCCCTCCCCTTCCGTCCCTTTCCTCGCGAGCCGGAGAGATAGGAGCTCCATTGCTCTTGTCTAAGCGTCGGCGGAGTGGGGAGGGGGGAGGGCGATGAATATTGATGAGGCTGACCCGGCTCTATTGTGCAATTGGAGCGGGGCGAGGTGAAGGCGCAGGCAGAATGGAGGTGGGGAACTGCGCGGTGCTCGTAGGGCTGGCGCTTCAGCCACAGCAGTAGCTAGACGACGCCGCTGTCGCCTGCACGGGGGGCTTTGTTTCAGTCCGCCCGGGCCGTCGCCATCCCCGTCACCCTCTTCCGTGCCTCGCAGCCAAGGCGGGCGGCTACCATGGAACCGGGACAGAAGCAGCTGTAAGGGAAAGGCGGAGCCCCCCCCCGGCCTCCCGAGGAAGAAGACGACAGAGAGCGAGAGCGGCTCGCCCCCAGAGCTTCCTTCTTGCTCCGCCAGGCAGAGAGGCCCCCAGTCCGTGAGGTAAATTGTCCAGGGCCATTTTAACGTGGCTGGCCGGACGCCCCGGGGCTCTTTCGCCGAGGCGCTTGGAAAACGGGTGGTGGGGGAGGTCTGTGCTTGGTGCTCGAAGGGGGAGGGCGAGATGGAGGAAATGGCCGTGTGGGTTTCCCCCTCAGGGAGGGGGAGGCGATTTTTGAACCGGCGGGGTGGGGGTGGGGGGCTCCAGTTGGGCAGGAGGACCTTTCCCTCCTTTGGATTGCAAGCTCTTCTCCTCCGGAGCCGCCTTTCTTTGGTTTTGCCCCTTCGGGGTTCCCGGGTGGGCTCGTGGACCGGGAACTGAGCGCCGCACGCTCCGGGTTTGGCTCTGCTGCCTTATCCCGACCCCCTGGCTGAGTTGGGGGGTTGTTTGTGCTGCTCCGGATCTTGTCCGTTGGGTTTGGGGATTGGAAGCGAAGGTGTGTGCCCCGAAATAGGCGGGGGAGGGGGGGAAGGAGAAATTGAGTCTCCATGGCAACCGAAGCTGCCACCTTGGGGCTGTGTGGTCAGGAAGTTGCCCCTGCCTTTTAACGACGGGGCCGCCTCCAGCGGGGTTGGGTTGTGGGTGGGGTGGTTGCAGAAGACATCAGCTAATAGCCCAGGTGTGTGCCAGGGACTGTCCCCCTTGGTGGTTATTTTGATCATCATCTGGGAATAGGGGGCACTTGGGGGGGGGCATGAAGAGTGGTGTGGCTTTCAACTTCTCTTTTCGTCATGTTTTGATGCTGGCCATAGTGCCCCTGGAATTTTGTCTGTTGTTGGGCAAACTGCAATTGTCACAGAACTGCAGAAAGCAAGCAGGAGAAACCCCCAGCACTCTGCTGGAAGGGATGAAAGTCAAGTATTACTGAGCAGCTCTATCAGGTTTCATTAGCTTTCAAGTTGGTGAAGGATTATGGCTTGTGAAATCATCTGCAAGGTTTCAGTCAAATCTGGTGTCTGAAAGCTGGAGTTTTGCAAGCTGAAAAGATGCCCCTTTTCAGAGTCCCTGCTGTTGTTTTGAGTCCTCCCCCACAACCTGAGGTTCCAGGCTAAGAGAGCATGGCAGGGCCCAAGATAAAGCCACTGGCTCCTTCTGTTCCATTATTTGCTCAATTTAATCTGTTCCGGCTAGTTGAATGCTATCTTGAGATCTTATGGGAGGGGGGGGAGGAGTTTTTACTTTTGATTGCATCTTTCTTCTGTTTTGTATATCCGTTGTGGTCTTTTGCCTTCTTAAGTCTTGTTTTTAAACTTTTAAAATATTTAAGTGTTTTTTATTGGTCAGGGTGGATGAATGCTGCAAATGGAGAGAGCAGCTCCTTTCTGCAGCCCATTGCTAACTTGCTTTGTTATTACTGCTGCCACCTCTGCTTCTAAAGATGCTGCCAGTCTTTTTGTCCTGGAGCTTTCTAGAGGGTTTGTGAGAAAAGCATCCAGTAAAAAAACAAAAACCACACACACACACACACACACACACAGAGAGAGAGAGAGGAAACCTTCCAGATTATATAAGATGGAGGAGAGCTCCTTATTCTTTAAATTCATTTTACCAGCTTTAGTAGCCCACTTTACTGCCTGTTTTAAACATCCGAGGTGACTAACCCACAGGAAAAAAAATACTGAACTCAAATAAAATAAAAGCAGTAGTACTGGAATAGAGTAACTAAAAGGAATGCTGAAAACACTTAATATCCACTATTCTGTCCTGGAAACATTTAAGTTTCTAAGGTCATATTTGTGGCCCTTTTTAACTCAGTATTGACTGGATTAGCATATCAGCCAAATCCAGATCATTTTGTTTTGAGATAATCTGCTGGGTAACTTCAGAAATTTTGTTTTATTCACCAAGTCTTATGACTGAGTGTTGTGTGTGAAGTCATGTAATTGAACCCTACCTCACACATCATGAAATAGAGCAGGAATGAGCCTCTTGTAAGGCTTACGTTGACTCTCTTCACAAGCCCTTTCACAATCATATTACAGGCCTGGCCACAATTTTATTTGTTGTTAATCTTGCCTTTTTGTTTTTTGTTTGCTACTTTCCAGCAACAGATACAAATGGATACCTTAGGCCTCTGCTTAACAAACAACCCTTAGAAAACAAATCAGTTGCAGGCTTCGAATGATCAGGATGCCCATCTGTACAATCTCATCAAGTCTCTGGACTTGTTTCCTTTTGTGACCCCCGCCCCCTCAAAAATTTCCCATCTTTGAATTAAGCAACTGTGAAGCAACTATCATTCAAATGTGTGGCCTTTTCTGTTCCTCTTGGAGATATCAGGAATTGAATCCAGAGTCTTTTGTGTACAACCCATAAGTATCTCCATAGGATAACAGCTCCTCCTATGTACAGAACATGAAAGCAAGGCAGAATTTTCTGTCTTCCCAGGTAGAATGGCCACAAAAGCTCTACTTTTCTTGTACAACTCACCAATCTTGGCTCAGATAGCAGTGGGACATAGGACATGGCTTATTGCCAGGCTGATCTGACAATCTCTCCCTCCCTCCCTCCCTCTTACCACTAAGAAAAGTACAAAGATGAAGTTACCCCTGTCCTTTGGTGAACATTTGAATGAACAGGGACATTGCAAAGCTAAGAACACTCAGCAGGCTGGTTTGGTAGGTTGGGCAAAGCTTGTCCTGCCCTGTCTTTAGCTGCTTTCCTTGGGTGTATTGCTTTCTTTTAGCACGTTGTTCATTTCTCAAATGTAATGCAGTTCTACCAGGCACTTCTGAATGAGTTGACTCAGATTTCTGCTTCTAGAGAAGTAACCTGATGAATCCACTGTGCTTAAAACAACAAAGATGGGGTCCCCATGTCATGCTAAAAGTGAAGGGTTTTGCTCGGTTTGGCATAATGTCTTGGGTTATACAAATTCAGCCATTGCAGCATAGCATTGGATTATACAGGAAACTCTTAATATAGTATCAGTCCATTCAGTTTGGACACCCAGACAAAGCTAGTGGAGGGAGGTTCCCTTCTTTGTGTAGATCAGGCAGAAGTCCCCATAGTATAACTCTTTCCTCTCCCCCAGAAGTATGGGCAGCCCCAATCTACCTTATGTTGAGGAAGCAGATTTAATTTGGTATTATTATAGTAAGGTTTTGGTCTTTAGTTTTGTTTGGGTTATTAATCGGAGCTGACTGTTATTCTTACTTTAATTGTTCTATTTTAACAGTACGGTATATTGAACTAGAAGTGGTCCCTGATTTATAACCCCAACTGAGTGCAAAATTTATGTTGTTAAACAAGACAGCTGTTAAGTGAACTTTGCTCAATTTTACCACCTTTCTAGGTGCAGTTGTTAAGTGAGTCACTGCAGTTATTAAGTTAATAACATGGTTGTTAAGTGAATCTGGCTTCCCCAATGACTTTGCTTGTAAAGAGGTCACAAAAGGTGACCCTGGGACATTGCAACCACCATAAATACAAGTCACCAAGTGCCTGAATTTTGATCACATGACCATGTGGATGCTGCAACGGTTTTAAGTGTGAAAACCGGTCACGTCATTTTTTCAGTGCTGTTGTAACTTCAGACAATCAGTAAATGAACTGCTGTAAGTGGAGGACTTCCTGTATTTAGCTCCTGAAAATGGGTAAGGTGATAGTTTTTCTTTCTATTACTCCTTCTAATTAGCTAGATATCCCAGATGTGGTTTGCAAAATTTTCTGAGTTTCTTTGATGCCATGCCCTGTAGTGAGTATTTGGTTGTTATAAGCCCAGATCTGGTGAGCCTAAGACATGTGTGGACTCTATATGACACTTTTAACTTCCAAACCTTAAGAGTATTATGTCATCCCTCCTCTACAAAGTTTGGCCATTGAAACTGGTCTGTCCATTTTGATGATCGTTGCTGCTACCAGTTTCATCTCATCATAGTATGAGTGACTTGTTGGAAAATATTAACAAGATAAATTATTTTCGTGGGATTTGAGCTTGGAAATTTTCCTTGCAAGTAAATCTTGGGCACTGTATGATGATTCAGGTTCAGATGTTGCTTTGAAGTGTGTGTTGTCTTTTTGTTTTGGATGATGTGGGAGTCTAGCATAATCCCAGTTTATGGCTGACATGTGTGAACTGAAAGCATTTGGGCCTGAGTCTCTATAGTGTTTACAGAAGATTGCCTTATGGCAAAGGTTTAAGCTTTGAGGTCATTCCCCCTCACCAATAGAAAGTCATTAATATGACTTCTTTGTTTCCTAATAATTCTCAAGCATAACCTAAAGGGGTTTGAGATTGGAGAAAAAAACATATCAAAATTAAAGTTATGATTTAGAAGGAACGTAATGTTTTGTGGAAGCATTGATGGTGGAACTATTACAGGATTGAAATCTGACATTTATTTGTCTTTTAATTAGAATTAGCAGAATCAGTGTCTTGGGCTCAGATGAATGAAACTTCTGGAGCAATGTCTTTCTATATCCTAACCTGACTTCTCCTATTTTGGCAACTAGAGCTGTTAGGTTGAACAAACAATTGCCTGTGATACGGAGGATCAAGCAAGGAGTTGCAACATGAATTTCTAATCCCTCATCCGAATTCTTTTGGAAGTGTAAAGGAAAGAAAACTATGCATCACATTATCTAGTCCATTATTAACAGAGCAGTAGTGTCTAAAAATGAGATCAAGTAAAGCAGTAGAGCTAATCCTCAATTTACAACAGTTCATTTAATGACTGTTCAAAGTTACAATGGCACTGAAAAAAAGTGACATGACCATTTTTCACAGTTACAACCTTTGTAGAATCACCATGATTACGTGATCAAAATTCAGATGTTTGGCAATTGATTCATAGTTATGACCATTGCTGTATACCAAGGTCACAGGATCCCCTTTTGCAAACTTTTGACAAACAAAGTCAATAGGGAAGCCAGATTCACTTAACAACCAGGTTGCTAAATTATCAACTGCAGTGATTCATTTAACAACTGTGGCAAGAAAGGTTGTAAAATGGGGAAAATCTCGCTTTAAAAACATCTCACTTAACAACATAAATTTTGGGCTCAGTTGTGATTGTACATTGAGGACTACCTGTACTCAGACAAAAAAATCTAAAACTTGTGAACCATGCTAGATAAGCCACACAACAACTAAGCCATGATTTGATTAACTATATTGCTGAATAGACCATACATTGGGACTGGGTTGTGTTGTATTGATTAATTAAAAATCAACCCATACTATAGATCAATATGATATACAAATCCAACCTTAGTCATACATGGAGTGGGTCTGTTAAAATCAGTAAAAATTAAGACAATCGTTTTACTGGATTTGTTGACTAAAACTGAATTCAATACTGTCCATGGATTTGTGGTGATATTGAATCAACTTTCCTAACTGGAATTTCTATAAATGTGTTGGGTGACAAATCCCATGATTCCCTGTTGGCAAGATACTGATGAAAGTTATACCAGTATTTTGTCAAATGTGTTTATAATGTGATCAGTTAATGAACAGCCTCTAGAATTCTCCTCTTCAGCTTTGGAAATATATGTATTAAATTTAAAGAATCTTTAAAGAGCCAACCTTGCAAGGATAGAATAAATAAAAGTTATAGCTTAGAATGTTTGCTGCCCTGCATTAGTGCTTTTTAACTTAAGGTCTGAAACCCTATGCTTAATCATGGTTTGATATAATTCAGACATAAAGGACATTATAAATAAGTAATTTGCTGCTTAGTTGGTTCTCGCTTTCCTCAACCAGTGGTGGCAGCTGAATAGGTTGATAAGACATTACATTTGTCTTATCAACTTATTTTTGTTGGCATCTGAACAAGCTATGATAACAATCCAAGAATAAATTCTGGAGCATATGAAGCAATTGGTTGTGAGCTTCCTTGACTATTTTGCCTTTTTACTGACCTCATTGGTAAAAGTGTAGGAATTACCTTAAAAGAATCTTCTGCAACCTGATGCATGTTCTTCATTATGGGTATCAGTGATAAGATGGTCTTTACATTTTTAAAATCATTTCTTAACACTTTCTATTATAATTCAGTAGATGACACTGTGAGAGGAAGCAAAATGTCTTTCCTGTTCTTAGGTGTTGTTCTGTACTCCTTAACTTGTAAGAAGATCCTAAGCATATTTATCCAGTAATTTATTAACCACCATTTTCAACAATACTTACTTTCTTGTAAGTGTGCTTTTATAGAAACAGATAAGTTTGCTGAAAAGCCTTGCAAGACAAACAGGGGAATGTCGTGATCAAAAATAGCTGTTATTAAAGCCAGCATGTGGATTAATTTGCAAAGCATCGGAGACAATCTATTTGGTTAAAAGTCAGAGAAACTGTTTGTTGGATAATTTGATCTTAGCCTTCTGAAACAAAAGCGTAGCCTCTCCAAGCTGTATATAGGCTTAGTGCCAAGGTAAACTGTCAACAGCATTCAAACCATGCATCTGATTATTGGACTGTACAACTTTAGCTTACCACAGGGAGATGGTACTTGGAAATCTCCCTCTCAAGGGCTGGTCCTCTGTCTCTCTGTGTGAAGAAGGGAAAGTAGAAAGCGGTCAAGGGCTGGATTGCTCAACTGACTATGTATGGTTTGTTGATCATGTGATATAGCAATTGCAGAGGGATCTGCTGTTTTTCTTCATAGGAGTTCTTTGGAATAATTAGTTTGTGTCTAGCAGGACTGAGTCAGAAGTAGGAGGCAGGATTCTCATAAGACTTGGAGAATGACCTGGCTTGATTTCCATGTCTCCTCTTATGAAATTGAGCAAGTAAACAAGTGTGCTTAGCAGATCAAGCTTCTGTTAAGGACATAAAAGGAAGGCCAGTAAACAACACTAGCAGCTGAGCAGAATATGTTTCGTTATCTTAATTATGGAGGCCTCCTGGGCCTGATCTGGCAGTCAGCTTTTCTTCTGCCTGTAGGAGTTTTCAAACCACCTTTCATGCAGAGTTGCCTCAGAGAAGAAGCTTAGAATTTTGACAACCAACTGTATCTTAAGTAGCTTTTTTGTTCTTGGTGAACCTTAATTTGTTCATTTTTGAAAATTACTTTGACAAAGTGGAGGTTTATGATTTCAAATACACAGTGACATTGGCCTGTTAACCAAGGCCAATGTCACTATGTATTTCTGCTCAGTCCTTTTTGCTCCCCTAAAAAATTCTAATTTTTCTCTTTTACTAACTCTGATGGTTGAAACTACTACTCAGAATGCCTGTTTTAGGCCAGTTGGCTTATGCTTTTGAACCTATCTTCAAACCTCATTCTCTTCCACATTGTTTGGGCTTACCTGCAATCATAGCAAATTAGATGGCTTTCCAAGGCCTGTTCCTAGATTGTTATGGGGACTGAAATCTACATACTTCTGTTTTTGTTGAGCATAGGACTGTAAATTGTCCAGCACAAATATTTCAAATTTTATACTCTGTGACAGGGATGTCAAACTGATGGCTTGAGGGCCGGATGTGTCAGGCCCAGGCCACGGCCACCCCAGCTCCGCAGAGGCAAAAAACATTGTGATATGTCACGATACATCAGTGATGCGATCGAGTTTGACATCAATGCTCTATAATGACATATAAGCAGTGAAATATTTTGGATGCTTCCAATTGAGACATTATTGGAAAAAAACCCTATCTTTTTTTCTTGGAGTACATCTTTCATTTCCTCCAGTGCTTCCTCAGGGCATCTTCCTTTCTTCTTTTTGCATAAAACAATTCATTAAAGAATGATAGGCTGAAATAAGTGAAGAAAACTTGGAAAAGAGACAATCAACCAGCCCAAAAGAGAAAAAGACCCCAACCAGTAATCAGCACTGTGAGATCAGCATAGATTAATTCCAAGGTCAACTTCAAATCAACAATCAAGTAAACAATATCCCAATCAAGAAGAGCCATTAGAAAACAGCCCAACCAAAGAATCCCTACGACCATTCCCACCCATACAGACAGGGAAGACACCAGAATATAAACAAACAGCACTCCTTACTAACACTGAAGATGTTACCTAGTTAGGGTAATGAAATGTCTGCAACACAACAAGCAATCTCAGAGAGCATCAAGGACCCCTCACATTTTAAATAACTTGCCTACTTTAGAACTACAGTTGGATGAATGGTGTTCATTCCAGAACTATGCTAATGTAGAAATGTTGACAAGTACATTTGATATCACTGGACAAAGGATGATATCACTGGGCAAAGGAAGAAGCCAACATTGAAGGACAAAATGAACAACAATTATTTAAGCAGGGGGGGAAAGGAATTAGAATTAAAAATTTGCAGTCTGATGGGATGATAAAAGGGAGAATGATTCAGAAAATGGATAAAGGGAGAGGGAAAAATAGAAAAAGGAAGGGCAAAAGAAAAATCAAAAGAAGGAGAGAAAAAAATTTAATAACTGGAATGAGAAATGGAAGGGAATAAGAATGGGAAAAAAGGGAATTAAGAGAAAGGACCAGAAAACAAAGAGGAATAGAAAACAAACAAGGATGAAAAGAAAGTACATTGTCCAAAGAGTGAGAGATAATGGGTGAAAAAAAAGGATAAGGAGATTCCACAAGGTAATATGTTGTGATGTATAAGAATATATTATTAACCAGAGGGGACAATTATATTTACAGATAAGGATTGATAAAATGACAAATGTGACAGAAAAAAAGTAATATGAGAAATGACAACAGAAATGAGGTGAGAATTTTAGATAACATTGTAAAATAAGATATGAATGTATTAATATAACATGAATTGGAATTGGATAAGCTTAATATTTAACAATAATGATGATACAATATGAAACTAAACAAATATAATGAACAGGTAACCATGGTCATGTTTGTATTGAGATGTGATACCTGGAACCACACTGCTTGCCAAATGAGAATTTTTTATTTTAAAAAATAAAATAAAAGCAGGGAGAAAATTGAATAATGGAATTACTAGGTATGTTTAACTGATATGGTGGTAGGCATTTGGAGAGAGTTTTGAAAAGTTGAAAATAAGTACTGAAGGATTATGAATTAATGTGAAATACATGCATTGAGAGATATGATTGGTATTAATTTTGCCTATACTAAAATGTATGATATATTGATGCCACATTATTAATGTATTGTTGTGCATATGCAGATTGAAATAAAAAATTTTTTGAAAAGAAAAGACAGGACAGGTACTTTGAGATGAATATAGGTTGTGCTGCTGCTGTCTCTTTTCCAAACTGTGCATTGGCCCTGTAGCTATTTTCGTTACTGAGTGGAATTACTAGTCCATCACTAATCAAATTGCTGCTAAAGGCAGACCTGTAGGGATCGATCGCACAGTTAGCAAGCTGCCAAGGTTGGGATATATTTCAAAGGGTTATTCCCTTCTACTCTCAAAGAGGGCCAGTTTGCGGTAGTGGTTAAGGCACCAGGCTAGAAATCAGTAGACCGTGAGCTCTAGTCCTGTTTTAGGTACAAAGCCAGTTGGGTGACCTTGAGTCAGACACACACACAAATTCAGGAAGAAGGCAAAAACCAGTTCTGAAATCTTGCCAAGAAAATTGCAGCAACTTGTCCAGGCAGTTGCCAAGAGTCAGCACTGACTTGAAGATACCAACACACACACTCTTTTGTAGATGTGGTTTTATTTTCCATGATGTTAGATATTGGAAGATGATTTTTATTGCAGACTAGCTTGATACCTGTGTTTCGTTACGCAACTATGTAATCGGGTTTAGTTTTTTGGGGGGGAATTGTGCCTCTGCTTACCAGCATCCATCGGTATTCATCTGGCTAGTGTCCTGTCAGTGTGTGAGAGAGTTGAGGGCTGTTTGGAAACTGAAACAGTATTTGCAGTGAGCAAGCAGGAGACAGCAAGGAGCCTGGATGTGGCTTAGCTCAACTGTTCTGTATTAAAGCTGCTTGGTGCTATGAAACTGAAACTCATCTCCTCTGCTTGCGTTTTGCATTTGGAACAGATTTCTTTTCAGGTGGGGAGGGGAAGTAGAACTCCTTAGCATGAGAGCATGTTAATAATAATAATACAGGAAATACTAATGCTCTGATGATCATTTCGAAAAACCCTTTCTTAGTGAGCACCTAGAAGCCAAGAGGAACATATGGGCCAAATTTCAAGTTTGTAGGCTTTACAGTTCAGGAGATTTTGTGATGATGCACGAGTGGTATTTCACTTTTATATATATGGATTAATTAAAATGGGGGGGGGGGCGGAGAGCGATTCTCTGAGTATGATGGAGCATAGCTTTCTCTAACCTGATCTTTTGCAGCTCCTAGAATTTCCTTTTTACAAGGATATAGTCAATAAAAGGTAGTCTTTGTTCAAACAAGTTTTCCTTTACTTCCCTTCTAGGTACTCTAAATTTTATATTTCTGTGTCGGTTCTGATGTTGTTTGGTACTTCACAAAACTGTGGAGCCATCTATAGAAAAGTCATATGCCTTATACCTCTTTTGACTTCTTAAAAAATCAGAAATTGTCATCCTGGTACTTGGTAGCATAACTTTGGTCCTATTTGTGCAGAGAACATGAATGTATCTAGAATATGCACTTTGAATTGGTACTTCCATAAGTATGTCCAAGTTTGCATACAATGAGGCAGATTTCTTGAGAATTCCAGTTTGCTGTTTATACACTTAACTATTTACTTCCTTAAGCTAGTTGGAATGTCTACATTAATTAGGAATTTAACATTTATCATATTGTGCAGATTGAACTCTATGCCCCCTACTAACCAATGTATTGTTAATTAAGAACAAATCTGGGATTGCTATTTGTGGCTTGCCAAGACCCCCAATTTAGATAGCACACAAACTCAGTTTTAAATTCCTGGTTAATGCATCTCCTCCCAATGTTGGGAAAAGGTGGGCAGGAGAGAATGATCTCCAGGAACATTGATACCTTATGAATGATAAGTAAAAATTGTTCATAATTCTGATTTATTTTTGCATGTAAGTAGCATTTTAAACCGCAGTGATAGAGGTACATACTGTAGATTTTGGAGGGGGGATGTGTATGGTTCATGGTCTCTGAGCATCATACTGACAGATATACTCTTCAAAAATAGGCTGGAACAAAACAAAGATGGATAGAAATGAAGTTGATTTAATTTAAATGTAATTAAAAACAAATTAATTACAGAAAGTATAATAACTGTCCATGTAATTCATTGCCTTCTATCACAAGAATGATAAGTTGCAACTTCAGGAAGGATCTGAGGGCTACACTTCTGCTTTAGATGGAAAGAATCACAGGCTACATCTGAAGCATCTGTAAGAAATTGCTGATTCATGATAATTAGAAATGTGTTGTTATTATTTTTTACGAAGAATTAAACATGTCCACTTCCCCTTTTCTTGGGAGGCTGGTGCTGCTACTGCTGCTTGAGGTTTTCTGTAGCATCTCTTCCAATATCAACATTGATTTCAATGGTCTTCTTTACTCCACCCATCCACATATGCGCTTGCTTGGTGAAGGTCTGTTTGTATTCAGGACTTTGTGTAGAAAAGGTTCCTGGTTTGTAGTGAGCTAGCAGAGATACTTTGCTAAGGTAACACAATAAATAACAAGTATGTTTTGCTGCCAAGTAACAGCACTGGATAGGGATAAAAACAAAGAGTTTCCAGAGAAAACTTGCAACTTATTGTTGACTGTCATCTCACAGGCACCCCTATGAATTATGGGTGGGTATTGTTACCAGTATGTGCCTTCCATTACACCCTTCGAAAGCTCCTTCCCAACATTACATAAGTGAGTGAATGACTCTATAGTTCATTTAGTTAACTTGTGATCTTGTTTTGGGACAAATGCCACTGACATTTGTACCAGGCTGCAGAAGATAGTTGTCACCATGACACCATATAAACTATTCATGGGGGAATTCTGGGAGTTGAAGCCCACACATCTTAAAGTTGCAAAAAAACACTGTACTATGGTTTCAGTAGAAAGTATGTTTCTTTATGCACTTGGCAACCAAATCAAAGTGCAATCAGCAGAAGACCTGTGCTGTAACAGGGCAAAATTATTTCCCCAATAGTTGTTTTCACTTGTCGTGCCAAACCAAAATAAACCACATTTTGGCATGTATTTTGGTTTATGACCAAAGAGGAATGTTTGATGGACAACAACAAAGATATATTTCATTTATTTAATCTATCAAATTTGAAAACTGTCTATCTCTCTCACACAGCAATTTTGTGCAACTCTTAGAGTTCTTTTGTTAATTTGGGGACTAAACAGGGTTCATTTTAATAATGAATACAAATACAGAATGCTACCCTTTGTCTTACCTGGATTTCAAAGGTAAATCAGGTCTGGCCTAGTTAGTTCTTAGATGAGTGTAGGAAATAAAAGAGGCAACTTTGACAGAAATATGCAAGAACCATTCCCTAGACAAAGAAAATGAAGCAATATTTGGAAGCTGTTCAGGCAGACACTGATTCACTGAGGGAGAAGGTACAGCAACACAATCAGACTTGCAAGATTCTGTGTGATTGTTTTCCTTCTTTTCAATTGTGTCTTGGAGACTGCCTAGAAAAGTCACTGGAGTTTTCTTGGCAAGATTTCAGAAGTAGTTTGCCATTGCCTCCTTCCTAGGAATGAAAGACAGTGACTAAGATCACCCAACTAACTTCTTTGTCTAAGGCAGGACTTGCACTCATGGTCTCTAGGTTCCCAATCTGATGCCTTATCCATATCCCTAATACTAAACTGGCTCTTGTTAGTATAGCCAATCTCAATAAAATGTAGTTCTGGTCTTTCTGTGGAGTTGATTTCCTAGTAGTTCTGACAGTGGGAGAACTCAGTGGAATGTCAGAAGCTAAAGTAGGAAGTTGAGAAAACAGCCTGATGGCCATATAGTTCTACAAGTTGTTGTACAACCACAATTGAGCTCAAAATTTCCATTGTTAAGCAAGGTAGTTGTTAAATGAGTTTTGCCTCATTTTATGACTTTTTTTTAGGAGCACGGTGCTCGTGTGGTTAGGACGGTGGCTTGACTAGTAGCAAGCCCACAATTGAGACCTGAGTGCTGCCATGAGGTGAGCTTCTGTCCTTCACTCCAGCTCCTGCTGGAGACATGAAAGTAGCCCCCAACTGGATGTCCTTTCAACCCAAAAGCACCTCAGTGCTTCTGGCATGGGTGTGATGCAAGGACCGTTTTTTGTCACAATTGTTAAGCAAATCACTGCAGTTGTTAAGTGAATCATGTGGTCATTAAGCGTATCTGGCTTCCCCCATTGACTTTGCTTGTTGGAAGCCGACTGGGAAGGTTACAAATGGTGATCAGAGTGCAATTGTTGTAAATACATGCCAGTTGCCAAGCGCCTGAAATACAATTGCGTGACCATGGGTGTCGAAGTGTGAAAAACGGTCATGTCACTTTTTTTCAGTGCTCTTGTAACTTCCAACAGTCACTGAATGAATGATTCTAGGTTGAGGACTACCTGTATACTGCTGTCAAGGAATCTATGTGGATGTTTCATGTAATCACTAGATCACTTGATTTGAAGATTTTTTTGCACTATACTTGAAAGCAAGCAAATATTTCTGCCTTTTACTTCCATTCAGCTTGGGGCCAAAACCCCGCAAGCCTTTAATGGAGGAGGACTTGCCTTTGAAGGCTGCAGGAATGCTTCCCATTACAAAGAGCCTGAGGGTAAGGAGGGAGTAATTAGACAGAATTGACTGTGGGGTGAGGGGGAGAGAACTGGCCTTTGCTTAAACCTGGTATTTCCTGCCTAGGGAAAAAGAACAAGACTTTGCTACCCATCTGTCTGGCATGGATTGAAGGCAAAAAGAGGAAAGAAGGTGGTATAAGCCAGGTAAGAGAGGTACTGCTCAAACAGACCAACAGTTCATCTAGTCTTGCATTCTGTGTTTCATTGTGGCCAGCCAAATCCTGCAGCAAGGATTAGGTTTCTTGGCTATTTTTATCTTTCCTTTCCACCTTACATCTGTGCAGAACCAGTGGTTAGCAGCCTATTTCTGCTATTACTTTCCCAGCAGCTGGTGCCTCTTTCAGTTGTCTGCCTGCCATACTGAAGAAGAGAGTAAACAGCCCTCAGTGTGCGAGTAATAAACATAGATAGTCCTCAAGGATTGTACCTTTTGAAGTTACCTAAATGGCTGACTGTCTCTGGTGATGGATTCCATTCTGTGTCTTTTCCAAAAACAGAGAGCTTCTTTCTTTTACCACACCGAAATCTTCTGGATTTTAGATTCACTTGGCTGATCCTGAATGATTATGTAGCTAGAAATGGAGAAAACCCTCTTTGTCTTCATTTTCTAAGCTGTAGTCTGTTTCCTCTCTCACCTTGCCTGCCTTTAGCTTAAAAAGTCCAAGACATGTTGTCTTTCTTAGCAAGGAGCTGTTCTGCTTGTAATCATTTTAGATGCTCCTTTCTGCCCTTTTTCCAGCCCTGCTGTCTCCCATTCACAGAGAGATCCAACTAGTAACAAAGCAGGTCTAATACATATTGGCACTGTAGACTTCAGCAAGGCTCCTACTTCAATGCTAAACATTCTGGCAAAGACAGATTGTTCTCTTGTGTTAATCTTAATTTCTTTGATTTTCCTTCCCTAAGGGCCAGTCAGCCTCCCTCATTCCCACATTTGCTAATATTAGAAGGAAAGTGTTTTGTTGACGTCTTGACTTGGCTGTCTTTTCTCCTTCTGGTGTGGCGTTATGAGGTCTGTACTCAAATAGAGGCATCATCTCCAGATGCTTCTTAGTGAGTCTTAATTATCAACCTCTCCTGGACAACTGCCTTCTTCCTTCTTTAAAATGTGTCATGCTGAAATTTTTTGTTCTGGTTCCGGGGAACTAGAATGCTTCTGATTCACTTGAGAACTACCTGACATGAAGTCATGACTCACACTGGATTTTAAGTTCTTCTCTCTGCCAAATAATTGCGTGGATTTACTTTAACTGAGACAGGAGGAAAGAGCGAGTTGTCTTGCTGTGGCTGAGTAACCTAGCTCAACTGAGACATCATCACCCTGAAATATTTATCTCATCCCTCCAAAGAACTTGCAGTTTTTCTTCTTTATATAACATGTGTCTTCAAAGATCTCATTGTTCTCTCCTTTTTCCCATTTTAGCCTCAGAACAGCCTTGTGACATTAGATTGACAATACTATGCCAGACAAATGACAACTGAGTTCACACCTTACAGGAAGCTATAATGTGGTTTATTTGATTTGGAGCTCAATAGGAATCCATCTATTGTGGGCTAGTGGTTAGCTTAGTGGCTAGCTTAGTGCAGGCCTGTCAAACTGGCGGCCTTGGGCCGGATGCATCACACACAGGCCACGCCCACCCCTGCTCTGCAAAGGCAAAAAAATGTTGCAATACGTCACGTGACATGATTTAGTTTTGATACCTGTGGCTTAGTGTATTGTTTGAACCTAGTGCTGAGGGTTATGGCTGAATAGGGATTTGGAATTTAGGCAGGAAATCCATAACAGGTAGGACTTGGAAGAACATCCTCTGAGGGACTCCTTGGCTATTCAAGCTGAGAAATCTCCTTTTTAATCTTGGAAGTAATTCACTTCTGTGTCCATTACATCTCCATAGGTGCTGCTGAACTTTTTCTACATTGTTTGATCTTGTAAAGCTGTTGTTTAGAGGGCTTGATATATTTGATGTCATCTTCATATAGGAGTCAACATCTGACTTTTCAAAAGGAGGAGTGCAACTCACTCTACAGTTTTTGGCAGTCTTTCCTTCCTAAGCTTTGTACAGGACATGGAGAATGATCTTCAAAACATGGTTCAAAAGAGATGGATTGACCAAAATAAGAATCGTTATTACTATTACTAATGGTTAACAAGAATTTCTAACTAATGTGAGACATCCTTATCTTTTTGACTAATCCAGGGAAACGAATTGTTTAGACTTTATGTCAAACTTTAGATACACCACAGGTTTCTATGCAGAAAAGCCTGCTCATGTTCAGTTAATTCATTAGGACATATGCCTTGCCTTGGCATATGGCTTGCCCTTGATGTATTTTGTTGGGGTTTTTTGTTGGGTTTTCAGTTGTGGTTTTGTTTTTCTAAACAGCTTTGAACTTTACCAAAAAGGTTATCTCAGATATTCTGGGCTAAATAGAAGAAAACCTCCAAATACTGCCAGAGTTGTAAGAAAACTTTGGAAGCATTGTAGATAAGCGTTGAAAACATGGCATTTTCTGTACCTTGAAGTTGGTGGAGTGGCTTCATCTTAGAATAACAGAATTGAAAAGAACCTTGAAGGTCTTCTAATCCAACCCTCTGCTCAAGACTATATACTATTCTGGACAAATGGTTGTCCAATCTCTTCTTTAAAATCTCCAGTGTTGGAGCATTCACAACTTCTGGAGGCAAGCCATTCCACTGATTAATTGTTTTCACTCTTAGGAAATTTCTCCTTACTTCTAGGTTGTTTCTCTCCTTGATTAGTTTCCATCCATTGCTTCTTTTCCTGCCTTCAGGTGCTTTGGAGAATAGCTTGACCTATTCTTGTTCTCTTCTTGTTACTGTTGTACACATAGGACATTACAGTGGGGATTAGATGTGGACGTTTCCAGTGCTGAGAAATTAGTATTTTGAAAAGTGACTCAGACTCAGACTTCAGTAGAAATTGGGAAAGCTGTGGCGAATGTATGATTTGGACAGCAGCTATTATTTATCTGCCTACCTTCTTTGAAATTGCATAGTTCAAAATATTACAAGATTCTCTCTCTCTCTCTCAACTCCCTCCCCTCCAGAGGGCTGGGGTTAGAGTTGCTTTTACTTGGAAGAAGAGTGCTGTATCCCATTCCTTGGGGGATTCCCAAGGCGAAGATTTGTATCATCTCAGGAAGTTATTTCCCCCCACCCACAACTTCTTCAAATGCTGTATGTTCTTCATGGGTTACTATGTATGCTGTGGGGAACTTTGAAATCTAGTAAAGGTGGTGGGTTCAGAGTTACTGAGTTTGGGCCGGGGTGGGGAGTTAGAAGCATTTTCAAGCCAATTCACACCCTTTTGAATGGACTTTTATTTGTTTTCTGATGTTTAGGTAGTATTAAGTCAACTGAGGAGTGGACCAGGGCTGGGTTTTCCCTCACCCTGACACACGCTTTGAGCACACAATCACTCCCTTTCTTGGTCCCTGCTTACTCACAGACATACAACATGGATTGAAAGGGAATTGTGACATGCAAATGATATTGGCTAATTATTATGGAACTGCTGCAAGTTAGAAGGAAATAGATGTTTTCCCTCTTGGTTGACTTAACTCTCCTTTATAAGTAGGAATAAGGTACATTTGAGAAAGAGGCCGGTTGTTTATCAAGTATTCCTAATTTTCTAGCGATGGTATGGTAGTGTTTTTGGTTTAGCAACTTTTCTCTTGCCTTTTTTTTAGTTTATAGTGAGAACAATCAGGAAACTGGGCTGGGAGAGCTGCTGGTATTCTGGAAAAAAAAAAAGGGAAAGAGTTGAGATGAGAGGCCAGAGATGGGCGGGGAGAAGCTATGGAGGAGTATCATCTGATCAGTTGTGGACTGGGAGGTTTTTGAAAATCTGGGTCAGAGCAGCTCTGAATTCCTCCAGTGGGGGGGAAGGGCCCTGCTAACCAGATTAGATTTTCCAGCCAAGATCCAAAACTACAGATTCTTCTCCTTTTAGCTTCCTGTCCTAGAAGAGAGATGGGAATATCTGAAATATACAGGTAGTCCTCAACTTATGACTACAATTGAGCCCAAATTTTCTGTTGCTAAATGAGACATTTGTTAAGTGAGCTTTGCTCCATTTTACGGCCTTTCTTGGCACTGTTGTTAAGGGAATCATTGCAGTTGTTAAGTTAGTAACACGGCTATTAAGTGAATGTGGCTTCCCCATTGATTTTGCTTGTTCAGAAAGTCGCAAAAGGGGAAAACATGATCCCTGGGACCCTGCAACCATCATAAATATGAACCAGTTGCCAAGCGCCTAAATTTTGATCAAGTGACCAGGGGATGCTGCTATGGTCGTAAGAGTGAAAAATGGTCATGTCACTTTTTCAATGCTGTTTAGCTTCGAACGGTCACTAAACAAACCCCTGTAAGTCAAGGACTACCTGTATATCTGTGCAGCACCATGGCAGTGATGAATTGCCCCTTTGTGAAGAAAGCCTCTCTTGCGAAGGTTTGTCCCTCTCACCAGATCTGTAGCACTTCTTGAAGAAATCCGGTTATAAGTAAGCCCACAATGTTGAATAAGGTGCTGAAGGCTGCACTCCCTTTAGGAGGCTGGGCCAGTACAGAGGAGCAAGATCTGGTCAGAACTAAATCGATTTCACTCACATTTTCAGAGGGATGAAAACCAAAGTCATTCAGTGTAGTTACTACGGCTACTCCCTGTGTATTTAACCCTTTTCACATTCATTCACAAGCAAATGTTCAGGGCAACTTAGGCTTCAGGATCAGCCAAAGCCATGGTAGTGCTACACTTCATTGAGCGCTCCAGAGATACTGTAATCTCAAGGTAGTCCTTGATTTAATAACAGTTCATTTAGTGACCGTTTGAAGTTACAATGGCACTGAAAAAAAATGACTTGCAACCAATTTTCACATGACCATTGCAGCATCCCTATGGTTACATGATCAAAATTCAGACACTTGGCAACTGACTCGTATTTATGATGGTTGCATGTGGTCATGTGATCCCCTTTTGCAACTTTCTGATAAGCAAAGTCAATGGGGAAGCCAGATTCATTTAACAACTAGGTTACTAACTTATCAATTGCAGTGATTCAATTAACAATTGTTGCAAGAAAGGTCATAAAATGGGGCAAAATTCACTTAAATGTCTTAGCAACAGAAATGTTGGGCCGAATTGTGGTCATAAGTTGGGGACTACCTTCAGTCACTGACTGAGATGGGTGGCTATAGAAATTGATCAATCAATCAATTCTATCACCCAATACAACCATTTTGGGATAGGCTAGCATAAAAGCATGCATACCCTTTTGTACACAGTTTAGTTGCCATTTTAAAGCCTTCTATTCTATTTTAAAGCCTTCTATTTCAGTGACTGAAGGGGGTACATTTTGAGTGTTTGGTGGATTGGTGCTCTTCCTCCCCAACCGTCATCACAACTTGACTGGCTGCAGTTTGGCCCATACATTATGCATCAATCAGCAATATGCAAGTCATTGCTCCTGGGTCCTTGCTTCTTCCTTGCAGCAAAGGTGGGAAGTCTCAAGTCTCCCCTTTTCACAATTTAGAAGCGAGGTGCTGATAATAATGTCAGCTCTTGTGGGGGGAGAAAAGGGGATTGCTCACTCTTGGCATTCCCAGGGCTGATTAGCTTTAGCCCACTGGTCTGTCATCCCCTTCCCAGTTGAAAGGCATTGCAGCTCTTGGGAGGGAGGGAAGCGGGGAGAGGGAGAGAGAGAGAGAAAGAGAGAGAGAGACTCTGCAGTGACAGTGACTGACAGGATAACCTGCAACTAGGCTAGAGCCCCATAAGCCGGTTCCCTTTGCATCCCATAAAATGCATTAAAGAGTGCAGCCAGATGGGTGGGTGGTTGATAGAATCAGTGCCAGCCTGTGCATTTGAGAGCATATTCCCCGGAAAAGCATCTTATAAAAAGGAAAACTGTCAGGAGAGGCAGGATTGAATCCTGCTTATCATTTAGAGCTGCTTTGATGATGGAAAGGCAGTTTCCATATGTTCAGAGAGAATGGAGCAGCACAGCAGCCATTTACCACCTGGAAATGCTAGTGGTGCAAAAACTGTAAGCTATCTGGCTATGATTCCCAAAGCTAGACTCCTGGTCTTTTCTTTACTTCAGATTCTTCCCCAACCCAACTTTTTAAGGAACACTCTTCAGAAACTCTTAGGTTTATCTTCAGTCTGGGAGAAGTACAGCAGGCAAAAAGCATAGTCCTAAACTATAACTGGGGATGGCAAACCACACTAGCTCTGTTCACACAGCTGGCTAGGCTGGATCCCAACAAAACTGTTCTATAGCTCAGTAACTTGCGTGAACCTCTCAGAAGATCTCAGGGTGGGAGGCAGAATAATCCGGAGGAAGGCCATTTAGGCATTTTAGCATGCCAAATAGGCCCTTTCAGTTTCACTCAGAAATGAACAGGTAGAAAAGGTGAGAGCAAGGAACATACAGGCAGTCCTTGACCTGACAACCATTTGTTTAGTGACCATTTGAAGTTTGACAGCACTGAAAAAAGACCGTTTGTCACATGACCATTGCAGCATCTCTATAGTCACATGGTCAAAATTCAGATTCTTGGCAACTGATTCATATTTAGGAAGTTTACAGTCTCTCGGGGTCATATAATCACCTTTTGCGATCTTCTGACAAGCAAAGTCAACGAGGAAGCCACATTCACTTTACAATAGTGTTACTAACAATTGCAGTGATACACTTAACAACTGTGGCAGGAAAGCTCGTAAAATGTCCCACTTAGCAACAAATTTTGAGCTCAGTTGGGTCTTATGTTGAGGACTACCTGTACAATAAACATTCGGTCTTATCTCTTTCAGAAGCGTGGTTTTGCATCTGTATCCAGTGACATTTCTAATCAGTGCTTGAGAACAGTTTGTCCTGGAGGGCATTGTGAATAGCAGTAGCCAGATCAGAAGATCCCAGAAATTCAAAATTATTTGATTCCTACTTGTGAGATCAGAGGCCTTCATGAACCCTGCAGGTCCACCAGATGCTGGTATTGTCATTTTTTAATGCAACACCAACATTACTAGAAGTTGTAGATCTATAAAACGAGTATAAACAAAGCTGCTTCAAGTGATTCTTGAGAAGTGATTCTCAGGAATCACTTGAAAGCAGCTTTGTTTACTCAGTTATTTTAAGAATTTGTCAATTCTTTTGTGGACTCACTTTATGAACATAAATTGCAAAGTACATGGTTCAGATCATATTGTTAAATATGACTTATCTTGCAGAATTAATTGCCAATATTTGTCTTACACTATTGTCTATAAACTACTGTCACCAGTAGGTTGCATAGTCAAAAATTTTTTTGGGGGGAATAAGAATTGGAGAATGAAGATTTTCTAGCCATGAAGAGATTGTAGAAAATCAACAATAAAGAGGGATAGTAGTTGGAAAAAGTGAGAACGTATTTGCTGTCAGTGCTCCTGCTTTGCACAGACTTAATTAGTAAAGCCCAACCCTATAATCCTTGTTTAGTTAATGCATATTTTTGTCAAATATTATTTTAGGATTTATTGCAAGAAATAATGTTTGTAAGTTGATATGTTTTCAAATTAGAACTGGCCCTTTGGAAACTTAACCTTTTCCATTAGAGAAAGAACAATCAACTTTTCTGTTGGAAATTCTGGGCATCTAGTCTGAAAGATTTGTGTGATGCACATGCAATTTTGGACAAGTATAGTTTGAAGACTCAATTGGAGTAATTATTTCAAATACCAAAGAGGGAGGATCAATTCTAACGACTGTGGGAATAGAGGAAAAATAAACCCACCTCGCTGAGAAAAAAAACCTAAAATATGTCCTGTGTTCATAACAGAAGAGTTAAATGTTAGCTTCTGTTAGATTGAAAATTGTGATAGTAACCTTATACATTATAGTATGTACATACATACGTTATAGTATGAATACAAATGTCCAATATAGATTAATGTAAAGGATTCTAACGGATCACGACAAATGTCTCTAGTTGAGCCTCTTTTTTTCTACTGAGGCAAGAAGATACCTATGCAAGGCTATAGGATGCACCATCTTCTGTTGTTCCCCATCACCTGTAGTGGTGAGACTCGGATCCCAGCCATTAGCAATAGCAGACCCTAACAAATTTCTCTGGGAAAGAAATTGTCATGTGGAAATAACTAGAACCACTTGAAGAGACCCAAGTAGATGTTTTATTGTTGATCATCTAGATCACAAGAATCTCTGCCAGTCTGTCTGCCTTCACTTGGGGAAATGGCAGATTTAGACTTAAGGGTTTGACCTTAGATGTTCCCTTCCCCAATCAACTTCAATCTGTAATATCTTTTTATTCCTCCTAGAGGGGCCCTATTCCTTCATCCAGTGATTCCACAATACAACTGAGAACATGGGGGTGGTCACCAAGTGGTTTGTGCTAGTGGGTATATTTGAAATGTTGAGGGCATGTAATGAACTCTTTCGAAGAGCATAGTCAGTGACAAAACACTGATTTACCAAAAGAAAAGGGGTGACATTGCTCTATATTTTTCCTGGAGACATGCTGCCACCCTGTCTCTTTTTGTCTCTTTTCTTTTCATAGGGAGGGGAGAGAGAATATGCAGGTGGGCCCATTTCCCTCCTAAAGCACAGGGTTTCTATCTCTGTTCCTTCTGTTCACTTAAAAATGCCTCTGGTATATATGCTGGATGGGAAAGATTATGGGAAATGAAAGTTATGGTTGAGGCTTCTGATTTGCTAAGATAGCTTCCATTTGATTTACTTTTTCAATTTAAAATATGTCCAGAAATTACAATCACATTTAATTGAACATGGAACCAAGGGTAAGACTGCAGAGATCATGCTGTGAATCCAGGAACCTTAGGGCTGGTGAATAATTCCATATTTTCCTGAAGTCAAAGGGGAAGAAAGACAACCCAATGATAAAGGAGATATGTTATGTGCAAAAATTCCCAAATGCTGTTCCTCCCTACATTTTTCCCACTAGGGAACATAAAATGGGAACAACTGTGTCATTAAACTTTGGAAAATTGCTCCTAGAAAAGTTGGAAACTCAATGGACCAAAAACAAAAATGAAAAACCAACCCCTGGGCTCACATACTTGCATAATGAACCCAATTCTTGCAGTCATAGTTGATGGTTTATAATGAATTCAGCCAGCTTAGTCAACAGTCTAGAGCTGAGCATATCATGATATTAACTTGAGTTCATATAAGGCAGCTTATGGTTCCTGTGTCTTCTGAGATTAATTAATTATTTTCCTCCACTTTTTTATCTGTACAAAACCGATCCAAGAATGATTAATGTAGCAAGCGTAGAGTGGTTCTAAAGTGTTCGAGTTACATCCAACCTCTTTTGTAATTCCTGCCAGCTTTCATGGAGATCAAGGACTTCTTGGCTCCCTTAACTAGCTAGCTCCTGCTGGGACAGGTTGAAGCTTGTTTTGGACAATGTGGGAGAATGATTGAAAAACAGTAATGTGATTATACACTGGCCTACAATGCCTAGATTGATCGCCAAGGATTATCACAGGCAGTTATTTTTATAAACAGACTAGGCTGCCGACTATTTTGTACACCCCCTGATTCGTTCATTCAATATGTGTGTTTGGTGTGATTTTTTTTATGGCAATGATTCATAATTAATTACTGCTTTGTGCTGATTACATAGTGCTTGCAGAAAAATAAAGAACAGGAATAACTTAATAATGTTATTAGGGCAAGTGATGACCCCCCATTGTTTTAAGTGCAAAAGTAATTAAGCAGCTTGAAGAGTGAGGGAAGAGGGAAGTTGGTTGGGTGTAAGGAATTCCAGCTTCCAGATCTTAACATATTTAAGAGAAAAAGAGGGACCCAAGTGCAACTGTCTCATATGGCAGCAAGAAAGACAAGTTGTGAGTTTGAAGAAACGCTGGCTGTTTCTTTGAGAAGATAAAAGCTAGCTGTTCTTCACACCTGCCTTTTGCTGTCTACTATGTTTCTTCCGTGTCCCAAGTGCTACATATTTAGATATACTTCTTAAATTAAGCATTTCACACACAGAGCATAAGCAACATATATTATTTCATAGCAGCAGCTTCATTTAGGATTGTTTCTTTAAGCAGGTTACAATCTTTCTTAAGTTCTGTCTCATTCCTCCAGCAAAGAAGTCCTCAGAATAAATAGAACTCCATGAAATTCGGTTTCACTCAATTTCTCACACACGCAAGCTTGAATTTGCTGCATCCTATTTCTTGTATGAGTTTGAAATGCTTTCTTTCTTAAAGCATCCATGAAAAGCCATAAGCATTTTCATAGATGTTTTTCATAATGCATACAGTTTACTACAGTTTTCTTAATACTCCTATTTTTACAACCTAGTTCTAGCTCACAGGCAGAGTCCCAGTTACAATTAACCTGGGACTGATTTACAGCTACATCTATGTGAATACCATCCTAACTTCACATGAATATACTTAGCAAATAACGTTAGCAGCCTGACCAATTTCCAATCACCAGCAGCTACCTGTTACTAGGGAGTTCCTTATTGCTTCCTGTCAGTTGTACTCTTTGAACCCATTCCTCTGAAAACTCTGCCAGAAGCAATCCTAAATCCAGCAAACTGTGTCCACTGAGCAATTGCCATGTCTAATTTACAGGTGATCAGCATTTGATAATCTGAAGGATTGTAGACCTTACTTTTTCCATTTATTTCAAAGTCATCTAGAGCTAACTTCCCTGGTGAAAAGCCATGGACTCTAATCTGACTCACATATAATGAAGAGAAATGGCACAAGACTTGTTAAAATGGGAAATAATGTGATACAGACATAGTTTCTCCCTCTTGTGAGTTCTTGTTTGCTGTTATCAATTAAAAGTAAATACAAGGGAATCTGATTAAGTCAGACATGGGCTGTATTGAGCGAAGAGGAATTGTCCTGAGCCTCATATAAAATATATAATATAGTTAATGGATATAAATGCACATAATAATGTTAAAAATACCAATAAAGAAGAATATTTGTAGCTCAGAGTTGAAATGAGGGGTCTTTGGTGTTTACTGAGCTTGGTTGTTTCCTTTCAGATGTTTCATTACTGAGCATTGGTGATGTTACACAGTTTGGGTAATGAAACATCTGCAAGAAAACAACCCAACTCAGAGAGCACCAAGAATGTCTCAATTGATAAAAGTTTATAATCTTACGGGGCTGCAATACTTGATGCCCAGGGCAGCAGTTGGATGCCTGGGTTAAACACTTCAGAAAAAGTGGAATAAGCATTAGAAACACAGTGCAAGTCTAGAATAATATGTATTGTTTATTTAATCAGTGTTTACCTTGCCTTTATTACTTTATTAAAAAACTCAAGGCAGCAAGCATACATAATATTCTTTCTTCTTCTTCCTATTTCCCCCACAAACAGTTCTGGGAGGTGAATTTAAAACATTAAAACTATATTTAGAGCACAATTTGCTTGAGTGTGCATTGACATGTTGACTACCTATGGTTAATTAGTTCATCCAGCCCAATAGGTTGGTAGAAGAGGGTGCACTATTAGTCTGATATTGAAGTTAAACTAGCTGCTAGAAAAGAAGCTCCTTTCTTTACACTTAAACATATAGCTCCTTATCTCTTCTTCCATTCTCCAGTAGTGTAAGCCATACACTTTACAGGCTAATATCATTTGCAGCAGATGGAATTCTTCACTTTATTTTATGTCCATTCATACTGGACATGAACATTCATTCAGGCTCCTTACTTATCCATCTCACTAACTAACACATAACTCAGAAGTTGTAATATATGTCCATGTGCTCTCTATGTTTACATAAAATCCATGCAGAGTTGGAATTTCACATTGAACATTGAAACTCTCTTCCTCTGAAATACAGGGACATAAAATCTATGGAAGGAGAGCTATTGGTTGGGAAGGGGGTAAGTCATTTTTACAGATCCTCTACCCCATGTTTTATTGCATGTAATAATATATGCATGACAGGTCACCCAAGTGGTTATAGTCCACAGATTGTGAGCTAATGAACGCCAGACAATTACCCTTGAGAACCTAGTCCTGAGAGTTAATATTTTCCTATGATTTGGCATATTAACTGTAGAATATTGACCTCATCAGGATCGTCTTAGCCATGACCCTATCACATCTTGTGGAATGGAAACAATAAAACTGGGAAAGGAAAATGTCTTTCTAAGTTCCCTACCTTCCCTTCTTCTTGATCATCATATTATAAAATGAACCTAAATGTCAGAATGAGAGAGAGAAAAAAACCCACACTGTCCTGTTGACAAAAGTTATAATATTGGAAGAGATGTGAAGGAAGAATGGCTTTCATTCTTTTTTCCATTTTCTGTGCTACATTAAGAGCTTTCCACCTGTGTAATGCTAGTTATGTTCACAGAGTGATATGATAGTCTTGGTATGGGTTGTGACCCCAACATACATGAGTGTAGGTTGCTGTGAAACATGTCTATGTTACAGCCTGAGGCACTGACATTAAACTAGTCTGGAATTCTTAGGCATGATCATAGTAGATATAGAAAGGAAGCCTTAGGTCAAAGCTGCCTACTGAGGACCCAAAAGACCATAGGTTGGGGAAAATTGTTGGGCTGGAAAGTTACCAGGATATTTATATGCGGCCATTTAGGTCAAATTTCCCACAATGCCACTGTGCTAAAGCAGATTACATTTTACGTTGTCTAAGGAAGCTTAAACACCTTTGTTAAGGCAATACATCATACACACACACTCCCCCCAAAATACCCTCTGCCTTCTCTTCCTCAGCTTTTCAGCTTTTTAAAACAGGATGCTATGTTGGGCTTTTCTTTTTGTGCTGTAATAGTTGTTAGAGGTTGCAAGACACTCAGAGTACAGGCAATTTAGTATTTTCTCAGGGGCCAAGCTGAATAACAGCTTAATAAAAATGGTGTCTCCACTGAGTTCTGCATGGTGATAGTGGGTGTTGGTGGATCCTGACAACACATACAGAGAACTAGAGATGAAATAACAGTCAGAAAGGACAGTTGTTTGATTTTTCTAGGTGTTTAACATCTCAGTGGCTATCATGTTTATCTCTGGGCTTCCTGTTACCAAGAAACCTCTGCTGTTAACTTACCTGTTTGGAGAACAGGTAGAATGCAGGACAGCAATAGCAATAGCACTTAGACTTATAGACCACTTCACAATGCTTTATAGCCCCCTCTAAGCAGTTTACAGAGTCAGCCTATTGCCCCCAATAATTTGGATCCTCATTTTACCCACCTCGGAAGGATGGAAGGCTGAGTCAACCTTGAGCCTGGTGACATTCGATCTGCCAAAGTGCCTGAACAGAGTTGAGATTGATTGCTGATTGATTGCTGAGCCACAGAAACATAATTAGGCTTCTAATTCAAATTTTTATTATCGGTGATTGTCTCCTGCCAGTCCTTTTCTCATTTTTTTTAAGGACAAGGATTTTCCAAATGTCACTCAATTTTAGTGTGACACTTTTCCTCAAGTATACATATTTCTTTTATAGCTTCTTAACTGACTGGAATGCAGTGCATGTTTGGGGCTTGTAGTTGCCAGAAGTTGGCACCTCGGTACAAGCTGCAGGGAGAACTTTGCAACCTGTTCTCTGTGCAGAGAAGCCACTGGGCACCCTTCTTGCTGGCTATGGCAAACCGCCAGCCATGGCCTCAGCTGGAACTGGATGCGTCTGTGCCAAGACAAGGGTGACTCCTTGTTCCTGGGATCTGGTGACTTGGCTGCAGCTGTTGCCTAGCCACACATACTGGCATCATCATTGCTTACTAGATAAAGCTTTACTGTTGACAAGTCTCTCTCGAGACCAGCCTCTCCACTTAGAAAGTCGAGCTGTGAGACAGAGGAAAGACTCGTTGGACATTTAGAAGCATGAACATCCTTCAATCCAGCCCCACAATTCTCCATGCTCTTTCTTTGGGGAGCAAGACCTGTCTCCTTTCTCCAAGCTGCAGAGCCAGAGTGATGTTCCAAATAGACTTACCAGATTAAGAGTGGAGAAACTGGAGTTCTCCTCCTTCTGAGCCACCCAGCTCGCAGGGTGACTTCAATATTTGCATAGGCTGTTGCTGGTCTGTTCTCGCCCAACCTGATCTACCTTGTGGATAGTGTTGTTGTTCTGAGCGTGAGGGAAAAGGAGGAGAATGAATCATTTATGCCACTCGGAGCTCCTGAGGGAGAAGGTGGAGATGAACATGTAATGCTTCACTCTCAGCCAGAACTTGTTTGTCACACATTAGGCAGGTCTGGCAGGAAAAAGGCAAGGGTATACCTCCTTGCATCTCTGTAAAAAAATACACAAACACTTTCAGTAGAATTATAAAATGACCTTAAATCAAAACGTTGGATTCTTTCTATTCCTTGTATGTCTGCTTCCTGTACCTTTACACAATTCCAGATTTCCTGGGTGTTGCAGTCTCAATATGTCATTTTACATGAATTCAGTAATTAACACTCAAATCTAACTCTGCCTTTCTATGCTGATGCATAGGGGTGGCAGTCCAGTGCATCTGCAGTCAGCAGAAAGCCTAATCTCTGCCTGGGATTCTTCCAGCAAACCTCCCCCCCCCTTTTTTTTTTGCTGATCCCAACTCTCTTTCCTACCAAATTCTCCATACTCTTTAAGAGAAGTGTGGCACGGTTCCAGCAAGGATGCAACAGTTCCTTGATTCTTCAGGGTAATTGGATCACACCAATTACTATGAGCCCTCTTTGAAAAAATGTTATTTCCCTCCCCTATGCAATCATTCGTTCCCAAACATGCACAGTGCTGCCCCCACAGCCTTGCTCTCGAGGGTGGAGGACCACCAGAGCCTGGCGCAGGAAGTAGCGCCTCTAAAGACAGTTCCTGGCCTGTTAACCCTTTCCTCTCCCTTTCCCTTAAGGGTAGCGAGCAAATTTTCATACACTTTTAGCCACTTTCCCCAGTAAATCTGTTTCTTGCACGAGGGAGATGTCAGGAGTGTTTTGCCTGCACATGGAATATCCGTTTGCCTGCAATGATAACTAGGCAAAGGGGAGTCTATATAAAAGGACAGAAGAGGCACAAGCTCTCATCAATTGTCAGTTCTTTTCTCAAAGTGCAGATCCCTCTCTACTAAACAGTGCTTGCAACAATTTAGAAGAAAGATTGCAATATTCACTGGGTAGAAATTGCAGTCTGACATCAGCAAAGGTTGCCATGACATATACTGGGGATCTTCATGTCCGTATTATAACTTGTTAAAAAGTTGGAAGCATTCTAATCTAAAGTAACTTCATCTTCCAGTAGAGCTCACAGTAGTTATAGAAATCCCATGTACTCCTTTTACTTCGGTGCTTCCCAACTTCAAAAATTTTAAGAGATGTAGACTTCAACATCTCATGGCTGGCTGGGAATCTTGGGAGTCCACATGTCTTAAAGTTTCCACGGTTGAAAAATGCTGTTCTACTTAAAAGACAGGTAGGATTTCAGCATTGCCTGGTAGAAATATTGGCTACCATCAACCCACAATTCTTCAAGCACGGCCTTGTAATAAAGTCTTGAAGGACTTCTTGGAAGGCCAAAAGACGCGACCTCAACATCTTTTTCAGAATAGAATGTTGTTAACCCACATCAAGGGTTTGATTTCACCAGCTATGGTTTCTTTAGCCATGGCTCAATGAAAAAAACACAGTTGACTGCCTTGCACACAAAGTTATCTGTCACCTGGCACAGATGATGGCATATAGCCTCATAGAGTGCTCCAAACCTAAGCCATAAAAATTGGAAGGTGGTGCATTGTGATGGTGTAGACCCATCTGCTCAGATGATGCTTTTCTAGCACAAATGGACAGGGAGGATGGAGAGAAATGGGCTCTTGAAAAGGAGACTTGTTTTTTCTTCAGCCTTTGCCCTTCAAAGCTTTCGCATTGCCACTCTTGAGGTTAGCACAAACCCACCTTCCAGCAGAGGAAGTCACAGCTGGATTCAAAAAGGTCTGGAAACTGACACAAGAACCGGAAACAACTCTTAACTCAAAGAGCTCGTGTGGGGGGAGCTGGCTTAAGAGGAATAAATACAAATTGCTGCTTTTGAGTAGGAATACAGAGCAACGAGAGTAAGTTTTGTTCAGATCCAAGATCATTTTGTCCCAGGAAAGAGATTTTATTTGGAGGTCTTCTCTGCTCTACAAGAACACGATGGATGTTATTTATTTTTCACCAGGCCAGGAAAAAAAAGTCATCCTAGCCTAGAACCTGTTTATATCCTCATTTGTAAAAGTAGACAGAAATCAAGCAGTGTTTAGTTTTTCTTGGTTGGATTTAGCTTGAAAAGGAAGGGGGGGTGATTAAATGAAGGAGGACATTCTTTGCTCCTGAGTACAACCCGCTGCCTCAAGAGCCCATCACCCTCAGCAGTGCTGTAGTTTCAGGCTGCTATTCTGGGACAGAACAGTCTGTTTTTCCTTTTCATCAGAACATATTCAGAGAGAGAGAGAGAAAGAGAGAGAGGCAGGCACTCAGCGTTTAGAGAATAAGTGTGAGTACTTGCTATGTCACACACAGTGCATTGGCACTAGGCAGGCGGGGGGGGGGGCATCACAGTCTTGATGTTTGCTGCTAAAATCTGCATTGCTGGACCTTCCCTCTGGGCTGGATTAGCAGGGGATCCAAACAACCCAAGGATTCAAAGCAAGCCTAAAGGAAAATTTGCTTTCTGATGAGATCTTCATTTAGTCATGTGAATCTCAGATAGTGCCCATGTCATCCAGCATTAATCTAGCTGTGGCATTTTAGAGTGAAATGGGTGGGTCTTTAAACTATCAGATCTGATTCTTTGTTTAGTGGATGAAGCTGAATACAATAAAAGCATTTTTCAGAGATGTCCAGCATCTCCTTTCATAATTGATTCAGTAATGAAACTGCTCTTATTATTAGGTAATTTATTCTAATATTCATCCAGAATCTTCTTGTAGCTTAAGGCTGTTATTCTATGTGTAGCAGTCAGGGACAATAGAGAAGAATCTTGGCTGTTTTACAAGCCGCCCTTTTGGATGCCTGAAAAGTATTATTATATCTCCCTTAACCGTTCTTTTCAAAGCTAAATATATACCCAGTTTCTGAAACTCTTTATGGGACCCTATTTTCTGCATCCTGTCCCAGTTTTTTGGACTCCTGGACTTCTGGTGCTCAGTTCTGGTCATAGTTCTCAAGATGAGATCTAACCAGTATAAATGTTGAGAGTAAATATTATCTTCTGCAATTTGGAAAGTATCTTTTAGTTTCACAAATGAAATCCAGATTCCAGCATTGTTCTGCTAGGCCAGGGGTGTCAAACTCAAGGCCCGGGGGCCAGATCCAGCCCACAGGGTGCTTAGATCTGGCCCCTGGGGCTCCCCTGGAAATAGCAAAGAACTGGCTGCGGTGCCTCTGCCAGCAAAAATGGAGGCCCTCCTAAGCTGTTTTTTCACTGACTGAGGGTTGTAGGAGGCCGTCGCAGCTGAAAACGGAGTTCAGGAGCCTGTTGGCTGGCAGAGTGCTTGGACCACCACAGGCATCCCTGACATGAGTGACATCAAGCTGGCCACACACACACACACACGGCCCCCCAAGGTCAAACACAACCCTGATGCGGCTCTCAATGAAATCAAGTTTGACACCCCTGTGCTAGGCAGTGCTTTGTCTCAGTGGGTCCTACAGAAATATATGGTTTGGTTATGTTTCAGTCAACACTGTCTAGGTATTTTGAACTTAAGAGGAAGGAAATATGCAATGAGCTGGGTCTACAGGAAGGAATAAAACATTTCGGTCAATGATAGGGAGTCAGTGACCCTCCTGATGTTGCAGAGCTACCATTCTCAACCTTTCCAGCTGAGATGACCAATGGTGAGGGACACTGGGAGGCGTAGTTAGTCTTCTACTCCCAGTCTGGTTACACTTCCCTTTTGAGTCATGCTGTATGCAGCAGTTTTGAGCAACGAGCATATCCTAAGCCTTTGGGTTTCTTTTTCTTCCTAGGTAGCATTATTCATAAAGAGAACTCATAAGAGGAAATCCCTGACTTGCAACAGTTCATTTCATGATCATTCAAAATTACGACACTGAAATAAGTGATTTACGACTGTCTTTCATATTTATGATCATTGCAGCATCTCCATGGTCACGTGGTCAAATTTCAGCTGCTTGGCAACTGACTCATATTTATGACAGTTTCAGGGTCCCAGGGATCATGTGATCCCATTTTACAACTTTCTGGCCAGCAAAGTCAATGGAGAAGCCAGATTCACTGAACAACTGTGTTACTAAATTAACACAGTTGTTAACGACTGGCAAGAAAAATAATAAAATGGAGCAAAACTCACTTAACAAATATCTCACTTAGCAACAGAAATTTTGGTCTCAATTGTGGTTGTAAGTTGAGGACTACCTGTAGGTTTGACACTTTCATTTAGGGACAGGGAAGAACTTGAGTTGGATGGTCTCAGGTATGGTTGTCCCTTTTCTTGAGAGATACAGTGAAGTGCAAAAGTGATTTGCAATTGCTGGGAACTAGTCAGCATTTTATTGCAACATGCAATCTGAGTTTAGGGTCTACCTCAGGGGTGGGATTCTACCAGTTCGCACCTATTCGCTAGAACCGGTTGTTAACATTCTAAGCAGTTCAGAGAACCGGTTGTTAGAAGAAATTACTGGCCTAATCCTGTAAGGAAGGAAACATTCTGGTGTTGCTTACAGAAACTGCCTCGTCGTTAACCCTTATTACATTCTTGGCAGGACTAGACTTCCTGTCTCAGGAACTTCTCTGGAGTTTTTTCCCCCTCCTTTGCTGGTACTTTGCTTGTGTGGAGTGACCATTCAAAGTTACAATGGCACTGAAAAAAGTGAGTTATGACCATTTTTCACACTTATGACTGTTGCAGCATCCCCACAGTCATGAGAGGCCAGGCGAGGAGATGCGTGCCTAGATGTGAGTGATATTGAGTTGGTCACGCCCAGCCAATAACATGACCACCAAGCCACGCCCACCAACTAAGCCACGCCCACAGAACCAGTTATTAAAAAAAATTGAATCCCACCCCTGGTCTACCTACCCTAAATTTCACTGAGGTGGCAGCCAAGTTTGCTGTAAGTAAGCATGTACGGATGGCCACTTTTTATTGGAAGAATATAGAGTAAGGAATGTTTTTATTTCAGGAATAGAGATTTTTGGTGTTATTTATGGGACAGACCCTGTTCTTCAGATTCTCATCTTCTTAGGACTTGGCCTCTGAGATTTTATGAGACTCTCAAGTAAATATTTTTTCTTGCTGGATCATTTCTGGGATCCTCCCCAGCAAAGGATGGGTTAGTCTGCCTCCTTATTTATTTGCTATTGCAGAACCCTCCCCCTCTTTCCTAGAAAACTCTGCATACCAAGTCCAACAGATTTTTCCCAAACTCAGCCTCTCACACCCAGCCCTTGCCAGTTGGAACAGATCCAAATAACCCCCAAAGCACTGGAATTGCTTTGTGCTGCTCTGTAGGAAAGCTTTGTGGAAGATCTTTATTGGACCTCAGAGGGGTCCTTTTGTTCAAATGGGAGCCATTCCACCCAACAAGTGGCCTCCCCAAACATACAACTTACAGAAGGTGGCGGAGAGAAATCATAAATCAAGGACATCCCCCCTTTCTGCTTATTTGACCAGTCCAGAGAGCAGGCAATTAAAATTTTGCTGCATGCTATAACTGAGTCCAGATTTAGAAACCCACATGGGTTTGTTTTGCTTTGTTTAGGTATAACCAAAACAGATCTTAATTCACTTTTTCCTAAAAGTTGTGCCATCCAACATAATAAATGGCAGTGGAATCCCTTAATGTTGTCTCTTTTATTTCTGAGAAGGGCCCAGTGGATTAGATTAGATTAGATTAGATTATGACAGAATAGAACTTTAAATGTACACTAATCAGTATACAGTAAAATGAAATTTCATTGCATTCAGCTATCAAAAGATAACCAGTAATTTTGTACAACTGCAGGACTAACAAATCTCATTGGCAATTTATTGTGTTTTCCAAAAGTGAGCTCAGGGAAGTGGTCATAGTTAGCACAAGAATTGCTATCATCTCAAAGCACATATAAATCTTGAATGTTCCAAGAAGTTTTCAAAACAGAGCAGACCAGATGATCCTGGACAACTCTCAGTTTGATTAAATTGCTCACCATCAAGAAGCCTATTTTTATAATGTTTTTTTTATTATCACCAAGCTCGTAAATAACTCTGATCCCCAAACCCTTAGGTCAGGGTACCCTTATGATAAGAACAGGGAGAAAAAAATGGATATTATACAGTTTTCAATAAAATTGGAATTGTGAGAAACCCAGCTGTATGGTTTTCCCAACACTGAGGAGAGAGAGCTCAAGAGTATCTTCTTAAATCCTCCCAGCAAATAGGAGTAATTGATAGTATCAAAGGTTGCTTGGGAAATACATCATCAGTTCAGCTAGGCCATGGAATTGCCAAATTGGATTGAGTTAACGTGTGTCATCTGAGACTTCTAGGTTAAGATCATTTTAGCTCCTCTGCTATGCTCAGAAAGTGGTTTTCTGAACATGAAATCCAAACTTGTCAGGCAAATGTTTAAGATTCTCTCTTTTCCCTGCATTGTTCTAGGCATCTCATAAACATATTAAAATAAATCAGCCCAATTGTTATAACAGAAGGTGAATTTTGAGTGGATTCTGACCCAGACAGTGACTGGGTTCTTACATTATAAGTTATAATGTGTGTGGGTATTTGTTTTTCAATCTAGCATGTTTTGTAAGTGATTTGCATATTGGGATTTGCAAGTTGGGATTTGCAAACATCTTGCTGCTTATTTTGTTGTTGTTTGCTTCTTTGGTGAACCTTGGTTAAACAAAACATTGTTCAGTGTGGTATGGGAACTTAGCCTGTGAACAGATATGAGTGGGTTCTGTTTTGACAGCATCATGCACAAAATAGCTTGCTGCACTTTATCCAGTAATCCATGGTTAAGCCAACTGTGCCCAGTGCAGTGTGGGAACACAGCCTATAAAACAGAGCCCTTGCATTTTCTTGTACAGCTTCTGTGTTCAACCCACCTAAACAACCTGTTAATTAGATGAGTCAGAACAGGAGGAGGTGGTGGTAATTCTTACATTGCATTAAATTAATACTTACATGTATTTGTACTTTTAAGTGACCTGAAGAGTAATTGGCAAAGGATTTCAGAAAAGGCAAAAAGGTAAGTGCTTACAAGAAGGCAAGGAATATTTATCTAGGTGGGGAAAGGCTGGGGCTGACACTGGGGAACAGTAGGGTATCATCTGGGATCTTTTCTGAAAACAAACAAAAATCTCTTCATTCCCTAGCTGGAATCTATTATCCACTCCTGAATATATAATTCAGTTTTTTGCTTAGTGAGTTTCAGAGGCTTAGGATCATATAGTTTCTGCTTTCCCTGCCTGGCTTTTCACTGGTATTCCTTTTAGCAGGTGAGAAAGTGAAATAAGGATTCTAAATATCTTCCTGTGGGGTTAATTGCCTCTAGTCCAGAATTAGGAGATTTCTTCTCTTTTAATTGTATTAGAATTTTGGTTTGTACCTTATAAAGGGGGAGCAATCATAATCTGGTTACTGGTAAGGATAAGCTGTCTGGTGAGACATTGGGTGTGCCTAGATCTGTGATAATTTTGGTCCAAAATGGAGGGTCATTGCTGGGATATTGTAGGACCTGATAGATCTTCTGTCTCCTATAAGATTTTATTTTGCCCCTCTTTCTACTTAAAATCAAAGGATAAACTTAATTAGAAGCAGACACCTCTAGGTTGCAAATGACTTCTGGCTTCATTTCTGTTTTTCATCTGAGCCATGGAAGTTCATGAAATGGCTGAAGAGATACCTGAACCATGGAAGTTCATGAAATGGCTGAAGAGATACCTGAGATCAATAATATATCAGATAGAAGGTTTTCCAACTGCAGCTCATCCACAGTGGAGGTATTGATGTTGGTTCTGGAAGTCTTCTGATGTATTTTGGAATCAAAGGAAATCTTTTAGATACATTTTTTATTCAATGACAGCTAACAAAAGAAGTGTTTCTTGACCAGACAGGCCAGTTATAGCACTTGGACAAATGACCTTACCTGGAATAAAATAGTATCCTATAATTTTAGGGTATCTCACACTCATTTCAATATAATTGATTTCCAAGTAAGTAAATGTGTATGGGTTGCAACTGTAACAATTATAAACTATGATAACTTTGGGTAGGAGAAATAATGGGCAGCTTGTAACCTGGACTGGAACTCCTATAGTTCATGAACATTGACCATACTGATTAGAGAACTGTGATCTGATAGATGGAAAGATCTGAAAAGGTTTGAGTAATCTGCTATAGCAAGGGTCTTCAAACTTGGCAAGTTTAAGATTTGTGGACTTCAACTCCCAGGATTCCTGAGCTAACATGATTGGAGGAAGAATTCGGGGAGTTGAAGTCCTCATGTCTTAAAGCTATCAAGTTTGAAGACCCCTGTGCTATAGCATGTTTGGGCTCTCGACTTTTATTTATTAATGAATGAATCCAGGAAATGAGGAAAGTTAATTCATATTGTGATCATTGGCTTGGATGGATGGATGGATGGATGGAGAAAGAGAGAGATACACACATATGGTGGTGCCAAAAAGCTGGATTTTGGGGAGATGACAACTACCTGTGGAAAAGGAGTTTAGATGGAGGCAGGTTTGTCACATGAGGCTGAGAAATTGCATCTCCCCCAAAATTTCCTTCTTCTGCATTCATTCCAGTTATCCAGATTTTCCTTGCTGTTTGTCTTGTATAGTTTCCACGGTTGTTTGGAAACAGTTTTAAGACCCCATGAAAAGAATATCTCCTAACTTTTTTCTAAATATTTTATGTCTTAAGATTCTCCATCCTGGAACTAACAGTTGCCAAGAATCAAGCAGTACATAAAACACAAATTTTAACCTAAGTAATTTTTCTTGCACTGTTTCTTCAATGACAGCTAACAAAAGAGGTGTTTCTTGACTAGAGAGTCCAGTTATAGCACTTGGCTTTTTTTCACTGATCCTCCCAAGGACTTTTTTTTTCATTAGAAAGAATTCTTTTGTAGTTTTGTCTAGGTAGTGACAAGAACCTCACCTGTTTCTATATCTGTTCCATAGGAAAAATCTACACAACTAGGAATAGTACAACATCTGTTTCACTTGCAGAAGTAAATAATCTCTTCCATCCTCCTCCTCCTCACAATTAATTGTAGAGTTATTGACACTTAAGGCAATGTTTTTTGCTGTTCCTCTTATTTACTCAACTCACAGTGTCTCCAGGTAAGAGACTTGGAGGTGGTGGACAGCTATGCATTTAAGAATCCCCTCAGGCCACAATTTTTGCAATTGCATGCCAGTGGTTATAACTTGCTGTAGACTTTAGAAGGATTTTTGAAAGAACCACAGTTGCTGTTTGCAATGGATAAATGCTATGGTTGCACCATGCTTTGGACTCCAATGGAGAAATAAACTTTGGAGAGATGTTGGGGTATCTACTGAATCTGTCAAGCAAATTCATCTTTTTGAGGATCATGGAATTGCTATCATTAAGCTGTGTGATCACCTGCACAAATGGCTGGTTGACTCTGAATATAGCTTCTTCTTTCATATTTGAAGTACTGTATGACCTAAGAACATGTTTCTCAAACTTGGCAACTGTAAGATGTGTGGACTTCAACTCCCCAAATAGCTGGCTGGGGAATTCTGGGAACTGAAGTCTACACATTTTATAAACTTGCCAAGTATAGAAATACTGTTACTGTAGTACATGGCTGTCAAACTCTCGCCCTGCGGGCCAAATGCATCACGTGCTGTTCACACCCACGCCCGGGTTAGTGAAGGGGAAAAAAGTCCCGATACGTCACGTGATGTTGCCATGACGACATGAGTTTGACACCCTGCTGTTGTAGATGACCTGTGGAAGCTATAAAGACCTACTTTTCTTTTTCACTCCTGTCTCCAGGTCTCTAAAGTCATAGTTTGAATCTCAGCTGCTATTACAGATTCACTAAGTAATTCTGATGGCAAGATGCCATTTTCTCAGCCCTCCCCTTAGCTCCACTTTGCTTGCAGTATAGTGCAGAGGTCTCCAACCTTGGCAACTTTAAGACTTGTGGACTTCAGCTCCCAGAATTCTCCAGCCAGCAGAGCTGGCTGGAGAATTCTGGGAGTTGAAGTCCACAAGTCTTAAAGTTGCCAAGGTTGGAGACCTCTGGTATAGTGGATAGAAGCTTAGTTGCTTCATTTTGGCTGAGCCTGTGGTGTGAACCCAGCCAGCTGTGTGGTTTATTCAGCAAGCTATGTTTAAGCATCCTTAGTATCACAGAAGTCCCAGTCAAAGAAAGCAACATCATATATTTCCATCATTATTGTAAAACAATAAGAATTATATATGTGTCTTCAGCAATGAATGAACGACCTTAGCAATAAATAAGTTACTTCAGAATAGAGTAGAGTAGAATAGTTATTTAGAGACCATATGGTTCTCTCTAGTCATATGAATTGAAGTATGATTCTTTTCTCAAACAACCAAACATTTAAATATAGGCACTTGAAATCAGTAGACAAGCAAATTTGTACTTTGCTTTCCCCCTGGGGAGGTGGTGTTTATAAAATACTAATAAGTAAGGTGACTAACTGTCCTCCTTTAGGGAGGACAGTCCTCCTTTAGTAAGTTCTGTCCTCTCTTGAAAAGTGTCCTCTTGCATGTCCTCCTTTTTGATATTTGAAGACTCATCTGTAAATCTCCATATTTGATCGATGCTGATCCGATCCATTGTGTGTGATGTGACGTATTTGTATTTGACATGACGATTCATCAAGGCTCGGTACAGTGCGGCGAGATGCAATTATGAGATGCATGCACTCCACACAGGAGAATTGTTTTGAGAGAATGTGCCGCGCGCAAGTGGCTTTGTTTTTTTCCTTCAATTTATTTGTGTCCTCTTTTTCATTGTAAAAAAAGTTGGTCACCTTATAATAAGCCCACTTTAAAACTGAAAGCCTTTACTGTCATCTAGGACTAATCTCATGGGGGTAAAAACTAGAGAGAAAAAGCTGTGAATGGACTAAAGCATTCTGGTCTTGATGTTTAGAAGGGGAGTGAGAAATGTAACTGCAAGTGTGCATGAGACTTCCTTGGGAGTCAACATCACAGAGGCCAGCAGACTTATTTTCAAGTAAATGCACATAGGATTTCAGCCTTGGGTTCCCTAGGCAAATTGCATTGAGCATATACCAGTCCCCCACTGAATTTGGTGGAATACTACTCTGAGTAAACTATGGTCAGGCTTACACTTCTGATTACCGTAGACTTAATTCATGGCATGAAAAATAGTTCTCTAAGAACTGGCTATGCTCTCCATAGCCTGCCCTATATAAAAGGCAAACCCACTTTAGATTGTATTAAAATTAAGGGGAGGGGTTGTCTTGCAAACAGACCAAGCATAAATTAGTAAAGCTGCAAATTCACTGGGGCACAGGAACTGATCAGAATAATCTTTTCTTCTCTTGTAGGATTTAAATAAAGACTGTTGTAACAAACTCAAGGTTATATTTTAAGCCCAGGGCATTTGAGAAAGCCTTCAGCCAAGGTTCAGTTTGATAGCTTTAATTGCCAAGGTTGAGAAACTGATCTAAGAAATCCATGTTCTCTCTCTCTCTCTCTCTCTGCTTGCTCTGTCTGCTTCTGGAATGTCAGTCAGCTCCTGCCCTCTCTTGCCCATCTCATTCTTGCTTTGGATGTACCAGATAGATTTTGATCCTGGATGCTGGGGGAGGGGGGGGCAGCTCTCACTTCCTTTGGTCTGTTTCTGTCTCGCTACCTGGCTCCCTGCAGCTGGAGCAGGCTGAGCGAGCAGGACGTGCTGTTCCACTGTCTGCCTGATGCTCAGCCTGGAAGGGAGCGGGGGGGGGAGGGTAGAGGTGGAAATGCTGTGACACTGGGTCACCCACAGCAGTGGAGAGCTATCCCAATCGCTTTCTCTGCCCAGGAACCAGATTGCTGGAGGAGGGAGGGAGAGAGGGAGCTACACACCCTACCCTTTACAGTTGTGCCAAAGAGAGAAAAAAAGATGAATCTGGCGCACATTTTCACCTTCCTCCTCCTCCTCTTCTCTCCCTCCCTCCCTCTCTCCCTCTCTTTTTTCTCTGTTTCAGTCTCTCACCACAAAATAAACTGCCAAAGTTCTGTTCTTTAAAGTAACGTGATTTGTAAATGTAGTTCAGAGTTAAAATTGTGCTTCTTGGAATTTCCTTTTATTCCTCTATTGTTGCCTATGGCTACAGAAGTTTCCACTGGGCACCTCCTGAACCATCTGTCAGCCTTTCTAATCTGCTTGAGTTTTCAATATTGATTTCCTCTTGAAAAAAGAAGCTGGCATACCACAGATTCAAATGCTGGAATTATCTTGATTTGCAAGAATGTTTCAAGCCCAGTAGGCATTCCTGGAAAAGAAAGATGACAAAGTATTGCAGCCCAGAGAGATGGAAAAAGGCATCTCTCCTGGGGGGAGAAAAGGATTTTAAAAGATTATAGTGAGGTTCTTGGCAGACTAGGAGGTATCAGGGGGCAATTAATCAGTGATTTTAGAGAGCAGTCTGTGTCTACCAGATTTGGAAATAGGCAACCCCTGATAGTTGTGAGCATGATTCTGACATACAGATAATCCTCGGCCTATGACCATCATTGAGTCCAAAAATGTGTTGCTAAGCAAGACATTTGTTAGGTTTTGCCCCATTTTACGACCTTTCTTGCCACAGTTGTTAAGTGAATTACTGCAGTTGTTACATTAATAACATGGCTTTGCTTGTCGGAAGGTCGTAAAAGGTGATCATATGACCCTGGGACAGTGCAATCGTCATAATATGAGTCTGTTGCCAAGCATAAGTATGAAAAACATTAGTGTCACTTTTTCAGTGCAATTGTGACCAGACAGTCACTAAACAAAATGTTGTAAAAAGAGGACTACCTGTACTTTAAGAATTGTACTTCAACTCACAAGATACTAAACTCTTGCAAGGAATCTGTGCCAGAGAGAAAAAGCAAGCATAACCACTTGTCCTGTAGCATCTTTTGATGGGTTTCTTGGGGAATAAGCCTCCATAAATTTTAGCACCGCATTTGCAGATTTTCTCTGGAGAAGTCTCTATCCGCATTTCTTCTGATGAAGTGAAACCTTACCTGGGACTGTCTTAGTTTGCTCTGTGATCTTGAGAGCCTGCAAGTTGCAGCAAAACACAAAATAACAGATAAAGTGTATTCGGGGGGCAAATTCAGCAACAATATATCAGTGCTATTGTTGAAGCAGTTCAGAAGATCCTGAATGATTTAGTTTGCATCCTTTAGAAGTGATTTGCCAATCTCCTTTCCTTCCCACTTGTATAAAAAGTCCTGCTCAAAAAATCCACCAGACTTTAAAATCCTACTAGATCTTAGTTAATAATACCAGAAGCATCCTGCAGTCTTACACTTTCAGACAGAAGAAGGTTCAAGGGAGGATTAGTTTGGGTTCTTTTTATTATACACTCTTGCACACACTCATAAGCATGTGTTACACTAAAATGCTATTTATGAAACAACCATCCTTGTTCCCTAAACTGAAGTTCTTGTTTCTGCCTGCATCTGTTTTTTTCCTGATAAAACCCTAGATTATTTCTCTCAAGAGAAACACCCAAATAAAGTGGGGGAGGAGAACAAATAAAGCTTCATTTAATTTAATTAATGGGAGAGAGTGCCAGACTTTGAATGTGGAGCTGCTAAGGGCTGTGTTATACTTTGGACTCAGATATATTTGTCCCAATTAACTCCCTGTTGATTCTGCCCCTCCTGAGGGAAGGGTGGGGAGGAGAGAGATCTAAGACATTATCTATTGTGAAAAGCATCTTATCGTTTGAGTTAATATGAGATTGCATGTCAGGCTATTTTGCATTAAGATTGGGAATATCTACTCCTGTTACCCAAACTCTGTCAAAACATGCAGGGTTAATTTGAGTTGTGGTTTAGTGTCTGCATTCATTGAGCAGAGAGAACTTCAAAAGGGTAAACTAAAAGAAATCAACCCTGCATGATAGGAAAGTAGGAAACTAAAGTCATGCATGCTAATATTACTTTTATTATGCAATTATAGTCATAGAAACTTGCAAGTCTAAATATGCTTCCCAACTTCCTCCCTTTCTCTTTGTGAGAACTGGAGAAGGTCTTGCTTGGGACATTCGGATTACAGGCCTGTTCCAAACTCAAGTTTCTTTTTATCTGACTGTTGTCTTGGTTGTAACTCTTCCTCCTGTCCCTCAGGTTATTCCTTCTGTCCATTACATGAACACAGTGTCTCCTAGCATGTGCAGAGCGCCACTCTTTCTGTCTGTGAGATAATTACTCATGATTACTCAAACAGAATAAGTGAAGAATTAAATCCCAAAAAGTCAGCTCTCTACTATAATCCAGAGTCACTGAGATTCAGGCAGCATATATTTTGATTAAATTATGATTGGTCATATAGTCAGCCAGATGTTTGGCATTTTGGCATTTTTATCAGCCTATCAAGTCCTTCCCCAGGAGCTGAGATAGGTAGATGTTGTTCTTTGATTGTGTTAAAGTATTGTAAGCTGTTCCCAGTAAAGCTGCTCTTTGCCATTGAGTGATAGTGATTTTGCATATGTGTTCAAGTGGTGCTCAGTTGTTTTGGGATTACATCCAAAGCGCCAATGAGTGTTGGTACTACGTTTCCTTTCTTTTGCCAATTCTTATTATTCATCTAGGAATGGTATTAAGCTGGTGGCCTTCAGAAGGACAAAAGGAAAGTCTCTCCCCCACCCCCTTGTGAGAACAGAAGACTTAAAGGCCTCCATGCTTTGTACTGGTTTTCTGTCAATTTCCACTGAAAATGAGAAAAAGAAAACTTGCTGATCCTTATGAAATTTTTTAAATCTTGTGGTAAATTAAATGGTGTCAGTTCTTTTTAATTACAGTATATATTATCTGAAAAGTTGCAGTCAGTGCAAGGTGAACTGGAAACATGAATTCTGTACTTCAAAACAAATTCAAGTGAACAAATGCTGCTAAGAGAGTATATATACCTGACATGTCATGTTTAAGGGCAACAATAAGCCAGGATCAGTTAGAGTGGTTTGCTATCCACATAACAGGATCCATGCCTCCAGTCTGCTTTTTGTCTTCCTTTGCCCACTGAGATGGATTCTTTGACTTGTCTTCCACATTTGAAGGTATTACAGGTAACCCTCAACTTATAAACCACAATTGGCACATAATTTAAGCTGTTAAGCTAAGTGGTTGTTAAATGAGTTGTGCCTGATTGTATAACCTTTTTTGCCACAGTTCTTAAGTGAATCACATGGTCATTAAGCAAATTTGGCTTCCCCATGGACTTTGCTTGTTGGAAGCCAGCTGGGAAGGTTGCAGATGGTGATCATTTGAACTCAGGACACTGTAACTGTGGTAGTTACATGCCAGTTGCAAACACCAGAAGTTTGATTACATGATCATGAGGAATGCTGTGATGGATATAAGTGTGAGGACCAGTTGTAAGTCACTTTTTCAGTGTCACTATAACTTCAGTCACTAAATGAATGTTTAGTGTACTGTATCAGATATCTACTTTCCCATCAGTTTCTGGTTCTGCTTTTCATAAGATATTTTTTAACCTCCTGCATATCCTTTGGATGGTACCTGGATGATACTCCTTTGGGCTAGGAGAAGGAAAAGGAAGATTAATTTATTAAACAGCTGCTGGGTGGGGAGACAACTTATGTTCCCTCTCCACCCCACCCCCCATGTTTGCACAGCTAGCTAAGACTGCCAATTCATTTTGAAACTACTTGTGGGATGCATACATTTACTTTGTTTTGCAAAAAAACCAAAAAAAATAAGCACTGTTTCTTTATCATGATTGGAAGAGTTTTTTTAAAAAATTGGGTCAACTCAAAGTTTAGGTTTAATTTAAAAGAGGCTTGGATGCAGCTTCCCTCATTGATTTTGCTTGCCAGAAGACAACAGGGAAGGCCGCAAATGGCAATCACATGACCCTGGGATGCAGCAACCTTTATAAATACTTGCCAAGTGTCCAAATTGTGATCATGTGTTTGTGGAAATGGTATGATGGTTGTAAGCTCAAGGATGAGTGGTAAGTCACTTTTTTCAATGCTGTTGTAAGTTTGAACAATCACGAAACGAATGGTTGTAAGTCAAGGACTATCTGTAATGTAAGGCAGCAGTCTCAGTATTATTTTTAAAAGGGGAAGACAGCCTCCCTCAAAAATAGGAAAAATGTATCTTGCCCAAATGCAATATCCCACTGCCTTGTATGGTATCATAGGCTTGCAATTAGATCAAATAAATAATTAGGATAGCCCCACTATTGCAGCCATCTTCTCCCAAAGGACAAGCGTGGTTATCAGCCAACCACATGATTGTCTCTGCAACTTTTAAGAGTGGCTTGTCCATCTCAAGGAGATAAACATGATCATCCATTAACATTCAAAGTTAGTGGGGGATTAAGGAAGAGGAGCTGCTTTTATTTAAAATCAAAATTAATAACTTCACCAGGGATGAAAGAATTACTACTGGGGGCGGGGGGAGGTAGACTCAGAGAATATTTCAAACTTTTGCATACTTTTACAACTTTTACAAGTGTAGGGCTGGCATTCTGTCCCCTATATGAGGTACTTAACCACAGTTTTCGTGGGTTTGTGGTAGTTGTGGTCCTATACCTGAGACAGGCACCAAGATGGCAACTCTATACTGTGTCGTAAAACTGGGAAAATTATCAGAGATGACCTGTTTCTTCTCTCTTCCACTGTGATATAAATATTCATATGTAGAGTTCTTGATGCTGTCTGAGTTTGGTTGCTTGTTTGCGGATGTTTCACTACCTAACTAGGAAACATCATCCGTGTCCATGGATGATGTTACCTAGTTGGGTAACAAAACCATGTCTGCAAACAAAAAGCCAAACTCAAAGATATCCAAGGACTCCACAATTCAACCCTAAATTACATTTATTCTCTCCAGTACTACTGGAGGTATTTATAGCTTCAGTTCCTCTTTCTCCCCTCTTTTTCATTAACTGTTTATGGAAAAGGATCTCTGTAGCTTCCTATGAAAAAAATGGAAAGGTCTCTGGACCTTGGTGCTCTACTCATGTCACCTACGGTGGTGACCCCTAATTGCCTCCCTCTTTTCGTTGCTCTTGCTGTGTTCTCTGCCCTTCCCTTTCACACATTACATGTGTGTTTGTGTATTCCCCTTCTTGGCACACCATCCCACACTGCATTGCAAAAATAACAGTCTTTTTTTCTTTAAATGTACAGAAGAGCAGTTAGAAAACTTGTGGCTAGTCCCAGATGAGGCAATGGCTTTGTCTGAGGGAAATGGGGTTTACAACTGACAGTTGGAAGCTGTCAGATTGTATGTTTTGGTTAGCTGAGAAATGAATCTATTTTTCCTCCTCCTCCCTTGCCCGTTTCCTGCCCACAAGCAAAACTTTCTTCCAAGCTGCTATCAGATGTTTTATGGGGAAGGGTCCCACCTTCCTCAGCCCCCCACGGTCCTCTGCAAGCATTGACCTTCAATTCACAAAACCTCTAGTCTTGCTGGTTATAGATTATGGGAACTGAAGGTCACCATATCTGCAGGGCAATGTTTTTGGAAAAAACCACATGAGACTTAAGTCCTTTCTTTTTTCACTCTACATATCTCAGTGGGAGTCTTTTTCTTTTCTGTCTGACACTCTGCCATCTTTTAGTAGCTAATTCATTTTGGGGTTACGCATGATTTCCTTCTGAAGAAGCTGTCCCAGTTAATAAAGTTTATGTATGCGTGTGTGTTCATTGTTCAGAGTCTACTAGCAATATATAGAGCAGAGGATCTGTTGCAAGAACAGGAGAAGAATATATTTAGTTACACCAAATCTTATTTTCTTAGGCTCAACGTGCTTTGATTAGGATGCAGCAAGATAAATAAATAACCAATAGTTTTCGAAATAGTTAATAAGAACAATAAGGAATCACCAGTAATGGGAAGAGAAAGCCAGAAGTGTGAACCATTCCAGAAGCAAAACATATCCTTGTTTAAACCTGTTGTCCCAGCTGAGCAGAGGTATACAGGCAAAGGAGGATGGCCTGCTTGCTGTCACCTAACATGAAAATGCCCCTTTTTCTTTCTCCTGCCCTTGTTGAAAAGAATACTGACAAGTAGTACTTTACTGCAGCAGTGGGCAACTATTGCCATTTTATGACCTGTGAACTTCAACTCCCAGAATTCCTGAGCCAGCATGAACAAGGATGGCTGCATTTACATTCTACTGAATGTATATTTTCCAAAATAATGTCCTTGAGATGTGTTAACTTCATGGACATGAAGGATTGGGGGAAATGAGCCATGTGGTATGCTGGGGCTTTCTCCTTTTTCTGTTGGTCTTCCCCACCTAGCCATTATTCTCTGAAATGATTACTAAAATGCATGCAATAGGGAAATTATAGGAAGACTGTTTCAAAGTAAGGTGTCCAACCTTGGCAACTTTAAGACTTGTGAACTTCAATTCCCAGAATTCCAGAGCCACCATGGTTAGTTAAAGTCTCCAGGTCATAAAGGGGCCACAATTGCCCTCTCCTGCTTTATGGCATGTTGCCAAGGCTTCTGTGTGCCTTTGTAATGGATAGTAACACTGATCTAGGAAACTGCAGTCATTTCAAACAGGCATCTACCATCCTTGTAGCATCAGCACCGGATTGCAGTTCAGTGGATTAGTTACGTTAAAGGGGAATATACAAGTAATAGCACTGTAGCAATATTACTTAGACTTTTATACTGTTTCATAGTGCTTTACAGCCTTCTCTGAGCAGTTTACAACATCCCTTTATTGCCCCCCAAAATCTGGGTCCTCATTTTACCAACCTTGGAAGGATGGAAGGCTGAGTCAACTTTGAGCCAGTCAGGATTGAACCTCTGATGGTTAGCATAATTAGCTTGCAATACTACATTCTAACCACTGCACCACCACGACTCCTGTAATCCTGAATTTACAACCACAATTGGGACCAGAATTTTCATTGCTAAGCAAGGCAGATCATGCCTGATTTTATAATATTTGTTGCCACAGTTGTTAAGTGAATCTCTGCTGTTGTTAAATGAATTGTATGGTCATTAAGTGAATACAGCTTCCCTGTTGACTTTGCTGGTCAGAAACCAACTGAGATGGTCTCAAATAGCAATCACATGATCCCAGGACACTATAACCATCGCAAATGCAAGCCTGTTGCCAAAAGTTTGATCATCTGACTGTGGGGATGCTGTGATGATTGTAAGTCTGAGGACCAGTCATAAGTCACTTAGTGCTGTTGTAACTTTGAACATTTCCTAAACCAATTGTTGTAAGTTGAGGATTACTTGTACTTCTTGACAAGCACCATGGTCCTTGTTCCACCAGGCACACTAAGGTTGTTAAAATTAATAGAAATATATTTTTCCTTAACCATCAACCTGTTAAAAAGGCAGTCCTGAACAAAACTGGCTGAAGTGGAGTCACTACAGAAGAAATGGTTTGTTTTAATTTAGTTTAGTTTAGTTTTAGTTTACTTTATTGTCATTGCACCTCGTACAATGAAATTAAATACTATCTTCAGTGTACATTATGACTATGAAAATAAACACAAACACACATCCTTCACATTGAATTGAAAACCTCTGATATTGCATTAATATTCAGACCTTGTTAAGAATTGTGTTCCCCTTTTTTTACTGACAAACTGATCTTTGATTTACATGCAATGAGACATCAGTGGGAGCTGATCAGTGTATTAATGAGACTCGCTCAACCAAAAAAGTCCTACAGCCTTACCTTGTTCTAAAAGAGCAAGGAGAAATCTTTTATCCAGAATGTGTTTCTGTTCTATTCTTTCTACCTTCTGCTCCACAACATCATGATTTTTTGGGAGGATGTTTTTGTTCCTTTCCTCTCAAGATGAAAAAGCCAATAACTAAAATGACTGAATAAAAAAAACCTAAATATCCTAGGGGAAAGAGAATTGATGTGCTCATACATAATGTGTGATCTTAGGGAGACATGCAGATTATTTAAGCATCCAAGTTCCATGTGTTTCCTCAATAACTCGTCCATCAAAATTTGACTTTAATATGAGGTTTGAACTTCCCTTTTATCAGTTTGAAGCTATGTCCCATGCTCTTGATTTCTGCTTAATATTGAAAACATTGCCCTCTAGAACCTTATTCACACAATTTAGTGGCATAGTGATTAGAATGCAGTATTGCAGGATGAATCTGCCGACTTCCAGCAGTTTGATCCTGACCGACTCAAGGTTGACTTGGCCTTCTATCCTTCCAAGGTTAGTGAAATGAGGACCCAGATTGTTGGGGACTAGATGCTGACTCTGGAAACCACTTAGAGGTCTCTGGTCTACGACTGTAATAAAATGAATTAAAACCACTTAGAGAGGGCTGTAAAGCACTGTAAAGCGGTATATAAGTGGCATTGCTATTGCTATTTTGCATGGGATGAATAATGGGAAGAAGAGGGGGTGGCATTTCTCTCCTTAAATTTTTCTTTTTACAATTTTACTCTTGAACAGCGGGAGGGCAGGGAGGAGGGGTTGGAAATAGGGTTTCCTACTGTTCCTCCCAAAGCTAAGAGGAATTAATTAGATCTGCCTGGGCATGTTTGCTTTACTATTCTTACTATGTCATTCCCACTATCTAGACAATCTGGGATGATGGGAAAAAAATAGCAGAAGAAAGAGATGCCTGGTTCCTAGAGTCTCGTCAAGCAGATTGGGTTTACTCTAGATCCTCCTCCTCCTCCCCCCAAGTATCTTCTCTGTTTCTAACATATCAAACAACTGTTAGCTTCCTATGTAAAGGTAAGGTCCCTTATATCCCGTGAAATCACTGTTTTATCCTGACCTACCATCCCCACCACCTGAATGTTGGGGCGGCTCTCTTTCTGCAGCCATACAGACTTTGCTTCACAAGATGCTCTGACCCATGGGTAGCTTACAAACAGTTTGTTGTCTACATCCAAATGGCTAGGTTTGCACTTTAGCTTGTTTAGATTAACAGAATTAGAAGGTACCTTGTAGGTCATCTAGTCCAACCCCTGCCCAGCAGACTAACAGTTCTGACAGATGGCAGTCTGTCCAATGTCTTCTTGAAAGCCTCCCATGATGAAGCCCACAACTTCCGAAGGCAACTTTTGTTCCATTGATTGTTCTCACTGTCAAGAAAATTTCTCCTTATTTCTAGGTTGAATCTCTCTTTGATCAGTTTCCATCCATTATTCCTTGTTGGGCCTTTGGCTGCCTTGGAAAATAGCTTGACCCCTTCTCCTCTCTGTGGCAGCCCCTCAGATATTGGAAGGCTGCTATCATGTCTCCCCTGGTCCTTCTCTTCACTAGACTAGCCATACCTAGTTCCTGTAACCGTTCTTCATATGTTTTAGTCTCCAGTCCCCTAAACTTGCACATGCTAAATCATCATCAGACCAAACTGACCTCATGAAGGCTGGGCATTAGCTGCTATTTTTAATGATAGAACAGTCAACTTGTGGTTCTCTGGAAGTTTCTGCACCCAAGATCCCTCACCAGTGACCATGTTATTTAGCCAGCACTGCTGGAGATACAGTTCAGCATCATCTACGTATGGAAAACAGGTTGAAAATCTTGACTGTTGAGAGGACAAAACTGCTTGCGGTCTCCCTCTCTAGTATCATCTTCTGTTTGGTGTGATAACAAGCAATATGTTGGCACTTTCAGGTTCCAACGGCCAGATAGATGCTCAGGTAGAATGATGCATGTGTATTCTTGAGTGGCTCCAGAAGCTGTGGGAAACACAGAGTTAATCTGGTGTAACTAGGCCAGCTCGACAGCTTGCTCTTGCCAGGACCTTGTTTTGCCATATCTGGGCAGTACGCCAAGTTCCTTCTGGCCGCTGTATAAAGTTGACGTAATCAGAGCCGAAAGCCTCTGCTAAACAAATGGGGCCACTTCTCCGCAGGAAAACTAAGGGGGTAGAGCCACAGACAAATCATTGTGGAAGAGAAGGCACGAGAGGTGTGCACTTGGCTTCTACCTGCACGGCCTAGAAATTAAATATGGCATCTTGGAAAGGGGTGGGGAGACTTTTGCTGCTCCAGAACAAAAGAGCTCAAAGTCATTGGGTTGACAGGGTGCCAGCTCTGCCACCCACTCCTAGCCTTGACTCTGTTGGAGAAGAAGAGGGTATCTGAGGACACATGGGGAACCACGGAGGGAGGCCCTATCATCAAGGCCAAGAGAGCATATGTTTTGGGAGAGGAGCTCTATATATTGGCATGTGTCTTTGGCAGTCTGCTTCACCTAGTCACCTTAGTTTGGAGAAGTTGCCACTTGAGGGGCCAGTCATAAATTATAAGCAAGGGTGTTGACCTTGGAGGAAGAAAAGCTCAAGTATCTTCATTTGGGCACTTTGGCCTGGTCTCCAACTTTCTCAGTCCCACCTTCTTTGCAAGTGTGCTGAGAAGATAAAACGGATGGGGGGAGAAGGCTTGTCCTCTGGACTACAACAAATGACATGGTTTGGCTACCTCATGCACCTAATTGCTTGTCTTGGAACCCTGGGTAGATGCTGCCCATTCATTCATCGCAGTGTTTTCCAACCTGGACAGCTTCCAGAAATATGGGTATGGACCCCAAGTCCCAGAATTTCCGACCAGCATGGGAATTGCAGAAGACCACATTTCTGGAAGCTTCTCTGGTTGGGAAATACAGTGCATAATTCTAGGACGGACAGTGTGACTTTGAATAAGAAACTTCCTGTCTTTCTGTGCAGCTGCTAATGTCTTGCTTCCTGCCTGCTTCCCTCTAGTCTTATCTGCTGCTGTGAATCTGAGAGGCAGTGACCGGTCTCCCTGTGTGGCCTTGGATCCTGCACCCAGCCCCTTCACCTCCCTGTAGCCAATGACCCCCATGAACCCAATGAAACCATCGCTCCCTCCCACCCCGCATGGGTGAGTATGATACAGCTTGCCTCCTCTATCAGCTTTACACATGCCTCTTTTCATCTGACCCTGGAGGTTTGCTGTTCGGTAACTCTTGTAATGTGGGCACAGGGCTCAGCATCCTGATCTCTTTCCTTTTGCTAATGTCTCCAGCCCTGAGGGTTGCAAAAAGGCTGGAAATACAATGGAGCCCTTGGGTGGAATGCAGAGTTTCCCATCCCTGAGTGTCCAGCAATTCTTGTTTCCCTTTTGGAAATTACCACCTAATAAAAGGAAGGGGGACATGCAGTCCTTGAATTACAGCCACAGTTGGAACTGGAATTGCTATTGTTAAGCAGTCAGGCCCAATTTTACAGTTGTTAAGCAAATCATGCAGTTGTTAAGCGAATCTGGCTTTCCACCTTTGACTTTTGCTTGTTGGAAGTCAGCTGAGAAAGTCACCAATGGTGATCATGTGACCCCAGGAGGCTGCAACTATGGTAAATACACGTCAATTGCCAAGCACTTAAATTTTGATCACATGACTCTGGTAGTGCTGCAGTGGTTGTAAGAGAACTGGGTGAAGTCATTGTAACTTCACGCAGCGGCTAAATGAAGGGTTGTAAGTTGAGGACTACCTCCAAGATGCACTTTCAGTTGGCCATTAAGGTCATTAGCAGTGTCGTAGAGTCAGGATAAACCAGAATCTGTTGCAGTTCCTTGAATTTTTGGGATGAGGGAAGGCTGCTTTAAGCTGCAGACTGCATACTTCAAGGTACAGAAAGGTGACCATAAAATGGGCAGATGGCAAAATAAGGTGAGTGACCACTGCTTATCTCCTAGGAACTGCCCATCCTTACTTATGAATCCTAAGGTTCCTCTCCTCCGTAGGGTTTAAAGGCTGCACTGTAGAAAGCCCGTAAGTGCACCAAAAGTTTGGGAAAACCACATCCCATCAAAACTGGAGCTTTCCCCTGCAATTTTGCTGTCTTCCTCATGCCTGGAATTTGCTGAAAACAAGAGACTTCATTTTATGAACATGACCCATAAGTACCTAGCAATCCTATTTTTTTAATTTGCTCAGGATGGCTTGCTTGCTGTTTCCTCGTATCCAGTTGCAAATACCACCCCCGTTTCCCCCTGTGCCCCTTCGCTGAACACTTCCCCAGAGGTTCCTAATTGCTGGCATGGCACCTCAGCCGTGTATTGTTTTGTTTTCCTTTCTAGTGATGGTTCATATGCCTACGAGTCAATTCCTTGGCAACAGACTACCAATCAGCCTGCAGGATCTCTCTCGGTGGTAACCACTGTTTGGGGCGTCAGCAACACATCCCAAAGCCAGGTACCCTTTGCAGCCTTCAAAAGGTGGGGGGAGAGGACGGTGGATGGATGGGTGGGGGGTGGATATGGGATTCCCCCTGTTCAACCCCCTGTCAAATTTTGCTGAAGCAAGACCCTGGAACAGGTGTCCCTAGGCCATTCTTTTTACAGGGGGTGGATCAGAGAATTTATTTTTACTTAAAATTGTATTTGAGCTGCCCTTAAAAGTCCCCTTTCAAGCTTCATGCAACTCTGTGCAGCAATACATGGAAACAACAATATCAAACTAGCAATTATCACTAAAGCCAGTTGCCCAGAAATACAATTCATAAAAGCCTCGACTGAGAAAAAGGTGAGTTTTTACAACCCAAGTCTTCTTTCTTTCCAAGGGAGGTATTTTTCCCCCATAAACATCCTTTTTCTCAAAAAGGCACCTCCAGTCATGCAGGAAAAGAGGGCGGTGAAAGGGACTACCCCATCTCTGCTGAAAGGAGACCAGAAACGAGTCATCTACATGAAAAAAATTCCCAGTGGACCCTTCTGCCACCCCTGTTCCAGTTTGATCCATGAAGTTTCACATTAGCAGAGAGAGCTACCAAGAATCACACAAGGGCCTTTCCCTGCCAAGCCCCATCCCACCCCAATTCCTGATACAAAACAGGTAGAAAAAAAAAAAAAGATGAAGTTTACTTCCAGGTCTAGTACCAGTCTTTCCACATAAATATTTTATTTTTGTTTATCTGAAACTCATCTACTAGCTTGAGGTGTCTATCTTCTGGTACATTTCAATCTTCAACTGTTTTGCAAGGAACGAGGCCATACTATGCAAAGTGAAAGTTTCCAAAGGAAGTAGCTATGTTAATTTGTTACAGTAAAGGAAAACGACACAGAGAGGCATTTAGCATTTTACACTAATTAGTTTTCACAGCTTCATTTTGGTAAAGCCAGAAGCTCAATCCACAAAACAAACTGAAAACATTTGTGGCTTAAGAGGAGACAAAATTATTTGTTTATAAAAGTGAGCTTAAAGGCAAGCAAGCAATATGTAAAATGAGCCACATGTAATTCAGCTATGTACCCTGCATATTTAACAACTTAAATTAATAACACAATTCTAAACGTTCAGTGGGTCTCCTTCACTCTTAAAAGTAGTTAAAATTGCCACAGTGAATGTGCTTTCCTGGGAAATGAGTTTCTTCAAATTCATTTGGGACCTGTGTCTGAACAGGCCTGAGTTGAATGTTGAGTCAACATCATTTATTAAACGTATATTCTACTTTTTCTCCAGAAACATAAAGCTGTATTTTAATACCTCTTCCTTCCATTTTTCCTACAACAAGGCTGTGAAGTAGACTAGTTGTGAGATAATGTCTGGGCTAAAGTCCTGCAGTGAACTGAGAATGGATTTAACCCGACACCTTAATTTATATTACCCTGATTCTTTTTCTGACATCTGCTGGTGAGATATTACATTGACCAGGAATTGCCAAATATTCTCAACTGAAGTCTCATCTGTTGAGGAAGAGATATTGGACTTTTCACGAGCAACACAACAGCCTCTTTCATCTTTGAGGCCTTTCAGGGAAGAAAAAGTCTTGTTTGCTTGAAGCACATTTGCTTTCGTTTGGTCTCTTTAAATGGATTTGGATCTCAGAATTACCTGAAACTCATCTGATTTAAAATGGAAGGAATTCTGAGAAATAAAATTCGTAAAAATCAGAGTAATATAAATTAAGGTGTTGGGTTAAGCCCAATGAAGTTCTTCTGAAAAAAGTCAGGAAGCACAACCTTCCTGACAGTCTTTCTAGTTGTTTTCTCGACTCCTCGCTTCACTGATAATTTAACTTAGCAATAGCAGATATGTTATTTATTCCAGATTAAATAGCCTGAGCAGATTCCAAAGTTTGAGGGTTGGAAGACACATTGGCAATAAGGTATCAGGCTAAGATGGGCCTTCCCTAATTTTTTCTCTGCCCTATAAATTTTATATGGTTTTTAAAAGCTAAAAGAAGCTCCCCGTTTCCCCCTCACCATTCCCCCATACATATCATACTTTTAGGGGTTGCAAGCCTGAATTTACTTAGTCTACAAAGAAATGAAGGAGAAATCCAGTTCACCTCTGATGCTTTTTGCAGCAAGTTGCTGAGATTCTCTAAGAAAAATAATGGTCAGTCATTCTCATACATCTTGGTCTTGATAGATGCATTATGCAGAAGAAGCTGCTAGGACTGGATGTAAACTCAGTTCAGATACAAAATAAATTTCTGGACTTAGAGCGTGCGTGGAAACACCTGATTTTTAAAATATCTGGATTCTGACTTCCTATCTCATACCTCTCCACATCTTGCTTGACCACAAGTAGATCCTTGCATTGCTGATCTAACTGAATTCTCTCTCCTCCCTTGATCTTTTGCAGGTTTTTGGAAATCCCATGGGTCCTGGAGGAAACACCGCTGGCAATCCCATGATGCCCAGCGTGGCCAGCAGTGGCTCTGGCATGAACTCACCACAATTTATGGGACAGCAGCCTTTCCCTGAGGGTTCCACAGGCAAAGGTTACGTGCAACCTGGGATGTACAGCCGCAGTTCATACCCTGGAGGGCCAGGCTTCACCACAAGGTAGGTCCTAGTTGGCAAGTTGGATCAGCAGGTGTGGCGCCTTTGATGGGAAATTATTAACAAATTGTTAATTTGTTGAAACAATCACAGTGAGCAGAAGTTACACAATACATGAAGCCCCAAGCCTGTCCTGGATGAGTTACACAACAGTGAATTGTTCACAAGCAAATATATGACCTCCATATCATGATATCCTGCTAGGATTTCACCTGGTTGATTGTTTTTGGAACTACTAGTGTGCAATCAGCTAAACAAGTGATTGTGCATTGAACCAAGAGAGATGGTTCATTGGTGGCATTTCTGTCTGCCCATGGTGATTTTCACTGAGCTATTGATTACCCATTGTATTTTATTTCTTTGTTTGGTACTCACTTCAAAACTGATAGTCTTCTTGAAGGCAGTAAATTTGGTTATAATCTGAAAAGATAAACAGTCACTAGCAAACAAACTGAAAGAGACTTCTCAGAAGGTCACCTGTGTATGTCTACAAGTGAGAAAGATCTCCCAGGGAAGTTTCTCATATCTCATCCTCTCTCCTGCATCTGCCACCTTAGCTCCAATCAGCATTTTTCAACATCAGCAGCTTAGTTAAAACAGGGGGCAGTGCTTTGCCTACCTAGGAATTAATCCTCCTCAACAACAGGACTTACTTTTGAACAAAATTACATAGCAGTCCATTGTTGATTAAACACTCACCCATTAGCCCATTTAATGATTGTCATATCTGGGGCTCAGAAGAAACTTCTCCCTGCTTTTCTCATTCATATATGGCAGAAGATGGCCTTCTTCAGTTCGGCTCATTGGAGCCACACACTCTTTATTTGAGTTTTCTTGTTTTACATTTCTAAGCTGCCCTGCCTCAATAAAGCCAGAGAATGAAATTCCCAATTGCTTTTCAGAATTTAATATTGTCCACTACACATGCTCAATGACTGCTTAACCGTGTCTATAAAAATTGTCCTACCCTAAAGCCAGAGTTCTGTGGTATTCTGGAAATAATTTCCAGCCTTCATAATTTGACAAATACCTGTAGTGCAGCCTTCAAAAATTACTTTTGATGTACCCTGGTTATGGCATAGACTTGGCTTAAGGATTCCTGGAGGACACGCCATTCCATGCAGTTCCAAGTGCAGTGGTACCTTGGCATTCATTGTTAATGGGTTCTGGGAGGCACAATGAGTACTAGAAATGATTAGTGCCAAACAAACCACGTGACTAAGGTGTGACCCCTTGTTTTGGCTGGAAAGGATAGCAAGTCATGAGGTATCCGATACCGACAAGTTCCAGGTTGTGCACCAAGTACCAAACAAACAATAAGTTTTGGGACAACATTTTTGCACCAAAATGGATCAAGTACCAAATTCAGCAATTTTTAGAGTACCGAGGTACCCCTGCATTTGTTTTCCTGTGGCTTGTCGGTGTGATTTCTGACAGACCATGAATTCACAGAGCTTAGGGGCAGAACATAGGAGAGTACTAAGGTTAAGCAAATTGACGCTTCCTTGGAGGAGTTGCAGTGATAGTTCCTGCTGGACAGTTCAAACTGAATCCACACATTTTTTTTGTAAATTTATTTTATTTTATTTAAGGTACATACAATTCATCTTCCATTTAATGGTGTGTCATCTGGGTACAAATATCTTGTGCAATAACAATTAAAATTTACATCCATGTTCATTACTTTGGTATTAATTATCTATTCTCTATCTTATTTTTATCTTAATATACATAATATCTCTATTACTATAACACTCCTCTTCTTAGCATGTTTAATTCTATAAACTTATTTTCACTAATCTATTAGCTATTTCTAGCTTTCATATTTTCTCTCTAGCCATCGATAAAATAGTTCCCATATCTTATAATATTCAGTTGGCTCCTTTTTAATTGCAAGTGTTAATCTATTCATTTCTGCACATTCTAATATTTTTCTAATCACATTTTTATCAGTAGAAATCTCTGCTTTTCCAATTTTGAGAAAACACAATTCTAGCTACAGTTAATACATGGACAATCAAATATACTTTCTCTTCACTGTACATTTCAGATAAGATCCTCAACAGGAATATTTCAGGTTTTAAGTCAATATGCTGTTGTATCATCTTTTCCCACCATGTATGTATTTTTGTCCGATATTTTTAGCTTCTACACATGACCCAGGTGTTCGTTGGCATTTCCAACATTTAGCTGATTTATCTTTAAACATCCTTGCCAATCTCACCAGTGCTAAATGCTGTCTATAAAACATCTTATACAAGTTTTCTTTAAATGCAGTTGACATTGTTAACTTATAATTGCTATCCCACAACTTCTGCCATTTATCTAATTCTATTGTATAACCAATTTTTTTGCCCATGCTATCATTGTCTCCTTCACTTGTTCCTCTTCCAATTTAATGCCCAACAGGTAGTTATACAATTTTTTATCAACCTTTCTTCTGTTCCAGTTAGTATCTTATCCAGTTCTGTCAATTCTGTATAGAAACCATATAATTTTACATCTTTTTCATATCTAGATTGTATTTGCATGTGTGAATACCAAACCATTTCGATCCCTTGCTCATCCAGTTCTTGTTTAGATTTGAGCTCACCCTTTTCATTCAAAATATATTTGTATCTGACCACATTTCCCATATTAAAAACATTTGGGTGAATAAGTACTTTCATTGTTGAAAGCCAAACTGGTATTTTCAAATAGTGCCGTTCTCTGATTTTCTCCCATACTAACAATAAAGCATTTCTTATATAGTGTCTTTGAAAGTAACCATGTATCTGAATACACACATTGAACTAAGTCATAACATGATTTGCTCTCTTGCATTTAAATGTGTTGGGTGAACTCTGCCATTTCGATTTGTAAACCTGAGTTTGTGTGGCTAAGCAAACCATGGGTTAGTGGGAACCTACTCTGAGAATCTCCCTTACTACTCCCCTCTGTCTGTCTCTCTTGGGAAAAAAGGTCATTTTCTTCTTTCCCTGGAATCCTAAAATAGTTGCAACATTCCTTCTTTAACGTTTCCATATAATTAGTGAATCAACCCCATGTGCCAGGAGGAGAGTCACCAGAGAGATAGGAAGAGATGAGTTTGTTTGTAATTGTACCCAGAGTCAGCCCCTTTCTGCTATTCCTGGTGCCAATTCGGTGGGAGAAAGGCTGTGTATGTGTTATGGCCATCTCATAGTCACAGGTCTGCTTAACTAATATCCCAGATGTTTTACTTGTACATCGTCACCTTTCCTTGCCTCAATGGGCACCTCAGCTCCTTCCACTGCATGGAAGCTGAAGATACCATGGGGATTCTTATGGTATCTCCAAAACATTTTATCAAGATGTAGACATTCAGCCTGTCATTAGCATCTGAGGAATTGGGTTTGACAACCAGCACCTGGGAGCCTAGAAAGAAGCATGCTTTCTCTGTCTCTCCCTTTTTAATGATGAGCATCCCACATCTTAATTATATTTCTTGATTTCCTATGATCTTTTACTTGCTCCATGCATGCATACCTGTTCAACTACATTGCAAAACAACAAAAGAAGTTATCCCAATGTTTGCCATTATAATTTGGACAGGAATCTCAGAAGCTGAGAGCGATGTAGTTTATGACCAATAGTATTTAAGATTAAAATATTCATAGCCAGTGTCTTTAAAAAACAGGACTCAATGTAGCCCTTCTCTCTGTTCCATTCACATTTCTTAAATGTCACAATTCCTGTACTTGTTTTTCCTCCATTTAGCAGCAGTTCTGAGATCTCTTAATTCAGGGATCTCCAGCCCCCGGTCTGCGGTCTGCAGCATGCCAGCAACCGGGCTACAAGTGAAGCCCCATCTGCAGATGCAGGTAGCATGCAAAACCATGTCCCCTCTGGTCTGCAGAGAAACCTTTCTTCATGGAACTGGTCCCTGGTACTCAAAAGGACTTCCAACACTAGATTGTGGCCACCATTAGAGTGTACAGAACATATGCCACCTGTCTATAAACCCTGTCTTTTCTCCAGTTATGCAGGGAGCCCAAATGGCCCAGGGGGAATGGGCATTCCTTCTCATACTGGGAGACCCCCGGCAGACTTCACCCAAGCAGCCGCTGCAGCTGCTGTAGCAGCTGCAGCAGCCACGGCCACGGCCACAGCCACAGCCACAGTTGCTGCCTTGCAAGAAAAGCAGAGCCAGGAGTTGAGTCAGTATGGAGCGGTAAGCTGAGCATGTTTGTTTAATGTGGGATAAGGGTGATGGAAAGTGCTAACCAGATGGCGGAAGAGATGCATGATGGGAGAGCTGTGCCATCTATTTATATTTTGTGATAACAAGTCCAAGAGGCAGGATTATGAAACATTCAGTAGCACCTTCCCAGAGATGGTGCCACTTCAGAAAGCCAAGGAATCACATGCAGTCAGTCCACAAGTTACAGGTTGTCCACTCCTAGAATACCGGATGTGGATATACTCTCTCCTCCTCTTTCTGTTCTTCAACCCAAAACATGGGTTGAAGTCAAAGAATGAAATTGTGTGAATAATACAGGGCAGCAGGGCTGTGTGTTTTTGGAAGTAACTAAGGAGTTCCATAAACAATGATCAGAATAAGAGTTGGAAGGGACCTTGGAGGTCTTCTAGTCCAACCCCCTGGCTCAAGCAAAACGCCTATACCATTCCAGACAAGTGACTGTCCAGTTTCTTCTTTAAAGGTTAAAATGACAGAGCACTCACAACTTTAGAAGGCAAATTATGAGGTAGATTTATTCTCTTTTGCTGCAGAGATAGCCACAGAGGTAAAAGCCATGGAGACAGGAATTATATAGAAGGAAATTTCATTTGACATATCCATAGAGAGGTGTTCAATCAAGAGATGATATTCCCTCTCATGCTTAGAAATCAGGTCTTCCTGCTCATCTGCAAGGAATCTGGGATCACAGCATAGTGACCAAGATGACCTGCAAACTTTCTATATGGTTCCTTGTGATAATCTAAAACTGGCTGCACTGTTCAAGTATAAAGTCTTCCAGTTCATTGTTTATTGTTACTGCTGGCTACACTACATCTCAAAGTAGTTCTCCTTGGCTTTTATTTGGCTTTCTCTTCCTTTATTGAAATGCCAGGGATCTTCTGTGTACAAGTAGACACAATGTCATTCTTTGGATCTAGTCTTCAGCAGCAGCTTCAGATAATGGACTGTGCACATAACGGGAAGACAGTGGTCTATCAATGCTAGCACAGCCGATGTAGAAAAATGAATAAATCCTGGTAGTCAGAATACACAAATAAGGGAGGGGTCATTCACTTTTTGGCCCCAAATCTATGCATCAAAATGAGGCGTCTGAAATTGTTCACTGAGAAATGAGCACAGTTAACTTTACAAGGTCTTAGAGTTGAAATAATTTTGAGCCAAAGTGAGGAACCTGCAAATGAAAGTGCTATGGCTTACAGTTGATGTGCCATTTCGTGTCTGTCTGGTGCTAAAATGCCAGCTGGATTGAATAGAAACATTAGAATTGTGACTACTATAACATCCAGTAGTTGATCCTACAAACCCATTTCCCTAAGGTCTGGCTTTGTGTCAAATCCTATTTAACTTCTTTCCCTTTTTTTTCTGGAGATGGGTGCTGCGCAGCCTTTCAACAATCAATTCCTCCCTCATTCGGGACCTCGAGGACCAACTGTACCTCCTGGGATGAATCCAGCCAGCATGTTGAACGCCTCTGGGATGTCACCCATGAACATGAACACAGCAAGGACTCCTGCAATGAGCGCCCTGTATGCTGGGCAGAGGATGCCACAACATGGCTACCCTACTCCACCACAAGGCCAGCAGATACCCCGGCAAAATGTCAAGAGAACTTATTCCAGTGAGGTGTGTATCAAAGGTGGAAGGGTTTTGAAGCTCAAGTTTTGGAGCCTTAGGTTATAGCTTGAGTCCTTTGCCAAGGAGTGTCAGTCTTGCCCATCTGAGTATCATTCCATTGTGCTGCAGCTATAATTCTAGAATTTCCAACCAACAGGACCTTTGGTGTCTGGGCATATAATTCCATTATGCCCAGTGTGAGAGGACAGGAGGGGGTGGTTGTGTTTGAGAAAGTAAAATAGCTGAAGCAACCTAAGACAAATAGAAGAGTTATTCACAAAAAGAAGTAGTGAAGGAATAGGAGTTACACTAGAATTAAGAAAGAGTGGTGTAGTAAACAGTGAGTACTAGCTTTTGAGGACTTGTGGGTGTGTTGCCTAGAGACCAGGTCACAGAGTGCAGATTTTGCAGAAACTAGTCGACGTCCTACATCCAACTACAAGAACTCAGTCTAAGGAAAAGGAGAGGATAAAGCAGAAACAGGAAGGGAAGGAACCTGGGATTCTTCCTACCCAAAACTACAGTAGACCACGACTTGCAACAATTCATTTAGTGACTGTTCAAAGTTATAAGGGCTCTGAAAAAAATGACATGACCATTTTTCACAGTTACGACCTTTGCAGCATCCCCATGATCATGTGATCAACATTCAGACATTTGGCAACTGACTCATATTTATGACGGCGGCTGTGTCCTGGGATCATGTGATCCCCTTTTGCAAACTTCTGGCAAGCAAAGTCAATGGGGAAGCCAGATTCACTTAACAACCATGTTACTAATGTAACAACTGCATGATTCAATTAACAACTGTGGCAAGAAAGGTCATAAAATGGGGCAAAACTCACTTAACAAATGTCTCACTTAACTACAGAAATGTTGGACTCACTTGATTATAAGTTGAAGGCTACTTGTACTCCTAGTTTTGAAGCTCACTAACCTGGGCTCCAACCAATAAAAGAATCTCTGACATCAAGATAGCATGAGGTGATGAAATTGTTGCAAGAGATAAACCGAAAGAGGAAAGTATGTTAGAATTATTAAGTATGTTGGACATACTGAGCTCCCTCCTGAAATATTGATAACTGCCTATTTCCTGGGCCTGAAGATTTCATCCAGACTTAAAATGAATGAAATAGAGCCTAGCAATTAACATTCTTGGTCTGATCTGGATGCCTACAATGAGGGAACATGTTAGTTTCTTAACTGACTGAAACGTTACCCTTGCTGAATCGTTCAGTCTCACTGACAGTACCCTGAGACAAGATGGCAGTGACCACACCGGCCACCCTATAATGAAATCTAGAAATGTATGCCAGGAGCCTGTCCCAAAATGTGGGGGCATCCAGCAGAATTCCCCAGAACACAGAGGAGAGTCATTTGCAAGCTACCTAGAGCCCCACCCCACCCCAGCATTTCTCTTGAGGCTCCCAGAGCCAGGGAAGATTGGGTGGGACAAACATTTTTCAAGGGTTTGATGGGTTATGGAGCCAGTGGACAGCAGAGACATAAGATACCCTTAAACCTCCCCCAGTTGATTTTTCCAGGAGATGCCTAAACTCACTGAACGTCTTGATGTACTTCTTGTTAATCCCTTCCTCAATTTATTATTTTTAAAGCAGTTTACAGATTTAGGCAGCAACATTGCCTTTTTTCTGGATCTCTTCCAGGGTTATCCAGGACAACAATATATACAAGGTGGCCAGTATCCTTCTCAAGCCGGACAGTACACCACAAATGTGCCTCAACCATCTGCTTCGTCACCCTCCTATCCTGGTCACCGGTTGCCACTGCAACAGGGAGTGAGCCATTATCTTTCTGCCTCCAGTACTAGCGGCCCATACTATAAGGTACCCCGTTGCTATGGTAACAGCTGTACCAGATTCTCAGTGAAGGTGAAAGAGACCTACAGACATTCATTCTGTAAGGAGAGAAAGCAGATTCCTAATGGAATGATGAATGCATCAAGAGAACATCTCCCTAAGGAAGGAGGGAGATATCTGTATTTTCACTAGTTTTTTTTTTTTTTTGCTATTATTCTGGTGATTTTGTAAGGAAAGCCTCCTCCAACCTGGGTGCCCTTCAGATGTGGGATCTTCAGCTACCAAAATTCTGGGCAATGATCATGGAGGATTCTAAAGCGGGAAACCCATCATCCTGAAAATAGTTGGGGAACTTTAAGGTTCTAATAAAATACTCTGTTCTAATCTTCAGCTAGCAGTCATAAGAACAATTCTTCCCAACCAGAGTCAGTGCAGGTTGATTGAATAATTTCACAGGGGAAGAAGAAAAAGTTCTCTCAAGTTTATAGAGTAAGCCAGCAATAAAGGGGGGGGCATTGTTTCTTGGGTCTTAATTCAATGCATCCACTTGTTCCTGGGGAAACTGATCCAGATCCTTTTTCTTTTAGTTCACTTAATCCCATCACACACCTCTTGAATCTTCAATTTGTGCTGAGGTGTAATAAAGGTGTTTTTTTTTTTGTTTGGTTTACTGCACTGTATGAATCTAGTCTTTATCATTTGTAAACCTTGGTTGCAGTTTAGTTCAAGCATCCTCAGTCTGGTTCTCTTTCAAATAGATTTGATTTCCCTTCTCCAAATCTGTAGCCAGCCTAGACTTTCCAGTAGAAAAGTTGCATCCCTCTGCAGAACACCCTGTTGGGCAAGACTATCTTTCCATACTGTGTGAGCCCAACTAAGGTACACATTGGTGTATTGTATAAATGCAGATGAATGGATGTTTCTTTGGTGCAGTCTCAGACCAGCAATATAAAATAGCCTACAAGAACAATAATGCTACAGTATATACAGGAAGTCCTTTATTTACAACTAATTGTTTAGTGACTGAAGTTACAATGGCATTGAAAAAAGTTACTTGAAACAGGTTGTCACAGTTACAACCATTACATCCTCCCACAGTCCCATGATCAAAATTCAGGCACTTGGCAATCAGCATATATTTACAATGGTTATTTGCAATCTTCCCAGTTGTTTTCTGAGCAAAGTCGATGAGGGAAGCCAAATTCATTTAGAGACCATTTCATTCACTTAACCCTGCAGTGATTCATTTAAAACTCACAGCAAAAAGGTTTTGAAATTGGGTGCAACTCACTTAATAGACTTGCTTAGCAGTGGGAATTCTGGCCTCAATTGTGGTCATAAGATGAGGACTACCTGCAATAAGAAAAAGAGTTACATCAACATAATATGGGTGGAAGGACTTTAAATCAGGCCTGAGAGGAAGTTCTATAATGGTTAGGTGCTGAGATATTTAGCTGGCTGCATGCTCTTCCCTTTGTTAGGGACTTTATTCAACTTGTTTGCTGTTCGGTGTCCAGTATTCAACATTGAAGAAACACACAACTTGTAGAATTTGCTCCTTATAACAGTTCATGCACAGCAAACTCTTTGGAATTTTCAATTTCATTGTACACATGTTGTGCATTGACAATAAACGTTTGATCTGATTTGGAAACAGATTTCAAGTAAGCAGTCCAATGCAGCTAAGCCCTCTTTTGGGCTGAAGAAAATTGATCAAAAATCACTAGCAAGGTCAGACCCTAATACAGGGCTGTCAAACTCCTGGCCCGTGGGCCGGATGCATCATGTGCTGGCCATGCCCACGCTCGGTTTAGTGAAGTGGGGGGGGGAGTCCTGATACGTCATATGACACTGCTGTGATGACGTGAGTTTGACACCCCTGCCCTAGTATAACATGGGAATTGAGCAGTCTTCTGTTTGTCATTGGTTGCTCTTGGGATAAAATGAGACTGTAGAATTATGAAACCTATTCAGTATTCTTTGAAGCAGCATTTCTTAACCTTGGCACCTTTACGATATGTGGACTTCACCTCCCATGCTGGCTGGGAAATCCTAGGAGCTGAAGTCCACACATCTTAAAAGTTACAAAAATTGATTTACTCAGATTACTCTAATAACAAATGTTTTTGACTTTTCTCTTTCCAGCCTACTGATCAGTTCAATGGTCAAAATGCCAGTTTCAATGGTGGCAATTTCAACAGCTATGGACAAGCTACTATGAATGGGGTGAGTTCTATTGTTTGCTCCTGACGAGGCATTCTAAGGTATTTGGCAATAATGTAGAGCAGTGGTGGCACAGCAGCTAGAATGCAGTATTGCAGGCTAACTTTGCCGACTGCCAACAGTTTGATCCTCAGTGGCTCAAGGTTGATTCAGCCTTCCCTCCTTCCAAAGTCCGTAAAATGAGGACCCAGATTGTGGGGGACAATATGCTGATTCTGTAAACTGTTTAGAGAGAGCTGTAAAGCACTGTGGCGTGGTACATAAGTGCTATTGCTATTGTTAGGTGCCAGGTGTTATCTCTCTGCCATATTTCTACAACTTCTGAAGGCAGGCAGTTCCATTGGTTGATAGTTCTTACTATCAGGAAATTTCTCCTTAGTTCCAGGTTTCTTCTCTCTTTAATCAGTTTTATCAGTTTAATCAGTTTAATCCATTATTTCTGGTCCTGCTTTCTGGTGCTTTGACAAATGGGTTGACCCCCTCTTCTTTGTGGCAGCCCCTCAAATATTGGAACACTTGCTATTGTGTCACCCCCTAGTCCTTTTTACTAGGCTAGACAGCCCCAATTCCTGCAACTGTTCTTCCTACGTTTTAGTCTCCAGCTCCCCATCTTTGACAGTTCTTTACCAATCTTCTCTGCATTCCAGGGTGGCTTATTCATGTGTCTTACATAGATTCACAAAGTTCTTCCACCTAGAACATACCTTCATACTTTCCCTCATTCATCCCTTTCTCTTTCCTTTTACATACAAAGCACAACATCCTGCTCTTGCTGGGTTCATTTCTTGACTGGCCTCTTTTCCATTCTTATCCCACTTGAAAAAAAATGGAGAAACACTTCTGCCACCTGCGTTAAAGAAAAGGGGTATATGTGTTAACAAGAACTGCACTGTCTTGCATCTTTTTGCAAGTTATTTTTTGTCCATTTTTAATACTTTTCTCCGGTGTCATCTCAAGGGGTTAGCTCCTATTCTCTATTATGGGTCAGAGTTGCCTTTTTCACTCCAAGAGAATAATGTTACATTTTTAACTTCCAAGAGCCTTCCCTTGGTATGGCCAAAGATGGGTGTATTTTTTTCTCAACTGTTTAACTGGGGGGGGAAAGGATATTTTGGGGGAAATTGAAATATGCAGCACAGGAGATAGTTTTCACATGGTAAAAAGCACACAACCTGATGCCGGATCTTGCAGTCCCCAAAATAAGATACAGGTGTAAACTCTGTCTCTTATATACAAGAGAGTAGTTTCTAGTGCTTTTCATAAAAGTAGGTGAAAGAAAAGGCAAGAAGTTGGACGTTGATTGAAGTATAAATAGAACTCTTATTTGGTACACAGAGATCACAATGTGATTAAAGTAAATCAGGAAGTCTTGCGTCTTTATGCCCTTTACCCACTGCCAATTCAAGCTTGAGAAGGCTGACATGCAATATTTTTTTTGGCGATCTGTAAAGATAAAAGGAAATGGTTGCTTCTGTAAAACACTTGGCCCATTCATAGGTGGCTGAGGACTAGCGAAAAATGAGAACAGGCCAGTCGCCAGGTTCCAGCTGAAAAGTCCAAAAGAGGAAATCAGCCATGTAAAAACAAACTGGATTCTGCTCACTGTTGTGAGCTGAATGGCCCCAGGAAGAAGAAACACTGCCTTGATCTTGCATTGAGAGTTACATTTTGTAGTAGTTCTTGCGTAAACGATTTGTAAGGGTTTGATACTTTAAAGCAGGGGTGCCCAACCTTGGCAACTGTAAGACTGTCAATTTCAACTCCTGGCTGGGGAATTCTGGGAGCTGAAGTCCACAAGTCTTAAAGTTGCCAAGGTTGGACACCCCTGCTTTAAACAGTCTACCTATAATTCTTCCTATTGCATAATTCTAAGTATAGGTAGTCCTCAACTTATAACAGTTCATTTCGTGACTGTTCAAAGTTACAATGGGACTGAAAAAAGTGACCTTATGACCATTTTTCACATTTACAACCATTGCAGCATCCTCATGGTCATACGATCAGCTTTTTGGCAACTGATTCATATTTATGACCATTGCATGTGCTCCCAAGCAAAATCAATGGTGAAGCCAGATTCACTTAACGTTACTAAACAACTGCAATAATTCACTTAACAATGTAAATTTTGGGCTCAATTGTGGTCATAAGTCAAGGACTATTTGTAATCATTTTAAGCAATAATGGTTGGGTGGGAGAGACCCACATAAAAAAAGGTGAGGAAGCCTTAGCACATGGATGTGCCAATTTTTCCCACTCCTTTGTGTCCATGAGGTTAATACATCTCAAGGATATTAGTTTGGAAAATACATATTCAGTAGGATGTAAATGCAGCCATATTTCTTCTGGTTCAATATTCAGAAGACTTTCAACTTGTACTCTATAGTGTTAAAGTTTGAGATTGTTTTTACTGGAAGGTGGGCTGAAGCTTCATAAGATTTGATAATGTCTGAGTTATGATTCTGTTCTCTTTTTAGCCGGGAAGATCCATGCCTGGTTATCCAAGCTCTCCTTTACCTGGTAATCCCACACCTCCAATGACCCCTGGAAGTAATATCCCTCCCTACATGTCCCCAGGACAGGATGTGAAGTCACCATTCCTTCCAGACATCAAACCCAATATCAATTCTTTGCATCCTTCTCCCTCTCCCAACATTGGTTCTTTGCATCCTTCACCATCTGGTAAGTCTTGGACACTGAGAAAGTCCTTCCAATCTGGCTGATTTATGGCTTCCCCCAGCTAAAGAGCACATGAGACATCATTTAATAATGACAATTCACTGGTTAATTGATTTATTCATTTACAATATTTATAGACCATCTCAGTTGTGAGACTTGGGGTAGTACACAATAAGGTAGGAAACCAACATAGCATTTAAGTGGCAAAGCTTTTCTTGACTACAATTCCGTTTTGCAAAACTCACATTTTTAGCAAGAAATGGATGTCTCCCTCATTCCCTCATTATTTTTTAAGGAACAAGGCATCTTTCCCCAAAAGGTATTTGAAAAATGAGGTGCCCAGTTCACACAGATGTGCCTGTACTTCTCAATGCACCCGCTGCAACTCAAAATGCTTGAGTCCTGGAGAAACTTCCCCTCTAGATTCTACATATTCACTGGACTCTGGACCTTGATGTGAATTTAGGACTTCTTGCAGAGCAATGGAATTTTGAGGGTCAGGTGTGTTCCGTGGCAGTTAAGGAATGGCAGTTTGGTGCTGGGAGAAAAAATCTTGAGAGACTTCCTTAACTTGCAGTGGGAATAGAAAGAAGAGAGAGTGCCAAAATTCGTTCCCCAAATGCTTGCAAAATTTGACAGAATTAGGGGAAGGAAAGGAGACGACAGCCCTCCTGATGGAGTCAAGACAGAAGCCAGGCCTGTTCTTCACACCACCTGCAGCACTTTTCCACCTGGTTGCCCCTTGCCATGTCCCACAGCCCAGACAATATCTTACTATGTCCCCTGTTGCTGGGTCAGCCTGTTTCCACCCACACCTGCCTTGGCTCCTCTGCCCCATATCATCCCTGCACCTGTGGCTGTACACCTCCCGATCATGATCAGCCCACTCTCTTTTGTCCCACCAGGAAACCCTTGTGATGAGTTGCGTTTGACCTTCCCTGTACGGGATGGTGTAGTGTTGGAGCCTTTCCGCCTCCAGCACAACTTGGCGGTCAGCAACCATGTCTTCCAGCTCAGGGACTCTGTTTACAAGACTCTGATGCTCAGGTGAGACCTATGATGGTTTTCCCAAGCCATGCTACTAAGTCAACATATCACCTTATTCCTTCTCTAACATAGAATTGGCTTCTGCCGCCTTGATCGTTAAGTACAGGCAGCTTTTGAAAGGTGGTTGAAAGCTAAATCCAGAACTCTGCATTTTTCTTTTCTTTTTTTTAGTGGTGAGCTGGGAGCAGAGGATAAACTAGAACTTACTCCATCATTGCTTTTGAACCCACATTGGAACAAAGCAAAAGAGCAAAACTTTAAACTGTTATTTGCCTCCTAACTCCCAACAGTCCTGAAAACCAGAAAAGGTTCTATTTATGATCTCATCCACCTTTCTGTACAATAGCACATTTCCCCCTGTTGTTTCTACAGCCTTGGTTCATATCTTATTTCTGAAATAGCACAGATGAAATATTTTAATTGTCTGTTTTTGAAAAAAGCAGCAACGGGTTCTGCTTTTTTCTGACTCTCTGGGCTGTACCTGGCAATCACTTGAACCTGAGATGCTCTTTCACAAATAGATGAAAGTTCTGGGAAAAGATGAAAATATCCTGGAGAAAAAAACAATACAAGTGAAGTTATTCAAGGATTTGCTTTGACAGCTGAGAAACAATGGAGGAAAAGCAGTAGAGAATTAAAGGGGGGGGGGGGGAAAAATGCAATAGTAGCTATCAACTAGTTGTTAACTGCTTCATTTCAGTTTATTTGTTAAATTTATGTCCTGTCCATCTCTCTACCAAGTGACTCTGTTTCAGTTATCATTTAAGGAAGGTGTTTGGATGTCATCCTGCTGATTTTAATTCAATAATTACTTCAGATAACTAGTTGACAGGTCTGTTTGAGAGAGACTTTCCAAAGATTTCATCAAAAAAAATTATAGCCCTTCTCCCCAGGTGTTTGTAGGTGTTCTTTTGCTGTGTGAGTAAACAATTTCATAAATCTTAACCAATGAAGAAGGAACTTCCTTTAACTGGGAAGAAAATGTTTTTCCTGTCTCTCTAGGAGAGTATTTCCCACTGCTGGCAAATTAAAAGTGAGAGGACTTCAACTCCCAGAATTCTCAGCAATTGCCATGCTGGCTGTGGAATTCTGGGAATTGAAGTTCATATACCTGGGAAACCCTGCTCTAGGGAGAGGTTCTGCATTCCCAGGGAGAACTCTACGATAGAGATGAGGAACTGTGATTCTCCAGGTGTTGATCCGCTACAGTTCTTAGCACCCATCACTTTTGGTAGTGTTCTTTAGGGCTGCTGGGAATTGCACTCTAGCAGCACAATTCTGAGCAGGAATTGAGGACCACACAGGTTCATGGCCAAAAGAGATGGGACATACTAGAGTTTTCTCCCATTGCAAAGTTCTTATCCCCATCGTCTCCCTGCCTTCTCCAAGGCACCATGAGTATTTTCTTTAGAAAGGCATTTTGTGGTTCCTCTCTGCTTCTCAGGCCTGACTTAGAGCTGCAGTTTAAATGCTACCATCACGAGGACCGACAAATGAACACCAACTGGCCAGCCTCAGTCCAGGTCAGCGTGAATGCCACCCCTCTGACCATCGAACGGGGAGACAACAAGACTTCACACAAACCCCTCTACCTAAAGCAGGTCTGCCAGCCCGGCAGGAACACCATCCAGATCACAGTCACGGCTTGCTGCTGTGTAAGTTTGACTTCTATTCGATTGGTAATGGTCTTTAGAGTGAAGGTAGCAGCTTCTCTGAGCCTGTTTTGCTGTGAAGGGCATTGATACTCCAGCTGCTTCAAACAGATGACCACCTCCACTGCCATTTGTTCTAATTCCCAAAATTCCTGTATCAGCTTTTTTCCAACTTGAGGTCTGTTGGGCAGATGGAGACCACTATTCCCAAATTCCTTTAGGATACAGAGTTCTATAGGACTGCAGTCCCAGCCTACTCAGAGGACACCAAATCAGGGACGATGGTCTTGGCCTACCCTTGGCTGAATGGATTCTGCCTCTAAATCCACGCAGGTGCAGGAAGTCCAGGATAAAGGGGATGCTTCCTCTATTTTAAGCCAACCGAGTTACCTTTGTCATTCCTTGCAGCAGCAAATTCATAAGTGGATTGTGTGGATAGCATTTCCTTGTGGAGTAGCTTTTCATTCATACTATTTTCATTTACTGGTCCCTGGGTTCAAATGCATACTTCTCTGGGTTCAGAAGGGCCTTTTTGTCTGTGTGGCTTGTCCCAACTTGGACATTTAGGAAAGAAAGACCCTCGAACTCCATTTTGTTGAAGTGAAAGGTTCAACATAGTCAAGCAACTACAGCATAAGCAAAGCTGGATCTGACTATTCTCATGCAAAACCCACAATGTTCCCATTTCACTGACCCTCCCCGCCCTTGACTGGCCCATCAATGTCCAATCATATTCCTCCAATGTTTCAGAAACAGCTTTGGGGTTCTGCACTTCTTTGGTTGAGTTTCGCATTCCTGTTCTCACAGCTCCATCCTTGATCAGCCAGTTCATTCTGGATTGACCCCTCTGGTTCCTGTCACCCCTTCCTCCTTCCTTCCTTCCTTCCCCATCCTCCAGCCTCCATTTTATGGCAGGAAGCAAGACATGCTGAAGATGGCAGATCTGCCACTGCTCATGACTTCTCTTCTTTCTTCGTTTTAGTCCCATCTTTTTGTCCTGCAATTGGTGCACAGGCCTTCGGTACGGTCTGTTTTGCAAGGCTTGATCAAGAAGCGGCTGCTGCCGGCTGAGCACTGCATCACCAAAAGTGAGTATCTGTCCCCACCTATAAAGTCTGGCCAAAGACACAGAACTGTCTGGCTTGGTTCTTCAGGAGAGTAAAAGCCATCAGTAGAATTCCTGTAAAGTTCCATAAGGCTGGGATCAGAGATGCATGGCAACAGGGCAGATGCTTCATAAATGCATAGCTCAGGAGGAGAAGGGAGGAAATTTCCATGCTTCCTGTAAGTTATTGGAATAGGCCTGATGAGAATCAAACTACTCTGAATGTGTCACATTGGAAAAGGCTGTTCTGAAGACCAGATAGAAGAGTGTAGAGCAGGGGTATCCAACCTGGCAACTTTAAAACTTGTAGATTTCAACTCCCAAAATTCACCAGACAGCATGGCTGCTAAGCAAATCTGACTTCCCCCATTGACTTTGCTTGTCTGGGGAAGTCACAAATGGTGATCATGACCCTGGGATGCTGCAGCCATTGTAAATACCTACTAGTAGCCAAGTGTCTGAATTTTCATAATGTGGTCAAAGGGACACTATGACGCTTGTAAGTGTGAGGACTACTCATAAATCACTTTTTTTCAGCACTGTCCTAACTTCAAACAAATGGCTGTAAGTCAAAGATTACGTGTAAGGAGGGCCAAATTATCAGATGGACCAGGGAAGCTCTTACCATTGTTAGCTGATGTTGGAATACTATGTATCTGAACCCTTTCCCAGTTCTGCTGGCCATCACCCCTCCCAGCTCACTGAGTTGCATAGAAACAGGAAACTGACAGCAGAAAAAGACACGGTAGTCTCTCAAATCTGCCCTTGATCCATTGGGTCTGCATTGACACGTCATTTTTTCCATCCTTAGTCAAACGGAACTTCAGTAGCGGCACAATCCCTGGGACTCCAGGTCCAAATGGCGAAGATGGTGTGGAGCAGACAGCCATTAAGGTGTCTCTGAAGTGCCCCATTACTTTTCGGAGAATCCAGCTTCCCGCCAGGGGTCACGACTGCAGGCACATACAGGTGAGTCTATAGTCATCTCCCATGTCTTCTTACCCCCTGACTAACGGAGAAGGTGGGAACAGAGCCCTGCAGCAAGGGAGGAGGGCTGTTGAAGAGAAGAGAGGAAGAAAACCCCAATCATTGACTCTTGTGGAAGGGAAAGCTTTCAAGGGACCCAGTACAGGTATCATCCTTTCCTGAAATTTGACAGTTGCCCTTATTACCAAAGCCTTTGGGGTTGTTTTCTAATGCCTTTTGCCCAATTGACTCCTGTTTTCTTTCTCTGTGCAGTGCTTTGACTTAGAATCCTATCTGCAGCTAAACTGTGAAAGGGGGACTTGGAGATGTCCTGTCTGCAAGTGAGTATCTATATTTGAGGCGGCTGTGACAAAAACAAAGACATCTGGGATATTCAATCCAAGAAAGGGCCTTGGTTAGGAAAGCAGCATACAAGAGAAAACCTGTGGACCGGTTTTCCCCAACCTTGGGAACTTTAAGGTGTGTGGACTTCAGTGCCAGCTAGGGAATTCTGGGAATTGGAGTCCACACATCTTAAAATTCCCATGGTTGGGGAAAAAATGCTGTGGATTATTTTCTGTAGCCCAGGGCTGTCAAACTCCCGGCATCACCCAGGGCTGGCCATGCCCGGTTTGGCGAAGGGGAAAGAAGTCCGGATATGTCACGTGACACTGCCATGATGACATGAGTTTGACACCCCTGCTGTAGCTGTTTATTGTGGCCAGCTTGGGCTGAACAAAGCAAGTTCTAAAAGCAATAGTTTTTCCATTCCTCTTCAGTGGCACAATTGTCACAGGGCTACTGGGCTGAAGTCAAGAGCTGCTCACAAAACAGATCACTTAAAGGTTGGCAGTTGACTGACAGCAGCACCAAGGCCCAGCATTAATTCTTGGGCTGGGCTCCACCTCCCAATAAGGTCCAGAGGGGATACAGTTTGTCCCAACATCCTTGCTCTTTTTAAAATTATAATCAGGTGTCTGGCTGACTATATACTCAGTTACTGTTCTGTTTTTACCTATAAAATCTTGTACAGCCAAAAATTACACCCCACCCCACCTGCAGTTTTGACATTTTGCAGCTGCAGCCTGTCAGAGTTTTATATGGTTACTCCCTCCCCCCCAACACACACACACCTTATTTCTTCTTCTTTCACTCAGTAAAACAGCCTTGTTGGAAGGGCTTGAAGTGGACCAGTACATGCTGGGAATCCTGATTTACATTCAAAAGTAAGTCTCTTGGATTTGCTGGGTTTGTTTCACTCTTGTACAAAAAGAAATGGGATTGGCCAGGTGTGGTGATGCTGTTTTATAGCCACCAGGGGGCGGGCAAGGGCTATCACCCACCCACCCACCCTAACTCAGATGTTTCTTTCACTCTGATGTTTGAAATTAGATGAAACCTAAGACTTTAGAAGAGAAATAGAAATAGTATCTCTGAAGGGTATTCAGTTGTTCTGGAGGTTGGATTGGTTAGAATGAGCTAGACCAGCAGATCTCAGAAAGAAGGCCTTTAAGAAGAAGGCCAAGGGCCAGTCTCAACCCATAAGAGAGGTCAGTCAGGTTCATGTCCCTGCCTGGGATGCCTTAGAACAGTGGTGGCTAACCTTTTTGGGCTCCCATGCCGATAATTGCGAGTGTGCTTGTCTGCTCATGCTTGCGTGCCATCACCCAGAAGGCAATGCGTGTGCCTCCCCATGCCTCCTGCACATGTGCACGCAACCCACACGACCCATGCTGCATGCTTCTGCGCATGTGTGCATGACTCCCTGCATGTGCTGCATGCTTCTCCTCTGTGCCGCTGCATCGCCATGCATGCACACCAGATACCCGACAATCAGCTGTTGGACAGGTGGCACGCACGCATGTGCAGTAGACCTTTTCTGGGCAAGGGCTCACATGCCGGCGGTAATGGCTCTGTATGCCACTTCCAGCACGCTGCCATAGGTTCGCCACCACGGCCCTAGAGCAGCAAGACACCTTTACCAGATTGTTGTGAGATTATTACGAATTCCTTGTGGGAAAGGAGCAGTTGCTTTTTGTGCCTTGAAAGAAATGCTAGTCATGCTCATAGCAAAGTTAAGGGAGATGCAAATGATCCCTTTGAACAGATCTGAATTAGACCCAAGCCCCCAACTCTCCCTTCTTCTCTGCATGGTAGCTGAACCATATCTGAACTAGCTGCGCCCTATTCAAGTACTTGTTTCCCTTCACTTGGCCTCCTTCCACATCTTTTCCTATGTCTTACTACCCTACTCCATCTCCATGAGCTACTCCAAGAAACTGGCAGTTAAAGATAATCAAATCAGCACTCTTTAAGAGGGCAACTCTTCAATCCTTGTGAGCTGGTTGGTTAAATTGATGTACTTCCACTTTTCTGGTGCTATTCAACTTTTCACTCAAGAGTATTTAGTCACATGCTAGCCAGCTTCTCTTTCCCCAAACTGTGGTTGTCCAGGAATGCATAGCAATTGCAGCAAACATGTAAGACTTCCTGTAGCAAAATGCAGCATAATATTACTCCATGCTGCTGGCTCTCTTGTTTTATTTCCTCTAGAGCCACAGTTCCTCATTTGAATTCCCATAATATTGTCAGGCTTGTGTTTCTTATAACAGTGCTGGTAGAAGAAATGCTTCTCCAAGGAAGTCCATCTGATGACAGCCCCATGGAACACACTAGAGCTTGTTCCATGGGTGGAGTGACAGTAGCACTCCTATGAGCTGTTCTTTGCCTAATAATGCAGTCAGTAATCAGCTTACAAGCATTCTTTTTCAATGAAGAATAGAAATAGAAGCAGGACACTGTATTCTGTTGTGTGTTTTTCCAAATGAAATAATGTCTCTTGGTGAGAAAAATAACATTGCTAAGAACGGAGGCAACCATCCATGTAGCCTCAGAAATGTAAGTTGGAAGCCCCTCAACCGCAACCCTCAAATCTTTGTGAGGCATTTGCAGCAGTTATCCCTTGCCTTAAAGCCATTTAGGGATTTTCTTTTTTAGAACCCTTTGGGATTGTTTATTTGTTTCCCTTTTCTATTTTTCCTTTTCTTCCTTGTGGGCTAGACAATATAATGAAGGATAACACCTGGTGTGTCTTGTGGGTGGTTGAAAGTTACCAGCTCATGATCAAGAAGTCTTGTGTAGAGGCATAAAATTCTAGGGTTGGAAGTGGCCATGTAAGCCATTGAGCCCAACCCCAGCATGCTTCATGACATGCTGTGTGGTTGTATAAATCCACTATATTGTGTGGGAGCCAGGGTTGAGTGTCATGCGCAAACATCCCATTTACTCAGCTCCGAATTTGAAGAGATCACCATCGACCCGACGTGCAGCTGGAAGCCGGTCCCAATCAAACCTGACATTCACATCAAGGAGGAACAGGATGGGCCCGTGCTGAAGCGTTGCCGTACCATGAGTCCCACCCACATGGTGATGCCCAGCGTCATGGAGATGATCGCAGCCTTGGGACCAGGCCCCTCGCCATTTGGATCTTTGCAGTCCTCTTCTGCTGGCGGTGGCACCAATGACTACACCAACCAAAGTGAGTCAGCCTCTGAGCCCTGGTGGGGAGAGGGAGAAAGGGCCAGATCTTGAGGCACAGCAATAGCACTTAGACTTATATACCACTTCATAGTGCTTTTACAGCCCTCTCTAAGCTGTACAGAGTCAGCCTCTTGCCCCCAACAATCTGAGTCCTCATTTTACCGACTTTGGAAGGTTGGAAGGCTGAGTCAACCTTGAGCCAGTCAGGATCAAACTGGCTGTGGCAGAGTTTGCCTGCAATACTGGATTCTAACTACTGCACCTCTATAGAGAGGGATATATTCTCCTCCTCTGAGAGAGAGAGAGAGAAGGAGAGGGAAAGGGAGAGAGAGAGAGAGGGAGAGAGATGGAGAGATAGATAAGAGAGAGGGGGGGAGAGAGAGACTTCTTTTAGACTTCATTGGGATCTCATGGATCTATCTTGTGTATGGTGCATAATCACCATTGAAAGGCACAAGTGTTACATTTGTGTCATCAAGAAACAAGATACACACAGCAGGGGCTTAATATGAATTATCTTAATGATATGATGACTTGCCAGGTCCCTGCCCTATTTATCTCCCTAGATTATATTACATGGGGTTAGAACTAACCTTCATTCATAACATTTGTATATGTACAAGCCTTTTCTGAAGGATATTTTTTCCTTCTGACTACTATTTCTTGTTGTTTCAGATTCAACCTTTTCTGGATCTTACCCAGATTCATTCCCCACCGTGAACCCCGGCACCCCAACGTTAAATGAATTCAACCCTGGGCCTCCTCCCATCTCCTACCAGTCTGACATTCCGGGCAGCCTGCTGACCCCCGAAAAGCCAACTGTTCCTGGACAGGTCAGTGAGACGTTCCTCCTGGAAAATATTGGGAAGTGGTAGTTGTAAATGGGCTAGAGGGGAGGTCTACAACTCTGGGATCTTCACTCTGTAATGGTCAGTTCCTCTTAAGTCTTCTTGAACAAGTAGATAAATTCCTCTCCCATTTCCTCTTCATGATAGGTAATAGTCCTAGTATTGGATTTTGATAGATTCCACAGGCAGGGAGCTTCCAAAATTTACAGTTAGAACCTTGAAAGATTTTGTGGGCAGCTTCTTAAATCTGGGAAGTTTGGCAGGAAACGATGCCTATTTTTTCTCCTGGCCCATTTAAAAACTGTTCATAAAAATCTCACGAGCAATATCACAATCAGTTACTTGGAAGGCCCTCCCATTTCTATAGCTTTTTCATAAACTCCCATCATGCATTTGTTGGCAGGCATGTGAACACAGGAACAGGAGAGGATTCCTTGGGTGATTTCCTGCGCCAGCCACCAGGAGGCCTTGTAAAGGCAGCTGAACAAATGGCCCATTTCTCTCCTGTGACAATACAGATTTTTTTCCCCCAGCCTTACGAGGAGAATCCTCAAGAGAACAACGGAAAGAGTTCTCTCAGGAGTCAGCAAGGCAGGGATGATCAGACAGCTTGTTCTGCTATGTGAGACACTTAAAAACAAAGAGAAAGAAAGAAAGATGCAATGCTTTACCTATTCCGGTCCATTTTTGTAGAAAGGAAGAGCATCTCATTTTAGTTTTAAGCTTCTTCCGTAGTCTTCACTCTGCAGAACATCCATCTTCAACTTCAGGCCCTTGCAATATATGTTGGTTTGTACCACCCATCCTAACTCCAAGCATGGCCATTCATGGGAGTTGTAGTTCAAGACCTGGGGAACCCCCTGTCCTGAGAAAACAGCTGTTGAGTCCACAGACACCAGCTGCACTTTATTCCTCCTAGCCTGTGAAAGTGGATTCAAAATAGATATGTCAGGAGGAGATGAAGAATTAATGCTAAAGGTTTGGTGTTTCAGCAACTAAAAGAGACTAGTGAGTCATTTTCCTCTTTCCTATAAATATTATTTTGATGAAACCGACTTTACTATAATCTAAGAAAAGAGTTGTATAATCATTAAAAAAAAAAGGAAAAGCCAGGCCGGGATAGATCAAAAATTCATGTATCATTGTGACAGGAAGTGATAAGTGTTTATTAGAAGCCTCAGTGATATCATTCATTAGTGCCATGATGTCATAATACAGGTAATGCAAGCTGCTTAATATACATTAAATCACATAAGTGTCATTTGCACAGCGGTAACACAACATAACAGAAGGATTCAGTCAAGATCATGTGAAATACTAATACCACTCTCTAAAGCCTTAGTAAGACCACATCTAGAGTACTGCATCCAGTTTTGGTCACCACACTATAAAAAAGATGTTGAGACTCTAGAAAAAGTGCAGAGAAGAGCAACGAGAAGGATTAGGGCAGTGATCCCCAACCTTTTACGCCGCTGGCATGACCTGGTACTGGCATCAGCTGGGCGCCGCAGCCCGGTACCGGCATCAGCTGGGCGCCGCCATCTTTTTGATGAAAAGCGTGCTTCCGTGAGCTTTCACCGGAAAAGCTCACCGGAGCACTTTTCATGAAAAAAAGATGGCTGGCGCCAACTCGCCAGCGGCCCAGTAGGGAGTTGTTCCGTGGACGGTGCCGGTCCACGGACCAGTGGTTGGGGACTCCTGGATTAGGGGACTGGAGGCTAAAAGATACGGTGAACTGTTGTAGGAACTGGGCATGGCTCGTCTAGTGAAGAGAAGGACCAGGGGAGACATGATAGCAGTCTTGCAATATTTGAGGGGCTGCCTCAGAGAGGAAGAGGTCAAGCTATTTTTCAAAGCACCTCTGAAGGCCAGAGAAGGAATAACGGATGGAAATTGATCAAGGAGAGATTCAACCTGGAAATAAGGAGAAATTTTCTGACAGAACAATCAACAGAATGGAACAGAAGTTGCCTTCAGAAATTGTGGGAGCTTCATCCCTGGAAGCTTTCAAGAAGAGACTGGACTGCCATTTGTCAGAAATGGTATAGGGTCTCCTGCTTTGTGGGGTGGTTCACCTAGATGATCTACAAGGTCTCTTCCAACTCTGTTATTCTATTTTACATTGTATCATCATTTACTCCCTTGCCTTTCCCATGCCTATAAAGAAGTCTGCTGTTACGCACACAACGCACCAACATACAGGTAGTTCTCAACTTACAACCACAACTGAACCCAACATTTCTGTTGTTGTGAGACATTTGTTTGTTGTCTGACTTAACTGCAGTTGTGAAGTGAATCACTGCAGTTGTTAAGTTAGTAACCCCATTGTTAAGTGAATCTGGCTTCCCCATTGACTTTGCTGGTCAGAAGGTCACCAAAAGGGAATCCCATGACTTGGGACACAGCAATGGTCATAGATATAAACCGGGTGTCAAGCAACTGAATTTTGATCACACGTTTATGGGGATGCTGCAAAGGTTGTAACTGTGAAAAACAGTCTAAGTCGCATTTTCCAGGGCCGATGATCACTAAACGAACTGCTGTAAGTCAAGGATTTCTTGTACTTTTGCTTTTTAATACCTTACAAAAGTATTGTATTAAGGGCTTGGACAGGACCCAAAAGTGTCCCCTCCAAGCCCTGAGCACATCCCTTCTTTCTGAGCTGATTGTCTCTCTTTAGTGTGTAAAGCAATGGATCCTGGGAAAGCCTCTCATACCTTCTTTGAATCAAATTTTGGTTGGCTGACCTCCAGCTCTGGCATCATGACAAAGAGAAAAAAATGTCCCAGTCTTCATTTTCTCTGCACTAAGGGTTTTCCTCTCTCAGCATCATCATCATGAAGTCCCTGCCCAGCCTTTTATAGGAGAGAGATGACATCAACTTTAAAAGAAAAATGCACCAAAATTCAGCCAGCTACCAGTAGGTGGCTCCAGGATTCACAGAAGCAAGGAAAAGTGCCTTACAAAGAATCTGAAACTTCACCTTCTCAGTTATTGTCTATGATGACTGACAGCCAGTCAATGGAGTTTTAACCTGTTCTATGGGACAACTTATTCTCCAATGCACCTGAGGGCAGGACAAGAAGTAACTTATCAAAGAGAGATCCAACCTAGAACTAAGGTGGTAGTTCCTGACAGAACCAGTGGAACAGCTTTGTCTTCAGAAGTTGTAGGAGCCCCATCACTGGAGGCTTTCAAGAAGAGACTGGACTGCCATTTGTCTGAAATGGTATAAGGTCTCCTGCTTAAGCAGGGGATTGGCTAGATTAGAAGACCTAGAAGTGTCTTCCAGCTGTCTTATTCTGTAAGCTCCAGTCCATGAACATTGGCCTGCAAAGTCAGCCTTGCAGCTACAACCTTGTCTCTTCTGCCCCCCTCAAGCCCAGAATCCAACAAAGAACTTCAAGATTTATTGGGTTTAGGCTTTACCCCCTGCAGATTGCACCGAGTTATCAGCGGGGTAACAAAACTTCAATCGATGCTAAGGCTGAGAGCTAACCAGACTGAAGAATCTACAGGGGTGCTGGGCATGACTGGATCTCAGCACCACTTGAAGAATTGGCACATTGACTGTTGTGATGCGTGACTTCTGCCCCTGCTAAGCAGCTAATTCCCAATGCCATCATGCAGAACTGTGGGAGAGCCACATTTTGCATGGCACAAACTGTCTTTCTTGGCCAGTTCTGCTCATTGTGTCATCAGCAGATTTCCTCTGTGTGGGATTCCAGGGTGGAGAAATGAATAACAAAACAAGCCAAGAACCACCCCTCCCCCCCAAACAAAATCACTCAAAGATCCAAGTGATTCAATGCATAAAAGAAACCTCATGCTAAAAACATCCCCTTAAGAATAGCAGGTTTGAGTGACTGGCACTCCTCAGCCTACTCTGTGTAATTTTGAGAGGGATTTAATTTCAGGTAGCCCACTGAGCAGGAAGGGAGGAAAAGAAGGGGACTATTTTCTTCATCAGCAGGGGGTCCTTGTCAGATTATCTCGAGGGGAAGGCACTTTCTGCCGAAAAATGTCTTTCGCGCCTCTGCCAGAGACCGTGAGGAATCAGACAGTTTCTCTTGTAGGTGACAGAAGTACTGAGTGACTTCCAGCTGTCTCATGCTGGAAGAAGTGCTAGGCAAACATTTCATAGGCGTGTGTGTGTGTCTTTTTTTGTGTGAGTCTGCACCTTGTTAGGATAATGGATGAAAGCATATCCCAGTCAGAATAAGGCACTGCAACAGAACCAGAAATAAATCTTTGCAGTGTAGGAACGATGCCCAACATCCTGAAGTCAATTAGATGGAAGTTTAGATAATGGAATGGAATGTGAGGGTGACCTTGAGGGACAGTGGGGAGACATGCTGCTTAACAGATAAGAGGAAGGATTCCCCAGTGGATTAATGATCAGGGGAAGAAACTTAGGAAAGTTCCACCCAAGTGGATCAGATAAAAGTGAAGGGTGGAAAATTTGTACCTTCAGACTTGATAGATTCTACACTAAAGTAGAATTAGTTCATTTGGTCATGTTTTCTATCTGGATGACTGAGAAGGTTGATACGTCTCCATCCTTGTTGCTAACATGAGACATGTTTACAGCTGGATTCTTATTTTGCTCTTAGCCAGAATGTGTACAGGTTGTCCTCAACTTACAACCACAATTGAGCCCAAATATATGTTGCAAAGAGAGAATTTTTTAAAGTGAGTTTTGCCCCATTTTATGACTTTTCTTGCCACAGTTGTTAAGCGAATCACTGCAGTTGTTAAATTAGTAGTGTGGTTGTTAAGTGAATCTGGCTTCCCCATTGACTTTGTTTGTCAGAAGGTTGTAAAAGGGGGTCACAACCGTCATAAATACAAAGCAGTTACCAAACATCTGAATGTAAGTCACATAACTGTAGGGATGCTGTGATGGTCATAAAGTGTGAAAAATGGTCCTGAGTCATTTTTTCAACGCCATTGTAACTTCAAACGGTCACTAAACGAACTGTTGTAAGTGGAGAACTACCTGTATTTGGCTTGTGTGGTGAGAGAGCCTTATTTATTTTTTAAATTCATTTATTAAATTTATTAAATTTTTGGCCGCCCATCTTACCGCAGGGTAACACTAAAGCTAAAACATAAAAAGTTAAAAACAAACATTAAAACCAAGGTCACATGGGGAGGGGGGCAGAGTGGAGTGGGGGGGGGAAGGTGGGATCTGCTATTAATCAGTCAACTAACCCAAATCAAACCATCATCCTACCCAACCATCCTATCTTTTCATAAGACCTGGGTCTACCAGTCAGCCGGGGGCCCCAGTGGAGGCACTGAGCAATGGGGGTGGTTGATTGAGTAACAGCAGATCCCACCCCCACTCTGCTCCTGCTCCCTCCCTCCCTCCCTCCCTCCCCATGTGTCTTTGATTTTAATGTTTGCTTTTAACTTTTTATGTTTTAGCTTTTATGTAACTAAGCCGCCCGGAGGAAATCCACTGTTGTTGATCATTGAGGCTGGTGTACAGACCCTGCCAAGTCAAGATATGTCTTTGCACTACATGGGAGTGTGGTCTCTTTGGGCGGTCCACAGGGTGGGATGGGAAAACATTGCGGGATGAAGTTGCCTGCACCAGAGAAAGGGCCTGCATTGTGCGATGGTGAAGCTCCCCCGGGATTGCAGCTCTGCCCGTCCTCCTGTTTCTCAGCAGTTTTGCTTTCTTCGTTTGCAATTGCAGATGCCTCCATCAAGCAGGATGGATCCTTCTTCACACAATACGGTGCAACAGGGCCTAAACAACCCCAACCTCAGCAATCAGCCGGGCCAACAGCCACCGCAACAACAGCAGCAGCAGCAGCAGCAGCAGCCACAACTCCACCATCGGAATCCCCCCCTTCCTCCCCCACCATCACGCCAGGCACCAGGACAGTCAGGCACCGGAGGCCCAGCACATGGGGGGGAGCTCCCTTTCAACCCTGGTCCTGGGATGGGAGTGCCCCCTGGGCCTGTGGATGGGCCTGAACCTTCCCTTGATGTAAGTAGCATGGGGCTGCCCCTCCAAAGCTCACTTTCCCCCCTCTTTCTGAATATGCCTGAAGCCCCAAACTCCCTTTCCCCGCAGCTGTGCCCATGTGTAGAAATCCAATTGGTGTGATGTACTTCAAGGCAGCTGGACATTAGAAAGTCTCCAAGAGGCACACCAAGTGGAGGGAAGGGACCCAAACTAGTGTCTGCCTTGCCAGCATATTCTCCTCTGCTCCATCATTGTTGAATGGGGCTATGCAAATCCTAGTGCCTTGTCAGGAAGGTTAAGGAGTCAAAATAGGTACCTTAGAAACTTCCACAAAAATTGGCCCACCTGGGGGACATGTCTATGGAGATTCTTAGTCGTCCAGCTCATGGTTGTCCCAAAGGTGCTTTTATTTCAAGAGGCAATTGGACTTTCTTGTTTTCTTTGAAGATGTTTCACTTCTCATCCCAGAAGCTTCTTCAGCTCTGAATGGAAGGATTTATATTCCTTGCAGATAGCTGGTCATTTGCATTCTTTTTCTCTTTCCATTCCCCACCATCCTGTCAGAGCTGAAGAAGCTTCTTGGATAAAATGCGAAACGTCTTCAAAGAACAAGAAAGTCCAGTTGCCTCTTGAAAAAGCACCTTTGGGACCCACCTCAGGGAGAAGACTAAGGAATGAGATACGCACTTAAGTCTCTACAAGATCTGCTTAATACCTAAAGCCATATCCACATACAAAATAACGCTTTGAAAAATTCAGTTCTACTCATTTTAAGCGGTAGTTTGGGAACCAGAAAGGGCTTGTTTGCCCACCCTATCTTGCAGATAGTACAAAGACCTTTCCCTGCAGACTCAGGGCAACGTTGTCATGGTTAGGGCATGGCCTATTTAAAAAGACAATTAAAATTTATGTCTTTCTTTCAGCCATAGGCTTTTAATATAATTGCATACAATTTAAAATACAAGTCAAATAATAAAATCAGACATACGAGAATCAAAAAGATAGTAATTCACACAAGGCTTGCAGCAAGGTCACCAGATGAGAAACATAGTGGTGTGGTAATACTATTAATAGTCGTAACGGAAGGCAATCGTCTTCACTTTTTGTCAAAAAAGGAAGAACTGGGTGTAATCTTTGGAAGAGGGCATTCCAACACATTATTATTATTTAGCGCGTGGCAATAGTACATTTGCCAGGAAGCTACAACGCTAATACAGAGTAGTTACTGCCTGCCTTATTATTCAGCGTAACTCCAGCACAGAGAGGTCCCATCCCACAGGTTTGCTAGTTCAGTGTGTTGCCTTTGTCACTCTTCAATGGCAGACAGACCCATATCAGACAGTCAAGGCAGAAAAACCACAGTTTGATTTAAACATTTGATTTAAATATTGGCGCGGAGGGCTCAGCTCCAGAATTACATAAAAAGGTCTCCATTAAGAGAAGGTGAAGTGCAAAGACAAGAGATCTCAACCTGGCAGTTAGAAGGTGATACCGTCAGATTTCTACTCTGGGGAATGGTCTCCATCTTTCTCCGGGCCTCTTGCCTGAGATTTTCATGTCCTTTCCCCCATATCACTTTTCTTGATTGTATGTGTTTTTGATCCTGCAGCCTGGTCACGTGTGTAATGTTCTACCATCACAGAGCTAGTAGATAACCCTGATTCTCTCTGTCTTGTCCTCAGCTTCTTCCTGAGCTGACAAATCCAGATGAGCTGCTGTCCTACTTGGGCCCCCCCGACCTTCCCAATAATAGCAACGATGATCTGCTCTCTTTGTTTGAGAACAATTGAAGCCACCCCAGATGGAAACCAGGCATCATGCTCCACCTACCATGTTCTCTCTCTCTCTCTCTCTCCCTCCCTCTCTCTCCATTTTCTTTCTCTCACACACTCATACACACTTTCACTTACAATTCTTCCCATAGCTTCCCAGGCTGTCATCAAGAGAGAGACCTCACCTTGTATCCTGGTGGTAGCCATGAAGCCCTGCTAGTGAATCAGTTCAAGAGACTTTGGCCAGACAGCCATCTCCTTTTGCTAGGATGGCCTCTTGTCTGGAAAAGGGCCTCCATGGGAGACTAGGAATGCTTGGTTTACTTGTTTTGAGAAATCCTTCCAGCCCAGGAGAGAGGGTGGTGCTGCTGCTGTTTGATGGGGACTGTTCCTGAAAAATGGCTTTTTATCATGTTGCTCAGGCCAGATCAGGTACAGGGCATTGTCTTGTTTCTAATAATATTCCCAAGGTATCCCCAACAAACCTGCAGCCAGGGGAGGAAGAAATGCATCTGGTTAGTCTTTGGAAATGTTAGTAGAACTGACAACTCCCATCATGTGCATCGTTCTTGACATCTTGGAATGAGTATGTCTGCCTGATCATCTAAAGCTATGGAATGAAACTGACACCTCATACTTCATCCACTTTTCTCGTGGATTTTAAAGAACAAATTCCAAGGACATCAGAGCTCCACTATATCTAGAGAAAGCAGATAAAGCTTGCCTGCTCTTATCTGTCCCTGGATCTGAAGCCCTCCTCCCATGAGCTACAGTGGTTCTTCCTGTCCATCCTCTACAGCCTTGATATGGACAGAGCAGAAGTTCACCCAACGGCTTGCAGCATCATGGTGAGAGTATTCTCAAATGCAGATGAGCAACCAGCCCACTCTCTCTCTCTCTTCAAAAAGAGGCTGTTCCCTGCAGAAGGACCCCAGGCAAATTCAAGCTAGGAAATATTCCCCTGTGACTTCCTGTTGAGTGCAAAAGCGAAGAAATGCATCTTTGACTGAAAGAACCAAAGGTTCCTCAGATACAGCCTGACAGATTGCCTCCATCAGTTGATGGATCCATCTACAAGCACAACAATGTACATAATGTAGAAACACTAAAAGAAACAAAAAAAAGTGAGGGTGGGAGGAAACGAAGATGGGAGGGATGGGAAAGAAAATGTTTTAAAAACTCATCACACTTGTTGTATAGTCTCATGGGGCTCCCCAGCCGTGGGGCAAAGGTCCTCTGTATAAATGTGCATAAGCTTCCTAGATTGTAATATAGACCATTCCACATGGGACAGAGAGCACCATCCAGAGACGTGATGCTTTTAGCCATAGCCGGGGCCTGTCCCTTGCATTTGACCTGTGGGGATCCTGCCCAGGAGAGTCTGGATGCCGAGATTTTACTCATTTTAATCCCGAGTCCCCAAATGTTAAGTGGCAGTGAGACAACTCCAAAAACTTAAGTTTTAAAATATGTGTGTGTGTGTGTTGGCCTTCTGTTCCCTTCCATCCTGTCCAGGAACCTACTTTGGTTAAGGTTGCATTTGGGATGGAGGTCCCAAATGTGGTCTGTCTGTGAAAAACCAAGCCATTGTTTGTGACCAGGTTTCCTGAGCCAGGGAGTCCCTGTGTCCCAAGTGCTGACAGCTCTGTTGACTTTCGTGTATCTTGTTTCATTATTGCTATATATTAAAGGATTCTTTTTGGTGGGGCTCACCAAATATCTTTTGTGGGCCATTGTCTTTCAAGTTTGATTACTTGCAGCTCTGAGGGGTAAATGAGGGGAGAAAGGACAGGTCACTTGGTGAGTTATTTTCTCCTCCGCTTCTGACAAATGTAGAAACTCATTTCTTGAAGAGACGAGTCAATGACCTACCCAAGCCCAAAAAGTATTGAAACTGGCAGCCATGTCAGAGAAACCAAGGAATGACTAGGAGCACAATTTTAATTGGGACATAACTATAATCATTTGCGTAGTTGGAGATGGTCCGTTGTCACAAGAGGCAAAATAACCTTGAGGGAAATTGAATACAAGCACTGCAGAGAATACAACTTTGGAAGGGGAGAAACATTTTGGGGCCACACTAAAAGATTAAAAAGATGGTGGAGCCTGAAAGGGCGGTGAGAAGAAAAATCTATAAATAGCTATAAAACTGATTGATGTTTCTCCTCTTTTAAGAGAACCTGATATTACGTGTCCTTCAGTAAAAACATAAATCTTAACTCTTCTAGGTCTTTGTGCTGGAATTCAATTCAAATCTCAGTGTTTGAAGAAAAAGAAACTACACACACTCCTATTACCATCATTAGAATCGCCCCATATGAAGCACCCCAAATTGGCTACTCTTCTACCAAACTGGAGGTGTGAACATCTCAGACACAGACAGGATCCTGGGATTGTCATGCAAATCGAGGTTAAGCCTCTGTGTTAAGCAAGTTGCAGGACTTTGTGCACATCAAGGAAATAAATTACTGCAGTGTTAGTTGTCCTGGTATGCCAAGGAGAACAGAAAGTTACAATGCTTCTCCAAAAAAGACCAAAGGGAACATGTCACAGGTAGCCTTCCTTTGTACTAAAGAAAGTCCATTGATCAGTGATATATAGCCCAAGTTTTGATAGCCCCAGATTAATTTCTAAAGTTTGCTGCAATTAGAGATTTTTGCAACATCAGGAAGCATGTTGATGGCACTGGACCAGCGATTATAATGGCAGTGCCAAGTGAGCTGGATCTTGATGTAGCTAGAGAAAACTAATAAAATTACTGAGATTTTGGACATGTCTAACTAAAGTCCTATTAATTTCAGGTATGACTGAATCTGGATCTAGTCTTCCTGTGGGCATGCATGTTCCTCTCCCTTTCAAAAAATCTACCTTACAGGTTTCCTTCAAAGTAGTCCAAAAAGCTAAGAATGACTGACTGAAGAATTATTGACATCTTTGAACTGTGGTGCTGGTGTAAATTATTGTGTATACCATGGACGGCCAGAGTAACTAACAAGAGGTGTTAAATCGTATAAAACCAGACACATCACTCTAAACTAAAATCATAAGGCTATGTCTGAGTTATTTGGTCATGTCATGCATACAAATTCATTGAAGAAGGCAATTATTCTAGGAATGGTTGGTGGAATAAGAAGCGGCAAGCAAAGAACTCGCTTGATAACATCAAATCTGACACAAATATGAACATCCAACAACTGAAAGATGCTGTGCTTCACACAATAGCATGGAGAACACTTGCCTATAAAGTCACCAAGAGTCGGACACAACTAAATGGTTAAATCAACAATTCCAAAAAGCCATCTTGGTGAGAAGAGCTTTTAGCAAGTTGAATCTCATTCCAAGACCGAGTCCCAAAGTTCAGCTATCAGACATTTTGAAGTCGACCTGGTGCTGGACATAGAAGTGTCTGAAGGTGCCCTGCATAACCCGAGAAGGGTCACTGGTAGAGCACCGTATCAAGGTTTGATCCCCCATCTCCAGTTCAGCCGATTAGGTTGCAAAATATATTTGTCTGACATTTTGGAATGTCTCTGCCACTTTTTATAGGCAGTAGTTGGGATAGATGGAATTACAACTGGTCTGGTGGACTGCAGGTTCCTAGTAATCTAGGAGAAAGTCCAGGGTTAAATGTACTCGAGGCAATTTCTAAGCAAAAGGGAGATGGGGAAAGCATGTAACAGATGACCATAATTCCTGAATCCCAGATGGTCTCCAGGAAATGGAGGAAATTTTGGAAATCAAAACTTTGGGAAGGGAATGCAGTATGAAATTTTTCTGGAGCGTTAAGTAGCAAGGAAGATTTGAAAGGCGCTTGCTTTGTACCCCAAGACAAATTTTGGGAAGGAACAAAAATGAGTTAAAGGCAGTTCTTGCTTATAAAGCATCCTACTGCAAAGCTCAAGGAAGGCTTTTAGAACAAGGTGGAGAAATCATTAAGGACTAAAGAGAACTTGATTGCTTAGAATTAAATCTCCAAAAGGAAGTGTGAGACAGAATCTATGCAACATATGAGCTAGCAATGTGCCAAAAAAGTAAACACAATCCTAAATTGCATTAACAGAGGGATACAATCAAGATCAAGTGATGTATTAATACCACTCTATAAACCACACCTAGAAGACTGCATCCAGTTTTGGTCACCAACCTATAAAAAAGGTGTTGAGACTCTAGAATAAGTGCAAAAAGCAACCAGGATGATTAGGGGACTGGAGACGAACCAGAGGTGGTGTTCAGCAGGTTCTGACCAGTTCTGGAGAACCGGTAGCGGGAATTTTGAGTAGTTTGAAGAACTGGCAAATACCACCTCTGACTGGCCCCGCCCCCTGAGTCCCAGCTGATCGGCTGGGTCTTCTTTTGTTGCCCTGCACAGGAGAATGGAGCTGGAAAGCAGGTTAGTGGGGTGGGGAGGGAATGGGGATTTTGCAGTGACCTTCCTCCAGGAATGGGGAGGGAATGGAGATTCCTTTCCCTGCCACACCCATAGAACCAGTAGTAAAAAAAAATTGAATCCCACCAAGACAAACATAGGAAGAATGGTTACAGGAACTGGGCTTGGCTAGTCTAGTGAAGAGAAGGACCAGGGGAGACAGGATAGCAGTCTTCCAATATTTGAGGGGCTGCCACAGGGAGGAAGGAGTCAAACTATTTTCTAAAGCACCTGAAGGCAGGACAAGGAATGATGGGTGGAAACTGAACAAGAAGAGATTTAACCTGGAAATAAGGAGAAATTTTCTGACAGTGAGAACAACCAATGGGACAGCTTGCCTTCGAAAGTTGTGGGAGCTTCATCACTGGAGGCTTTCAAGAAGAGATTAGACTGCCATTTGTCAGAAATGGTGTAAGGTCTCCTGCTTGGGCTGAGGGTTGGACTAGAACCCTTCAACTATTAATCTGTTAAATCTGTTAGTATTAACAAAATGTAGGAAGCACATTAGAATATATAATTGTCAGCAAGCACATCATTCTTCCACATTATTTTGCCTGGGGATGATGTCGGGTCCTTTATGCTGAACTTTTGCAGACTACTGGGAAAAGGAGATAGCCCAGATGCCACCTTAAAAAAAAAGTAGCAAGTCTTGGAAATAAATTGGTATCTAGATTGAGCCTCCCTCTCATGGTATGTAGAAAATTAATGCTGCGGATGATACGTGTTCCCCTACCAATTTCCAGATGGTTGATCAGGAAAGACTGGAGGAGAATTAGGTAGTCTTGCAGATTCTGAATGTCTTCGTTCTGCATTGCCAGGAATTTGTTCTGCTGACCACCATTGTTACCCCAAGGGACCTCCCAATAAACGCATTTCTTATGAAGGAGTGCTTGCTTTTATCAACAAACCAGCAAGTTTGAGCTCAATTTTATCCTAAGAGCGCCATACATTTTCTTTTGCAGCTCTGAATTGTCAGAAAAAACTTCTGCATAAATGTTTTTATTTTATTTATTTTGTCAAACGATTATTAAATAACAGGTATAAGTATAAACATGGTTATGAATACATGAAATGGATACATATAAGAAAATTAAAAAGAAACAATAGGACAGGGACGGTAGGCACATTGGTGCGCTTATGCATGCCCCCTACAGGCCTCTTAGGAAAGGAGTGAGCTCAATAGTAGAAAGTCTAAGGTTGAAGTTTTTGGGGTTTGGGGAAGAAACCACAGAGTCAGGTAGAGTATTCCAGACATTGACCACTCTGTTGCTGCACATTATCCTTTTCTCACCAGATTAAATACAGGTGAAACTCAAAAAATTAGAATATCGTGCAAAAGTTCATTTATTTCAGTAATGCAACTTAAAAGGTGAACCTAATATATGGGAGACTCATTACATGCAAAGCAAGATAGTTCAAGCCGTGATTTGTCATAATTCAGATGATTATGGATTACAGCTCATGAAAACCCCAAATCCACAATCTCAGAAAATTAGAATATTGTGAAAAGGTTCAATATTCTAGGCTCAAAGTGTACCACTCTAATCAGCTAATTAAGCCATAACACCTGCAAAGGGTTCCTGAGCCTTTAAATGGTCTCTCAGTCTGGTTCAGTAGGAATCACAATCATGGGAAAGACTGCTGACCTGACAGTTGTGCAGAAAACCATCATTGACACCCTCCATAAGGAGGGAAAGAAGTTGGATGTTCCCAAAGTGCTGTATCAAAGTACATTAATAGAAAGTTATGTGGAAGGGGAAAGTGTGGAAGAAAAAGGTGCACAAGCAGTAGGGATGACCGCAGGCTGGAGAGGATTGTCAGGAAAAGGCCATTCAAAAGTGTTGGGGACTTTCACAAGGAGTGGACTGAGGTTGGAGTCAGTGCATCAAGAGCCACCACACAGACGGATCCTGGACATGGGCTTCAAATGTCGTATTCCTCTTGTCAAGCTGCTTCTGAACAACAAACGTCAGAAGCATCTTACCTGCACTAAAGAAAAACAGAACTGGTCTGTTGCTCAGTGGTCCAAAGTCCTCTTTTCTGATGAGAGCAACTTTTGCATCTCATTTGGAAACCAAGGACCCAGAGTCTGGAGGAAGAATGGAGAGGCACACACTGCAAGATGCTTGAAGTCCAGTGTGAAGTTTCCACAGTCTGTGTTGATTTGGGGAGCCATGTCATCTGCTGGTGTTGGTCCACTATGCTTCATTAAGTCCAGGGTCAACGTAGCCGTCTACCAGGAGATTTTGGAGCACTTCATGCTTCCTTCTGCAGACGAGCTTTATGGGGATGCTGACTTCATTTTCCAGCAGGCCTTGGCCCCTGCCCACACTGCCCAAAGCACCAAAACCTGGTTCAATGACTGTGGGATTACTGTGCTTGATTGGCCAGCAAACTCGCCTGACCTGAACCCCATAGAGAATCTATGGGGCATTGCCAAGAGAAAGATGAGAGACATGAGACCGAACAATGCAGAAGAGCTGAAGGCCACTATTGAAGCATCCTGGTCTTTCATAGCACCTCAGCAGTGCCACAGGCTGATAGCTTCCATGCCACGCCACATTGAGGCAGTAATTGCTGCAAAAGAGGCCCAAACCAAGTACTGAGTACATATGCATGCTTATACTTTTCAGAGGTCCGATATTGTTCTATGTACAGTCCTTGTTTTATTGATTGCATGTAATATTCTAATTTTCTGAGATTGTGGATTTGGGGTTTTCATGAGCTGTAAGCCATAATCATCACAATTATGACAAATCATGGCTTGAACTATCTTGCTTTGCATGTAATGAGTCTCTCATATATTAGTTTCACCTTTTAAGTTGCTTTACTGAAATAAATGAACTTTTGAACGATATTCTAATTTTTCAAGTTTCACCTGTAAATAACTGAAACTCTGCTTAACTCGAGGTTATTCCAGGTGAAGAACACAATTGACTTTTAATTTTGAAGCCAGCCATAATGAAATGAAGAGTGGGGGTGTGGGGGTAGAAAGTGAAACTGGTCCATTTTTACCCAGAGAATAATACATTGTTTTCACTTCTTAACGTTGATTTTAATTATTCAATCCTTTCCTGGAAAGAGATGATTGGTCTCACTTATTACCTGTTTGACACAGACACACAAGAATACAGATGCATGCATGCCCCATAGGGCATGAAAACAATCCCACGATAAAGAATTATTTTCTCATATTCTCAGCATCCAGAAACTTCTGACAAGGAATAACACAGGTTAATGAATGGCTGAACATCTCTCTCTTCCTGCTATTCACTCCAATGGCATTTCACTGGCAGAAATAAAAGCATAAACCCACAACCCACCTCCATCCCCACAATTGTACTTAGGATGTGCTGGGCAACAATTCTCAGTATCTCCATGTATGGCCAATGGGAGTCATAATTCAGCCCATCTGAAGATAACCATGCATAGAAATTACATTCCTAGAGAGGACAATGCAACAGATCAAACTGCAGTTTATTATATGCTTGTCGATGCTGCAACCTTCTTCTGAAGTCTTTAGTGTTTAATTTAGACTGTTACTAATACAAAATTATTAATGTAGAATAAATTTATATTCATGCTACCTTATTGGGCAGCAGGCACGGGAATAAAACAGAATAACAGTTGGAAAGCACCTCGGAGGTCTTCTAGTCCAACCCCAGCTCAAGTAGAGACCCCGTACCATTTCAGATAAATGGCTATCCTTGAAAACCTCCAGTAATGGAGCCCCCACAACTTCTGGAGGAAAGCTGTTCCACTGATTAATTGTTCTGTTGAGAAATTTCTCCTTAATTCTAGGTTGGAGCTCTCTTTGATATTCTTTCCTTAATTCTAGGTTGGTTCTCTCTTTGATTAGTTTCCATCCATTGCGTTTCCTGCCTTCAGGTGGAAAAATTAGGTTCCATTTCTTCAACTCAGGTTTGCTGTCCCACAAGCCCTTATTTGTGTCCTATTTCCCAATTCTAATTGCCATCCTGGTAGCTGCCACTGGACATGGAGAATGTTATCCCCTACTGAGTTATTTGAGCAATGGTGTCCTGCAAGTATGTAATAATAAAGTTTTCTGACCTTCTTAACCCTGAAAAACCGAGGTGCTGCAGATTCAAGTTAATGACAAGCCTGGTCTAAAAAGATTAATTGCCCACACAATGGCTGAGGTCTGTAGAGACTCTCAGTCATCCAAGTCATGGTTGCATTCAGGCAGTCCAATCTATTGTTTATGGAAGGTAGTTTAATGTAGAAACAGTAGTTGACAAGATTTGCACATCATACTAAGTGCTAAAGCATGATTTAGAAACCAAAATGATCATTTTTCACACTGCATGCTAAATCAAATCACATTAAAGTTTAGCACAATGTGGAAACTCAATTAGATGTTTCAAGACTCTGTGGATGTTTTTCTGGATAGTTTTCTGTGTTCTGAAGTGTTCGGAAGATTGGACTGAGCTCAAACTCATTCTGAAAGCTTTAAGGAATTAAGGAATCCATTTTAGCCATAGAAGTTTGAACGCTCCTGAAATTTTCACATAACCCTATTTGAAAAGTATTCCCTAGATCAAGTTGAAGCACTTCCTGGGTCTGCAACTAAGAAGCAATCTTGGCAGCTGCTGGTGAATTAAATCAGGAGCTCATACTTTGCATAGCAGGGCAGCTCAGCGTGTCTGACAGCTGTGCCAAAGGTTGGGGGTGGGGAGGGGGGGAAGATGGCTCTTGCTCAGCTTCCAGTGACAGGTACAGGACAGTAAAGGAAGAGGGGAAGATGAGGGAACAGGTGGGGCCTCAAGGTCTAATTCCCAAGGAATATTCTAGAATCCCTCCAAGAAATCCATCTTGCTGGAAGAACTTGCGGCTTTTCAGTGTCAGACATGAGCATAACAAGCATAGCAGCACTGCTTTTGCTTGACTTCCTTACTGGTGTGACCATAGCAGTGCAACCTCCTTGGCAGCTATTTGGAGCCTCTCTAGAGGCTGCATTTCCTTTCAGTCAAAATTGCAATCGTACCTGGGGAATCCCTGGGAAGCCCCAGTGAGGGATTTAATCTGCTCAACTTTGGTGTTGACTCCCAAAGCAAAAACTATAAATATTTTTTCACTGGGGGGGTCAATTTTTTTAATAAAGTTTTTTATGTTTTAAAAAAAGTCAAACACTAACAAACACAAACATCAACATAAAACCATCTTCCAAAATACAGTGTGTCGGTTGGTACATTTCTTTCGTGCAATGTCACATTATCAACGGTCTTCCCTTCCAAAAATACATTCATATTACATAAGTCAACTATACATATTATATTGTGTTATTATTGTATCATTAGACCCAACTAAAAATGTATATATTTCTTATCAAGCAAATCTCTATTTTAACAAAACTGGGATCATACGATTCATTTCCTTACATTCAATTATATAACATAATTACATCATATTATCTTACATATTATACTATTCCTTTCCATAACATAGTTTACTTCTCTATTTTCTTATCTAGCCATTGATAAAATAAATCCCAAATTTTATAATATTCTTTATCTTCTTGCTCTCTGATTGCTAATGTCAAGTTACTCATTTCTGCACATTCCATCATTTTCTTAACCACCTCTTCCTCTATTGGAATTTTTTCACTCTTCCAATTTCTAGCAAATACAAATCTAGCTGCCGTTAACACATTTATAATCAAATACGTCAATTCTCTACTGTATCCTTCAGGCAAGATACCCAATAAAAATATCTCTGGTTTCAGGTCTATATGCTGTTTTATCATTTTTTCAACCCATGTATGAATCTTAGTCCAGTATCTCTTAGCTTCCACACACGTCCACCACATATGATATGATCCGGGTATCTGATGACACTTCCAACATCTCTCCGATTTGTTCTTGAATATCCTTGCTATTCATGCTGGGGGTAAATGCCACCTGTAAAACATACAAATTCTCTTTATACATTACCAATATTGTCAATTTATAATTTTTTTTTTTTGAAAACAATTTTATTAGTTTTTAAAGACAAACAAAGCAAACAAAACATAAAAACATCCAGCTTTCTTTCATAAATATACAAACAGTGTGTCGGTTGGTTTACCAATTTTTGTGCATCCATTTCGTAGTCTCAATTACAGTTACATTATATAATAACTCATATTATCAATCAGAAATTATATACCCTAATATCACTATTAAACAATCATTTGACTATAATTTTATTCATTCATACTTTGCGAGATAACTATAATTTACTTAGTTTATTTTATAACAAATCATATAGTCATACCTAATCTATCCTGAAAACATTTTATAAATATATCAAATAAAAAAGAAAAGAAAAATTATCTCTTTATATATTCATTATTATCTAAAATTCTAAATATTCTATTATTGTATTTTATCATCTAACCATTGATAGAAAAGATCCCAAATTTTATAGAATTGTTTATCCTCTTGTTCTCTAATTTCAAATGTCAATCTACTCATTTCAGCACATTCCAATATTTTCTTAATAATTTCTTCCTGCGATGGTATTTTCTCATTTTTCCAGTTATTAGCAAATACAATCCTAGCCGCTGTTAATACATTTACAATCAGATATTTCAAATCTTTACTATATGTATCAGGTAAGATTCCCAATAAAAAGATCTCTGGTTTCAAGTCTGTGTGTTTCTTTGTCATTTTTTCCAACCACATGCGAATTTTAGTCCAATATTTTCAAGCATCCTCACAAGTCCACCACATATGGTAATATGAGCCAGGTATCTGATGACATTTCCAGCATTTTTCAGATTTATTCTTGAACATTCTTGCTATTCTTGTCGGGGAAAAGTGGCACCTATAAAACATCTTATACAAATTTTCTTTATAAGCTGTTGACATTATCATTTTATAATTTTGAGACCACAATTTTTGCCATTTCTCTAAACCAATCCCATATCCAAAATTCTTCCCCCAAGCAATCAAAGTTTCTTTAACTTGTTCTTCCTCTAGTTTAATTTCCAGTAAATAACCGTATAATTTTTTAATCACCTTTTCATCAGTACCTGTCAAAATCTTATCTAAATCAGTCAATTTATCATAAAATCCCTCTGTTTTAAAATTTTCATCATACCTTGAATGTATTTGCACATATGAAAAGCAATTCATCTTTATACCTTGTTCCTCTAAGTTTTGCATCGATTTAAGTTCACCCTTTTCATCCAGTATTTCCCCATATCTAACTGTTTGTTTCTTCTTATAAATTATAGGATAGGAAAATGCTTCAATGGTCGATAACCAAACTGGAATTTTCAAATAACATTGTCTTTTGATCTTCTCCCAATTTAACCACAAAGACTCCCGTATATGATGTCTTCTAAAATAGCCCTGTGTTTTAGTTCCCTTATACCATAGAAAAGCATGCCAGCCCAACAACAAATCATGACTTTCTAATGTCAACAATCTAGTCTTTCTTAATGTTATCCATTCCTTGGCCCACATCAAATTTGCAGCTTGATAGTACAACTCCCAATTAGTCAAACCAAAACTTCCTCTAATTCTGGCATCTTGTAAAAGTTTTAACTTTATTCTCGCTTTCTTACCTTGCCATATATACTTCAACACAATTTTATTTAAATCTTCAGAATAGTCTTTTCCAAGCCTGATTGGTATTGTTTGAAACAAGTATAAGATTCTGGGTAGAATATTCATCTTGATTGTTGAGATTCTCCCTATTAATGACAATTGTAGATTTTCCCATTTCTTCAAATCTAACGCTATCTGTTGTTTGAGTTTAATATAATTGTTCTCTTTTAATGTACTACATCTTGGTGTCAAATATATCCCCAAATACTTGACCTTGTTCATGACTTGAATTTTCAATAGGTCTGCCAGTTCTTCTCTTTGTCTTAATAACATATTCTTTGTCAAAATCTTTGTTTTATCTTTATTTATTTTCAAACCAGCCACCTCACCATATGTCTCTATCTTTTCCAATAATTTTGGAGCTGTTTCTAAAGGGTCTTCCAAAATAAAGGCCAGATCATCCGCAAAGGCTTGCAATTTAAATTCTTCCTTTTTAATTTTCATTCCTTTTATGCTTTTATCATCTCTAATATTTCTATTCAACACTTCCAAAGTCAATACAAATAGCAAAGGTGATAGAGGGCATCCTTGTCTTGTACCTTTTCTTATATTAATAGAATCTGTGAATTCTCCCTCTATCATTACCTTTGCTGTTTGCTTATTGTATATGGCTTCTATTGCTTGGATAAATTTTCTGGCAAAACCCATCTGTTCCAATAATAGTAACATAAATCTCCAATTCACATTATCAAATGCCTTTTGGGCATCTAAGAATATCAAAGCCATTTGCTTTTCAGGATGTGCCTCATAATATTCCAAAGTGTCCAGGATTACTCTCATATTGTCTTTGATTTGTCTCTTTGGTAGAAATCCTTTTTGATCTGGATGAATAAAGTTATTTAAGTATTTTTTAAGACTTTCTGCCAAAATTGAAGCAAAGATTTTATAGTCTGCGTTTAGTAAAGAAATAGGTCTATAATTCTTAATTTGCAATGGATCAGCCTCTTCTTTTGGAATAAGTGTAATATAAGCTTCTGACCATGTTTTAGGTATCATCTTCTTTAACATAGCTTCATTCATGACTTCTAGCAATGGAATGCTCAATGATTCTTGTAGTGTTTTATAAAATTCTGCCGGAAGCCCATCTGGACCTGGTGCTTTCCCATTGTTTTGCTTCTTAAGTGCTTCAGTTAATTCCATCATTGTTATATAACTTTCTAACATTTTTTCAGTCTCTTTAGGTATCTTAGGTAGATTAGCATTCTGTAGATACTGTTTGACTTTTTCCTCATCAATATTCTCTTGCTTATATAGTTGCCCGTAGAAGTCTCGAATAATTTCCTTTTTCTCTTTATTACCATAGCAAACTTGGCCTTGATCATCTATTAACTGTGATATTTTCCTTGATTCTTTCTCCTTTCTCAATTTGTATGCTAACCATCTACCTGGTTTATTTGCATCTTCAAAATAGTTCTGTTTAGCACTTCTAATTTTCTGTGCCAATTCTTCTTTCTCTATTTGACCCATTTTATGTTTGATTATGTCCAATTTTAGTTTAATGTCTTTTTTCTGTGGCATTTTCTGTAGTTCTTTTTCAAGTCTTTTATACTCATCTTCCAAAACTTTAGTGGCTTGCCTTTTCCTGATATTCTTTTTTCTTATATAGTCTATTATCAAGCCTCTAGCATATGCCTTCATTGTATCCCAGACATTCTGAATTGAAGTATCTTCTTTTTTATTTTCTCTAAAGAAAAAGGCCAATTCTTTCTCCATCCATTGTGTAAAATCTTTTTCCTTTAAAATAGTATTATTTAACGTCCATCTCGATCTTTTTTTTTTTTTTTTTGTCCTTTCCATTTAATTGTCATTGGATTATGGTCTGCCCAAGTACTTGTTTCAATGTTTGTTTCTTGAATGTTAGATATTAGTTCTGTTGAGATCCAAATCATATCTAATCTGGACCATGATAAATGTCTATTTGAATAAAAAGTATATTGTTTAGTTTTAGCATTTCTTTCTCTCCATATATCTTTTAAATTTAATTCATCTATCATTTTAAAAAAAGATTTAGGGAGAGTCTTTCTGTTTTGCTTTGTTATTGTTGCTGTATAGTCCAGTTTATTGTCCACAATTCCATTAAAATCTCCCATCATAACATGTGTAATTTTTTGTAGAATTCTTCTTGTTTATCATTCGGAGCATAAATTGCAATCAGGAGTGTTTTTATATTATTATCCATTATTTCCACCATTAATACTCTTCCATCTTCATCAGTATAAATCAATTTTGCTGGGATAGCCTCTTTAATGTATAAAACCACTCCTCTTTTCTTACATTGAGTCAAAGAAGTAAATATTTTCCCTAATTTTGGCTGTACCAACAATTGTTCATATTGTTTTTTGATATGTACTTCTTTATATTCATTGTAATCAGTTTTTTCTCTTCCATGATTATATTTTGTAATTAGGTTTGGCAGCTCTCATAGATCTTGGTTCACGTTGTTCTTTGATCTCCACTTGTCCACCTACTGCGCCTTCTTCTTTTTCAGTTCCCATTTGGTCCTCTTGGAATTCAATTAGTGAGACCTCTTTTTCTGCCTCTTCCTCTCTCCTTCCAAAAAATTCTGCGTAGAAAAGTCCTGCTTTCTCAATTGAATCAATTCTGTGTCTCTGTTCTTGCCATGTAAACATTAGTCCTTCTGGAATCAGCCATCTGTAATTCACCTCCTTTTTCAATAACATTTTAGTCAGAAATCGATATTCTCTTCTCATCTCTCTCACTCTTCTAGGTATTTGTTTTAATACCACAATCTCCTTGCCTTTGTATTTCAATGTCTTCTCTCTTGCTACTTGTAAAATTTGTGTTTTAATGGATTTTTTTGTAAATCTGATGTGAACTTCTCTTGGTAAGTTGTTTCTCATTGCATATCTTGTAAAAACTCGGTATACCTCATCTACTCCATCCATCATCTTTTCCTCTGTTATTTCCAAGGCTTCAGCCAGAATTTCTATCATTATTGCAGCTAAGTTTTGTCCTTTTTCTTCCTCTATATTTTGAAATCTGAGATAGAATTCTGACCTGTCCATCTCCCACTTCAGCATCCCACTTTTATCTTGTTCAACCACTGTTAATCTGCTATCAATGTTTCCAATCTTCTCCTCTCTTTGTTTATCTTCTTCAATTTTTTGGAATCTCTCATCATACTTCGCCATCATTTGTTGGATATTTTCAATTTTTTCATCGGTCTTCCCTGTTCTTTGTTCAATGTTCTCTATTCTTTTTTCAATATTCTCTGTTCTCTTTTCAATGGTATCGGATTTTGTCTTGAGATCTTGGATTCCTTGCATAATCATCTGTAGAGTCACTTTTTCTTGTTCTTTATCTTGCTTTAACATTGTCTGAATTAAGCGTTGTCCTCCAGATGGTGGGGAGGCAGAAGTAGAAGTTGAGGCGCCAGAAGGTATGAGTTTCCTACTCATTTTGAACAATTCAAAACCTTCAAATTCTTTTAAACCTTAATCCAATTAGTAAGGTAGCCAATTATAGTCCAAAGTGGGAAATAAAAATAGTGGAGAGTAAAAAGCCCAATAATAATAAGAAAAGAAAGAAAAGAAAAATTCTTCAGGTTCTTCTGGACCTTAATCCAATTATGAAATAGTCAATTGTAATCCACAATAAAGAATAAACATAGGAAGAAAAAAAAAACCCAATAATAATAAGAAAAGAATAAAAAAGAAGTTTCTTCAGGTTCTTCAGACCTTAATCCAATTGAAAGATCTCAATAATAAAAAGAAACCATAAAAATAAGCCAAAAACATGGATGGAAGAAGCAAAAATCCCAATAAAAAAAGAAAAAGGAAAAATTCTGAGGCTTTCCCTTTAAAATAAAAAGCGAACATAAACATATTGCAAAAATAAAAGTTTACAGTAGAGCTGGTAAGGAGGGGTAACACAACTAAAAGAAAACAGAAGAAAACACACTGCACTTTAATTATCCAAGGCTCTTGTTATGACTCTCTTCTCCACAAACTTCAAAGCCAAGCTTCAAGTGTTTAATTGTTGATAGAAGTCCAGAAGAACACCTGTAATAACACTCTCCCGTGCTCTTCCCTTTATCTTATCAAGTTGCAATGTCCTTGAAAAGGAGTCTTTCACAATTTTCTCAATTTCAAGTAAAATATTTTCAAGCCTCTAGTTGGCAGTGTTACAAAATTTCTTTGTTCTCACTTTCCCCCTCCTTTCCCAGGAAAACGTAATTGAAGTTAAAAAAAAGAGAGAGAGAGAGTATATACATATATATATATATAAAGAAAAATAACTAAAGGGAGACTCTAATCTAAAAAATTGAAAAATCAAAAAGGAGAAGAGAAAAAAAAAGAATATATATAAAGGAAAATTCAGTCCAGTTAACAACTGCTAAGTCGCGATAAAGTCCAGTAAAAAAAAAGTAAAGAAATAAAAAGCCAAGCCTCACTTTGACGTCTCCCTTTAAAAATCGCCGCTTATTCAATTTTGTCAAAAAATCTTACATATTTCTTCTTATTCTTAGAGTGTCCTTTCAAGTCTCAAAATATTAGTAAAAAAAAGTTATCACCCAGCCGACACACTTTCTCTTTCAGTCGCTTCCTTTCCGGAGCTGTCCCAACTTCAGCAGCTTTGGGGCTGCCTCTCCGCCGCCGGCAAAAGGGACTTCTCCTGAATCAACCAGGGACTTTGTGGTGTCCCTGGGATCCACAGGATGTGCCCTTCGCTATCACCGTCTCTACGGGACGGTTTAGGTCCGTTTGGACCGACCAGGGGCGAAGATATCGGCTGCAATCTCAGAGCCCCGAGATTGCAAACCGTACCGTCGCGACGTTAGCTCCGCCCTCCTCAATTTATAATTTTGAGACCATAGTTTTTGCCATTTATCTAAATCTATCCCATGTCCAAAATTCCTCCCCCAGGCAATCATTGTTTCTTTAACTTGTTCTTCCTCCAATTTAATTCCAAGTAAATAACCATAAAACTTTTTAATCATTTTCTCATCAGTACCTGTTAAAATTCCATCCAGTTCTGTAAGTTCATTATAAAATCTCTCTGTTTTACAATCTTTGTCATACCTAGAATGTATTTGCATATATGTATACCAATTCATCTTAATTTCTTGCTCCTCTAGTTCTTGTTTAGATTTGAGTTCACCCTTTTCATTTAAAATTTCACCATATCTAACCATGTGTTCCATTCTACAAACAACTGGGTATGCAAATGCTTCTGTAGTTGACAACTAGACTGGAATTTTCATTTAATGTTGTTTTCTTATTTTTTTCCCCACATCAACAATAAAGAATCTCTTATATAATGTCTCTTGAAATAACCATGTTTTACTTTCTTTATACCATAAAGCATGCCATTCTAGTAATAGATCATGACCTTCTAATGTTAATAATCTAACATTCTTTAACAAAACCCATTCTTTGACCCATATCAAAGCTGCCGCCTGATAATATAATTCCCAATTAGGTAAGCCAAATCCTCCTCTTATTCTAGCATCTTGTAACAACTTAAGTTTAAATCTTGCCTTCTTCCCCTGCCATATGTATTTCAATATTATTTTATTTAAGTCCATAAAAATTCTTTCCCTAATTTAATTGGAATAATCTGGAACAGATATATTATCCTTGGTAATATATTCATCTTAATTGTAGATATTCTCCCTATGAAAGATAATTGTAGATTCTGCCAGTTTTTGGATCTATTGCAATCTGTTTTTTAAGTTTAACGTAATTGTCTTCTTTCAAAATTCCACATCTTGAAGTTAAATATATTCCTAGGTATTTTACTATGTTTATAATCTGAATGTTCAGTCCTTCTATCAAAACAGCCTTTTGTTTTCCTGTCATATTCTTAGCTAATATCTTGGTTTTATCCTTATTTATTTTCAATCCTGCCACCTGTCCATATTCAATTTTTTTGAACAATTTAGGCGTTGATTTCAATAAAAACCAAGTCATCCACAAAGGCTTGTAGCTTATATTCCTCCTTTTTTATTTTCATTCCCTCTATTTCCCTATTGTCTCTAATATTTCTATTTAATATCTCCAAAGTCAATACAAACAATAATGGCAATAAAGGACATCCTTGTCTAGTTACTTTTTCAATATTAATATTTTTCGTCAAATCTCCATTAATCATCACTTTAGCAGATGATTTTTGATATATTGCCTCAACTGTTTTTATGAATCTTTCTCCAAAGCCCATCTGACCCATTTGTAATATCATAAATTGCCAGTTTACATTATCAAAAGCTTTTTGCACATCTAAGAATACCAAGGCCATTTGCTTCTCTGAGTGAGTTTCATAATATTCCAGAGTGTCCAAAATTATTCTTATGTTGTCTTTAATCTGTCTCTGAGGCAGAAATCCATTTTGATCAACATGTATAAAGTTATTCAGATATCGTTTAAGTCTTTCTGCCATTATTGAAGCAAAAATTTTATAATCTGCATTTAACAGGGAAATAGTTCTATAATTTTTAATCTTTTGTAAATCAGTGTCCTTTTTTGGTATCAAAGTAATTTATGCTTCTGACCATGAGTCAGGTATTTTAGCTTTCAATAAAACTTCATTCATCACTTCAAGCATTATATTACTCAACAGTTTCTGTAAGGTCTTATAAAATTCAGCTGGGAGACCATCCGAGCCCGGAGCCTTTCCAATATTTTGTCTATTTAATGCTTCTGTCAGTTCCATCATTGTTATTTTTCCTTCTAGCATGATCTTAATACTTCAGGTATTTGAGGTAACTCTGCTTCTTGTAAATATTGTTTAACTTTTTCTTCTTCAATATTATCTTGCTTATACAATGTCTCATAATACTTCTGTATTATCTTTCTTTCCCTCATTTCCATTGTGACTCACACCTTGATCATCAATCAGCTGTATTATCTTTTTCGCTTCTCTTTTTTCAATTTGTATGCCAACCATCTACCAGGTTTATTCGCGTTTTCAAAGAAGTTTTGTTTGGCACTTCTAATTTTTTTAGCTAATTCTACTTTTTCTGTCAACTCTATTTTGTGCTTAATAACCTCCATTTGTTTTTTGATGATCATTTTTTGTGGATATTTTTGCAATTCTTTCTCAAGTTTCCTGTATTCACCCTCTAATATCTGTTGATTCTGTCTTTTCTCAACATTTCTTCTTGTATAATCTATAATCAAGCCTCTAGTATAGGCCTTCATGGTGTCCCATAAGTTCTGCATTGAAGTTTCCTCCTTTTGATTCTCCGTAAAGAACGCCAATTCTTCTTCGGGATTCAATTTTTGATTGCTTAACTTTCTTGGTTTATTTCCCCCAACCCGATCCCTCATATATTGTGACTGTTTATTTCTGTTGCAAGAGCAGACCAAATCTGCTTCTCTCACCTGGGGGTAGTTTTCTAATGGCTAAATGGGTTTATACATAGATCTGAAGATTATTTCTGCAACCATTTTCAGATGAAAAAGAAATGATTTGATATAAATAATCTATTGCGCCTTCCACTCTTAAGGACATACAAACTTAGAGGAAACTCTTTTTTTGTCACATCAACTGATGATGAAAGAATGCATCCCAGCCAGTTATCATTTTGTTCTCCATCATTTGGTACTTACTGTACTTGAGAAGGCTCTGTTGGGCAATTGTTGACCCCATTCAATGGCAAATCATTCTTTTTAACTGCAGAGAGTTGAATGTGAGGGCTTTTTTAACCTATAGCAAGTATATATACTAATCAAAGTTTCTCAGGTTGCAGGTGTAGATGTACTTAGTTAGGGGAGTAGCAGCAATAAAAAGCTATCCTGTAAAAGTATTTTAATTACAACCACTATTGAGCCCAACATTTTTATTGTTGAATGAAACAGCTTTTATGCAAGCTTTGCCCCATTTTGCAACCTTTCTTGCCAGAGTTGTTAAGTGAATCACTGCAGTTAAGATAGTAACACAGATATTAAGTGAATCTGGCTTCCCCATTGACTTTGCTTGTCAGAAGGTCACAAAAGATGATCAAATGACCCTGACACTGCCACCTCCTTAAATTTTCGATATAATCATGGGGATGCTGCCACAGTTGTAACTGAAAAATCATCATAAATCACTTTTTTTCAGTGGTGGTGTAACTTTGAACATCGCTAAATGAACTCTTGTAAATCAAGGACTACCTGTACATTCCAGGCTTCTGATAAGCATGGGCCAATTGCTGGAGCTTCAAAATGTCCTTTATTATTATTTTTTCCTCTCACTCTACAATAGGTTCGGCTTCTCATAGGGTTTACAAGACCAAATGGAATTAAAACGGCACATTGAGTCCCTCAAGCAGATTCTCATCATTGTATGCTTGTAAGAAGCCTTTCCGTACGACATGCCTATTGAAACCACCATTTTGTGTTATCCAAGAAAAGCCATAAAGATACCCACAGGAAGCACCACCTGCCAGTTAGCTTCTACCAGGCGTCCCAGGGGGTCCTCTAGCTGCTGACAAAGCTTTTAACATTTCTCACACATCTTACCACTTTAGTTAATTAAATACAGAGCTGCCCAGAGCAGGGCCAACCAATAAACATCCTTGTTTTGTAGCCAGGGGCTTGCACATGGAGATTAGTGCTGATGCTGTTTGCGCTAGAGATTGAAAATGCTTTGTGGGCAGACAGAGGGTTCCCTGGCCATAATTATTATATTTTCTTCAAATCTGTAGGGAACACAAATCCAAGTAGCACGGGCTTCATCCTTAATAGGTCAAGCCAAGAGTAACAGAACAGAGCACGGCTTAGTCTGATGACCAAACTTCACCACTGTACTGCCCTCAGTGCTCTCAAAATGTAGTGTTCTGCTGAACAAGGATAAAAGATGTCCTCTCCTCATGACCCAACTGCTTTGAGGCATTCCTGATCAGCGCTTTATGAATACTCGTGTGTGCTCCAGATAGTTTTTCCCTTTTGAATCTAGTACAGGACGGACTGTGATTTGGAGCAATCTCACCCATCTGGTAAAGGAAGTGCTACAATTGGCCACTATTGGTCACTATTTTGTAACAATCCCTTGGACATATTCTAAATGTGCTCAGCGTGCCAAAAATAGGGGATCTCTGCACTAACCCTAGTAATCTTTCCTCTTTCCAAATGTGATCTTTTTTTGCTACCGTAGTAGAAATCCAGGTCATGTTAACTTCTCACAAAGCTTATTTCCAGGTTAACTATATGCCTACCATGTTGATGTCTCATTCTCTTTCCCTAGTTCAGTCTTGCCTGGTATGGGGCCATTCACATAATTGGAAAACCACAAGTTTTGTAGGCCCATACATCTGACAGCAACAAGTTTATTTAAGAAAACTGATGTGGCTTCCCAACTATATCAGAAGTAAAACCCCAAATACAAAACTCAGTAAACTCTCAACCCCCATGGTGAGAATAATCACTTTTTCCTCAAAAGGCACTGTAGCACCTTCAGGGCCTTTTGAGAGAATATCAAGATGGGGGCCAATCTTATCTCTGTAGGATGGTGCTCCACAAGGAGGTGGCCCTTCTTCTTGGTCCCATTAGATGGATTTCCTTAGTAGAGGGAATTTTAAAACTGCAGCCTTGATTTAAAAGCTTAGTTGTTCTTCTTTGAAATCAAAGATTTCAAGGAAGAGCAACTAGGATGATTAAAGGCCTAGAGGCTAAAACATATGAAGAACAGTTGGAGGATTTGGGTTTGGCTAGTCTAGAGAAAAGGACTAGGGGCATAATAGCAGTATTCCAGTATTTGAGAGGCTGCCACAAAGAAGAAGGGGTCAATGTATTTTCTAAAGCACCAGAGGGCAGGACCAGAAACAATGCATGGAAACTAATCAAGGAGAGGAGCAACCTGGAATTGAGGAGAAACTTCCTAACAGTGAGGATAATTAACCAATGGAACAGCTTGCCTTCAGACATTGTGGGTGCTTTATCACTGGAGGATTTTAAGAAGAGACTGGACAGTCACTTGTCTGAAATGGTATAGGATCTCCTGCTTGAGTGGGGGGCTGGACTAGATACTAGAAGACCTCCAAAGTTCCTTCCAGCTCTATTCTGATTCTGATTCTTACATTCTGATTGAAAAGGTCTCATTCTAAAGCAAATAGCAACAATATGGAAACAGAAATCAAAGAACAATCCAGAAAGTCAAATACAAGCATAGGTACATCTTACTTAGACCTGCTTATATTACATGCCATGACTACCCTCAAGTTATGATAAAACGGACACATGATGTAAAAATCCATGCAAATAAATGATCAGGGATTCAGACAATGAAAAGGAGACAAGGCATACACATTCAACAGCCAAAGCATGTTCAATCTTTTATTATGTCATTGCTAAATAAAAAGTTATCACTGAGTTGGCAAGACCATACATGCATATAGAAAAATACAAGACTTTATCCAATATCTTGTTTTCTTACAACTTGAATAAATTAACTCGGTAGGATAAATTATTGTGCTGGAAGAACAAAATGTGAAGCACTTTACCAAATCTGATAAGGCAGGGCCAGGATTTAGGATCAGTATTATTGGGCATTTGTGAAGGTCCAACTTCTAGAAGGAAAGTTGATGTTTAGTGTCACTGGCTTTGATCCATCTCTCTTTGTGATGATTGCTTATGCACAGGCCTACTAAGTATACGAGCTGGTATATTAGCTGGTATATTAGCAACAGGCCTCATTTATCTTGACCTTTCCTTTTGGATATTTAGAAGGGCTGGGCACACAAAAGATCATTGTGATAAGAGAATGTATTTAGCTAAAGTAAAAATGTCTTGGGGTTGGAAAGCATTTTCCCTTAGCATTTTGATCCTTTTGTCAAGTGCCCATGAATGTAAGACTACATGCCACTTGATCAGTGACAAAAGAATTTTGCTAATATTATAGCCCTATTGTCTTATTAATAATTTATATTTATATTATATATATATATATATATATATATATATATATATATATATATATATATATTATAGCCCTATTTTTTAAGATTAAGATTTAAGATTAAGAAAACAATATATATATATATATATATATATATATATATATATATATATATATATATATATATATATATATATATATATATATATATATATATATATATATATAATAATATTATAGCCCTATTTTTAATGACAATAACTGGTGGAGTGGGGTTAACCCTACGTGTTTGCTTCATTCCTGAAGCATGGCAAGGTATCCTGATGCAGCAGATAAATATTTTCCCCTTTCCAGTTCCTGATTTCTGACATGAGACAAGACAAATCAACCCAAGTAGTGGTGCTGTTTATTTGATTGATGCTTCCTTGTCAAATGACAGAATTTTAGATATGTTCTTGCTTGAAATAACAAATCCACTCCATTAAGGCATGTCTTGACCCTTTAGTTTTAAAGAGTAAGAATAAACTGAAATTAGTTCCTGGGCATGGGAAATCCTAGTCCTAATTTCAGGATATAGCAGTGTTTACAATTTGAAATAAGGGAGCCAATTACCATGTTGCTATTGGAGGAAAGTCAGCACTTTTGCAACCATATAAACATTCTTTTCTGCCTTACTTAAGTTAAAAAAAATGCAAGGGGATGGAGAATTAAGGATAGTTGAACTGCTAGACCTGGAACTAAAAGAGCAATTAAGTCATAGGACAGGGTGGGGAGACAGGCAAGAAAAAGACCAAAGTCCACTTCACAAGGAGAGTATCCAAGTGCACCTAGGAGAGGACTACTAAAGAAGCAAGATTAACATGATTTCAGTTCCCAACAGTATTTTATTTTTTTCAACATGGTATTTCTCCACAGATGCTGGGATTATTAATCTTAAGATTAATAATGGAAAAACCAACTCCCCAAAGTTTCCCAATATGCGTTTAGCTTCTGACAACTTGTGGAATTGAAGGAACATCAGGCATAGCTGCTGAAACTAACTAGGTTTGTTTCAAGGTATAAGGAGGTATAATCATTTTTATCAGTTTCATGTTGATACTGATGCTAGACACTCTTCCTACTTCAAGGATCACAAAAGCATCCTTTATTCCCCTTTTGCAGTTTAAGCAGCCAATTGCTTAATGCTTTTCTCCAAATGTTTACTCACATTGAGAAGGCTTTCTTCAAAAGGGGTGCTTCTAAGTTTAAAAAAAGTGTGAAAAATGTTGATCTCAAAACTGCCAGAACCACATAATGGACAGCAAATGAGCCTAAAAGGTTTTAGTTTTCATCTCAACCAGCATTCTTCAGCCAGAATTCTGGGAGTTGAAGTCCACAAGTCTTAAAGTTGCCAAGTTTGGGGACCCCTAATCTAAACCACCTACCCATCTGAATCCATTTTTTTTCTTTTTTGTATTCATTTATTTAAATTTTATTTATTTTCAAAATACATGTGTATTTACATTTTAACAGTTCTGTGTCAAGCATTACAATTTTATAAATAAAATACATTTTATTTACAATTCTATTTCATATCAAATCTTATTCCTTTTTTCTAACCATATATATAACATTTCCCAGATTTCATAAAACTCCGACTCCTCTTTTCCTTTAAGTTTTCTCCTTTAAGTTTTCATCTCAGCACACTCAAGTATTTTGTTAATTACCATGGTTTCAGAAGGTATGTCATCTACTTTCCAGTTTTGGGCATAAGCAATTCTCGCCGCTGTTATTACATGTTGAACTACATATTGGGTGAGTTTCTCCAGATTTCCTTTAACCATCCCCAGTAAGAAGTTTTCTGGCTTAAATTTGATATTGTATCCTGTAATTTCTCTTATCCATTTCCTCATTTTTTCCCAGTACTTTTTGGCTCTAGGGCATTGCCACCACATATGGTAGTATGTTCCATCTACTAGCTTACATTTCCAGCAGTGTGGGGTATATTCATATTCGGGTATATCCTGGCCAATCTCACCGGTGTCAAATGCCATCTATAAAACATCTTGATAAGATTCTCTTTATAGCTTAATAGCTGTTAATTTGCAGTTCTTGGTCCACATTTTTTCCCAATCTTCTAACTGTATGTTGTGACCTACCTTTTGTGCCCAAGTGATCATCGGATCCTTAACTACCTCTTCCTCCTTTTCTACTTGGAGTAAATAATTATATGCTCTAGTAATAATTTTTTTTTCTTTGCCCGTTAAAATTTGGTCTAATTTTTGGGGTTCCCTTTCTATTCCAAATTCCTCCATATCTTTTTTTAACCTAGTTTGAATCTGCATGTATGGCTACCAATCTAGTTAAACCTTGTTCTTTTAATCTTTTGGTTGTTTTTAAGCCCCCCTGGTTATCTAATAATTCCTTATATCTAATACTTTTTTTGGTTTCTGTTCTATTTGGATAAATTACTGCTTCCATCAGTGACACCCAGTCTGGTATTTTAATATAGTGCTTCTTCCTTAACTTTTCCCATATTGTTATTAATGAATCTCTAATTTGATGGTGATAAAAGTACAAATGTGTCCTTTCCGTTTGTCCCATAGAAAGGCATGCCTTCCTATATGGAGATCATGCCCTTCTAATAATATCCTCTTATTTTCTAAATTTATCCAATCTTTAACCCAGAGCAAAAATTCTGCAGCCAGAATTCTGGGAGTTGAAGTCCACAAGTCTTAAAGTTGCCAAGTTTAGGGACCCCTGATCTAAACCACCAACCCATCTGAATCCATTTTAATGGTCTGATATTTGAAGGAAGGACTGTTAAGAGTATACAGATAGTCCTCGACTTACAACCAATCATTTAGTGATCATTTGAAGTTACAAAGGGTATTGAAAAAAGGGACTTATAACCAACCCTTGCACTGTTGCAATATATACAATGTTCAACATTCAGGCACTTAGAAATCCACATGTCTATGACTGTTACAGCTTTGTGAAGTCATGGGATTATTATGTGTGACCTTCCCAGATGGGTTCCAACAAAGTCAATGGGGAAACTGGATTTGCTTAACAACTGCTTTATTCACTTAACTGTAGTGATTTGCTTGGGGGGGAAAATCATACTATCAGATGCATCCCCTGTAACCACCACTTTAATTATAAATTCTGATCCCAATTGTGGTCATAAATTGAGGACTACCTATATCTAGGCAAAAACCCAACCTGGAACAAATTTCAGCCACTAGGTTCTCATTAGATTGTTTGAGGGCCTGTCATCTGCTGAGCCTTCCTCAAGCACATGCCTGTCTCACAACTGAAGCTTTAGCTCAGGGATCTTCAAACCTGACAGCTTTAAGACTTGTGGACTTCAATTCCCAGAATTTATTCTCCAGTCATGTTAGCTCAGGAATTTTGGGAGTTGAAGTCCACAAATCTTAAACTTGTCAAGTTTGAAGACCCTTGCTTTAGCTGGTCACACATTTGAAAGCTGAGTCTAAATTCACTCCAAAGAAACAGCATGAATTCTGTGCTTCCTTTTACTGGAACAAGCTGAAGGACTCTGACCTGTTACTCCCAATGTTATTTTTTACACTAAATAGGCTTTGCAGAAAGGTGGCAGAATAAATTTGGCAGCTTTTTGTAATTTAGAACAAATGGAGGGCAACACAGATACCCCACGTGCCAACTACTATCAATCAAACTCAAACTACATCTAACACTATCAGGATATAGATCTGGTCCCAGCTGAAGGGGGAGAGAAAAAACCAATAAAAGGCACTGATTCCAGATCATTTTGATACACTGTGAATTATGACCAATTCAACTAATGAGGCACTTAATTTTTTTCTGAGCAGTTTGCACTAAATTATTAGATTGCAATGCAAAGTTTAAAGATTACACTTATTAGGGGGGGAATCCTAGATCAGCCAGAGGGATGCTGTAAAACATCCATTGTCAACTAATTTGGCCACTCTGTGGCTTAATCTACTTTACAGACCATAGAAGTGGCACACATATTTCCCTACTCCTGGAGAATGGGAATTTTAATTATTTTATTAAGGAGAAACATCACCCAACCTCAATGGAATCAAAGCCAGAGTGTGTCAGTATGTCATACAACATATGCCATGAATTACTCAGCTAATATGCACTAATTATTAATTTTGCACCAAGGGCTCGGTTACCATTGGGGCTAGTTCCTCGCTTGAACCGTACTCCACACACAGGTCAGTTTGTGGGACTTTTTTTTAAAAAGAGCCCTTTGAATCCCTTGAAGAAAAAGGGGTGGCATCAAATAAAATCAGCAGCAAATCAGCTTCCTTATCCTGGATTCGGCAGACAGGCTGCTTTCCAAGGCCTGGTTGCAGATCCCAAATCCTCGCGTGTTCCTCGCCCTCGTCTCCTAATTAAAGATTTGCTTTTCGTGCCCGCCTCGTCCCTTTCAGGGCATCTCCCCATTTGGGTTGCAAATCATGTGCCAAACCAGCTCAAGGCAGATTTCTCTCTCAGCCAATGGATGCGCGCTCAGTTAAAAAAGTAATAAATTAATGGCAAATAAGCAATTCCTTCAGGAAATAATTTTAAGAAGCAATACCCCCACCCCAATGGCTGCAGCCCCTCCTACTTCCAGCCATCCTTTCCCTTTACTCAACGGAGTCTAATACCGCGCATGCGCCCCATGCCTACCTACCTTCGGTTCCCGCCTCTCGTTAAGGCCACGCCCCTACATCGAGGCGCGAGACGCGCCGAGCCCGCCTTTGCCAGTCAAGGGAGCCCCCGGATTAGCCGGCGATCCTTTCATTTAGCCAACCTGCCCTTTCTGTGATTGGCGGAAGGTTGCGTGAGGGAAAGTCCGGACCGGGGGAGGAGACGCCGTCTATATAAAGGGCTGTGAAGAAGCGCTTTCCTTCCCGCTGCGCCGCGCTCGCTGGTGTGGGAGCTGCGATTACTGGTTCTTGTCTGTGGCTGGTGCCGCGCTTTAAAAAAAAACAACCTTACATTTCGCTCACGCGGTGCGTTTCCCCCAGCTATGCCTAACCCTCTCGTGTTTTTCGACGTCGCCGCCGACGGACAGCCCCTCGGGCGCATCACCTTCGAGGTACGGAGGCGGGAAAAAGAAAAAGACCGTCTCGGTGGGAAAAACCCGGTCTGAGGCGGACGTGCCGCCATTTCCTGTCTGGGTGGGAGCGCGGGGGCCATTTTGGGATTTCGTTGAATGCAGCGGGAGGGGAGGAAGCAGAAACATGCGCCGGGCGGGGGGGGGAAGAAAGGCAGCCTGGCTGCCGCGCCGGGGGAGCTGCGTGCGCACCTGGGTGGTGGGGGGGAGAGAGGGCGCGCGAGCCAGGGAGCGGGAGCGCGCACGTCCTCGCCTCTGCCGCCTCCACGTGGCCGCCGCCTTCCTCTTGCTTCCTTCCCGTGCTTCGGAAATGGAGGCTCGGCGGGCTTTTCGTGGAATCGCGCGATCCTCCTTCCGTCTAGGATTTGCTGCTGCACGGTTCCAGCTGCGCTTGTCCGCACCCCACCCTTCTCCCATGCTGCGAGGGAAGGGAGTGCCCACGATGCGGGAGGAGAGGATGGCTTCTTTCGCTCTTAATCGCTTTTTTTTAATATTACGGAGGGGGGGGGGAACACTTCCCTCCCGTGGGATCGTTTAAAGAACAATGCTTGCTCCTTCCCTCTCCCCGGACAAAACGAGCAAGGAGGACGTCCCCAAAGCGCTATATGAGATATGGAGCCGGGTCACCACGTTTTGAGACGCCCTCGTATCTAGATTTTGTACGGGGAGAGCAAAAGAGCAAGCCGCACACACACACACAAAGGCTAGCAGAATGGGTTACAGTTCATATACTGTAACCCATCTCTATATAGAATTCTACATCTAGATGAATGGAGATATGGGTGAGCTTTAGTTAATTTCTATGGCTTGGAAGGCTTCCTTCTTGGGAGAATCTGCAGTCAATTCCTGGAGCAGTTGTTGCTTCCTGTTTGAGTTCCTGTTACATTTGTATGCTTAAAAAACCATAAATGAGAGAAATTCCAGGTAATTTGTAGAGGAAAAACCAGTTGTGGATGCAATTACATGTAACTTTGCCCTCTGTTAGGAGAGCTTTCAAACCAATTGCTCAAAATCCTTGTATGTTGAAAAATTGTGACCTCCAAATATTTAGAGTGGGAAGGACATTTAGGTTTCTCAATACAAATTGCTAAATTGCAGTGCTTCAGAAAATTGCTTATCTGAGCAAGGAGTCTATATTACTAGGGTTGACAATGTGATTAGAATTCCACAAGTATAGTTTCCTTGGTACTTGCCTGAAGTCTGGTAGATCAAAGAAATGATTGGATACAATTTGGATTTCCCCTGTATTTGCACTTTTGAGAATACGCACGTTTTCTACTCACCAGCCTATTTTCTGGTGATAGCCAGTAAACCATTTGCAGGTATTTCTCAATCTGAACACAGTTCTTTGTGCAAAGTATTTAAGATTACTTAATGGAGAGGATACTTTTTACATTAGTTGGAGAAATATGTGCATGTTAGTGTAACAATGCCAGAACTATTGCATTAACTATTGAGAGCATTAACTATTGTCTCACTTTTGTTCTACAGCTGTTTGCAGACACAGTTCCAAAGACAGCAGGTTGGTAAAGTTAGAAACATTGGCAGGTTCATTTGAATTTATACATTGTCAAAAGATCTAAATAAATTCTGCAATCTCTTTTTAGAAAATTTTCGTGTGTTGAGCACTGGGGAGAAAGGTTTCGGTTACAAGGGATCATGCTTTCACAGAGTCATTCCTGGATTCATGTGTCAGGTATATAGCTCCATCAATTTAGCATGTGTTGTAATCTGTGTATCTTCTTTGTTACTTGAGAAGCCTTGAAATTACTGCAGTTACTAAAAAAAACCATTGTACGTTATGTACATTAATGTGATAAGCTATCTACTGTGTTTTAAAGTCTCATGGATTTTCACCTGACCATCTTGGCTGGAGGTGATGATAAACATGATGGGAAAAGCCTGGCTAAATTGATGTTTCAATGTACTTGGGATGTGTTTCTGCAGGGTGGAGACTTTACCCGCCATAATGGAACAGGCGGTAAATCTATTTATGGTGAGAAATTTGCTGATGAGAACTTCATACTCAAGCACACAGGCTCTGGCATTTTATCTATGGCGAATGCTGGTCCCAATACAAATGGGTCTCAGTTCTTCATCTGCACTGAGAAAACTGAATGGTAAGTAAGCTTTGGCTTGAGATTGAATGGGTTCACTTGACTTGTTTAAGTAACCATCCTCGAATAGAGAACCTTGTCTGAAGTTGCACAAGTAATCATCGGTTTAATTCCTGCTAAAATACCTATTGCCATGCCCTGAATGCAGATGGGATATTCGTTTGTGGAATTGCAGGTTGTATTCACCATAGTATTCATCTCTCTTAGGTTGGATGGGAAACACGTGGTCTTTGGCCAGGTCAGAGAGGGAATGGACGTTGTGAGGAAAATAGAGAGCTTTGGTTCAAAGAATGGCAAGCCAAGCAAGAAGATCATCATCTCTGATTGTGGAGATATGAAATAACATTCTTGTTGTCTTAACAAATCGACCATTCCTTCTGTAGCTGGGGTTCGTCCCCTCTGAATCGTTATGCCCCTGACTTACTGCTGCCTTTCTATTGGGTTTCAATTTCTGCTCCCTCACAAGTCCAGCTGGACTGAAGACAAATTTGTTTTCAAAATGAAATAAAACAAGTTAAACCAGGTCCTGATTGTGTTTTCTTCCTGCAGGCAAAAGCTCACTATCAAATCTGATGAATTATGCAGACAGCATAACATTACAGATGTTGGGGGTGGTGGACAAGAAGTTGGGCAGTAAGATAAAACAGTTTTATGTCTGGTGTTGGAGGGCTTCTAATTGCATGGCTGTAGAGTGGTCAGTGTCAGTTTACTAAAGCAAATCCTGTTGATACACAAATAATTTAAAATTATTTGAACTGATTTAAAATATTGGCTGAGAGATTCCAATTAACAGTTAGGACAGGCATTATAAAATGGGCTGTACTTCTGTAATTAGGCTGGCTAAACTGCATAGCTTAGAAACAATTAAAAATAATTAAGGTTGAAAGACTGCTGTTTGTATTGAACAAGCAGGTGAGAAACAAACTTATTTGAGCACGTGCTCAAGCTTTTCCTCATAAATGATCCATTAATGGATTTCTTGCTGGATCTCAAAAGCAGGATCGGTACAGTAGTTTAGCATTAGCTTCAAATGATTTTGATTTTTGCTGAGAGTGTGGGTGCACACACTGCTGGCTTCTTGGTTGAAATATTACTAAATGCCTTTTGATATTCTGCAGTAACCGAAGGCTACCTTCCTACAGGAGAGATCAGTAAGCCAGTACTTGAATATTTGCCATGTTCCCACATCTACTCCAGAGTTTTTTGCCTGGTTGATTTCCCGAGTATGACAGTCATCCAGAGATCCATTTTAAGTCTTCTAAGAAGCATAAAAGGGATTCCTTTACCCAGTATGCTTATTAATGCTACCAAGTGCCTGTAATCAGGAGATCTGTCTTATAAGGACTGTACAGCAGGAGTAACTTGACTAGATCATAAAAGATAATGTACGCTGGAATAAGATCTGGATTGCTTTGGCATTTGCCTTCCAAAAGCTGGTTTCATAACACTCAGCATAACAGGACTGGTTAATTGGCTGTGTTCCATTGAGATCCTCTTGGTCCTGTGAGTGCCTTGTTAAATGTATTGGGTGGAATCCAATTTTGCTACACCAGGTTTGCAAAGAATTTAGTGTGAAGAATAAAAGTTTGATAGAGCAGCATGTCCAGCAGTGCAGTCCTAAAAATAGCGCAAAGTCCAGATGTATTCCCAGTAAATGTCCAAAGTAAGGATCTTATATAGCATTTTTTTGGTGTCTGTTTAAAAACCTTCAATATATAATTTGCAAATGAGTGCATTTCACATTTTCCATACTTGCTAATCTTACAGGATATTGGTGATTCCCTCAATAGGCAGAGGTTTTGCTAGTGATTAATGCTTAGATGTGCCAACCTCATAGGGTTTTCCATTGAAAAATGCAGGGTTGAGGTTCTTTTACTTTGCAATAAAGGTGTTCAATATTTCTTTCCTAACAGTGACTGAGATCTTTGAGATCTTCCCATACAAGACGAATACTGTGAGATTCATGTAAACAGTTTTGACTTTAAACTGGTACCTTCCATTAGCAAATGTCATTAGATAAGGTTTATAATTTATTGAGTTTTATAAAGCAAGATCAAGAAATATTAACTAGGAACCTGACATTCACACAACTTTGTTCTTTATTTGCTCAAGGGGCTGTAGGACTTTGAAAAGTTAAGGCCAGCACTTGTAAATTTGATACCATAAATGACATTTTCCCCTGCATTTGTTTATAGAAGATATCTGATTCACAGTTTGGGGGGGAAAAATCCTACCCTCCCTACCTTATCTAAACAAAATGCAAAATTGCACACAGGTACTATCCAGGTTATTTTCGAGAACAAGCTGCATATGAACCCTCAACTCTTAATACTGTTCATGAGAAAAATTAATGAGAAGTTATTTCAGTCTCAGATGCCATTCAAGTTCTAAACAAGTGACAGCAGCATACAATTCTAAAATTATAAAACACATTAAAAGCAATAAATCATAAAGTTCAAACAATGATTAATCAATGAAGTGAAGCCAATGAACAGGCCCTTGACACTTAAAAATTATTGTATATACCCCTTAAATATGAGCCATGGTGCAGTGGTAACTACTGTTTTAACTACCTCTGCTGACTGCCATCACTAGCTCAAGATTGACTCTGCCTACCAAACTTCTGCAGTACATAAAATGACCTATTGGGGGCAATATGCTGACAAAACCGCTTAGAAGGCTGCGAAGTGGTATATAAGTGCTATTGCTAAATTCTTGAATTTTCATAAAGTTGTCTCCCTCCCCTAGACAGATACAGCCTTAATTTTCTTCAGCAAGAACAGAATTAGCATGAGGTAGGCATCTTTTCTCTTTGGGTTTGAGGCTTCTTCATCCCACTTTCTGGCAGGTTAGTTCTTGCAGGCTTAAATCTCAATCCCGCCTGCACAAACAGTGCAGCCACTGGGTCCTTTAAGACTTTTAATTAACCTTTTTGTTATGTTGATGTATTCTCATGTTCTACTTCAACAGGCGATAAATATAACAAATAAAAAATGAATGACGGAGAGATTCCAGGGTGAAGATAGCATGGAATTCTCAAAATGTGGCAATGTACCCTTGCAATGTTTGGAAGGACTTTGCATTTAAAGCATTTATGAAGGTCTGTAGGAGACAGGTCTACCTTGTCCCCTCTCCAATCAGACCATAGTTTGAAAACCCCTATGGAAGGCTGACTCCACATTACAGTATTATCACAGCTATATAGTATTATCACAGCATGTGATAAAAGTTAAGGTTTTGCAGTAAGACCTAGTTGGCTACTGCTGGAGAGGAAGAACATGGGGAGGGGCATTATGCCTTCCAGCAGAAAGCAATATACTGTAAGGGGGGAGGAAATCAACCCAGCCTGACAGAATATCCTGGTTTTCTCCCAATTTGTTCAGAATCTTTGATACTGAAGTAAGGTCAGCAGAGGATTGCATGCCAGCCGCATCACCACACATTTCAAACTGCCTACTCGTAATTCCAAATCGGAAGGGAACAATCATCCCCAGCTAGCATGGCCAGGCAAAGAGGAATTGTAGTCCCAACATACCAGCCTCAAATGTGATGGAATGGAAGCACAAGATTTGACCGTAGATGGCCCCACCCCCATCTACCCTCTCCTGCCCTCCCCCGGAAGAACAGTTTTCCGTGTTGCAAAGGGAAAGGGATCTGCTAAGGCGTTTCTGGGCGTCCCCGTCGGTCCCCGTAGAGATCCCATCCCAACGGGATCCTTTGAATGCTCTTGCTGCAGCAAAGCGTGCTTGGCGCCGTTTCCCCCTCTTGCTGGAGAGCAGCCCCGTAGTTTTGCGCCCGCGCGGCTGAAACCACCGCAATGCAACACAAGCGGAGCCCGGAAGGGGGGAGGGCAGGGATGTCCATCGCCCGCCTCTCCGGAGCCCCCAATGGCGGCTCCCGTGCCAGGGCGTAACCGCCAAGCTAGCCGAGCAGGACGCTTGCCCAAGCGGGCGAGCTCTGCAGCGCGGCGAAAAGCCCTCCGCGCTCCCATCTGCGGCCACGGCAGCCAGCCTCCCTTTCTTGCCAGAAACGGAGCAAAGCCCTTAGGGAGAGAAGACGGAGCCGGCTCCCTGCTGACTCACTCGACCCCGTGGGCGGGCGAGGCCGAGCTGACCCCGGGGAAGAGCCAAGCCCCAAGTGGGGCAGTGGAAATCTACAGCGCCCTTGCCGCCTTTTCCCAGCCAGGCTTCGTTCCCGCCCAGCCTTCAATCCCACAGGCGCCCGCCCGCAATGGCTTCGCTCCCAGCGCGCCCCCTAGCGGCCCTGGGAAGCCAACGATGCCGCTTGAGAGTTTGGTACCAAAGATGACATCTTTCCCTGCGTTTGTGGACAAGGAAATACCCACCATTCGAATCGCGGTTTGGAAAAAAAAAAAAAACCTCTTCTCCCTTCCCGCTCTCAAGGTTATTGGAGAACTTGCAATCGGCCAACGGAGACTGGATATACAGCTACTAATAATGCGATTTTTCTGGGTTCTGCTAAGGAACAAGATAGTCTCAAGGTTTTGTAGGAATCCCCCCTCCCTAGAGAATGAAATATTTTAAGGATTATTAAGAGGCAGACTATTATATTTCCTTAAAGGAGAAATGGAGGAACATGCTCTTAAAGGCAGAAAGCAGCCCCAATTTCCTGCATAGTAAAACAACCTCCAGGAGACGCCTAAAGTCTTTAGAGAATGGATATTTTGTGCCCATTAAGAAATCCAGGCCAGCCTATTCACAAACAAACCAACTTCAGCCACAGCTCCCCCGGGCTGGGATTAAAATTTACAATCCCCACACAAATTCAAAATCCCCTTCATTTCACAATCCCAACCTTCAAAGTCACAGAAACCTATAAAGATCCATTCACTCATTTGTCAGCTGTTCCAGAACTGCATAGTGTGGTTGGTTCTGCTAATCAATACAGAGTCCTTTCCAATCAGCCTCACACTTTATTTCCAGCACCTTTCTCCCAGCTTGGAACTGGACCGGATTTTTCTTCCATCAGTTTCCATGGGCCGCATGCATCACGTGCTGGCCATGCCCATGCCTGATTTAGCAAAGGGGGAAAAAAGTTGCAATATGTCACATAACACTGCCGTGACAACGTGAGTTTGACACCCCAAGTTCTAGAACAGGGCTCACCAACCTTTTGGACTTCAGGGACCACTGAATTCATAATTTTAAATCCCACGGACCACTAATATGATCTGTCTAATGACCGGCTGGGTGGGTGTGACTAGGAGGTCATGTGACTAGGTGGGCATGGCCAACTTGATGTCACTCACATCAAGGGGTGCCTCACTGGTCTCTACTTGCCCCTCCCCTCCCAGCCACTCCTCACCTTCCCATCCTGGGCTCCTTAGGGCCCAAACAGGAAGTAGTTGTTGGAGCTAAGCAGCCACCACAAGAAAGAGTTGGCAAAACTGCTGACTCAGTTCAAATTGGATCTGACTGAGAAGGAGGCTCAGCAGAAGCACCTCACTGAGGACTATGAGCATAGTCTTTCCAAGCAGAGGGAAGATTTGTGGGAGTGCAAGGCCAGGTGCTGGTGCCTGGAGGCTAGGCGGGCTGAGATGGTCAGATGGTTCCAGGCCATGATGCAGTCCCACTGGAACAAGGCCCTCCGGTTCTTCGCCATCAGTGGCCCTTCCCTCCAGCCTTCACCCAAAGCCTCGCACCAGGAGGCTGAAGCAGACCCCGTCAGAATTTCTGCTCCCCGCTGACCCGCACAAAAAGACCCTGAAGGGGGAGACTCTCTGCAGCAACACAAATGTTCATTGCATGAACATTTGCATAGTTTGAGGACCCCTGATTTAGTGCAATATAAAAAAATGCAAATAATTTTTCTGCAGACCACCAACATTTTCTCATGGACCACCAGTGGTTCCCAGACCAGCAGTTGGTGACCCCGTTTTAGAAGATCCCAAAAGATTGCTACCTAAAATCAAATTCCCAAATCTCATCGGGCTGTGAATTACACGGTTTGAAGTATACTCCTGTGAGAAAATAGCCCACTGAGACAGGAAAGCTGTATGCTAGTTGTTAAAACTGAACTATGTAGTATTCATCACAAAATGGAATTGTCAGACTGGAAGAGTGGAAGGTGTGTTTCTTGCTTATCAGGCTGGGAATTCTGGGAGCTGGAGTTACAATAAATTCGGAGAGTATCAGGTCGACGAAAGCTGATCTAGATTGATTAATGGACCTAATTTGTCTGACATAAGCCATGTTTAAAACGGGCTGGGTTCACCAAATGCAAAACCATTGAAGTATACTGTATTCTGTATGTTACAATCTCACTGCAATATATTTGCTTGTTTCAAGAAATGATCTTGAAGACTTGTGCAAATGTTGCCTTATTAAATTCATTAGGCATGTTTTGCCACTTTGAAAAATTCCTTTGAGGGAACAGGGCTCAATATTTTAGCTTCTACTCAGACTCAGTTTTAACCACTGGCCAGGCTGAGCAACTGATTCCTCACTGCATTCTGAAGACATATGGGTAGGACAGCTTGTGAAAGGCTGAGATGCTGGAAGGTTAGTTACCTGGCAGGCAGGATTCTTTTTGAAATGCATGTTTTTACTTGTTAAACCTCAGAAGTTTCCAGCATGGTCTATTTAAACCAGTACAAACAATGAAATGCTAATAGTAAACATAGAATTGCAACAGAAACATGACAAGTCCTAACTGTTGGCTTTGAAATCCAGTGCAAACAATATTAGAAGATACAAAGAAAAAATATATTGCCACCAGGAGTGAAAATAATAGTCAGAATGCTGATGGGTGAAGATACTACAGCTGACATAATCCTGGGAAGCCACACCAACCTTAAATTCCATTGATCTGAAAGAGATCTTATCCACCTTTCTCTTCAGTGGCTAAGGTAGCATGGAGCAGGAGGATCCCTAAGGCTGATCTTAGGTGTAAGCCGGATTCAGTTTGAGATAAACCGGTCCTGGGCATTTAAGGACTTCACAGGGATGGGCATGTTCCTTAACTGCTCTTGCTATTCTGTTATTGTGGAGGAACACAATAACTGACCTACCTCAAAGGGCTTTCAATTTCTGGAGCCCCAGAAAAGTGGGTACCTGCAGCTCTTGGCTTTGGTCCATAATGAAGCAGCTCCTTCCCTTGGAAATGTTTATGACCTGGTTTGGTTGATATTTGCATGTTGTGATGTGATTGGTTCAAGAAAAGTCAGCCATAGATTCTGGATTTGAGCAGGTAAGAAGCATATGATTATTTTTGTGTGAGTGTGTTTGGAAAGATGCGTAGCTAATATTGTATCCAAAGAGGAAGCTGCAGAAAAAGTAAGTCTGAAGTCTGACATTACTGTACTTAGGTTCCCCTGACCAGATATTTCTCCTATCAAGATTACAGTATTGTCCGTGCCCTTTCCGGGCCACCAAGAAAGCAGCTTTCTTCAAACCTGATGCTTTTTCCATGGGTTGAATCTCAGTTTCTATAATTCCCAGATACTTTTTGCAAAGAAAAAAGGTCCAGCACATTTAGAAGACAAATTCAATAAAAACTTCTGACTGTGACCCACAGTGCCACCTGGTGGTCCAGATGGGGGCATTCTAAATTTTTATGGTTAACTGCATATTTTGTCTTTCTATAATGGTGATTTAACTCGCTAGAGCAGCCAAGTTACACCACCCTTTTCACTTCCCAGTGGCAGTGCTCAGTGGCCTTTCTGTGTTGCATTATCCACAGAGCAGAAGTGCTAATTAAACAGAAAGGGGGGATTAAAGTCTTGGCCTGCTCTTTTATCTTTAGCTTTTACCTCAGACCCTGGTGCATTTTTAGTAAGATCCAACCTTAAATACGCACAGCAATAACCATAGATCATATCAAGTTTTTCCTGTATTGTGTAGAGATTTACTAGTCCTAGTTTTGAGCTGAATGGGTTTGGGGAATCATTGTCTTTTCTACGCTCACTGAACTTATAGAGGGTGAAGTAAGCAAAGGCCAGAGCAATAAGAAAGAAGAAGAGCAGTTAAGATTTTTAATAACTTCCTGCTTTTGATTTTCTGCCTAAAATTCTTGAAACGTTTATTTGGGCCACGGATCCTTCTTAATGTGGAAGATCTCCGACTCAAAGGAATCATGGAGTTGCTGCAAGAGAAAAAAGGGCTTCCAAAGGTGCTTTTCCAAAAGGCAACTGGATTTTCTTGGTTTTTTCCTTGAAAAAGTTTTGCTTCTCATCCAAGAAACTTCTTCAGTTTTGTTCATCAATTTAGTTGTTCTTCTGATAACTGAGCTGCTTGGGCGAGAAGCGAAACATTTTCAAGGGAAAAAAACCAAGGAAGTCCAGTTGCCTTTTGGAAAAAGGGAAGGAACAAGACATAAACTCTCTGTCCAAGAGGGGCCTTTCTGCTTTGCTCCTAAGCCTGAGTGATGCTGTAAGTGGCAGTTAAGAAAGAGGAGATTCCTGGCAGTTCCCAATTGCTCACAGAGTTGGTGGTGGCGGCGAAGTTCTCACCATCCAGTTCCCCCCTTTCAATGTGTAGCCAGAGGCCTCTGATCAGAAACTTCTCAGCCCTGTGCCAAGTCTTCTGCTATTTCTAGCCCACCCAGGAGAAGAAGTTATCTTCTTGCTATTTTTAACCAGGAAGCTTTGGCCAGAATGGGAGAGCTGCTCTTCCGTCAGCATGAATGGCTCCAAAGATGGAGCTGCTTGGTCAGGAGGGGAGAGATGGGCAGGGCGAAGCAGAAGACCTGTATAAATAGCATCCAAACTCTCATTCTCGGCGTGGGTAGCTCCAGGCAGCAGTCAAACTCGGCGTTCGGTCCTGGATCCTTGTTGAGGCCAACAGTGTTTGCTTCCTCCAGAACAATGCCAACCCACCGGCTTGTGATTGTGCGCCATGGCGAGAGCACCTGGAACCAGGAGAACCGCTTCTGTGGCTGGTTTGACGCTGAGCTGAGTGAAAAGGGGAAGGAGGAGGCCAAGCGCGGAGCCCAGGCCATCAAAGAAGCAGGCTATGAGTTTGATTATTTCTACACCTCAGTCCTGAAGAGAGCCATCCGCACCCTCTGGTACATCATGGACGGCTGTGACCAGATGTGGGTGCCCGTGGTACGCACCTGGCGCCTGAATGAACGCCACTATGGGGGCCTGACAGGCCTCAACAAGGCTGAGACCGCAGCCAAGCACGGGGAGGAGCAGGTCAAAATCTGGAGGCGATCTTTTGACATTCCACCTCCCCCCATGGATGAAAACCACCCTTTCTATAAAGTCATCAGCAAGGTCAGTGGCAGCACAACCTTTGATAGAAGACTAACAGGGGGTGGGCATTGGGGCAGTTAATAAGGCTGCGGCGATGTGGATTCAACGACTACAGTTGAGCCCAGAATGTCTCTTGTGAAGTGGGACATTTGTAAGGCTGAGTTTTGCCCCATTTTACGACTTTTCTTGCCACAGTTGTTAAGTGAATCACTGAAGTTGATAAATTAGTAACCTGCTTGGTGAGTGAATCTGGCTTCCCCATTGACAAAAGATTGTAAAAAGGGATCCCATGACCTTGGGACATAGCAATGGTCGTAAGTATGAACCAGTTGCCAAGCATCTGAATTTTGATCCCGGGGTCATGGGGCTGCTACAAAGGTCATAAGGGTGAAAAACGGACATGAGTCACTATTTTTCAGTGCCGTTGTGGCTTTAAATTGTCACTAAATGAGCTGTTGTAAGTTGAGGACTACCTGTAGGAAGCTTGAGGGTTTGTAGGAAACCCTCAACTCTTTGTAGGAAGCTTGAGGGTCAAGGGCGACCTTGACTCTCAGTCTTCCTTCCTTCATCTAATACTCAACAAGGATGTGAGAATAAGATATATAGAAGGGAGGGAGGAGCTATTTGGCTGCCTCGTGTTTTTTTGAAGGAATGTGAGAAGCAAAATATGAGTAGCAAAAAGCTCATCAATTGGCCGCTACAACATACTTATGTCTTCTACAGCAGTGATCCCCAACCTTTTTTATGCGCGGCCCGGTACCGGCATCAGCTGGGCGCCCATGCCCGGTACCCGGCATCAGCTGGGCACCGCCATCTTTGATGAAAAAGTGCTTCCGGTGAGCTTTCTACCGGAAAAGCTCACCGGAAGCACTTTCATCAAAAAGATGGCGGCGCCAGCAACCAGCGGCCCGGTAGGACTTGTTCGCGGACGTGCGGTCCCGGACCGGTGGTTGGGGACCCCTGTTCTACAGTATAAAGACCTTCCATCTGGGTAGAATACTGTGCAAGGAACACGGGGGCCTCTGGGAAGGAAAGTCCATCTGAAGAGTCTAAGGTTTCGCATAATCCTCTGACTTATAATATGCTTGGATGGGTTTTGGTTTGGCAGGCTATAGAAGATGTTATGCTAGGTGAGGTTTAGTCAATAAACCATGGCTTGCTTGGAAACACTATTCAGAGTAATTAATTCAGATTCCTCATCAGTGCAAGATGAGAAGATTGTCTCATCCTTCCAGCAAAGAAGTCAGCACTTCCTGATATTTTTTAATTAGGAATAAAGAAGTAGGAAGCTTGAATGTAGGATCTGTTATGCCCTCCTCCTCCTCTTCCCTCTCTTATTTATTTCCTTGTCTTCCTCCCCCTCCTCTCCCCCTCCCAGTCTCTTTCCCAATAGTACTTTCTTAATAGAGGACCTTAAGCAATTCTTAGCTCTCTATGTAAAACTAAGGATTTTTATACCCCACAGCTCTACAGCCATCATTTTAAAACTGAACTGAGGCTAGGGCACTGGAAATTGTATGGAACCCGTTGAAAAAAAAACCTGCAATAATTCTGAAAAATAGTCCTAAATCATGAGGAGATGATTTCCAATCTGGCCTTTGCCCAGAATTTTGACTAGCTAAAGGAGGTGGGAATCTATAGGCCAACACTAAAGTTTTCCCTCATCGCAGTAAGATATAATTTCCCTACACTTTAGCATAATCTGCAGTGGTTAGTTGAATGAGCCATATTGCTCTGGGTTCACTCATCACTCTCTAGGCCATCAACCATGTTTTCTAAGCCATAACACAATTAAACCATGGTGTAATTTAATGAAACATTTAAAGTTATCTACAGGCAGTTAAGGATGCTGCTTAATTAGCTCCTTAGAGGCTACTTTGCAAAGCCTGATAGCCCTTGCCTCCAACTTGAGAGGTAATTGCAAACAAAATGGAAAAAGCAGATAGAAGATGAAAAATCTTATTTTAAAAATAGGTAGCATTAAACATCTAAGACTTCATACATGTCTTTAATTTAATTATTTAATTAAATTTACTTTATTTAATAATTTAGTATTGAAGATACAGCTTTCCCTTTTCATAGTTGTTGAGGTAATTCCCCGTTAGGAGAATGAGCGCATACAGGGAGACATTACTTTTCTCTTGGCTACAAGCATTACAGTTTAAATACTTGCTACAGGGTTTCAATTTTACTCCCTCTGACAATTCAACAGTTTGTTTCAACATTTTGAAATTAATGTGCCCTAGACGTCTATGCAGTAAATGTATATATTCATCATGTGGCTTAACATTGTTATAAACTGAGTTAGCCATCTTCAACTGGTCATCATATAACACATATAAATCATTCTCTAAAGTAGCAGTAACACTTTTACCCTCTTTCTCTATTATACAGTTATCTCCCCTAAAGGTTACTACATAACCAATATTAACTAAATCCCTTACTAATTAAATTTCAGTTTAGGTACATATAACATAATTAAATGTTCATTTACACAAGAACAATATGTAGTACCTTTACCTGAAGCCTTCATCTTCCATCCATTTGCCAATGATACATGTTGTTTACTCGTGGACATCTTTACAAACCTCTATCTTTAGTAATGCATTGCGATGCTCCACTATCAACAACCCACAAATCATGGTTTACAGTAGAATTGCTAGACATAGCTAAACTAACCTTCTTCTTAGCCTTCTGGTGATTACCAGTATTCTGTCTTTTTCCCTTCTTACAGAATCTAGCTATATGTCCCCTAGCCCCACAAGAAAAACATTTCCTAACAGTATAGGAAGTTGAAGACAAATCCTCTTCTTGTGGTTGTTCCTTCCTCAGTTGGTCCCTATCCAGCCATCTTCTTGCTTCTTCTAACAACCTTCCGGTTATGTCGGTCAATGTTAGTTCATCTTTGGTCAGGACTTCTAGTGAAGATACATAATCATAACTTTCATCCAATGAGGAAAGAATGATGTAAACTTGATGCAGCTCTGAAAATATCAGTTCTTTTTCATGTAGCTCTTGAAAAGTTCTTTTCATGAAGTTCAAATGAGCGAACATATCTCCACCTTTCAGAAGACGTGCTGTAAACAGTTTACGTGTAAGATGTATGTGTGCACCTACACTGTCACGAACATAAATCCTCTTCAAATTCTCCCAACACCTAGCAGCAGACTCTTCTCCACAAATATGGACTAGCTGCTGGTCACTCAGTGTTAGTCCAATTATACAAAGAGCTCGTTCGCTGTTCTGTTTAAAGTCAGCAAGCTTCTTGGCATTGTCCTCATTAGCTGGATGCCACGCATTTACATCCGGTGGATCTTGAACTACATTCTATAAACCTTCTCTACACAGAAGTAGACTGCACTTCATAGACCAGGAAACATAGTTTGTTCCATCTAACCGGGTTATCAGTGATAGACTTGTTGAAGTGTCTTGTGCCATCTTTAACCCACAATTAAACAGTAAACAGCTGTCTGTATACAGTATTGTGCATTCACACCAACTCTCAGTTATTTGAGCCTGGTATGGCCTGGGCCCATAACCAGTGTTGAGGAGAATTCTCCCCCGTTAGGAGAATGAGCGCATACAGGGAGACGTAGTGAGAGTAGGGAAGAATAACACACACACAGCACACAGATACACTGTACAGTAAATGTAGGTTTTTACTTCCAATAAATATTTAAGCACAGTCCAAACAAGCGTTCCAAGTCATTCACAGGTAAGGCAGTCAGTGTTCAGTTCAGGGATAATCCAAATATCAAAGCCCAGTATCAAAAAACAGTTCAGTAACAGACTTACATCAACGATCAGTAACAATCATCAGGAGGAACGGCAACTCTCTTCAACAGAAGTAACAGACTCACTGAGACTCAAAACACACACTCCAGAAACACCAGAACAGGAACTAAACAACCCAGGTTTCTGTCTCCATCTTATGGCCGTTTGATGAACCCAATTACACTTTTAGCATTCCCTTAAAGAGACAGTATTAAAATGTCTATCCTGGTTTATATATTCTCCAACCCAAATAACTGTTAGATGACTTACCTTCCTAGCAATAGTGTGTGAAAGCTGATGCCAATGCATTCATTAATTTTAAGCCGTTACATTTTAAAGATTAGCCAATTAATCCTAGTATATTTATTTATTATTTATTTATTTATAAGTATATTTATTATATTTGCTACAAAAGACTAACAAAGGAACTGCCTGAAAATTATTTAAATGCTGTTATAGTCTTAATAAAAGAAGGGGAGGATATCTAGCAGTTTGTCTGATGCTCCGGAATACATCATTCTGAAATGTCACAAATCGTTTGCTTTTTCTAGTTTTCATCAACATTTAGCTATCCCTTAGTTCAGGAGTGTCAAACTCGCGACATCACATCATCACGTGATGTATCGCAACTTTTGTGGCCTTTGCTAAACCGGGAGTGGGCATGACGGATCTGGCCTGCAGGCTACGAGTTTGACACTCCTTCCATAGTTCATCAAAACACCCACACAAGTGCAAACACATTTCCCCTGCATTCCAAAGATGCATCCCACATATTGGGAGGGGGGGGAATTGTACCCCCTACTCACTAAGAATCAGAAAATCCAGCTGTCTCCTATGCTTCTAGTTCATTGTGCCATTTTTCAGCAATATCTAAAAAATATCTACTATATATGCCATAGTTTCAAATACTAGATTAAGATGGACAGACCACGACTTGAAGTACATTGGAGTTCCCCAAACTGACACATGGCTAGCTGGGATGATCTGATTAAGGAAGGCTGCAATGCACATTTTGTCCCCTGAGACACGAGGGCACGATGCTCGTCTGTTTTTTTAGCCATGGTCATAAAGCCAGCATGACATCATGAATCATGGAACGCTGTTACCTTCCCACCGAATTGGTACTTTTTTGTCTACTTACATGTTCATGCTTTAGAATTGCTGCATGGGCAGGAGCTGGGGCAGGGGCAGGAGCTCACCCTGTCAGACAGCGCTTGGGTCTAAAACTCAGGCTCTCAGCTTTCCAGCTGACAAAAGCTCAACTTCTTAACCTTTTAGCCATTGCTCCTCCATGTATGTATGTAGACACAACTGACAGGGAAACACCTTTACCTCTTTATATATATTGGTTTTCATACATACGTACATACACACACACACACACACTTCTTGCTCATTTATCTCTTAATTTTTCAGTTGTTTTTGAATATATAGATTTAAACTGGTTTTCATACACATACACACACACACATATATACATATACATACACACACATGAAAACCAATATATTTTAAATATATTAAAAAACAAATTAAAAGATAAATAAGAACAAAAAGAAAAGATCAAAAAAGCAGAAGATGCAAAAAGAAAAAGGAATGAAAAAGAATAGCAGAAAAAGAATACTTCCAGCTTTCTTCGATGCAATATAAATTTTTAAAAATACATCAAACTCTGGATGAAGTGAAGGATAAAGAATAAAGAACAGAATCAATGTATTTCTTCTGTATTCCTCATCCCTCTCTTCCTCCAAGAAGTCATCCCCAATCTCTGAGGTTGACCCAAAGCTTTCTAACCTCCCCTTCTCAGCTCTAACCCTTGTCTTCTGTCTTTTGAACCATACAGGAACGAAGGTATGCAGGACTAAAGCCTGGGGAACTGCCAGCCTGTGAGAGCTTGAAAGATACCATTGCCCGGGCTTTGCCCTTCTGGAATGATGAGATTGCACCCAAGATCAAACAGGGTAACCGGGTACTCATTGCTGCCCATGGCAACAGCCTCCGGGGGATTGTCAAACACTTGGAAGGTAAGGACAACCATGCATCACCCAGCCTTGTACAAAATTATGGATATAGATGGATATATTATATTTTCCCATCCCTCTTGCCTCACACAATGTCTTAGTTTGGGTGGGGGTAAAGAAGTAGAAGCCATCAAGGCAGTTCCATTCATTTCTTTAAAAAAAGTAAGTATTTTGATTAGGAAAAAGCACCTTTTGATTTCATCTCAAGCTCTTTTATTAAGACCTCCAGATCAACCAAGTCACTGGTTGAGCCATTATGGGATTGGTAGGTTTATGGTTTAATGAGCGTGCAGATCCAGCCAACTATAATTTGTTAAGCAAAGCATGACTTAGCATGATATGCGAAGATTAATCTTTCCCGTGTTCTTCTGAATCTGGACTGAATCAGAAAAGAGGAAAAAAAGGTGCTAAGACACATAGAGCCTATATGGGGTCATACATACACTTACTTATGGTATATGCAATTTTGGTTGCCTGGACAGACCAACCAGGTTTGCTAAGAAAGTTGTAAGGCCAGGGCACCAAAGGACAGCTGAGTCCTGGCCTTCATAAAAGAGTATATCAATTACAGGTGACATTTAGATGGGCAGAGCATCAGATTTGTGGCTTCTCAGATATGTACTTAGGTTCCTTGAACCTTGGTAACTTATGTCTGCCTTCTTGGACCATCTTAACCTTTCTGCAGTATCTTCTGTAGGAAGCATTTTGCTGCAACACAGGACTTATATTAACCAACTTAACAGAATGATGATTGTACACCATTAGTACACCATGAGAACCAACAAGCACATCTGGCATGCAGTTCTCACCTAGTAGTTGCCATGTCTCTCCTTCAAATGGTTGTCATGATGGATAAGGCCAATTACTAAACTTATTTATCACAAGGCACAATGGAAAAATAGATTTGTATCCTCTCTACTCTAGCACTCAAAGCTTCTTTCCTTCCCCTCCCTCCCCTCCCATCTATCAACATTCTTTCTCTAGCAATTGTCCTGGAAAAGCTACTACCAAACCTGAGTTGTGGTTTGAAATGAATTGAATATAATTTGACAAGCTGCCCACTGAAGGTTATGTTGCTATTTTCAGTCTGGTGTCACACTACAAAAGTTAAAAGGGCAGCTGGGAGGTTTTGCGTCTTCCATCTCACCCTTGGCTCTAATAGCATTTCTGTCTCCCCTACTTCTGCCCCAATATCTCCCAAAGTTATGAATGTTGCAAAGTATTTCTCACAAATAAGGAGGGAGGTGAGACATCATTTGCTTTGGCTCAAACAATGCTCCAGTTCTTTCCAAAGTTCTGCTTATGTCCTTCACTGGTAGCTGCTGAGATGCTTCATAAGGATTCTGATATCTAGATTGCAGAAATCTTGACTACCATTTGTTGTTGTTGTACAGTTGCTAAGTCATGCCTGACCCTTCATGACCAGAGTTTGTCCAAATTCATATTCATTGCGTTGATGACACTATCTAACCATCCCATCCTCTGCTGTCTTCTTTCCTTTTGCCTTCCATCTTTTCCAACATCGAAGTCTTTTCCAATGTACTTCTCTTTTCTCATTAGGTGACCAAAGTATTTGAGCTTCAGCTTCAGTATCTGTCCTTCAAAAGAACAGTCAGGGTTGATTTCCTTTAGGATTGGATGATTCGATCTCCTTGCAGTCCAAGGGACTCTCAGGAGTCTTCTCCAGCATCAGACCACCGCTAGATAGTATCTAAGGAATACAGATATGTATACCTATCACCTTTGCTTCTATCTGGGCAATAGTTCCAATAAAAACTAGAAGAAGCTGCTTGGGTTTCCTCATTGCTTCTGGGGTGGTGACCTCAGCCAATTAATAGCTGCTTCGAAAGCTTCTCTCATCTCTCTCTGAACCTTCTGGCCTGGTTTTGGCCTTCTTTGGTTCATAGACTGTAATCCTTGTTGAGTCCTTTTTTAATTACTTGTCAAATGAATTGCTTTCCATGGTTTATAATCTCAAAATGATGGAGAGGGATGGAGTTAAAAGCAAGCTACATGAAGATGCAATCTGTTTAGACACTTGGCTAATGTAACATTTAGAAATTTAACATATTGTCCTGGTGATCAGGAATTTAATGAAAGTGTGTGAAGAAGCTGGTGTAAGAGGTAAGATGGGTGACTATGAAAAGAACTCTCTGTTCTTCATCCATCCAATCATATGAATAAAAGGCAGTTTTGTCTCTTGGGAAGCCTGGCTGACTCTGATGTTGTTTAGTTTTAGATAATAACAGAGAACTTTAACCTTAGACTGTCTACTATTGACCTCACCCCTTTCCTAAGAGGTCTGTAGGGGGCGTGCATAAGCGCACCAACGTGCCTACCGTCCCTGTCCTATTGTTTCTCTTATTCTTCTTTTATTTTTCTTATATGTACCCATTTCATGTATTCACAACTATGTATACACTTATACTTATTATCTTGTAAACAATTGGCAAATCAAATAAATAAATAAAATAAATAAATAAACATGCTTGTTTATCTTGACATTTGCAGAGGTAGCAAGGATCCTAGCACCAAACTCTCTGCAAATGAGTTATTGCATGAATTAAGACATTTATCATCTTGACAAATCCTTTGAACTGTTGTACGGTTAAGCACTGCATTTTTCTTACTTTTATGGTTTGGTCCGGTGCTGTAAGTTTTTTTATTGTAAGATTTTTTTCCCCCAATCTGGACTTCTTGAGAAAAAGAGCCACGTCTAGAGAGAGAAAAAAGGCTTTCTTTATTCAGTCCACAGAGAAGAAACTTTTTCTTCCCCATAATCAACCCTTCTTAATTTATAGATTTAAAATGGAAGGGAGAAAGTTACAGGTAGTCTTTGACTTACAGTTCATTTAGTGACCATTTGAAGCTACAATGGCACTGAAAAAAGTGACTTATGACCGGTTTTCACACTTATGACCATTGCAGCACCTTCATGATCATGTGATTAAAGTTTGAATGCTTGCCTGCAGACTTATATTTATGACCTGTCCTGTCCTGGTGTCACATGATCCCCTTTTGTGACTTTCTGATGAGCAAAGTCAATGGGGAAGATTTACTTAACAACCAGGTTACTAACTTATGAACTGCAGTCATTCACTTAACAACTGAGTCAAGACAGGTCATAAAGTGGGGCAAAATTCACTTAGCTGTCTCACCACAGAAATTTTGGGTTCAATTGTGGTCATAAGTTGAGGACTACCTGTACTTAGTTGGCTTGGCCTTATTGTTGACTATCCTGTAGAAGACTTCTGTGGATGATGATCTGACCTGGCTCCATTGTCTCTGCACAGGAATGTCTGATGCTGCCATCATGGAACTCAATCTTCCAACTGGGATTCCCATTGTGTATGAATTGGATGACAACCTGAAGCCCACTAAGCCCATGCAGTTCTTGGGTGATGAAGAGACCGTGAGGAAGGCCATGGAAGCTGTGGCAGCACAGGGCAAGGTCAAAAAGTGAGAGGAACAGCAAAGGGGCATTGGTGAAATTAAAAAAAAAAGTGAAAACCCCCACTTGTGTGAGTGAGATCTTTATGTTCGGAAATAGCACAAGGGTGAAAACCATTGGAGTTTAAAATGGGGTCCTTCTTGTTTTAGCCTTCCTGTTAATAATAGGGGTTTTCATACTAGAGTCCTTGCACATTGCTGAGACCTGGATCAAACACTGCTTTTTCCATCAGCTGGCATCAAAACAGATGTTCCACAGAAACACCAATATCTGTGCAACTTAATTGCAGATCTTCTGCAAGCAATCCTTAAAAGTCGGGGGGAGGGCTTTAAGGCACCAAAGTTAGGTTTGTGGGGCGATATAGATAACCGGCCTGGAGGCTAAATCTTATGATGAACGATTGAGGGAACTGGGTATGCCTAGCCCATCAAAGAGAAGGATGGGGGCGGGGACACGTGATAACTGTCTTTCCGTACTTGAGGGTTTGTCACAGAGAAGAAGGGATTGGCCTATTCCCCAAAGTACCTGAAGGCAGTATAAGAAGCAACTGGTGGAAGGTTGTTAAACAGAGATCCAACCTAGGATTAAGGGGAAATTTTCTGACAGTGAAAATCAGTGGGAAAGCCTGCCTCCCAGAGCTGTGTGTGTTCCATCCTTGGAGATTTCAAAATAGACTAAATAACCATTTGACCAAGATGATAGAAGGTCTCCTTCCTTGAGCAAGGGCTGCACTAGAAGACCTCCGAGGTCCCTTCCAACACTAGGATTCTGTGTTCTCTCCAGCCCCAACTATTCCCCCGTCCCATAACCAAGCATAGGGAACCTATATTTCACAATCACAAAATACCAAGGGTTTGGAGGAGGTCTTCTTCCCTTGCCGGTCAACTAGGAGTTTAGCAAACCATGATTACAGGCAGTTGCTACAGTTCCGGCAGGTGAGGAGATTGGAAACATGATTCAGATTGGCAGTTGTTTCAGAGAAACCCACTATTTTCTCTCATTTCCTGTGTGCATATACAGTATTTGTATGTGCAGTTAGAGAGTGAATAAAGAATGCATTAAGCCGTGGATGCTCCCTGGTACTGACAAGACTGTTAAGAGAAGCCTCCAGAAAATATTAGGTGGAAAAGAACAGTCTTTAATTTACAGGCAGAGTGTGGGTGTTTTGCTATCAGCGATTAATAAGGCTATACTTTATATACACTGCTGCATTAGGAAAAGGCCTTAGTCATTGTATAAGCTAATTTTATCTTAACCCCACAGAAATAAAACCCAATTTAATGTTAGTCCTGTCATTCCCAGTATGTTTTATAACATGGCCTTCAAATGTCATCCAATCTGACCTTAAGCTAAACACAGCTCTGTGTTCTTCCTATTGTTTCACCTCTAATTGTTCTGGAATAGTTACTGTGGGGTTCTTGGTGGTTTCCTGCAGACGTTTCATTACCAAACTAGATGACATCATCGGTGCCAAGAGCCCCACAGTTCAACCCTGAGCTATAAATATTCTCTTCTATTGGACTAGATATTTATTTTAGAAGGATAGTTAATAAACTGGTGTAAAAGTTAACAAACTTTTTTCCAACTCCTACTTTCCTTATGTGGATGCATATGCATTGCATAAGTTTTGAAGGCTATTTTGGAAGACCACCTACATTTTGTCCAATTATGCAAATGGAGTAGGCTGTTCTGCTTTAAGATACCAAGAATGTAGAGCCAGAGATAGAAGAGAAGGCAACTAATAAACATAGATATTCAAACTCCACCCCTGAATGATCATTATGTCTAGATTTTAAGTTTATACAGTTACAACACAATTTTCCCCCATTATGTCTTAACTTTGATGAGGCTCCTTCACCCAGAAAGGCAGTGGTATTTACAGCCTAGAATTCTCCATTTCCAAAGGGAAAACATTGCTGATCTCCCCGGAGTCCAAAATCAGGGCCCCAAAGTTGCAATTTGGAGTTGCAGCAGAAGACAGAGAGAAGGTTATGCCTAAGACAATTCTGTGGGAAGATGCAGATCTTGGAGTGAGTCATACCAGTCCATGTCAGCAAAATGGGTGCAATCTAACTTTGCTCATTTGTGAGGAACCTCATCATCTGCTTGTGGAAAGGATTGGAAGAAGTGGTAATAGTCCTATCCTGCAAGGTGATAGTTTACAAATAATGCTGAATTTCCCCTCCATATCCTGATAGAGACTACTGCATATCTTTGCCCTTAAGGTCCAAATACAAGGGATTTTCATCTGCCAGAAGCAAAGCTGGTTGGAAATTTTGATAGACCATGTCAATCACCTGGAGAGACCTAAACTGAGAAAGGTGGCTGGGATTGAGATGGGTTCATCCTTGGCATCAAAACCATTTTATGCTTGATTGGATCTTTGTTGCTGTGTGAATCTGACTTGCAATCTATAAGTGGGTTTTGTTCACTCAGTTGGATTGGTGAACTCAGTCTTGTGGATCATTTAGCCTTGGTTAATTAAGCCATGTTTTGGCATTCTGGCTGGTCCCACTGTGATGGTAATGCAGCTGGTCTTCCTTGCTGTCCTAAGAAAAATTGATGGTCAAAGAGAAGGAGCAGGGATGGAGGGCAGGGGAGCTGACCATCCAGCCTCCTTCCCCCACCCCAGAAGTTTCCACATTTGGCCTGCAGAACTCCAAAGCACCTTTAGAGGGCTGAAAAAAAGAGGGGGGGGAATTCTCTTTGGTGCTCCCTAGTGGCCGCCCAGGTTTGCGCATATAGCAGCTGGCTGGGATCCGCCGAGTTGCCGGTGCGGGATTGCCGGTGGAGGAGGAGGATGAAAACAAAGCCAGCCAGAGAAGATCATTTCCACCTGTCCTGGGAAGAAGGATGGTGGAAGTCAAATGTCGGAGAAGCGGGGCAGCAAAGCTCCGCGAGCGAGAATGATGGCGCGCACAGGCGAAGCAGGAGAACCGGCAGAAGGCTGCGCCTTCCCACGCTTAGTCGTGCACCCACGGGTCTACAGCAACACCGGTCCTTGCAACAGCATTGGGAAGAGCCAGCGGTAAATTTTCTGCAACGGGGCCGGGAAGGGAAGGAAGAGAAGACGGGACATTTCGGAGACCGGATTCGTGTATTGCGGGATATAATTCTTGGCGGGGCCGGGCGCACATCTTTTTTTGTCCGCGCCTCTCCCGGGCGCGCTTCTTCCAAAAAGAAAACGAAGCGAAAGCCTTGCTTAGAGCCAGTCTCTTGCCCTGCTCAAGCAGCTCTGCCAGGAGTGGGGCAGGGGCTTGTAATCGCATGCTGGCAGCTGTAGCTGCCTTCGCCAGATGTTGGTGGGGTGTATTGTGACTTTGGAGAAGGGAGCCCGGTTAGTCTCCGGGACGCAGAAATCTGGTAGCGATTCTCCAGCCTAACCTATGTCATCCCAAGGCATCAGCAGCTGGTTTCAGACTTCAGCGGTCGGGTAACCCAAGCTAGGGAGGGATACATTTCAGGAGCCATTTCTGTGGAGGTTCACGCAGAGCGAGGCCTTTTGAGCAGACTGGGATTCCTGGGGAGGGTTGCATCTGAACTGGGGAGACCCAGGTTCGGCTCCTCCTCAACCACAGAAGTCATCAGTGGGAGTTTGGGTCACTCCTTCTCTGCCAACCCAACATATCTCAAGAGAGGAGGGGGTGTTGTGGGAAAATGTAGAACTGTTGAGTTGTTGGAGATCAGGTGAGGTGTAAAGCAAACACCATCTATTCTAGTGTTTAGATCAGTGTTTCTTAATCTTTTTTTTTTTGCTCAAAAGACCCTTTCCAACCTTTAAAACTTGTGGGGGACTCCTAAAAAAGCATGTTTGTTTGTATGGGTTAGATTGATCAATATTTACCATATTAAAATTAAAATTGCTGATTCATAAGATATTGAACTAATAATATTCAATAAATAAAATAACAATGTTGAACCTTTTTTTAAAAAAACCTGCATTGTTAAACAAATAAACATGTAGCAAGAAAAAGTAACAAGTACAGGTAGCCCTTACAGCAATTCGCTTAGTGATCATTCAGTTACAATGGCACTGAAAAAAGTGCCTTAAGACCATTTTTCATACTTATGACCATCACAGCATCCCCATCATCATGTGAGTTACATTTGGATGCTTGACAACTGGTTCATATTTATGATGGTTGCCAAGGTCATGTGATCCTCTTTTGCAAACTTCTGACAAGCAAAGTCAATGGGGAAGCCAGATTCACTGAACAATTATGTTACTAACTTAACGACTGTGGCAATAAAAGTCGTAAAATGGGGCAAAACTTACTTAATAAATTTCTCACTTGGCAACATAAATTTTGGACTCAATTGTGGTCATAAATCTACTTGTACTTTTAATCTACTGGAGGTATTGCCAAAAATGAGAAATATGGATTTACCCGATTGTATGAAACTTGGAGCTCTATTTTTCCTGGTGCTTGTCCATGGGCGACATCTGGAGCAATTGCAGCTTTAGTGTTGAGTGTAAACGCAGGTTGATGATGATGGTGAATTAGTGCAGGGGTGGGATGCTACCGGTTCTGTCCGGTTCTACAGAACCGGTAGCTCTGAAGAGCAGCAGACACAGAACCGGTTCTGTGTCTGCTGCTGTTTGGCCCACCCACCTGCCCTGGCTCTTACCTGACCTTTATTTCCTGCTTTTTCAACTTCAGCTGCTTTGCGTGGCACAGCTGAGGTTGAAAAAGAAGGAAAGAAGAGGATTTTCAAACACTCGCACCCGTGCACAGCGCTTTTCAGCTGTCCATTTAAGTTTTCTTACATGCACACAAAGCGCGCATTCACACGCAAAACATAATCACCGAACCGGTAGTAACACCAGTTGAATCCCACCCCTGACTTAGTGTACTCTTGGTCTTTAAGAGATACTCCTATAGATGCATGGGACTACAACCTCCATTGCCCTCAGCCAACAAGGTTGCTGCATCTGCTGGCTGGAAGATATTATAGCTATAACCCACACATCTAAAAGTTACTTGATTGGGAAAGGCTGGTTAGCTTTTGGGAATTGGGAAAGTAATTTATTTCCAGAACTGTCTATTCAACCCAGTTGCTTAAGCTCCACTCCTTTCTCTTCTCCTCTGATATAAGAACAGTTTGTGGCTGATACATTTATGTTTTATTGTTTATTTCATGTGGAAGAAACAAACTCAGGGACTTTGATTTCCTCCTAAGGGAGAACATAGGAGCAAGAAAAAGAATGGAAACAAGAAGCATGACAGTCCCTCCTCAACAAACTCTAGGTACTAATCTGGGACAGGTACAGGATGGACATCCCAGCTTCTGGGACAAATATAAGCTTCTATCAGAAAGACAGGCAACACCGAGCACATTCACTTTTGGGAAACATTCCTTCCTGCTGTTTCATAGGCTGTGCCTAAATGACTTGTAAGAGTTAAATAGAGATGAAATCTTTGGGGTCCAAAAACATCTTCTCCTCCACAAGCTCCTTTGAGTGGCCAGGTTGAAGTTACCTTGACTGCCAAAAGCCCTTTGCCATGGGTGTTTTGCTAAACAGAAACTGTGACTCTCCTCTTGGGTTTAACATCTCATGTACATCCTTTGCAGTCAACCAGTCTTTGAAGGATAGTGAACTGGTGCAGCCATATTCAGAGAGCACCCAGACTGATGACAGCTCTCCGGGCCCAGCAGTTTCCTTAGTGCTTCCCATCATCTATACCGTCATCTGTGCCTCGGGTGTCCTGGCCAATGGGCTGGGTGATCTCCGTGGTCCTGGGCTGCAAACAGAATCGGATGTATCGGATATCTACATTCTGAACTTGGCCACCGCTGATCTGCTCTTCCTGCTTGGCATGTCTCTCATCATCCATCAGCTTCTTCAGGAGCGAGGCTGGGTATTTGGAGACTTTCTGTGTTGGGCTACAACTACTATTGATCTCAGTAACCAGTTCAGCAGTGTGGCTATCATCACTCTGCTCTGCACAGACAGGTATAAGGGCTAATCTAGGTTGGAAGGAAGACGACGGGGTGGGCGAGGCTAAACCCTTTTTCCTGGTTCTATGTCACTTTTTGCAGTGCTGTTATAACTTTGCTCACTAAACAAATGGTTGTAAGTTGAGGACTGCCTGTAACCCAGAAGCCTCTTGCCACCAACTACAGATAGTCCTTGACTTATAACTACAATTGAGACCAGAATTTCTGTTGCTAAGCAAGGTGGTTGTTAAGTGAGTCACACTTGATTTTACAACTTTTTGCATAGTTGTTAAGTGAATCATGCAGTTGTTAAAGGAATCCAGCTTCCCACATTGACTTTGCTTGTTGGAAGCAGGTCACAAATGGCAATCACATGTCTCAGGGATGCTACAACCATCATAAATACATGCCAATAGCCAAGTGCCTGAATTTTGATCATGTGACATGAGAATGCTACAGTAGTCATAAGGAAATGGTTGTAAATCACTTTTGCAGTGCTGTTGTAGCTTTGAATGGTCACTAAACAAATAGTTATACTTTGAGGACTCCCTGTATATCTTGGATCAGGTCCTTCCAGAAGGTCAGTCTTGCACAGCATTAGCTAACCTTTCTTTGCATTTTGGCAGCAACCAAGTGGAGGAGACAGGAAATATTCTTGCTGGTCAGAAGAAGAGAGTTAGGGAATGCTGGCATGTCTTACCAACAACGTAAATCACATTTTTACAAGCTTGTGGTTCTTGAAGTGTTTTAGCACCCTCAATATGATACGTTTTGGGGAGGAGGGCTGACGAGAAAGTTTCTGGCATTTGCAAAGGAGCAAGGGGCTCAGAGGAAGGAGGGAAAGATGCAGGGAGGTGGAGGCTGCTAGGTGAGACCATCAGCTCATTCATCAGCGTGGACTATTACCAGCTTTCCAGGGTTTTATAGAAGCATTTTCCAAGCTTTATTTGAAAATGTCAGGGATTGAATCTGGAATCCAAGCAGGCCTATAGACCAGTTTCTCAACCCATGCACTGTCTTCCATCTCTAACACTGGTCTTATTAACTGCCCTGTAGAAAATGTCTGTGGGCATGCAGGTAATCACAAAGGATGAGTTTTCTTATTCAATCTATATGTTTTTAGTATATATTTAGTCATGTTTTCTATAAGTGATGAGCCTTCATGTCTCTTCCCCAGATATGTAGCAATGGTATACTCATCTACCATTGCCCAGAGGCGGACCTTGCATTGTACAACCATGATCAATGTTGGCATATGGATTGGAAGCTTGATTCTGGCTACTCCCACTATGCTGTACACCTGGATATTTTGGGACAATAAGACGGAGATCTGCCTTATAGACTTGCCAGGTTCCAGTAGTATATACTGGTACACGCTCTACCAATCCTTAATAGCATTCCTCCTGCCTTTGCTGGTTATTACGGTGTTGTATTCTTTGACTCTGCAGCATCTATTCCGTGCCATGCACCGTGCGAATCGGAAGGCATCCTCCCGGAGCCAGAAGGTGACTCGCATGGCGCTCACAATCATTGCGGCCTTCTTCATCTGCTGGACACCCTATCATGTACTGCAGCTGGTTAATCTGACAGCCACTCCTTCAGCAACTTGTACTCCTTCAGCAACTTGTACTTCTTCTACTTGTACCAAGCTGCTATTTGTCTCAGCTATGCCCACAGTTGCGTCAGCCCCATTCTTGTTATTTTCTGCACTGGGTTTTTCCAGGAAAAGATGGCCCAGTCCAGGTGGGGACAAAGAACCGGAGGTGTCCTGGTGGGAGAGCACAGCTCACTAGAGGGTCTCCAGGTCATGATAATCTTCCCTCCAGTAATGAGGGATTACAGCTATCGCAATATTTCTCCCCAGATCATCCCTTCCTATGCTGGGAGTTATAGGTGCCAAAATCCAATGCATCTGGAAGGTGCATGTTGACTGTTCTTTCTAGGTTGATTTATGCATTGTGGAAAACTTTCAGAATACCAATAGCAATAGCACTTAGACTTCTTGTGCTGCATGGTGCTTTAAAGCCCTCTCTAAACAGTTTACAGAGTCAGTATACTGTCCCCAACAATCTGGGTCCTCATTTTGCTAAACCTCAGAAGGATGGAAAGCTGAGTCAACCTTGAGCCCATGAGAATTGAACTGCCAAACTGCTGGCAGTCAGCAGTCAGCAGAAGTAGCCTGAAGTACTGCATTCTAATCACTGTGCCACCACATCTCTTATAAATAAATGTGATAAGTTTATATCTTCTCTTTTTTCATAGGTACTGCAAGTGTCTCACCAGGTGGATAACAATACGGGAACATCTTTCTTTTACTGCAGAAATCACAGCTACCATGTATAGGAGCTATACACAAGGGAGCCAATCTGTATCTCTGTGCAACATCATCACTTTGGGATAGAAATACCTTTAAGTTCCATGAATGAGACTTCCAGCTGCAGTATGGCTGTCAGTGGGCATGGAGAATGTAATGGGTCTTAAGATTGCCCTGTATGATTATTGCTTAGTTGGTTGTAAACTGGGGGTATTTTCCTGAAAAAATGATGCTTTTTATATGGTCTTCATATATGAACACATAATGAAGAAAGTTGCTGTTGTGATGAGGAATCATATGAAGAAAAAGCAAAATGGACCATTGGATCCTTGAATTCAAAAAGTGGAGGGGCACTTTGATATAATGAACTCCAATAATTGTATCCTATCAATGTGTTGACTGTCCACTCATGGAACCTATAACACTCCAACACTTCTTTGTAACATGTTCTTCCAAAGTGATTTCCTTGGTCTAAGACTCTTAATGGCTTTTCTGAGAAACTTTCCAGGCAACCAATTCTTCCATGTCTTGCTGAATATGTGTTTTCAAACTGAAATATCAGTTTTTACTTGTTACCTGAAGAAATAGGCTACTTACAGTTTGCAGTAATAAATTAGTTTCTATAGTTTCGGTACATACCAGGCCTCTAGGCCTCACGTAGGCTGAAAGCGTACCAGGAACAGAGATCACCAATCAACAAACACGTCATCATGGGCGGATAACTGTAATGCAGGCGCTGATTTGTTACCTTGCACCTTTCACACTACCATGCACTGTAATTGGATGTTACTATGTGTGCACTAATATTCCTTCTCATGTAACTTAATGATTGGATAGAATTCACTGCTTGTGACGTATCACTGTGTGTTTTTTAATAAAAGAGCTTCCCGAACTTGTGATCGGGGCAGCTCATCCAAGATAGAACCTGCGTTGGTGTCTTTCTTGATGCATTCGACCACCCAGTGGGCAGCCTTCCAAATGCGGAGCAAAGCCGCAACAGTTGCAAAGAACTTTTCTGTCTGACTTGTGAAACAGAAACAGACCATTCCAACGACTAATCAACAAGAGAGCCAATCAGCTCAGAATTTAAACATAGCTCCAAACGTATAACCAATCACACGACCAACTGACACACAAGCCATTTATAAGCTAAGGAGAATAGGACAAGAAAATCCTGTTCTTACCTAGTCTGGTAAAGAAATGTTCAGAAACTAAATTGAAACAAGCTCGGAGAACAAACCACTGCCAAAATCTAAAACCTGAGGTACAAGTATTTTCAATTATTTCAAAAAAAAATTTTTTTTTCTGGGGTTGCATCCTCCTGGAAAAGGATGCAACTTTGGAAAAAGCCACACGTCTGAGCAATGGACCTGGAACCCTTGCCCTTACTCAGATCCCTATTGCTGCCCAGCTCTCCTTTGAATCACTTTTTGCTCTTCCATGCCTCTACTTTTCACTTTGCAATTAATAAAGGATAATATTTGTAGCTCAATGTTGAAATGAGAGCTCCTTGGTGCCCTCTGAGTGTGGTTATTATTATTATTTTGCAGACGTTTCATTATCAAACTAGGTAACATCATCAGTCCTCAGCATTTATGTTTACCTAGTTCTGATAATGAAACGCCCACAAGCAAACCACCAAGCTCAGACAGCACCAAATAAGCCCGTTCTGGAAACGACGCGTGGGAAGATGGGGGAGGGGGAAACAGCCCAAGGAGCCCCTTTTTTGATGTGGGTGTGAATGCCTAAAAGCGTTTCCTTCTAAAGCTCACGCAACACGCACAGAGGCGCAGAGGAAAACTTTTTAACAGGAACGGTAGTACGCGCGCTCAACCGGAAGTTGCGCGGGGAAACGGTCGGGAACAGAACCGGAAGGGGCGCATCGGTCACGTGATTGCGTTGCCCTTAGGGTTAGGGTTGCCCTGACAGCGGAATAGCCTTCGCGGGTTCGCTCGGGCAAGGCGGCGGGGGGCTGGTCAGGGCAGCTGCAGCTCTCGCCTCTTTCCCGGGAAAGGCGAGTCGGGCCTCCGCGTCCGGACGCGCTTGGTCCCCGCCGGCCTCATGGAGCGCTCCGGGGCCATGACGGACATGTATGACCAGGCGTTGCTGGGGATTTTGCAGCATGTGGGCAACGTCCAGGAGTTCCTGAACATCCTCTTTGGCTTCCTCTACCGTAAGACCGACTTCTACCGTCTGTTGATGCAGCCCTCGGACCGGCTGGGCTTCCCGCCCGGCGTGGCCAAGAGCATGGTAGTTCGGGTAAGCCTGGTTGGGTCCCTCTCATCCCTCCCCGCCGGCCGCTTCTCCTTTGGAAGCCCGAATTTTGTCCTAAATTGCCCGGGTGCTTTAGGCACAGCTCTTTCGGCAGCCTCTCAAGTCAAACCCCCAGAATGGCTCCGTTGAAGTAGACCAGGCAGAAATGGGAGCGGAAATGGGAAAATAACTTAGTGTTTCAAACAGGTTGTGGGAACCAGGCTGTTAAACCGTGAAATGATTGGTTGGTTTGGATTGGGCACTCGGTGTGAAGGCAGTCATGGTGTTTTGTTGACCGAGATTCAGAAGTTGTGGGTGCTCCGACACTGGAAACTTTTAAAGAAGAGATTGGACAACCTTTGTTTGAAATGGAATAAAGTCTCTTCCAGCAAAGGGGGTTGGACTGGAAGACTTCCAAGGTCCTTTCCAACTCTATTATTCTTTATTCAGGTTGGAGCATACGATTTTACCTATCTTTAATGGTGTTAGCTACCCCGAGTCTTGTATTTCAGATCGGCGGCTATATAAATCTAATATATAAATGTGCGGCCTGGCTAATAACTACTGCTGGGTTCATAAAGCGTGCTACATAAAAATGGATTGTACTGTACAATATAGGGCAAACTGAGGCAGTTAAGACTTAAGGATGCACAGAGCATGGCTTGGGAGAGTGTACATAGCAAAAACTGGCTATCAGCATGATTTATGCTGAATACAACAAATGTTTGGATCCAAGTATGTTTATGAAATAGCAGTATCAAGTTATGAGTAAGAAGAGATTCTTCAGCTATGGGTGAAGAATGAAACCAAATATAGTTAAAATGTGGCTAATTTGGTGTTTGGGGAGTGCAGTTATTTTTATTTAGTTTGATGCCTGAAAGGCAGTGGCAGACCTTCATTAACCTCTTGTTCTGCATTTTTCTTTAAATCCAAATAAGAACACACTCAATTTTTTTTATCCATAATGGACTTTGCCCCTCTTTTACATTCACTATAAAATCCACTGAATCAGGGCTGTCAAACTTGCAGGCTGGATGCATCACGTGCTGGCCACGCCTGGTTTAGCGAAGGAGGGAAAAGTCGCAATACATCACGTGACACAGCCGTGACGCTGCAAGTTTGACACCCCTGCACTGGATTCACTGCTTATGGCTATCAGGAAAGTAGATAAATACTTGTTCTTGGAGCTGATCTGAGACACAGAGCAATACTGTTATCTCCTTGAAATTGAAATGCAGTGTTAGCTAATCTCTAGTGATGGTCTGTAGGTTAATTATTGGGTTGTTTGATTGCTGCATCACTTTCAGGCATTCAAAACCTTTGAACATCTGGCCCACCAAGATGATGAGAAAAGACAGCAAGAAATTGAGGTGAAGTTGAAGAAAAAAGAAGCCGACATGGTGGCTGCAGGAGAGAGACCAAAGGTGCCTCCTGCCGTTGCGGAGGTTGAAATCGCCACAGCAGTAGAGCAGGACTCTGGATTGGAAAGTGGAAAGACTGCAGATGCAGAGGAGCCTGTAAAAGCAGAAGAAACCATAGAAGCACAAATTGTTGATACAACAGCAGAACTGCCAGTATCTGTCGCTGCCCCTGTAGAAAGTGAACAAACAGAATTTCCCAGGTGAGTGGCTCTAGTGGTGCTTGGACCACGTCAAAGTGTTAGTGACGAAGTGCAGCCACTGTGACCTAGTAAACTTGGGATAGGTTTGCCTTTGCTAAAGAGGGAAACACATATTGGTGAACAAGCCATGGTCTTCCAGCTTTAAGGGACTGATTATGTACCATTGTGGTAATTGTATATTAAAATGCGCAGTACTTCCTACCTTTGGGTTTTTCTGACTGTGGCTTTTGTGGGAACTCTAGTAATGGAGCTTAATCTATGCAGTAGCAGTCTCTGGATGGCAAAAACAAATGGCAGCAGGCAAAATCTTGGAAATCTGCCTTTTATCTATAGTAGTCAGGCTCTGTTCACCTAATCCAGAATAATTTATTCTAATTTGGCAAGGCTTTCCTTCAAATCCATTTAATTTGTGTTTTGTGCTCCAATTTTTAAAGTTGTGCTTTAACATCTATCCTTAGCTTCTGAGATACCCTAAATGTGTTGGGTTTTCATTTTTACAAATACATAATGATGAAATTGGAAACCTGTTATACACATTTAAAGGCAATGTATAAGAGATATGTCAGTAATAATATGGGTGGTTACAGCATTGAGAAGCCAAAATGTGACAAATATGCTTGCCTGGTAATGGCTTAAAATTGCTGTTCTAATCATATATTTATTCAATTTATATTGCCGCCGATTCACCCATGGCGACTCAAGGCGGCTTACAGAATATAAAACCACATTTAAAACAATAAAAACTAACAAAAAGAATCAAATAAATTAATATAGTACAATATAACAAAATCACTTCCCAACTTCTATCACCTGCCCCGGCGACAGCAGATCACACAAGCCATTTAATTGGCTCAATCCTGCTCTGTGTTCCCCAGGCCCGTTGGCAGAACCAGGTCTTCAGTGCCTTCCGGAAGAGTATTACAGTGGAGGCCGTTCTAATCTCGGGGGGAATGATGTTCCAGAGAGAGGGAGCCACCATGGAGAAGGCCCTTCTTCTGGGTCCCACCAGGTGTATCTCCCTCAGGGATGGGACCCGCAACATTCCCTGCCTCCTCTCTTTGATGGGTCGGGTAGATGTAACCGGCAAGAGATGGTCCCTCAGATAACCTGGTCCCAAGCCATGAAAGGCTTTAAAGGTGACAACCAGCACCTTGAATTGCACCCGGAAGCAAATCGGCAACCAATGCAGCTCCCACAGGAGAGGTGACACAGTGCACATTGAGGTCTGCACAAAACTATGTGGGCCGCTGCATTTTGCACAACATGGGAAGTGACTAGGGCATGAGTGACTGAGTAGGGACTGCTGATCCAGGAAAGGACATAACTGGTACACAACCTGCAGTTGTGCAAAGCCACCCGGGCACAACCGCCACCTGCTTTTCGAGCAGGAGTTGTGAGTCCAGGAAACCCGTAGATTACAATACGGTCTCTTTGGGGTAGTGCCATCCCATCCAAGACCAAAGGTGGCAATTCTCCCTGAGCCAACAAACCCCAAACCCAGAGCCACTCAGTCTTGCAAGGGTTTAGTTTCAACCTGTTGCTCCCCATCTAGCCCCTATCAGCCTCCAGGCACTGCGAGAGGGAGGACACAGCAACACTTAACTCACCACGGGCCGAGACATACAGCTGAGTATCATCAGCATATTGGTGATACCTCAGTCCATGGTGACGGATTATCTCACCTAGCGGCTTCATATAAATGTTGAACAGGAGCGGAGAGAGTACCGAGTCCTGCAAACCCCGTAAAGCAGTGGGCGAGGGCTGGATCTCTCCTCCTATTAACACTAACTGAGACCGGCCGCAGAGGAAGGAAGGACATATATATATATATAATAAAGTTAGCCTCTCTGAAAATTAGCAAGTGTTGTAAGTATTGAAATGTATCATGTGGTGATTTAGTATCTAAGTAACTATTCCACAATTCATGGAGCTGACAACTATTTTAGACATGTCTTAAGGCACCTGAATCTCTGTCACTTTGTTTTCCTTGGCCTGCAGGATTTCGGGGCACTATTAAGAAGGAAGTAGATACCATCTACAGTGTTTATTGATACAATACACCCCATTATGTGGCTGAGATTTTATGGTGCACAAATCTCAAATCTTGTACTCGGAGCAAAAGTCTTGGCAAGACCAAGTAACTATTTTACTACAAAATTGTTGCTTACATCCAGTTTGTTCAACCTCTTAATGTAATCTAAGGTTTAATGATAATTTGGCTCTTCTCATGATTTTTAAAAATTAATAAAATGTATACTGGTAATACTACATTAATGAAATTAATTGAAGTAAATTGGTGTCTGGAACAATTCCTTGAATATGCACTCTCACTTTATATGGATAAGTAATATCAAGTAATATAATATAATAGCAAATTATAGCAAGTAATATCAGATTGACTTTTTTAAAAATCCAAGTTTCAAATAGGCGGTAGTATAGTTTACATTGTGATGTCACTTTATAATTGTCTTCCTATCATCACTTTATTGGACACATATAAATTTGTTCTGAAGTGGTCTGCAGATTTCTTAGAATATGGGTATTTTAAACAGCCATTTCCCCAATTAGGTTTGAAAACACAACTAACCAAAAGCCTGTTTACCTGAAATTCCATTCTTTAGCATCCAAGCACTATTCTAGTAATGTTTAAAAAGGTTATATGATTGTAATATTGGACTAGGTATGGTGAGATCAAGATTTGTTAATTCACCCTTACCCTGGCAGCTCACTCTGTGATTTTGAGTTGGTCACTTTCTCTGAACACAGACTACCAGAGAAGGTGGTTGCTTCAAGAAAAGATTGGAGAAAAGAGCCACTTGAAATGAATAAATACTGTATATAGGTAAAACAGCTCTTGAAATGACATGGAAGTCAAAATGGTCTTTGAAATGTCTGTAAAACTGTAAAGAAGAGATGTTGCTATAGGAACTGGTTTTCTAATCAGAGAGAGTGGGGCATTTTTGATCTGGAACCATGCTGACCTTTAATTTAGTTGTCAACAGCAGAACCAACGAGATTGCTTCCAAATTTTGATTTGGCTATTTGCCTCAACCTGAAAAACATAGTTTGGAATACATGGTGGCTTTACAATCTGTTTTTCAAGACTGTTGTAAAAGATACTGCTAGCTATACGTTGAACACAAAGTTGTGCTGGATGAACAGTAGGTGCTCATTTTGGCAAGCAAGATGGTATTGGTGAAAGTGTGGCTTCAGTTTCACTTATTGGCTTGCTTATCTGATTTCTTTATGTTTTGGGGAATAGATATGCCAAACAATATAAATCTGTCTATTGAGTTGTTGTATATTTGAATCAAGTTTATAAATGAACAGTACAGATTTCATGAAAAGTTAGGCTAGTGTGTGATTATCTGTTGCCAAAGCACTCATGGTCAGGATTTTTTGATGACTACACACAAATAATCTTTGCTGCATACGTTTCAGAATTATAGTAACTTTTCAATGCCTCCACTTGGTGATATCAGTGTCCACTTAATGCATCTTCAAAGGCATATTAAAGTACTGTTCTCTTTGAATTCTTCTAAGGTCTCTAGACATTCAGTCTAAAAGTTTGGCTGATAAGATGCTATGAATAATGAATTTTTTGGACACAGATTGATGGAAATTGAGATATAGTGTGATCTCCATCTGTGTAGCTGAAAGTAGTAAGTCTCGGCGATGAAAAACAGGAAATAGTTAATAAATGAAGGATGGAATCTTGCCTCTTCCGATGTTGTTGTTCTCACTTTGGAAGCATTAAACAAAATTACTCATTATTTCTATATGTCAAGTTCTAGTCCAAATCAAGTCTATATTAAGTGAAAAATTATGCATGATTACTTTAAAGCAAATGCAATTAAGCTGGGAGGTACATGGACATCAAGTTCAGAAGTGTTTACATTTTGCCTTTTTCAGTATTTGAGATACAAACATTTATCTTTTTAGATTAACCCCAATATATGATATTTTGCAATAAAGTAAAACTTGATGATTTTCTACCTTTCTACTGGAGATGAGAAATGTATGGATAATTTTCCCAAATATTTTATGACCTTAAGAAGGGCAATCTATATTTGTGAAATATTCCACCCTTCAAAATAACTGAAAACATTGTATTCTGATGAGGAGTGGGAATGGGCAGGATGGCAAAGGCTGCGCTCATCAAGTGTGGGCTTGACATGCAAAAGCCCAGCACATATTGCAAATCCTGGAGCGATGCTGCACGTCAGTCTAAACTGTACTCAGCAATATGGATCCAATGGTCCAACTTGGTAGCTTTTCAAGGAGAGTATTTGTAGCTCAGGACTGAAATGTGGGGGTCCTTGGTGCTCTCTGAGTTTGGTTGCTTTCTTGAAGACATTTCACTACCCAAACTAAGCAACATCACCAGTGCATTGAGTAATGAACTGTCTGCAAGAAAACAGTCAAGCTCAGGGAGCACCAAGGATCTCCTCTTTGGTAGCTTTTGAAAACTAAATACTGTTTTTCTCTTTCTGGTTCAGCTACGGATAGCTAGCTCCAACTCTGAAGGGAGCTTGGCTTTTCATTCTATTTATCCTTCCAACACTATATGCTAACTTTGGTAGATGCACTCTTTAATACGGAATCAATAAGATTCTTTCTACTCTTTCTGCTTCTCATACTATAATGTAATCCTTGAGCATGTCAGTTAAATAATGCTGAGGGTTATGGAATCCAATGTGACAATAGATAAATGTCAGTTGCTGAGCCCTATTAATTTGGTTTAATCCTCTGCACCATCCTTCATGGCAACAGACAAGTCCGTTGTCCCCACGTCTCCAAGTTCTGAACAATGAGAGGGAAGAGTTGTCTATGTCATTGCCATCTGGTTTGCGCAGAGCTGTTCTTTACACCCTTTCTTCTGGGCTCAGATATTTCCATCTGTTTTGACAAGTAGTTCTCTTCATTCTCTATGTCTGAGCTCATCTGCTTTTTATTTTGAGTGCCCGCCTTCTCACTTAGCCCACTTATAGACTTGATTCTGCATACATTTGCCTGGCAGTATTTAAAATAAAGTTGCATGTGCCGCTGAGCCTTCTTTCTATTTATGTTCTTTGACACGGATTCTAAAAATTTTCTTTATTTTTAATATACATAGGTGCATTCCTCCGCTTGTTCTTTTTGTTGGTATAGCCAACACTTGGGAAGAAAGCCCTCTTACCTGATAATTAGATCTGTCCTGGAATGAATAGATTGTAAGGAAGTCTTTAATAGATAGAAAATTGAATAAATGGTGAAATAAATTTGTATTTAATTTAGAAAATAGGAACTTGCTAAGCATTAAATTGAAAATATTTTTTTAAAAGCAGTTGAAGTTTCCCAAGATTCTCTTGCTGTTACTGCTTTTTCATCAACCTGTTCAGGAGTCAAACATTATTTATTGGTTTGAAACAATGAAAGAGAAGAGTTATCTTCATAGACTATGAAACTGTAGCAGCTAACCTCCCCCACACACTTTTAAACTAATCAGTTGTCTATTCACATGGCCATCATATTTATTGGAATTTTTAAAAAACCCTGCCTTTATTTATTTATTTTTACATTCAAAGCAACAAACACTCTTTCCTTCTCCTATTGGAGTTGGAAGTACCAGACTCCCTTCAAGTTCTTGGGAAAAAATAATAATAAAATTGCAGCACTAAATGGGACACGATAGAAGTAGTAGATGTCTCTGAAGGCCAGCCAGGGCTAATGATGGCAATCATCATTATAACCACAAGGGATTGTTTGCAAGTAGAGCTCATTTGAGCTCTTCTCTGTGGCAGGAAAGAATAAGGAGGAGTTGATAGATTGAGCAAAGTAGGTTACATTGGTAGAGGAGAATTAATACACCGGTGAGACCTATTTATGACTTGGTTGCTTCCCCAAAGATTGCCTGCCTTGAAGTTTTCTGTGACCCAGAACTTAATGGTTCTCCCTTCCCCACCCCACCCCACTGGTATGATTACTTGAATTCAAGGACATAGTTCTAGGCTTGTAGTAAATTCTCAGATTGAAGAGAATCAAATGTGTTTAATTCTTCCCGTTTTGTGGTATTGGAAGGAACACACAGTATGAGAGTACGCTTTTTCTGTGACTTTTGCTTAGTTCTTCCTATTAAGTCTTGCACACACACCAGTTAGGAACATGATGACAAGGCATATTTCTGTAACACGTTTTTCATGTTGTGTTGTTGAAATAGACATGCTTCTGATTTTCTTCAGGCATAGAACCATGGCTCATTATGCTTTCAAATGCTGTGTGTGAATTTCAGTCTGTAAAAGTTGTAGGGTTAGGACTTTGTAGGATAGACCCTATTGCCCCAAAGATCTTAGATATTTCACTTGTCCCAATAAAATGAAATTGTATGGCAACTTAAGGATCCGTCTACCATTTTTCGTGGATTATTTTGGCAGTTGCTCTTATGTTATACATTTGTAATCTGTTGCAGTTGTTGCAGAATCACAACCAGCTCTTTCACTTGTCAAAGGATGGATCTTCAGCCATCTGAGATGCCAGATTTCAAAATGCAACTGTAATCATGTCTTTCATCTCATGTTATGTTGTTCGGTTTGGGAGCTGAGAATGAGGGCATGAAAACCATCTGAAGCATAGGTTGAATTTACATTGATATTCCCCTGCTGGCTGCTTCATTTCACCGAGACACACTTTTGGCTGTAAGCAAGAAGACAAAGTACAAATGGCTTCAATAAAAAATGACTTTGCTTACAACTGACACTTATTAAAATGGAGAACCTTCTAGAATCCTCACCAGGAGAGCCCCAATCCTGTCGTTGCAGTGGAAGGAAGGCTTTGGAAGGACTAATTCAAGTCACTTCCCGTTGTGCACAATTTGTCTAGGCTTGAAAAGGCTTGCCTTGAAATCAGTGCTGGCAGAAAATACATGTCTTCTTTAGGCATTCAAAGCTTATTTTCTTTCCAATATATTCTGCACAACTCTTCTCAACAGCTTTTGCGTGTAGCCATTGTGTGCTACATTAAGTTCCCAAGCATTGCTTCCTGAACGCAGCAGGTCTTTCTGCTTTTAGCCTTAATTTCTCTCAAAAGAAGTATAAACTTCAGTATCCTGGAGCTGCTTTGCCTACTAATACTTGCATTATTTAATTCCTTCGCTATCAGAAAAGTCTCTTGCTGCAAGCCCTACCATAAATAACTCTAGTAATTCTCATAAGCCTGTAAAAGATGTGTATTTCTTGTCTAGAACAACTCAAGGCCCATGGGCTGGATCCAACCCATGGGGTGCTTAGATCTGGTCCATGGGGCCAACCTGGAAACAGCAAAGAACTGGCCCGCAGTGCCTCTGCCAGTGAAAATGGAGTTTAGGGGGGCGTGTGCGTGGCCCCCCGGCACCCCATTTTCACTGGCAGAGGGTTGCAGGAGGCTGTCACAGCTGAAAATGGCATAGGGGGGTGCATGCGGGGCCCCGGGGCCCCGTTTTTGCTAGCAGAGAACTGCAGGAGGCAGTTGAAGCCAAAAATGGGGCACGAGATTGACACCTTGGTCTAGACCAGGGTGTCCAACCTTAGCAACTTTAAGACTTGTGGACTTCCCAACTCCCAGATGGCTGAGGAATTCTGGGAGTTGAAGTCCACAAGTCTTAAAGTTGCCAAGGTTGGACACCCCTGGTCTAGAACTTTGATTGTTTTACAGCAGTCGTTTTAAACATATAAAAGTTTGTGCAAATATGCGCTCTCCTGTATGTAGGACATGTTAGTACCGATAAATAGCCCTACCCACATGCTTTATAGGTCTGACCTAGTTGGTTGTGTAACATAGGATGGCATTTATGCCAATTTCTGGAAAACTTTCTCAGTTTTGAATTGTTTGTTTCAAGAATGCTAATTTCATTCTTTCTGAAGGGTGTTTTGGGTTGGGAAAGGTGGCTAAAGATTATAGTTAATCCTCGATTTACAACAGTTCATTTAGTGACCATTCAAACTTGCAGTGGCACTGAAAAGAATAACATGACCATTTTTCACACTTATCACCATTTCAGCATCCTCAGGGTCAGGCGATCAAAATTCAGACACTTAATAACTGACTCATATTTATGACGGTTGCAGTGTCCCAGGGTCATGTGGTCATATTTTGTTACGTTCTGACAAGCAAAGTCAATGGGGAAGCCAGATTCACTTAACTATTGTGTTACTTACTTAAGAACTGCAGTGATTCACTTAACAACTGTGGCAAGAAAGGTCATAAAATGGAATAAAACTCACTTAACAAATGTCTCTCTTAACAACAGAAATTTTGTGGTTGTAAGTCAAGGACTACCTATACTTTGGGAATAGTCATCCAATCAACTGGGTAAAGAGTTCTTAGAAGCTCAGAAGGTTGCATAAGGCTTATAAACCTTTGGTTGGCTCAATAAAGCTGTCTTAATCTGGAGTTTAATTTGTTGGAAAGAAAGTGGAACCCTGAAATGCAGGACTTCAGCCAGATTTAATTGATGCTGAAAGGCTCCTAAAACCCAAGGACTTTGGGTTCATTAATATTTATGAGGAGACTGTTGGGGGGTTGTTCAACTTTTTAATGAAATCTGCCTTATGCAACTGGTAGGGACAGTATCTCAAGGGCCACACTAGTGGAAGCATCAGTTTTCTAGTGGAGGAGACTTTGTTTTTGAAGAACAATTAGGAAATAATTGAGGAAACATCTCGTCATTTGTTAGATTTTGAGATTGATCCAAAATGAAGAAGAAATGTGATAAGTGGGATACTGGTCAATGAATAAGAGATGAGATTTAGCAGGGGAAACTTGCTAACTAGCCAGCAATTCTTTCCTTTTAGAAAACAATTTTAATTGTACAGGTTGTCCACAACCAGCTCTTCCCAATGTGTTCTGTCCCACGCTATGAACAAAGCTAATTCGTCTTTAAAGAGATAAAGTAGTTGCCAACTTGTAGCATTTTAATAAATCAATTATGTACTACCATTTGCATTGAATCCCTTTCTAATTATGTTGGGTGACCATGTCTTAATATGAGGCAGGAAAAACATCACCCACTTTATACACTGCTCAATGTATTGTTTATTTTACAGTGTTTATAACTTGTTTATTATAGGAGAATCTGTGTGGGGTAAAACTAATAAATTTTTATCATATTTCCTCTCCCCAAAACTATTCAATTAAAAATACTTAAGCTTTCCTTAAAGAGACGGTGCTTCCTCATTCATTTTGATAATTTTAAAAAATAATTTCCAATTCTACAATACAGTATCTATTGTAAACTTGATCAGATTGCTCTTTAGGGCTAGTGTCTTGAAACCTCAGCTAGATTTTGGACTTGTGGCTCTGATAAGGTTTCTAAGTTAGGTCACCACCATCTGGCATCTAGTTTTGAGCCAAAAATCAACTTAGTAATGTAGTTTTTCCTTGGTTCGAGGCTTTCAGTTTATGAATTACTTTTCTTGTGTGTTGCACAATGTGAACATTATTGAAAATGTTCATTGATGGAAGTGTTATGATACAATCATTATACCCTTCTGGGTGGATAGAAACCTTTTTCCTTTTCCAATTATTCAGAAGAACTTGCATTCTTTTCTGGATCCTGGTTGAATAAGGGTTACCCCGCCATCCTGGTTATTATTCTGATTACCAGTAGATGGCAGTAGCACATGCTTTTATGAGATCTATGTCACTTTAATTGGTAGTTCACAAAGTGACTCAGATTTCAAAGAGCAGCAGTGTTTACCCTGACATACCTAAGCTTTTATGGACAGAGTCCTTTTAGCAAATACATAACATATCTATGTACATAGATATGTACATAGAAAAGAAACAGATCAGAACAAACAAAATAGAGTCTTAACAGACATGTTAAGGTCATGTTACTCTTTCAAACAGAATCATGGCTTTATGCATGTAAGTGAGCTTTGGTACTTTGATATCTGTGAGATAAAATAGAAAACAATTACAACTAGAAGAAGAAAATTTGGCTGCTGGTTAAGAACCTTTTTAGGCAAATTTTATATAAGTACAGTTATTTCTGTGCTTAGAAGTGAAGTGTCTATAACAGGGATTGTTCAGCTTTGGCAATTTTTAGGACCTGTGGACTTCAGCTCCCAGAACAACATGGCTGCCTGGGGAATTCTGAAAGTTGAAGTCCACAAGTCTTAAAGTTGCCATGGTTGGAAACTTCTGGCCTAAAAGTAATGAAGAAATGGAATAAACTTGCTTAGGAATATAACTTTAAAATACTATTTAAATTGGAGGCTGAAATTACATAGCACAGGTTCACCAATCAGGAGTCTTCTGGATATATATGGACTGCAGTTCCCAACCCCCTGCTCAAACTAGCATAAACTTTTGGGCTATGTAAGGAAATTGGGAGTTGCAATGTCTGTGCAAAATGTATATTGCCAGATTGAGGTTAGCTGTTCAGGGAGGGGAGCTATTTTTCTATTTTGCTATTTCACCCCGAAGCTATGTTGTATGTAGTTCAAAGTCCCAATTTCCAGAGCCTTGAGAAATCTCAGCTTTATTATTCTATGTAATCAGAGAAAATGGCACTAAACATTCCAGCTATTTTGTATCAGCATGATCGGTTGTTTTAAGAGGGTCATCTGCGCAAGTTTGGGAATTCTTTCATACTGTAATAAAGAAAATAGAAGAAAAGTTTTTGTTGTTAAATTTTTATTATGCATGAGAAAAGGTACAGGTTATGCTCGACTTACAATCACAATTGAGCCCAAAATTTATGTTGCTAAATCAGACATTTATAAGTGAGTGTGCCCCATTTTACGATCTTTCTTGCCACAGTTAAGTGAATCATTACACCTGTTAAGTTAGTAACATGGTTGTAAAGTGAATCTGGCTTCCCCATTGAATTTGCTTATCAAAAGATTGCAGAAAGGGAACACATGACCCCAGGACACTGCAACTGTCATAAATATGAACCAGTTGCCAAGCATCCAAATTTTGATTATGTGATTAAAGGGATGCTACAATGGTTGTGAGTATGAAAGACAGTCATAAGTCACTGTTTTCAGTGCTATTGTAACTTTGAACAGTCACTAAATGAACTAGTCAAGGACTACCTGTAAGATGGAGTGGCAAAGGATGAAATTGTCTTTTCCTCTTGCTGAAAAGCACTCTTAGTATACTTACCAGATGCTCAGAATATATAGTCATACATTTTATAGTCTTGAGCCCAGGGCAGCTATAAATACGATAAAAAAAGATGTGAGGGATGAAATTGGGAGGAATCAGACAAATGAACCTGTCTGAACGTTTTGGGATTTGCAGTATGATCTTTCTCTTCAATCAGGTAAAAACACAGCGGACATACATCTATGAAGATTCTCAGTCATCCAGGTCATGGTTATCCCAAAGGTGCTTTTATTTCAAGAGACAACTGGGCTTCCTTGTTTTTCTTTGAAGATGTTTCACTTCTCATCCAAGAAGCTTCTTCAGCTCTGGTTGGATGGTAGGGAATGGAAGGATTTGTACTCCTTGCAGACAGCTGGTCATTTGCCTTCTTTTAGCAAGTCATCAAGGTCACCTGATTTTCAAGGTCACTGGACAAAGAAGACAGCTGGTTTGAAAGACGGGTGAAAGCAGCCATCTATGTCAAAATTGAACAGCCCTTTCTCAACAGAAGGGGAGGGATACGACATCATCTACCTCCAATCTACAAAACAATCCTTTCAACAGTTCCAAAAAGGCTCCATACCCATTTTCATTACTCAGGTGACCCTGAGGACACAGATTAACCTCCAGGTGGTCTTAATGACTCGCTAAAAGATGGCAAATGACCAGCTGTCTGCAAGGAGTATAAATCCTTCCATTCCCCACCATCCAGTCAGACCTGAAGAAGCTTTTTGGATGAGAAACGAAAGTCAAAAAACAATAACAAGAAAGTCCAGTTGCCTCTTGAAAAAAAGCGCCTTTGGGACCCAGCGGACACGACATTACCTTTCCTGTAGGCATATGCAGGCAGAATTTCATGTAGACCCACACTTAGAGATTCATGCAGATTAGTGTGTAGTTTGGTAGAGACAAGTTGGAGCTGCAGTAATTGCCCTTTTTATTCCCAGCGTTGAGAGGAACATCCTCAAAGCCTTACACATAGAAAATAAATCTTTCCTTCAGCTTGTACAATTTTTTGGAGGTTAGTAATTGCTATGAACCTTGCAGCCTTTTCTTTTATTTGTTAGAGGCATAATCTCAGGTTTTAAAAAAATCTAGGTGTTTTATACTTAATAGCATCCCTGTCTTGAATTTAATTTGGGAGGGGAATCTTCTAGCTTGAGGTACTTATTATCACAGTACTGTTCATCTGTCAATGCAAGCATTGCCTGTAAATTCTTCGTATCATCTTCACTGTATTTCCCAGTTGTCGCATTGGATTTAAGTGATGATCCTGAAAAGTAACTTAGTCTTGGGACTTTTTTCAGCCCTGGGCAACTGTTAACCTAATGCTAGAATCCAAGAGAAGGCCACAATATACAGGTGGTCCCTCCGGTTAAAATAATTTTGTATCAGTTACTAGGAGAAGCTGGCAAAAGTGGAAGGATGTAGAAGAAGAAGTGGATGATCAGCAGCAAGGTGGATGGACTCAGTTATAATTGCAGTGAAGGCACTGTTGGAAGAGTTCAAAGACCAGTCAGAGATAGATCATCATGAAAAAAATGCACACGGTCACTAGGAACCACAAATGACTTGATATCACATAATCGCTAGGAGAATTTTTGTGACCCCGACAAGCGACAGAGTACTGAATAGAATGGAATGGAACAGAACAGAATATTTAATTGTCACATTACATGTACTTGGTTTAGTTAGTATTAGTTACCAGGCAAATATTCAGTTCTATCACTGTCATCTCCCTTTTTTAACTTAAGACTTTTTTTTTTTTTTTTAAAGTACATCTCAGTCCTAAAATTTTGGTGATTACGAACAATCATGAGCATATTATGAGCAATAGCAATAACACTTAAATTTACATACCACTGCACGGTCCTTTACAGTCCTCTCTAAGCAGTTTACAGAGTCTGCATGTTGCCCCCAGCACTCTGGTTTTTACTGACCTTAGAAGGATGGAGTCAACCTTGAAATGGTAAAAATCAAATTGCTGGCAATTGGCAGAATTAACCTGCAGTACTGAATTCTAACTATTGTGCCACCATGGCTCTTCTCTACTTTAGTATATAAAGTATCAAATATATATCAAATGAGAACATTATATAAGTTTATTTTAGATAAGAATTCTTAGATGTTTTTTATCATATAGCCCATCTGGCATTAAATTATACATTATTATATTAAGGTGAATTAAGCCCCAGATTTTAATGTTGAATCTTGATATACAGCCAGTATTTCCATATATCACTACCCAGTTGTTCTTCCTGCGGAGGAAAGGAGATAATTATCCACACTCAAGACAAAAGCAAACATCAGGGAAATAGTTGTTGAATCTCTTCTTAGATTTTGACCAGCATTCAGGAAACTGCAAGAAATTGTATTTGCTCTCTGAACATGTGAAGACTGAGCAGACTCCTGGAAAAAATTCCCCATTCTTTTCTAGGTTCAGGAACAGTGTGACAACTCTTCTTAAATCTATTAAATTAAGAAACAAGCTTTCTAGTGGTGAATTGAGTAGCCTATTTTCAGATCCTTGGTAGAAGAAGAAATAGGAATACATACATAACATAAGCATTGATGTTGATAGGAGTTGATTTCTTCATGTTTATGTTTTTAATGATTTCACTTTCCCCCTAAAGACATACCTGTGTGCAAATAGAACAAGGCAAAATAGAGGGGTCCTTCTGTCTGCTAAGTATGAGCAACACGCATTCCTTTATTTAAAAGCTAATTTTTTTCCTTACTGTCTCCCACAATGTCAGTGCCAATTTATAGCTACTATTGTACTGCTCTGTTCCCATTTAGCTACCCAGCTTTGCTAATATTAGGTCAAGTGCTGTGACTTAACTTGGTTTCCTGTGACCTTTCTTCTTTGACTCTTTTGAGTTTCCCTAAACTCCAAGGCTTTTGTATCGAACAGATTTGTGCTGTGGGGGGGAAAAGCACAACAAGCTGATATCTGCTTATGGATAAACAGGGATAAGGAAAAAGTAGATTTATTCCTCTGAATGGTTTTTTGCTAAGTCCATCATTTTTTTCAGGTAACTGCCAGGAAAACTATGCAACCCACTTTGAAAAAATCAACATTGTATTATGGAGGAACAAAATGTCTGAAACTTAAGATAAAACTTGAGTATATGTTTGATTTTTAAGAGGCATAATTTCAGCATTAACACTCTCTGTAGCCGTAAATAAAACACAGATTCAGGTGAACTAAAAATTAACTACTGATTATAGTCTAGAAAAACATTCTTTAATCTGATCCCAGTTAATGCAATTTGCTGCTTAGCGTTGGCCGATGCCATACTCTAAAATCACATTATTTTTTAAAATTAAGATTAACAGTCGGCCAATATCAGCTTTGAAAACTATTTGGGGGTACATCATATTTATGGGAATTATATGGCTGCTCATTTTATACATAATAATTCTAAGTGGCTCACAATTTTCAATAAAATAAGAAAGATGGTAACAACCCACCCTGTAAGGAAAACAACACACACCATATCATGATGCCACAACATCCCATCAGTTTCCTAGCTCTCATCCAAGGCCAACGCTTGGGGAAGAGCCAGATCTTCATGGCCTTCTGGAAGGTTAAGAGGGTGGAAGTCCTTCTTATGAATCAGAAAACAATGTAGTTAAAAGATTAAATGAATTCAGCACCCAGTGTTGTCTCCATGAAGTCATTTATATTTCAGCCTTTTAAAAATGTTCTTTCCCAATGGAATATTGAACCATGCCGAAATAAGTTCTATTCTAAGTGTGGAGCCTGGAGGTAATCTGCAGCTCCTGTGGGGCAGACCAGATCTCTCCATTAAAATAGTCTAGAAATTGCTCTAGAATCAATTCAGTTTTCTGTCATCTTCCTTCTTTCCTTCCTTGTCCAGAGGAGAAAGCCTTTTCTTTTCAGCTTTTGAGAAGGAATGAAAGTTAATTACTTCAGCCATGGGCAAGCCTGCAATAAGAATTATTTTTCATTTCAAAGACTGTGGGCATGTCCAATGTACCCCCTATATACAAGAAAACAGGATATGGGGGCGTTTGACGGTTTATGAGTCAGAATTGGCCCTGAAAATCTAGAGTAGGCAGTTACAAAGGACAGGTCTATCAGAAACCCTTCAGCAGAGAAACTGCAATTTAACATTGCTGAAGTTTCTCTATTATTCGGTTATATGAACATTAACTAATTTCATGCTGTTGACGTTTTATTTGTTGCCCAATTATATTTACTGGGGGAGGGGAATGGGGGGAGAGAAAGAGAAAGATTTGTATTTATTGCACAATACCTTCCCTCTGCTTTCCTGTTTTATTTGTCCAGTCTGTTTGGCTCATGAAATCTCCAAGCATTTAGGAAGCTGGGATCAGCAAGGTTTGTTCTGTGTTGCCATAACGACTGTCTCCATGGAAATGATGATCCAATGAGAGAACTTTTGTAGACTCCGTTATGGCCCCTTCTTTATTTTTGCACCATTACAGAACCTGCTTTTTTGTTGTTGCTGTTGTAGTTGTTTGATTGATTGTTTTGATAAACGTTGATAGCCAGCAGCAGGGCTTTTGGTCCAGGTCACCCACTTTGCTTCTGCTTCTTCTCCCCCCTTTGAATTGCATTAGACAAGCAAAGGTGAAGCACCACATTAGAGCATATTCCTCAACATGAACAACAGTGTTGCCGATGGCTCCATACTTCCTGCCAGCCAGGAAGAGAGTGGGAGACTCTGCACAATCTTGGCACTCTGCCTTGGACAGCTTTGAAAAAGCTAGAGATCAGCTGTCTGTCTTGCAAGGCTATCTGAGGCTTGATGCTGGCAAGGAATATTTCCCTGTATTTTATTGCAAACCAGAAAGGAAGGGTGAATCTGCCAGATTTTATTTCACAACTGAAAAGTGGACCGTAAGCTTGCATGTGCATTTTGTCCTCATGCTAGTAGAGTCCCCCAAAAGAAGATTGCATTGTGATGTTTCATCTCGGCTATAATGAAGTGTGTGTATGGTTGTAGTGATTGAGGAAGAAGAAATTTTGTTCCATGAGGAACCTTGTTAAGAAGATAATTTGTCATGTCACTTGCTTACTCATCTGCAGAACAAATATAACTCAGAATTCAGTCTCCATCTGAAGTTTCTTAACTCTTCTGGATATCTCATAAGCAAATCATGTTGAAGAGACTGTCTCCTATTGCTTCATCGGAGTAATGCTGCCTTTGAGCAGTAGCTCCCTTACCAACCATGTTTGTGATGCTAAATAATTTGACATTTTCTAGATTGACCTTACATGACTTTGCATCTGACTGAATATATCATTTGAAAAGCACCAGATTGGGGAAGCTGCTATATAAATGCATAATCAAAATTATTCTTATTCTCAGTGTTCAGAAGTGTGTCATTACTTCTGGAGCAAAAAAAGGTACCAACCCACAGACTTATTTAGAGGAATTGCAAAGTTTATAGAAAGTTTTTAATTTTCTTTTTTAGTTAATCTTGAGTACAGGTAGTCCTTGATTTACGACCACAATTGAACTCATAATTTCTCTCACTAAGTGAGATATTGGTTAAGTGACTTTTGCTCCATTGTATGACCTTTCTTGCCACAGTTGTTAAGTGAATCACTGCAGTTCTTAAGTGAGTAACACAATAGTTAAGTCAGTGGTGGCTAAACTTTTTGGGCTCCTGTGCCAAAAATTGTGCGCGCGCTTGCAACCTCATGCTCGCGTGCTAGCACCCAGAAGGCAATGTGCGCCCCCTACACATGCACACGCAATTCCCCCACCACTGCCACTCCCTTACCTGCAGTGCGCCTCACAGCTGATTTTTGGCCACTTTGAGGCCTTTTCCTGCCTCCCAGAGACTTGAGGAAGGTTTCTGCAGGCTTCTGCAGGCTTTTCGTCTGAAAACTAGGCCCATTTCGTCACTTCTGGTATTTCCAGAAAAACAGGAAATGATGAAACAGGCCTAGTTTTTGTCCTGAAAAGCCTGCAGAAGCCTTCCTCAAACCTCTGGGAGTCGTAATAATAAAATCACAAAATCGGTAGCATACAAAGAAAATGCCTATAAAATGTTTTATAGATGGCACCTTCCTCTTTCGAGATTAGCGAAGATGCACCCCAATATGAGTCCAAATTGCTGGAAATGCAAAAAAAAAAAAAAAAGGGGGAACTTTCTTCCATATGTGGTGGTCTTGTATAGAAGCTCAAAAATATTGGCAGAAAATTAGAAATTGGCTGGAGGAAATGACAAGAGAAGAGATCGAATTCAAACCAGAGTCCTTTCTATTAGAGATCTTTGATAAACAAATACCAAAAAAAGTGAAATATATAATAATACATATTTTGACAGCAGCCAGATTGGCTTTTGCACAATGTTGGAAACAGCCTCATGTTCCATCAGAGGAGATGATTATTCAAAAAATTTCAAGTTGTAGAGAAATGGACAAATTAACCTTGGCATTAAAAGATAAAGACACTTCAATATACTACAACAGCTGGAACTGCTGGTACAAATGGATAGACCAAAGATAGATTTCACACTAAAAGGCAAAAGAGGATAGGATAGAATCGTAGTAGTGATATACATATATATGTAAGGATTAAGTGTGTATATGGCATAAAATAAGGATAAAAAGGAGGTCTCACAAACTGTTGAAGATGAAAATGTTTTTAATCGTTTTCTATCTTTTTCTTTCTATTTTCTTCTTCTTTTCTTTTTCTCTCTTACATTTATGTACCGTATTTGCCGGCGTATAAGACGACTGGGCGTATAAGACGAGCCCCCAACATTTCCACTCAAAATATAGAGTTTGTTATATACTCGCCGTATAAGACGACCCCCCCCCACTTGGAGGCATGTTTTTCAGGGCAAAAAAGTCATCTTATACGCCGGCAAATACGGTAAGTTGTAACACTTGGGGTATTCTGGATATAATTCTTGATTGACACCCCCGCCCCTTTCCCCCAAACTTACAAAGCCACCAAAATGCTTTAGAGAGGCAGCTTCGCCTTTCTCAGGCTGGCACTCAATTCCTCTCCCTTTCTTTGTGACACCGTTGAGCGATCTGCTTTTTTCAGTGGAAAATAAATAAAAAAAAATAAAACTGGACGAAAAACAGTCGAGTTGTTTCTTAATATCTTTCCACCTCCCCAACCAATTTGCCTCCAAGGGTGCACCACACTGATTGCGACATTAATTATTTCAGAGAGAGAGGGTGGGGGGGGGAGAAATCTTTACTTCCTACTGTGGCTTTTTCCTGCGCATCGTTCTGGCTGCACTCGGATGGCGAGCTGGCCGGAGCAGTCTGGCGCATGTGCAGCTCACCGTTGGGGGCTGGGGGGCGTGGGGGGGGGGGGAGAGAGAAGGCCTCCTTATTTCCACGCGGGGAGGCTCGGTCGCTGGACCGTGGACGAGCGCAAAGGAGAAAGTTCTGAGTGCGAAAGGGCCGCCACTGATCAGGCACAAGAAACTGGTCCTTTTTTCCCTTGGCTTTGTGGTTGTTACTTCTTACAGGGAAGGATAATGAGATACCCACGCTGGGAGAAAGCGGAAAGGATGTCTATTTTCCTGCTCACTAACTTTCCAGAAAGCGTCGAGTTCCTACCCCGAGACTTGCCAAAAGTCCAGTTCATTCATTTGCTACCTTTCTCCAACGAGATCCAGATCTGTTTCCACAACGCGCTTAGGATCTTATCTTATTATCTTATTATTATCTTATTAGCCTTGCTCGGTCCGTCCAAGAGAGAAGAAGGCAGACGGTTTTGCGCTCAGGGAGAAAGGAAAGGAGCCTCTCGCTCACACTGCACACTGCCCCCCCTCCACCCCAGCAACGCTTAGGAAAAGAGTTACACAAGCATCCTTTCCAGAAGTGAATCTGGGGGTGGCGGGGGGGGGGGAAGGATTCGGAGCAAAGGCTGAAACCGGGAAGAGAAAAATTCCCAAAGAAAATCGCACGAGCAGCATCCCATTCCTGGGAGAAAAACAAAAAACAAAAACACGAACTCTTTCCGAAGCGCAAAAGCAAGGATGGTGCTTTCTCAGCTTTGAGCGGCGTCGCTGCGCTCCCACCCCTCCACTCGTCCCCACGTGCGGCGAAGTTTCTGCCACTGGGGGGGGGTGGAGGGGGGTGGAAGGAGGTGAGGGATGGGGGCAAAGCCTGGAGCCTGCCAGTCCACTCGCACGAGCGGAGTGGGTGGGTGGGTGGGTGGGGGAGGAGGAGGAAGACTCCGGCTGGGCTTGAAGGGGCTTCGCAAGTTGCGGAGCTCCGCCCCCGTCGCTCTTGCACCGAGTGACAACAACGTATTTGCCGGCATATAAGACGACCTTTGTTATATACTCGCCGTATAAGACGACCCCCCCACTTGGAGGCATGTTTTTCAGGGCAAAAAAGTCATCTTATACGCCGGCAAATACGGTATGTGTTGTTAGTCTGTTTTAATTGTAAAATCAATAACATTTATTTTTTAAAAAAAAACCTCTGGGAGTCGAAAAAGGCCTCAAACCAGCTGAAAATCAGCTGTGAGACGCGCACATGAGCAGTGAGGTGAGTTTGCCTGCAGCTCGTGTGCCGGCAGAAATGGCTCTGCATGCCACTTGTGGCACGTGTGCCATAGGTTCGCCATCACAGAGTATTGACTTTGCTTGTCAGAAGATCACAAAAAGGAATCACATGGCCTCTGGGCACTGCAACTGTCATAAATATGAGTCAGTTGGCATGGGTATATAGTCATAAGTGTGAAAAATGGTTATAACTCACTTTTTAGCGCTGTTGTAACTTTGAATGGTCACAAAGTGAGTTGTGAACCATCACTGTTTTCCACACTTACGACCATCACAGCATCCCCACAGTCATGTGATCAGTCATGTGAGTTGCGCTTGGCAACTGACTCATATTTATGACAATTGCAGTGTCCCAGGGTCATGGGATTACCTTTTGCAACCTTCTCACAAGCAAAGTCAATGAGGAAGCCAGATTCGCTTAATAACTGTGTTACTAACTTAACAACAGTGATTCTAACCGTATTTGAATCATTCTAGAAAGACCATTTCTGCTGTTTTCCTTCTTTTCCTAATCTTGACATTGAATTCCTATTTCTTTCAGTAGTGCAGCAAAATGAATTGAATTTTTAATAATTTTTTTAATAAACTTACTCCTGCAATAAACAACCCTCTTGGGTATTAGAAGCCAATTAAGTTTGGTCAATATAGATGCAACCTATGGGTTTTGCACTTCATATTAACTTCAGCCTGTCACTAGAAGTTAACTGAGTTAACAGTTTGGTTTGAACATCCTCACCTGCCGTTTGAGAGTTGAGTGTCCTGAAATGCTGATCATTTTAGGGGTAAGCAATGTCTAAACATTCTTCTGGTTTAGTATTTACTTATAAGTGTGAATTCCTCTCCTTGGTGATTATTATGAAAAACTGAAAGATTGAGCTAATTCTTATACTGTATAACTTCAGTTCTCTTTATTTAAGAGTCTTGTTTATCTGGTTCCCTGGTTTGTATTTCTGTACAAAGATGGCTAAATGATAACTTTAATTCGATTGTGTTTATTTCTCTTTGAAGCAACTAAACAAAAGGCTTGACATTTCAGTTAAATTGGGCTGAATTTCTTGTTAATTTGGTCTTAATATTGAATTGATCAACATTAAGGTAAACATATGGGATATTGTTTCTAACTGATGTTCTGACTACGGTCTAGAATTAAACGAAAGTATTTCTACCTAATTCCATTATAATATATCTTGAAGTACATAGCTGTTTTTTATCCAGTCCTGGCTACCACTGGAGTTTGCCATCCTGGACCTGGTGCCATTTGGTACTTTTGAAGTAGTTAAAAATGCATACTGTTGGTTTTTTTAAAATCTAGCATACGGTATATCATATGTGGACTAACAATATATATGAATATGCACAGTATTGTGCCTTCTGTCTAATATATTTTGCACATCAGTATTGCTTTAATATGCAATTTTATTTGAAATGTTATTCTTGGACATTTGTTTTTTTTATCCACAATAAAACTGCAGTGACTAAGATAATTTTAATACTTATAAACTGATAACATTTTACTTGACATTTTGACTGTTTTGCTCCTTTAATGCATCCTTTTCCCTCATTTTGTTTCTCTGATATTTCACAAATTCTCATCACTGGGTATGCATGAAAGTATGCATGCAGACATTACTTGGTGTCTAAACTCTGCTCAGTCCCTTAATTTGGAGACCACTTGAGAACCTGTGGGATGTAAATGTAATATTTTTCATTAAAATATGTAATAGGATAATAAACATATGCACTAACTTATATTTGGTTTCCAGTGAGAATTGACATATAATCACACAGATCCCTGTAGCTAGACAAAAACAAAAGGAAATTCCCACTTTAAATATTGTTCAGGTGTAATTTATATAAATGGCTTATTTTTTTTTCTGAGCAGTTCAACACCCACGGTTCTTTTGCATTAACCAAGCTAATTTCTTTTCAAAATGTTTGACATTTTAGTTTTGGTAAGCTGAAAAGTCTGGTTATATTAGTGAATTTTATACTTTCAGGCTTTTCTGTTAATGTAGGCTTAGAATAAAGTAGAATTAGCACATCTAGTTGTGTTTCCTGGCTGCAAACGCTGACGTCAATCTTGCAAGACTGAAAGTACAAATCTGCCACTGTCTCCCTTTTAGCCTGAGAGCTTAAGGAAGGGAGTCTCTTCTAAGACTTTTTCTCTGCACCTTCATGCAGTCGCGGGCTTTGGCCTCTTATCCAGCCATTCCCTAGGCGGGTCTATGACAACTCACCATCGCCAACATGTAGGAAAGCTTGCTGCGGGACAAGAGTTGCATTAATATTGAAAAAATAGTGGAATCAAATTATTAAAGGAAGGATGCCAAAGGAGGGACAAAATGAAATGTGAATGACAAAAATTAAAATATTGTTTTAAATTATTTTAAATAATGAATTGTTGAATTTTTCCTCAGTGAGTTGTCCCATAACAAGTTGGTCATAGTGAGATGTCACGCAGCGAGTTGTCCCATTCTGTCCTTTATTTATCAAGAACATTCTCACAAATCCATTACAGGAAGCTAAGGCTACTTCTGTATCCCAGCCCTGAATGATCCCAGCCCAAGGAAAGTGCCTGGATTTTCCAATGACTCAGAAAAGGCTGGACCAAATATCTTCTGCCAGTGTGATAATTCAGCAAATTTAAATATTAGAAGTAGATACAAATGTCATACACAGGAAAAAGAAAAAAAAAACAGAGTGAAAAGTTAGTTTTCCACTGAAAATTTTCGTAGGTTTGGGGGGTTCCATTGTCTCATCCTGTCCCCATGTTATGATTCTGTCTTTGGGGAAGAAGAGATTTCTCTCCCATGTTACTAAGTCTGACTGCATTACCCTTTTGTTATGCTATTTTTAACTATTTTGTCTTGGAGGCTGCCCAGAACTAGATAACATTTCTGTATGTAGAGGGGGTGGCGTGGGGAAGATAGTGAAGTTGAATAACCTAAAGAGACATAGCCACCTTCTGAATAAAGATAGTTATTCTTGTTTAGCATAATCAATTTCTGTTATTTGTTGCTTTGTGCCACAAAAGAGTATCAACTTGTCTTATTTTTGGGAATAGTCCATTTTAAGCTGGCACATTAGCCAGCCTTATGGAATTTGATGTACACTAGCTCCTTCACCTTGAATATATTGGAATAAAGTTCTGAATTTCTGTCGGTAGCCAGTATAATTCTGCTGCCTAATATTACTGAGTCAAAAGCCAATAATGTTTCGGGTGTGGAGAAGGCTGAATGTAAACCGTCACCTAAAGGTGATAATAGGAGCAAGAGTTGCATCTTGGGAAGGGTTTTGGTGAAGGCGGTCTGATGGACTGATACAGTCCTAGAACTGATAAGAGTTATTATAAGACTTATTGCTGTTCTTATGTCGATCCAATTGACATTCATTCTTTTCTCTGTTTTTCCTTAGGAAACAAGAACAATTCCAGGCCAATCCTGACAGTTACAATGGAGCGGTGCGAGAGAACTACACGTGGTCTCAGGACTATAGCGACCTGGAAATTAAAGTTCCAGTGCCCAAGCATATTCTGAAAGGTAGACAGGTAATGAGAGTATGAGAAGTTTTTTGGCCCCTGGTCGATAGAGTCCTCGCCTGTACTAGTAAAATGTCCACTGTAGCTCTGTTTAGAATTCTTCCCTTGCTGCTTTCATGGCTAGGAATAATGATGCTATCCTATAGCAGGCCAAATTTGTGGAATACTGCAGCCATTTCCAACCATTCTCCAGCATTAAACAAGTCTGGATTGTCATTAGCCAGATTAAAATGTAAAGGGAAAACCACAGTATATTGATTGCATAATATTGCAGGTCCCAATTTCTGGTGTCTTCAGTTGAAAGAGGTCTATATAGCTCCTGGGATGCGTACAGCTCTCCATTCTTGCTAGTTTGTGGAGGTTGTGTTGTCAAAATTTTGAAAAAACCCTCTGTTTTTAAATTAAAACTGCAATAAAGAGGCCCAATGGGCTTAATGCTGCTGCCATGTTTCCCTGAAAATAAGACCCGGTCGTATATTTTTGGGAGCTCCAAAATAAGCACTAGGCTTATTTTTTGGGATGTCTTATTTTTTTCCATGTAAGGGAGGCCCACTACTGCTTATTCACAGCTGCAACGGGGCAAAAGACTGCGGGGGAGTGGAGCTCCTCCATGTGTCCTGCATTGGCTTACCTCAGGGCCCCCACAGCAAGGCTATCCATGCCCTGATATTTGCCTCACCTCATGGTGACGGCTCTAGCAGCCCCGTCCAGCAGTACCCTATGTGGCTGCCGGCCACTTCTGCTTTCTCGTGGCCACAACAGAGCAGGAGAAAAAGCAACCTGCTGGTAAGGCGGCGTGAAGTAAAGTGTGGGGGGGGTAGAGCTTCCCCATGTGCCCTGCACCGCCTTACCTCAGGGCCCCTGCAGCCAGGCCATCCACACCTAACCCTAATACCCCCTCAGTCAGGGCAACCACAATGCCAAACCCTAAACCAACCCCCAGAGCAACCACAAGCCAAACCCTAAACACCCCCACCTCCCCTATAGTCATATCATCTTCTGGAACATCAGCATAACTTTCCAAACTTCAAATTCCAGTGAGCACTTCTTGTCTATGTAGCCTGTTCATAATGCATTGGCAACACAGGTATCAGTGATTTTATCCCATGAATTCTTCACCTAAGTCACGACCTCTTGCAGGCTAGGCCTCACAAAGTTTTCACACTGATTTCTCTGCATTATATTTTCAATGTAGTCATTGATTTCCATGTGGAAATGGTCCTTGAATGGCTCGTTTATTGCAATATCAAGAGTCTGAATATAGGCAGTCAATTCATGCAGGAATCATTATTTGATGTATTTTTCTCTCTGCAAGGAACTTCTTCATCTCTTTAGTGCAGTGAGTGCTGGCTGAATCCCAGACTAGCAGACCTCTTTGGCCAACTTGCAAAACAAGTGGCAGCATCAAATAGACTCACTTCCTTATAACTTATAACTGCTTTTGTGCACCAGGCTTTTTGTTTCAAGAACTTAAATGCCCGAAACACATTCAATCTTATCTTTTTTGCCCTTAGTGATGATTAGAGGTGGGGCTTTGTTTCCATCCAGATGAATTGCCAATATACAGGTAACAGGTACACTTTCATAACTAGCGGAGAGAATGTAGATTGACGAGGCACCACTCTGATCAATTGTCATTTGAGATCTTTGGCCCATAAACACTGCAGTTTCATCTATAGTAATCATGTTGGAGAGTTGGTATTTAGAAAAGTCAATGCCATCAACAAAGGACTTGAATATAGGTGCACATTTAATAAGTTTAGTATCTTCCAGCTTAAACAGTGATGTCGATCTTCTTAGAGACAGTTCATATCGATGAAGGAAACCATTCATCCAGTGTTGTGATGCTTTGATTTCTTCTGGGGATATTTCTAACTGTGCTGTCATTGCGACTGCAAATGCTTGAATATCAGCCTTGTGTACAACCAAAGCCTTTTCTCTCTTGTCAGCAATCCATTCAGAGATGTTGTCTTCCAGTTCAGGAAATAATGGTTACCAACTTGATCCACATTTGCGCTTCTTAGCATTTTCCTCATCCACTTGTTGATTGAGGTTACCGTACTCTGTTCGCCATTTTCAGATCATACGAAAATCCAATTTCTTCTCTTTGCAGAAAGCTGTAATTTTTTTTCCCTGAGAGTCTTCCATGATTCCCTCTTGAACTCAATAGAGTATCTTTCTTTTTGCATTAATAGCTTTTTTTTTGCACTAATCTTGTCTGGGGGTCAAAATGTAATTCCCGTTAAATCTACAATTAAATCACGAGTGTCAAACTTGATTTCATTGAGGATTAGGGTTAGGGGTGGGTAGCCTAGTTACGTGGGCCCAGAGATAAGCTGGTATGTGGCATGTTGGGAGCTCCGTCCATCCCCCATCTCGCCTCATGGCCATGGCACCAGTGCGCTGCTTGGCCTTCTGCACCATTGCAGGCCTTAGCAAGCCGAAGTGGGTCGGCAGCCACGTGGGCTCTTGCTGGACATGGCTGCTGGTGCTGCCACCATGAGGCAGGTGTCGGGGCGTGGATGGCCTGGCTGCGGGGGCACTGAGGTAAGCTGGTGCATGGCACATGGGGTAGCTTCACCCCTATTTTGCTTCGTGGGCACAGCACCAGTGTGCTGCTTGGCCTCCTGCTCTGTTGCAGCTGCAAGCAAGCAGAAGTGGGCTGGTAGCCACGTGGGCTCCTGCTGGACATGGCTGCCAGTGCTGCCACCACGAAGTAGATGTCGGGGTGTGGATGCTTCTCCTCACCTTGTGTTGGCAGCATTGCGAGCAACCAGATGGAATGGGCGGCTGGCTGGCTGTGCAGGCCCTTAAGTAGGGCTTACTTTGGGAGTAGTGCTTATATTAGGCGCACACGGAAAAATCAGTCTAGGTCTTATTTTCAGGGTAGGTCTTATTTTCGGGAAACACAGTGGTTGCTATTAAAGCGCTCTGAAACCCCTCAAACATTTAAAAAAAATGGGCCAAAATTGCCCCCTCCAGTAGCAGCCCTTCAAAGTAGGCCAAGTTGAGTAAAGAGACATAGCAGGGATTCCAGGGATTCCCTTTATTATAGTGAGTAAGAGGTAGAGGACTTTGGAGATGGCATTGAAGGGAGTATTCAGGAACTGTTATAGAAACAAAAACAGAAGCATTTCTGAAGACTGGGGAAAGGAGGCAGTATTAAAAGGAGCCTCAGGCTGGCTGCTCCCTGACTTAAAGGGGCATAAGAGGAAGGAAGATAAAACATATTCCATTACTATAATCTACAGTATCTCCATAGTCTTCTTCTGCAGTTGATTTCCTGATCTGGTCTACCTTGTAAGGTTGACAATGGAATAATACAATTTTGAAAGTCAAGTTCTTCTCTATCCCATCTTATACCAAATAAAATTAAGGTAGGGTTATTATTAGAGTTAGTTTGAGTTTCTTTCTCACACTTCCCATTGCAAATAAAATGCAGAAAAAACTTGATATGCAAATTTATGATGGTTGCCAAACCCTCTCACCCCCGAAAAATACCTTTAGGACTCATTTTTTCTGGCATAACTATGTAGACTTTGATTTAGCTTTCTGTCTTTACTCAGTTCCAATCTTCTAATGTGTAAAGTGAATTTAAAGTCTTAATTTTGATTTGCGACTTTTATCCATTAAAAAGTAGTAGAATGAACATCTCTGTTTGGGAAGAGAATCTTTGCACAGGAACATCAACCAATACTTCTTTTGCAGTGATAATTGCCTAGCCGTTGTTAAAGCTGATATCATCAGCACAAACCAAACATTGTGTAAACAATCTCATTGATTTTGACTAGATTTTCCTGAGGGATGTGAGTTACCAGGATGCTTTTTCTATTCTTTTCTGAATAGAAAATTCTCCCATGAGCTGCTCAGAGCATCCAGTAGTGGGAGGTGCTTCAGTCTCTGCATGTCTAGGCTGGGCTTAATTTGTGGAACGCTCCTCCTCCTCCACGGGACTCCTCCCCAGCATTCCCCAGTTTTGGCTCAGTCTCGTTGTGGATAGGCAGTGCTTTTTGTTCTTCCTTGGCCGAAACAGGAGTATTACTCAGCAGGTTTGGATATAGTCCAGTTCGTTTTTTCAGGCTTTTAGCCTCCAAATCACATTACGATCTCACGACGTTAGCTCTCTCCATCTGGTCATCGGAGATCATTTGCATTTTTGGGCAGCGCTGTTTCGCGCCTGAAGTGGCGGGCGGCTTCGGCATTGCTCTGAGCCCCCCCCCATCTGCTTGTTCTACCCCCTACCATTGTGATTCCACATTGCCTTTCTCTATATCGGCAATAGCGGCGTGGGCGTTTTCGCTCTCATCCGAGTCGTATCGTTTGATTTTTCCCCTCAGAACACCGTCTTGGTGTGGAAAGCAGTAAGAATTCTTTCCACCCCTTCCCCCGCCGTTCCTTTTAGCCACAAGGAGAAGCCATCAGAGGCATTTCCCCACGCGGCGGGAGTTTGTTGCTGGAAAGCGCGCGCACCAAAAGTAACAGCCATTGTTTTTGCCTTTGTTTTTAAAAACTGTGTGGCCGCGCTATTTGTAACTCGAGCTGTGTGAGGTAGTTTTCCTTCCCGATCAGAGGTTTTTCCTTCTGATAACCTAAGGAATTATTACACCTCGTTTTCTTATTAGATTTGAAGCCATCCATGTATTATTGTTGGCTTAACCCTCACAGCCTTACCCACCCAGCGGCACAACAGCGAGCACCCAGGCCCGTGTCCGCCTGTGCAGGGAAGCTGTTGAAGGCCTCTCTTTATTATCTTGGCCTTTCAGGCGTTCTTAATTTGGCTGTTTGGATATTCACTATATCAAGCTGTTTCTCTATTAATTTATATATATATATATATATATATATGTGTGTGTGTGTGTGTGTGTGTGTGTGTGTGTGTGTGTGTATGTGTGTGTGTGTGTGACTTTCATTCACTCAATAATAATAATAATTAATAATAATAATAATAATAATAATAATAATAATAATAATAATAATACTGTGATACGACTCATATTATATATACATATATCTTAATTGAAAAAACAAACAAACAAGGGGATAAGATATTATCAGGGCAACCGGTCCCTTCTTGGATCAGGCCCCTGGGCGTGTCAACCGCCTCAACAGTATTGCTTTGAATAACGAGCATACTGCATCTCTTTCAATTCAAAATGGCAGGCGGTAGTAGCTCTCAGACCTCAACATCAAGGGTCAAAGCTAAATCTCAGCACAAATCCAAGCAGACAAAAGGTCATTCTAAAGCCTCAGAAAAGGATGCCAACAGGCACCATAAAGCATTAGAAAAGCAAATAGATAGGTGTGCAAGGGAGGCACGCAGGGCCTCACAGGACCTTCTGCCCCCCAGTCCAGTACTGTCTACCTCTTCCCATCCTCCTCCTCCCCTAGATCTCTCCCTCTCATCCAGACACAGCTTGGTTTCCCAGAGTCAGCAGGCCCAGTTACCTGGAACAAGGACCACACGAAGGGCTCCTACATTCACTCCTACGGCTGCTAGTCTTCGACAGGACGACATTCTTCCAGAGGAAGTTCCAGAGAGAATGAAGGCGTGGATGGAGCTGGCAATCCGCCAGGGAATTGCAGCAGGTCTTCAACACGCAGTTCTGACCAGGGAACACCCGGTAACCACTGACTATGATTCTCAATCTCTGAGGCCGTTGACCAGATCGGAGCAACACTATACCCAGGTGCAGTTCAGGGGGACATGCCCCTCCAGGGGCTGCAGGAGGAGGAGGAGGAGGAGGCAGAAGAAGTGGATCACATTGATCAAATGGAACAGATTGGGTCAGGATCAATACATGACAGTGACCCAGCCCTGTCAGAAGCAGAACCCCTAGAAAGTGGGATGTCTGAGGATGAGGGCCTTATTCCTGATCAACCGGTATTTTCAGGCTTATTCTGCCCACAACTATTCAGATCACTTTTGTTTAAGGCAAAAAACATTGCACACCTGAACAAGTCGGCCCCTTCTACCACTCCAACTCCTTCAGAAGTGGGACCAGAAGATCTAATTTTCAACCAACCGGTAGTCGAGGCAGATGTGATTCCAGTTCCTCACATGTTTTCAGACCTGGTACAGAAACAGTGGGCGTCTGCAGCGGTGTACTCTGCCCCCACGGGATATGACAGGAAATATTTTAATTTGGCCTCTGATTTCTCAAAATTGTTGAATACTCCCAAGGTAGACAAACCTATAGTGGGATTAGCGTCCTCGTCCTCCATTCCCAGTGAAGCGCTGGAGGCATTAAAGCCGGAAGAAAAACGGGCTGAGCTTGCCCTACGCAGGGCCCATCAGTCTGATGGCCCACGCATCAGACTCATGGCCATGGCCGCTTCCTTCTTTACCCGTGCTTCTCTCATGTGGCTCATGCTCTTATGGGAGCATGTCCCTAATTCCAACATTAGAGCACACCAAGATATTGCAAAACTTATAGCAGCCGCTGAATTCTCAGCTGACGCAACTTATCATGCGGTCAAGTTTTCAGCCAGGGCCATTACCTCACATGTCACAGCGCGACGCTTACTATGGTTAAAACATTAGCAAGCGGACATTAAGCACAAATGCAAGCTGGCTTCATCTCCTATTGCGGGAGACAGACTCTTTGGCCCTGCCCTCGACCCACTGCTAATCAAAACCCGAAACAAAAAGAAAATTCTACCTTCCCTTTTTCGGAAGTCAGATTCTAGAAACCCTCAGTCCTTTCGGAGGGGATCCTTTCGGCCCTTTTATCAGGGATTCTTCTCACCCAGATACCAGAGATCCCCATCATTCAGACCAGGGCAGCAGCCAGAGACGTCCGACTTCGGGGATAGGAACAGAAGGGGTGGCCAATCCAAGAGATCCTTTCGAGGAGCAGGAAATAGGTCTTTCCGGTGTCCAAGATAACTTCCTGGACCCGGCTCCCATTGGCGGACGTCTTAAATTATTCGCGGACCAATGGGACTCCTCAACGTCTGATTCCTGGGTCAGAGACACGATCAGATTTGGTCTTGCGCTGGAGTTTCAGTCCACTCCCCCAGACTTTTTCATGTCATGCCCTGTTTCCAGAGATCCGGTTAAATGTAATCTTATGGAAACAGCTATCCCTCATCTACTGGACATACGAGCCATCCAACCAGTAGCTACCAATCAACGAGGGTGAGGTTTCTATTCACATCTTTTTGTTGTTCTCAAAAGTTCGGGGGGGTGGACAGCAATATTGGATCTGAAACGTCTCAACCGTTTCTTAGTATATTGCAAGTTTAAAATGCACACCCTGCAATCTATCTTACTTTGCATCAGAAAGGGTGACGTCCTTACGTCCATAGATCTGACGGAGGCGTACCTACATATTGCTATTCGGCCTTCCCACTATAAATTTCTGAGATTCTGTTATAATAACCACCATTTTGAATATGTGGCCCTTCCTTTCAGACTAGCTTCTGCCCCCAGGACTTCCACGAAGGTTCTCACAGCGCTAGCTGCTCATCTCCGTGATATCCCCGTACGACTCCAGTGTTATCTTGATGACATGTTGATTTTGTCATCTTCCGATCATCAAGCAGTCAGAGATACTCAGAACACATTACAATCCCTACAACACGGGTTCTCAATAAATTGGAAAAAGAGTCATTTAACACCATCGACTCGGCTAACCCATCTGGGGGCAGTCATAGATATGGTGGAAGGCAAAGTTTACCTGTCACCAGATAGACTAAATAGCATTCAGCAATTAGTTAAGGAGATCAGGGGTCTTAAGAGGGTGTCCCTAGCGGAACTATCAAAATTGTTAGGCAAGATGATCTCATGTATATCTATCATCCCTTGGGCCCGGCTCCACACTAGATCCCTCCAGTGGTTCCTGCTCCCGTACCAGCGCTCTGGCCGAAGCAACTCCAAATACAAGGTCAAGATACCATCAGAGGTCCTCATATCTCTCCTCTGGTGGACCAGACCAGTCATCAACAGAGGCTGCCTCTTCAAAGAGCCACACAGATTTACCATCACCATCGATGCCAGCCTGTTTGGATGGGGAGCACACGTTCAATCGCTCACAACCCAAGGCTGCTGGTCCGCCATAGAACAGTCGTGCAGCATAAACTGGCTGGAGCTTCGAGCAGTACACCTGGATCTCTGCAGCTTCCTTCCACAGGTACACAATCAGCACATACTAATATTGACCGACAATGTAACAGCCAAAGCTCACATAAACAAAAGGGGGGCACACAGTCAAAACATCTCATGCGGGAAGCGGAGCGCTTGTGTCGTTGAGCGGAGAGCAACCTACTTTCCATCAGAGCAGAGCACATTTCGGGCCTGTCGAATACACAGGCAGACTGGCTAAGCAGGGCCACGATCGATCAATCGGAGTGGCGCCTCCATCCGACCCTGTTTCAAGAGGTGGTCAGGACATTTGGACAGCCGGTGGTGGACCTGTTCGCTTCCCCCCTCAACGCTCAGCTCCCGAGATTTTTTTCCAGGTACCCCTCGCAAGGAGCTGAGAACTTCAATTTGCTCCGCTGTTGTTGGCCCCCAGGACTTCTGTATGCATTCCCGCTACTTCCACTGCTTCCCAAGGTCATCTAGAAACTGCTAGACGAGAGGGCGGAGCTGCTTCTAATAGTTCCTTACTGGCCCAGATGGCCGTGGTTTGCAGACCTCCGCAGTCTATCCGTATCAACACCATGGAGAATTCCGCCAGACAGGGTCTTGCTAACCCAGGGACCCCTTCAACATCTGGACCCTCAATGGTTGCACCTGACTGTCTGGAGCAGTGGTCGGGAACAGGGGGTAAATTACCCCAAATGGGGTAAAACTGAAAATCCTGGGGTAATGAGGACGGTCGCGCTGGCGCGACCGTTCTCATTACTCCCAGGCATTTTATTTCCGACATTCTGTTCGCCGGTGAATGCTTCTGGGATCGGGAATCAAGGACACAAATGAGAGAAGGGGAGGGAGGAAGCAACGGAAGCCTGTCCTGCTCTCTGGCTCAGCAGCTGGTTTCCTCCGCCTCATTCCTCTCTCAGTCGCTCTCTCGCTCCTCCACCAGCCCAGGAAGAAACTGCTTCAAAGAAGCCGGGGTGGCTTTCCTGTCGGCGCAGCTCCTCCGAGCGCCTTTTTACCCCCACCCCACCGCCAATCAATCCAATCAATTCTGCCTGCCTGCCTGCCTTCGTTCTGGTAGTTTGGAGCAGCTTCGGCTGAGAATAATAACTATTCGCCTCTTTTTCTCAGCCGAAGCTGCTCCGAAACTACCAGAAACGAAGGCAGGCAGGCAGAACGGAGCACTGGATTGAACCGCGGGCGGCGGGCGGGGCGGGGCGGGGGTGAACGGGCGCTTTGGGAAGCTGCGCCGACAGGAAAAGCCACCCTGCCGGCTTCTTTGAAGCAGTTTCTTCCTGGGCTGGTGAGGAGTGAGAGAGCGACTGAGAGAGGAACGAGGCAGACACCTGAGGGATGGGGCTGAGGGAGGGAGGGAGACACCTGAGGGATGGGGCTGAGGAAGGGAGGGAGACACCTGAGGGATGGGGCTGAGGGAGGGAGCGAGACACCTGAGGGATGGGGCTGAGGGAGGGAGGGAGACACCTGAGGGATGGGGCTGAGGGAGGGAGGGAGACACCTGAGGGATGAGGCTGAGGGGGAGGAGACACCTGAGGGATGAGGCTGAGGGAGGGAGGGAGACACCTGAGGGATGGGGCTGAGGGAGGGAGGGAGACACCTGAGGGATGGGGCTGAGGGAGGGAGCGAGACACCTGAGGGATGGGGCTGAGGAGGGAGGGAGACACCTGAGGGATGGGGCTGAGGGAGGGAGGGAGACACCTGAGGGATGGGGCTGAGGGAGGGAGGGAGACACCTGAGGGATGGGGCTGAGGGAGGGAGGGAGACACCTGAGGGATGAGGCTGAGGGAGGGAGGGAGACACCTGAGGGATGAGGCTGAGGGAGGGAGGGAGACACCTGAGGGATGGGGCTGATGAAGGCAGGGCCGAGAGGCAAGGCTTCTCAGCCGTCCTGCAGGGACTATCTGTCGCTCAGGGTTGCAATGAGGAGGCATTGGCGTTCCTGACTTGGTCAGGGTTTGCTGGCAGACGTTTATTACCCGACTAGGTAACAACATCAGATGTTACCTAGTCAGATAATGAAACGCCTGCAAGCAAACCACCAAACTCGACTCTTTCTCCCCCCCTTGAAGCTTTCAAAGTAATTTTAAATACATCCAATAACATTTTGAATTCAAATAGTGTATGATTTCCTTCCTTTCAAATCAAGGGGGTAACGTCAGGCGTTTATAAATTTTTTGGGGGTAAAAGGTAAAAAAGTTCCCTGACCCCTGGTCTGGAGGTTGAGCAGAGTTGTCTGAAGAGCGAAAAGTTTTCCAACAGAGTTATTGCCACCATCCAAGCCTCCAGACGCCCCTCAACAACTCGCATTTACAATGCCACATGGTCCAATTTCTGCAAATGGTGTACCAAGTCTCGAATTGATCCCATCTCTCCATCTGTGGCTCAAATCCTAGAGTTCTTGCAAGAGGGACTTTACAAGGGATTATCACCTAATACGTTGAAAAGACAGGTGGCGGCCTTGGCGTCAGTTCTCACTTGTGAGGGTCTACTGTCTCTTTCCCATCATCCACGCATATGGAGTTTCCTTCAAGGAGCCACAAATTTACGTCCTCCAGCGGTACACCGTTATCCCACCTGGGGCCTTAACAAGGTCCTCATCGCACTCACTAAGGCCCCTTTCGAACCCTTGAAATCGTCAAGTCTCCAATTTCTGATGTATAAAGTAGTTTTCCTTGTAGCGATCACTTCTGCTTGTCGTATTTCGGAACTTGCAGCTTTGTCTATCAGACAAGATCTTTGTGTTCCATTCTGACCGGGTGGTCCTTCGTCCTGATCCTACGTTTATACCCAAAATTAACTCGGTTTTTCATAGGGCACAAGAGCTGATACTTCCTAATTTTTGTCCCAGACCAACCCAAGGGTTGGAACTACAATGGCATAGGCTTGATGTGAGACGAGCATTGCGAATATATATTAACCGCACAGCGACTTTCAGAAAAACGGAAGCCTTATTTGTGTCGTTTCAGCCCAACACTCAGGGATGCAAGGTCTCATCTTCTACAATAGGCCGTTGGCTACAGGCCGCGATAGCGAAAACGTATCAGACTTAATCACTGCAGGTGCCCAGGGGCATAACAGCTCATTCAACAAGGAGCGCCGCAACATCGGCAGAGTGGGCCATACAGGCACCAATAACTGAAATTTGTCGAGCCGCAACCTGGGCCTCTCCATCGCCATTCATTAGGCATTATAAAATAGATGTGTTTGCATCCGCTGAGGCCTCCTTTGGCAGAAGAGTTCTGCAACGGGTCCATAGGGACCAGGAGGGGATTCCAGGCCAGACGGAGTCCCTCCCATAGGACAGGCCAAGCTTTGGTATGTCCCATTACTGGATGCTCTGAACAGCTCATGGGAGAAGGGGCGTTGGTACTTACCTGACACGCCCGTTCTCTTTGAGCTGTGAAGAGCATCCAGCCCCACCCTTTTTCCGTCTGGTGGGGTCCTGTTTCGCCCAACGAATTGTTAGGGCATTGAGGACAAGGGCGTTTATTTCTCTCATCTTCGCCAAAACTGGGGAACGCTGGGGAGGAGTCCCGTGGAGGAGCAGGAGCGTTCCACAAATTAAGCCCAGCCTAGACATGCAGAGACTGAAGCACCTCCCACTACTGGATGCTCTTCACAGCTCAAAGAGAACGGGCATGTCAGGTAAGTACCAACGCCCCTTTTATGTGATTTACCAGGATGCCTCTTCTAGGACTATGCTTTGTAGAGCAAGGCTCTTCAAATTTGGCAACTTTAAGACTTGTGGACCTCAACTCCCAGAATTTCTGAGCTAACATGACTGGAGGAGGAATTCTGGGAGTTGAAGTCCACAAGTCTTAAAGCTGTCAAGTTTGAAGACCCCTGTTGTAGAGTATGAATTATTTTTAAGTATTGGTTGTTGCTAGGTCTGCTTCTTCTGCCAGTGAAGTGGCTTGTAGAGAGGATTTATAAGATGTTTGATGTCTGTTCATAAAGCATCTAGCAGCGATGGGTATCCAGTTGGAATCATCTGGCTTCCTGGATTGGTGACTCGAAAGAAAGAGGAGTTAGGCTGGATTCTGATAACTCCTATTTTGTTTGGTTCCTCATCGTGTTACTTTGCCCTCAGACTTCTGCTCCAGAGCTATCAGCAGTCTTCATGTCATGACTTTGCAGTGACAGAAGACAATCGTGCTTAGATTGGGAGATCTCTGGAAAGGAACATGTTTTCCCTGAAGTCTTTCTCATCTTTGCTTAATAGCTAAGTAAGGTAGGATCTGGGAGTTACCATTAAATCCAAAGGCTAGAGTGGGGACTTGAAAAATAACATCCCAAGAAGGCACAATCAATCTACTTTCATATATTTTTACCAAGGGAATTACATCTCTCTGTGTGTGATGTCACCAGGATACACACTTAACTTGAAGGAGCCTTCCCCACCTTTCCTCGCCCTTCTCCATCTTCCTATCCTTTCCTTGACTTTCTTTTCCAAGCAACAGAGGATGCAGTTTATCTCTGTCAGTCTGCAGAGCTCTCTTACAGTCCTCTTACGGAGGCGGGGGATGAAAGGTGTACGCAGGGAGAAGCAATGTAGTGACCGGAATGGTTAGAGTGTGGTCTTTTTTGTTTTTTGTTTAATTTCCCGATATCGGAAACACTGTTAGAGCAAGAAAGCCACTTGTAGGCATTTTTTTTCCCCATGGGTAAAGTGATTTGTTTTTCTTCTCTTGTGATTCAGGGCAGCTGAATCAAGCATTTCCTCTTGGTACATCTGCTTCAGTTTGCATTAGCTCCATATCAGAATTGCAAGAGTCAGCTGACGCACACAGGGTAATATGGCTGCTTAGCAGAGGAATGGTAGCTACTAAGGTGTTTGCAGCAACATCCACCGGCTTCAGAATGATGGGTAAGGGAAAGGCAAACCAGCCTCCCTTTTACCATCATTCACTGCATACGATACCCATTAAAACATTGATTGCCCAGGTACTCACCATGTTGAAGCCAGTAACTGTTTATTTTATTGATTTATTTGTATCCCACCTTTATTATTTTTTACAAATAAGGCAGTGAACATATACAGCACCCCTTCCTCTTCCTATTTTCCCCACAACCCTGTGAGGTAATTTAGGATGACAGTGAGTGACAGGCCGAAGCTGACTTTCATGGCTGAGGCGGACAACTCATGGTCTCCTGCTTTCTAGCCTGTGTTTTAATCACTAGGCAGCACTTTCTCTCCTGCACATCCTAAGAACAGGTAGCAGAAAACCTTGTATCCTTCAACCTTCCTTTCACCTCCAGCTTAATTGAAGAAACTTTTGCTTCCATTTTCCACAAGCTATATTTTCTTGTTAGATTCCAACTGGGACAAAGTAGAATAATAAAGAGTGCCAATTTAATGTACTCATTAAGGCATCAGGATAGAAATCGGGAGGTTGTGAGTTCTAGTCTTGCCTTAGGCACAAAGCCAGCTGGATGACTTTGGGCCAGTCACTCCCTCTCTGCCTTAAGAAGGAGGCAGTGGCAAACCACTTCCCAAAATCTTGCCAATAAAATTGCTTGTCCAGGCAGTTGGCAGGAATGACTTGAAGGCATGCACAAAAAAGGGGTATCTTATATACAGATTAAAGAACACAATTTTGCCTAAATTATAATTAATCACAGTACTGGTTCATATGTACAGAGCAACCCATAGTTAATTGAAAGCAAAACCCAAGACTGCCAAATCAGCTGTCTGTGTCAGAAGAGAAGAGAGGAAGGGCAAGTATATAAACCCAAAGTTATACATTTAACATTCAGCTGAGGTTAACCTCTAGCATTATTTGTGAGCTGGAACAGATTATCTGAGGGTCAGCCTCCTGTGCATCAAGCTGAAGATCAAGTGTTCCCCACAAATTCTTCATAGTTGTCAATTATTACTTGTTCCCACCCGTTGTGGCGTACGCCTCCGAACATGAAGCTTCATTAAATGGTCTTAGGCAATACTTATTTATAGCCCTTCCTCTATAAATTTATCTATTCTTGAAATTTAAAGCAGTCTAAACAATTGGCCTTCTTGTGGCAGAAGATGCCATAAATTGTGCGCTATATGAAAAACTGTTTTTCTTTAAAGCTTCCAGGAAAACCTCAGCCAAGAAAAAACAAAAAAGGGCTGTTCTCTCCCTAGAGGAAGCAAAGCTGGAGCTTTTTCTTAGATTGTGAATTCAGAAAGTTCTGTCCGGTCTACAGATTAGAGGGTTGCCCACTGTATCATAACCAGGTTTAGCTTCTCACACCAATGATTTTAACCTTGACCTCCCTACTCTTCCAGAGTCACAATGGCTATTTGTTTTTCCTACTATACAGGTAGTTCTTGACTTATAACTGTAATTGACCCTGGAATTGTGGTTGTAAGTAATTGTGGTTTTTAAGTGGGCTACCATGTCAGCCTGTTTGCAGTGACCATTAAGTAAACACAGCAAGCATTGAGTGAATTCATTTTGTACAATGGTGTTATTTGCTGGAAACCAGAAGTAAACACTGGAGCCCCTTGCAAAAAAATTGAAAATCCCAGTCACATAACTGCAGGATATTGCAAATAGTCATAAATGCGAACTGGCTGCCAAACACGTAAAATGCAATCATGTGACTATGGTATGTGTGTGTACAGCTATCAGAACTTCAAAATTGGGTTGTAAGTACTTTTTGGAGCAATCTTTTGTAATTTTGAATGGTTGCTAAGTGATTAGTCATTAAGTGAGGACTATCTGTAATTTTAGTCTTTTCATACTGCCCATGAGGTTTTATTTGGACAAACACAGCATCCAACCCTATTTCAACAATCCACCATCACCCAAGACTAGGCACGCGCCCCCCCAACTGCCTCAATTCAAACTACAACTGGCCTTAAATGCAAGCTACTCAATGCAAGAAGCCTTGTGAATAAAATACCTGAATTTCTCCTCTTACTAAATACGGCTAAATTCGACATCATATTTGTCTGTGAAACATGGCTCAATGCATCTCCTCCTGACTCCATTACCTCAGTAAGAGACAATCATGTTTACCGATCTGATTGTGAAATCCATAGAGGAGGTGGTGTTGCTATCTTCTATAAAAAGTCCTTACATCTAAAACCCATCCAAGTTACCCAAGAGCTTGCTCTTCCTGAGACCAGTATCTGTGAACTGTCCTTAAATATCACATTTCGGTTCTTACTGTGTTACAGAGCCCCTGATTATGACATTGAACATGTAAACAAGCTAAATACACTACTAACATGGGCAGCATCCTGCCCACATGCTTTTATCTTTCTTGGTGACTTCAATCTACCTCATATTACCTGGACCATAAACGAATGTACAACTGAACCCATACATGCAACCTTCTACAATGCTGTAACAAATCTGGGACTGGAACAACTAGCAGCCAACAATTCTAGACTTAACAACTGCCTCGATCTCATCTTCCGCAATAGTTTGAATTCAATTTACGAAATACAAATTAAAGAACCCTTTTCCAACAGTGACCACAACATGATTGACTTTTGTCTCAACATACGTCCACACAAAAACAATCACAACGACAATTATAACTTCAAAAAGGCAACTATGATCTTATAATCAACAGTCTCTCTTCCCTTGATTGGCAATTTCTATTCACTGGATGCAATACTGTTGAAGACCTTAAAAACATATTCTTACTAGAAATCAAAAGAGCCATCAAACTATATGTACGAATAACAACTCCCAAAACCAGGAAAAACAGATTACCCATGACAATAAGGAAGCTTCAATCCAAAAAGAGATCACTTTGGCGAAAAAACAAATCTGGTCACCTTGCCAACTTCAAAAGCCGATACAAAAATCTATGCCACCAGATAAAAACTGAATGCACTAATTATCACATTAAACAAGAGGAAAACCTTCTATGCACAAATTCCACCCGTGCTTTCTACAATTTCGTAAAAAACAAACTAAAAGACGCAAGGTCCATCCCACCCCTGAAAGGACCTAATGGCAAAGGCTGCAACGATGACACCATCAAAACAAACCTCTTTAACACATTCTTTGGCTCAGTATTTGTAAACAGCAATGGATCATGCCCAGTACTTCCTAGTCGAACCACAGACAACTACAACGATCTAATACATATCGATTTTTCAGAAGACGCTGAAAAAGCACTGTGCAATCTAAAACCATCTCTATCTATTGGACCAGACGGAATATGTGCCTACTTCTTAAAAAAGCTATCCACTGCCACAGCTGAACCTCTAAGCATAATCTTTGAAAAATCTTTCAGGACCAGCTCCTTGCCAAAACTATGGTCACAAGCCACGGTCATCCCCATCTTCAAAAAGGGAAACCCCAGCCTAGTTGAAAATACAGACCAATCTCTTTATGCTGCGTCACCTGTAAAGTCATGGAATCAATTATTAACCAATCCATTATCCTCCACTTAGAGACAAACAACCTACTCTCTAATAAACAATTTGGTTTCAGAAAAAAAAAACTATCCTGTAATCTGCAACTCTTACACTGCAAAAACATATGGACTACACAATTCGATCAGGGCAAAGCAATAGATGCAATGTACATAGGTTTCAGTGGTACATGACAAACTACTCCTAAAACTAAAATCTTATGGTATCTCTAGACAACTGCATAACTGGATAGAAGCATTCCAGTCAAACAGACAACAAATGGTCAAAATTGGAAGCGTCCTATCAAATTCTGTACCTGTCAACAGTGGTGTCCCCCAGGGTTGGTCTAGGACCAACTCTCTTCATACTCTACATAAATGACCTCTGTGATCACATTAAGAGCAACTGTGTTCTCTTCGCTGATGATGTAAAGCTACTCAACACCACAGACAATACTGCTACCCTTCAAAAAGACCTTGACTATGTATCAGAATGGTCAAACAAATGGCAACTTCAAATCTCAACAAATAAATGCTCTGTCTTACATATTGGCAAAAATAAATAAATCAGAAAATAAAATACAAGCTAAATAGTCAAGACCTTGTTGAGGTTCCAAACTCTGTCAAGGACCTTGGAGTACTCATCTCTAATGATCTAAGTGCTAGAGCCCACTGTAACTACATAGCCAAAAAGGCATTAAGAGTTGTTAATCTAATCCTACGTAGCTTTTTCTCTGGTAATATCACACTACTAACTACTACTACCTGCAAATGAATGCTTCAGCTTCAATCATAACAATACAAGAGCACACAATAGATAACAAACTCAAGGTTAACTGCACCAAACTTGATTGCAGAAAATACGTCTTCAGCAACAGAGTGGTCAATGTTTGGAATACTCTACCTGACTCTGTGGTTTCTTCCCCAAACCCCAAAAACTTTAACCTTAGACTGTCTACTATTGACCTCACCGCCTTCCTAAGAGGCCTGTAGGGGGTGTGCATAAGCGCACCAATCGTGCCTACCGTCTCTGTCCTATTGTTTCTTTTTATTTTTCTTATAAGTATCCATCTCATGTATTCAAAACTACGTTTATTCTTATACCTGTATCTTGTAAGCGATTGACAAATCATATAAATAAAATAAATAAACTCTGGGAGGCAGTCGAGAACAGAGGAGCCTGGCATGCTGTGGTGCATGGGGTTGTGAAGAGTTGAACATGATTAAACAACAACAAATCCGTAATTTGGAAGCAGTGGCAGTTTGTTTCTCCTTGTGTAGTGCAGCATCTTGGAGATGGGTGGATTGGGCTTTGTTTTTCATTCTCAACTTTTTTAATGAACAGCCCAAAGAAGCAGGGATGGTGCTTACCACCCCTGCAATCTACAGTTGGCCAAATGGCAAATTAGTATTGAATTAATAACTCTGGCAAAGGACTTGTACCTGGAACACGTTGATCTGGGTTAATCAGTTGTGTTATGCATTACATTCCTATAGAAAACACAATCCATCTTAACTCTCTGTATCTTAGACCAGGAAAACAAAAGGTTTTGTGCTAATCTAGTATTTATGGGTGTAGGTATCTGTGTGTTCTACATCTTTGTAAAATGAAATGGTTGCAAGCTTTACAACCAGGGGTGGGATTCAAATTTCTTAACAACTGTTTCTGTGGGCGTGGCCTAATTTGTGGGTATGGCTTAGTGGTCATATGATTGGGGGCGTGGCTTGCTGACTAGGCGTGGCTTAGTTATCATGTGACTGGGTGGGCATGGCTTGTATGTAAATATTGTAAATATTTATGTAAATATTGATTTTTTTTATTAAAAAAGAGCAACTTTTACCCAAAATCAGGCAAAGCAGGCAGGCAGATTGAGTTGCTCACAGAGTCACTCACAGATCTACCTTTCTGCAATCTGCTGCTGAGACTATCACATAAAATTTGCTTGCAAGCAAACTCATAAAATTTGCCTGCAAGGAAACACAAAATTAACGCACAACACACCATGTATATAAATATTGAATTTTTTATTTAAAGAAGAGCAACTTTTACCCAAAATCAGGCAAAGCAGGCAGGCAGATTGAGTTGCTTGCAGAATCACAGAGTAGTACACAGATCTAACTTTTGCAATCTGCTACCTGAGTCTGCACTGAAAAATAGAAGGTTCAGTCCTAAGGAAGGTTCAGCTCTGCTCTCCAGCCACTTCTCCCTCCCCTAGCCCCCTGAATACCACCCCTGACTGGGCCTCAAGGAAGCCTCCGGGGCGAAGGCGAAGCAGTACAACAGTGATTTAGATTAGCTAGAAAGCAAGAAATCTGATGATTTCCTGCTTTCTAGCTAATCTAAATCACGTGGCACAGCTGATAGTTGGAACAGCAGTAATGGGGAAAAAAAGGAAAAATAGCAACTTACCAAAAATTAGGTGAAGGCACAACGCAGGCAAGTTGGGTGGAGCGCATGCGAGATAAGAAGTGACTGGGTGGGTGGGGAGGGGAGGGGCCAGCCAGTGGCGCAATTTGCCGGTTCTCCAAACTGTGCAGAATCATAACAATCGGTTCTATAGAACCGGTGTGAACCAGTAGAATCCCACCCCTGTTTACAACTGAACCAAAGTAGGGCCAATGTCACTTGTTCCCTAAGCAAATGAAATGCTGAGCACTCTTGTTTGTTCTGTCCATAAGCCATTTATTAAACCAACTGTCTTTCTAGAAAGCAATGATCTTACAAAATACATTTTTATTCACTACTAAACTCGAGCAGGCCTATATGCCAGAGGTAGGAAACCATGACCTCTAGGGATAGATGAGTTAAGATTCCTCAATCCTAACCAGTTCAATCGGTATAAAATGAAGATGGGAGTTGGTAGTTTATTTATTTATTTATTTATTTATTTGATTTGCCAATTGTTTACAAGATAATAAGTATAAATGTATACATAGTTGTGAATACATGAAATGGGTACATATAAGAAAAATAAAAGAATAAGAGAAACAATAGGACAGGGACGGTAGGCACGTTAGTGCGCTTATGCACGCCCCCTACAGGCCTCTTAGGGGTGAGGTCAATAGTAGACAGTCTAAGGTTAAAGTTTTTGGGGTTTGGGGAAGAAACTACAGAGTCGGGTAGAGTATTCCAGACATTGACCACTCTATTGCTGAAGTCGTATTTCCTGCAATCAAGTTTGGTGCGGTTTACTTTGAGTTTGTATCTATTGTGTGCTCTTGTGTTGTTATGGTTGAAGCTGAAGTATTCATTGACAGGTAGGACATTGCAATGTATGATTTTATATACCATGCTTAAGTCAGACCGAAGACGGCGTAATTCAAGGTTTTCTAGTTCTAGAATTTCAAGTCTGGTGGCATAAAGTATTCTACAACGAGTAGAGGAGTGGAGAACTCTTCTTGTGAAATATTTCTGGACTTTCTCAATTGTGCTAATATCAGATACGTAGTGTGGGTTCCAGACTGATGAACTGTATTCGAGTATTGGTCTAGCAAATGTTTTGTATGCTCTGGTTAGTAGTGTGATATTACCAGAGAAAAAGCTACGTAGGATTAGGTTAACAACTCTTAATGCCTTTTTGGCTATGTAGTTGCAGTGGGCTCTAGCACTTAGATCATTAGAGGTGAGTATTCCAAGGTCCTTTACAGAGCTTGGGTCATCAACAAGATCTTGACTATTCAGCTTGTATTTTATTTTCTGATTTTTTTTGCCAATATGTAAGACAGAGCATTTATTTGTTGAGATTTGAAGTTGCCATTTGTTTGACCACTCTGATACATAGTCAAGATCTTTTTGTAGGGTAGCAGTATTGTCTGTGGTATTGAACAGCTTTACATCATCAGCGAAGAGAACGCAATTGCTCTTAATATGATCACAGAGGTCATTTATGTAGAGTATGAAGAGAGTTGGTCCTAGAATACTGCCTTGGGGAACACCACTATTGACAGGTACTGGATTTGATAGTACGCTCCCGATTTTGACCATTTGTTGTCTGTTTGACAGGAATGCTTCTATCCAGTTATTCAGTTGTCCAGAGATACCATAGGATTTTATTTTTAGGAGTAGTTTGTCGGTACCACTGAATCAAAGGCTTTACAGAAGTCTGTAGATTGCGTCTATTGCTTTGCCCTGGTCGAGTTGTGTCGTCCATATGTTTTTGCAGTGTAAGAGTTGCAGATTACAGGATAGTTTTTTTCTGAAACCAAATTGTTTATTGGAGAGTAGGTTATTTGTCTCTAAGTGAAGGATGATGGATTGGTTAATAATTGATTCCATGACTTTACAGGTGATGCAGCATAAGGAGATTGGCCTGTAATTTTCAACTAGGCTTGGGTCTCCCTTTTTGAAGATGGGGATGACTGTGGCTTGTGACCATAGGTTAGGCAAGGAGCTGGTCCTGAAAGATTTTTCAAAGATTATGCTTAGAGGTTTGGCTATGGCAGTGGATAGCTTTCTTAAGAAGTAGGCACATATTCCATCCGGTCCAATAGATAGAGATGGTTTTAGGTTGCGTAGTGCTTTTTCAACATTGTCTTCTGTGAAATCAATATGTATTAGATCATTGTTGTTATCTGTGGTACGGCTAGGAAATACTGGGCATGATCCATTGCTGTTTACAAATACTGAGCCGAAGAATGTGTTAAAGATGTTGGCTTTAATGGTGTCGTCGTTGCAATCTTTACCATCAGGTCCTATCAAGGGAGGGATGGACCTTGAGTCTTTTAGTTTGTTGTTTACAAAATTGTAAAAAGCACGGGTGGAATTGGTGCTTAGAAGGTTTTCCTCTTGTTTAATGTGATAGTTGGTACATTCGGTACCAACGAATGTTGGTACAGTTCAGCACAAGCTGAAGGGTTCTATTATCTGAATCCCATTAGACTTACTAGCACTTACTTCAGGGTAAACATGTATACAATTACATTGTAAAATAACATTTAAATGATGAATTATGCCAGGAGCACTTAACAACGAGTATTTCAAAGACAATAACAAGGAAAAAGACCATGGGTGATTCAATGGCTAAATGTCTGCTTTCAGATGCTTGTTTGTTACAGGATGAGGATTAGTTCTGAGAAAATGGCTCATCCTTGTTGAGTTACTCCTAATTTTGGGCCAACAAAGGAATAATATTTTAATGTTGCTAATAATGCTACATCTTCCTCCTGGAAGCAGTGAGGCACCTATACCACATACCTGCTGACTGCATATGTCCTATAATTGCTGTTGCTGATTTGTATGGGGAACCTGACTTCCCCATGGAGGGAGCAGCTCGCAGTAAAAGGATTAGCCTTCCACCTTTTTCCCTTGGAATCCTGGACTGTGTTGGATGAAAGAACAGCTATTCTACCCACTTATTTTAATTTTCCATTTCAACCTTGCTTTGCACACGGCTACTTTAAAAGGGTCCCATATACTGGACATACCATGTAGTCCTTTCTGTCTTCTGCTAAAAGAAACACAAGTCAGTCCCACACAACCTGACCCATTCCTCATTTATGAACAATCCTTTTGTATTTTGTAGAACCTGGGGACTTGGCAAGGTAATAAAGGCGTGCAGTCTATAAATTAGAAATTCGAAAGTGTGAAGTTTTCTTTGTACTGCATTGTGTTTGTATTCTAATCTTCTGCTGTAACCCTGAAAGGACTATTAAGGGATGAATCACATTGCTAATTCATTTATCTGTGTTTCTTTCAGGTTTCGGTGGACATCAGCAGTAGTTCAATCCATGTATCAGTGGTGGAGAGAAGTGGACACCAGGTGCTCATGGAGGGTGCCCTTACCCACAGGATCAACACAGAGAACTCTGTCTGGAGTTTAGAACCTGGGAAATGTATTCTAGTAAGGACTAGCTCGTCATTTCCTTTCAATGTATATGTGTACATGTATATGCACTCTCGTATCTGCACATGTACATACCCTCCAGGTATTCCTCAATTTACGACCACAATTGGGATTGAAATTTCCATCCTAAGTGGTTGCAGTCATGACTTGAGTCACACCTGATTTTACAACTATTTTATGATGGTTATTAAATGAATTCATTGTTGTTAAGCGAATGCCATGATAAGTGTGACTAATTCTTCTGAACGGGGCAACAGGCGAAAAAAGTTGCAAATTGCGATCATGTTACTATGGATCACTGCAACTGATTATAAATATGAACCAGTTGCCAAGAGCCCAAATTTTGATAGTAGTAGTATTTAGATTTATATACAATTTCATAGTACTTACAGCATTATCTTGAGTGGTTTACGGAGTCAGCATATTGGGTCCTCATTTTACCCACCTCGGAAGGATGGAAGGATGGGTCAACCTTGAGCTGATCAGGATCAAACTTCTGGCTGTAGTCACAGTTAGCCTGCAATTCTGCATTCTAACCACTCTGTCACCACATATGATCATATGTCCATATGCAACAGTCATTAAGTTTGAGGAACTTTTTCATCAATGTCATAACTTCGAACAATCACCAAATGAATGGCCATAAGTCAAGGACTACCTATATATTTTTTTAAAACCTGTGAACCGCTTTCAGGTTAATATCAGAATCAGAGCTGGAAGGGACCTTGGAGGTCTTCTAGTCCAGCCCCCCACTCAAGCAGGAGATCCTATACCATTTCAGACAAGTGACTGTCCAGTCTCTTCTTAAAATCCTCCAGTGATAAAGCACCCACAATGTCTGAAGGCAAGCTGTTCCATTGGTTAATTATCCTCACTGTTAGGAAGTTTCTCCTCAATTCCAGGTTGCTCCTCTCCTTGATTAGTTTCCATGCATTGTTTCTGGTCCTGCCCTCTGGTGCTTTGGAGAACAGGTTGACCTCCTCGTCTTTGTAGAAGCCCCTCAAATGTTGGAACACTGCTAAGACTCCAAAGTCCTTCTCAAAGTTATTGTTTTGGAGCCAGGTTTCATCTAATCTTTGCGTTTTTGTTTTTTTTTCTGCCCAGGTGTAAAGTTTTGCTTTTCTCTACATTAAATTTCATTTTGTGGCATAGGGCCCATTTATTTAAGTCTATTGAAATATTTTTGGATCTTGAGCTCGTCTTTTGGAGTGTTGGCTGTTCCTGCCAGTTTAATGTCATCTGCAAATTTGATGAGTTCTCCTTCTATTCCATCATTTATGAAGATCTGGAAGAGTACTGGGCCTAAGACAGAACCTTGTGGTACTCCACTGCTTACTTCCCTCCATGTGGATGTGGTACCATTAAGGACTACTTGTTGAGTACGGTTTGTCAACCAGTTACAAATCCAACTGGTGGTGATGTTGTCTATCTCACATTTTTCTAGCTTATCAAGAAGTAGATTGTGGTCTACTTTGTCAAATGCCTTGCTGAAGTCTAATTATACTAACGTATGTCCAAAGTAGACCACAGCTGGTCTACTAATTTAGTCACTTTGTCAAAGAATAAAATAAGATTAGTTTGGCATGATCTGTTTTTAACAAACCTGTACTGGCTACTAGTTAACTTCATTTGTTTCTAAATGTTCACAGATCTTTTTTTTTAAAAAAATATTATTTTTTCCAGGATCTTCCCAGGTATTGATGTTAAACTGATTGGTCTGTAATTTCCTGGGTCTGTTTTTTTCCACTTTTCTGAAGATGGGAATCACATCCGCTCTTTTTCAGTTCTCTGGTAGTTCCCAGTGCTCCATGATTTTTTAAAGATATGATACAATGGTTCTGAGATAACGTCTACCAGCTCTTTCAGAACTCTGGGATAAAATCCATCAGGTCCTGGTGATTTATATTCATCAAGGTCAGGCAGATGTTCTCTTAACACAGAGGTCTCCAAACTTGGCAATTTTTAAGACTTGTGGACTTTAACTCCCAGAATTCCTCAGCCAGTCTTTGTTCATTCTGAACCTTTGTTTTCCTGACTTCATCTTTGCAGATTTGGGCTATCTGCTGATATTCTGCTTTAGTTATATGTCCATCTTTCTATTTTTTGTACTAATCCTTTTTGTCTTTCAGTTTATCAGAGAGATCTTTGTGCTGGTTTCTTTTTGGATTTCTTGTTCTTTTTTAGTGGTTATTGTGTAGGACTGAGCTTTTATTATCATATTTTTCAGTGTTTCCCACGCTTCTTGAGTTGTTTTCCCTTTTAGGATTTTTATCCATGCAATTTTGCTTAGGCAAAATTGTTAAAATTGACAAAGGAATTTTATAAAACAATGAAAAAAGAATTGAAAAATTGAAAAAAGAATTTTAAATTAAAAATGATATTTAAGAGTTAAAAAAGGAAGATTAAAATTGGAACAAGGAATTTTAAAATTGAAAAAAGAAATTTAAAAAATAAAAAGGATTTTTTCTTAAGAAAGAGAATTCAGAGATTTTTAAAAATTAAGAATTTACAAGACTTTTTGGCCCTTTTAAAGTAATATGCACTTTTATTTTTGGAAGTCTCTGGCTATTTTCTAAGAGATGCTTTGCTCTTAACCCTCTACTCCCTGACTTGAAAGTTTATCCTTTTCCTCCCTGTCCACAAGTGTTTTGTACTTATTCTTCCCCCCCCTGGTTTCTTGCCCTTCGGTTGCCTGGCCACTGCCGGGGTTTTCAGGTACAATGTGGGAGCTCTGCTTAGATGAGCTAATGTAGGCACTCTGCTTAGAGGGTGTACCATGCTACTCTCAACTGCTGCTTGTCTGCCACACTGCTCTCACCCACTGCTCTGGGTGTCACTGCTCAATCGCCCTTGTACTGCTCTCACCCACTGCTCTGGGTGTCACTGCTCAATCGCCCTTGTACTGCTCTCACCCACTGCTCTGGGTGTCACTGCTCAATCGCCCTTGTACTGCTCTCACCCACTGCTCTGGGTGTCACTGCTCAATCGCCCTTGTACTGCTCTCAACCACTGCTCTGGGTGTCACTGCTCAATCGCCCTTGTACTGCTCTCACCCACTGCTCTGGGTGTCACTGCTCAATCGCCCTTGTACTGCTCTCAACCACTGCTCTGGGTGTCACTGCTCAATCGCCCTTGTACTGCTCTCACCCACTGCTAATCCACTGCGCTGCTCTTAGTCGCTGCTCAGGACACTTCACTCCTCTGTCACGTAGCTTTCCACCACTGCTGCTCAAGTCTTCCATGCTGCTCACAGCCACTGATCTGCTACCTAGATGTGTTTCACCACTGCTCAGTGGCCTCCATTTGCACTGTAATGGCTCCGCTCAGGCTGGGTCACTGGCTGCCTCTCTGTCTCTCAAATCGGCTGTCTCTCCTTCTCTCAGATGGGTGGCCTGGCCACTTCTTGGTTGGGACACTGGGCTGCTTCTCAGCTGGGCTAACCCTTCCCCAAAACCCTTCCCCAAAAATATGATGGACATACATTCCTTTTGAACAGCATAGTGAAGGCATTGCTAATTTTTGCTGCAAAAAACATCATGTGTAACTGCCTATATAACTGCACAGTTTTGCTTTTAATGTTTGATATTTTTTGCTATGGGGCTTTTCCATGCGCTCTGTCATCAAAACACTTCCCAGACCTGAAATGTTATCCTTTAACAGAAGTGCTTCATCTTGAGGTTTCAGATCATGTTCTTCCTTTTACTTTAAAAGACTGATACAGTCTTTTAACTTCTGCTTTTATGTCAATTTTTTTTTATTACTGGTCTGTTTCTCTTTCCCTTTCTTTTCTCTAGGGCCCTGTAGCTCTTTAAACAGCCTCAGGCTCCTCTGTCCCTCGTCCTTACTCTTCTGTTGATGTCTGAATAGAAAATGGGAGCTGGGGAGGACCCTGTATTCACTCTAGAAACCTTGGTGGAGTCCTAAAATAATGGAAAATCTTTAGCTGCCTGAAGAAGGTGGAGGGTTGAAAAATTAACTCTTTCCAATTACAAAAATATCTGCTTGGATATATAGATAGTTTTCAATTTATGACCACAATTGAGCCCAAAGTTTATGTTGCTAAGTGAAAAAATTGTAAATGAGTTTGGCCAATTTTATGACTTTTCTTGACACATTTGTTAAGTGAAACACTGAAGTTGTTAAATTAGTAATACAGTTGTTAAGTGGATCTGGTTCCCTCATTGATTTGCTTCTTGGAAGGTCGCAAAAGGTGATCACATGACCCAGGGACTCTGCAACTGTCATAAATGTGAGTCAGCTGTCAAGCATCTGAATGTAAATCACCTAATCATGGGGATGCTGTAACTGTGTTAAGTATGAAAAATGGCCATAAGTCACTTTTTTCAGTGCCATTGTAACCTCAAATGGTCACTAAGCGAACTGTTGTAAATTAAGGACTATCTATAGTTTATTAGAAGCATAGAGAGTTGCTGTATCCTAAGTCAAACCCAATGGTCTAAGTCACAGGTGAACAGCCATATTAGAAGTGGGCAGCTGGAGCCCTTAGGTGTAAGTTGCAACCCTCAGTCCCCACTTATTTTTGTTGCAGTCATTGGAACTTCTTCAGACTACAGCTTTCAGCAGCATTTGAAATGGCAAACATTAAAATGGTATTCTGAATCTCAAAATATATGTGTATCATATGTTCTCAAACAGAAGAAAAAGCTGGCTCTGCCCACAGATGTGATGTGTTCCCATCAACTTTGCTTTGTTGTTAACACTTCAACCTTCACCCTTCCCAAAAATATTGAGATGCTAAGGCATTAAAGGCATTAAAAAGTGGATGTTGGTGGATGTTAGACAGTAAGGCCTTAAGCCAGGGACCGTGTGTGAATGTGCTTTGTTGAGTAATACAAAGCAGACATGCTATCCCTAATCGAATGGGCTTATCTAACATTTGCTTTAGAAAAAAATACATACAGGGAAGAATTAGGAGAAAAAGAAACACAACTAAATTAAGGTTAAAATAACTATCGGTTCAGTTTCATACCCTTATTTGAGTAGAAATTGAGAGAGATGATTTGGAGCGTTGAGTTCATGGATAAGATCCCCCAGGTAGGTAGATTTGAAAGAGTGGGCAAAAAGATTTGTGGCATTATGAAAGTTGTTTTTGGAGTTACTTATTTTGGATTGATAGAACAATTAAGAGACAGAAAAGTTGCTTCTACTTTGCATTTGGGCTCATCACACCTTCCTTTAGATTTAGATTGCATGATATGTTGAGCCAAACTTTACATGACACCAGAATTAGAATTAGAATCGAAAAATGGTTAAGACAGGGTGGTTTGTGGAAGGCTGGCCTAGTTTAATCATATATTTGTGATCACATTTCTGACCAGATTTGGGGATGTGTAATGCTAATTTAAGATTATCTTACCTTTTCAGCCTCCAGATATAAGGATAGGAGTCAGGGGCGATTGCAGAATGGAACTGTTCCAGCCATAACATCTCTTTTGCTCCATTTATTATGGTTGGTTGCACCAGTCAGCCCAAGAGAAGATTTGGCATTTTTTCCACCTATGAAATCTTTCCCAAGGACCTGAGATAGGCAGACCCTGTGTTAATAATATTAAAGGTATTGTCACAGGATGTAAGCTGTTCCAAATAAAGCTGCCTTTTGTAATTGACTGGTGGTGATTTTGACAATGCTAATGGCATTCATGGTGCTCCAAATTGCACTCACGAGACTATTATTATCCGTACTACCTTTGCTTTCTTTTGTCACTGTTGTTCTATTTTTAGGTGGTTTTGTATTTTGTGATTTTCTCCAGTTCTTCCTCTTGTCTTCTGCTGTCTCCAAGTATTGCAATGTCCACTATTCAGACTTCTTTGTTTTTCTTATCGACAGTTTTTATTATTATATTGCAAACAAAGCTATATAGCCTCAGACTTCTCTGCATGGGGCTATGTCCTCAGTTGGATTGCTAACGATGAACCAACAAACTGGCTGATCAAATTTAACTTCAGCATGTTACTCTTGGAGTTCTGGTATGCTTTGTTATTTCTTATACATACAGCTCACTACTGCAAATTTTGCTGGAGGCGAAAGCTTTCATGCTCTACTGTATTAATAAATTTAGATTTAATCAGCAACAGTTGGTGCTGAAGGCAGGTTCTGCAGCAGTTTTAATCAGCTTTTGTTAGTTCTAGTGTTGGCTGTGGGTGTGAGAATTAGGCAAAACCTTAACCTATCTGGTACTTGATTTTTGCTGAAATTAAGATCTTCAGTGTGATAAAAACACTATGGAGATCTGAACATAAGTCATTACAGATTTGATCTACTTTTATTTATGTGTTTCTAGATTAAATTTGCTCAGCCTTCAGAATGATTTCAGGTAGTATGGACTAAGGTATAGGTGCTGGTTTGTGTCAGAAAAGGAAAATAATATTCCTGATCGGTTACTTTTGAAAGTCTCTCTAATGCAAAGCAAGTTGATTGAAATCTTTAAAATCTTGTCCTTTAAACTTATGTTCAGATATAGGCATTTAACAGTTTGTTTCAGTGAGATGGATAGGTTTTAGCAAAGCATTGTAGAAGTATGGGGGGATACTTCTACCCTGGGGAAGAATTTCATCCAATTATATTTAGCAATGCATTATCAAGATAATATCTCCCAATGACATTACCTATACATTATTGGTGACTGCTCAAACATTCTTGTGATGTGCTGGTAGCATTATACTCTGCCAGTGAATATGTGCCTGCCATGCATTTAAATGAACCTTCCTGAAAGATAGGTAACTCAGATTTGGCTTCTATTGTAGATTCTTCATTATTGGATCACTTTAGGGACGGAATATAGGAAATCCAGTAAAATCTTGGCATATTCTTCAAACATTTTTAGGAGGCTATTACCTGTGTAAAATAAATCTGAAAAAAGATATTTAAATGTGATGACCTAAAGCAGTGGCCAAAATTTCTGCAATTCTGTGGACATCCTAAATATTTCTTTGTGTTTAAATCAAGGGATTAAGGTTTGCAATACAGGTAGTCCTCAGCTACCACTACCAATTGAGCCCAAAATTTCTGTTGCTAATTGAGGGCATTTTATCCCATTTTATGATTTTTCTTTTCACCGTTGTTAAATGAATCACTGCAGTAGATACCTTAGCAACCCAGTTTTTAAGTGAATCTGGCTTTCCCATTGATGTTGCTTGTCAAAAGGTTGCAAAACGGGATCACATGATCTTGGCACACAACTATGAATCAGTTCCAAACATTTGAATTTTGATCACAGGGTCATGGGGATGCTATAAAGGTCATAAGTGTCAAAACTGGTCATAAGTTACTTTTTTCAGCGCCCTTGTAACTTTGAACGGTCTCTAAACAAACCATTGTAATTCGAGGACTACCCTTAGTTCTTCAGGGAGCTATTACTAATATCAGTCTGTAGGTTCCAGGACTTCTAGAGAAGCAACATCTTTTCATATAGCCTTCTCCAATTTGGTTAATCTTCAGATGCTTTACTTCAGCTACAATAATTTCCAACCAATTTGAGAAACATCAAGTTGGGGAAAACCTATTTAATATTTTAACTATCTGTTGCCTTTATCTTACCTCCTTACCACTTTCCTTTGATCTTAGAGGGCAGTCATGCTCCTTTGGAAATCACTTACTAATTGTTGGTTTTGCTTTGGCTTCTCAATAATATGTACAGATTTCCACATTTTTTTTTATTTTCTAGTTCTGTAAGGTCTACCAACTTGTGTTTTTTTAAGAATGTTTTTTTAAGAATATTGTGTAGCTGATGTTTACATTTTGGCTGAAGCTTACCGTGTTTCTCATATAATAAGGCCGGGTCTTTTTTCTTTTTTTTTTGAGCCCCGAAAAAATGGCTAGGCCGTCTTTTCGGGGGTGACTTAATTGCCCCCCCCCTTGCATCTTCAGGCGGGCAGCGATGGCTTGGATGTTGACCTCGGCGTTGGTGGGGCACTTCGTATCTGGGTCAATGCAGGCAGCACCATATCCGGGTGTGCAACAAAAGTACTTCCTAACGGCAACCCCCCCCACCATTCCCCCCCATTTCGCATGTTTTAATATAGGCCTTAATTTGTGGGGAGGGGCTTAATTTCATTTCATGCCTATAAAACATGCTGGGACTTCCTATCGGGGGAGGCTGTATTGTTGGAGAAACAGGGTACTATTTTAATAGCATCTGGAGGTTTATCTGTGTCATCACAGTCACCTGAATGGTGCAAATGGGTGTGGAGCTTTCTTGGAACTGTTGAAAGGACTGTGTTTTAGACTGGAGATAGATTGATGTTGTATCCCTCTGTCTCTGTTGAGAGAGGGCTGTTCAATTTTGACATAGATTGCCTCTTTGCTAAAAGAATGCAAATGACCAGCTGTCTGCAAGGAGTATAAATCCTTCCATTCCCCACTATCCAGTCAGAGCTGAAGAAGCTTCTTGGATGAGAAGCGAAAAGTGTTCAAAGAAAAAACAGAAAGTCCAGTTGCCTCTTGAAAAAGCACCTTTGGGACAACCATGACCTGGATGACTGAGAATCTCCATAGATAAAAAAGTAGGATGTTTTGGGATTGCAGGTGACTTCCAAGTCATTTACTCATCAGCTTTATGAAGTTCAGAAATTCATGATCAGGCAATTCCTAAAACTAATTGCCATAGCTGCTTTAAAAAGTCAGCTGGGTGGCCTTGGGTCAGCCTCCCTCTCTTAGCCCAACTCATCTCATAGGGTTATTGTTGTGGGGAAAATAGGAAGAAGAAATTCTGTTCTCTGCCTTGTGGTATTTGCAAAAATAATCTGCAATCTTCTTGGAATTCCTTTTTTCCCCAAGTAATCCTGGTGCTGCTTTCTAATATGGCAAAAACTCTTATGTAGAAGAAAGTGTTAATACAAATCAAGCATATCTCAGGAGGAAATTATACTTTTGAAATCTTTAATACTGTTCTTCAAAGTCAGTCAATTGGAAGAGTGGTATTACTTCTGTCTCTGGTTCAAATGCACTTCCCCAAACTCCTGGCCTCATCAATAATATTTCTCTGTATGACCCTTCTCCATTACCCTAGTTAGTGTGTCGGAGAACAGGACTGAAATAGATTCACAGGAGCTGTTTTTAGAATCTGTTCAGGGTGCTGGGCTGAACTATTTTTGTTTCTGCGTTTTACTAACTCACAGTAGCAAGCTGTTTGGCTTTTTTCGATAAACACTCTATTGTTTTTTGGTGGACAATTCTAGCACGTTTATGTTTTTGGAGAGAAACTCCAAAGGCAAAAGTGGTGAGAATACTCCTAATCACAATGGACTGAATGAATAATTGATTTTTTAGTGGAAAATATAAGGCTGGAATCTTTCCAAGCAGTTGCCTTGGAAATTCAGAAACAGTGTGTCACATTACTGTCATCTTTAGGAACTTGTCTCATGCTTACTATATATCTGCTTTAAAGGAGTTGATTTGACAGGATGCTTATGGTCAGGATTCATGAACAAAAATGTTATATGCAATTTTTGCAGGGAAGGATTTATAGCAGTGGTTCCCAAAGTGGGTGGCATGCCTTGGTGGGGGGTGCTAAGAGGCAAAGGGGCTGGCAGGGGGGCGCTAAGAGGCGGCAGGGGGGCGCGGGAGGTGGGCCCCTCGTAGAACACAATTCAGGGGTGAGAAAAAATCCCGCCGCCATCACGTTCAAGGCGAGGCCCCGCAGGATCGCCCCATTGACTTGCACGCTCCGGTGCAAAGGGCTCAATGGCGTAAGCCTGTGGGGCCTCGCCCTGAACACAGCATTGGGAAAGGAGAGCAAACCAGAGTGGTTTTGTTCTCCTTTTCAAACATCCCGCTGCCGATGCATTCGGGGTGAGGCCCCGCGGGATCATCCTTCTTTCTTTCTCTCTTCCTTCTCTCTTTCTTTTCTCTCTCTCTCTTTCCCTCTCCCAGGTTCACCCCATTGATTTGGTGCACCACTCCACTCAGACTTGCTTGGGCAGGTCCCTCCAGTGCAGCGGGCTCAATGGGGTGGACCTGTGGGACCGGCACCTAGAATGCGGCATGAGTGGCACGTTTGAAAAGTAGAGCAAAGCCAGAGGTTGGTAATTTTTGCTACAAAGAATCGCAAAAGCTTCTGGGCTGTGCACAAGAAGGGACACACATGTCAATGCAATTCAGCAACATAAATTAAAGAAATATAAATAAAACAAATCAACAAGAATCAGCAAAGCATCTCTGATTAGATTCTATTCACCACTAGAATTGATTACTAGAATCTAATCAGAGCTGCTTTGCCGATTCTAGTCCAATGACCTGCTCCAGCAGGGTTAGAAGGGAGTATGTGTGTGTGCATGGCTGTCAAAACTCCAAAAACAGGTCAAGTAGTTCTGGGGAGGCCAATCATAAGCAACTGGCCATTAAGTGAGGACCACTTGTATTTGGTTTGCCAGTCATCAAACCACGCCCACCCAGTCACGTGACCAGCAAGCCACGCCCACCCAGTCGCGTGGCCAGCAAACCACACTCTCAAATTAGGCCACGCCCACAGAAATTTGAATCCCACCCCCTGGGTGGGGGGCATTGAGGATGAGTTTGTAGCACCAAGGGGATGGTCGACTGAAAAGGTTTGGGAGCCACTGATTTATAGTATCCTATGAAATCTGGAAACCAGAAACACACATGTGAGAAAATGTCTACAGAGCCTTTTGGTTGATGTTGGCTTGGCTCACTAGTAATCTTGGCACTGTGTACAAGTGGTCCTCAACTTACAACAGTTTGTTTAGTGACTGTTCAAAGTTACAACAGCATTGAAAAAAGTGACTTAGGACCATTTTTCACAGTTATGACTGTTGCAGCAGATCACGTTCTCAAAATACAGGCGGTTGGCAACTGATCCATATTTATGACCATTGCAGTGTCCTGGAGTCATGTGATCACTTTTTATAACCTTTTGACAAGCAAAGTCAATGGGGAAGCTATTCACTTAACCATGTTACTAACTTAACAACTGCAGTGATTCACTTAACAACTGTGGTAAGAAAGGTCGTAAAATCGGGCACATAACTCATAACAAATGTCTCACCTAACAACGGAAATTTGAGCTCAATTGTGATCATAATTCAAGAACTACCTGTATTCTTCCTCCTGGGTTTTGCAGGCTCCAATTCAGCTGAATTCTTCCTCCCCTGTAATCTGTAGTTTGGTTTAGGTTTACAAGAGTAGTGTGTGTGTGTGTGTGTGTGTGTGTGTGTGTGTCTGTGTCTGTGACTGCTTGTAATAGCAAATAATGACATGCACTACACAGGAGTAAACAACCCAATGCTCACATTAGAGTAATAGCACTATTAAAATGATCAAAGATGTCAGAGTTCTCTGGAATGTCTTTTTAAAAAAATGTTTGAAGAAAATATTAAACCAAAGGGAGGGACTGGGAGAGGGGAGGCAAAAAAGAAATAGAAACTTTGTGTTAGGGTTTAAGCATTGTCATTCAGTCCATTAAGTCATTCACAGTATTTCCATCCAGTAAGACTCACTAGTATAGTCCAAGTTAAGAGTCCTTGCAATATCTTTATCAGCCGATAAAGATATCTTCTCCTCCTCCGGTTTCACTCTCCAGAGAAACAAACGCTGGATATTCAGCAAACAGTAGCAAACAAAAACAGTTCAGTCACAGGCACTCACTGTCAGTAATCACAGTTAGTCACAGCAAGACACAGTTAGTCGCAGCAGCACACAGTTACAGCCAGCAGTAAGCTTTCCAGCTTCTAATGCTTCCTTATATTGTAACTTCTAACCGCACCCTTAATCGGCTAATTGCCTGCTGCATTGTGCTTAAAGTGATAAGCACTTAAACCATGATATCTAAGTTTTATATATTTATTCACCCAAACCATATTTGGTATCAATGTTATACCTAACATACTCCCTTTTGGGTGAAATAAATATATAATACCTTACAATCTAATCCCATATTTTTCACAACTCTCCTGGTGCTTAATGGCACCTTGGGCTTTAGTAAAATTATCAGCTAAATTGTCCTCCGACATACAGTACTCTAGCTGAATCATCTTACTTCTTACAGATTGTCTCACGTTTAGATATCTTAGATCTGTATGCTTGCTCCTTGTTTTTACTCCAATATTTGTGGCCATTTGAATTGCTGCCTGATTATCTTCATGTATAATTATAGGATAATCTACAGTTATACCTATATCAATTAACATTTGTTTATACATTATTAATTCTGTACATAACAATGATAAACAGGAGAATTCTGCCTCCATAGTAGACAAACTTATATGCTGTTGTCTTATTGACTTCCAGCCTATTAATGTCTTATCCAGCATTATGGCTGTTCCTGAAGTCGACTTTCTAGTGTCTCTTTCTGATGCAAAACTAGCATCTGCATAAGCACTCAAAATTAAATCACCCTTTGGTTCTAAATACAATGAATAATTCATTGTCTTTTTAAGATATCTTAATATCCTCTTAGCTGCATTCCAGTGTCTTTTACATGGTGCAGAATTGAATCTAGCCAACTGATTCACGCAGTACGATATATCTGGTCTAGACCAATTACTAATATAACTCAAACTACCAATTAAAGATTGATAAATCACCTTATCAAACTCAGGGCTTTGTTCATCAGTGTTGCTAAACTCCTGACTCATTGGAGTCTTAGCTGGCTTACAAAGCTCCATCTTGTAATCTTTTAGCAATTTGCTTATCTTATCTTCCTGAGATATCTTAAAACCTTTCCGTGTTTTCTTTATATTCAAACCGAGATACTTCTTTATCTCCCCTAATTGCTTGATCTTTATTCTCTTTCCTAATGATGTTATTATTTTATTTGCTTCATCATTAGTTTCAGTTATCAATGCAATGTCATCTGTGAATAGTAATAATAATGATACTTTCCCATTTGTCTCCCTCTTAAACAGACATGGATCGGCTAAACCAGCTTTAAATCCTATATTGTCTAGTTCCTTTACAATATACTGGTTCCATTCATAGCCTGATTGTTTAAGACCATATAGGCTTTTCTTTAACAACCAACAATCATTATTATCCTTATTTTCACTTTTAATACCAACAGGTTTTTTCATATAAATAATATGTTTTAATGGGGCGTGCAAGTAAGCAGTTTCCACATCTAAATGGTTAACTATATAGTTTTTACTAGCTGCCCACACTAAAGCTGCCCTCAAGGTTGCTGCCTTAAGACTAGGTGCAAACACCTCATCATAGTCATTAGCATTCTGCCTAAAACCTTGGGCTACTAACCTTGCCTTATGGATTAAATTACCATCTTTATCTGTTTTTACCTTAAATATCCATTTGCAGCCAATGGATTTCTTACCTACAGGTAATTTGGCATTTTCATACACCTTCATATCACTTAATGAATTCAGTTCCTTATTCATTGCTGCATACCATTTTTCTTTTTCCTTATTAGGATACTTTTTAATTTCTTCAACAGAATTAGGAACTTAATTAATCTGGCACACTGTGTTAGCCTGGTACCTATCAGGCGGTCTAGATATACGTGTAGTTCTTCTGGGAATTACAGGGCTTACAGGAGAACTTTGTCGAACTACTACCTGTTCATCTTCCTCATCCTGTTCAGCTATTGAATCTGTTTCTTCCTTTATGGGCACTATTTCATCCTGTATTTGTCTCTTTACTTTATTTTTAAAGTTACAGGGATAACTAATGGGATTTCTATAGGATTCAATAATTACATCTTTATTGGCATCCTGTTCTAATTTCTCCCATCCTTCATGTTCTAGAAATTGGGCACTAGCACTACATAACACTTTAGATGTGCCTTTCTCCCAAAATCTATATGCCCTATGGTTTGCCTGATAACCAACGAAGAAAAATCTTTTAGCTCTATGTTGCCCTTTTTTTCTGAGTTGTGCAGGAATATGCACCCATGCTGGTGCACCAAATGTGTGCAGGTAACTTAGGTCAGGTTTCCTGCCATGCCATCTGGTAAATGGTATTTCACCTGTTGTTGTATTAACAACGTTGTTCAATATGTTATTAGCACACATTGTAGCCTCCCCACAAAGAATCAGGTAACCCAGAATCATTTAACATTGTTCTAACCATTGCCTGTAGTGTTTGGCCTCTTCTTTCAATAAAAGCATTATGTTCTGGCCTGTATGGAGCAGACTTCTTATGCTCTATTCCAGCTACCTTAAGTCTGTTCTGGAATTTGTTATTAATAAATTCCGTACCATTATCTGTCACCAGGGTTATCAGTTGCCGTTTAGACTTTCTTTCAGCAAATCTAAGCCAATTGAAAAAATGTTGATATGTTTCAGTTTTGCTTTTCATTAAATAGCAAAACCCATATCTAGAATAATGGTCCATAATGCTCAGTATATATCTAGCACCCCCATACTGGGTTTCTTTGGACCTATTATGTCTGCAAATACTACTTCTAAAGGTTCTTTTGTTTTGAAACCATTTAGCCTATTTGCAGGCAATACCTTGCTCTTATCTTCACAGCAAACATTACAACGCAAATATTTATCACAATGTTTTAACCTTATTCCTTCAGATAACTCAACTGTACGTTTTAGCATTTTAAAATTTACATGCCCCAAACGCCTATGCAATAAATGGATACATTCTTCATGAGGCTTTATATTATTAAATACAGTTTGAGCCTCCCCTTTCTTACTATTATCTAATACATATAATGTTCCATTTAAAGCTGCAGTTACCCTTTTGTTATCTTTTTCAATTATGCAATTATTATCTTTAAAAGTAATTACATAACCTAATTTATCTAATACCCTTACTGAAAGCAAATTAAACTTTAGTTGCGGTACATACAACATTTTTATATCCTGGTTTATGTACGGACAACGTGCAAAACCTTGACCTTTCGCTTTCAGGTTCCAGCCATTGGCAAGAGATATATGTTGAGAACTTGTAGACATTTTTATAAATTTTGTCTTATCTCTTGTGATGCAGTGGGATGCGCCACTGTCAACCACCCATAGATTATTCTTCACATCAGAGTTGCTAAACGTGGCTAGTTCAAATGCTTTCTTTGGCTTTTTACATTCTGGCTTTTTCTCTTTTTGCAGAACTTTGCCAGATGTCCTCTGCCTCCACAATTAAAACACTTTTTAATTGTGTATGCCGTCAAGATAAATTCTCTTCTTCCAGGTGCTGTACTTTGCTTTGCTGGTTTCTTTCAAGCTTTGAAGATAATTTTTCTTTTTCTTATCTTCTCTCAGCTCGTCACGCTCACGCCTTCTTCTGGCTTCTTCTAGTAGCCTGCCTGTAATCTCGGTTAATGAGAGGCTTTCTTTTGGCAATACCTCTAACGAAGTCACATAGTCATCATAGCTTTGATCTAATGAAGATAATATTATGTAGACTTGTTGCAGTTCATTAAATATAAGCTCTTTTTCTTGCAATTCTTGAAAAATGCTCTTCATACAGTTTAAATGAACTAACATATCTCCATTCCTCTGAAGATGCGTTCAAAAAGCTTCCGTGTAAGATTTATATGTGCTCCTACACTGTCCCGAACATAAATCTTCCTGAGGTTCTCCCAGCAGTTTGCAGCATTTTCTTCTCCACGAATATGGACAAGCTGCTGATCACAGAGAGTCAGTCCTATGATGCATAAAGCCTGCTCATTCTTCAGTTTAAAGTCTTGTAACTTTTCTTTATCATCATCATTAGCAGGATCCCAGCTACTCACATCTGGTGGGTTTGCTATAATGTCCCACAAACCTTCTCTGCGTAGAAGTAAACTACATTTCATTGACCATGAAACATAGTTTGTTCCATCCAGCCTGGATATCATGGACAGTTGTGACAAATTTACTTGTGCCATTACTCTTCAGATATTTTGACTATTTTAAACTAATTAAAACAGTTTGTTTTTACAGTAATGTGCAACTCACACCAACTCTCTGCTATATCCTGGTTAGTTAGACTATGCTGCTGGGCCCATAACCAATGTTAGGTTTAAGCATTGTCATTCAGTCCATTAAGTCATTCACAGTATTTCCATCCAGTAAGACTCACTAGTATAGTCCAAGTTAAGAGTTCTTGCAATATCTTTATCAGCCGATAAAGATATCTTCTCCTCCTCCGGTTTCACTCTCCAGAGAAACAAACGCTGGATATTCAGCAAACAGTAGCAAACAAAAACAGTTCAGTCACAGGCACTCACTGTCAGTAATCACAGTTAGTCACAGCAAGACACAGTTAGTCGCAGCAGCACACAGTTACAGCCAGCAGTAAGCTTTCCAGCTTCTAATGCTTCCTTATATTGTAACTTCTAACCGCACCCTTAATCGGCTAATTGCCTGCTGCATTGTGCTTAAAGTGATAAGCACTTAAACCATGATATCTAAGTTTTATATATTTATTCACCCAAACCATATTTGGTATCAATGTTATACCTAACACTTTGCATTTGATCAGAACTGCATTTCAGTACAGACTATAGCACAGGAATCTGTATTAAGACAGAGATCTTTATTAGGGTAGGGCTTATATTTTAATGCAGTATTAGAAGTAGAAATTGAACAATTGTTAATACTTAAAGAAATAATTTATGTACTTTTGATGTCAGTTATGCACATATTATATCCTAAATGTGTTCCATTGAGTTTTAGAGTAGATCTCTGGGTTTGTTTTTTCAGGGCTATAGAAAAATTTCCATTTATACTCTCATGTAGCTTTTCTGAGCCTTATGCAAATGTTGAGCCTAATGCTGCAAAATTCTAAGACGTTTGTCAATTAAAAAGTAGTTGGTTCTGTATTGTCTGAGAAGCACAGATTAAATTAATTGTTTTCAGGGGTGGGATTCTACCAGTTCGCACCTATTCGGTAGAACTAGTTGTTAACATTCTAAGCAGTTCAGAGAACTGGTTGTTAGAAGAAATTACTGGCCTAATCCTGTAAGGAAGGCAGGAAGGAAACATTCTGGTGTTGTTTACAGAAACTGCCTCTCCATTAACCCTTATTACATTCTTGGCAGGACTAGACTTCCTGTCTCAGGAACGTCTCTGGAGTTTTTTTTTCCTCCTTTGCTGGTACTTTGCTTGTGTGGAGTGACCATTCAAAGTTACAATGGCACTGAAAAAAGTGACTTATGACCATTTTTCACACTTACAACTGTTGTAGCATCCCCTCAGTCATGAGAGGCCAGGCGAGGAGATGCGTGCCTCGATGTGAGTGATATTGAGTTGGCCACACCCAGCTAGTCACATGACCACCAAGCCATGTCCACCCAGTCACATGACCACCAAGCCACATCCACCACCTAAGCCACGCCCACAAAACCAGTTGTTACAAATTTGAATCTCACCCCTGATTGTTTTTCAAATTTTCATCCATTTCTAATTAGTCCAAATTGAATAATAGCTAGATGGTGACAATCAACTCCAGGTCCCTGTTATGTTGTTGGACTGAAGAAGCATACCTTCCTTGTCTCCTCCCCTTCCTCCCGAGATATGGAATTGGCACTCATTCTCCTGGGTCTGATTTCAGGCCTGGGGTTAATGTGCTCGAGAAACACCTGTTTGTGTAGGCTGTCTCATTTTGTATAATGTTTTTAACTGTTTTGATCATGTATTGGATATTGTGAGTTAGCCAGAGTGTCCTGGTGTGTGGGCAGGCTAAATAAATAAATATAAACAAAGCAACCTACGCATCTGCACCTGCTCCTTCAGATGTTTGAAGAATACCTTGTTAAATGCTTAAAACTGAGTTTTGAGCAGTTCTTCAGAGGAGAAGCAGTTAGCCAGACCCAAGGGTGCAAGATGAAAATGGAAAAGTTTGCAAAAATCAGGCTTGTGCCATTTGTGCTGCAGATGGGATGGCGTATTATTTGATTGGAATGGTAACAATACCAGCCCGATTTTTTTCATAGTGTGGCATTACCAACTTCAGCTCTTGACAGTTTTTTTTCTTCCTTCCATTCAATCGTGTCTGATTCTCAGAGACTGCCTGGACCAGTTCCTACAGTTTGCTTGTCAGAGTTTTTCAGAAAGTTTTTCATTGCCTCCTTCCAAGGGCTGAGAAAAGGTGACTGGCCCAGGGTCACCCAGCTGGCTTTGAGCTTAAAGCGGAACTAGAACTCAGGGTCTCCTGATTTCTAGCCTGGTGCCTTAATCACTACATTCAGCTGGCTTTTCTAGACACCCCAGCATTATCAGTTATTGTGTGCTTTAATAATAAGTCTGAAACTACTGCACGTGCTGTGGTGGCACTATGGTTAGAATGCAGTATTGCAGGATAACTCTGCTCATTGCCAGGAGTTTGATCCTGACCAGCTCAAAGTTGACTCAGCCTTCCATACTTCAAGGTGGGTAAAATGAGGACTCAGATTGTTGGGGGCAATATGCTGACTTTGTAAACTGCTTAGAGAGGGCTGTAAAGCACTGTAAAGTGGTATATAAGTCTAAGTGCTATTGCTATTACTAATGTAAGATTTTTTGAATATAGTAGAGTAGAGCAAAGGCTGTTTTGTGGTAAATTGTTTTCATTCTAGGTACCAGAAATGACTTGCAGATATGCAGTTTGATAGTGTATAAATCAGGTGAATACTTAGGTGAAAGTTATTTTGACTAATCTTATTTGATAAGTCAGATAGTATTTCTTGTATAGAATTTGAATTTTTGGAGGGGAAATTGCTCTACCAAATTCAGTAGAATACAGGATTGCTTCTAAAGACCTATTACGTATTTAAAGTCATGATGTACTATTGCCTACAGAGAGGAAGGTGAAATCATTAGGGATTGCTTTGTAAGTATGAAAAATAATCATAGGTCACTTTTTTCAGTGCCGTTGTAACTTTGAATGGTCACTAAATGAACTGTTGTAAGTAGAATACCTGTATTTTTGCTTAATTGAGCTCACCAGATGTTTAAGAAAAACTGGGCAAGGGAGCAGCCAGCTTAAAGCCCATTGAGAAAAGGCAAGGTATAAACAATTGTCATGCTGAGTGAATGCAGAGCTAATGCACTAGAGGAAAAAAACAGGAAAATGGAGCTGTGACTTGAAGTTCAACTGTTTTCTGAATTTCTATTGGTCTTTAGTGATAAGCCCTATATTTTTTTATTGTGAGTGCTCCAGAAATTGTCATTAATTTCTGGAAAGTACTTGCTTCTGCCTCATATGATAGATATATTTGAGAATCTTCAACCTCATTTTTATTTTTGTTTTCATTTTATTTGTAAGCCATGAATTCATATGATATACTAAGTATAAATTTTGGCTTACTAACCATAGTGGCTGAATTCATACATGCCTAACTTTGAACATGGTGCATTTTCCTTCTCTTTTTTTCACAACTGAAAGCCTTCAATGATTTAGCCTTTTTCTGATTCAATGTTTGTGTTATATGGATTGAGATGCAATTTCATCTTCATTTACATGGAAAAAATAGTATTAAGGGCAGCTTTATAGTTTGTCAAGTCTGAATATTTGTAACGAAAAGTGTAAACTCGTGGGATTGCACCAGGAGCATTCTGCAAATGATCCATAATGTTTTGAGAAGCAAACTATGGCCCTAATTTTCATGAGAAACCGTTCTCCTTCACTTTGCACCTCTCCTTACTTTTTGCTTCCTTTTAGATTCCACAGACTCATGATTCCACTATGCATTAAGCTCTCTGAAACCTTGAGTTTCAACCTGGCACTTGACCAAAGTTATCATCTTTTTTATTGTTAATTAACCAATGTGCTCATCAATAATTTCTTCTTCTTGACTCCAGTAGTACTTGTGATTTCTCCCCACAGCCTCTCAAAGAGCAGTTTTCTCTATCTTGCCACATTGCAAAACAGTCCTGTTTCTTTAAGAATTGTATTATTGGTCACAGAATAGAGTCCCCAGTATTGGAACACCCACAACTTCTGGAGGCAGGTCATTCCACTGATTAATTGTTCTAATAGTGAGAAAACTCCTCCCTAGTTTTAGGTTGATTATCTCCCTGATTAGTTTCCATCCATTGCTTCTTGTCCTTCTTTCAGGTGCTTTGGAGAATAGCTTGATTCCCTCTTCTTTGGGGCAACCCCTGAGGTATTGGAAGACTGCTATCACGTCATCTCTAGTCCTTCTTTTTATTAAACTAGACATACCCAATTCCTGCAACCGTTCTTCATATGTTTTTAGCCTCCGGTCCCCTCTGTTCTTTTTAAAATCGCCTTTCCTAACCTATAAAATAGGAACCATCCTACAAGATGAAACTTCTACAGGACACCAGGTTGAGGAAAACTGTTTCACAATCCCAGACTGTAATGGCTGCAGCACCTAAGACCTCCTCCTCTTTGGTTTTTGCTAGCTGCTTCAATCCCAGCTAATGTTGCTTCTGTCTTTTCCTAGATTAACCTCAGCAAAGTAGGTGAATACTGGTGGAGTGCCGTTTTGGAAGGCGAAGAACAGATCGACATTGATAAAATCAATAAGGAGCGTTCTATGGCCACAGTGGACGAAGAAGAACATGCAGTGCTGGACAGACTGTCTTTTGATTATCATCAGAAACTTCAAGGCAAACCCCAGAGCCATGAAATGGTACGTTTCATAAAACTCCACTATCAGTGGTGGGATTCACCCTTTTTTTACTACTGGTTCTATGAGAGTGCACTTTGCACACACACATCTAACGCACACTTTGTGTGCGTGCGCAGCATTCATAAACCACCAATTTTAAGCTTCAAAACTGACCTTGTATTCAGCACTGGTGAGTAAAACAGCTGAGGTGCGGCAATCCATTCTGCTGCGGGAATCAGCTGAGCTCAAAAACCAGGAAATAAAGCACAGGAAAGGGTGGGTGGGCGGGCGGGGTCAACTGCTCACCGGTGCTACCACTAGAAGCAGTGTAAACTGGCAGCATCCCACCACTGCCCACTGCCCTATGTTAAAGTAGAAAAATAATAATGGTTTGCTTGATTGTTCCTTGTTGCTATTGGAGATGGTTCTTTTCGTTTAAAAAAATATGCTTAATATTGGGTTTTACCCTTCTAGGTTGGTTTTTTTTAGCTGAACTGCTAAATAAAATGGATATTTGGTGATGTTCTTTCTTAAAGGGCTATTGGAGGGTAAACTCAGTTCACAGCTCTCTATGTGAAGTACCAGGATGTATCTAGCTTGCAAACTAGCTGAATTCATCAATCAAACAAGACCTTTTGTAGGAACTAAACATTTTTTTCATCTTGGTTAATTAAAGAATGGAAACCACTGTTTAAAAAACAACCAGCTGTAAATACAGGAACACTCCTGAGCATAACTAAAGATACAAGATCCCATTCACATTATATACCAAAAGTAACAATGTTGTCTTGTAACTTCATCCTAAACCATGATGTTTTATGATGAGAATACATTTTATGTCTCCTTGCTCCTTTATGCTGTGCTCTTCCTGGTATAGCTGCAAATTCATATACATTTTGGTTTCCATTAGTTATGACTTGCCATATTGGCCAATCTGTACTACTGTACTATTCAACTTCCAGATATGCTTTATCAAACCACTGCCATCAACTATTAAGAATAATCACAGTTTAGGAATGGGGAGGAATACTGTGTCTATTCCAACCTGCACTTTCTCAACGTATTGGACCTTCAACTTCCAAAATTCCCAACCATCATAATCAAAACCATCTTCAAGGTATAATTCCATTTTAGTTGAAAATTTGGAAAATGCAGTCCCCAACGTCTGGAAAGTTCCAGGTAGGGAACATTGCACTAAACAGTTGAAAACTCTTAAACACTCCATCAGATAGAAGGCCGAACTAATGGGTTTGTAGTGATATTCATGGCTCTCACTCCCATCAGAACAAAACCACGGGCTTGAATTGATTTGGTTTCCTCGCATATTTTAAATATCTGTCTGCAATCCCTTGAAAATGCCTGGCCTTTAATTTAAACCAGGGGTGTCCATCCAAGCTTGGCAACTTTAAGACCTGTGGATTTCAACGCCCCGACCAGCCCTGATTTAAAGTATGGGTATTGGGCCACCCTTGCAAGGGAAAATTCATCTCTTGAGCTTTTGCCTCTGCCCTATTTTCAGAAAGTCCACGAGATGCTGAAGAAGGGCTGGGATGCCGAAGGCTCTCCATTCCGAGGACAGAAGTTCGACCCTTCCATGTTCAACATCTCTCCGGGGAATATGCATTTTTAATGGTATCAGCAAGTGAGGAGGAGGAGGAGGAGGAGAACATCGTGGCCTTCATCTTTGGCACGAACCTGATGCTACTGCCAGACTCTCTTGCATTCGGTGCTAGAAGGATCTCTTGTTGTCCCTGCTTGTTCTTGGAGGCTTGTTTGTAAAATGACAAGATTGTTAAAAATGATTGGTATGTGTGGGCTTGCTTTTGGGGAGGGGGCAGAGAGGGAATTGAAGTGGGAATGTGGGTGTAAGTCCTTCCCTCCAGCGCCAGGTTGGTGCTTTTGATATTTATGTGGGGGAAGCCTAGCAAAAGCAGCATTACGTACTGTGTCACCACGGCAACCAGCAACTGCTGGTAGCATTTCCTTGTCTCCTTAATGGATTCATTTGTTGCTTGGGGGAGGGAGGAGAAGAGGAGAGCTTGGTTGAAGGTATTCCTCCTCCCCTTTTCAGAAATAGATGCAGCTGGGTGAAATGGTGACAACTTCTTGCTCGCTTCCTTGAAACCGCCTCCTCTGTGTGTGTGTCTGTCTCCCTGCTCTCCAGCTTTGGGTTCCCCAAAAGCTCCTCAGTGTGCTGGGCAGCAACAACCCCCGGACAATCTGCAATCAGTGTCATTTGAGCATGATATAAATTGTGGGTTTGGTCCTCAAGACCCAAGGAGTGGGAGGGGAACCTTGGAGGATCACGCAAGTCCGTGGAAAGGAGCCAATCCAGAAGGTGACACTTGCACCAGCATTTCTATGATAGCCTACAAAGCCTGGCCAACAAATAACCAGTAGAAAAGAGGGGCACACTTACAGGTTCTTCATGCTGTGGTTTTCCTTGTGTTTGTGATTTAGATATCACAGAATCTCAGAAAACTGCAGTACTCTCCCCCCACCCTCTTCCTCCCTCTCCCTCCCTCCTTCTTCCTCCCTCTCCCCCGTTTCTCTCCCTCCCTTTTCTTCTCCCCCTCCCTGCCCCTCTCTCCAAATGCTCTAGCCAGGAAGCTTTCTGAGCTCATGGCCCCATTGTCCTCATTTCCCCACCTATGATTATATGAAGTGCATAATTGTATTTTATGCATTTCTGGGATTTTTATCAACAGGAGATGGGGGGTAATCAGGACCATCTGGCAGAGATTTTAAGAGCCCCTTTTGTATAGAGCGGTCCCAACAAAATTAGCCTCCCTCCCCCCAGCTGCTATTTGCCCCAGAAAGAAAACTGCTATTAAGGCCAATGGTAATTTTCCTCCTAGGGCAGAGCAGTTTCCATATGTATGTGTGTATGCATGTGGCCATTGTGATTATCTTCTTTCTAACTCTTTTTTTAAAAATAATAATAATATCAAACAAGGAAAAGTCACCCTCCTGTAGCTGGACAGGCTAGATCTTTTTAGGGACCTTTTAACTAGTTCCACACTTGTGCTATTACACAAGAACCCTCTACGTAATGAGAAATAGCTATACACAAAAAAGGAAATAAAAAGATGCTACATTTCCTTTTGTCCATTTATAAAAAAAAGTCCCAACCCCGTCAAAATATTAAAACACATTTTAAGTGAGTTGAATCTGTAAACGGGCTTCTCAGAAACTAAAATAGCTGTCTCCTCTATCCTGAAGGAGGGTTCCACAGACAGAACACATACTGTTTGGGGGCTCAATTTCCCCGAGGGAATTATAATTCTGACAACAAAGTCCATATAACAACCGCAGAGTCTAATTTCACAGAAAACGTGTCCATCCAGAAGGGGTTTCACCCCATGACAGCTGGGCACAGAACTGACAAAAATATTGGCTTTTTCAGAGGTGATTTTTTCATCTTCTAGCAAGCTGGAAGACAATTGAAGAAAAAAAATAAAAGTAAAATGAGGATGTCACCTAAGGAACCAGAAAGCAACATATAATGTCAAAGAATATGAATATTAGGTTGACTGGAAACATGTTGGTTGTTACCTGTATCATTTTAGACTATGATTGAATGAAATACTGAAACTGCACAAAACATCCCATTAAAACACCAGACTGGCTTAGAGACAAATGCATTCACTGGGTCTGTCTCTGTGTGTAGGTTGGCTAATGGGCCATCTATGGTTTGATTTGCCAAGCTTAGCATGACATGCAATGGTAGGGTTCTAGTAAGAAATGAGAGAACATAGCCATGGTTTATTTTTAGTGTGTTGACAGCATCATTCCTGAATTATTCTAGCAGATGAAGCCAGGGTCATCTTGTTGGCTATACGTGCATGATGAGAGAGACAATGAACTGTTGAATCACCTCTTATGGCTTACAGGAATATGCAGATGTTGAATCACCCTGTGGTTGAAGTGGAGAGAATATTGTTCCAATTTTCACAGTGGGAAAGGATTCATCCCTCTTTGAGAAACATAGTTAAGTGCTCCCCATTATAGAGAGCTTTATGGAGTGTGAGCTTTGGAAAGGACCTAGACAAGGGCTTAGCAATCCAATCCTAAGAGACAGAGTGCTGTGGCCATGGTGACAAGGCAGTACCCAAGAACCATTACGTTGGCAGAGAGCAGCCATTTTGCTACATGCTTTGCGATGTATTTACATGCCCTCAGGGTAGCAGCTGCCATGCCACAACAGCAATGATTGAAGCAAGCAAATGGTCAGCTATGATGTGATGGGCAGGGCTGGAATCCCAACCCCACATGTGCAAGTTGAAGGTGCCTTTGAAGTGGGCTTGCACTTGCTTCAGAAGATGGTGGCAACAGCTGCCACTGGAAACAGAAAATGCATTTTGTTCAATAGTGGCCATTCCTCTGCAATCCAATTTCTGAGGAAAGAACAGTGGTATGTTGGTCATAGAAAGCAGGCCTGGATAATTTTGCACTCTCTGGATTTTTAAATATACACTGCTCAAAAAAATAAAGGGAACACAAAAATAAGACATCCTAGATCTGAATGAATGAAATATTCTTATTAAATACTTTGTTCATTACATAGTTGAATGTGCTGACAACAAACTCACACAAGAATTATCAATGGAAATCAAATTTAGCAACCCATCAGGTCTGGATTTGGAGGTACACTCAAAATTAAAGTGGAAAAAAAACATTACAGGCTGATCCAACTTTGATGTAATGTCCTTAAAACAAGTCAAAATGAGGCTCAGTAGTGTGTGTGGCCTCCATGTGCCTGTATGACCTCTCTACAATGCCTGGGCATGCTCCTGATGAGGTGGCGGATGTTCTCCTGAGGGATCTCCTCCCACACCTGGACTAAAGCATCCCCCAACTCCTGGACAGACTGTGGTGCAACGTGGCGTTGGTGGATGGAGCGAGACATGATGTCCCAGATGTGCTCAATTGGATTCAGGTCTGGAGAATGGGCGGGCCAGTCCATAGCATCAATGCCTTCGTCTTGCAGGAACTGCTGACACACTCCAGCCACATTGTCTTGCATTAGGAGGAACCCAGGGCCAACCACACCAGCATATGGTCTCACATGGGGTCTGAGGATCTCATCTCGGTACCTAATGGCAGTCAGGCTACCTCTGGCAAGCACATGGAGGGCTGTGTGGCCCCCTAAAGAAATGCCACCCCACACCATTACTGACCCACTGCCAAACCGGTCATGCTGGAGGATGTTGCAGGCAGCAGAACATTCTCCACGGTGTCTCCAGATCCTGTCACGTCTGTCATATGTGCTTAATGTGAACCTGCTTTCATCTGTGAAGAGCACAGGGCGCCAGTGGCAAATTTGCCAATCTTGGTGTTCTCTGGCAAATGCCAAACGTCCTGCACGGTGTTGGGCTGTAAGCACAACCCCCACCTGTGGACATCGGACCCTCATACCACCCTCATGGAGTCTGTTTCTGACCGTTTGAGTAGCCACATGCACATTTGTAGCTGGAGGTCATTTTGCAGGGCTCTGGCAGTGCTCCTCCTGTCCCTCCTTGCACAAAGGCGGAGGTAGCGGTCCTGATGCTGGGTTGTTGCCCTCCTACAGCCTCCTTCACATCTCCTGATGTACTGGCCTGTCTCCTGGTAGCGCCTCCATGCTCTGGACACTACGCTGACAGACACAGCAAACCTTCTTGCCATAGCTCGCATTGATGTGCCATCCTGGATGAGCTGCACTACCTGAGCCACTTGTGTGGGTTGTAGACTCCGTCTCATGCTACCACTAGAATGAAAGCACAGTCAGCATTCAAAAGTGACCAAACCATCAGCCAGAAAGCATAGGAACTGAGAAGTGGTCTGTGGTCACCACCTGCAGAACCACTCCTTCATTGGGGATGTCTTGCTAGCTGCCTATGCTTTCCACCTGTTATCTGTTCCATTTGCACAACAGCATGTGAAATTGATTGTCAATCAGTGTTGCTACCTAAGTGGACAGTTTGATTTCACAGAAGTGAGATTGCCTTGGAGTTACATTGTGTTGTTTAAGTGTTCCCTTTATTTTTTTGAGCAGTGTATTTTCTCCTGCAAAAATGAGCTTTTAACATTATAGCCATTCTCTGGTTAATGAGGTAGTTCCTTACTCATGTATTCCATCAATTATATTCCATGGCCCTTGTAGGTTTCCTGGATGCACAGATGAATGCCTGTGTCCCAAACAGCACCTAGTGTTAGACCAGCTTCCTGTAAGCAATCAGTACAGCTAACAGTACATTTGTTATTCTAGTGCCTAATTTTTTTTTTCCTTAAACGAAAAGAGCTAAAGAGTTGAGGGCTCAACTGCCAGTAAGTGCTTCTCTGTTTTTACATAATTTATTATTTCTAAAGCACCTAAAATCAACCACGGAGCAGCTTTGAGGTTTGTCCAAAGTGCTGTGGGTGGTTCCTAGGAGCACATTATTCTGAAGAACTTCACAAGACCAGCTACTGATTAGTATTTTGTCCCCTGTCCACCTACACATTTCATTGTTGAAATCTTAGAAGTAATGTTTGTGGGCATTTCTGAGTTGGAGTTTCTGTAGAAACACATCACTTCTGATTCCAGTGTGTTTGAGGGTGACTCTTAACAAGTCTGAAGTAGGATAATTCAAAAAGAGGGAAGGTTCTCTGTAGAAGAAATGCACCCTACTCCTTTTGGAAATAAAAACTCCTGGGTTCAGTTCACTAAACAAAGCAATCCAGCAGCTTGGTTAGATTTCCAGCCAAGAAAAAAAAAAACCAGCAATTAGCTGGGCTGATCATTTTGGTGAGTCCATATAATGGCAGTTCACAGAACGTAAATTATCAAACCTTTTCCAAGAATAGCTTGTCACCATATAGATTTGTAGTAGTACATTTTGGCAAAATAGGAACAGGAGAGGACATGCTAAAAAAAAAAAGATAATATCAATTTGATTTTAGTCCTGCACAATTATTGAATCAGAAGTAGGGTGGGGAAGTGGGAAGAATTGAAGCTATGCAACAAAAGTTGAACCTTTGAAGAAAAGTGGTTTTATTTTTAATATATCTAATCTTCAACCCAACAGCAGTACTGTATAGTCAGGTCACTTGGCATTCATTTGGTTTCAGATTGCACTGAGCTCTGGCCTAGCTTTCTGCTAGGAGAAGATAGCCTCCAGGATATTTATTTGGTTTTTAGAAGAAATTCCTCTGCTTATTCTGCACCCATTCTGTGTTTTGAATGAACAGGCCTGCGTTCTTTTGTCATCAGGTCAACAAAGGGACATCTAGACCAAGCCTGCATAGGGTAACTCTTTCCAGCTTTCTACAGCCCTCTAGTTCTCCATGGCAGCCTTTGTTAAATTCAGTTCTGCACCCTCATTGAACACCTGATGCAGAAGAAGGATTGTTAAACACTTAGCACTTAGCCTACAGTGCAAAACTGCCACAAATTGTGTATGCTTGGAGGAAGTTTATTTCTGATTTTACTTTATTTTGTTTTTATTCCCCCTTGCATGGAAAAAGGGTGATGTTTGAGGGCACTCTGTTTTGACTGACCCTTCTAAGAACTATGGGGGTGCTGTTGCCATGCACGATGTAGGAAAAGGGGTATGGTGCTTCAGACATCCAGTTAGTGCATATTCTCTTCATCTATCTGCTTGCAATAAAAGGGTGTTTTTTTGCAAGCAATCTCATGTCAGCATTCAAAAGAACGTTTCTCTCATTTAGGTAATGTACATACAATCTCCCTCCCTCCCTCCCTCTCCCTCCCCCTCCCCCTCCCTCTCTTCTCTTTTTTTTATCAAGCATTCTGTTGAACTTGGTGTTGTCTATTTTGATGATGCAGATAGGTACAATTCAATGTAATTTGTTTTGTGCTCCCCGATACTTTAATAATTTGAGACATTGAGTTAAAATCTGGGAAATTCTGCTTTGTTCCTAATCTGTAGGATCCACTCCTGCCCAGTTTGGCTGCATAAGACCCAATGTGTAAAGAACTAAAAATCTAAAGTTTTACAAGGCTTATGTCATTTATAAAGATGCAGTACTTCAGACAATTGCTACTTCTCTTCCTCACCAGTTTTGATGACAGACTTCCATAATCCAATTAAATATTTCAACAGTTCTATTAGAGAACTGTTTTTAAAATACTGGTAATCTATTTTTTTAGTTGTTGATAGAAATTGTGATTGTTTTAACCAAAACCTATCCATCAAAATGCAAAAAAAAAATAGCATACAGCAATTTATTGACCTAATAACAAAATGAAATTCTGGAAGTGAATAACATTCCCATTTTTACATCAAATTCTCTGGGTATTATATAATATGACATTAATATAATGTCATATTATATATAATAATAGGTACTTTATACAGTAATTAGTTTTACTGCCAACATCTCTCTAAACTTTGTCAAAAGTGCTGATAATACTGTTAAATTAACTTTAAACAGTTTCAACAACACTTCTAACTAAAGTGGCTTATAATATTGTGAATATTGAGATTTGACTTTCATAACACATAAGCCACAGATCATTTAACCACAGTTTACTGAGGGAATAAAACTGACAGGGCTTACCCAACTTACAAATCCGTAAGTCCTGGTTTTAAAAGTATATTTATAATTTCAGTTTCTACGGCCGCCCACTCACCAATGACTGAACAATTTAGGATTAAAAACAGCATTACATTAAAAGCATTGAAAATACATTTTGCTTTAATGCAACTTATGAACCAGGCTCCTGGTTCATCTCTCAGTTCAGAAGAAGTGCTAGAACAAGTGAGAAAATAAACGAACACATCTGTTTTGTGTCAAAAGAAATAGAGAGAGATGAGGCAGGAAAGGGATTCAAACACATCAATCTTGACCTAACTTTCTAGAAGGCCTTGCTGTTAAGATTATCCCAACAAGCGTGCTTGTGCCCCAAATCTTACATGAATGAAAATCATGCCTTTAATACTAAGATTAATTTCACTGGACATTGGGAGAATGAGCTACTCTCTAAAATGGAATTCTATAAAAATAGCACTTTGAATTAAGATCTGTTATATACTGGAGAGAAAAGGATCTGGTTTGGGTGACATCTTAAGGTACGGTTTAACCATATTTAATAAATAACCACTGGCAGGATTTAGATTGTATGCTATCCTTAGACATGGTTTACAAAAAGTAATCCTGGGTTCTATCATCCTATGTGAATTGGACCCTGAATTCGTGGAAATGGTCCTTCCAAACACCAAAACTTAAGACAAGGTGGAAGCATTCAGTTTGCTTTGTAAAGCAGGTGGGGTGGACAGGTAAGGGAGGTTATCATTTCCCTCACTGACTGAAAAGGGGAAAAAATTGTTCCCACAGGCTTTCTCACCCACCAAATAAAATGGGATGGATCATTTCTCACATTCAGCCTGTGCTTTGCCACCCTAGCTTACTTACACCCAGCTGCACCGCTACTTCCCAGAGCCTTAACATGATGATAATTCCTTTATGGTTAGAATAAAAATATCTGTTAGCAACATGCAGCCCCCACATACGCCCACGGTGCCCATGGCAACAGGCAGACATGGGCAGGCAAGGATGCTGGGGGACTTAAGTTTGCACAGGCTTGGAGGGTGCCATCATCTGCTCTGAAGAAATCTAAAACTCAGGAATCCATTCTCTGCTCCTGCTTTATGCTCTGCAGGGCAGGCTCAAAGAGAATTGACTCTACTTTCCCAAGGAGTGCTCTGATTGAGCAGTGGGATGGTCCAACTTGCAATTCCCTATCCCCCTGCCTTATATTGCATGTCATCTTTGAGCATCAGCATAAGATGCTTAGCAAAGGTGAGGACCCATGCTTCTGCCTGTTGTGCAATGCCTTTGTTGACTGGCCTCCTCATGAAAACTCTAGCAAGGTGGGATGGGCAGGAAAAGGACTGTCATTTCCTTAACTGACTGAGGCCAAGCTTGGACTCTCAGTGACCGTCTTAGAAAGTAAAACAAAGCAATACTGATCTGCTGGCTACTTTTCCATCCTGGCTCTTTGGCTTATTTGAAGGGCATATTGATTTTGTTGTATGAATGAATTGTCCAGAGCTGTTGGTTCTGTAAATACCTTTCAACTATTTGTTTGTGGTCTGGGTTGTACAGTACTAAAGGAACTTAAGAAGCTACTTTAGAAGGATCAAACTATTATTCCAGCTCGGCTAATATTGACCATTTACCAACAGCAGTTGTCCAGCAGCTGTCAGTGGGGAATGCTTCCATCATCTGATGCCTGGTCTGTTCATCTGGAAATGAAGATTGCATTTGGCATCTTCCGGAGTATAATGCTAATGTTCCTTGATTGGATGAGTTCCCAATCTTGCTGCAGAAACCCCTGGGAACAAGCTGGGGTCTTATTTATGGTTGTACCAATAATCTCTGCCACATGCTGATTTATTTTCTTGGTTTGTTTCAGAGCCTCTTATGCAAATCACTCTTAAGAAATGAACTCTTTCTCAAGGGCAGGGACATCTCAAAGAATCTGAACAATCTGCCCTTTGCTTGGTGGTATGGAGTAGATCACAGCTCTGGTACTAATTTCTAGGTCTGGCTACCCACATGCTGAACCATGATGTGGACTGTTCGGGTTTGTTTACATGCATTGGGTTACACATTATCCCAAAGGTGCTTTTTCAAAAGGCAACTGGACTTTGTTTTTGCTTGAAGACATTTCGCTTCTCATCTAAGAAGCTTCTTTAGAACTGACCTAGATGATTGAGAATCTCCATAGACAATTAGCAAGCTATATGAACCAAGGTTTATAGGTTAGTAGGGGAACCTGTAACTCATATCATGATTGGTGAAAGCTGGCTGTTCGGTTCACTGGATTTGAAGGTAAAACACATGCAAATGTACAGGTGAAACTCAAAAAATTAGAATATCGTGCAAAAGTTCGTTTATTTCAGTAATGCAACTTAAAAGGTGAAACTACTATATGAGATAGACTCATTACATGCAAAGCAAGATAGTTCAAGCTGTGATTTGTCATAATTGTGATGATTATGGCTTACAGCTCATGAAAACCCCAAATCCACAATCTCAGAAAATTAGAATATTACATGCAATCAATAAAACAAGGATTGTACATAGAACAATATCGGACCTCTGAAAAGTATAAGCATGCATATGTACTCAGTACTTGGTTTGGGCCCCTTTTGCAGCAATTTCTGCCTCAATGCGGCGTGGCTATCAGCTTGTGGCACTGCTGAGGTGTTATGGAAGACCAGGATGCTTCAATAGCGGCCTTCAGCTCTTCTGCATTGTTTGGTCTCATGTCTCTCATCTTTTTCTTGGCAATGCCCCATAGATTCTCTATGGGGTACAGGTCATGCGAATTTGCTGGCCAATCAAGCACAGTAATCCCATAGTCATTGAACCAGGTTTTGGTGCTTTTGGCAATGTGGGCAGGTGCCAAGTCCTGCTGGAAAATGAAGTCAGCATCCCCATTAAGCTCATCTGTGGAAGGAAGCATGAAGTGCTCCAAAATCTCCTGGTAGACAGCTACGTTGACCCTGGACTTAATGAAGCACAGTGGACCAACACCAGCAGATGACATGGCTCCCCAAATCAACATAGACTGTGGAAACTTCACACTGGACTTCAAGCATCTTGCAGCGTGTACCTCTCCATTCTTCCTCCAGACTCTGGGTCCTTGGTTTCCAAATGAGATGCAAAAGTTGCTCTCATCAGAAAAGAGGACTTTGGACCACTGAGCAAAAGACCAGTTCTGTTTTTCTTTGGCCCAGGTAAGACGCTTCTGATGTTGTTTGTTGTTCAGGAGCGGCTTGACAAGAGGAATACGACATTTGAAGCCCATGTCCAGGATCCGTCTGTGTGTGGTGGCTCTTGATGCACTGACTCCAGCCTCAGTCCACTCCTTGTGAAAGTCCCCAACACTTTTGAATGGCCTTTTCCTGACAATCCACTCAAGGCTGCGGTCATCCCTACTGCTTGTGCACCTTTTTCTTCCACACTTTTCCCTTCCACATAACTTTCTATTAATGTGCTCTGATACAGCACTTTGGAAACATCCAACTTCTTTTGCAATTACCTTTTGAGGCTTTCCCTCCTTATGGAGGGTGTCAATGATGGTTTTCTGCACAACTGTCAGGTCAGCAGTCTTTCCCATGATTGTGATTCCTACTGAACCAGACTGAGAGACCATTTAAAGGCTCAGGAACCCTTTGCAGGTGTTATGGCTTCATTAGCTGATTAGAGTGGGACACTTTGAGCCTAGAATATTGAACCTTTTTACAATATTCTAATTTTCTGAGATTGTGGATTTGCGGTTTTCATGAGCTGTAAGCCATAATCATCTCAATTATGACAAATCACGACTTGAACTATCTTGCTTTGCATGTAATGAGTCTATCTTATATATTAGGCTCACCTTTTAAGTTGCATTACTGAAATAAAGGAACTTTTGCACGATATTCTAATTTTTCGAGTTTCACCTGTAAGCAATGGGGAATTAAGTAGGGTTCTTGACTGTGTAAAGATGGCTTCTTTCTGGCTTAACTTGTGCAAGGTCACCCTCGCTTATAAAGTGTGGAATGAATGAGCATGTATCACTTATCTTCCCTTGAACATCAGAGTCCTCATTTTGCTCATATTATAGTACATGTTGGTTCTTTTGGTCCCGTGAATTGTAGTCATTGAACAAGCCACAAAATACTAACATGGAATTCTGCTTCAGGTTTGAGTCAATCAGAAGCACTATCATCCAAGGTCTATCATTGTGAGAGTGAGGAATTTTGCTTGATTGCTGAACCCACTCAGAATGTTAAAAAATGGTGTACACATTTTCACACAATGGCTGCTTTCAAGAGAAGATGAAAATGATCCCTGCCAGCTGAAGGCACCCATTAAGTTGGCACCTACAACCACCTGATTGAATCCCTATCAGTGGTGAATGCCATCAATATGTGTATTCAGTCTTTTTGTTGGGGGTGAGTGGCTTCAATCATCTAATTGTACCTGCCGCCTTGATTTGTTTGACCAGCCCTGTGGATTTGTCTGCCTGCAGTCCCTTCTCTAGACAAGGGCAGAAAGCATGTTCCATTTCCATTTATGTGTTTTTAATTTTTTTTATAGGCAGGTGGGAACATTTCAAAGTGTTGGGATGTAGAAAATAGTCTCATTTTCTAAGAGACTTGTCGGGTCTCCATGGGCCTGACAAATTGTTGGGAGTAAAAGTGTTGCTGAAGGCATCTGCTTTGCTTTGAAGCACGTCAGCTCCCATTAAATAATATTTTTCATGAAAATAATATTTTTGTCAGAAGAAGAAAACTTCATGGCAACCCTTTCCTTCCTGATCCATATCCTGCCTATCTCCAAAATGTCTCCTGTTGCCACGAAGTTTTATGATTCCTTCTTGAAGCTTAAGCTTCCTTCCACTCTCTGTTTTTCTACAATATTTTTGTACTTGCGTAAACCTTGAGGTTTGCCTAGCTACAGATCATTTTCTTCATTCTGAAGGTGCTTTGACATAATAAGAGTCAATCCTCAAAGAGTGTTTGAGGCTAAAATAGAATTGGCTAGCTTGTGATGGTATGCTGTGGAAACCCACCCAGTATGGTTAATGCATGATTCTATGTCCTATGCAATTCCAGTGACTTAATAAACCATGTTTCAGATATGTCTCAATATAGCCAATGGATTGGCTGTTCTGTGGCAGCACCCGAGGAGCTACTGAAATCTATCTTTGTGACTCGACACACACAGAGAGACAGTGACTATCCATCCATCTATCTAATCTATCTATCTAATCTATCTATCTAATCTATCATCTATCTATCTATCTATCTATCTATCTATCTATCTATCTATCTATCTATCTATCTATCATCATCTATCTATCTATCTATCTATCTATCTATCTATCTATCTATCATTATCTATCTATTTATATCTCATTTGTCTGTAGGCCCATCTTTAGAACACAACTCTGGGCAGCTAACAACAAAACCATAAAACTAAGGGCATACATGAATTCAGTTCATGTGAAGAGTCAGTGCTTGTGCAAACCTAGAATATAGACAGTGAATGATGGTTTATTTAATAATGGGTTAGTATGTTGTGTGACAAATCAGCATGTTGCAGGAAACATTAAGAATCAGATTCAGGTAGTCCTTGATTTACAACTATAAACTGGGACCGAAACTTCTGTCACTGAGCAAAGTGGTGTTTAAATGAGTCATGCCCAATTTTACCACTTTTTTTGCTGTGGGTTGTTAAGTGAGTCACTATGGGCATTAAGCAAATCTGTCTTTTCCCATTGACTGCTTGTCAGAAGCTGCCTTGAGTCATCATGTGCAAGTAGGCAGCAATATAAATTTTCTAAATAAATAAATAAGGTCACAAATGGGGATCACATGACCCAGGACCCTGCAAATGCATGCTGGTTGCTCAGTACCTGTACTCTGATGTGATGACTGCAGGGGTGCTGTGAGGATTGAAAGCATAAGGACTGATCATAAATCACGTTTTTCAGTGCTGATGTAACTCCCAACTAAATGAATGGTTTAACAAAATAATGGTTTAACTAAATAATGCAAAGGGTAAGCCCAGGCAGCTTTGCAGATCTGGGGCACCTCATTTGAAAATCCAACTTCCTTCAAATCAAGCTAATGCTATTTTGTGGTGGGTCTCAATAGGTAATGAACTAAAGGATCATAGTGAGGATGGTCAAAGTTATAACCCTATAAGTGGCACAGTGGGAATCCTGCCATGGTTCTTCAACATCACTGTAGAGGAACTTCTCCACAAATGAGTTTCCCACAGGCTGTATTTGCACCTTACACTAAGCCACCCCTACTTGAATCTGGGTGTGACCCAACCCATCTGGTTAATCAATGGTTCCCTTTTCATATGTAAAGCCAGAAAAAACGGTTTGGTTAAATAAAGAAGACAAGAATCAATGGATGGAAATGAATCAATGAGAGAAACAACCTGGAATTAAGGAGAAACTTCCTAAGAGTTTGCCTTCAGACATTGTGGATGCCCCATCACTGGAGGTTTTTAAGAAGAGACTGGACAGCCACTTGTCTGAAATGGTATAGGGTTTCCTGCTTGAGCAGGGGCTGGACTAGAAGACCTCCAAGGTCCCTTCCAATTGTTTCTTTATTCTATTCTAAAGCTCTTTTATCTATCATGCAAACTAAATAAGTGAAATGAATCATGGAGGACCACATTGGCAAAGCAACTTTGCCTTGATTTTCTTGAAACTAAGCCTCAAAGTCTGGCTTAAGTTTGCATCTCTAACTTCCTTCTGAGTTGCCGACCAAGCACCTGAAGCTCCCCTAGCTGCAAAATGCTGGAGTCAGCATACGGAAGCAGCTGTCAAAGCAGGCTAGAAGATGGCAGGGTTGGATTTGAGGGCTACCTGCAGTGGCAGAAAGGGAGCCGGGTGTCCATGTCGATGAGGGAAACGGCTCTGGACAGAAGAAGCAGGAAAATAGTCCCTTGGCAGGGAACATTTCTAGATGGCAGAGTCATTTTCTCCAAGGCCAGCCTGGTTAGGAATTCTTGGAGCTGCACGTGAGAGAAAGTTGGAGGGCGGGGTCGAGTTCACCTGGGGGATGTTGAAGTCACTTGGAACATACTGTACGGAGTTTGGGGCTCCATCACACGTTTGAATAAGGCTCCCGCCATTCCCTCCTCCGGGAAGCAGAACGCACGGTGCAAATTCGGCAAACGCGGAGGGGAAAAGACCGGGTCCATCACCCAGCCCAGCCCAGAGGAGGGGGGCTTACTGGAGCTGGACGCAGCTAAGGGCGCAGGTGGGAGTCAGAGGCCGCACCGGCGGTAGCCGTTCCCGGCAGTGGAGTGGGCGAAGCGACACCCTCCGCCTCGTCGAAGTTGAGAGAGGCAAACCGGGGGTTCGCTGGAGGCCGGTCGCCCCTCCCTCCACCCCCCGGAGCCGGCGGCGCCCCCCCCCTCCCGGGCAGCTCTCGCGGGCTCTGCCCAGTGTCGGGATCGCTGCTCGCTCGCTCGCTCTGCAGGGGCCGCGCTCCGCCGCCCGCAGCCAGGAGCGGCTCTTCCGCGGACCCCGTTGCTCGGCGCTTGCCTCGCCCCTTCCTCCTCCTCCCGCCCCTCCCCCCCCGCTGCCAGCCGGAGCGGAGCCCGGGCGGCTCATTGCGGAGTGAAGCTGCAGCCGCGATGGCCACTACCGTGACCTGCACCCGCTTCACCGACGAGTATCAGCTTTACGAGGAAATTGGCAAGTAAGGAGCCGAGGCCGCGAGGTCCGCCCGGGGAAGTCGGGGCTCCCCTTTCCGAGCTCGAGGCAAAGCCTCCCCGAGACCGGGCAGGCGGAGGATGGGGGTGGTGGAAGGAGAGGCGAGCCCGGGACGCTGCAGCCGAGGAGGGGCGCCTGCAGCTCCCCTCCAGCCTGCCCGCAGAGCGACCGTCCGGGCCCCGCGCGGCTCGACCGAAGGCGCGGGGGGATCCTACCCGGCGCTGCGCAGCCATGACGCACGTTGCAGAGCTGCGGCCGGCGGACCCGCGAGGAGGCGAGAGGGGGGGAGCCGCGCAGCCCCCCGCCGCTCCCTTCGCCAGAGCCGCGCGCCTCCTGCGGCTTCTCCTGCGCCCTCCGTCGGAGCTGGCGCCGGGGAGAGCGCCGGAGCCGCAGCTCCCTTGCTGCAGTGGCGGCCGCCTTGCCCCCGACTGGCTCCCAGGCGGGCAGAGCGAGCACGTGGCGCCGCCGGGACTGGAGGGGGCTGCCCGACCCGCGAGGGGGGCTGCGAGGCTCTGCGCTCCGGCCCATCGGCCAAGCGTTGCCGAGGGCGGCGGTTGTTGCTGCCGCTGCTTGTTGCGCGCCGGAGCGGGGAGGGAGGGAGGGAGGCCGTGCAAGCCCTGCTGCCACCGCTTGCTGGGCTCCCTGGGCGAAGCGGGGCTGGTTGCCACTGCCTGGCAAGGGGGGGAAGAGGGGAGTTTCTGGGCTGCCCTGGGGGCGAGGAGGTAAAGCGCCTGGGAGGGAGGAGGAGGAGGAAGGGGTTAATCGTTTGCCTTCCGATCCAGCCTGGCCGGGGAGGGGCTGGGCTCAGGGAGAGCCCGGGAGCCGGGCGTATTGCGTAACGCTGGGGAGGGGTCGGGGAGTCCGCCGCTCGCCATTGGTGTGGCCGCCCTTGCTGCCTTCCAGAGGGACCGGGGAAACCGCCCGCCGGCCGAGCTCCCCTCCTGGGATTACGGAGAGATTCTGCGGGCTTTCTCCGCAACGGTTGGCGGGGGGGGGGGCTTGCCCATTTAGACCCCCCCCTCCCCGCCCTAACTTCAATATCTGCAGTTTGGCTGTGACTTCTCATTAAAGGCGGGCGCTCTGCACCTGCTCAGAGGCACTTCGGCCCGGGCCGGGGTAGAGCCGCGTGGCTCCGGAAAGCCGAAACGACCCCAGCCAGGATACTGTCCCGATCTCTGCCTTGCTCGCTTGGAGTCGAGCCAAACCAGGGTCGGGGGGTTCCGGTGTTCATCGCCTAGGCGCTGGGAGCGGTTTCCCCCAACACGTGGCCGAGGACAGTCCGACCCCTTTAATTGGGGCAGCCGGGTCCCAAAGCAGCTGCTCTCCTTCCTGCTTCCCACGCTTGCTCCTGCTTGTGGTTCCTCCGCAGCTGGCGATCACAGCCACCCTGAACGTTGAGCGGGGAGAGAGTGACGGCGAACCATCCCTTTCGCCTTTCTGCGTGTCTCCTCTTGTTCCCCCCTCTCCTCTGTATCAAGGGCAGCCCAGGGTGGAAGTCCAGTTTGTGGATCTCTTTCCAAGTCGGCTTCGCATGGTCCCAGATATGTGGAAGAGAAGAATTCCCTCCCTGTTCCTTTGTATTACTACAGTTTGAAATTCCGAGAGCCACAAGCAAGACCTTACTAGAGCCTTGGGGGAAAAGATCTGCATCACCTCCTATCCAGCCTATTGGATAGACTGGGGCTTTGAAGCTAGGGGAGCACCGCTGCTTTCAGGTTTCCTCTTCCACATCAGCCATCTCTTTAGACCTCACCCCCAGTCATTCTTTTCCCATTCTTTTAGTTGCTGCCGCCACTTCTCCTCCCCCCAGAAATGTGAATTCTCCTGGGGTGGCAAAGTCAGGTTTGTGGCTACCTAAGGCATAAAGCAAATTTCAAGGATTCCAGGGGTGGTTTAGGATGGCTGACCTCTTTGCTGTGCTGAATGAGTGTGTGTGTTAGTGTGCCTGTGTAAATGTACATTATATAATATACTGTGACAGTCTTAAAAAACAGCTACTGATATAAAAGCCATGGAAACAGACTAAGCAGTGCTTTTTTGCTGTCAATAATGGCATGGGAAAAGCAGAACAGCTGGTGTCTCAACTTGATACATTGTTAATTGTTTATTTAGTTTTTCAAGGGACCCCAGAAGCTTTGAAGTTCCCTCCCAACTTGTTGGTTTGGCTTCCCCACTAAGATCTTTAAAGGGGGAGAAATAAAAAAAAATATTTAGCATGTGTAAAATGCTTCTCTCTCCCATCCATTTCATCTCTTCCCCATTTCAATTATGATAGAACTCAGACGACTTGTGTGAGGGTGGAAGGCCAGAAGAAACGTTTGTTGGCTTAGGTGGTGTTGCAAATCATGGGTTGTGGTCATAAATAACAAGTTTTTAAAAGCTGACAGGCTGTTTTTCCAAGATCAGCCTCTGTCCGGCACACATGCTTTTCAGCAAAATGAAAGAGGAAGAATTACAACTCTGGATGCAACCCAAAGCTGTCTTTTCATATCTCCTTTATAATGCAGCATCTCTTCTCTTTTTCCTTCTGATGCTTATCTGCAGCCGTCATTTTTTTTTTTTTTTACCTGATCTAAAAGATTCCTAGAACCAAATCTAAGCAGAAGATAGGACATGGGTAAAAAAAAATCCCTTGAGATAAGATGCACCTCCCCAAATAAGAACTTTGCCCACTGGGATTTCCCCCCCCACACACACACAGAATTAATTTGTGGCTTTGTACAATAGAAAACCCCATAGAACTACTGTTACATATGTGTATACCTGTGTTATTAAGAGGTGTAATGTTCTTCCTTTATACTGGTGGGTACTATACTGTTACGTACGTTTTAAGATCTAGTTCTTTCAGTATTCTGTGTCAAGCTTCCTACACTGGCAGTATGAGTGTTACATTTATATCATGGTTAAACTCTCTTTTTTGAGTGGGAATTGCACTTGTGTGTGAGGTGCTTGATGAGGTATGATGTGGCAGGTAAAGCTAAACTAAATCCCAGGGTGAATTCCACCAACAGCAAATAGGAATTCATTGGGTGATTTTGAACCACTCTCTCAGCCTAACCTCTTTTTCAGGGTCATTTTGAGGATAAAAGAGAGATCCTCTTATAAGCTGATATAAGCTTCTGGGGAAAAAAGGTGGGCTATAGATCTTCCCAAATAGTTCCAAAAGAATGGTGGGGGGGAGTGGATGGAACCCATGGAAAAACAACATGTGATTAAGTTAACATTAATTGAAGTGACAATTAACAGGATTGCTCCCCATATGTTGAATTGTTTTCTCTTTCCCCCTTTCAAAATGATAGTTCAGTGTGTTAACTCTAGCAGAGACCTCTGCACCATGTGCAGTCCTGAGTTGACATAAGGCTAACTTTGGAGCTACCATTTCATTGATTGGTTTCATTGCAGCGCTTATCTTCTGCTGGTCGGGATGAGAATGCTTCCCCAGCTTCTAATAGCCAGCCAGAGCTATCCAGATTAGTAAATTGCAGTATAGTCAGAGCAAACTCAAAGAAGAGATGTGAAACATCTTGGATCACTGGGTCCACCTTTTCCATCCTGTACCTTCTAAAGATCTTGGACTTTACCTTGTCTGTCATTGTCCTCAAAGTGCTTTTTCAAAAGGCAACTGGACTTTGTTCTTTCCTTGAAGACATTTCACTTCTCATCTGTGAACTGAAGAAACTTCTAGGGTGAGAAGTGAAACATCTTCAAGGAAAAACCAAGCAAGTGCAGCTGCCTTTTGAAAAAGCATCCTTGGGATGCTTGGGATGACCTGCATGATTGAGAATCTCCATAGACACTTGCCTGTCATTCTTAGCCAGATTGGCTGAAGGAATGATGGGCTTTGGAGTCCAATTCTTCTGAAAAATCCCATGCCAAGAAGATTGGCTCAAAAGATACATTGATGTAGTGGTAGACATCCCTTTATGAAATATGTAGCACAATATCCTCTTGTTAGAACATGGCAGCTTTTCTCCTTTGTCTTAAAATCAACCTTATTCTCTTTGATAATTTTGCTATAACTGTCTTGATTTCTAAGCTAGGACTTATGGGGGGGAGGGGAGTGATGTAGTCTGCAATTCTGGTCAGTCAGCTATTACCAAATGCAACCGCTCAGGTGAATTTCTCCAGAAGCCTTTCACTTCCAAAGATGATCCTTTTTTTTAATCCAGCAGAAAGTAGAGTTTGTTTGTAGCTTCTCAACAGTGGATGGTGATGCCTTTATGTAATGTTAGGACTTGGATTTAATGGGTTTATGAGATTCTCGTATGCATCAGAGGAAGAGACACTGTTGATACTGTTATGTTGAAGTGATAAAATGAGATATCTAGCAATCATCTTATCCATCCATCCTCTTCTGACTGTTGCTGCTGAATGGAATTGTCATGTCTTCTCTAAATCAGGGGTCCCCAACCCCTGGTCCGTGGACCAGCACTGGGCCATCCAAACAAGCGAAGCCCCATCTGTGGGATGCAGGCAGCATACAAACCCATGCCCCCTCTGGTCCGTGGAAAAACCTCTCTCCATGGAACCGGTCCCTGGTGCCCAAAGTTTGGGGGCAAGCTGATCTATTTGGCTGTTAGTTCCTGAGCCCAGCTGGGATTTGAAATTTGACAGCAGGGGCTGTTCTTGAGACATTTTGTTCCTGGAGGTGAAGAAGTTGTTCTTGCTGTCACAATTGCTGGGGCTGATCCTACCATAAGACAGAGTGAGGTAGTGGGTCCAGGAAGCAGTGGTGGATTACAGGAAGCTGGTAATATGTTCTCTGTGTTACACTGTAGTACAGATTGTCCTCAAACTAGAACCATTCATTTAGCGAACGTTCAAAGTTACAATGGCGCTGAAAAAAGAGACTTATGACTGTTCCTCTCACTTAGGACAGTCGCAGCATCTCCATGGTCTTCTGATCAAAATTTGGGCACCTGACCACAAATATGTATTTATGAGGAAATTGTAGCGTCCTGGGCTCATGTAATCACTATTTGTGATCTTCCCAGTCAGCTTCCAACAAAGAAAGTCAATGGAGGTAGTCAGAATAGCTTAAGGACTGCAGTGATTCAATTAACAACTTCAGTGATTCACTTAAGCATCATGCCAAAAGCATCAGGTCTTAACCGACACTTGCTCAGCAACAGAAATTCTGGTCCCAATTGTGATGGCAAGTCAAGGACTACCTCCTCTAGTGTTACCTCTGAGCTAAGTTGCTTCTCGACAGTGCAACGAAAGACATGGTTCCTAGATAGCGATGCCCTTTCTCTTCCAGCGGTTCCATATGGAAGGCCATCTAAATAAGCAAAAAGCTTTGCAAGCTTCTGTTCCCAATTATTGTGCTAGAGTCAATATTTGGATCATGGTGCAACCTAAGTTAAACCATTTGGCTGTCTGCTGAATTTAGCAGAACTAACGTATAAACTTCCATAACGATTATTGATAAAAGTTCTTCACAGTCTTCTAAACTTTAGCTGGATTTTTCTGTTGTCCCCACCTGTGCCAGCTCTGTTCCCCATCAAATCTAAGCAGAGTTGGTACTTATGTAAGAGAGCCTCAGGAACCCCAGGGCTAAAATTGGTAAATTAGACCCAATGTTTCTCAATCTCAGCAACTTTTAAAAAGTGCGACCTTCAACTCCCAGAATCCTGGGAGTTGAAGTCTGCACATCTTAAAAGTTGTTGACATTGAGAAACATTGAATTAGTCCAAAAGTTAGAATAAGGCTGTGGCAAAGCATTTCTATATGACTGTTAAAATCTATGTGGATATATCCATGAAGTCACCAGGAGTTGAATTTTATTTGAGAGAGTCTTTACAGTCTTTCTTGGTATCCACAGAGAAGAAAGCAAGAAGTAGAATTTAGAATCTTGGTTGCTATGAATTTACTAGACGAAGAAGGGTAGCTCAGAGAAATTGCTTTTATTGTTTTATATGGTTATATCATAGAGTTTATTAGCATTCCATACTATAACTGAAGAATATCTTTTTTGGAAATGATAGGTTCCCTTTCCCTTATGCTATCATTTTTAAAGGCATGCTTACAAGGGAACATAATTGAATGCACCTCAAGATCAGTTTGTTTAGAAAAGTGTATATTGCATATAATATATTGTAAAGATACTTCTGCTGGACGTTGCCTTTTTACTTTGCTCCAGATAAGGGTGGTAAGATAATGCATTCATTGCGTCCTTGAAGAATGTAGTTTGAAGATGGTTGGCTTATTTATCTCTGTCTATGCCATCATTATGCAAGCTAAAATCAGCTTACTTTCAAATATATGGAGAATATCTCCAACACCCCCCCCCCCTAAACAAAATAGAATGCATTATATTTGTCTCTCTTAAGAGACAAGGAATATATTAAAATACAGGCTGTCTGTAGTGTGAAGAATGAGACATGCCCACAGCTGGTAAGAGAACTGAGTAAGATCTACAAGCCGTAAATGAGGGTCTCCTAAAAGAAACAAAAATAATCAAAGAATAATTAATGACATACTTCTATGTAACCTGATTTCTATTTCAGTTTTTTTATATTCCTCATGAATGATAATTTTTATTTTTTTTTGCTGTTTAACTGAGTTGGGCCAAGCTCAACATTCCTTGAGAAGTCTTTCCCAAGTTTGGAAGGCAGAGTTGAAAAGGCTTGTTTTATAAAGCCACTCACCTCATTCTCAGGTAGTTTGAAGAATCAAAGTTGGAGACCAAAAGAGTTACGGAATTTGGAGCAGATTGACATGGCTGGAGTCAGTTTTTTAGAAGTTTTAATCCAGGGTTAGCAAGAACTCAGAGGGACAGGCTTTGTGTACTAGAACATCAATCAAGACTCTGGCAAATTTGTTTTGGGTTGTTTGCAATTTCTAGACTGTGTTGGGAGCTATTCATACAATAGAGTTTACTTTAATGGTATATGTAAGTTAGGGCAGTGAAGGCCAATAGCGTCATATCGGAGGGAGGTGATAAAACAGGACGTGACAATAGTAGTTGCTTTTGTTACTTTTCATTCATTGACATAGGATGTAAATAATGTTAAATGCACAAGGAGGATGCAGTTTTTGTTGATTGTGTGCAACTGGTTGACAGCAACAGTATACAGGTAGTCCTCAACTTACAACAATTTGTTTAGTGACTGTTTCGAAGACTCAACAACATTGAAAAAAGGAATTTATATCTGTTTTCATACTTACAACCATTGTAGCATCCCCATGGTCACATGAACAAAAGTCAGATGCTTGGCAACTGGTTCATACTTATGATGGTTCCAGTGTCCCGGTGATCCTCTTTTGTGACCTGACAAGTCAATGGGGAATCCAGATTCATTTAACAGCCATGTTACTAATTTAACAACTGCAGTGATTCACTTAACAACTGTGGCAAGAAAAGTTGGTAAATGAGGCAAAATTCACATTACAAATGTCTTGCTTAGTAATGGAAATTTTGGGCTCAATTGTGGTCGTAAGTCAAGGACTACCTGTATTCAGTTGCAGCATATTTCTGTTGTCTTGGGATTATTATTGGACTTGGTGCTTTCCATGATTGGGTGATGCAGGATAGTAACTTCAGAAATCTCAGGGTGATCCCAGGAATTTCCCCATTCATTCAGTCCCAGTGGGATATGAAAATAGTCTTCTGTGTGAGTTGGATGCCTATCAGGAACTCTTAAGCATTGTAACAAAAAAAAGGACAGTTGACAGTTTGGTTGTAATGTTTGTTGCCCAAGCCATAGTGACTTTACACACAACACAAAATTTTAAACTACCGTTTGTGTATCACAGTGTCTGGGTTCACAAATCTAAACCACATTATGGCTTAGCCCCAAGTATTCACTCTGGCAAAGTTCATTTTTACTTCAATATATAGTTTTGATGGATCTGCCAGTTGTTAGGTTTAGCTGCTGTTGCCATTGAAACATAGGAAGTGTGTTCATGTAACATATGTATCCATGCTTAACCTAAGCAGACTACTCATTTAACTCAACTTCAGAGTTCTAATTGCACTCTGAACCATAAATTAATAAACAACATGTTCCATTGAAACATGGTTGGCAGTTTGTGGTTGAACATTTCTTAGTCCATCATGTGTCTTGCTGTGAAGTACCATGTGTACTGGGGGCTGCTTTTTACATGTAAAAGCCACATTATGTTACAGTATATTAAGAGAGCTCTTGCTTTAAAGCACATGCCTAGGATTATATGTATCAATCTAACACAAAATATGTAGCTGTTGGTGGATGCCGTCAATCATCTTAACCATCTGTGTGCTGTACATTCTGCCTGATTTATGTAGGGTGTCATTTCAGTCTTCTCCCTCGCCACACATGCACATACACACAATTCTTTGGGCTCATCTAATTAACAAGGAAGCTGAATAAAGTGTGAAAGGCTGAGAAAATAGGACAGATTGGGTCTCTCTTGCAGAATGTGGTTATTTTCTTCTATTCTGGTAGGGGTGTGAGTGGAAAGCTTTGCTGGAATCTGTTTACTTCAAGCGCCATTCAAATTAGTTCATGCTTGGATGTAATTCAGTGAAGAAATTCACTAACAACCTGATGAAGGGCCCAAGTAGCCAGTGGTCATGTATTTCTTGAGAAATAGACGCATTGAGAGTTGGTCAGAACAGAGCAAGAAATTGAAGGGGAAAAAAAATCCAAAAATCAGAGGTTAATAGGAAACACGAAATATGAAGTGTGAAGAGAGAATCTAGTATTTGAGACCAGAGAAACAAACAAAATAAAAAGAAGACAGAAGGGAGGAAAATGCTAGTTTCTATCTTAATGCATGAACAGATGGAAACTGACGCTAAAGGAAATAGCCTCTTTCACCTTCATTCTTAACAATGAAAATAATTAACTATTAAAACCTTTAACAGTGTAATGCATTTAGAGGTTTTTTTAAAAAGCAAATACTGAGATTAAAAATGCTGATTAGGAAATGAGGAAATGGACTTGAATAAAGATGCTTAGGATTGCTATACTTACTTTTCAGAAAAAGGGGATTAACTGTGTGGCCTGTATAGATTAGATGACAACCAAGTTCTAGGCTTTAAGGAAAGATCATCTCCTTGGTATGTATCATTGACCAGTAGAGTTTCTGGCATTTCAGAATCTAAGTACACAGATGGTCCTTGATTTATGACAACAATTGAACCCAAAATTTCTATTGCTAAATGAGATAATTGTTAAATGAGTTTTACTCCATTTTACAACCTTTCTTGCCATAGTTAAGTGAATCACTGCGTAGTTAAGTTAGTAACATGGTTAAGTGAATCTGGCTCTGACTTTGCTTGTCAGGAGCTCATAACCAACGTGCCTACCGTCCCTGTCCTATTGTTTCTCTTATTCTTTTATTTTTCTTATATGTACCCATTTCATGTATTCACAACTATGTATACATTTATACTTATTATCTTGTAAACAATTGGCAAATCAAATAAATAAATAAATAAATAAAATAAATAAAAGGTGATCGCTTGACCCCGGGACACTGCAACCGTCATAAATATGAGTCACTTGCTAAGCATATGAATTTTGATCACATGACCATGGGGCTGCTCAACACTCACATAAGTGTGAAAAACTCATAAGTCACTTTTTCAGTGCCATTGTAACTTTGAATGGTCACTAAATGAACTGTGGTAAGTCAAGGACAACATGTAATGCAGGGGTGTCCAACCTTGGTAACGTTAAGCCTGGAGGACTTCAACTCCCAGAATTCCCCAGCCAGCAAAGCTGGCTGGGGAATTCTGGGAGTTGAAGTCCTCCAGGCTTAACGTTACCAAGGTTGAACACCCCTGATGTAATGTGAATCACCTCTACCGTAAGAACCTAGAAAGCTCCTGCCAAAATAGAAAATGAGAGGGATTCCAAGCTTTGTAATTGGAGGAACCACATCCCAGGATACCTCATGGGCCATTAAGAGATGATGAATGTTGCCCTTTTAAGGGAGCTATCCTCTTTGACTCTTCCCTTGGGAATTTAGTCCACTTTGCATAGCAGTGCATATCTGTGCTCCTTTCTGTGAAGTTGTATGTTGCTTGGAGCACAGATCACTGAAGATTTTGTTCTCAGAGAAATGGCCCCTGTGGTATAGGACGCTTTTGATGAGTGGGACAATGGGAATAAGAGGGATGTCTCTGTCTACATGTGCACACCTATTTTGATCTCTCTGTATTTTATTAATGGTTTGGGATGTGCTTCCAAAGAATAAAAAGAATGGGGATATATTCCACAAATCACTCAAGTAAGAATAGCAACTGAACTGTGAGCTGCGGTAGTTTTGCCTGCTCGGGCAAGGTTGGATTTCACAATTTCAGGTAGTCCTCAACGTACAACCATAATTGAGTCCAAAATTTATGTTATTAAGTGAGACATTTGTTAAGCGAGTTTTGCCCCATTTTATGACCTTTCTTGCTACAGTTGTTAAGTGAATCACTGCAGTTGAAAAATTAATAACACAGTTGTTGAATAAATCTGGCTTCTCCATTGACTTTGCTTGTCAAAAGATTGCAAAAGGAGATGCTTCAAATGTTGTAACTGAAAAATGGTCGTATGTCACTTTTTCCCAGTGCCATTGTAATTTTGAACAGTCACTAATTGAACTGTTGTAAGTCAAGGACTACTTGTATTACCATATTATTATTTACTTCTGGAGAAAAAAATCTCCTGCCTCTCCCCCCTCGTCCTCTTAAAGTAATCCACTGTAAACTGTAATTCTCCTCCTTGAAGGTCTCTGTGGTTCAGTGTGGGTTGCTGGATAGGTTATTTCAACTTCCCAAGCTTGAGTGATAGTTCCAAACTCATGTGCTTCTAAGGGAGCATTGCAACCCACATCATCGTGCTTAGTCCAGCACCTTAATCACAACATCCAACTGACTTTATTTATACAAATAATACAGAGTACCTCACTGCAAACTCAATGCCAAGTAAAACAACCCCAAGACCCTTAACCTGGCAGGATGGGGCACACCTGTGGTTATGGACAATCATGTCACGTTTGTTAATAGTCATGACTACAGATAATGGTTAGGTCTATATAAACACACTTCCATTTAATAGCAGCAGTCTTAATATCTTACGGGAAATAGCGTAAAAAAAGATTGTGAAGCTTGAGAGCTGGATGTTGCCTTGCCTTGCAGAATCTCTGAGGTAAGTATTTGAGAAACTGCAAAAATATTTGCCTGGTGGCAACGCTATTTACTGCCCAAATTTGAAAAAAAAAATGCCAAAGAACATTATGGTTTAACTGAAAAGCGAAGCCAGGTCCACATTGGGATCCTAATCTTCAGCCAGTGGTTTAACTGCTGCATTCCTCTGATTTTGTAGTCATAATCTTCTTAACGGGTTGTGGTGACTTAGCAGTTAAGATGCTGGACTTGTCGACTGAAAGGTTGGCAGTCTGCGACCCAAGTACAAATGGTCATTGACTTACAGTACAACAGTTTGTTTAGTGACTGAAGTTACAACAGCACTGAAAAAAGTGACATGACTATATTTCACACTTACAACTGTTGCAACATCCATTGTCACGTGATCAACATTCAGATACTTGGCAACTGGCTCACATTTATGAGATTTACAATTTTCCGGGGCCATGTGATTAACTTTTGCAACCTTCTGACAAACAAAGTCAATGAGGAAGCCTGCTACAACCCTGCTACTGACTTAACTGCAGTATTCACTTAACAACTGTGGCAACAGATTAAAATGGAGCAAAACTCATTTAGCAATACCAATAGCACTTATATACCCACTTCACAGTGATTTCCAGCCCCCTTTCAAGCAGTTTACAGAGTCAGCATTTTTCCTCCAACAATCTGGGTCCTCATTTTCCCAACTTCAGAAGAATGGAAGGCTGAGTCAACCTTGAGCCGGTGAGAATCAAATTCCTGGCAGGGAGCAGGGAATTAGCCTGCAATACTGCATTCTAACCACTGTGCCACCATGGATCTTGACTTGACAACTGTCTCGCTTAGCATCAGTAATTTTGGACACAACCGAGGTCATAAGTCGAGGACTACCTGTACCTTGTGATGGGATGAGCTTCCCTTCGTGCCTCAGCTCCGGCCACCATTCCTGACCCTGCTTTTGCCAACCTAGCAGTTTGAAGGCATGCAAATGCAAGTAAAGAAATAGGTACCATTTTGATGTTAAGGTAACGGCATTCTAGGACCTCGGCAAATGCTGGCCATGACCACAGAAATGTTTTCGAACAACACTGGCTCCTGAGATGAGCAGTGCCCCCTAGAGTCAGACACAACTGGATAAGGGAAACCTTTACTGTTATCCTCTTTAACAGGCTGAATTTAAGTAAGTTGCTTAAATAGATCAGTGAGAGATCCAGCAGCTGCATTCACACAACCTACATGATTTTGTGCATTAATTGCTGATGATTCCAATTTGAGGCAAATCTGGACAATGAGTTAATTTAGGACCCCTCTTAAACAGTGGTGAACACGGTCTTCTATAGCTTATAAATGCCTGGGTCTATGAGTGATTTTTAAAGGAAGTACAGATGTAAAGGTTTCACTGTTTTGATTCTTCCGCTTCATGCTGACCTTGTACACTTCATTTCAAGCCACTGACCTCGCTTTAGTCATCATTTCCTGAGAAAACAAGTTGCACTGCATCATTCAACAGTGAGGGATGTAGGCTAAATTAAATGACAAATAACAAGCATATACGCACCTCATATTTATAGAGCTTTCCGTAAATATGGAATACTCTCCTCCCCCAAGAAGTATGCGAAGCCCCCACCTTGCTGCAGTTTCATAAACATGCGGCAGCTGTTTTATTCCAGTATACTTCCACTTGCAGCTGTCTGACTGTGGGCATCTATGTTGGGTTTTATTTTTGCTTTTGTTTCATGGTTGGTTTTGGGTTTTATATTTATGATTATGTTTTTCTTTTTGCTTGGACTTTTATGCTGTTCCTTTGGGATTGGGTTGGGTTTATAAGTATTGTTAGTAAGCAAATAAAGCTAAGGGGTAAAACCATCCTTTACAAAAGAAAGTGGCTACCCCACACTTCTAAGTAAATAATAGGGGGCTGTAAAAAAAGAGAGCAGCTCCTGTGGTGCTTTGAGTGTTGATTCTGCTGTCAACTAATGGCTCTGTCTTAGCTCTCTCTATCCCAGCTTTGATGTTGCAAGAATAATGCAGTAGACAGGGTTGTTATAAGGATTACAGTTAGATTGTGCATTGGACAAAATGCTGTACAGTAAACACTCCAAAATGCTACGTAAGGGTTACTGTTGTTAAAGAAATCTCTGGCTGAATTACAATTCTTAGCAGCTCAGCTAGCTTGACCAATCATAAGAGAAGTCAGAAGCCGTAGCTCAGCAACATCTCAGGTTGCATCTCTGAACAGCATCTCAGGATGCTACAGGTCTGCCACCAAACGCATTGAAAAATCCTCTTTGCCCAAATGAGATTTTCTACTTAGAACCTCAGCTCAGAATAACAGAATAATGCAAGGGACCTTGGAGGTGTTCTAGTCCAACTCTTTGCTCAGGCGGGAAACCCTCTACCATTTCAGACACATGGTTGTCCAATCTCTTCTTAAAAGCCTCCAGTGATGTAGCTCCCACAAGTTCTGGAGGCAAGCTGTTCCACTGATTAATTGTTCTCACTGATATGAAACTCCTCCTTACTTCTAGCTTGCTTCCCTCCTTCATTAGTTTCCATTCTTTCCTTCTGGTCCTGCCTTCAGGTGCTTTGGAGAATAACCAACTTTTTCTGGGATAGGAGTAATGGCTAGACTTTTGATTAAGTGCCCATCTTATTTTGATGTGAGTTGTGTCAGTTCCATGACAGATGGCTTTCTCTACAGGTAGTCCTTGACTTATGACCACAATTGTGACCGGAGTGTATTGCTAAGCAAAGTGATGGTTAAATGAGTTGTGTTCAATTTTATGCTTTTTTTTTTTGCCATGGTTATTGCAGCCTCCTAAGGTCATGTGATCAACTTCTGTAACCTTCCTAGCTGGTTCCCAACAAGCAAAGTCAATGGGGGAAGCTGGATTCATTAACGACCGCATGATTCACTTAACAACTGCAGTGATTTGCTTAACAACAGTGGCAAAGAAGGTCGTAAAATGGGGCAAAACTCACAACAACAGCCTTGCAAGCAATTGAAATTTTGGTTAATTGTGGTTGTAAGTTGAGGACTACCTTTATATCTGAAATAAAGCAAGTTCTGGGTAGTTACTCCTTTTCTGGTTCATCTTAGGGGCCACATTTATTGGTCTCCTCCTGCAACACCTTTCCTGTAAGAGAGATTCACATCAATCCTGAACCAGGGCAGGTTGCCTCTTCACTCTCTGATTAGATTCCAGTCATCAAGGAGAGAAGCAGCCTAGAACTAAGAAGAAATTTTCTGTCAATTAGAACAATTAATCAGTAAAACAACTTGTCTTCAGAAGTTGTGGATGCTCCAACGCTGGAAGTTTTTTTTAAAAAGATTGGACAACCATTTGTCTGAAATGGTAAAGGGTTCCCCTGCCTGAGCAAGGGGAAACTAGATAGAACACCTCACAAGGTTCCTTCCAACTCTGTTATTTTGTTCTGTTCTATAAGAGGGAAAAGAGAAGAACAAACAAGATGTGGCTTTAAATCCTCCCCTTTGCCTTGGATTAGATTTTTAAGTGTTGTTTAAGTGTGGTGATATGGAGGTGAGCAGCTACTTCCTACTGCAGTGGACTCTGTATTCAAGCATTCCACTTAAGAATCTACTGCAGCAATGCCCCAAAGGTGCTTTTTCAAGAGGCAACTGGACTTCCTTGTTTTTCTTTGAAGATGTTTCTCTTCTCATCCAAGAACCAGAACTGAAGATGAGAAGTGAAACATCTTCAAAGAAAACCAAAGTCCATTTGCCTCTTGAAAAAGCACCTTTGGGACAACCATGACCAGGATGACTGAGAATCTCCATAGACAGATTGCAGCAGTGGCTAAACTTAGATACTTGATTTTGGGCTGATCATTCCTCATTATAAAGGAAACTGCGCGTGTTTTAAATTATCCTCTTTTATCTGGAAAAAAAAAAAAAAAAGGATTTATGTGAATAGAAACATGTCCCAAACACAAAAGTTACTTTTCAAGGCAATATCTTAGTCTAGAACAGGGGTGTCCAACCTTGGAAAATTTAAGACTTGTGGAGTTCAACTCCCAGAATTCCCCAGCCAGCTATTCTGGGAGTTGAAGTCTGCAAGTCTTAAATTGTCAAGGTTGGATACATCTGATCTAGAATATCCAAGAAATATCACCTAGGAAACAAACACTAGGAGACTGGTAGTACCTTTTCCAATTAACAGATTTTATTAAAAGCCAGTGCCTTTTGTTGACATGCGTTAGTCAGAAAAGATGCGACTGGTCTTAGGATTTTTTTTACCACCATAAACTAACATAGGTCTCCTCTTTGGAGGGAAAAATCATAGTGGAAGAAAAAAAACAGAATTTACTCTCAGATGGCAGATCTGTCCAGATCTGACTTGGAAAGTGTTTAAGGGTTAACTGCAATTATTCATTTTCAATAATAATTGTGAGCAGTAGCATTCAAGTAAGAGGTTTGTCATATTTTAAATGTACTGTAATACAGCTGAAAGTTTCCATAGACTAGAATTGCCTTCAGCAGATTCTTTGCCATTTCCTTCATTGCAGTAAAGCTGTTCCTGGAAAGTATTCAGACCATCCATTAGATTCTTCAGAGTACTCTGAATATGTGTGGGATGTTTGGCAGAATACATTAGTCTTATAAAAATTAACTTTGGAGTTTAATATTCAGCAGTAATTCAGATTTGACAGGTTGTGTTTGATGGGCTTGACTTCGGATATTGTATTAATCCAGTTATTGTCATTTGTAAAGAAGGCATGATAGTTGAGCACATTGTATGAATCAAATGGCGGTAACCAGAATGCAGGGCTGGGACTGCTCCAAAGGAGTTTGCTGATATGCTTCAAATACAACTGCTTGGTAAAGCATAACCAGCTGCAGAACTGGGAAACATTCTAAACTTAAATAGCAATAGCACTTAGATTTATTTCACTGTGTTTCACGATGCTTTACTAAGCATTTTACAGAGTCAGCGTATTTTATTTATTTATTATTTAATTTATTTTTTTTTTTTTTTTTATAAAATTAATTAAAATATATTTTTTTTTTTTTTTTATAAAAAAGATTTTTTAAAAAAAAAAAAAAAAAAAAAAAAAAAAAAAAAAGGGGGGGGAAGGGGGGGGGTGTTGGGGCTTTTGCACGCCCCAACAATCTGGGTCCTCATTTTACTGACCTAGAAGGATGGAAGGCTGAAACAACCTTAAGCTGGTGAGACTTGAACTGCCGAACTATGGCAGGCAGAAGTAGTCTGCAATACTGTAATTCTAACCACTGAGTCACCACGGCTCTTAACCAGGGGTGGGATTCAAATTTCTTAACAACTGATTCTCTGGGCATGGTGTAATTTGTGGGTGTAGCTTGGTCACGTGACTGGCTGGGTGTGGCTTGGTGGTCATGTGACTGGGTGGGCATGGCTTGCATGTAAATATTGTACATATTTATGTAAATATTGATTTTTTTTACAAAAAGAGCAACTTTTACCCATAATCAGGCAAAGCAGGCAGGCAGATTGAATTACTCATAGAATTCTTGAGCCCCATCCATCAAAGTGCTTCCACTGAGGTTACACACATAGGCTGCAAAAGGTACAGTTGGTGATTTGCCATCATGCAGAACAGGAAGCTTTTAAGGATTCCTGCCAGATCATAAAAGAAAAGCCATTTGGTGGAAAAATGCAAATGTAGGATGGCTGGGGATCACGTAAAAAGAGCTCCCAAATTAGCTGGAGGACTAAGGAGTGAATAAATGTGAGACACTGTTTTGAAACTCAAGTATGTCTGCATCCCCACCTGATCTGCAAGACAAAGGATACAGACAGGGGTTCTTTACATGGGAAAGAACTTATTTCAAATTGTCCTGCCTATTGTCTATGGAGATTCTCGGTTATCCAGGTCAAGTTGTCTCAAAGTTGCTTTTTCAAGAGGCAACTGGAATTTCTTCTGATCTAAGAAAACTTCTTCAGTTCTGACTAAAGAACCGAAATATCAGAACTGAAGGAGTTTCTTGGATGAGAAGTGAAACTTCTTCAAGGAAACACAAAGGAAGGCCAGTCGCTTCTTGAAAAAGCATCTTTGGGACTGTCCGGCCTGTTCTTCATTAATGTATTTCCAGAGTTTAGTACCTATAATGTTGAGCATTTTGGATCTATGGGTTTGCTTTAACATTTTAGATAATTGTAGCAAAGTGATGCAAGCTATTTGAGAAGCTCTTTTGCTCTGGAGGGCCTGTTTTAAAATGAAGACCAATCAACAAAACGACCCCCCGCCCCGCTCCTTCCACAGAGGTTCACCCAGGGAACAACATGCCACGACCATCCCTCAGCTTAGCACCTGATTGCAGAGGATAACTGCGAAAGCAAATAGTTGCAAAAGAACTGTAGAGCAGAAGTGCTAAGCTGGTTTTCTTCTTTGGCTGCTACCCAAAGTTCCAAAATTCCCAGCAAGGGTTCAGCAGGACACTTTATTGGGGAAGACCGTGCAAGGCTAATGAACGAGCCAAACATGTTGCTTTTATTTATAGCTAGCAGTTCAGAAACTTCTCCATATTCATCCAGCCCGAGCTATGGGACCTGCTATTTTATCTCAATTTTTAAAAAGGTTTGATGGCATTCCAAACGGATTTCATTCCTGCCTGTGACATCATATTTCCAGGTGAAAAAAAAGGCCTTGCTTTCATGTTTTCCCCCCAAATGTAAATAAAATTGTTAAGCAATTGTATACAGGTAGTCCTCAACCTACAACGGTTCATTTAGTGACCGAAGTTAAAGCAGCACAGAAAAAAGTGACTTTTGACTATTTTTGACACTTAGGACTGTTGCAGCATCCCCAGGGTCAAAATTCAGATGCTTGACAACTGACTCACATTTATGACGGCTGCAGTGTCCTGGGGTCACGTGATCCCCTTTTGTGATGTTCTGGCAAGCAAAGTCCAATGGGGAAGCCGGATTCACTTAACACCCATGTTACTAACTTAACTGCAGTGTATTCACTTAACAACTGGGGCAAGAAAGATCATAAAATGGGGCAAAATTCACTTAACTGACTCAACAGTAACTGGGCTCAATTGTGGTCGTAAGTCAAGGACTACCTGTACAGTAGGATGTAACCGAGTTCTGATACAAAATGCAGCTATACTTTTATTCAGCTTGGGGAAAAATGCATATCTATCTTCTTCATTTATACATACCTATTTTCCTGGCGTTCTCAGGCAGAGGCAAAGGAAATACAGATTTTTAGAGAAAGGGCGTGAGGAAAATACTTCATGCAACGGATCTTCTTTTATTTCCCAGTTTCCATTTTTTTCAACAAAAAAGAAAAACAAGGCAAGAAAATAATATTTCCCATTTTTTTGCTTTCCTGAGCCTCTGTCAACAGTACAAGACGACCATTTTCGGGGTCAGCACATCCTTCTGAAATCAGCAGGTGAAATATTGCCCAGAGTTGTGGCAATATTTTCACTCAATAGTGAACCACAAGTGAAAAATGTACAGATCGCCTCCCAAGGAACCAGGAAACAAGGACAGGATCCCACTCTCTGCATTTATAAAGAGCATTTCCAATCATCCAGGCATTTGGCATCCCCAGACTAATCAGATCTAGGGAAGTGGACCTGAGGGAACATGTTAAAAACTGGTGAGCGTATCAATTCATTCTCCCCCCCACTCAAGTCATGCAAACAGACCGAAGCTGCAGAAAGAGACACCCCTTCAGAGGGAACCAAATCCAGAAACCATGTGAGAAAATTCTACAAACCTCCTCAACAGCTTAATTTTTGCAACCTGGTCCAAATTAATAGTTCATTACAGGTATTCCTCGACTTTGCTCCGCAATTGGGATTAAAATTTCTATTGCTAAACTAGGTGAGCCGTGAATGATTATATGAACTTTTGGTTAAGCAAATCACTGCAGTTGTTAAATGAATTGTGTAGTTGTTAAGCAAATCCAGTTTCTGTCATTGACTTTGCTTTTCAGCAACCAGCTGGGAAGGAAACAAAGAACAATCACAGGACACTGGGATGCTGCAATTGTCATAAATACATGGCATTTATCAGACACTGAAATCTTGATCATGTGACTATGGGGATGCGGCAATAGTTGTAAGTGAGGACCAGTCATCCCTCTCTTTTATCAGTGACATTGTAACTTTGGATGTAGTGAAAGGAACAATTGTAAGTCCAGGACTCCCTGTGCAGACCACAGCATCCCCTTGGGAGAGTGGACACACTCCTCAGCTCCCCTTACTACACACCGCCAGAATGAATGCACTTAATACTGCATTATCCACAAAATTTGTCATGTCACACAGACAAATGTTCACATGTTCAGAAGACCATCCAGAACATCTGCATTCCACTGTAAACAAATATCGAGGTTTGTAACCTACCATAATTTGGCTAAGTTAATTTAAGAGTTAAGAGCAGGGGGTGGGATTCTACCAGTTCAGGCCGGTTCTATAGACTCAGTTGTTACAATTCTGCATAGTTTGGAGAACCGGCAAATCACTCCACTGGCTGGCCCCTCCCCTCCCTGCCCCTCCCCCCACTCACTCCTTACCTGGCATGCATGCCATCAAACTTGCCTGCGTTGTGCCTTCACTCAATTTTTGGTAAGTGGCTATTTCCCCTTTTTTTTCTTCTGACCATCAGCTGTTCTGACTATCAGCTATGTGGGAGATTTATATTAGCTAGAATGCAAGAAATCATTGGATTTCTTGCTTTCTAGCTAATCTAAAAGCAGAGCTGAACCTTCCTTAGGACTGAAGCTTCTATTTTTCAGTGTAGACTTAGGCACCAGATTGCAGAAAGGTAGATCTCTGAGTGAATCTGTGATTCTTTTTTTTTTTTTTGAACAAATTTTATTAATTTTTTTTAAACACATAGACAAGCAAACAAAACATAGGATGTAGTAACATAAAATATCTTTTTCTAAAAAACACATAGAATATCTTATTTAAAGAGCGAGATAATTCCAACTTATCACATTTCTATACAAACACAATTTAATATATATATTTATCTTATCTGTTCAACTTCATATCCTTTCCCAACTTCTCTTTACTGTTCCCTTTCCTTCTGTTTAATTGTATTTCTTTTACCTTAAATTATGTATATTCATTATATATAATTTCATTAGTTCTCTTCCAACATCCTTTCAAACATAAACAAACATTACACAAAACATAAATACATAAAACTTCTTTTTGGGAAGTGGCTTACCCCGGGTTAGATCTTTTTGTACAGACATAAATCAAATTCGTGCTCACATAATATACTATTTCATATCTTAATTAACATTCTATATTTTCTATATATTTTCTCCTATTCATTCTTTTAATTCTATTTTATTTATTTCATCTCAATTCAAATAATTATACTTGCATCTTTTGTCCGTTCTTTTTCAATCATCTATTTTTCCTTCCTTTCTAATACAATATTTTTCCTGTAACCACTGGTTGAAGTATGACAACTTTTTATCTTTCCCCTAAATTTTACACTTAAAATAATACATACTTTCCATACTGATTCTGCTTCGAACATTCTAAGTACTACATTTCAAAATAATAAGACAAGCAAATAATATTAAATTTAGTAAGTAATAATAAAACCAAAAAAGAAGGGATATTGAGTTTATAATATAATAAAAGCAATATTTCATAGTAAATTAAACTCTGTTATCAAATCTTAAACATTTTCAAGCTTCTCTTTAATGCATTATTAATTCATGTAATATTTTAATTTTCTAATTCAATTTCAAATACTAATATCTACCATACAATCTTATGTACTTTTGCAGAATCATTTTTATAAAATTATATCTTACCCCTTATCTCTAAAAAAAACTTGTTTTTTGACATCTTGTTTAAAGCTTTTATGACTTCTCTTTCCTTTTTCCCTTACTTTCTTATCAATTCTGGCTTTTTGACACCCCCCCCCCATCTCTCAAGTTTCACTCTCTTAATCTTCCCTCTCTGTTGTATTTCTCTTTTCTGTTGCTTTCTGACATCATATCGATTTTTCATCTTATTTTTCTTTTTCTTGGTTGCTTTTTAAAGTCCTGAATTCACCATTTCTTTACCCCCCTTACGCTTTTCTTCCTGCACTAAAAGTATCTGTTCATTAAAGATGGCTTCTTCTTCTTCTTGGTCCCAGTCTTCCTGTCGCTGTTGTATTTCATGATAGGTAGAAATCGCCATTTCTAAAAAGTGGAAAATAGATCCAGAAGAGCCCATGCCTTCCTGTTCCTCTTCTTTCAGTTTTTGAAATTCAATTTGTAAATCTTCAAAAGGTAATGCCATTTTTCCCTTTTTTAAAAACAACCCAAATATCTTTAATCTTTCAAGAAATAGTTCACAAAGATCCCAAAGTCACAAAGCAAACCAAATCAAAACAAACAGTTCCATTTAGCACTTTCTTCTTTCTATATTTTGTCTTCCTAGGGTAGAATTCAAATACACCATTCCAAAGTAATCTTCTAGAAGTCGTAATACCTTTTATTTCTGATCTTATAAACTCAAAGCAGTCTCCTTCAATACAGTCTTAAAATAAATCTTTACCTCTTCCCTTCCACTTATAACAAATAAAAAGAATTTTAAGTTTTTAATTCCAATGTCCAGAAATCCTTTATCCCCTTGGCTTTAAATTTCAAGTTTACCTTCTATGCCCAAGCAGGTTTTCCAGATTTCCAACTGCTGTTTCTGTGGGAAGGAAGAGTAAAAGAAAGTAACTTTCTCTTTCAGCTTTTTTTTCGCGGCTTTTACGATGTTCCTTGGGAGACAATGTATCCTTTGAACGATTTAGTTTCCAGGGTATTTAGAGGTTTCTTGTAGTCCCAGTTCAGCCAAAACTTTCACCTTCACCTGCTTCCTCCAGCACAAATCTTACCCAGCTGCAGGCTTCTTTGTGGCGGCCATTGCTGACCGCCGCTCCACCGCCTTGGGAAAAAGGGGTTTTGCCGGCTGAGGAGGGGGTTTGCGATACCCCCAAACCCAAATCCGGATCCCCTCTCTCTTCGGCTGCCTCTACGGGGCAGCCCTATCCTCCGGATCCGTTCGGATCGGAGGAACCTCGGCAGCGAGTGCAGTAGGAATCACGGAGGATCGCGAATTCCTACCACCGCCGAAGCCTTGCAAAACCGGAAGCCCCGTGAATCTGTGATTCTGCAAGCAACTCTATCTGCCTGCTTGCTTTGCCTGATTTTGGGTAAAAGTTGCTCTTTTTTTATAAAAAAAATATTTACATACACGGTGTATTGTGAGTTAATTTTGTGAGTTTGCTTGCAAGCAAATTTTATGTGACAGACTCAGGAACCAGATTGCACAAAGGTATATCTCTAAGTGAATCTGTAAGTCACTCCCCTGTCATTTACCGGCTAGCCAGGGATACCTGGTGGACTTGGGCCAAGACTGGTGTTAAAAGGTTTGGCTGTGTCCTTCCTGTGTAGTTTGAGGGCTGCATGTTGCCACCTGCTGAAGGATATGTTTTGTCTTTGGATAGGACATCGTGGCTCATCCGGACAGCATCTGAAGGTGGATCAATAAGAGATTTTGCAGTGCATTTTTTGCAGGGGACTGCTTGTGTCTCTCTTTATTTTGTTCTCCTGAGGCATTGTTCTGGCATTGATGGGACTTTACTGGCAGTTCTGTAGTATTCGCCTTTACGGTGTCTTCTGGCAAAGCAGAGGTTTCTGGATACTAAAACTCTGCAGTTCCTAGATTGCAAATAAATTTTGGAATCCCAACAGACTTTGTCCTCCTCTTCATTCTCCACATTTAACCCATGCTCCATGTTGCCCTCCTCCTCTGTTTATTTTCTTTTTGGTGGCTTTGTCCCTTGATCTCACTCTGGAATCATTTCCTATTATCAATTCGGGATACTGATGGTTTCCATGGTAACAGCTGCCAATGTCAAACAAGGCCCATGACTTCACCCATCCATCTATGTATAAGTCTCCCCTGGGAAGCTGATGGTACTTTGCCCTCCGTAATATCTGTAGTGGCCACAAAGAATCTCAAAGGGGGCAGGGGGTGTATGAGAGGGGAGGGACATATATTTTTCCCTTCCCCAGCTGTCTGTCAGCCCATCATAAAATGATTGTAAATGGGTTAAGAAAATCATTTGTAGAGATTTTTCAGGCACAATCTACAGCAGAATGTGTTGACTCTTTTCCCAATCTGCATCTTTTGGAAGGAGTTTTTTAAAAATATATTTTTATTGTATTTTCATCATTACAACTTAAATCATCATAATTTCAACAGCATTTTGACATCTAATTAATATCCTTATAAATAGCTATATTCTTATATACTCTACATATTTACAATTCATTTTCTTAAGGTCTCTTAGAGATTCATCTTTACATCTTATTTCTTATTTTTATTTGTTATCCATTTGTACCATTTATGCCAAATTGAAAAATACTCAGAATCTTTTTTCTCTTTCATTTTCAATGTGAGCTATTCATTTCAGAGCTTTCCATTATTTTTTGTTGAACTAGTTCTTTGCTGGGTATATTGGGAGTTTTCCAATATTTTTGTGCGAAAGCTATCCTGGCGGCTATTAAAATATGTAATATTAAATATTTTACTTTCTTTATGTTGATCTTTAATGATTCCTAGTAGGAAAATTTCTGGTCTGAGTTCAATTTGATAGCCTATGATCTCCTGTAGCCAATTTTTAATTTTGATCCAGAATGTTTTGGTCTCAGGGCATAGACACCACATATGGCAGAAGGTACCATCAACTTGGTGGCATTTCGAACATTTTGGACTTAAATTAGGGTATATTTTAGCCAATCTCGTTGGAGCCAAATACCATTGGTAAAACATTTTATACAGGTTTCTTTATATGATGAAAATATTGTTAGTTTGTAATTTACATTCCCTAATTTCTCCCATTCTTCTAAAACTATGTTATATCCAACGCCCAGTCTATCATAGTACTCTTCACTGTCTCTTTTTTCATTTTGAAGTCTAATAGGTATTTGTATATTTTCGATATGAATTTTTGTTCTGATCCCATTAAAATTTTATCGAGTTGGTTTTGCCCTTTATCAAATCCAAAATCTTCTAGGTCTTTTTTGTATCTATTTTGGATTTGTAAATATGGCCACCAATCGATTATAATTCCCTTTTCTTTTAATTCTTGATTTGATTTTAATTTCCCTTGATTATCTAATAGTTCATCATAGCTTATCATTTTTCTTATATCTAATCTATTCGGGTAGATCATGGCCTCCATGGTTGACAGCCAACATGGTATCTTCATATAATGTTTATTTTTAATCTTTCTCCATGTTATAATAAGCGAATCTCTTATTAAATGTTGATTAAAATAAGTATGTGTATTGCCTTTTTTCTCCCAGAAATGCATGCCAGCCTATCTGGAAGTCATGACCTTCTAATGTTAAGATTCTCTTGTCTTTTAATTTAACCCAATCTTTTACCCAGTTTAATACTGCTGCTTAGTAATAAAGCTCCCACTCTGGTAGTCCAAACCACCTCTGCTCCTACTATCTTGTAATAATTTTATTTTAATACATGGCTTCTTGCCCAACCAGACAAATTTAGTTGTCATTTTGTTTAATTCTATGAAAAAGGATTTTCCTAATTTTATCAGAATCATTTGAAATAAATACATTAGTTTTGGTAAAATATTCATTTTTAATACTGTTCTCCCTAGTAATGACAGTTGGAGTTTCCCCCATGTTTCAAATTCTTTTCTAATTTGTTTTACTAAATTTGTATAATTATCATCTTTTATTGACGAGCATCTAGGGGATAGCCATATTCCCAAATACTTCCCCTGTTTTACTATCTACAACCCCATTTTATTTTCTAGTTCTGTTTTCTATTTTGTAGTACAATTGTTAACTTGTTAACTATCATTTTGGTTTTATTTCTATTTATTTTGAATCCTGCTACTTCTCCAAATTTTTCTGTTTGATGTAACAGTATTTGTCCCGTGTTCATTGGATCTTCTGCTGTGAATGCTAAATCATCCACAAATGCTTGAACTTTGTATTCTTCATTTCTAATTTTAATCCCTTTTTTTTCTGGGTTTTGTCTGGTTGTGGTTAGTAGCACTTCTAAAGACAAAATAAACAGCAGAGGTGATAGTGGACATCCTTGTCTTACCCCTTTCGCAATCCTGAAATCATCTGTACGGTCTCTTATCAATACACTCGCTCTTTGACTTGAATATACTGTATTTCTTGTGACTTTGTTCTATATTAGTACCAAAATTCATTTTTTTTATTTGTTGCAACATAAACTGCCAATTAAGATTATCAAAGGCCTTTTGTGCGTCCAAAAATATTAAAGCTATTTGTTTTTCAGGGTGTGCTTCGTAATATTCAATTGTATTTAACACTGTTCTAATATTATTTTCAATTTGTCTGTTTGGTAAGAAACCGTTCTGATCTGGGTGTATGATTTCACTCAGGATCGGTTTCATTTCTCTCTGCTAAGAAGATGATGTAGCCTGATCTCTGCCCGACATTTGATAGCCCAGTTTAACAAACCTACGAATTTGTCATATGTCTACATGTGCAGGTTATGGAAGCCACGTTAACAGTAATCACAAGGTATTGACTTAGTCATAGTTGGCTAGCTTTGTTCAGGGCACTAAGAGACAACCCAATAAACATTATGGCTTAGGCCAGTGCTTCTCAACCTGTGAGTTGTGGATCCCTGATGTTGTCACAGGTGCCATAAAAGCTGGAATAAATGTTTTAAATCTTGACTTGGTAGTTCATGGCCATGGCCCATGGCCACAAAAGATATTTAAAGGGATTCCATGGTGAAAATTGTTGAGAACCACTGGCTTGATCTGAAGTGTGGACTCCCAGCCTGATGTGTTCCTGATTTGCTGGCTAATAATTCCCATAACTTTTTGCTCTCATAACCTGAGTCCAGCTTTGGTTGAGAATAGGACTCTACTCACAAGAAGTTAGACTTACAAGCAATGAGAAAAAGAAACCCGGTGATTCTTATTCAGCCTTTCTCAACCTCTTTTTTACATGAGAGGAGCCCCTGAAATAATGTTTAGATCTCAGGGAACCCTTGATAAAAATTAAAATAGTTACAGCTCAGGTACAATGTCCTTTAAAAAAAAACAACCACAATCTGTTGTGGAACTCCAGTTGAGAAACTCTGCTGTAGTTCGGTATTCTTCAACTTACAACCATTCATTTAGTGATTGTTTGATGTTTGGCACTGAAAAAAGTATCTTACAGTTGGTCCTCACACTTACAACTGTTATGGCATCTCCACAGTGACATGATCAAAATTAGGATGCTTGGCACCTGGCATATATTTACAATGTTTGCAGTATCTCTTGAGTTATATGATTGTAATTTGTGACTTTCCCAACCAGCTTCTGACAAGCAAAGTCAATGGGGAAAGCCGGATTCACTTAATAAATTTATGATTCACTTAACAACTGCAGTGATTTGCTTAACATCTGTGGCAAAAAGATGATAAATGTAACTCATTTAACAATCACCATGCTTAGCAATGAAAATTCCGATCCCTGTTCTGGGGACTACCTGTAATTGTTCATTTCTGAAGAATCTGGGCTGAAAGAAGGGATTGAACTGTTTCTTTTCGTTTGGCACAGTGCACGAACTCAACCTTATGACTTGGTATTCTGTGCAAACCAGGTGTTTATGGATTATTCATCAATATTCAGCTACTAAAAGACTTCTAAATTTAATATATGAATGCAGCCAATTACACATTGCTCTAAGCCATTATGAGGAGTGTTTGGTTTTGGTTTAGCTTTATACTCAAATCCAGACACTGTGATTTGGAAAACCTGGTTTCTGGCATGATGCTGTTTGAACTTACTAGACCCTAATGGTTTATTTAGTAATCCAAGGTTTTGATGAACCGTGGCTTTGCATGGTATATGAACTGAGCTACTGAAAGTTAGTGCACTACTCATTAAATCACATCTAATGACACTGCCTTAATTCTTCACTATTAAGAGTAAAGCAGTATAACCAAGGCACATAAGGGTTGTTGTTAATTAGTCACAATTCCATGTTATAATTGTTGATTCTTCTGAGTTTCCACAGTTGCTCCATCTAATTGAAACTCTAGGAGAGAAATTGTTAGTGACAAAATCTACCCTCTCCTCTCCTCTCTGATTTGTCTGTCAATTTGAGAGCCCCCACTGTATATCATCTTGTCTGCCTGAAATGGCAGGATATATATTTAACACATTAATAAGTTCCTTAATGTATAATGTATACAATATCTTGTATAATGTTTAAATTCCTTGCCATTTATTTCCTTTGCTTTGATTACTGAAATGTAATTCATTGGATGTTTTTTCTTGTTTTTCTCTGGAACTTAGTGTTTAGTTCGCCAGATTTTTCTTGTTTGGCTGTTGCATTTTGCTTTCCATCTTTCTTCAGCTGTTTTGAGAGAATCAGCAGGCAGCCATTTCATCGCTTTTTGCATTTTGGAGTATTTTTATTTGCTTCGCTTTTGATGAAGTAACGAATTTCAGTCCAACATTCTTCAGGCACTCTGCTTATCCAATCTAATCCATTAAAGGTCTTCTCCTCTTCCACTCCATAACTGTGTGGAATATTGCAGAGGTTGTATGCTGTTGGTTAAATGGTTTTATTTGTCTTCTTTAATGTAAGTTCTAAATTGGCGAGGATAAATTCATGTCCTCAGCTTGTTGTCACATCACCACCAGGCCCTAATGGGGTTGACTGAATAAAACTTATCCATCTTGGCTTAAAAATAGTCATTTTGATTTTAGGAGTGTTCATCCAGTGATTTCTTTTAGAAAGACTTTGTTGTAAGCACTGGACTTTCTTAGCCAAATTTTATTAATCAACCTCTTGCTTTATTTTGAGCACCAAATTTTCCCATTATTCCAGATCTTCTCTTACTTTTGGCTTTGCTATTCCAGGCTATAGTAAATGTAATTATTAATGATGGTGTTGTGTCAACAAGATGTTGCATTATTAATGATGGTGTTGTGTCAACAACATGTTGCAGTGCCCAGATTCCATTTTACCAGCATTTGGTAAAAGCAGTTGTGATTATTGCTGTTTTACTGTGGTTCTTACTGCCATATTTCACTTTGTTGACTGTTTTCTTACTTATTATTTGGGGGTTTATTTTCTTTATGTTCTCCACTGCCTAAATGTTAGCACTGTTTATTTGAAGAAAAGTAAAGATTTGTTTATTTTCTTAAAAATAAATGAATGGACATGATGGCTAGGAAGTTGAGACATTAAGGGGTGAGTGATTAAAGATGGAGAGCAGAATTCAACTATGGAAGTAGAGCGGAAGAGGATTCACCCATTTAAGAGAACATGGCTCTTGAAATCTGGAGTGCAGAGAAGTCAATGGTTTTTTAGGAGAGCTTTAACCATCTAGGAATCCAAGGGCAGCAGGGCTTGGCCAGATACTTGGCAGGCAGCATCTCTATGTGATTATTATTAGAATGAAGTGGCAAAGGCTAATGCACTAGATCAGGCTGTTTCTGTTGCCAAAAATGCTAACACAGAATGAAAAGCAAAAGGGATCGTGTCTCCATGGCTAATGCAGCATTCTTAACACTGTACAAGACACCCCATAAATTACTGATTAAGTGGATGCCACAGTGTAGGTATATCAGCGATTAAACTATGGTATTTCTCCTTCCCATTTTCATGACAAAATATTGATGGCATTGATTTAAACTGAAATTAGGACAACATCTTTTCACATTTCTGCCTTCTGGGAATGCTTTTGCTGATACTCTCTTAAGGAGATGTACTAAATTTTTATTTTTTATTAAGGCAGAGCAGACTCAACAGCCACTAGCAAGACTGCTGAAAACACAATGTGTAGCAGTCGTTTCCCCCACCACCAAAGGCTGTAGTTTTGTACTCTGTGCTGCGCTAGCCAAGTCCGCAATATGAGGCAATGCTTCTAGAAAGCACTTCTGTGCATGTCAAGCTTTGATCGGCTTTGCCTTTAGCTTATTAGGGTTGTTTCTGCATGCAGAGTCCACCCTGAAATCCGAAGGAGTCAGTTATTGCCTTCACTAGCTAACACATTTTATTAAAAGGCACGAGGCTTCAAAAGCTGTAGTTCACTTCACCAAATGCATTGAATGCTAGACTGATGAGGGATTTAATGAGATGGGGGGTAGGAGAAGTAGACAGAAGATTGGTTGTTCAAATGCTGATTACATGTGAGACAGATTGCAAGTACATTATGAATTATTAGCTGCGCTCTGTTGAAAATCTGGTGTACTTATTGAGACTCTCATATAGCTTGAAACCTTTCCATGTACTGTATGTGAGTTCAGCAGTTTCTCACTCAAGTATGCTGGAGACAGCTAGTTTGAGATCTGCTCACCGCAGGACAAGCCACTAGAATATAAACTGAGAGCAAACCCCAGTCCTTACTGATGATGTTATCTAATTTGGGTAATGAAACATCTGCAAGAAAACAACCAAGCTCAGAGAACACCAAGGACCCCTCAGTTTGAGATCCATAATGGAGTGTGCTGGAACTTTGAGATGCTCTTATAATAGCTCATGAAGATATGTTTTTTTTATCAGATCTGTTAGGCTGGAGAGGGACCACCAGATTCCTGATTATGGGCTACCATGGATTTACATGGCTTTCCTATGAGACCCCTGGGAGAAGCTTTGTCTGGTAGCACCATCCAGTATTGGCACTGCAGGACCTTGGACAGCGCCAAGAACACAATTCTTCCCAAGAAATCGGCTGTTCTTTCAGGGAAATAAAACATGCTGTTTTAGTGATCACTGCCCGATGGCATCAAGGGGACCAGGAGCTTGACATGCTGTAGGACAAAAATGCTGAGCTTTCCTTTCCATCTTCTGCTTCTCCGGTTTTGCAAAATGATTTATCTCTTTAACATGTTGGCTTTTTTCAGTAGGGTTGCCCCCAAGTTTTCTTTCAAAACATTACAAGCAGTCTCTCTGCATGCTTCTCAAGAGGAATTGGACTAGAGAAGAATTAGGTTTTCCTTTCCCAAACATGGTAGGTCTGGTCTTGATTAGGCTACCCCTGCTTAAAATAAACCCATAAATAGGGCAGAAAGATTTGAGATTTCAGCTCATTCTTGGAAGTCAGATCTTCCATCATTCTCTGGTCAGGACAGTGCTTCCAGTTCAATGCTTCTCAGGTAGAACCTGAACAGGGTGAACATGAGGTCCTGTTGCAAGTGGAACTGGCTACCCAGAAAAAAAGTGGCTCAAGGCTCCCATTTCTCTATATTTGTATTTGCTTGGGTTTTATCACTATTTCCATGCTGCAAAGCAAGCAAATAGGTTTCTTCAACCAGAATAGAGTTGGAAGGGACCTTGGAGATCTTCTAGTCCAACCTCCTGCTCAAGCAGGGGACCCTATACCATTTCAGACAAGTGGCTGTCAAGTCTCTTCTTAAAAATCTCCAGTAACGAAGTACCTACAACTTCTGAAGGCAAGCTGTTCTATTGGTTATTTGTTCTCATGGTTAGGAAGTTTCTCCTTAATTCCAGGTTGCTTCTCTCCTTGATTAGTTTCCATCCATTGTTTCTTGTTCTTGCCTTTGATGCTTTGGAAAATAGGTGCCACCCAGTCTTTTCTCTGACCAGATTCCTGCAACTATTCATCATATGTTTTAGTCTCCAGGTCTTTAATCATCTTAGTTGCTCTTCTCTTGGACCGTTGGTTTCCTTGGGTTTTCTCTCTTTTCCCCCAGCCTTAATGGGATGAGCCTGTGTTTTTCTGGGCATTGAGTGTTCCAGCTATGAATGTAGCCACCAACATTATTCAACATGCCACCTCCTTAAGTAAAAGTAGAACAAAAAGAAAGCAAACCATTAGCAAAATGCCACTTGCTGACTTCCACCACCCCCTTGTGTGACAGGTGTGCTTCTGAACAAGTCATTCCCAGCTGTAGCATTGCTTGGATTTCAGAGGCAAGATGATTTTTATTTTTTTTTTGCAATTGGCTTCATCATCATTCATGAGAGAATGATGGAAATGAAATTGCTGGGAATGAAATTACTGAAATGCAGGCAGAAATGTTTCCCAACCTATAGTTTTCTTCCCGCTTGACAAATATCTGGGGGTTGTAGGACATTTCAAGGCATTTTGGAAAAAGCAGTAGGGTTGGTTTCTCTCCTTTCCATACTAGAGGGAAGACCCCTTTCATCATGCATTTGTGATTAGGGAGGCCTTTTCTCAGCTCCTTTACTGCTGCCTTATAGCCTGGTTGCTTAGCAACCGTCTAACTCCTCATTCTTTGTTTCTCTTCATTGTTGTAGGCCTCATGCTGCCTGTTGCCATATCTGCAGTTATTTGAAACAGGAGCAATAGCAGCACCTCAAAGGCTCTTTCAGCTGGGCCAGGAATGACCATTCACAAAATAGTTCCCAGTTTTGCAATGAGAATGTTTCCAGGCCAACCTAAGTCCTAGTCTGGGTGGGAGACCTGTTGGTTTACACTAAGGCTGCTACTGCTGCTAAAAGCTGCTTCTCCCCCTGGAGGACTTCTTGTGCCCCAGTCTCTGCATTTTCTTGGTGTTCCCGAAAAGCATCCAAACTCTGCAAGTCACAGAACATTCCTTGGACAGTGGACATATAGCTCATGATTTGAGAGTCTTGGTTTAAAGCAAGTTAGGATTAACTGTGGTTTCATTTGGCTCCCCAAAAATAAGCATTCAAACTTTCTGGGGTTTTTTATTTGGTTTAGTTTAATGCCATGGTAAGTGAAAAATGAAGAAATCATATTGCAGCCTTGGATTATGTGTGAATCAAGACACTGAGTGGGTTTGTATAATGTATTAAGCACTAATTGGTTTAGTTAGTTTTGTATTAGTGTGCTTTGCAAACTGCCTTTGTTACATGAATTAGCTGTGATCTGTTTAGTGAGGGAGGAGTTCATTAGATTTTGCTCTAGAGCAGGGATCCCCAACCTTTTCGACGCCGCTGCCCGGTTCCGACATCAGCTGGGCGCCGCGTGCCCGGTACCGGCGTCAACTGGGCGCCGCCATCTTTTATGACGAAAAGGCGCTTCCGGTGACGTCATCGAGCGCTGTTAGCGTCATAAAAAGATGGCGGCATAGCGCTTTCTGGTGAGCTTTTGGTAGAAATGGCTTTCTACCCGGAAAAGCTCATCGAAGCGCTGGCGCCGCCATCTTTTATGACGAAACAGCGCTTCCGGTGAGCTTTCTACCCGGAAAAGCTCACCAGAAGCGCTTTTACCAAAAAGATGGCGGCGCCCAGCAACCAGCGGCCCGGTAAGGGTTGTTCCGCGGCCCGGTACCGGTCCGCGGACCGGCGGTTGGGGACCCCTGCTCTAGAGCTTTAGGTGCCTATTTTGACTTCATCACACTAGCCATGTTCACTGCAAGGAGAACAGTTAGTAATTCTTTCCTGGATGATCAATCTGTTCCTTTGCTTGAAATATGTTTGTGCAAGGGTGAGGAAAGCTTATACTGTAAAATTTGATCTAGAAATCCTTTTCTTGGTTGAGGTTACATGCAGAAGGCTCATGATGCCATTAACATTAAAGGTCTCTTAACAGCATGATACTGAGTCATGGCTTTCAGGTGCAACCTTGGCATAATGGCATCATTTCATGATCTTTAATATTACTGTCACTGATGTTTCTCAGGGAAAGTTTTGAGGGGCTAAAAAAAATGACAAAAACAATCTGAAATCACAGAACAGCAAAGTGGGACCTTTAACTCCCTTTTTGTTTTACAGTGAATCTGCAGAGTTAATTTTGTTTAGGTTGCACTGCATTTTTGAAAGACTTTTTAAAAATATATAATAAAGAACCACAGGTAAGAACATGAATTGGGGATTTTTTGTGCATCTGTTGTAAAATTTATTATTTCGGTCTGGAATCAGACTTCATTGCTAAATTCCTTTCCTACTTTTCAGGGATAGCATGGAAATACCATATCCTGTTTTTACAATACAGATAGTCCTTGACTTTGGACCACAACTGAGCCCAAAATTTCTGTTGTTAAGTGAGACATTTTAAAGTGAGTTTTGCCCCATTTTATGACCCTTTTTGCCACCATTGTCAAGTGAATCACTGCAGTTGATAAGCGAGTAACATGGTTGTTAAGTGAATCTGGCTTCCACATCGCTCGTCTAACAGTTGCAAAAGGGGATCCCATAAAGGTTGTAATTGTGAAAAATGGTCATAAAACTTTTTTAGTGCCCATGTAACTTTGAACAGTCACTAAATGAACCGTTGTAAGTCAAGGACTACCTGTAATAAAGCTTGGATTCTTGATGGCTTTTCCCAGCACTAAGCCTATAATTGTCATGGCAGTCAAGCTTCTGTGAATCAGGGCTAAATAACTGTTCTTGTGTTTGCAGTGGGTTTCTGCCCCATTGCATTCTCCATGCAGCACATCCCTTGAGAGGCTGAGATATACTACGGAGGTTACGGTTCATACAAACTGGGATCTGGATGATTTTGAGTGTTCCTGTGGCAGATAAACCCTTAGAACAAGAATCAACACATGCTTGAAGGCACACGGGCAGATCACCAGATGGGAGGCCTTTTCAAATCGTGCTCCATACGTGCTTTGTTATGAATCACTTGGTGCTTCAGGGTTAGAGTAACAGTGATTCAAAGTTGCACTTACAGGAACTCATCCACAGCCAATCACATTAGGTTTTATTTGATGTCACTGTGAATGTTCCTCTCTTTGGAAAAAAAAAATCTGCTTCCTATTTTGCTCCTTATAAAATTGCATTTAAAGACAAAGACTCCCATTCAAATAATCAACTCTTTTCTACCAGTATGATGAGGCCTTGGCCATTTTATAATCTTTTACTCCTCCAAATGGTTAAGTCTAGTCCTTGGTTGCCCAAAGTTCACCCACTAGTGATCAAGATGCTTCTTATACAAGTCCCTCCATTAATTGTGTGACTAAGTACATGCATGAGCTCACGTATTTTTACTCTTCCCACTTAGACGATTTGTTCTAAGTTCAACCAGTGGAGCAGAAATTGATGGTTCTTAAAATCATATATATGTGTGTGTGTGTGTGTGTGTGTGTGTGTTTTCGTAGATTTTCACGGGTACAGGAATGTAAGTCTAGGTGTGTTCAGGTCTTTTCCTGTGTAAGATTAAGAGTATCTTGGTGATGTTTCGGTGAGGTCCCACTCGCCATCCTCAGGCTGGTGCTTTTGGCTTCGTGCCAGTGCAAGCAGTGTGTGATCAGAGCTGCCGTCTCTCTATAAATACTGGGGGCGGGGCTGGTGTGCTGGGCTGGTTGGCTGTGCCTCTTGATTGGTTGATGGAGTTGATGTTGGTATAATGGGCTGTGTGATGGCCTTGTGAGTTTTGTTGTGGAGATATCCTGGATCTTGTGGTTTAATCTCCTGGGTCGTTTGTGTTTTGATCTCTTTTCCATTAGCCTCCTGTGTTGTAATGGCTTGGGTAATGGGTTGTGTGGTGACCTTGTGAGTTTTATTGCTGTGGTATCCTTGGTCTTGTCCTGTGATTTCCTGGGTCATTTGCTGTGTTGCAACTTCTGGAGTTCTTGTGGTGTAATTTCCTGAGTTTTCTGATGTGATATCCTGAGCGGGTGGCTGTGATGTAGCATTCTGGGTTTTGGTCTGGCTTCGAGTTTGGGGTCTGGGTCTGTGTTCTTGGCGTGTGTCAGCTTTTTTGGTTTGGGGGTCGGGGGGTGTGACAGCTGGCGAAGCAACCGTGGTCTGGTTTCTGGATGGTGATTGTCCGTTTATAGGATGGGTTTGGGCCTGGGTCTGATGAGGGCGATTGGTGGTGGTGTCCCGTGTTGTTTTGGGTCTGGTGTTGGTTTTCATGGCTGGGACTCATTTGTTGGTGAGGGCTAGTTTCCAGATGTCTGGTAGGCGGGAGGTATCATCCCGTTTATTCGTGTTAGACGGGTGTTTCTCTATTTCGATGGCTTCCCTGATTATTCTCCTGCTGGAGTGTTCAGTGTTGGATATAAATTTGGTTCCTTCGAAATTAATTTCATGTCCTGTGGCTTTAAGGTGCTGGAAGAGGGAGGAAGTATTTTCTTCTTTTCTGACTGCGTTTTTGTGTTCTGCAATGCGTGCATTCTCCTGTTGGTTTGTCCAATGTATGTGGCTGGGCAATTGTTGCATGGTATTTCATAAACTCCTTGGTTTTCTAGCTGGATCTTGTCTTTGGGGTTTCTTAGGATGTTGGCTATTTTTTGGTCAGTGCCAAAGGCTGTCCTGATATTGTGTTTGTGGAGAATTTTGCTGATTTTGTCTGTGGTGCCTTTGATGTAGGGGAGGAGTGCGATACCGTTGTCTTGTTCTGTGTCTTGGTTTTTTGGGGGTATCTGTCTTCGGATTAGGTTGGTAATTGTGTTTCTTTGGAATGCGTTGGAAATTAATACGTTAGTGAGGGTGTATAATTCTGTTCTCAGGTGGTCTTTGTCAGCTAGGTGCTTGGTTCTGGAGATGAGGGTCTTGGCTACAGAGTTGATCTGTGCAGGGTGGTGATGGGATTGTGCATTTAAGTAGCGGTTGGTGTGTGTTTTTTTCCGGTAGATGGTGTGTCCTAGGGAGCCATTGGGTTTTTTGTAAATTAGGACGTCCAGGAAGGGAAGTTGGTTGTTGGTTTCTGTTTCCATGATGAATTGTATTTGGGGGTGTAGGTTGTTGAGATGTGTGCGGAAGTTGTCCAGTTTTTCTTTCCCGTGTGGCCAAATTACGAAAGTATCATCTACATATTTGAACCAGAGTTTGGGTTTGTGTTTGGATTTGTCTAGAGCGTTGGTTTCAAAGTGTTCCATGTATAGGTTAGCTGTGACGGGTGAGAGGAGTGATCCCATGGGTGCTCCTTCTATCTGTTTGTATCTTTGGCCATTGTGAATGAAGTATGTGTTGGTTAGGCAGTGGTTGGTCAGATCTAGGATGTGTTTTGGGGGGTTGTATTTGTTTTGGATGGCTGTCAAGGCTTCTTTGATGGGTACTTGGGTGAAGAGGGATATGACATCGAAGCTCACGAGTAGGTCGCTGGGTTGTAGGTTTTGTTTCTTTATTGTTTCTATAAAGTGGAAGGAGTTTTGTACGTGTGAGGTGATGGATTCTGTGTAGGGCTGGAGTTGTTTGGTGAGAAATTTGGCAAGATTCTGTAGAGGTGAGCCTATGGAGCTGACTATGGGTCTGAGTGGTGTTCCTTCTTTGTGTATCTTGGGAGGCCATAGAGCTTAGGACATCTGGATGATTTTTCTCGGGATGATTCTCTGCTGGATCTCTTCACTGATAGGAGACGCTATTATTTTGGATTTAGTGTTTTTTTCTAGGTAGGTGGTGGGGTCAGTATTCAGAGGTTTGTAAGCGGGGTCTTGGAGTAGGTTGGATAGTTTGGAGTGGTAGTCTGATGTGTTCATTACGACTGTGGTGTTGCCTTTGTCTGCTGGGAGAATGACTATGTTGCTGTCTTTCCTCAGGTTGATGAGTGCTTTTTGTTCTTCTCTGTGTAGGTTGCTTCTGGGTGGGTTGCTGAAGCAGAGGACATTGGGACTTCAAGTCTGATTTTGTTGGCTGCATCTGGGTTGATTTTGGTTAGGCTAGCTTCAACTCCGCATATAATGTTTTCATTGGGGATGCGTTTGGGGGGCGACTGCAAAGTTAAATCCTTTGGAAAGGACATTGGTTTCTGCTATGGTGAGGGTTCTGATATATTGTGTACTGTTTGTTTCATGTGTTGTGGGGAAGGGTTGGGTTTCTGGAATTTCTCTAGTCTGTGGAGTTTTCTGGTGTTTGTGTCTGTCTTGTGGGAGGTTTCTGTTTCGGCTCTTCAGAAGGCAAGTTGTTTGGATTTGTCCCAGAGTGCTGGGTGGATTTTGTTGCTGAGGTTTGAGATGGGGTGTGAGTAGGTCTCTGTTGGTTTAGTCTAGTAGGAAACTTTTCTTGTGGAGTTCATTTCTGATTAGGGCTAATTCCATTCTTTTCAGGATCAAGCATACCACAGCAATAAAACTCACAAGGTCACCACACAACCCATTACCTAAGCCGTTACAACACAGGAGGCTAATGGAAAAGAGATCAAAACACAAACGACCCAGGAGATTAAAGCACAAGATCCAGGATATCTCCACAACAAAACTCAAAAGGCCATCACGCAGCCCATTATACCAACATCAACTCCATCAACCAATCAAGAGGCAGCAGCACAGCCAACCAACCCAGCACACCAGCCCCCACCCCCCACCAGTATTTATAGAGAGACGGCAGCTCCGATCACACACTGCTTGCACTGGCACGAAGCCAAAAGCACCAGCCTGAGGATGGCGAGTGGGACCTCGCCGAAACGTCACCAAGATACTCTTAATCTTACACGGGAAAAGACCCGAGAAAAACTAGACTCCAACAGATAACTCCGAACCAGACATATTCTCAAAGTTCCCTTTTATTAGAGTAGTAAACTGGCACATCTGGGAAATCTCAAATCTGAAAGTTCCGGGTTTCCCTCCAATAAGTAAAATATTACAAACCCACCCCCTGCCCCCATCATTCCATCACATGTCCCAATTACCATCCGTCCCAACTTGAGACATCCCCTCTACTCCTCCTCAGCCAGGTGCAGGAACAACATGATCTTGACTCTAAAGAAGAATGCTATTATGTCTACTACATACACTCTATGCAATTCCCCCCTCCCATCTTTCCAGGTTCAAGAATGTGGCAGTATGGAAGCTTCTGGTGCTAATACAGCTTCCAAAGCTGACACCCAGATAAGTCATACCTTATGCCCAAACCAAAGGAAACACATTGTAGTTGAGTTGGGGTTGTATATCACACAAAGCAAAATGGGATGATATTGTTTTGACTTAATGATGGATGAACCAAGAGCCGTGGCTTCCAAGCCATAGTTTATAAGCTAAATACTGTGATGAGAAATCAATTCTGATTTAGAGGAGACATATGCAGTGGTTGTAAATTCTGATCCATAGTTAGTGCAGTGGATGAATTTAGCAATAACAATAGCACTTACTTATATATCACTTTATAATGCTTTACAGCCCTCTCTAAGTAGTTTACAGAGTCAGCATATTGCCCCTCAACAATTTGGGTCCTCATTTTACTGACCTTGGAAGGATGGAAGGCTTGAGTCAGTCAGGATTGAATTGCTGGCAGTTGGCAGAATTAGCCTGCAATACTGCATTCTAATCATGAATGGCTCCACCATGGCTCCTACAAAGAAGTTTGTAGTTTATTCAGCAAAGAATAAGCACGCATGTTTTAAGAGAACATAGACATAATATCTCTGAATTTATGTTTTGCATGCAGAACACCTAAGGAGCATTCGCTCAAATCAAATCTGGAAATATTTTTTTCTTGCAATGGTGCAGAGCTCTATCAGCCAATGCAGAAAAAACAATATTGAGCTCTGTTTGATGAAGAGCATTTTCCTAAATCCAGTAATTACTGAAAAATGGATCATACCAACTTCTTTGGAAGTATAGTTTGGCCCCCAGGGTTCATGAAGCAGACTTTTTAGTATTGTTGGTATCCCTCTACAGCCTAGCCTTCTACTCTAAAGATGAATTATCAACCTGTAGAACAAAAGAAGTTGGTGAAAGTGACAGTTAACTTCATTTTGAAGGTTTTAGAATTAAAATGAAAAAGCTGGCCTTTCTTAAAGGTCAGAGATGAATTTCCAATTGATTAGAGTTTTAGAAATATAGTTGCTATGAGTGGTAAGCCCAAATATAATTTGGTGGTTTGCAAAGAAGTCTCTTCTTCCCTCCAAAGCTCTGCTAAAGTATTTTTTTAATAAACAAAATGGATTGGGGAAGATGGGAAGCAGAGAAGGCTTTTCAAACCAATGAATGAGTCCTTGAAGGTGTTCTTGTAAGTATCAACTTGGTCTGTGATGGTTGTGAGGGAGATAGATGTGAAGCCCCACAGAGCAGAAGAGTCATCATGGTGGGCTGGATGAGACCTACAGACCTAGAGTTCTTCGTGCATGGTCTACTCTAAGAGGTGGGTTCTTGATACTGCTTTTCAGCATCCTCCTCCAGGCAATATGGAATTTATTTGAGGGACCATCTCATCCCACTGGGATTGGCTCATGGTAGCAGAGGAGGCATGCTGAGGGCCCCATCAGCCAGGGAAGTCCAGGAGAAGAGCCTTCAATACCATTGCACCTACTCTTTCAAACATCTTGCCTCCCTGACGTGAGGTCGGCTCCAACTCGCCTGGCCTTCCAGAAGAGCATAGGGACCTGGTTCTGCCAGTTGGCCTGGGGTTCCGTGGGGGGGGGCTTCACATTGGGGATGGTTGATAGATTAATAATGGATCCCACCTCCCCCCTGATCATCCAACTCACTCACACCCCATCTTTTAGTTAGGCTTGAGTATTTGTATTTTTTAGTGTTTTATTTATATTGTTTATAGGTCTAGTATAGTTTTATCTTTTTAATATTGTAAGCCCAGAGTTACTCTCTAGTAATATGAGTGGCCAATAAATTTAAAAATAAATAAGTAAATCTTCTGTAGCTCAGTTTTGTTGAACATGTTTATAGGGTGGCAATATGCAGTCTGCAAACTCTTCTTCTCCATAGTTCTTAATGATATTTTCCAGAAATGGCATCCCCTCTTTTGCTATATTAAGGAGCAATTTTAAACCTTGAAATAAACAGAGTCTTTTGATTTTCGGTAGTTCCAAAACTTGAAGTGTGCTTGGTTTCATGCATTAATAATTTTCATTTCACTTTGGAATAATGTTAATTATGTCATTCTAACTTATTTTTCTAATCTGAATTAAAATATATGGAGAGAAAAAGAAGAAGAAGAAGAAGTAGATAAAAATTAGAACTTTCATTGGTATATGGTGGAAAATGGATGCAGATCATTGCCTTTCTGTAAGTGACTTACTTAGCGGCCAAAAGTAGTTAGAGATATTGGTATTTTATTTTGGAGCTAGAATTTCAGATGAGAACTGCAGACCATTGTCGAGGGAACTACTTGAAAATAGGCCAGCATGTTTTGTCCAATTAAGCTACTCTTGCTTGCTCTGACTCCTGTCTTTTCTTTTCTCAGAGTGTCAAGGAATAAAAAATATTTCCCATTATCTGCTATCTGATCATATTGTCTACAAATGCCAGATATGAAACATCAACTTTTTAAAAATATAAAGCAATTATTGAGTCAAAGGCTTCGTCCAAAGCTTTGTGGCTCATCTATTCCTAAAGTATGTATAGCACTGCAGTCTTAATTTGGAATTTAGTCTGGAACAGTCCTGGAACAGACTGTCTTCCAGCTGTGCTGGACTCCCAAAATTCAAAAATCCTTTTTCTCCTGTTAAGTACAGATAGTCCTCAACTTAAGACCACAATGGAGCCCAAAGTTTCTGTTGCTAAGCAGAACAATTGTTGAGTGACCTTTGCCTCATTTTACGACCTTTCTTGCTTTAGTTCTTAAGTGAATCACTATGGCTGTTAAGTTAGCAATACGGTTATTAAGTGAATCTGGCTTCCCCGTTGAATTTGCTTGCCAGGAGGTCACAAAAGGGATCACATGACCCCTGGACACAGCAACCGTCATAAATTTGAGTCAGTTGCCAAGCGTCTGAATTTTGTTTACGTGATCACAGGGATGCTGCAATGGTCATAAGCGTGAAAAATGGTCATAAGCCACTTTTTCAATGCCGTTGTAAATTTGAATGGTCACTAAATGAACTGTTGTAAGTCAAGGACTACCTGTAGTTGCTACGTTTTCAGATTTAAAATATTAATAAGCACAGGTGATTCTTGATTTACAACTGTAATGGAGTCTGGAATTTCTGTCATGTCACAATGGTCATAAATTGAAGCACCCACGTGATCCATTCAACTTTTTTGCCATGGTGTTTAAGCAAAATTGCTACAGTTTGTTAAAGTGAGCCATGTGGTGGTGAAAGGGATCTGGCTTTCCCCATTGGCCTAGCTCAGTGAAGGCTAACCTTTTCCTCCTCACGTGCCAAAAGTGCACACATGCCTGCACTCATAATGCACTACGCGTGCAGCCCCCCCCACCCCTTGCACATACGTGCACGACCCCCCCTGCGCGTGCACCACACGCCTCTGTGCATGTGTGCGCAATCCCGTTGGGCAGATACCCAACAATCAGCTGGCTGGTGGGAGACAGACGTGCATGCATGGTGCACCTGATCTGGGGCAATGGCTCATGTGCCGGCAGAAATGGCTCTGTGTGCCTCCTCCGGCACGTGTGCCATAGGTTCGCCATCACGGACCTAGGTTGTCGGATGCCAGCTGGGCAGGTCACAAAGGGCGACCCCATGAACCCAGGATGCTGCCACAGTCATAAGTGCATGTTGGTTGCTAAGCACCCAGATGTTGATCGTGTGACCGTGAAGATGCTGCAGTGGTTGGTTGGAAGTGTGAAAAGTGGTTCCAAGTCACTTTTTGCAGTGCTGTTATAACTTTGCTCACTAAACAAATGGTTGTAAGTTGAGGACTGCCTGTAAGCCAGCAGCCTCTTGCCACCAACTTCAGATAGTCCCCGACTTACGACCACAGTTGAGCCCAGAATTCATGTTGCTAAGTGAGAAATTTGGCCCATTTTACAACCTCTCTTGTCACATTTTTTTTTGAAAACAGTTTTATTAATTTTAACAACAAACAAAAACACATAAAACATAAAAACATCATCTTTCCTTCATGAGTTTACAGACAGTGTATCGGTTGGTTTACCCCTTTTTTTGTGCATCCATTTCATAGTCTCCATTGTAGTTATATTACATAATAGCTCATATTATCAATCAACAATTATATAGCCTGATATCATTATTAAACAATCATTTGACTATAATTTTATTAATTCATACTTTAACGAGATAACTATAATTTACTTAATTTATTTTATAGCAAATCATAAAGTCATACCAAGTCTATCTTAATAAAATTTTATAAGGATAGTATCAAAGAAAATATATATATATATATATTCATTGTTTCCTAAAATTCTAAATATTCTATTATTATATTTTATTATCTAGCCATTGATAGAAAAGGCCCCAAACTTCATAAAATTGTTTATCTTCTTGTTCTCTAATTTCAAATGTCAATCTACTCATTTCAGCACATTCCAATATTTTCTTAATAATTTCTTCCTGTGATGGTATTTTCTCACTCTTCCAATTTTTAGCAAATACAATCCTAGCCGCTGTCAATACATTTACAATCAAATATTTCAAATTTTTATTGTATGTATCAGGTAAGATTCCCAATTAAAAAATCTCTGGTTTTAAATCTATATGTTTCTTTGTCATTTTTTCCAACCATATGCGAATTTTAGTCCAATATTTTCTAGTGTCCTCACAAGTCCACCACATATGGTAATATGAGCCAGGTATCTGATGACATTTCCAGCATTTTTCAGATTTATTCTTGAACATTCTTGCTATTCTTGTCGGGGGAAAATGCCACCTGTAAAACATCTTATACAGATTTTCTTTATATGCTGTTGACATTGTCATTTTATAATTTTGAGACCACAATTTTTGCCATTTCTCTAAATCAATCCCATATCCAAAATTCTTCCCCCAAACAATCATCATTTCTTTAACTTGTTCTTCTAGTTTAATTTCCAGTAAATAACCATATAATTTTTTAATCACTTTTTCATCAGTACCTGTCAAAATCTTATCTAAATCAGTCAATTTATCATAGAATCCCTCTGTTTTAGAATCTTTAACATACCTTGAATGTATTCACGCATATGAAAACCAATTCATCTTTATACCTTGTTCTTCTAGATTTTGCATCGTTTTAAGTTCACCCTTTTCATCCAATATTTCCCCATATCTAACTGTTTGTTCCTTCTTGTATGTTATAGGATAAGAAAAAGCTTCAATAGTTGATAACCAAACTGGAATTTTCAAATAACATTGTCTCTTAATTTTCTCCCAGTTTAACCATAAAGACTCCCGTATATAATGCCTTCTAAAATAGCCCTGTGATTTAGTTCCCTTATACCACAGAAAAGCATGCCAGCCCAGTAATAAATCATGTCCTTCTAGTGTCAACAATCTAGTCTTTCTTAATGTTATCCATTCTTTGGCCCACATCAAGTTTGCAGCTTGATAATACAACTCCCAATTAGGAAGGCCAAATCCTCCTCTAGTTCTAGCATCTTGTAAAAGTTTTAATTTTATTCTCGCTTTCTTACCTTGCCATATATACTTCAACACAATTTTATTTAAATCTTCAAAATAATCTTTGCCAAGCCTAATTGGTATTGTTTGGAACAAATATACAATTCTGGGTAAAATATTCATCTTGATTGTTGAAATTCTGCCTATTAATGACAGTTGTAGGTTTTCCCATTTCTTCAGATCAAATGCTATCTGCTGTTTGAGTTTAATATAATTGTTCTCTTTCAATGTAGTACATCTTGTCACGTTTGTTAAGTGAATCACTGTGGCTGTTTAAGTGGGTCACCCGGTTCTTAAGCAAATCTGGCTTCCCCATTGACATTGCTTGCCAGAAGGTCTCAAAAGGGGATCATGTGACCCCAGGATACAGCAGCCATCCTAAATAGGAACCAGTTATCAGGAATCTGAATAGAAATTGTGTGACTACGAGGATGCTGCAACAGTCATACGAGTGAAAAATGGTCGTGTCAGTTTTTTCAGTGCTGTTGTAACTTTGAATGGTCACTAAATGAACCGTTGTATGTCGAGGACAGCCTGTACCATAATCTCTGCTCACTGAGGCTTTAAGGTTTGTGGAGATGATTGAAAAGCTTAAAAAAAACCCCACCCTGTAACTCTGTTGTGTATCAGATGACTCTTCAGAGGCGATAAGTAGCTTTTCTTTGCTGTTGCCTTAATTAGATTGTGAGATTGCAAAAGTTAGTATTGCATATTTAAACTTGTGATCATTTGGTTTTTTTGTGTGGGGAATGTGACTTAATTCAATCACTAGGCTGGATGAGTGCCCAAATGTTTTCTATCTTGAAGAGTGGGGCTGCTGTGCTGTGGCATTTGGCTACATGCATGTGTGAATCCAGCTGGTATTAGGAAGGGCATCACACAACTAGCTATTTAGCCCAGTTCATCTGTCAACAGTCAGAAAAACAAAGATTAATATCTTATGTGAGACCAGCAAGGTTTCAACATTCCTGTGCCATTATAATTTTTTATTAAAGGGGCAGGCCCAGGGGTGGGATTCCAATTTTTTAACAACCGGTTCTGTGGGCGTGGCTTGGTGGTCATGTGACTGGCTGGGCGTGGCCAACTCAACATCACTCACATCGAGGCACACATCTCCTCGCCTGGCCTCTCATGACACTGGGGATGCTGCAACAGTCGTAAGTGTGAAAAACGGCCATAAGTCACTTTTTTCAGTGCCATTGTAACTTTGAATGGTCACTCCACACAAGCAAAGTACCAGCAAAGGAGGGGGGAAAAACTCCAGAGATGTTCCTGAGACAGGAAGTCTAGTCCTGCCAAGAATGTAGTAAGGGTTAACGGAGAGGCAGTTTCTGTAAGCAACACCAGAATGTTTCCTTCCTGCCTTCCTTACAGTAATTTCTCCTAACAACCAGTTCTCCAAACTGCTTAGAATGTTAACAACTGGTTCTAGGGAATAGGTGCGAACCTGTAGAATCCCACCCCTGGGCAGACCCCTCTCTTGGTTATCTGGTGGATGACACAGTGCTGAGCTCCACCTATTTCATGCAGCATGCAATCTAATTTTTAAAGTTGTCTACAAGCATCACTTCAAATCTTTGGCAAAAGTTATTTGTGTCACCCACAACAAGCACTGAATCAGAAAGAGAAAAGAAGGAGGTAGAAAAAAGAGGTGGTTTCTTTGTTTGAGAAATGAGCATGTGTGTATGTGTTACACTTTTTAAAGCAGTCATATAATATGAACATGGAATTATTATATGTGATGGAATTAACCTTTCTTTGTTCTGATTCTTTCATCAAGTATAAACTTGACGACTTTTTTAATTTCCAGGACAGAAAGTATACAACTAGAGTGGAAAAATCTATAACTTGTTTTTCCCCCCAATCTAATCATTCATTTATTTATAAATTTAGATCCCATCCTACTAGTGCCACTCAGAGTGGATCACCACAAATCTGTTGACGTTCCTGTGCCCAGTTCCTTCTTCGTAGATTATTGGAAATGCACTGGCAGTCTTATTGGGTCAGTTAAGATTTTTAATGCAAATAACAGTTTTCTTGGTGGCGAAAATGGATTTAGATCTAAATCCATTACTGGGCGGCTGTAAACTTGTGAGGGGACAATGCAAGTATAAAATAATGCTATAATCCCATTCTAATTCAGAGAAAGGTGATCAGTTAGGCATTTACGGTATATAACTTGAAGAAAGAAAAGACAAAGACCAGAAGAAGCACATGTTCATCACACAGTTAATTGCAAATTGGCACACAGTGCAAAAAGCAGCCTGCAGGTCCACACAAATTGCATTGTCACAGAAATGACACACGATTGCTCCACACCAAAACTCACAGTAATGAGCACGGGCAATTTCTCCATCTTCATTCTTGAGAAACAATTAAGGATGAATTGTATTCTGCAATTTAGTAAATGAATAGAATTGGTCATACAAGATTAATGGAGAGGCGGAATTACGTAGAATTGTTTGACTGCTGTCTTTCAGATTGCTTGAGGGCATTTCTACAACCATGAAATGATCCTCTTTTTCTCAGATTTGGAAAACAGTTCAGGTTTCTTAATCCCTAGGGAGCATCCTACTTTACAACGTGCAGGCATATAATTCCTTCTATGAACTCCCTATCTTTTTCAAATCTAGAACCATGGTCAGGGGTGGGATTCAAATTTCTGAACAACCGGTTCTGTGGGTGTGGCCTAATTTGTGGGTGTGGCTTGGTGGGCATGTGACTGGGTGGACATGGCTTGTATGTAAATGTAAATATTTATGTAAATATTGATTTTTTTAATAAAAAAAGAGCAACTTTTACCCAAAAGCAGGCAAGGCAGGCAGGCAGATTGAGTTGCTCAGAGAATTACAGATTCACTTAGAGATCTATCTTTCTGCAATTGGCTACCTGAGTCTGTCACATAAAATTTGCTTGCAAACAAACTCATAAAATTTGCTAGCAAGCAAACTCACAAAATTAACTCACAACACACCATGTATGTAAATATTGATTTTTTTTATTTAAAAAAGAGCAACTTTTACCCAAAAGCAGGCAAAGCAGGCAGGCAGATTGAGTTGCTCACAGAATCACAGATTCACTTAGATCTATCTATCTGCGATCGGCTATCTGAGTCTGCACTGAAAAGTAGAAGCTTCAGTCCTAAGGAAGGTTTGGCTCTGCTTTTAGATTAGCTAGAAAGCAAGAAATCCAAGGATTTCCTGCTTTCTAGCTAATCTAAATCTCCCAGCAGAGCAGAACAGATGATGGTCGGGGGAGGGGAGGGGAAGAAAAATAGCAACTTACCAAACCAGGCAGGTTGGATGTCTTGCATGCCAGGTAAAGGAGTAAGTGGGCAGGGAGGGGTGGGGCCGAACTGCAGACAGTCATAGCACACACGTGTGTGGCGTTTGCAATAAATCATCAGCTGTGCTGCCTGGACAGCTGGCAAGCACTGCGTGCGGGTGTGCAACTTTTGAAAATCCTCGTTTCCTGCTTTTCCAACCTCAGCTGCGCCACGCAAAGTAGCTGAGGAGGGAAAAGCAGGGAATAAAGGATAGCCTAGAGCCCGGGCAGGCGGGTGGGCCAAACACCGAACCAGTTCGGTATCAGCTGCTCTTTGTAGCTACCAGTTCTATAGAACCGGGCCGAACCGGTAGCACCCCACCCCTGGATGAGGTGTAAGGGCCCATAACTAAACATGCAAAGCTATGAACCCAGTTAAATTAAACTAGCTTGTTCTGAGCTAGAGCTTTAATCAGACACATGCTATTTCCATAGTTCTACAAGCAAATTTGGAAATTACTAAAGAAAGCACAGGCTGATATTCTTCGTCCTGTAATGTCTGCTTGGCTTGTATCCTAAACCTATAGAATGGAGTAGAGCTGGAAAGGACCTTGGAGGTCTTCTAGCAGCTCAAGCAGGAGACCCTATACCATTTCAGACAAATGGCTGTCCACTTGTCTCTTCTTAAAAACCTCCAGTGATGGAGCGCCCACGATTTCTGAAGGCAAGCTGTTCCACTGGCCTGTTAGGAAGTTTCTCCTTAATTCCAGGTTGCGTCTCTCGTTCATTAGTTTCCAACCATTGTTTCTTGTCCTGCCCTCAGGTGCTTTGGAGAATAATTTGACACCCTTTTCTTTGTGGCAATCCCTCAAATACTGGAATTCTGATATCATGTCACCCCCAGTCCTTCTTTTCTGTACACCAGCCAAACCCAAATCCTCCAACCATTCTTCATATGTTGTAGTCTCCAGTCCCCTAATCATCCTGGTTGCTCTTCTGTGAACTTTTTCCAAAGTCTCAACATCTTTTCTGTAGTATGGTGACCAAAATTGGTTGCAGTATTCCAGGTGTAGTCTTACTGGGGTTTTATAAAGTGGTACTAATATTTCACATGATCTTGATTCTATGCCTCTGTTTATAACAACCCAGGATTGTATTAGCTTTTTTGGCTGCTGCTGCTGCACACGGCTGGCTCATGTTCAAGTGATCATCCACTAGGACTCCAAGGTCCTCTTATTGTTTTTGAGCCAGGTCTAGCCTAATCTGTACTTATACCTTTGATTTTTCCTGCCTAAATACTGTATAAAACTTGGCTTTTTTCTAAATTAAAATTCATTTTGTTGGATAGGCCCATTGTTCAAGTTTGTCAAGATCTTTTTGGATCCTGAGCTTGTCTTCTGGGATGTTGGCTATTCCTGCCAGTTTAGTGTCATCTGCAAATTTGTTGAGTTCCCTTTCTATTCTCTTATCTAAGTCATTTATGAAGTTATTGAAGAGTACTGGGCCTAAGATGAAGCCTTGTGGTACTACTCAGCTTACTTCTCTCCATGTAGATGTGGTACCATTAAGGACTACTCATTGAGTACTATTTGTCAGCCAGCTACAAATCCATCTGGTGGTGATGCTGTCTATTTGACAAACAAGCTTAGCAAGTTTGTCAAATGCCTTACTGAAATCTAAGTATACTATGTCCACAGCATTTATCTGTCTACTAATTTAGTCACTTTATCAAAGAATGAAATAAGATTGGTTTGGCATGATCTGTTTTTAACAAACCCATGCTGCTACTAGTTACAACTGTCAGGATTCCAGCAGTTGCTGTTTTATAGTTTTTTAAAGTTATAGTTTTATACACTGCTCAAAAACATAAAGGGAACACTTAAACAACACAATGTAACTCCAAGTCAGTCACACTTTTGTGAAATCAAACTGTCCACTTAGGTAGCAACACTGATTGACAATCAATTTCACATGCTGTTGTGCAAATGGAATAGACAACAGGTGGAAAGCATAGGCAGTTAGCAAGACATCCCCAATAAAGGAGTGGTTCTGCAGGTGGTGACCACAGACCACTTCTCACTTCCATCATGCTTTCTGGGTGATGGTTTGGACACTTTTGAATGCTGGCGGTGCCAGTACATCAGGAGACGTGGAGGAGGCTGTAGGAGGGCAACAACCCAGCATCAGGACCGCTACCTCCGCCTTTGTGCAAGGAGGGACAGGAGGAGCACTGCCAGAGCACTGCAAAATGACCTCCAGCTACAAATGTGCATGTGGCTGCTCAAACGGTCAGAAACAGACTCCATGAGGGTGGTATGAGGGCCCGACGTCCACAGGTGGGGGTTGTGCTTACAGCCCAACACCGTGCAGGACGTTTGGCATTTGCCAGGGAACACCAAGATTGGCAAATTCGCCACTGGTGCCCTGTGCTCTTCACAGTTGAAAGTAGGTTCACACTGAGCACATGTGACAGACGTGACAGAGTTTGGAGACGCCGTGGAGAACGTTCTGCTGCCTGCAACATCCTCCAGCATGACCGGTTTGGCAGTGGATCGTAATGGAGTGGGGTGGCATTTCTTTAGGGGGCCACAGAGCCCTCCATGTGCTTGCCAGACTGACTGCCATTAGGTACCAAGATGAGATCCTCAGAGCACTGGTGGGATCATATGCTGGTGCGGCTGGCCCTGGGTTCCTCCTAATGCACGACAATGCTAGATCTCATTTGGCTGGAGTGTGTCAACAGTTTCTGCAAGATGAAGGCATTGATGCTATGGACTGGCCCGCCCGTTCCCCAGACCTGAATCCAATTGAGCACATCTGGGACATCATGTCTCGCTCCATCCACCAACGCCACGTTGCACCACAGACTGTCCAGGAGTTGGGGGATGCTTTAGTCCAGGTGTGGGAGGAGATCCCTCAGGAGACGATCCGCTATCTCATCAGGAGCATGCCCAGGCATTGTAGGGAGGTCATACAGGCACGTGGAGGCCACACACACTACTGAGCCTCATTTTGACATGTTTTAAGGACATCACATCAAAGTTGGATCAGCCTGTAGTGTTTTTTTCCACTTTAATTTTGCATGTAACTCCAAATCCAGACCTCCATGGGTTGCTAAATTTGATTTCCATTGATAATTTTTGTGTGATTTTGTTATCAGCACATTCAACTATGTAATGAACAAAGTATTTAATAAGAATATTTCATTCATTCAGATCTAGGATGTCTTATTTTTGTGTCCCCTTTATTTTTTTGAGCAGTGTAGTTGCCAATAACTTTATTTGCTCCTATTTGTTCACAGATCTGTTTTTTTATTATCATTTCCATGATCTTCCCAGGTATTGATAGTGGTTTGTTTAATTTTGGTGGGAGGAGGAGAGGGTATTGGAACGTATCCTACATCTAGCCATAGTGATCAATTAACCATTACTTTTGACTTGGGTTGTGTGAACTTTGCCAGCTATGCAATAAGCGTATTTTGACTCAGTGTATTTTGACTCTTTGGGATTGTGGTAACATGCAGACAACCACTCCTATTCATATACCTGCCCTTTGTGCCCCGATCAGAGTACACTTGAGGACCTCATGGCAGAGCAACAGAATGCAATTAATATTGCTAGTTTCTGGGCAAGTCCTGTTTAATTTGTATATATTTTAATCTTGTATTTTATATGTTTCTGACACGAATAAACAAACAAACAAATTCAATGTATCACTTTAGTCATTGTCATTTAAATGCAAACTCTCCAAATGGACTGGAATTGCAACTTCCAGAGTTTGCTGCTTGAGAATTCTGGGTGTTTCAGTCCCATCATGTAGGGTGGGTATTTGGTGGGCAAAATCTGGTATTATCCTATTGGTTTGCACTTGATTTAAAACAGTCTGAATATTCACATTTGATGTTGTATGTATCCGCTCAGGAATAAAACAATACAGATAGTCCTTGACTTATAAGAGTTCATTTAGTTACCATTCAAAGTTACAACAGCACTGAAAAAAGGGACTGATAACCATTTTTCACAATTACAACCATTGCAGCATCCCAACAATCACAGGATCAAAATTCAGACGCTTGGCAACTGACTCATATTTATGATGGTTGCGGTGTCCCGGGATCTCACATTTTGACCTTTTGCGACTGTCTGACAAGCAAAGTCAATGGGGAAGCGAGATTCACTTAACAACTGTGTTACTAACTTAACAACTGCAGTGATTCACTGAACAAGAGCCGTGGTGGCACAGTGGTTAGAATGCAGTACTGCAGGCTACTTCTGCTGGCTGCTGGCTGCCTGCAATTTGGCAGCTCGAATCTCACCAGGCTCAAGGTTGACTCAGCCTTCCGTCCTTCCAAGGTCATTAAAATGAGGACCCAGATATTGTTAGGGGCAAGAGGCTGACTCTGTAAACTGCTTAGAGAGGGCTGAAAAGCACTGTGAAGCAGTACATAAGTCTAAATGCTATTACTATTGTTAACTGTGGCAAGAAAGTTAGTAAAACTGGGCAAAACTCATTTAACACATGTCTCACTTAGCAACATAAATTTTGAGCTCAGTGTGGTCGTAAGCCAAGGACTACCTGTAGAATTCAGGTAAGTTATTTCCAGTGAAAATGTGCTTGGATGCTAGCATTCTTTGGCGGAATTAAATATTAATCATCGTGATTTATTTCCTTAAGCATTTATTTTTGCTTTTCACTTAGTATTTTGTAATACTTTCTGCCTATGCCCCCTACGGTGATAGCCATCCCGATTCTCTCTTAATAAGAATACCATTGGTACTCTCAAGATTTCAACTACTCCGAAGCAAAACAAGATAGAAAATTTTAAAAAGTGACGATGATACCCTGAGACAAGCAATCAGTATTTCTACTGTGCAACAGTTGGGGTTTTGTTTATGGAATTTCTGTGCTAAACTGTGTGCTTGTCAGTGGCTGTTACTTGACTTACAACCATTCATTGGGTTGCTATTCGAACTTACAATAGCACTGGAAAAAGTGACTTGCAACTAGTCCTAGACTGTCACAACATCTTCAAATGATCAGAATTTGGGCATTTGGCAACTGGCATCTTTTTATGATGGTTGCAGCATCCTGGGATCCTGGGATCACTGCAACATTCCCAGCTGGCTTCCAACAAGCAAAATCGATGGGGAGAAGCTGGATTTCCTTAGCAACTGCAGTGATTTGCTTAACTATGGCAAAAAATATTATAAAATTGGGCACTGAACAATCATAAGTCAAGGACTACCTCTACATGGATAGTTAGATAGAATCGTCGTTACATTTTACATTTGTGAATTGTCCTTCATCAAAATTCAGACATAATTCCAAATGATTTGCAACATGATTTTAAAAAACAATCTGTTGATAAAATACATGTTGGACAGGCTCGGTGTAATCAATGGATGAAACTAATATCTGTCATGTCTAACTTCAGTCTCATTCATTTAAGTGGAATTGGGTCAATTCCTAGATATCACTCTGATGAAAAAGAGAAGGAACTGTGGAGGATGGGTATTGCCTTTGTAGGCTTGGTACACCTCCCATCAGAATCCAGTTGTCCACCATTAAAACAACACCCTGGATCCTCTCTAATAAACTAACAATTATCAGGTTGTCTAAGATTCTCCCTAGGAGGCAGCTAGTGAAGAACAGCTTCATGCTTTTGGTCTTAAATGTGACATTCACATGGTTTTAATCCGATGGTTTTCCTACTGGTTGGAATTGTGGCATGAGGAAAAGACAGCTGTTAGGGGTTGTTGACAGGAGAGCATCTGAGGTCACTGGCTAATGTATACCACTCTGAGAATTGGAAAAGGTTATAGAATGATATTTCCAAAAGCTCACTGTCCCACAATAGAACAGGATTAATTAGTTTAACAATCCCTGAGAGAAGGGGGGGCACTTTTAAAGCCTCTTAGTTGTGACAAAAATAAAGGTATTAATGCAAAAGCCAGATGTTAAAGGTAGTGTTGGAAGAGTTTTCAGATAAAAACCAATTTCGTTCAGAAGATAAAGTAACTGGAAAAGACATGTTAAAATGTTAAATTCCTTTGAGCTTTGAAAGTTTCTTGATGATCCAATATAAATAAATATTCAGATCTAAAAGCAGAAGCTGCCCAACATATTAAGCATAGAAGGTGAGCTCAGACCAAATATTCATCTACTCCCAACATTTTTGGTCTATTCACACAGTCCATAAAATCAGAATGTGTGTTTTCCCCCCAAGTTTAAGCTGTTGTATAAATCCAGGAAGGGAGGGGGAGAAAGTTTATAGGGACTCCTCAACTAATGTCCACAACTGGGACCAGAATTTCCATTGATGAGCAATGTGATTATTAAATCACTCTCAATTTTAGAGAACTTTTTTGCTATGGTTGGTATTGTTGAGTGAATCACATGGTCATTAAGCGAATCCAGCTCCTACATTGACTTTGCTTGTCAGAAGCTGGCTGGGAAGTTGCAGATGGTAATGCTGGTTGCCAAGCATCCAAATTTTGATCACATGACCATGGGGATACTGCAGCGGTCATAAGTGCAAGGACCATTCATAATTTTTTTCAATGCTGCTGTAACTTTGAACGGCCACTAAATGAATGATTGTAAATCAAGGACTGCCTGTATTATGATTTTAGTCTTGGACAAGAGAACTCAGAAAGTGAAGGCTGAGGACTTCTCTTGATATGGGCTCTGTCTTCTTGAATGCTCAGTCTTGTTTCCTGATTTATAACCATTGATAGCCATTGGGTGAAATCATCTATAGGGTTGCATTTATGAATATCAGGAACAACATGCTGTGTTCCACTTATCTAGGAAGTCTAGAAAAGCTGTGGTATGATTTAACAGATCTGGAAGCAGTTAAGAGATGGATTAAACTAATGCAATGAAATTTAATTCAGAGAGAGAATCTGATGAAAGGGTCCTGCTTACATGTGGAAAGGTACATTGGGAAATCAGGAACCCCTTTGATTCCAGCTGGTTGTGACCTGAATCACAAGCTTAAGTGCTTATGACTGAATTTGCTCTTTTCTTTTTCTTCCCCATCACCTTCTCCTTGTCTGCCACATCTGTTAGGGTGTGAACATGGACTAGGGGTATTTGTAAAAGTGTTAACTAGACAGTAGGATAAAAATAGTTTAAATATTAGCGTGCTAATCAAATGAGTGCAAAGCCATACCCTTTTTCTTTTTTTAAAAAAAAAAAGATGGATTAGGAATTTTGCAATGAGCATGTCAATGAAATTCTCCTGCCATGCAGTCATTAATCAATCTCTTTTTCCTTCTCCTTCTTCAGGGGGGCTTTTTCCGTGGTGCGACGCTGTGTCAAACTTTGCACTGGACATGAATACGCAGCCAAGATTATCAACACCAAGAAGCTCTCAGCAAGAGGTAGGGTTGGTTTCCTTCTTTCTGCAGAATGGCTGTGCTTTCCATATTTCTGCTCTAGGAGAATTCTGTTGTTTTGGTTCCCAGAGCTGCTGCCATGTTTAAAGAGACACATTCAACATGTGGAATGATGAGAAAATAGATTGGTAGTTCTGGCAAACAAGGCACAGCTGCCAGGGATAACAAGTGCAGAAATTACTGCTTATCAACAGGAGAAAATGGAAAGGCTCTTGAAAAATCAATAGTTCTTTCCACACATTATTTTCAAAAGTAGTTTGCATCCCTTTCTTTCCTTCAGTTACTAGGGAAAGGACCATTTCCAACCTTCCCTTTTGCCCTTGGAGTCTTGAAATTTATGATGAGCTCAAAGGGGTTGGATATTCATATTTTATAGAGTGGAATGAACTAGTTGGCAGTGGAAATTTATGTGTGAAAAGGAATGTCTATGGGAATAATGAAGACAAAATGAAAGAAATTGAGTTTGCTGAAGATACGGTATTGTGAGCAATTGACCTGGGCCTTGTGACAGTAGAGCCAGGCAGTAGGTAAAGATGAGAGTCATTAAGGCATGAAATACTAATTTTAGGAATCTTTTAAGCAGCAATGAGGGTGAGAAAGTTCATTTTACCCTGTACTTGGTTTATACATCACTTTTAGTTCTTTTCTGACAGGAAGCGCATCATACCAGATTTTCAGAATTTCACATAAGAATCTGTTCTAGTCCCATTTGGAAATACAGAGATGGTGACTCAATGTTTGGGCCTAAGAACCAAGAAGGACATGTGGAATTAATTCTGAACAGTTTCTTTTATTGTTCCTCAACTATACTGTGGTGCAGTACATGTGAAAAATGTCTTGATGAATCCCAAACTGAATGTGAGCCAGCAAAAGATGATGGCAAAAGAGCAAAACAGTCCTAGGCTGCAACAGCTAAAGTGTAAAACCAAAGTCAAGAGAAGTTGTTGTTCCTCTCTATTCTCAGTTAGTTACATTACACATAGAATTTAGGCAGGCTGGCGGGGGAATCCTGGAAGTTGAAGTCCACACAACTTAAAAGTTATTGAGGTTGAGAAATACTGGATTAAACATTGGGAAGAACTTCTTGCTAGTAAGTGCTGACAGTAAATGTGAAATAGATTGCCCATGGTGCAGTTTCTTCCCCTTCACTGGAGGTTTTCAAACAGGGATTGGATAATCCTCTATTGGGGATGCTAGGGTGAATTTTGCAGCGTTCGGGGGATTGGATTTGATGACCTCTTATCTTCCTTCCAACTCTATGATTCTGTGATCAAATCCATAGGAGACGATAAAAGTTCTTTATATGAAGTGGAAGATCCCACTTAGGTGCCTCTGTTCAGGGTAAGAGGGACTGATAGATAAGGTTTAACATTCTGCTTGGTTCAACTCCCTCTTTCCAGATTATGGTGGCATCTCTGTGCCCATTTCCACACGAATAGCTAGCATTTCCTATAATTTAATTTTCAAGCCATAAGGTAGGACCCCAGAGGAAAACATGACTTGCTTTTTAATGATGATTGCTTAAAGATAAATTCCAGGCACAGCTTAGGCAGGGTAACTAACTTACTAATTGGATTACTGTAGTAAAGTTTAGATGCAAAAGAGAGGCTGAGGTTGAGATATTGGAGTTTAGAGAGAAGCTGATTAATGACAGTACTGAAGTGTTTAAAAGATGCTTATGATTATGAGTAGATTAACTAACTGTATGTGAGGCTGTGGAGAATGGTACAGGAGCTGCACAGGGTTTGTAAGTAGTAATTATCAAAAGGTATTTTTGGTCAGACTATGAAGTAGCTGTAAAAGGCTGATAGGTAAAATATTGGAAGCAACTTAAGTTAAAGTAGAAGTGTGGGAATTGACAGTTAAATTTGCATTGCATTTACATCCATGCAGGCCTGTTTAGGATCAGCCAGTGTTTCATTCCTCTTATGGGAATCTGAATCTGTTAAGCTCTACAGATTACCTCAGACCAGGCGGACAGAAATGCAGCTTTACACAAATATTTCTACACTGCCTATAAATGGATATGTTGTACATGGGAAAGAAGAAAAGCAGTAGATGCTGAGATATAAGGTGATTTTGATTTTGCCCAGAACAAATACATCTATTGCTAGATTTAAGCTATGGTTTGTGCCTAAATGTTGATTGTCCAGTAAATCACCTTTATACCTGATTAATCACAGCATCTGAATTCTACCATAGCTTTTCTTGTTCAGACCAACATCCATATTCCATTTTTGTTCTCACCTTGCTGAAGACTTGTGTTAGAATTCATTTAGGTAGCTGTGGAGGCCCCTGTTAAACCCAGTTTATATTCCTGGGTTTGGGTTTGAACTGTTTAGAATTTTATATTCCTGTAGTAGTTATAGACCAAAGGAGCAGTAGGAAGTTAGTTAAGTGCATCAGGTTAAGGGAATAGCAGTAAATTAATGGAGAGCAAAGCAAGGGGGAGGGGGAATGATGATGATGATGATGATAATGATGGGAGCAAGAGGAAAAGGATGTGGAATAGTGAGTACAAAATGGCTTCCTATATGACACTTGTAGACAGCATCATCTAATTGTGATTGCTAGGGTTCAAAATTTTGCAACTCTCTAAACTGGTCACTTAACAGGAAATTAATAATTTAAGATTGGAATGTTTTCTGATAATCTAGAGATTTACCATTAATACAGTGTAGGAGGCAGTTTGAAAGAACATGCATGATTTGTTTACTCTCTGAATATATACATAGAGGGTTTGTTGTGAAGGCATGTTGTGAAGTCTGCCTTCCATCACCTTTGAGAATAAGGAGACCAACCTCATCCAATGTCAATGCTTTCTGAGAGTCTTGTAGGGAATTATACAATATGTTATTCCCCAAAAGATATAGGAGTTCTGGTAAGGCCTCCCTATTTTATAGCCCCCATCATTTTTAAATTGAAATAAAAAACCCAATTCATTAACATTGGCTTTCCCCCTAAAACCAGCTTGAATAAACTGTGGGTCGAGAGTCAGCAGTGAGCCCAAAGAGAAGAGAATTACCAGCCTGGTGAGCAGGGCTGGGAACTCAAATGTTCAGTTCAGCCAAGGTTCCAACCAGTAAAGTATCATTTGGGCCTCCAGTGAGGCACAACCAAGCTCTAGCTGGAAGAAAATGTTTGGAATTAAATAATTAGTATTTTAAATAGCTTTTCTATGTTCTTCCTGTGAAGATGCATTAAGTAGGGTCCTCTGTCCAGAAAAGTAAAATAAATTGATTGCGTATCTATGAAGATTCTCAATCAACAGGGTCATAGTTATCCCAAAGAGGCTTTTCAAAAGGCAACTGGACTTTCTTGGGGTTTTTAAAAAAGTTTTGCTTCTCATCCAAGAAGCTTCTTCAGTTCTTCATCTGTTGCTTTTTTTCCAATCCTGTAATTCAAACCTCTTTTTTCTCCCTCTCCCTGCAAACCAAAAGAGCGACTTGGAATTCCTTAGGAGATATGGGATTTTCTTTGTAACATTGAAGCTGTTAACTTTATTTTCAGCTTTATGGAAATTTCAGTAGCTCAGCAAAGCAAGAAAAAACCCTACAGCTAATTTATTCATTTCATTCTTAATGACAGACATGTCAAGCTCATCCCAATCTCACAGAGTTCTGAAGACGCTTCTTGGATGATAAGCATGATGTTTTCAAAGAAATAAAAAATTCAAGAAAATCCAGTTGCCTTTTGGAAAAGCACCTTTGGGGAAACTAATTGCATCCATTTTTTTAAAAAAATGTGCCATTCAATTAGCAAGAATTTCATAGACTCTCAATTCCTAATTTATGTTCTTAAGCCACATTGCTGGCTGGATCCCTAACTTGGATTTGGTGGACTTCAATTATTATTATTTTTGTATCTGTGTATGGGGATGGAGAATTGGGGCAGAGAAGAAATAGATGTGTGATTCTATGGGATTGGGATGAGCTTGAAGTGTCTGTCTTTAAGAATAACACAAATAAATGAGCTATAGGACTTTCTTGCTTTGCAGAGCTACTGAAACTTCACAACAGGTCAATAACTTCTGTTACAAAGAAAGCCCCATAATTCCTCAGGAAGTCTAAGTTGATCTTTTAGGTTGGGAGGATGGGAAAAAAAGAGATTTAAATAACAGGATTGGAAAAACAGCAATAGACCAGTCAGTGTTTGGGCTAAGTTCAAATATAATGTGCATAATAATAACCTCGCCACCAAGAAAATTTTTGCCTTTTAAGAGCTTTTCTTGGGGCTCCCGTGAATTACAGTAGCTACAAAGATTGAGAAAAAAGCTACATGCAAATATGAATATGTAATTTCATCATAGGAACATTTCAACTGTGGCTTAAATTAATAAATTTGAAATACAAGCACGTGATTGACATCTAGATGGTCACTTTAGGACCGTGATGGCGAACCTATGGCATGCGTGCCGGAAGTGGCACCCAGACCCACTTCTGCTGGCTCGTGAGATGTCGCCTGGCAGAGCCCCACCGCGCATGCGTGTGCGCCGCCTGCCTGACAGCTGATTGTCGGGTATCTGGCACACATGCGTGGGGATTAAGGGAGCTGCGGGCACATGAGCAGAGACACAGGGCGCATGAGGTCCTCGTGCACATGTGCAGAGATGCATGGCATGCACAGGAGGATCGTGGGCACATGCACAGAGACGCATGGTGTGTGGGGGATCGCATGTGCATGCACAGAGATGCGTGGTGCATGGGGTTGGGGCGTAGGCGCATTGCCATGCGCATTGCCTTAATTTTCGGCATGGGAGCCCAAAAAGGTTAGCCACCACTACTCTAGGACAAGAAATGCTTAGACCAATATCGCTTTTGCATCAAGTAAGGCCCCCATATATTTTTCTGATGTACAGTACACCCTCTTGCCTCATTTATATATTTTGTATTCAGATTCATTTTGTTAAACTTTCTCACCATTTGGAGCACAGAGCTTTTAACCTGCCAGTTGGGACTCAGTTTTGTCTCCTTAAGATGCTAACTGGTTTCTTATTATAACTCTGCTTTCAGTTATGCTTTAATTGTCTTTCTGTGTTTTAATCCTATAAGCTGCCTTGCAAAGAAAGCAGGATGAAAATGATAAATCTTTTTTAAAGTGTCAAATTCCAATGAAAAAAACTTACTGAGGAAAAAAAAATGGAAATCTGGAAATTATTAGCTGTGCATTTTTTTTTAAAAGTTAGGTTGGCTAGTTGAAAAGGGGCTGATGATGAAGATTATGATGTTTGATAGCTTCACTTATAAGTTTGCTTCTTTAAAAAAGTTAATCTTATTTTTGTCCTTGTGAGCTTATGGATTTATTCAGTATAGATTAGTAAATAGTAGCTGGGAGAATGAATAACCTGAGCATCCACAACATTTATTTAATTTAATTTATGTGCCACCCATCTCATTATCCAGAGTAAAACTTACAATTATAAAAATTACAAAAATTCACAAAGAACAAACAGGAGTGATGAATTTTATGGAGCGTTTCTATTTAAGTGAACATTAAATAAAACATCTAAAGACAAGGTGCATTTTAAATTTTCTCACGATTTTCTCACAATTTCAAGGGCTAATCATAGATCAACTTTTGGCCTATCACCAAAATTAAAGAAAAAAAATGTCCATAGCTTTTACACAGATTGACTGGGTTCACACATTGTATCACTCTGTAACCTGATTTGAGTTAGCCATTATGGTTTAGACCAGGGGTGGGCAAACTTTTTGGCTCGGGGGCCTCATTGACTTTTAAAATTTGACAGACGGGCCACCACCTGGTATCGAAATGCCTGTCATTACAAGTCAAAATCAAATGAATGCAATCATTCAATCATTCACATCAAACCTTAATTCTGTACCAATCTTCGGCGGGCCGGATTAAAAAGACCAATGGGCCGGATATGGCCCGCGGGCCGTAGTTTGCCCACCCCTGGTTTACACTGTGCCAGACAAATATAGGTTGTTTGGTATATATCATTACCAGTACCATTTTTACACAGTAAACTAATCACCTTCAACAAGATGTACATTGACATTTTCAAAATCCTCCTGGGAAATTTGCCTGGGTGATTTGCTAATCAATTTCAGACTCTTCCCTCCCTCCCATCAGCCTCTCTGCCCTTTAAATTTCCCAGTCAGTTTAACAACTAGGTTAAAAAGCTGGAGAATCTCCTTAAAGGTTCATTCTTTTTTTTCCTCTTGAATGTGGGATTCCAAATTCTGGGCCTTCAAAGGAAACAGTGGAGTACGCAGTTGAAATTAGCAAGTGGTGTCAAGTTTTGCCTGTCTTCTTTAGAAAAAAGATGAAAGTCAATAGCTTGTGCATGAATTCAGACTGATTTCGGCATGGTGATTTTCTTTTAAAATTTTTCCCCAATCTCCGCTCTCTGGAACCTCATAGCTGCACCCTTTAGATACTTTCTCAGAAATAAACATACAGCATCTGTTTTCGAGGCGATTTCTGTGTGTAAATTCGAAGAACCTTTGGAAGATGAGAAATGTCAGAGCTTGCAGAATACAAAATACCTTTGCAACTGCCAAGTCTGGACAAGCAGTGAAGGAAGGATGTCCCCAGTATGTTATCCACCTCCTCCCCTTCCCTCTCATTTATATTTGCTGAGCATTTTCTTGGAATTAGGAAAGTGTAACAGGAAAAACCATGGCAAAAGGCAGGGTATGTAAAACTGACTAATTATATGAGGAGTCCCTAGCTATTGTATTTTATTTTTATTTATTTATTTTGTCAAGCAATTATAAGATAACAGGTATAAGTATAAACATAGTTATGGATACATATAAGAAAAATAATAAACAATAAGACAGGGACGGTAGGCACGTTGGTGCGCTTATGCACACCCTCTACAAACCTCTTAGGAAAGGGGTGAGGTCAATAGTAGACAGTTTAAGGTTAAAGTTTTTGGGGTTTGGGGAAGAAACCACAGAGTCAGGTAGAGTATTCCAGATATTGACTGTTGCTGAAGTCGTATTTCCTGCAATCAAGTTTGGTTCGGTTTACCTTGAGTTTGTATCTATTGTGTGCTCTTGTATTGTTATGGTTGAAGCTGAAGTATTCATTGACAGGTAGGACATTGCAATGTATGATTTTATATACTATACTTAGATCGGACCGAAGGCAGCGTAGTTCTAGGTTTTCTAGGTCTAGAATTTCAAGTCTGGTGGCATAAGGTATTCTGCAACGAGTAGAGGAGTGGAGAACTCTTCTTGTGAAATATTTCTGGACTTTCTCAACTGTATTAATATCAGATACGTAATGCGGGTTCCAGACTGATGAGCTGTATTCAAGTATTGGTCTAGCAAATGTTTGTATGCTCTCATTAGTAGTGTGATATTACCAGAGAAAAAGCTATGTAGGATTAGGTTAACAACTCTTAATGCCTTTTTGGCTATGTAGTTACAGTGGGCTCTAGCACTTAGATCATTAGAGATGAGAACTCCAAGATCCTTGACAATTTGGATCATCAACAAGGTCTTGACTATTCAGCTTGTATTTTATTTTCTGATTTATTTATTTTTGCCAATATGTAAGACAGAGCATTTATTTGTTGAGATTTAAAGTTGCCATTTGTTTGACCATTCTGATACATAGTCGAGGTCTTTTTGAAGGGTAGCAGTATTGTCTGTGGTGTTGAATAGCTTTACCTCATCAGCGAAGAGAACACAGTTGCTCTTAATGTGATCACAGAGGTCATTTATGTAGAGTATGAAGAGAGTTGGTCATAGACCAACCCTGGGGGACACCACTGTTGACAGGTACAGAATTTGATAGGACGCTTCCAATTTTGACCATTTGTTGTCTGTTTGACTGGAATGCTTCTATCCAGTGATGCAGTTGTCCAGAGATACCATAAGATTTTAGTTTTAGGAGTAGTTTGTCATTGACCACTGAATCAAAGGCTTTACAGAAGTCTATGTAGATTGCATCTATTGCTTTGCCCTGATCGAGCTGTGTAGTCCATATGTTTCTGCAGTGTAAGAGTTGCAGATTACAAGATAGTTTTTTCCTGAAACCAAATTGTTTATTAGAGAGTAGGTTGTTTGTCTCTAAGTGGAGGATAATGGATTGGTTAATAATTGATTCCATGACTTTACAGATGACACAGCATAAAGACATTGGTCTGTACTTTTCAACTAGGCTGGGGGTCTCCCTTTTTGAAGATGGGGATGACTGTGGCTTGAGACCATAGTTTGGCAAGGAGCTGGTCCTGAAAGATTTTTCAAAGATTATGCTTAGAGGTTCTGCTATGGCAGTGGATAGCTTTTTTAAGAAGTAGGCACATATTCCATCCAGTCCAATAGATAGAGATGGTTTTAGATTGCATAGTGTTTTTTCAACGTTGTCTTCTGTGAAATCGATATGTATTGGATCATTGTAGTCATCTGTGGTTCAACTAGGAAATACTGGGCATGATCCATTGCTGTTTATAAATACTGAGCCAAAGAATGTATTAAACAGTTTGGCTTTAATGGTGTTGTCATTGCAGTCTTTACCATTTGGTCCTTTCAGGGGTGGGATGGACCTTGAATCTTTTCGTTTGTTGTTTACATCTGGGAAAGGTCCTAGATCAGAGGTGGACAACCTATGGTAAATTTAAGACCCATAGACTTCATGCTGGCTCAGGAGTTCTGGGATTTGAAGTCCCAAGGACGTAAATTAATGAAAAAGACAGGGGTGACATGATAGCAGTATTCCAATATCTAAAGGGTTGCCATAAAGATTCTTCAAAGCATCTGAAGACAGGACAAGAAGCAATGGATGGAAACTAATCAAGCAGAGATCCAACTTAGAACTAAGGAGGAATTTCCTTACAGAACAATTAATCAGTGGAACAACTTGACTCCAGAAGTTCTGGGTGCTCCAACACTGGAAGTTTAAAAAAAAAATTAGACAACCATTTTGTGTGAAATGATAAAGGTTTTCCTGCCTGAGCAGGGGGTTGGACTAGAAGATCTCCAAGGTCCCTTCTAATTCTGTTATAGATTTATTGCTATTCCTGGACACTCAGTTGGTTTTTGTAAACAGAAGAAACGGTTCTTAGCTGAAGTGAATACATCAGCTCCTCTGTTCCTAGGAGAGAGTTGAAGTCCACACATCTTAAAATTAACAAGGTTGAGAAACACTGTTGAAATACAGTCCTCCTTGATGAGAAGTTGGAATGCTACAAAATGTGACTGCATTATTGCCTTGGCTTCCAGACCTCTGCCATTTAGGTTAGGGTGCCATCCCCTAAATAACACAAGCCTACATTACATTAACATATGTCTTCACTGATAGTTTTCTTCTAAGCATCCATTATATCAGAATAGAATAGAAAGTAAAATATGTTTCCAGTGATAGATTTCTCATCTATCACTGGAAACATATTTTACTTTCTATTCTCCATGTCCTCTCTTGTCAATTGCTACTTGATGGTGAATCAGAGATGGGTCTTCTCTGAAATAACATCTGTGCTGTGTAGAATGACCTCCCATCTGCTTTGGACCACCATGGATGGTGATAAGAGTTGCTTAAAAACCCAGCTTTTAATGCCAATTTTCTCTGGCCTCCACATCTTCTTTGCAGTTCCTTGCAGTGATTTTTTTGTTCTTGCTCTATTCTGTTGTCCCGTCCCCCTTATTATATCCTGGAATAATTTTAAAGCTATTGTAAATCATACTAATGAGAAGCGACCTGGAAAGATTTTTAATAAATAAATAAACCTCATCTCTTCTTTAAACATTGATTGCACAATAAAAGCCTTCTTTGGATATGTCCTAAATAAATTCTGTGGTACAAATAAAATTATCCTTGATGATTAAAGAATATTTCCAGCACTGAAAGAGTCTGTTTGAATATTGTGTGGATCTTTACCAGAGGTTCTTTTCTTTTTTCTGAAACTTGGGTTTAAAATATTTTGAGAAAATGTAATTTTTTATTTATCAAATTTCTGCACCATCCTTCTCTCTCAAAGAGGGACTCTGTTGGTTTCATTCATTGTATTGCTTAGCAGGAAACCCTAGTATAATGTGAAAGCATTTGAAAGGAAAAAGCAATGTTCTAGCAAACCCTTTCAAAACAGCAAGTGGGATCATCCTGCTAATTACAGGCCAATTAGCAAGTTTATTGATTCTCTTCAAAACTGTTGGAGAAGAAACTGATACAATGTTCAGGCAATTTAAAATGTACATAAAGAACACACAACTTATATATTGTTATATAATAATCAATAACAAGGTCCGGGCAAAAGTATTTTTGGAAAAAACTGATTTCATCAAATCATTCTGATTATACATACAGTTATTTCTCGACTTATAAAATGTCATTTAATGACCATTTGAAGTTACAATGGCATTGAAAAAAGTGGCTTATGACCATTGCAGCACCCCCATGGTCATGTGATCAAAATCCAGGCTCTTGGCAACTGACTCATATTTATGACGGTTGCAGTGCCCCAAGGTCAGGTGTGCATTTTTTGTGATCTTCTGACAAACAAAGTCAATGGGGAAACCATATTACTAACTTAAAAAACACAGTGATTCTCTTAACAAGCTTGACATGAAAGGTTGTGAAATAGGGCAAAACTCACTTAACAAATGTCTCACTTAGCAATGAAGTTTGGGCTCGGTTGTGGCTGTAAGTCGAGGACTACTTGTATATGAATGGATAACCAAATACATAAGAAGCACAAAGAAAGACGGTAGTTGAGGGGATTTTTATGGTAGTACTGACTTCAAGTTTCATTTTAGTGATTAGGCCTTCAAGATAAGACAGGAATCAATGTTCTCCAGGCTATACAGAGCCTACCTACCCCAAGGGGCTGTTGTTGAAAAATAGGAGGAGAGAGAATAAACTTGTGTGGGGCCTTGAAGAAAAGCCAGCCCAGAAATAAATGGGTCACCTGACTTCCAGAATGATCAAAAGAAAGCCAAATATCCATTGGAAGAATAAGTTTAAAAAGTTAAACCCTGGTATCCATCTTAACACCTGCTTGACTCAGAATAACAGAGTTGAAAGGGACCTTGAAGGTCTTCTAGTCCAACCACCTACTGATGCAGGAGACCCTATATTATTCTGGACAAATGGATGTCCAATTTCTTCTTTAAAACCTCCAGTGATGGAGCGACTACAACTTCTGGAGGCAAGCTGTTCCACTGATTAATTGTTCTAATTGTCAGGAAATTTCTCCTTAGTTCTAGATTGCTTCTCTCCCTGATTAGTTTCCATCTATTGCTTCTGGTCCTGCCTTCAGGTACTCCATCAGTCAGTCAATCTTTATTTCATTTAATGGTGATCAGACTGTCCTTTTTATCATTTCTGAGTCCTGTATACAGCAGGAGGCGCATCTGCTGGGTGTATATGGTGTCATTCTTGTCTGCAGTAAAATATCTAATCCAGTCTTATGCCTACTGTGGAAGGCTTCTACTGATTAATCCAATTCTTAAACCAGGGGGTGAGTGACTGAAGATCTGAGGCTTTTAGTCATGCCTGTATGAAGCCTAACACAGAAATGGGTATCTTTCAAGATTTTAAATAGGAACTTTCACATTGATGCTCTTTTCTCTTAAGATTTGAACACTTGGTTTGTTTTTCTCAATCCAGGTCTTACATCCTAAAGTTCAGAGGCATTTCTAACCCAGTTTTATACACCCTCTCACAATTACACCTTGAAAGATTATTTGAATCGTTGTCTCTTCCTGAATTTGGAGGACTCTTTCCCCCACTTGATTTTTATGAAAAAACAGCATGATTTTGTTCAATTAATACTTTATTGTTTTATTTCTTTTCCCTGCTTCTGATTCCATTGCAAATGCAAGTCCATGGGATGAGAACAGACTACTATCCTGTTGTCCCAACTTAGCACAGAAATATGTGAAAGTGATATGTTAGGTAATAGTGTATAGTAATAATAATAAACTTTATTATGGCTTATGCTCAAAATTAGAAGCTGTATCAACATTTAGTAATGTTCAGATATCATTCCTGCTTGTATATAATCTTGCAATATAACCTCTATATAAACCTGCAATCAGAAGGTGAACTGAGGTGAAGTTGAACTGAAATAAATGGCAGAGGTTGAATTGTAGAATGAATTTAATAGTAATAAATCTTTTCACTTGATTAAAAAATTTTAATGAGAAATTTCAAGACAAATATTCCTGCAGTGTACAAGAAGAGATGTGTCATTATAGTTTTCTAAAGGTGCAGGTTGTCCTCAACTTATGACCACAATTGAGCCTGAAATTTCTGTTGCTAAGTGAGACATTTATTAAGTGAATTTTGCCCCATTTTATGATTTTTCTTGCCATGGTTGTTAAGTGAATCACTGCAGTTGATAAGTGAGTAACATGGTTGTTAAGCTTCCCCATCGCTCATCTAATGGTTGCAAAAGAGGACACAACAACGGTCATAAATATGAACCAGTTGCCAAGCATCTGAATTTTGGTGATGTGATCATGGATATGCTATACAAAGGTTATAAGTGTGAAAAATTGTCATAAGTCACTTTTTTCAATGCTGTTTTAAATTTGAATGGTCACTAAATAAACTGTTGTAAGTCAAGGACTATCTGTATGTGAGATTGGTTTCTTCTCGCATTATAGTAACCACCAACTATAGTTAATGTGCTGTGTGCTTCAAGCTAATTGATCATACATAATATGATAAAACAAGCACCTTTTAAGCAGAATACTCGAAATAATCTGAACAATGAGATTTGTTATTACCATGTTTCTCATATAATAAGGGTCTTTTTTTTTTCCCAGCCCCGAAAAAATGGCTAGGCCGTCTTTTCGGGGGTGACTTAATTCCCCCCCCCTTGCATCTTCGGGCAGGCGGCGACGGCTTGGATGTTGACCTCGGCGTTGGTGGGGCACTTCGTATCGGGGTCAACGCAGGCAGCACCATATCCGGGTGTGCAAAAAAAGTACTTCCTAATGGCAAGCCCCCCCCACCATTCCCTCCATTTCGCATGTTTTAATATAGGTATTAATTTGGGGGGAGGGGCTTAATTTCATTTCATGCCTATAAAACATGCTGGGACTTCCTATTGGGGGAGGGCGTATTGTTGGAGAAACAGGGTATCTATATGTATTTTTTGAGAGGCGTTACAGCTTATATACCAGAGTCTTGATTCAGTTTCTTGCAAAATGCCAAGGATCTCCCTGAATTAGAGATTTGATCAGCAAATACCAAGAATACCACATGGCAGCAAAGAGACTTTTTTGTCCAGAGTTTTGCAATTCTGATATGGTCACCTTGATCTGAATTACTGCTGAAGACGAGCGAGAGAAGTTTTTGGTTGAGCTAGTATTCCAAGGAGTTAGAAGGCTGACATCCCATCAATATTACAGCTGCTGCTCTCAATTCCCAGTTGTACAATTTAAAATACTGGTGATTTCCTTGAAAATTACAAGACTGGCTGGTTGACTTTGGGGCCGTCACTCTTAAAACCAATCCATCTCACAGGGTTGTTGTGGAGAAAAGAAGAGGAAGAAGGAATATTTGATACGTTTGCCTCCTTGAGTGATTTATAAATTATAATGAAGATGGGATAAAAATAAAATCCTGAATAGTTAAGGAACCAGATCTTTAAAGGATCTTTATTCCCCCTGTAAGACTGCCCTTCCTTAGTTAGGATTAGAGAAAGAGGTTTTTGGTTGGTTGCTCCTCATAGAAGTAGCACTTAGCAATAGCACTTATATACCACTCCATAGTGCTTTACAGCCCTCTCTTAGTAGTTTATAGAGTCAACATATTGCCCACAACAATCTGGGTCCTCATTTTATCAACATCAGAAGGATGGAAGGCTGAGCCTACCTTGAGTCGGTCAGGATCGAACTGCTGGTAATGGGCAGAGTCGGCCTGCAATACTGCATTCTAACCACTGCGCCACCACAGTTAATGTAATGCAGACCCAGTTTTCTTAAAAAATCTGGGAGTTCTAGTTCTAATATATTGATGGTTGTGCACAGCGAGGTTAGGAAACACTTCTACGTATATACTGACCCTAACAAATAAATATTTTGTGCAGATCTAAATAGGAATTCAAAATAAATTATGGGATTTAGCTACACAAAAGATCTATGACTCAGACTGTTATTTACTCCCCCTTTAGTTTTGTTACATAAAAGAGCCACATCATTTTGAGAGTTATTTTCATGAACTGTCATTATGTTCATTGGGAATGGTGTTTGCCACCCTCAGATTTGAAAGGCTTCTTAATAGTTAGCTAGCCACAATTACCTGTGGATGAATTTCCATGTGATCCTGTGATTCACAACAAGTGGAAGATCTCTGGTTTACATTGTGGTACTTGTGGATATATCATGTTGACCTCTCTTCTCTCTGGGCTATTAAATACGGAGTGGGGTGGGGAATCTGATACAGATTGAGTCACCACATATGGGGAATTATCAGCCACTTTGCAAAAATGATTTTTAAAAAATCAAAAAACCTGCTTGGCATTTTATAGACGAATAGATAGTATTTTCCTTAAAAGGTTTATTGTATTCAAAACTTTCCAAGAATCTCTTTTGAAATCCCAACTCTGTACCACATAACTTGTAAGAAAGTAATTTCATCCTATGTAAATCCCTTGTTAATTATTTGCTTTCACTTTTCATTATTTTCTTTTTTCTTTTTTTATTGTCCAGTCTCACTTTGTAGGTTTAACTGTCAGACTTTCTTCAGAAATTTCTGCTCCCCAAAACCTGACTGGTTTTTAAATAAGAATCTTAATTTCTCTTGCCCTCTGTTCTCCCGTTTGTCATCAGACCTTAACTTGATACATCAGCTTTTCTTTTGACTAACACTTTGGATTTCATGTGGACTTTGAAAGGTATTTATAATTGGTTGATTCTAGATTCACAATCTCTTTACCTGTTGCAAGCTGTGTGAAATCAGAAGGTAACCGAATGAGTTTTTCACAGTTCAGAGGGAGCAGGAATAAGTTCAGCTCAGAAGCAGAAACCAAGCACAGCAATAACCAAAATAATGCATAGACCCGACTAAGCATTAGACCTAGTCTTTGAGCTGAAGGATTTTCCTTTCTCTGAATATTGATAATGCATTGAATTTGAAAGAGAGAAGCGTGTCTTGGAAATACCAGTGTTAACTGGCTCTTTAGAAAGGACTACATTTGAATAGAGTGCAACTGAGCACCCACACATACGCTCACTCTTAGCATAAAGGGGAAAAGACAATTGGTACTTGTCTTCTCCTGCTCCTGTAAGCCAGGGAAGAATATGCTTTTGATGAGTCAAAGAAAACAAGGTCTATGGTGGGGGGGAAAGACGGTGATACTAGACACAAGGACAGGTTTTCCCCGAACGCCATCACTCTGCTAAACAAATAATTCCCTCAACACTATCAAACTATTTACTAAATCTGCACTACTATTGCTGTTAATCTTCTCATCACTCACCCCCTCCCACTTGTGACTGTATGACTGTAATTTTGTTGCTTGCATCCTTAAGATTTTTATTGACTGTTTCCTAGTATTATTTGATTGCTTATTGTACCCTATGACTATTAAGTGTTGTACCTTATGATTCTTGACTCTTGGTGAATGTATCTTTTCTTTATATGTACACTGAGAGCATTTGCACCAAGACAAATTCCTTGTGTGTCCAATCACACTTGACCAATAAAGGAATTCTATGCTATGCTATGCTATACAACCTGGTTGGAGGGTACTCCTGCGCATGTAAGAAGAGCCTGAAGTTTCTCAATCTGAATATAAACAAGCTGGTGCACGCCTGGGGCATAAGGGAAGATCTCTATTAATCTGTATTTGTATCTGCATCCTCCTCCCTCCCTCCCCCTCCCTCCTCTTTCCCCTCCTCCTCCTCCTCCTCCTCCTCCTCCTCCTCCTCCTCCTCCTCCTCCGTCATCTTCTTGTAGAAATAAAGGCAGACCACAAATAAATAAAATAAAAATAAATAGAAAGCAACAAGTATGCAGCAACTGGAGAGTGAGTACTTGTGCTTCTTCTGCTCCTTCTCCTTCTCCACTATTTTAAGGCTTTAGCTGCAGTTCTCATGTTTCGTGGCTAAAGAAGATGGGGAGGTTTTTGTTGCTGATTTTCAACATTAAGGATCCAAAGACAGGAAGTTTCCATAGGACCTCAGTGTGTCTATTCCTGCTATAGGCCTTTTGGAGAAACAACGAAGCCCAGTGCTGAGTTGGGCAGTGGTTTGGATAAGGAGAGGCATTTCTTTGTGCTTTTAATTTAGATTCCTGCCAGTGAAGGTGTCTGGCCTCAATGAATCCCTATGTGATTGATTGCAGGTTTGATGCTACAGCCAAATGTTTCTAAAAAGGGAATGGAAAAGAAGGAGGGTGATGTCTTTTGTACTGTAGGGAAGGAGATGAGAAAGTGGGAGAGAGTGAGTTCTAGAACCACCATAGGCATGAAGGCCAGCTGGGTGATGTAAGCACTAGTCCCATTTTAGGCAGTCACCTTTGGGCCAGTCACCCTGTCTCATCTCAAGTCACCACACAGAGTTGTTTTGGAGAAAATAGGAGAAGGAAGGTGAGTTTTAAGATGTTCAATGAATTGAGTTATTTGTAAAAATAAAGGCAGGCTACAAATAAATATAAATAAATAAAAAGCAACAAGTATGTACCGAGTAAAGGGTGAAATGGGAGCTCCTAGGCTGAGGTGATCAAGGATATGTGTTAGAGAAGGGACAAAGTGGCATCTTTCTTAAGATTCTGACCACTCGGGTAGCATCTTGGTAAAATGGACCAAAAGCTTGTTTGGAAATTCTGTATCTTCTTCACATTCTGTATCTTTCTCCATAAAGCATCTTACCACTACAGCTATAACTTAATTGAGGGCGACAATTCCTTGACTGTCCATTTCTATAGTTCCATTTATGCTTTTCCCATATTTCCATCTGTTCTCACCATCATAGGAAATCTGTGTCTCTGTGAGAGCCTCAGATGTTCTAATTCCTCAGTTCAGTTCAGATTAATTCAAACTAAGGACATAACCCAGGCAACTTTGAAGCCGTTCCAGTCCTTTTCGTTTTAGCAGAAGAGCATGTTTCTTAAGCACACGTTGTCTGTATGTTTTTATTAGAAGTGTTATTTAGAGAGGACAAATCTGTCCATTTCCATTTCTGTTTTTCTCCATTTTTCCTTCCCCAAATTCATTCAGTTTAAAACATGGAAAAAAGACTCCTGAAAACATAAGCAGTTTATTATATTACCCATGCTCTATTGCAATTCTCCTCCATGCTGCTGCAAGAGTCCAGGATGGTATGACTCCTCCTGATGACATCATCAAGCTGAGTCCTTCTAGTATAAAAGTAGCAGCCTGTGGGAGAAACCCCTCAGCTTTGACTCAGCTTCTTTCGATGACCATAAGCTGATGTCTCTGAAAGCAGTTTAGTTAGCAGCAAAAGCGAAAGCTATCTTCATCATTGGCATAGCTCCCGGGGAACCGGCGCAGCTGTGCCTTCAGGAGAGTGGGGCTCCACTCTCCTGCAACGCTGAGGATTTGACGTTTCTTCATCCAAGGGAGACTGTAAGTAGGGAGTAACCCTTGATCCTCCCCCACAGTCTTCCCTCAAGCGATTTCGGCTATCATGATTGTAAAGATTGCATTGGCGATAACCCCGCCTCTCAGCTGATCGTTAAAACCGCGGTTTTCCCTTTAATGCCAATTTCGCCGTTTGGGGCTGTTTACAGCCTAAGGAGCGATTTAACACTTGTGTACCCTGTAGCTCTTGCAAGCGGCCATTTTGGAGGCTTCTTCTTCAACTGCACGTGGCAAGCAGCCATTTTGAAAGCTTCTTCTTCTAAAGCAAGTGGCGGGCGGCCATTTTAGGTGGCATCATCCTCCAAAGGCCAGCTTCTACCATTCATAAGCTCCTATTCAGGCTACTGCATAGGCAACACATAGTGAGGATCGCTTCCAGCACCTTTGTGTCTGTTTATGCATACAATGGATCAAGACAAGGTCCACACAGAGCCTTCAGGCCTGATCTCTCAAGGCCCCCAAGCTGGCAAAAGAAAGAGAAGGAGACAACGCTCCCAGTCTGTTCAAAGGGAGGTGGCGGCCAAGATTAGGGCCAAAGCTTTGGGCCCTAAGAAAACATCCCAGGCCAAATTAAAGGCAGAGAAACGAAGGCATGCAGCCTTAGAAAGGCAGTTCAACAAAACTATTGAACAAATGAGGGGTCAACTACAACAGGCTTCTCAACCAGCTAATCCTCGAGTTGTTCAGCCAGCTACTTCTAGGGAGAGGGAAGATACCTCAGCTCCTCTTAGCCACCTCCAATCCTGGTCCACAGAGTGACCTGAAATCCAACCAGGACCTCAAGACTTGAGCAGGTCAGGTCCCAACTTCGCCCAGACTCCTTGGGATCTTTCTTCTTCATCTATCCCATCCGTGGCCCAAAGCAGCTCTCAATCAAGACCAGAGGCCACTTTTACACCAAGAGCAGCAGGTCTTCGGCCCCCGGATCCTCCATCAAGGGCAGATCTTCTGACATCAACGAAGTAGTCTCCTTAGCCATCAGACAGAGTCTGGCAGAAGGGCTTCAACACATCTTCAGGCCTTCAGACAAACCTCAGCCTTCCTTCCTGGCTTTTCCTCTAGCTCAGATTCCCCAAAGGGGACTACCTTGCCATGTAAAACAAAGGGCCCATCTTACCTATGCGGAAGGAGTGGACCTCACTCAGGGAGAGTATGAGAAATCATCTGAGTGCGGCTCCTCCCCTGATTCTGATCTGGAAGAGGGAGAAATCTGGAACGGCCTGATCAGCCTCCTTCGGCTTCTGTATTCAAATCCACTTTATTCAAACCTCTCCTACACAAGGCACTGGTCACAGCCCAGTTGTCAGCGGAGGAAATTGCCCCCGAGCCTCAGGTGGTACAATCAGAGCATGGGGATTCCCTCTTCTCCAAACCCATTGTTCATTCGGAGATCCTTCCTTCCCCCATCATCTTTCTTGACTTAGTCAAGGAACAATTTGCCTTCCCCACTGCAGGCCCCCGCCCATCATCCCAAGATAGGCGGTTCTACAACATGGGTCCTTCCTTAGCTACAGCTCTGGCAGTTCCCCCAGGAGACGCCCCAGTTGTGGCCTCCTTCTCCTCAAGCACTCCAACTGAGCCTGAGGACGTACTAAGGCAAAGGACAAACACTCTGAACAAACACTGAAGCATAACCATCAAGATTCGGCTTGGGCCATCTGGGCCTCGACTGCTGCATCATTTTTTACAAGGTCTTCCATCCGCTGGCTATGCCAACTTCAAGGCCGCATACCTCCATCAGACTGTAGGTTGCATCAAGACCTCAATAAGATCATAGCAGCAGCAGAATTCTCGGTGGACACCACCCTCAATGCCGCCAAGTTCTCTTCCAGGGCCATGGCATCATCAGTGGCAGCTAGGAGACTGCTATGGCTTCAAAATTGGCAAGTGGAGCCTCGACGGAAGTGGAAACTAGCTTCTGCCCCATGTACCAGTGAGAAGCTGTTTGGAGATGCCCTTGACCCATTTGTTGTTGAAAGAAAAGACAAAAGGAAAGTCCTTTCATCAACAAGAAAGAGGGCAGACTTCCGCCCTACCCCATATCGGCCTCCCTCATTCAGGCCCGAAAACACTTCTCGCTTCTCCAGACCTCAGAGAGCGTATTCTCAGCATCAAGATCAACACCATGAGGCTACCGGCAGACAACAAGCTGCGAGTAAACGGCCCTTTCGTGGGGGAGGGGTTCGCTCCTTCCGTCGCTCTAAATAATTTCTCGTTCTCCCCTCCCATCAGAGGTCATTTGGCTTCCTTTGCTTCCAGATGGGAGGAGTCAACGACAGACGCCTGGGCACTCAATACAGTAAGGTCGGGGTTACAATTAGAATCTCTATCACCATTCCCAGAAAAATTTCTACTCTGCCCCGTTTCCCGGGACAGTTTACGAAGGGCACTTGTGGAATCGGCCATTAGTCACCTGGTCGATATAAGGGCCATTCAACCAGTCCCCGAATTACAATGTGGACGTGGGCTTTATTCTCAGCTTTTCGTGGTCCCCAAGGCCTCGGGGGTGGGGGTGGCGAACCACTCTCGATCTAAAATTTCTGAATGAGTTTATCCCATATAGGCGCTTCAAAATGCAGACTGCATTCTATTCTGGACCGCATTCGGGAGGGCAATCTCTCTTCCATTGATCTCACAGAGGCTTTCCTCCACATTCCCATCTGGCTTCATCATCGCTAGTTTCTTCGTTTCTGTTACCAGAATTCCCACTTCTAGTATCGGGCCCTTCCTTTCGGGCTCTCGTCTGCCCCAAGAGTCTTCACAAAGTTACTGGCGGCATTGGTGGCTTTGCTCCAGTCTGTTCCAGTGAGGATCCAATGCTACTTGGACGATATCTTGATCCTATCGTCCTCCACCCACTCTGCCCATCAAGATCTTCAAACCACTCTCCATTGCCTCCAGTACCACGGTTTTTCCATCAACTCCAAGAAAAGCCATCTCTTCCCAACAACCAGATTGCTCCATCTGGGAGCCATCATTGATACAACTCTGTGCCAAGTTTTTCTGTCTCCAGCCCGAGGACAGAGCCTCATCGAGATCATTCGACAGGTCCAACGCCAACACACTGTCTCCCTGTTGCTGTTGTCCAAACTTTTGGGCAAAAGGATTTCATGCATAGGCATCGTTCTGTGGGCACAGCTACACTCACAGGCTCTACAATGGTTCCTGCTCCCCTTTCAACGAGCAGGAACCAGCCACACATCTGCCAAGGTCCTGCTCTCTCCAGAGGTCTGCTGCTCCTTCAAGTAGTGGCTTTCCCCAGCCCTTTCGAAGGGTCTCCCGTTCAAGGAACCAAACAGACTGATCATCACCACCAATGGAATTCTCCTGGGTTGGGGAGCCCACATGGAGGGTCTCATGGCTCAAGGGATCTGGTCCTGGTTAGACAGGACTGGGCCCATAAACTGGCTAGAACTCAGAGCCATCTAGCCCTGAAACAGTTCAGGGACAGGATAGTGGGGTCCCATGTGCTAGTGTTGACAGACAACATGGCTGCAAAGGTGCACGTCAACCGGCAGGGGGGCACAAGGTCCAGGGCACTCATGAGGGAAGCCGAAAGGTTGGTGAGGTGGGCAGAGACATCTGCTATCTATCAAAGCAGACCACATCTCGGGAGTCGACAACTCCCAGGCCGATTGGCTGAGCAGGAGCCTAGTCGACCATGCAGAATGGTCCCTTCCCCAATCAATTTTCAGGGATCTCTCCCTCAGGTTCGGGACCCCGGAGGTAGACCTCTTTGCCTCTCCCCAAAACGCTCAAGTAAACAGATTTTTCACCAGGTTTCCTTGTCAGGGAGTGGAGGGGACCAGTGCACTTCGGAGCAGATGGCCGACCGATCTCCTCTATGCCTTTCCCCCTCTTCCCATCATTCCGGTGGTCATTCGGAAGATGTTGGAGGAATGGGCAAAGCTGATTCTCCTAGCCCCCCATTGGCCCAGGAGACCCTGGTTTGCAGATCTGGTGAACCTGTCTGTAGCCATTCCCTGGAGGATTCCAGACCACATGATCTCACTACATGAGGGACACTGCTTCACCCAGATCCCCAGTGGTTCAAATTGACCATGTGGCACTTGAGCGGCAACTGTTAAGAGAAGCCAATCTCCCAGACCAGGTTATCCTTACTATCCAGGCGTCTCGTAAATCTTCTACAATGCGTATGTACAATGCCACCTGGAGAGTTTTTTGTCATTGGTATCACAGGGAAGGTCTCTCTCCTACAGTAGCGGGGGTACCACAGGTTCTCCGTTTCCTCCAGGATGGCCTAGACAAAGGTCTGGCTCCTTATGCCGTCAAGTAGCAGCTCTTGCTTCAGTCATCTCCTGGGATTCCTTTCTTTCCTTGTCCCATCAACCTTCAGTTCAGAGATTCTTAAAAGGGGCTTCGAATCTCCGCCCTTCTATGGTTCACAGGTTCCCATCCTGGAACCTTCACAAGGTCCTCCAGGCCCTAACAGAACTTCCCTTCAAACCCCTCAGAAAAGTGTCCCTTCAATTCTTGACCTTCAAGGTGGTTTTCTTAATAGCCATCACTTCAGCTAGAAGGGTGTCAGAGTTGGCTGCTCTATCTATATGGCAGGACCTCTGCACTTTTCACGAGAATAGAGTTGTTCTTCATTTAGACCCTACCTTTGTACCCAAAATAAATTCTGTATTCCACAGATCCCAAGACATAGTAGTTCCTGATTTTTGTTCCCATCCACATCACACCCTAGAGCGCAAGTGGCACACCTTAGATGTTAGGAGGGCTCTTAGAATTTATATCAAATGCACTTCAACGTTTAGGAAGATAGAGGCTATGTTTGTATCCTTTCCCCTTTCCCACTGGGGGAACAAGGCCTCTCCTGCCACCTTAAACAGGTGGATCAGGGCTTGCATCACACAGGCCTACAAAGCCAAAGCTCTGCCAGTACCACACGGCTTGACAGCACACTCCACTAGAAGTGCTGCAACTTCAGCTGCCTGGGCCACCCAGGCATCCCTAGAGGAGATTTGCAGAGCAGCCTCATGGACATCCCCGTCTTCGTTCATCAGACACTACTGCATGGATTCCTACGCCTCCACAAGCGTGGCTTTTGGCAGACGGGTTCTTCAGCGAGTGGTGCCTACTTCAGAGTGAGAGACCGGATGAGGACCCTCCCGAGGACATGAAGGCTTTGGTATGTCCCATCCTGGACTCTAGCAGCAGCACGGAGGAGAATGGGCGTTGGTAAATTTACCTGAAAACGCCCTTTCTATCTATGCTGCTAGAGAGCCCAGCCCTCCCTTGTTGCATCTGGATTGTGGTTCACGATTCTGTTTTGGCTTTCAGAGACACTCACTAAAGTCTGCCAAGTATCTTCGCCAAAGCTGGGGGGTTTCTCCCACAGGCTGCTACTTTTATACTAGACAGACTCAGCTTGATGATGTCATCAGGAGGAGTCATACCATCCTGGGCTCTCTAGCAGCATAGATAGAAAGGGTGTTCTCAGGTAAATTTACCAACGCCCATTTTCCTTCATTTCCTTCATTTTGTACACTTAGAGAGGTCTGAAAAGCACTATGAAGCGGTATATAAGCCAAAATGCTATTGCTATTGCTATTTTTCACTAATATTTTAGTTTTCGTTTTCCCCTGATAGGTACACATACAGATATTTTTTTTTAAAAAATGGAGAACCATATCACAAAATTCTGCACTTTTTGAATTGTGTCTTTGTGTATTTCATGTTTTAGATTACGAAGAGTGAATTCTAATGCAAACTTGATCAATTTCTCTATTCAATTGTAGCGTTAAGGGAAGACATTGATGCTTTTTTGTTCAATGTGTATATAAATGTGTGTGTTTATTTGTGTATGTTTGGGAATTATTTTCCCTAAGGACAGATGTCCTTCCAAACCAGTGTTCCAGATCATGGGAGAATTTGGGAGAATTTGGGATCATAGGAGAATTTTTTTTTTTAAAAAAAGCCTTTTTATCCTTCCAATCTGGCAGCTTTTGAGCAGCAGAGTTTAATTATTGGCCATTCCAGAGTCAGATCACTCCAATCGGGCAGTAAGATTGATTTGTAACTGTGTAGTGTGAACAACCCTGTTCTCTTTGTAAAATCTTTGGATAACTTTAGATGGTTGCAAATGTAGCTGAACACAACAGATTGGCCCGAATCCAAGATGATTGATCTCCCTACATAGTTTTCAAGAACATAGCTTTGGCCATGAATATATTAACTTCTAGGATGGTATTGCAATCACTGATTTAATTAAGCAGCAGTACATCTCTGTCCTTAACTCTTTGTTGACAAGCTGAGGAAAGAAGCTATTTTAAAGTTAATGTGTCTGACAGGAAGAATTGTGCTTTTCGATTGGGGTAAATTTTTTCTTCTTCAATGACTTTTCAAACGAGGCTGATTTTGTCAAAGGGTACTTAGCAGCTTCATGCTTAAAATTTTTCTTATAGGGCTGCTGCTTTCTTGTCAAAAAAACTGCATGCACATCTAATATACACTATGCCATATATCAAAAAGTGGAGAACTCTTAACACAAATAGCTACTTTGAAAGAGAAAGAAACAATTTGGTTATTTAGTTATATTATAGAATACGTACATGATTCTCCTTATTGACAAGTGTTCAATAAATGTGCACCTACATATGTATATATGTACATGCACATACACTCACACATATACATTCTTAAAAAGCAGCTTCTGGAAAGAGCCATAACTCAGTGAAAGAATATTGCATGCAGATTATTGACAATACACATACACATGCATAAATGTACATGTGTGCATACCCATATTCTCATACATGTATAAACTTTAAAAGCACCTTCTGGACTAACTCAGTAGAATACTTTTTCATGTAGATGTCCAAATTTTAGTTCCTGGCACATCCAGTTAAAACTATTAGATCATGGCTGTTGGAAAAGAGTTCAGCTAGAAACCATGAAGGTCAACTGGCAGTTGGCATAGATAGGCAGAACTAAACAAGATGGAGCATTGAGCCTAAGAGTCAGCGTCATCTGAACCGCAAGATGGATGGCAAATAAATTTGATAAATAAAAATATGGAGCCAAGATGGAGAACTAGGTAGCATCAGAGAAGTTCAGTCAACAGGGTTGAGGGCACCAATAGTCAAGAGAATGGTACAAAGTGAATAGGACAGCAGCAAAAATATGTAATTCAGAAAATTGCAGATTTTTAGCTGCAATTTTGGGAATGTTATGGAGGGTTTATTAGTTTCAGCTATGTTTTGTTTGGTTGCAAAGCCATCAGAAATTCTCATGGTTGATGAATTAGTCTAGGAAATCAAAAGCATTTTGGAAGAAGCAATCCCTTTGGTTCTGCTGCCAAGAAAACTACATGAACGTGTTCATGAAATCAGCAGAAGTCAAGCTTGGCTGGAAAGAGGGATTAACTTTACCTCGTGTGCCTATTGTAAGGCTTTCAGCAATCATATCCGGAAAGCCTCCAAAGCCACCAAAAAGATTGGATTATGGGTTGCCTGGAAGAATAAGCAAAGAAACTACGAAGGTGATTGAAGATGACAGACCCATAACTGGGGGCATCTCACCTTGATGGCATTGTGCTGCTCTACTAAAAGTTAGAGCCATCACTGTATATAAAGAAGGCGAGTTCAGGTAGTGGTATTACCGGTTGTAGTAGTGGTGGTGGGGAAATGACCATCAAACTAACCCTCCCCCCTCCCCAATTATAAAGAACAAAGCAAAACCTGGGCAATTTTAAAGGTGAGAAGCATTAAGTATCAAGAGATTAACCGGTGCTAGTTTCTCTATAGAGCTCTCTACGTCTCAAGTTGAACTGCTTCCCTTATATTCGGTTTCTATGTATTAATGGGCATTTGCAGCATGCTCAGAGGTGTCTAATGAGTAGGCTTGCAGCACTTCGTTATGTGTGCAGCTTTTATAGGTTGCCTTAAAGTAAAGGCATTTTGAGGGACTGTTCATCTCAAAAGTGCCATAGCTTCACCACCCCACATCAAACTGCTGCTTTCCTTTGAAAGTCTGAACTTCTGTGGAGTGTTTCCATGGAGACATGTTTTAGCTGAATGGATGACCCTCTCCTGTTTCCATCTTCCATCCATTAGACTCGGTGTGTCTTCTTTCTTTGGGCACACTTCCATTCTCATCTTGCTTTCCTTGGAGTCCTATTTTGCCTTGACCTCAGGAATGGTGGATGAGATCAAGGACAGTTGTTGCTGGCTTCACATCTCATTTCTGTATTTTGAGCTGCAGCTGTTAAAATCCATTGGTTTCTGCAAAGATTTGGTGTTGATGAAGGATGTCAGGATTTTGCTCACAGTTAAGGCCCATTTTGGGGGCAGAAATTAATAGGCCGGGAAGTGGCATGATATCACATACTAGTGCATGTAACCAGATTTATTTTCAACAATGCTACTTTGTTGACAACAGACTATGTTCATTTTAAATCAACGTTTTCAATCAACGAGTTTCATAATGCATCTAATTTAGGGGCAGTCCTGTTCCTTAGGAAACAGATTTTTAAAATGAGCAAAGCATAGCACAAAAGGAAAGTGAGAGAAGATGGGAAAAGGAAGTAAAGCATTTTTAATCATCATTTGTTAATGATTATCAAGCATTTTTTAAAAGGAGCAATTGGCATGAAAACATTGGGGGGCGGGGAGCAGGAAAATGGTCTTTTTTTCCTGAAAATCAGAAAATGCATCTCAGGGGCTGAGAAGGAGGTTAACAGTTTGCCAAACATTGTAAGTTCAGAATACCTGCCTCCCCGCTGCATCAGTGGGTGGCTCGAAAGAAGATCAAGGGATCCCATGATGGCACAGTGGTTAGAATGCAACATTTCAGGCTGACTCTGCCCACTGTGAGGAGCTCAGTCCTGACCGGCTCAAAGTTGACTCAGCCTTCCATCCTTCCAAAGCGGTATATAAGTCTAACTGCTATTGCTATTGTTATCCCTTGCCTAGAGATATTTAGTGATGAATGGGGTGTAATGTAATACTAAATGTGGCTAACATGATTCAGTGAGAATCTAGCTTCCTTGAGGACAAGGAGCTGCAAGGAACTTGACCTCCTGCCTCCACATTTCCCTGTTACTCTGCAGAGGCTGTCTGGTGAAGGCTGAAGGAGAAGCGGTTTCCATCCAAGTAGTAACAAGGCCTCGCTTCCCATGTCTTTCTTGCAGTTTTATCTCCTCATTAATTGACAATAGACTGTTACAGAGTAGAGTCTTTCAAATATCCTCCCTTCCTCCCTGATAAACAACCTTCTCCTTTCCACCAATTTTGGGGTCTTCTCAGTCTCAAAGGCAACTTTTGTGGAGGCCAGCAAGATGGACAGTGAGTTTCCACTATGGTTTTCCAAGGCTCTGGTGAGGCTGGTCTGCAGCACCCTAAGTCTTCATTTTGCTTCTCAAGAAAAAAGGTCATTTAGAGGAGGAGGCAGAAGAGGTTAGGTTGATGCTGATGATAGTAATGATAGCAAGACACTTATGCTTGGTCTGTTACAGAGATGGGTTTATTCTTCCCCTTTTCTCTTTCCCCCACTCTTTTTCCCTGCTTCCCCTCCTTGCTCAGTTCCCCACCTTCCTGTATTCAGAGCAAAAAGTCCCTCCTCTGGCTCTGCTGCTGTGCTAATCAGTGTCCTGGGTGGGCATGATGGGATTAGCATACAGCTGGGTTAATAGAGGACATTTTGAGCCACTGCAATGCAGGTAGATTGGAGCATGCTCAATCGCACGTTCCACTCCTCTGCCAGTGAGACCACAGCTTTGCACATTTGACTGACAGCACCCAGCCTAGGTAGCCTTACCAGGCTTGGCCTAGGCTCAGCTGCTTTGGAGCTTGACCTATATGCTCACAAACCTTTAATTTGAGAGGTTCTGTGGACCAGCACAGATTCTTTTTCTCGCCTGTTTTTCTCCCGATGAAAGATAGTAGAAGGGTGAGAGGCACAAAACAATACAAAGCAATTTGGGGTTCCTGCTTGTTCCTCTTCCTTGCTTGCCAACCCCATGGGAAGAAATAAGATGCTTCTTGGTGTGACTACATCTCCCCTGAGCAATTGTGGGACATACTGAGCAAGCCAGTTCAGTCAGTCAGTATGTATGTATTCTGTTATGCAAAGGCAATCAGAATAATAATGAATGAATAGTCTGTCTGTCTGTCTGTCTATATCTATCTATCTATCTATCTATCTATCTATCTATCTATCTATCTATCTATCTATCTATCTATCTATCTATCTATCTATCTAGATGTTGAGACTCTTGGGGCATTTGCACCAAGGCAAATTCCTTGTGTGTCCAATCACACTTGGCCAATAAAAGAACTCTATTCTGTTCTATTTTAGAAAGAGCAACCAAGATGATTAGAGGACTGGAGGCTAAAATATACAATGAACAGTTGCAGGAACTGGGATGGTTAGTCTGGTGAAGAGAAGGAGACATGATAGCAGTCTTCCAATATTTGCCACAGAGAGAAGGGGGGTCAAGCTATCTTCTAAAGCACCTGAAGGCCGGACAAGGAATAATGGATAGAAACTGAACAAGGAGAGATTTAACCTGGAAATAAGGGGAAACTTTCTGACAATGAGAACAATCAACCCATGCAACAGAAATTGCCTTCGGAAATTGTGGGAGCTTCATCACTGGAGGCTTTCAATAAGAGACTGGACTGCCATCTGTCAGAAATGGTGTAGGGTCTGCTTGGGCAGGGGGTTGGACTAGATGACCTACAAGGTCCCTTCCAACTCTGTTAATCTGTATCTGTATCCATCCATCATCCACCCATCTATCATCTATCCATCCTCTCCTTCCCCCCACCCCCCATGGTTGTGTGTGTGATCTGTTTTTTCTTCAGTCTTGGGTCCTTGACCAGAGGCCTGGGAGTTTGAAAGTTCTACATAGTACAAGTAGTCCTCAACCAACAGCAGTTCATTTAGTGACCATTCAAAGTTACAACAGCACTGAAAAAAGTGATATATGACTGTATTTCACAGTTACGACCTTTGCAGCATCCCTGTGATTACATGATCAAAATTCAGATGCTTGGCAACTGGTTCATACTTATGACCGTTGCTGTGTTGCTAGGACACGTGATCTCCTTTTGTGACCTTCTGACAAGCAAAGTCAATGGGGAAGCCAGATTCACTTAACAACCAGGTTATAAACCAATCAGTTTTAGTGATTCACTTAACAACTGTGGCAAGAAAGGTTGTAAAATGGAGCAAAACTCACTTAACACACATCGCACTTAACAACAGAAATGATGGGCTCAATTGTGGTCATAAGTTGAGGACTACCTGTGTATTAGCTGTTCTAGCACTGCATCTTCTGGACAGGGAGCTCCGAGGTTGTTCCTGGGATTGGCTGAAGCCCCTGTCCCAGTTTAGGAGTCCCAGCTCCAAATGCTCCTAATCCCACTGGGACCACTTTGGCCTCTACTTTCCACATCCACTCCAGTTCCTCCTTCAGGCCCCGGTATTTCTCCAGCACCACTATATCTAATTAATTAATAAACAAACAAACAAACAAACAAACAAATAAAAAAGTAAATTTTGAAGACAAAAGTAAAAACTAATGCAAATTCAGATACCGTAAGCCCTAAACCTTAATGCACAACATGCTACAAATCCCGCTCTTCCACAGAGTGAAAAGGTGGTGTGCACTTACCTGCCCTATGAAAGCCAGCCCACTTCACCGGGTATAGTTTCTGGCTTTGCAGCCCCTAGTTCGAGCAGCTGGTCCTATGATCATAGCGAGAGCTTTGCTGAATCAAAACATCAAGTAGTTCTCCTCTTGCTCTGTGGTGACTCCTAGCAAGACATGAGTATGAGGTAATGTTGACAGAACTACCCTTCATGAATAGGTGTAATTTTTGTTTAGAGTAAGCATGTCCAAAGTCTGGCCCGGGAGCCAATTGCAGCCCTTTTTCAAATTTTGAGCGGCCTGCAGCCTCTTGTCCCTGCCGGCTCAGCCTGTCACTCATCCCTGCTGGCCGGCATTTTTCCCATTTAATGTTAATGGTTCAAAGGATGTCAGCCTGAATGGTCGGCCCCCACACATTTTCACTTCACCAAATCTGGCCCTCCTTGCAAAAGTTTCGACACCCCCAGTTTAGAGGTTTCTAGTTGGGGAACGGCAGCTGAATATTACGAAAGCAAATTCTGTAGCTTAATGTGGGCTAATTTGACTGGGTAATAGCAGACTAGCTGTTAGAAATATCCTCTGCCCAATTGACAGAGCCTGCATTGTAAGCTAGAACGCTACTCTAATAATGTATCCACCTAGCTAGAAAAGCTAAAGCAGGGTTATGCTTGGTTAGTTCTCGAGATGAGAGACTACACGTAGTCCTCGATCTACAAAAGTTCACTTAGTGACCATTTGAATTTACAATGACACTGAAAAAAGTGACTTATGACTGTTTTTCACACTTATGACCATTGCAGCCTTCCAATAATCAGGTGATTAAAATTCCGACACTTGGCAGCCAACTCATATTTATGATGATTGCCATGTACCAGGATGATGGGATCCCCTTTTGCGACCTTTTGACAAGCAAAGTCAGTGGGGAAGCCAGATTCACTTAACAACCATGCTACTAGCTTAATTAAAACTGAAGTGATGTACTTAACAACTGTGGCAAGAAAGGTCATAACATAGGGAAAACATCACTTAACAAATGTCTTGCTTAGCAACAGAAATTTTGGGCTCAATTGAGGTCGTAAGTTGAGGATTACCTGTACAAGAGAATCCATGGTGTATAACTACAAATAATCCTTGACTTATAGCTGTGGCAGCATTCTCACATTCATGTGATCAAAATTCAGGCACTTGGCAATGGTGATTGCAGTGTCCCCAGATCATCATTTGTGACTTTCCCAGGCAGCTTCCATCAAGCAAAATTAATGGGGAAGCCAGATTTGCTTAAAACCATAGCAAAAAAGTTGTAAAATAAGGTGTGACTCATTTAACCACCCACTGCCTTGCTTAGCAATGAAAATTCTGGCCTCAATTGTGGTTGTAAGTCGAGAACTACCTATAGACTTGGAAGTTGAAAAGCCATTCCTGCAAAATGCAGCGGCAGACCATTTGATGCAAATACCCAGATAGTTATCAAGAGTTGAGCTTGACTTGAGGAAGTTTTTACTGTCAGAACATTCTAATTGTGCTCAGGATTTTGTGTGTGGTTCTGAGTGGCTAGGAAGGAGAAACAAATGTATCATAAAGGCTTTGCAAGAAGGAAATGCAGGAACAAAATCATAGGTTTTTTTTTAATGAAGCCAGTCACTGTCTGAACATGCAACAATGCAGTGAGAATCATATATAAGTATTAAGGAGGTTGGATAGATTTCAGGAAAAAAATATATGGTAGCTAAGGTTACGGGATAGAAGAAGAGACTAAGAAGATGCAATCTCCTTAAAAATCCAAATAAGGATGTTATAATAAAGATTCTTGATTTTTTTTCATGCCTCCAAAAAATATAATTTCGCAACCTGTAGAAAGTGGCAGTTGTCTACCTTGCACATGGTTCAAAGAGAAATTCTTGAATCCATTTTTTATGGAGCCTCACTTTTCCCTTGTAATTGGCAGGCTGTTTCCACTTAACTGCTGTGTTATCATTATTTTTAGCACTTGTCGGTAAAAAAATAAATGTTTTCTGCTAAATCACTAAATCAATACTTGAATGAATCCAGTGGGCAGTTTGGGATAATGAGATGAGGTCCATACATCTTAAAATTGCCAAGGTTGAAAAGTGCTGTTCTAAAGTACAGAAGGGGGGCGTGCATAAGCGCACCAACATGCCTACTGTCCCTGTCCTATTGTTTCTCTTATTCTTCTTTTATTTTTCTTATATGTACCCATTTCAAGTATTCACAACTATGTATACATTTATACTTATTATCTTGTAAACAATTGGCAAATCAAATAAATAAAAATAAATAAATAAATAAATCCCTCTGGAAAGAAGAGAGTATAACTTCACTTACATCCAAATTCCTGTCTGATGCTCCAGCTGTAACCTTGAATGTAAGTACATGAGATGGAGGGCACAACTGTTAGAAGAAGTGTTCATTCTTGCAGGAGGTTTGTGTTGCTGTTGTTATTTTGGATGTTCCATATCTTGCTAGACTAGATAAGCAACAACCAGGATCCAGGCTGCTGCAGGAGGAGGAATGAACTGAAAACAGAGAATACTCTTTATGGAGAATTAGAAGCCGAAATATCTGATGCTCTAAAAATTATCTACATCTAAAACTAGAATCTTCCTGATATCGTAAGAATATAACTTTGAGGCGCTAGGCATTATATTTCCCTGTGGCTTTTTAAGGATCTGGCTGGGCTATCATCACTCATTTAATTCCACAAATCTATTTTAAAGCACCTGACTCAATTTTGCTTTCTTTTAGATGTAGCATTCTTTCCAGGATTTCAGTTGTCTATAAATGGAACAAATACATTTGGTCTCTTATTTGTGAAAATAAAATCATGTAAATTGATGTTTTCCCCCATTGGTCTACTATTTTATTTATTTTTTTGGTTGAATCTGTTTGCCCACTTCCAGTTTGTAGTTTTTAGTTCCTTATGTCATACATGGCACATGCATACATGCACAAGACCAAGGCTGAACACCTTTTAGAAGACAAAGAAGAGGGGGTCAAACCTATTTCCCAAAGCATCAGAAGGCAAGACAAGAAACAATGGATGGAAACTAATCAAAGAGAGAAACAACCAAGAACTAGGGAGACGTTTCTTAACAGTGAGAACAACTAATCAGGGGAATCAGGCTTTCAGAAGTTGCAGGTGCTTTATTACTGGTGACGCTTAAGGTGGGACTGGACAGCCACTTGTCTGGAATGGCTTGAGCAGGGAAGGGGGTTGGGGCTAGAAGCAACCTCCAAGGTTCCTCTCATCTCTATTATTCTGTATTCTGTATTTAGAGCTCTCTTACTAGCTTCTTATAAATAAGATTGTACTGTGTTCTTCTGCATTCAATCAATCAAATGAGGGTTAGCTATGGTCATATTTGGTGGAATAAAATTGAGTAAGGGCATGTATGCAAAGATCTTTGACTACCACTCTCTGCCGTGTACCAATTCACCTACTGAGTACATCAGCTCCTACAAACCAAATGCTGTCTTGGATTGGTGGGATTCAATTTTTTTTACTACCAGTTCTGTGGGCATGGCTTGGTGGGTGTGGCAGGGGGAGGATACTGTAAAATTTCCAGTCAGAGGTGGTATTTGCCAGTTCTCCAAACTACTCAAAATTTCTCCTACTGGTTCTCCAGAACTGGTCAGAACCTGCTAAATGCCACCTCTGGATTGAGCCCATGTAATGACATACAAGTAGTCTTCATCTTACATCCAAAACTGAGCATGGCAATTAGAGTTGTAAGTTGTGATGGTTTTAAAGTGACCGGACCCCTTTTTTGTGGGTAGTTGATAAGTAAATGCTGCATATGTTAAGTGAACCCAATGTTCACTATGGGTGAACTGTGGACTTCAACTCCCAGAATTTCCCAGCCAGCATGGTCTTAAAGTTGCCATGGTTAGACACCCCTGATGTAGACATAGGAACCATCAGCTATAGGAATATCTGGGCAGGCATGTTTATAAGGCATGCTTGGCACATCTCTGAATGTCCATCCACATCTTAATTTCCCCTGGCTTGTTTTGGTGCTATATCATTTACAGCAGGGGTCACCAACCTTTTGGATCTCAGGGACCACCAAACTCATAATTTTAAATCCCGCAGACCAGAGACTGTGGGAAAATCCCCAAAAAAGACTGCAGGAAAATTCCCCACCCCATTTCCCTACTGATCGATCATTCTTTATTTGGGATCGCAGGATACCGTCTCCAGCTCCATTCTCGGGGGAGAGAGAGAAAGAGAGAGAGACTTTTGGCTTCGTGCAAGGGAAGCAGCAGAAGTCTTTCTTTCTCTCCCCCAAATTCCGCCAGAAATGACCCTTTGTGAGACTTTTTGCGCTGGTGTAGCCTCTTGGAGCAGGATGCCTTGCATTTCTGGTAGAGTTTGGGGGAGAGAAAGAAAGACTTGCTGCTTTCCTTGCATGCAGTCAAAAGCAGAAGAAGAAAGAAGCGGAAAGAAGCAGCCCAGTGGCCAGGCCAGGCGCGTGGGGCAAGTTTCCCCCCTCCCCTCACTACCTTGTGTTGTTAGCAATGCAAGCGATAGAAGCCTTGTGTTCCTGTGCAGCCTGGATTCCTGTGCTTTGGGGAATGCTTTGGGGGTGACATTTCTCTGCAGACCACGAAAATTTTCTCATGGACCACCAGTGGTCCCCGGCCCATTGGTTGGCGACCACTGATTTAAGGTATATCGGTTCTTTAAAAAGAAAGGTTTACAGGCTGCAAAGGCTGATTAGCTCCAGAGGCAAAGTTAGCACTGAAGACCTAGCCACCATTTGCTTGGAAATTAGACTCACCAAAACATTCATCTTCCTATTGCAATGTCATCCTTATTACCTTAGATTTAGGCAACTTCTCTTATTTTAAAAGGCTGATTAATAAGACTGTATTTTTCAGCCCTTTCTAGTTGCATGATGTGCTTCTGGTTGCTGTGTCTATTTTTGGAGAACTCTGAATCCGGGTGTAGCTTTAAAAAAAGAAGGATGGGTGTTGAAAGTATGAACAGAAAGGATTGAAAACTCACAAGCAAGCTTGGAATCCTTGTCGCCTTTACAATGCAGAGATACTTTTTATATCTCAAAGGTGGTACAATCCATTCCTCCTCATCTGCAGTGCAAGATGACAAGTTAATTGGTATAACTAACCCGTGGTGGAAAAGTCTATCTCGTATCTTTTTATTTCCCTTAATGGTTATGAATTTTAATGTGCACCTTGAAAATTGAAAATTTTGGGAGCTGACTGGGGTGGGTTGTTTTTTTTAATAGGCATGAACCTGTTGGCTTTGCTCGTTAAAATTACTGTTTGCAGAAGAGTGGCTTAATCATACTGAATTCATATTAATTGGTGCTGCTATCAGGCAGAATAAATTTGTGAGTACTCGTTCCAGGGATCCAGATGAAAATGGTATTTTGTGCCTTCTAACCAAAAATACCGGCATTGCTAGCTATTTATGATAAAGTGGGCTGTTTTTTCCCAAAACAGGCTCATTATTTGAAATACTTTTGTGGATTGCATCAGCTTTCCTTTAGTAGTATTGTTTTACCTAACTCGTAGTATCTACTAACCCTTTTTTGTTTATTGATTAGCTACCTCCTGTACGTCCTGTTTTCCACTGGACAAGGGAACAGGTACCTGAAGTAATTGTAGGAGGAGAACAGGAAAAAAAGCATTTTTTCTGACTAACAAATTTAATTAAAAGGCAGCAGCTTTTGTGAGCTGCAGGTTATCTCATAAAGTGGTTAGATTGATGTTGGATTTAAATTAGGGACTTTTCTAGAAAGCCAGCTTTTGGGTTGAAAGGCTTAATAATAAGTGAGACATGAATAGTAAAATGTTTATTGTTTGCATCGACATTCATCCACAAGAGTGTTTTTCAACTTTGACACCTTTAAGATGTGTGGGCTTCAACTCTCAGAATTCCCCCAGCCAGCATGTTGATCTTTGCAATTCAGGTAGTCCTTGACTTGCAGCAGTTTGTTCAGTGACAGTTCAAAATTACAACAGCACTAAGAAAATGACCGTTTTTCACTCTGATGACTGTGGCAGCATCCTCATGGTCATGTGATCAAAATTCAGACACTTGGCAACTGACTCATATTTATAATTGTTGGAGTGTCCCAGGGTCCTTGTGGCCCCTTTTTGGTGACCTTTTGACAAGCAAAATCAATGGGGAAGCCAGATTAACTTAATAATCATGTGACTAACTTTTTAACAAGTGCTGTGATTTACTTAACTGTGGCAGGAAAGATTGCAAAGTGAGTCAAAATTCACTTAACGAATATCTTGCTTAATGGCAGAAATTTGGGGCTCAATTGTGATCATAAGTCAAGGACCTGAATTACATAGAATTGTCAGAATTTGAACCTGGACATTATGGAGTACATATTGGTTTCTGATCTCATACTTTGCAACTCTAATATAGGGGAGGAACTGTATGAGAACATGTCAGGAAGCAACTTACAAACAACTGGGGAGCATAGTTCATTCCCAAGTGCATGGACGATAAGAGGTGACGTCATCAGAAGAAGGGCGATCACCTAATAGACAGGGGCAACCCCATTCCCCGCTCCCCAAATCAAATGATTTGGTGGTTTTCAGAGAGTGGAAGCAGGAAGTTTTTGGAAAGCACAACCCTCCTTTTCTATTTTATAAATCCTTTTGCCCTTCCTATAAAAAGATTTGTGGCATGGTTTTAATGCTTGATTTTTTTCAGGAGACCAAGGTGTGTGTTTGTGTGCTCCTTTGGTCATAAGTTGAGGATTCCCTGTATGGCAAATGCAGGCACGTGGCCAAACTCCCAAATTTTGATCATGTGACCATGGGAATGCTGCCATGTAAGTGCGAGAAGTCCTAAGTTGCTTTTTTTCCCCAGTACCATTGTAACTTCAAATGATCACTGAAGAAATGGTTGTACTGAAGGGCTACCTGCACAGATTCCTAATGCAGTGAAGAAGGTAATAAGTTTGTCAGTGCAGAGGACCTAAAAGACATACAGGTAGTCCTCAACTTACATGTGATGATCCAGGGGGGAATACAAAAGCAACAAAGTCACAAAAACGGGTGAAGTCTCTTTAATTCCTTCAACTTGGCTTCAAAGGTCCAATTATCATTGACTGGAGAAAAAAAACTTCCCCACAAATAGTTGCAAAAAGGAAGAATTTCCATTCAAACTCAAAATACATATAAATTATAAGTAGAAAAAAACAACACAAACCACACTGAAGCAATTAATGAGACAAGGCAGGATAAAGGCTTGAAGACATCCACAGATATCGAAATACACACACTGGGAAGGATGCCAGAACTCAGATAAGAATGGACAGATTAGAAATATTTCCACGCTTTGCTTCCAGCACTGGCCCATGTGTAGTTTGTCCTTTTAAACAGTCCTCACAGCCGCAGCCCATGAAGGGGATCAAGGCCCTTTCCTCCCCCGTAGACCACACCATTTACATTTCTCCCTTATCTGCTCCTCCCTGCGTGCCTTAGGATGAGGAGGGTGTGGGCCTGGGTCTTCCTCTGAAGGCCCAGCCGGCCTGGGCCCTTCCCCAGTTTCCTCCACAACCTCCGGAGCCACACTCCCACTCCCTGTCGGCTGTTCCTCCTCTCCCTCGGATCAGATTCTAACAGGGGCATGACATTACAACAGTTCATTTAGTGACAGTTCAAAGTTACAAATGGCAGTGAAAAACGTGACCTATGATCATTTTTCACAGTTACAACCTTTGAAGCAGCCCCATGATCACAGGATCAAAGTTCAGACACTTATCATTGGTTCATACTTATGTCCGTTGCTGTCTTCTCCCTCCTCCAAAGGTCATGATCCCCTTTTGCAACCTTCGGATAAGCAAAGTCAATGGGGAAGCCAGACTCGCTTCACAAGAGGGTCACTGATTTATCAACTGCAGTGATTCACTTAACAACTGTAGCAAGAAAGGTCATAAAATGGGGCAAAACTCACTTAACAAATGTCTCACTCAGCACCAGAAATGTTGGGCTCAGTTGTGGTCATAAGTCAAGCACTACCTGTAATAGAATTCAGATCGTCAGCATGTAAATGCCCAGATTTTCCTTGCCAACTGCTTTGATTTCTCCTGGTATTTCACATTTAAGGAACCTCCCTTTTCCTTTCATGCTTGAAATGGTTATCTTGAAGATACTGAGAGGCAGGTGACTTTCTTTCCATTGTAAGATGTACAATGGAATCCCCAATGGAATGCCTAATCCGAGATGTGAACTTCAGTTTCTAGTGTCAAATTTTTGCGCCTGCTTGATGAGGAGCTGCTAGATTGGCCCAAGGGTTTGTTGAAATGTTTTCAGAGAACAAGCTTTCCTTACTTAGGGGTGCTGAATTAGAAGGCCGTTTCCCAGTTTATTGCTCTTGTCTACAATAGCCCAGGATCCCTCCTTGTAACCTCCTTCTCTCCCTCCCTCTCTCTTTCCCTTTTTTGTTCCAGTTCCAGTTTCTCTGGGGACAAGCATTTGGGTGTAATCCTGTTGGTGACAGCATCGTCCTGAGAAACACTTCTTCCTTTAGCCTACTTTTCTGACCTTTTCCAATTCCTGCTAATTATTCCAAACTTCACTTGTTTTGAACTAAACAAGCCTCTCCTATCTCTGCCTTCTCCTGTCTTTTTAAAATGACTGACTCCCTTTATGGTTGCAAATCCCTCTCTCCTTGCTGTTTGCAGTAGATGTCCTGAGCTTGTCCTCCCCCATTTTGTAGATTAAAATAGGGACCTGCTTACGTCATGTTATGAACCAAAGGTCGCTCCCCAACTGTCGTTATTTATTTCTCTACAACCTACTCTGTTAGTTATATGCAGCAATCATTTGTTTTTCCAAAGATTGTCCTTTGCTGATTAAAAACAACATTTTGCTGCTAAATGTCAATGAAAGATAATAATCTTGCTCTTTTACTTTTCCACTTGGTTTTTTCTCCATGGATCTTCCATTGATCAATCTCCTTGGTTTCTCCAATACCATGTCGTTACATACCATACAAGTAGCCCTCAACTTACAATACTTATTTAGCAACCAAACTTACAACAACCATGAAGAAAGTGACTGACAACTGGTTCTCCTACTTAGCAATGGTTGCAGCATCCCCATGGTCACATGATCAAAATTTGGATCCTTGGCAACCAACATATGTTTACAACAGTTGCGGTATTGTAGGGTCATGTGTTTGCCATTTGTGACCTTCCCAGCTGGTTTTAGAGAAAGTCAGTGATGGATATTTGTTTTGCTTAATGACTATGTGATTCACTTAACAATCATAGCAAAAGTCATCAAATTGGGTGCAACTCACTAAATAACCACTTTGCTTAGCAGTTCTGGTTCCAATTGTGGTCGTAAGTTAAAGACTACCTATATAGGAAATGGCAATAGATATATTGTGAAAGGGAACAACAAATTCCAAGAGAGTTGAAAAGTGGTAGGATGAATTTTGGATGAAGATGATGATGAAGTTGAAGTAGAAGAAGATGATGCAATGTTCAAATACTTTATGTGTGTGAACATTAAAAAGTAATCCTGTTAAGAAACGGCCTTACATTTGTTGAATGTACATATCGTATTAAATTGTGGCTTCTTGAATGGACAAAAACAGCCAGTTTCGCATCCTGTGCTTAGCCAAAACCAAAGAAACCATGATAAACTTTCACCTCTCTACCTCACTATTGTTTGCATGGAATAGCTGCAGCTATTCAGGGTTTTAGAGAGACCTTGCTGAGATCTTGATTAGAGTGATGGTAATTTAATCCTGACTCTTGGGTGGACAGTGTGCTTCACCCTTGACTTTGCTATGGACCTTCCCACTCTTGCCATGTCAGGTGAATTATTTCAAGTGAACTGTGGTGCCCCTTTGTGGAATCAGTTATGGTTTTGAGCTGAAAAGTCTTCCTAGGCTAGTTTGAGGAACAGTGGAAACATTTTATGGTGGGCATAATTTGCTCCATGCCGTTGCATTTTGCACTGACTGTAGAATCTAAATCAGGAATGCCAACCTTGGCAACTTTAAGACCTGTGGACTTCAACTCCCAGATTTCCCCAACTAGCATTGGAGTTGAAATCCACAATGAATGGTTGTAAGTCGAGGATTACTTGTATTGCTTTTTAAAAGCTCTTAACAAAGACCCCAGTGATTTTCTGCCCATACTGTCTCTTCCACTGAGAAGTTAGCTTGGAATGAAACCATCAGTTAGCTATAGTTCTGCTTGAAGGTTCTGGCCAGGATGGCTTACAAAGGTAGGGGAAACTGAGACTGTGGTGAACTCATTTCTGGTCCCATGCCCCAAAAGGGAGAGAGTATTTATCTTCTAGGGATTGCTAACTCAGTTTTCAACTTCCAAGAAAAAGATCATTTTTCTTTTAGCTTTTGTGAAAAGGGAGTGATTCCTCATTGATTCCAATCCTGGAAGAAAATAAACGCTGCCTTGAAAACATGGCAACTGCACACCAGCAGGATATCCTCCCCCAGCCTTTGAACACAACAACTGCTTTGCTGAACATTGTGTTTGGAAGCAGTTGGTTGCTGTGGTGATGCTCCTGACGTGTCATTTTGAGGGGAGATCCCTGAGCATCAGCGGAGACAGCTTGTCGGCTTGCAGATGTCCCTGATTAACAGGCAGCCCCAGCAAGGAGCATCAAGAACTAGCAGCAGATGACGCTGCCTGTCTTGTTAGCAAGAGCCAGACCAGTGGCTTGGCTGTCTGGCGCTTGGAATTTCTTACCTCCTAAAAACCTTGAAATTTTCTCTTAAGGCTTGGTAATCACCTGCCTCAGGTTGGTTTTCTAAGCAAAAATGATCCATTTCAGTGGTGGGATTCAAATTGTTTTACCGCCGTTTCGGTGGGCGTGGCTTGGTGGGCATGCTTTGTCTAATGCCAGGACACAACTTTCCCCACACCAGCTGAGGCCTGCAGTGCCAACCAGCTGAGAGCATAAAGAAGAGAAAAGCGTAGGGGCAAGTGGGAGGGCTGATCCTGTGCTTTTCTTTTTCCTCTGGCTGATTTGGAGGATTTTTTTTCCCTCCTCTCGGCTGATCATCAGTTTGTTTGTTTTTTTACTACCGGTTCGGGTGAACCGGTCTGAACCTGTAGCATACCACCACTGATCCATTTGTTGAGAAAGGTATAGTTTACTAGAAGTCAAGTGGATTACAGTAGTGCAAAGCCAGAACTAAGGGTTCGCGTGCCAAATTTTCCATTTAACTTTCCTCCCTTAGTAGATTCCAATTGCTTGTCTCTCATTGTCCAGTCAACTTTTAAAAGAGATGTTTTGGAAACATCTCTATATGTTGGCATTCTTCTCCCAGGGAAATGACCTTGACATTTTCGGGGGTTCTCAAAAAGAACTGTTCTCACAATCCAGCCTCCCCTCAGGATTCATTGTCTAGATTAGGGGTCGCCAACCTTTTGGACCTCAGGGACTACCAAACTCATAATTTTAAATCTCGCGGACCACTAATATGAATTTTGACTGATGGTGGCTTGCTGATGTTTTCCCAGGATCTCTGCAGAAAGCAGCAGAGACCCTGGGAAAATCCCAAAAAAAGTCTGCAGGAAAATTCTCCACCTCGTTTTCCTACCGATCGATCATTCTTTATTTGAGATTGCAGGATACCGTCTCCAGCTCTGTTCTCAGGGGCAGAGAGAGAGACTTTTGGCTTCATGCAAGGAAAGCAACAGAAGTAGCAGAACTCTTTCTTTCTCTCCCCCAAACTCCACCAGATTGGCGCAGCCTCTTGGAGCAGGATGCTTTGCAGGGTCCCAAAGATTCATTTCTGGTGGAGTTTGGGGGAGAGAAAGAAAGACTTTTTCTGCTTTCCTTGCGTGCAGCCAAAAGCAGAAGAAGAAAGAAGCGGAAAGATGCAGCCCGGTGGCCAGCCGGGGCATGTGGGGCAAGTTCCCCCCTCTGCCCTTTCCCCCCTCCCCTCACTACCTCATGTTTTTTGCAATGCAAGCGACACAAGCCTTGTGTTCCCACAGGCCATGTGGGCGACACAGCCTTGTGTTCCTGCGCAGCCTGGATTGATTGCTTTGGGAGGGACATTTCTCTGTGGACCACCAAAATTTTCTCACAGACCTTGCTGTTCTTCCAAGCAGTATCTGTTTTTCAGATCTGATGTTGTCGAATATATATATTGTTTTTCTCATATCTGGCCTCATGTCCCTACATAGCAGTCAAGGTTCAGCAGTGTTTGCATGGATTTCCATGCTCTGTCAATAGCAAATACAATTTTTGTTTTGTTTTTATTTTTTAAGTTTCTGCTAGCTGTGGAAACAACAGGAAAAAGAAGATGATATGGTAAACAAAACTGAGCTCTTTTTAATTTTTTTTCCTACTCTACTCTTTCTACATGGGAAAAAAAATTATGTAAAAGGGATCTGTTTACCCATCAGTATGATCTCCCCCTCTCCCCAAGAGTAAATTGTGGAGAATAAACTGATAAAAGAAATTTTAGTTTGAATATTAGCTAGGTCAGACTTGGGATGTACAGAGTTTAAAAAATCAATAGTGAATCTCCATGGAAAAAAACAGTTAAGTATAAACTGTCCGTTCCTCCTCCTTTCTGGTTTCACTGTTCAGAATGGAGCAGACAGGTTCACATACAATATGAGAGAAGGGTAGAAATATACACACATGCACACAATGCACAGGCAAATATCTTGATTAGGCCACCCCTCTTCTCTTTCATACACAGAGGCACCTGTAGGCCCAGCCCATGATTAAGCCATGGAGGAAAGTGCACGTACACATATTGCTTCTTTACACAGAAGAAAATACAAATTCTCTCTAATGACCTCTCCGCTCCTGTCCCTTCCCCTCCCCTCCCCCCCCCCCAGGCATTAGTTCCAAGATATTCTTATACTGATGCTTTTGTTACAGACTTACAACCTGCTGGGGGTTTGCGGGGGTTCAGGAGGGCCCCTAGCTAACAATCTGTGCAGTTCGGGGAGCCCCCAAATCCCATTCCGCCCACCCAGTCCCTCCCCTTCCAGGAGTCCCCATGCAGCTCATTTTGGATGCAGGTAAGTGCTCGGGGAGGGTGAAAAACGGGCCTCCCGGAAGTTCAGGAAGGCCGGAAATGGACCTGTTTCCAGCTTCCAGAGAGCCTCTGGAGCCCAGGGGGGCCATTTTCGTCCTCCCGGAGGCTGGAGGAACACCTCTGGAGCCCGGGGAGGGCTAACCTCCCACCACGGTGGTGCAGGAGGCCGACTAGGCTATGCCGGCCGTGGCCACCCAGCGACCAGGCAGAGAACCCTTTGGTAAAAATTTTAAGCCCACCCCACTTACAACATTGTTACAGATTTACATCGGGGAATTTACAAAATATTGAAAGAGGTTGCTGGGTTGAAACTATTAGGGAGGGTTGAAACCGCTTACTTGAGTTTCACTTTTACCAAATAAAGCATTTGTTCTGTTGATGGCCAGCTGTCAATCCCTGGGGTTTACTAGTTTTGCTCTTCTACTTTTACCTTTCTAAACATGCAAACATTTGCCTTTGTCTGTCTTTCTGGATAATATTGACCAATGAATGGAGGGCACTGTTTGTGGACAGAAAATGAGTGAGCTTTTCAGAGTAAAAGTTTAAGAGATTAAGTTCCTCGGAAGCACTTCAGAACTTGTAATTGACGCCACATATAACAGAATATGGCCTCTGCATCCAGCAACAGAAATGTTTAAGGGTGGGGCACCACATTTTTCCCTGAGTTCATATAACACTTTAAGACAAAATGTGATTTATTTAACAAAGATGGGCTAAATAAACCAGGGCTCTTAGCAGGATGCACACCTGGATGGAATTAGAATTTCCATACTCCCGTCTCTTGCATGGAGAATGGCTTGAAAGAGTTTCAGTGAGAAATAGAGCAAAGTACTATCTGAACAATTAAGGATGTTATTCCCCCTTCCTGGGAAAGTGTGACCAAGCAATTCTTATTTTTGGAAACATCGTACGTGCATTGCTTGTGACACATGTGCCTTGGAAGCAGGAAATGCAAAGGCTGCGAGACATGTGTGAAGTCCATTTGCACCAGAAATTTATTTATCCTTAAGGAAGTAACAAAACCCAAATCCTTTTTAGAAACTAACAGTGAAGAAATAGAATTTGCAACAGAAACCTTGCTCCTGCTATGTGTGAGAAATAACCTGAGCTCAACTAAAAGTTTTGAGAAACTAGTTCAGAGAAACAGTTCTGTCACAAGAAAGCAGTAGCAATATTTTTTTCAGTTCTAAAACAATAAAGCAGAATAGAAATGAATGAAACGATGAACAATTAAAATGGGAACACTAGCTTTGTGTAAATATCAAATTAAATCATAATGTAGTTTGACTTTGGATTAAATACACTGTATGATTCCAGGGTGGTTTATATCATTGTGGTTTGTAAATCACGACTTACAGCATTCTATGAATCCAACTAGTTGTACTTTATTGTAAATTATTTTTAGTGTTTTCAAGACAGTATTGATTGCTGGTGACTGCCTCGACTAGCCCCTGCAGTGGTTTGCCATTGGCTCTTCCTAGGGCTGAGATAAAGTCATGCAGCTGGATAAGTAAGGCAGGACCAGAACTCACAGTCTCCTCCTGATTGGCCTAAAGTCACCCAACTGGTTTCATACTTAAGGCAGGACTAGAACTCATAGTCTCCCAATTTTGAGCTTCATACCTCAACCATTATGCTAGACTGGCTTTTATTACAAATCATACTTCAGCATTATGTGTACAATCAAATCATGAAAAACTATAGCATGTAATTATTTTAAGTTGAAGGAGAGAGTGACCAGAAGAATAGCTATTATAGTTAGAAAATGGGTGCCTTGAAACAGATCAGTTTCAGGTCTATCAGTGAGAAGATTATGTGCGGACATTTTAGGATTTCCTCCATAAGCACATTTTTTAAAGAAAAGTGGTGTGAAAAAACACAGTAAGATTATAACTGGAAGATTCTTTGATCCCAGTGAAATTCGTTTTTTAAAATTCTTCAATGAATCAGGGTAGTTTCATAATGGAAGAAATGATTCTTCTTGCAGGATTTCGTGCACAATTTGCAACAGGATACAGATAGCCCTTGACTTACGACCATTTGTTTTAGTAATCATTTGACAAGCAAAGTCAATGGGGAAGCTGGCAGAAAAACTTGCCAGTCAGAATCACGTAATGACTGCAGTAAAAAAGGTCATAAAATTGGGTGCAGTCACATGATGTCTCACTTAACAACTGCACCCACTTAGCAATAAATGTTCTGGTCCTTATTATAATCATAAATTGAGGACCACCTGTAGTAATAGAAAATGAAACGAAACCGCTGTTAAACAGAGATAACACTTTGCCATGTATGGCTCGTAGTGCTAATAGCCATTAAATTAGAAAGTTGTAGTGGGATTCAGCATTAGATATTACGGTGCAATCAGAGGTGGTATTCAGCAGGTTCTAACCAGTTCTGGAGAACCAGTAGCAGAAATTTTGAGTAGTACGGAATACCACCTCTGATTGACCCCACCCCCATCTATTCTCTGTCTCCTGAGTCCCAGCTGATCGCGTGGATCTTCTTTTGTTGCCCTGCACAGGAGAATGGAGCTGGAAATCAGGTTAGTGGGGTGGGGAGAGAATGGAGTGGGTTGGGAATGGAGATTTTGCAGTATCCTTCTCCTGCCATGCCCACCAAGCCACACACCCCAAGCTACACCCACAGAATTGGTAGTAAAGAAAATTGAATCCTACCACTGGGTGCAATCCATGTTTATATTTTTGGCAAAAGGATTTGTAATTTACTACTGTTCTAAATCAGCTCCCTGTGCATCTCATAGCAGTTAAACTGTAACATAATTAAAATAATTAAGTAAAACAGATGAAAGAGTCAGAGAGAGTAGGAAGATTTTTGACAAGGGATCAAACATTTCAAAGATATGCTGAAAAATTAAAACACCTGGGTGGAAGGCAGGAGTTTGGAAATAAGAAAGAAAGGAAGTTTGAAAGTAGAAATTTAACACGTTCAACTAAAAGAGCTTGAAAATTGTTGCAAAATGCTTGGTGAGCCTTTCCATTTTCCAAATCTTTATTGCAGTTGCATTAACGGAATCTTGCAAATCTGAAATTACTGCTCTCTTCTCAAAGGTGTTTTTTTTCCAAAAGGCAACTGGACTGTTTTTTCATTATAGAAGAAGAGGGTGTTTAGCTTCTTATCCAAGAAGCTTCATCAGTTATGACTGATGTGAGTCACAAATGATCAAACTTCTTGGATGAGAAGCCAAACGTTGTCGTCTTCTTCTTCCATAAAGAAAAAACAGCCTTTTGAAAAAGCACCAGTATGACCTGGATGACTGAGAATCTCCATAGGCATATTGCTGTCTTTATTCACTTCTACTCTCCCAAATGCTAGGGAGGGTCTCTTCTGAGATGCTTTTTCCATCCCAATCTCTCCCTTGGAGTCAAATTTCGTTCATCAGATCATTGTCTAGTTTGCAGCTCTTTTTCCTGTCTTCATTCCTACTTACCATTACATAGCCTCACCCCTTTAAATTCTGATTCAGATCAGTGGAGTTACTCATAAGCAAAATTAGTGACACTTGTCAAGCACTGAGGAAATCAGAAGATTCAGGAAGTCAAAGGAGTATAAAGATTTATTGTAAGCTTAAGCTCTCTATAAGAATCTGAACTACTAACGGTCAAGGAAAATGAACAGGAATTAAGACAGCATTCAAAGTGGGCTGGATTTAGATCTCCATGAATCTCACAAGGATTCATTTTGGATGACACGTTTAGCGTCTCCCTCGGGCTTAGCCTGGTCATCTCCTACAACGCTGCTTGGCATGATAGAAAGTGGCTATCTTGGAAATACACAAATCAGTTCAAGCATTTTGTATATTTTATTAATATTAATAAATATGTAATGTGCCACCTTTATTCTGTACTCTTAAAAAAGTATACAGAAAAAGGAGCAATACAGAGATTTAGAGGTAAGAAGTCAAGACAATTTTTTTGAGTGTGTGAAATAATCAGCTGTAGTTTGCAGGTTTTAGATCACCTACATAAAGGCAAACGTCCATTTTTATTCTTCCTCTGTCATATTTTACCGTATAAATATTTCTTACAATCACTTTCCAGTTGGGTGGAATCAATGCCCTTTTAATCATGCTTCACTTGATTCATAATAATTGCCTCCAATGCTTTATTCACTCATAACATCTAGATGATATAGCTAGAAAATGCACTTTCCAATGTATCACAGATTAAATCTTCCAAGGCCAAAGGTAGACAGGTATACCTTAAGAATTAAGTACTGAATGCCTTCTGAGAAAACATAATTTCTGGACAGATTCTTATTGGAGAAACATTTACTTGCAGTCCTGATTGTTATCCTGGGCAGCACTCTTGGCTGTCATGAAAGTAATCTGTTGCCTTCCTGCCTTTTCATTTGTGTGTGTGTGTGTGTATGTTTACGTGTGTATATGTATGCGTTTATATGTATATGTATTTTTTTAGTCTAAAAAAAAAAGAAAAACTGAGCATAATTCTTTTTATTATTGCATGGTGAAACTTACTTAACTTAGATAAAAATGTGGATAGACAGATAGATATATAGATAGAGGGGGAGAGAGAGAGAGGAAGGGAGGGAGGCAGTTTTCATTTAGTAACTGTCTTGTTTAGTGGCCATTCAGTTACAACAGTGATGAAAAAGTAACTTAACTACCAAACTTTGCATTTATAATTTTCATAGGTCTGTAAAGCAAAGCTAAGCTGAAGTGAGATCACAAGCACAGCTGCGGTATTACTTAGCAGCTGCTTTGCCTAACGACCAAATTGCTGGTCTTAGTTGTGGTTGCTACCTATAGATACAAAATTGTCATATTACAAAACTGGCATAAGGAGCCAGCTTCATCCTTTTACTATCCTATGGTGAAACATGTTGAACCTTGAATAAAAATGCCTACAGTTAACATAAATGCCTACTTTACATACATACATGAAATTGCCATACTATAAAATTGGAGGCAGCAGACAGTTCCTTTACTGCTATGCCAGCATGCATTTCCATCCAACCTGCCACCAACTGTAACATTCTTATGCTGTTTTGTGTTTTTATTCTTATTGTATTGTTAACGTATTTTATTTTGCACTCTGGTTTCTGACTGCAATAAACTCCGTCTTTCCCTCAATTATGGCAATTGAGCGCAGTTTTGAATGCATTTGAGTGCTGAAGATTTTTTAAAAAGCTGACCTCATCTTATATAGGCCTCTACTGAAGTGATAATTACAAGTTATGATAATTTTTGTTCAGTTTGCAGAGACACAGGAGTCAGGCTTCTGAGGATGGGAGTAATGGATCCTTGCCTCTTTCTAAGAACAGCTGTGGATGTTACAATCTCTTGCAATAGGAAAATGTTAATTATGTCTTGCACCAAGTACTAAATTCTACTGAATTTCCCCAGTTTTGAGAGAGAATCCTTTCTCTCTCTTTGCTTTCTTAATCCCATTCTTAATTTTTTCTATGTACAAATGAAAAGAAGCCACTTTTCATTGAAAAGATAAAGTATCTGAGGAGGAATATAACAGAAACCATTAAAACACTTCAATCCTACATATTATTAGTTTTGATCAAACTACTTATTATATCCCTTTCAAGAATAATAGATTTGGTAAAATAACAAGATATGTATATATTTAGAGCAGGTCAATTTGAGTGTGTTCAGAAAAAAAAATCACAGGATTTTTGTAACATTTGCTGGACCTTCCTTTGAGTGAAAATAGACCAAACCTTTGATTATTGAGCGGATTGGAACTGTAATAAGCAGTAAAATGGCTGAACACCTCACTGTAATAAGCAGTAAAATGGCTGATTCCTAAATACAAGTAATCCTGGATGTATGACCACAATTGAACCAAAAATGTATGTTGATAAGTGAGGCGTTTGTTAAGTGAGTTTTGCCCCATTTTACAGCCTTGCTTGTCACAGATGTTAAGTGAATTATTGCGGTTGTTAAATCAGTTGCACGGTTGTTAAGTGAATCTGGCTTCCCCATTGACTTTGGTTGTCAAAAGACAAAAAGTGATCATGTGACCCCGGGATGCTGCAATGGTCATAAGTATGAGTCAGTTGATAAGCGGCTGTATTTTGATCACATGACCCTGGGGAAGATGCAGCGGTCGTAAGTGTGAAAAGTAATTGACTTTGAATTGTCATTGAATGAACTGTTGTAAGTCGAGAACTACTTGTGACCCTTATTTGAATCACCATCACTTTGGGGTAGAGTTGAGTTTACCTCTTTTGCTATCATACAGTGGAAAGTGCGATATTCTATAGAGATGTCAGTGTTTCACATTTATGAAATGTCTTCTTCAATATAACAGGCTAATACTAATATTGATTTCGATTTAGTACCAAATGAAGGGTGATTTATTCAGCTGATTTCTGAGTCTCACTGATTCCAGCTCAGCCTCTATTTGTTTTTACAGCTTATACTTAGGGATACTTGCATTGTTTTTATTACTCTAAAATTATCTATATATATTTTGCAATAGTGGTGAATATCTGTAGCTTGGGTATAGGATGAGGGTGAAGGTTCGTTCTCCAAGCTTGTTACCAGGCTAGGGAACAACTTCAGTGGAGTTTAGGGGATGTCAGTTCTTCTTTATAAGAACAACTCTTCCCCCTCATACATATTTTGCTTCAGTTAACAGACTTATAAAGAAAGTTTGTACATTCAAGTTTGTACATTAACTGCTTTAGTTAGATTCTCTCAGCTTCCCCAATAGTGAGGCTTGTCAATGCATGTACATAATGATGCAGTAGATTTTATTGTTTATATATGCAAGAAGGTAGTTGAAATCACATGCTCAAAATTCAAGTAGAAAACTAGCTGATCAGAGCAGTGCATTGGACTATTCTGTTTGTTCCTATTTTTTCTTATAGCCAACAGCCTGCAACAGGAACTTCTACCCTATATTGGAAGCAATGGAGTTCTGAACTAACTTATTGCCTTCAGAAAAATGCTGATTTCTCTCCTTGATTTTCTGTTAAAAAAACTAATGTGATGGGATCTGATGTCCATGACATGCTAAAGGATACATGTTGTTTTTCTTTTTCCAGATCACCAGAAGTTAGAGCGAGAAGCTCGCATCTGCCGTCTCCTGAAGCATTCCAACATTGGTAAATATTGTTTGGTTAAGATGGAAATGTAGAAGAAGGGGAAGGGATGGGATGGTGTACATGGTGAACATGAAGATTGTCTGTATTTCTTAACTTTGGAAAGTTTAAAATGTGAGAATTTCAACTCTTAAAATTCTGGGAAGTCCATGCCTCTTAAAGTTGCCGAACAATAACACAGTTTAGATTGAATATTATTAAAAATTGTCAGCCTTCAAGATTTTCTTCCTTTGCTTTGCATCTTTCGGCTGTCATAAGTAACGGGGAGGAGGGGGGATATGGTTATGGGAAGCGAGCTGGAGGTGTTACAAAACAGAACTGTATAAGTTGGGGGGGGAAGTTCTTGCTTAGGCTTCTATCCTATGCTATGCGCAGCCCCAACTCTTTATTGAAATATGTCAAGGTTAACGGACAAGAGGCCTCATCACCACCTGGAGATGCCCACATGATGATATATACAACTTTTAATTGGATGAGCCAATTGAACTATTGGGGGTGGGAACATTGCCATCACTTTGTATATGTGATTTACGCGCTCATTTTCTCAGATTCAGAATTCTTTTGTTGCTACCACTTAATTTCCAGTAAAAGATATCTTTTCTCTAATTAATGGAGTCTTAAGTATTTCTTTCTTAGATTTTGAATGGAGCACCAGCTGACAAAAATATTCTGAATACTCTTCCAGTAAAACCAGTAAAAACTTTGCAGGACATTTTCTCTGCCATCTCTTTAAGTACTGGGAAGGAGAGAAAAGTGTGTCAGTTTTTTTTTTAAAAAAAGAACTGATTGATGGTGATTTTTTTCTTACATTTTTGACTTTTCTACATAAATATAAATTCTAACGTGATACTACAGTGCCTTTACTTGAGAATTTTACACTGATACTGTTTGGCTTTATGGAACCCTGTCTTGGACAGCTGACCCAGTTGGTTTCTTTTTTAAATCCTGGTAAGATGGACCATATTTTGCCCTTTTTCACTTCTGCTGGCTCCAGATTTGTTTCTGATTTAAAATCAGGGTGCAGACTTTAAATCCAGAAATGTGTAGGAGTAACTGAAGTTCATACCCCTGGCAAGGACTCAATTTGGAGGAGGCTGAATGCTTCCCAAAAGGAAAGTGGGATGAGGTTGTTCTTTACTGATCTCTTGGGGGCTATGTGTGTGTGTGTGTGTGTTGTGTGGGGGGAGAAAGAGAGAGAGGGAGAGAGAGAATCTGCTATAATAATGTTATTTAACATGCTATTTACTTTTCATTTCTTGGTTACATACACTTAAAGATGGTTTGATTTTAGTATATGATACAAAGCTTATTGTACAAACAAGGTTTAGCATATACCAAGAGTAATTTATACTTTAGAGTAAATGTGAAATTAGGATGAGTTTAAAATGTAGTCTTCAGATCAATCCACAACTGTCACCCAAATATGTGCATTATTTATTCTCAAGATCTCAGTCCTTGATCAACATGCATGGGTCAGCTTTGGAAGCCATATTAGCACTAGAAGCTTCCACGCTGCCACGTTCTTGAGCATGGGAAGATGGGAGGGGGGATTTTATGGAGCGTATGTGATGAGACATAATAGCATTCTTCTTTAGAATCAAGGTCACATTATTCCTGCACCTGGCCGAGGAGTGGTTGAGGGGATGTCTCAAGTTGGGATGGATGGTGATGGGGCATCCCATCAACCACTCCTCAGCCAGGTGCAGGGATTGAGGTTTTCTGGAACTCTGACAGCATGAATGTTTGGCTTCCCACTTCACTCCTCTCCATTCAGGACAATAATTTCACCTTTGTATCACTTTGCATGATTTTAAGGCTTTTCAGGAAACCATTCCTACCAAACTTCATGAAATTGAAATTTAGACTTACTCTTATGATATTGAATAGTTATTGTGAAATCCTAATAGAGCTTCCCATCTTTTTATCTCCCATGGTTGTTTGAAAAATATCCTGTAAATCGAATGAATGCCAATGGTGTCTCTTCTTCTGCTTTATTTTGAAGAAAAGTGGACTATAAATGCAAAGAGGGAGTTCCACAATTGTAATTATGAAAGGTGGGCGTGCATTTTTTGCTTGAACAGGTCCATCTGCCCCCTTTGTTCCCAGTGCTGCATGGAGCCACCTTTAAAGACTTTTGCAAATCCATGGCAGTTGCTAATGACAACAAGGTTGGTAGAAGACGAGCTTCCAGGAAGCATCATCTCAACCAGGTCTCTCTCCATCTCAACCAAGTAGGCAATTAAAACTGAACTCCCTGCTTGTTGTAATGGACTCAGCGTGTTTATGCTAGTTATTCTGTTTTAATCCTTATGGGGCTTCTCTTCCCCCCTCCCCCCAATGCATTAGTTTCTATGGAAACTGTGTCGTCATGGGTATCTTCTGGGTAGATTTAGAGACAGCCACAAGTGCAAAAGAAAAAGAAATGTTGTTGTATAATGAAATTGAAATAAATGCACTTCAGCTTCAGTGATCTTAGAAAGATATAGGAGACCGGTACAGGAGCAGAAGATTTGTAGGTCCAGAAAGTTGATTGGGTTGGGTTGCATGAAGCTGTCAGATGGTTTGCTTGGTTTTGACTGCATGCAATCTGTGAAGCAGCCTTGATATCTGTGAACATCCGTTTAGGGCTTAGGACAACGTCCAATTTTGGTTTACTCAGCAAATCAGGGATTTGCTTTGATTGACGGAAATGCCCAGTCTTGCTCCTGGTATGTAATGTAAGCCCTTTAGGCTTTGAAGCTGAATTTCCTCTGAGAGTTTTAAGGAAGTTAGATGTTCATCATCAGGAAAGGTGAGGAGACATTCATCAAATCGGGTCCATTAATCTTATTTCATTCAGAAATAGTGAAATTAGATAGGTGGCAATTATCCCCTGAACTGCAACAGGCACCCCATTGACTGGATAGGAGCCATAGTCCCTATGAATGATATAATATGAAAAATGGAATGCCTTATGTTTTCCATTAATTGCAAAATCTTGTTCCTCTGAGATCTACCCCAATCTTTTTCCTTTGCTGTGCAGTACATTTCTCTTCATTAGTTGAAAAGTTTTGTATCATATTCAATCTTCTGTACATTTGGCTTCATAATATAAGTTGTAGCAATGCAGGTGGACCTGGCCATTGGAAGTGAATGCATTATCCATAATAATCCCTGCTTTTTTGAGAGGCAACTGGACTTTCTTTGTTTTTCCTTGAAGACATTTTGCTTCTCACCCAAGAAGCTTCATCAGTTCTGACTGAATGGTGGAGAATGGAAATATTTACATTTCTTGCGGTCATTTGGTCATTAGCACTCTTTCTGAGAAGTCATTGAGGCCACTCAGAGGTTTATTTGTGCCCTCAGGGTCACCTGAATAATTTATCTGTGCCCCTGAGGGATAAACCTCTTAAGTAGCCTCAATGACTCTCAGAAAGAGTGCTAACGACCAAGTGATTGCAAAGAATATAAACCCTTCCATCCTCCACCATTTAGTCAGAACAGATGAAGAAGTTTCTTGAATGAGAAGCAAACCGTTTTCAAGGAAAAACAAAGAAAGTCCAGTTGCCTCTTGAAAAAAGCACCATCGGACAACCATGACCTGGATGACTGTGAATCACCATAGACATTATCCATAATATATCTGAGAACAGATCAGCAGTTGAAATCAGAATCCCTTCCTCCATGTAGCTAAACCTGTATCTTACAAGCTTGGCCCTGTTTTTGTGTTTTCTGCTAGCCATTTTCTCTTAACTGCAAAACTTTCTAAGGTATCAGCATCTCTTCCAACTCTTCCCCACCCCTCCTTTTCAATTTAATTAACCTCCTTTTAGCAAGGAATAATATATCTCTCCCAAAGTAGCAGAAGCAAAATTCTGAAAGGCATATTTTCCCTCAGTTCTTCAGAGAAAGAATCATGTTCCTTTTCACTGCTCTTATTTCCCTACACCAATTCTTGGCAGCCAAATTAAATCTTCTCCCCTTGGTTTTTGGCAGCATTGGGGTGCTTTAGCCTGAAGTGGTGTTTTTCGAAAAGGAGATGAGTGTGTACACAACACTAAGCAAGCTTAACATTAACTATAGGTAAGAAAAGACTTGGTTTGTCTCAAAGACCGTAACATGTAAACATTGCCAACAGCAGCCTGCTACCATTATTACTGTCTATTTGTTTACTTTAAAAAACAAATGTATATACATCATGGTCTAAGTGGAACTAAGATGTGCAGGGTGGAGAAAGACTTCCCAAATCCTTTAGGTTTGTATTAATAGAGGGATAGAATCAAGATCACATGAATTGTTAATAGCACTTTATAATGCTCTGGCAAGACCACATTTGGAATACTGCACCCAGTTTTGGTCACCATGATATAAAAAAGTTGTTGAGACTCTAGAAAGATTTCAGAGAAGAGCAGCAAAGATGATTAAGGGACTGGAGGCTAAAACGTATGAACAGTTGCAGGAACTGGGTATGTGTAGTCTAACAAAGGGAAGGACTAGGGGTGACATGGTTGCAATCTTCCAATATCTAAGAGGTTGCCACAAAGAAGAGAGGGTCAACTTACTCTCCAAAGCACCTGAAGGCGGGATAAAGGATGGAAACTTATCAAAGAGAGGTTCAACTTAGAATTAAGGAGAAATTTCCTGACAGTGAAAACTATTAATAAGTGGAATGGCTTGTCTCCAGAAGTTGTAGGTGTTCCATCATTAGGGGTTTTTAAGAAGAGATTGGACAGTCATTTATCTGAAATGGCATAGGGTCTCCTGCAGGAGGATGGGATTGGATTAGAAGACCTCCAAGCAGGGGTGGGATTCTACCAGTTCGCACCTATTCGCTAGAACCGATTGTTAACATTCTAAGCAGTTCGGAGAACCGGTTGTTAGAAGAAATTACTGGCCTAATCCTGTAAGGAAGGCAGGAAGGAAACATACTGGTGTTGCTTACAGAAACTGCCTCTCTGTTAACCCTTGCTACATTCTTGGCAGGACTAGACTTCCTGTCTCAGGAACTTCTCTGGAGTTTTTTTTTCCTCCTTTGCTGGTACTTTGCTTGTGTGGAGTGACCATTCAAAGTTACAATGGCACTGAAAAAGGTGACTTACGGCCATTTTCCACACTTACGACTGTTGCAGCATCCCCACAGTCATGAGAGGCCAGGCGAGGAGATGCGTGCCTCGATGTGAGTGATATTGAGTTGGCCACACCCAGCTAGTCACATGACCACCAAGCCACACCCACCAACTAAGCCACGCCCACAGAACCAGTTGTTAAAAAATTTGAATCCCATCCCTGCCTCCAAGATCCTTTCCAAGTCTGTTGGTAGAGTTAACAAATAGTTCCATTGTAAGGTCCAGAAACTAGAAGGGGATAGTTAAAGTTTTTTTTAATCATAAATACACCCCCATCTGAATTCAAACAAATGTCATGGTTGAAGTAAGAATAAACATGAAACAAGGAATGGCTTCAGATTATGGTTCATAGAAGCCACATCGAAGTTTGTAAAAATTTTAGATTAAATTTCTTTTTGGAAGAAGGATAAATTGTGTTTCCCTTTGTGCTTTTCCAAGAATTCCCTGCTGTGTTGCATGATATGTTTTGTTTCAATACTACTGAAAAAAAGCTATGTATTGAGCCTGGTTTCTTCTCCAAATAACCAGTGCTAAACTACAGAGGTGTTGGCACAATATGATTTTTTAAAAAGACAAGTTGATGTATGAGATGGTATGATTATTCTTTCTGGCTTTTATGTGTGTTCCATGCAGCACACCCAGAGGGGTACATCCATGCAAAATGGATGGAGTTTTAATCGTGCAACCCAGCTCCCATTTTTTTTTGATCATGCTCTGTAGACAACCCTGCTGAATAATCTTCCTGGGGGATACTCATTCCTCTGCATCCAGAGTTGATCTTGGAGTGTTGCAAATAATGCACCACATCCAAGCTGGGCTTGCCTGCCTGCCTGCCTGCCTTTCCTTCCTTCTTCCTTCCTAAATTATTATTTCTTTCATTATGATGATTAATTTGAATTTATTAGCCACCCATCTCCAATGGACTTTGGCAAAAAGTCAACATTTTAATGTTCACAGCAGAAACAAAAAGATTACAAGTAAAAAAATAATGTAATGCTCTACTTCTATAATTAAATTAATAATATCCCTAAGGGCAATATCCTATAATAATCACCCAGCAGTGTAACCCAGCATGTAATAGCAAAGGTTCAATTGCCAAAGACTCTCTGGAATACTTTTTTTCTTCTAGTTTTTGCTTCTTTCCATAAATATCCAAAGGGACCCTATTCTGTAATGCTGGTGCTGTGATGAAACAATATTTATCTCCTAGTTTCAGCCCTTTAAAAGTCATGGAAGTGTTGGATTATTACGAGTTGTATAATGTCCTGTATAATTCCCCAACCAGGTGTAAGGCAGTGCTAGAAATATCTGTTGAGATTAGAATATACACTGCTCAAAAAAATAAAGGGAACACTTAAACAACACAATGTAACTCCAAGTCAATCACGCTTCTGTGAAATCAAACTGTCCACTTAGGTAGCAACACTGATTGACAATCAATTTTGCATGCTGTTGTGCAAATAGAATAGACAACAGGTGGAAAACATAGGCAGTTAGCAAGACATCCCCAATAAAGGAGTGGTTCTGCAGGTGGTGACCACAGACCACTTCTCAGTTCCTATGCTTTCTGGCTGATGGTTTGGTCACTTTTGAATGCTGGCGGTGCTTTCACTCTAGTGGTAGCATGAGACAGAGTCTACAACCCACACAAGTGGCTCAGGTAGTGCAGCTCATCCAGGATGGAACATCAATGCGAGCTGTGGCAAGAAGGTTTGCTGTGTCAGTGTAGTGTCCAAAGCATGGAGGCGCTACCAGGAGACGTGGAGAAGGCCATAGGAGGGCAACAATCCAGCATCAGGACCGCTACCTCCGCCTTTGTGCAAGGAGAGACAGGAGGAGCACTGCCAGAGCCCTGCAAAATGACCTCCAGTGGACCACAAATGTGCATGTGGCTGCTCAAACGGTCAGAAACAGACTCCATGAGGGTGGTATGAGGGCCCGATGTCCACAGGTGGGGGTTGTGCTTACAGCCCAACACCGTGCAGGATGTTTGGCATTTGCCAGAAAACACCAAGATTGGCACATTCGCCACTGGTGCCCTGTGCTGTTCACAGATGAAAGCAGGTTCACACTGAGCACATGTGACAGACGTGACAGGGTCTGGAGACACCGTGGAGAACGATCTGCTGCCTGCAACATCCTCCAGCATGACCGGTTTGGCAGTGGATCAGTAATGGTGTGGGGTGGCATTTCTTTAGGGGGCCGCACAGCCCTCCATGTGCTCACCAGAGGTAGCCTGACTGCCATTAGGTACCAAGATGAGATGCTCAGACCCCTTGTGAGACCATATGCTGGTGTGGTTGGCCCTGGGTTCCTCCTAATGCAAGACAATGCTAGACCTCATGTGGCTGGAGTATGTCAGCAGTTCCTGCAAGACGAAGGCATTGATGCTGTGGACTGGCCCGCCCGTTCCCCAGACCTGAATCCAATTGAGCACATCTGGGACATCACGTCTCGCTCCATCCACCAACGCCATGTTGCACCACAGACTGTCCAGGAGTCGGGGGATGCTTTAGTCCAGGTGTGGGAGGAGATCCCTCAGGAGACCATCCACCACCTCATCAGGAGCATGCCCAGGCATTGTAGGGAGGTCATACAGGCACGTGGAGGCCACACACACTACTGAGCCTCATTTTGACTTGTTTTAAGGACATTACATCAAAGTTGGATCAGCCTGTAATGTTTTTTTTCCACTTTAATTTTGAGTGTACCTCCAAATCCAGACTTCCATGGGTTGCTAAATTTGATTTCCATTGAAAATTTTTGTGTGATTTTGTTGTCAGCACATTCAGCTATGTAATGAACAAAGTATTTAATAAGAATATTTCATTCATTCAGATCTAGGATGTCTTATTTTTGTGTTCCCTTTATTTTTTTGAGCAGTGTAATTTGGTTCCCCTCCTAATACTATAAATTTACCAATACTTTATATTCACTCACATTCTCTTTCTAGAGAAGCATAGTACAGTACTGGGTTGAGAGTACTGGGTTTTATTTTAGAGGAAAGAGGTACTGATTGTGTTAAGACCCAAAAGGGATTTCTGGAAAAAAATAAAGTGATAATGTGGGATGGGAGTTGCCATTGAAAGCCAGTGTTTCTAATCCCCTGGACCAGTGGTGGATAACCTTTTTGGTTATCCTGTGCCAAAAATTGTGCACGTGTGCACCCAGAAGGCAATACGTGTGATTCTGCCCCCTTACCTGCACTGCGCCTCCCAGCTGATTTTTGGCCCATTTGAGGCCTTTTTCAGCCTCCCAGAGGCTTTAGGAAGCCTCTGCAGCCTTTGCAGGCTGAAAAATGGGTCTGTTTCATCACTTCTGGTATTTCCGGAAATATAGGAAGTGATGAAACAGACCTATTTTTCGGCCTCCAAAGGCTGCAGAGGCTTCCCTCAAGCCTTTGGGAGGCCAAAAAAGGCCCGAAAATCAGCTGAGAGGCGCACGCATGGCAGTGAGTTAAGTTTGCCTGGGGTTCGCGTGCCCGCACAAATGGCTCTGCGTGCCACCTGTGGCACGCGTGCCATAGGTTTTCTATAACAGCCCTGGACTATGCAGGAATCTCAGTTAGAATGTTTGGGGCAGCTTCCTTTATCCTAGATCTTGGATGATGTGGTCAATACTTTGAGAGATTGTTGTTTATGATCATGATGTGAAAGTATTCCTTTGAAACTTGTATTTCAATTACAGGTAGTCCTCGACTTACGACAGTTTGTTTAGTGACTCTTCAAAGTTACAACAGCACTGAAAAAGTGACTTATCACCATTGTTCATACTTACGACTGTGGTCACGTGTTCAAATTTGAGACACTTAGCAACTGACTCATATTTATGACGGTTGCAGTGTCTTGGGGTCCTGTGATCCCCTTTTGTGACATCCCAACAAGTAAAGTCAATGGGAAAGGCAGACTCACTTCACAAGCATGTTACTAACTTGACAATTACAGTGACTCACTGTGGCAAGAAAGGTCATATAAGGGGGAAAAATTACTTCACAAATGTCTCACTTAGCAACAGAAATTTTGGGCTCAGTTGTGGTCATAATTTGGGGACTACCTGTAACAAAAAGGTTTCTTCAACTTATTGAAGAATTCCATCTTGCCTCAGGAATCAGTCTCTTCTTTCTGCTTGTGATCTCATATGTAGTTATATAAGTCTGTGCAGTGTAGAACTAAGAACCTCACACTAGGATTGCAGGAAGCTGGATTCAGTCCTGTAGGGTAGGAAAGAGCGGTCAGGAATATGTATACTGCAGGGAATGTGTTCCACAAATTACTTATTTGTTTTAGCAGAATTTGGAAAGTTTTGCTGCTTTGAATGAAGCTGTTAGGCTAGACTCACATCATATTTGCTAGGTGACCTGCCAGTTTGTTCCTTCTTCTGTTTTTAACAGGCTTCGACACATTACAAGTTTTATTTTTTATTTTTAGCCAGATTTAATTCTATGGGGTGCAAGAAAGTCCTTTTTTTTTGGATATGAGATGTTTATAAGAATGTTACCTGCCCTGCCATCTTCTGCCCCCGCAAATGTTGAATCTCTATGGATTTGTTTTGCTTTCTCCTTAACAGAATTACAGTGCTGGCATGCCATGAGAGACGCATTTATCTTCTGTTCTATTAAAATTCAGACTTATTCAAATAAACATGTAGCCGAGAATCATTAATTAAAAAACAGTTGGAGCAAATTAAATTCATTGCTATATTGTTAAATTATGGATACATTTGTTAAAATTATAGTCCCACCTCCCTTCATTGCATGCTGCTAAGTACGTTGGTACATTTTGAACTACAGGTGTATGGAGATTCTCAGTGATCCAGGTCATAGAGGAGCCTTTTCAAAAAGGAATTGGGCTTTCTTTGTTTTTCCTTGAAAATGTTTTGCTTCTCATCCAGGAAGCTTCTTCAGTTCTGAAGAGAAGTGAAAGGTCTTCAAAGAAAAATAAAGGAAGTCCAGTTGCCTTTTGAAAAAAGCACCTTTGGTACATTTTGAACTTCAACCATGTTTGAAAAACTTCTGCGTGTTCAATGGATTAGGTTTTAGACTCCATTAATTGATTTTTATTTTCAACATCATTGGAGGCACTTTTTATCTTGCTTTGTTGGGGTTTATAAGCAGATGCCATAATGGAGTATTGAGCACCATAGGTTCAATTTGAAAAATAGTGGATATTAGACTCTTATAAAAATTGGACCAATGGTGGAGGTTAGTAAAAATGAAGCCTTCATAGTCAGGATCTGTGTTTGCCAGGTTTTGCTTGGTTTTCTTTGGGGTTCTTGAAAATGGGATTCTAGACAAAATAGACATCTGGATTCTAGGGCAGAAAGTTCAGATTTAATTATGGCCCAATTTTCCTCCTCCAAGTAGGTTTATTGACAGGGAACAGTCCAGTGCAGTTATTGCAGAGGGCATTAGAGATGCAAGTCCAACAAGATTGGGGAGGTGGGGGAGATGATAATAGAAATAGAATTCTTTATTTATGGGCCAAGTGTGATTGGACACACACAATGAATTTGTCTCCGGTGCATAAGCTCTCAGTGTACCTACAAGTAACAAGTGATAATCATAATTAAAATACAATCATCATAGATAGCTAAAGCAGTGGAATAGCTAAACATAGCTAAAGCAATGGTACAACAAAAATGCCAAGATACTTGGACTCTGGAGGTGATGGAAGGCTGAAGCGTGCCTATTTTGTTGCAGATCTTTTTTGGAGCTAGGTTGCTGAATCCTAGAACTTTGTGAACTGGCTACAATGGGTGTTGGTGTTGCTATTCCCTGGACTTGCAATCTGTGAGATTATGTAGTGCATCAAAGAGACAGAAGGAGGGCAAGGATAATAACAGGTACTGTAGAATTTAGGAAGTACTTTTTCCAATGTAACGTATCTGTTGTGCTTCTTTTGCAGTTCGCCTCCATGACAGCATATCCGAGGAAGGTTTCCATTACCTTGTCTTTGATCTGTAAGTAATACTTGGTTCTGAAGAAACTCTGTACCAGCCTAGGTCTTTCTGGAATTTGCTCCTCTTTACAAGTCTTCCCCTCTGTGCTTTTCCTTGTGGCCTTGTGGCTGCCACAGTTGAGCATCCTCTTTGTGGGTTGCTTTGGATAGCCTTATGGCCTGCCTTACGGCGCCTTCTGAGCAAATGTTTGTATGCTGCCTCAGGAGCTAGGCAGGCGTTGCCATCTTAATGGATGTAGGTGGGCGAAGACTGCAGCTGCAGGGCTGCCATTAGCATAAAAGGGTGGGCAGGGAAGAGGGAAAGGAGGCTATTGGGATGATAACTGTGACTCAGGGACCCTGGCAGGCTGGGGAGACCCGTCCTTGCTGTACCCTGTTTGAAGAACCAGATTAGGCCATCTAGGAACCACACAGAAGGCTGGCTCCAGGGCTTCGTTGCCTTGATTCCTCGCCCCCTTTCATTTGGTAGGCCATGTCCTGGGCAAAGGGGTGGGGTGCTTTGCTTGGCTGCCTCTCACTTGATTTCCAGATATAGAAACTAGTGATCTCATCTCCTCCTCGTCTCTGACAGCTCCAGTTAAGCAGCAAACTATATTTAGCTGCCCTCTGAATCAGTGCAGCTCCTGCTTCTCTCTCTCTCTCCCTCCCTTCCCTCTTCCCCTTCCTTCCTTCCTTCCTTCCTTCCTTCCTTCCTCCTCCTCCCTCCCTCCCTCCCTCCCTCCCCCCCTCTTTCTCCCTCCCTCTCCCCCCTCTGCTTGGAGTCACACAGGCCTTGACATGACCATGGCTGCAACAGGAATAATTGAAAGCTACTGATAGATTCCCCCCCCCTTTCATGTACATTCTGCACTGTGGCCACAGCTGGCTGTGTGCCCAACTCTGGAGCCCATCTGGTGCAACACTCTTTCAATTACTTTGTGTGCCATTACTTTCTGTGCCAAATCTGGGTTCCTTGAATACCTGGCAGATTCAGGAGCATCTGTGTGAAATGAGGGGATGGAAGAGGAACAGATTATGGTCATCCAATGGAGGTGTTTGAGGAGCTCTAGTGCCTCTAATGCCCAAGACTTGATCTACAGTAATCAGTTGCGGTAATGATGTGGGAGCTAACTCATCCATTTGGGTCTCTGCTGTAACCTTTATATCCACTCTACTCTGTTTCCTAATCTCTGCATTTCTGTATCAAAGAGGAATCATTCTTGTGCATTTCTGGCATCCTGCTATTTAACACATCAGCTTCTCTCCCTTCTAGACTCTCTCTAAGTTTTTAATTGATCAATTAACATTTAGTGGCTTAAAGGGAAAAGTACAGAGTCACATCCCTGCAGAATGGTCAAAATGAATTATTTTTATTCGTAATGGAATGTAAGAATAAATCTAAACTAAGGTAGCCAAATTTTAGTCCAAAGACCAACTTTTTGGCTTGGATATAGGTGTGCATCTGTACAGGAACATGTTTCCTGGGCTTGCATTCCATTGAATTCAATGGGCCTTCCATTGGGATGAAAGTATTTAGCATTCATAGCAGCCAGTATTTTGACCAGGTTGAATCAAACAATAATCTTGAGGCAAGGATAGTGATTTAGGTGTCTATTCTTTATTCTTGTGTGATGAACTTTTTTTGGTTATTGGGCAAGAATTCCAAATCAAGAAAAACAATAAAATAGTCATTCTGGACCATCCATTCATTCATGCCACCCATCTTGTTGAGCAAATATGGAATTTTTTTTAAGTACAACTGAACTCTGAGTGCTCATTTGCCGTTCTTCATACCTGGCACCTGAACAGGGCCTTGGATAATCTGTCTTCTACCTATCCTACATTGCCTTTAAAGATATTGTATGTTATCAAGTCCGTATCAACCCTGGGTGAATTTGTGTGATCATTTTTGCTCTAGTTAGTGTATGGATGGCAATTTCTTAGTGCCTTAGTGAGGGAGGCTGCCTGCTTTCATCCTGGTTGAGATACAATATGCTGATGATAATGTCTCTGCCGTTGTCTATTTTGGCATCAAAATGAGTGGGCTAATAACAGAATAGACAGCAGAGCTAGACTTGAAAAATTTAAGTAACCACAACAGTGAAACAATCAAAATAAAATAAAACCAGCCCTCAACAAAGATTCTCCAAAAGTAAAATTGTTTTTAAAAACCCATAGGGGATTTAACTTGTTGGGAAGATAATTCTGATGGAAAATTTGAGAGGTAAATAGCAGTTCTGATAGCATTTCAAAACTGCTGTGTGTCTTAATGCTGGGAAGACAAAATGTTTGTTCTTCAACAGGTTAAGACAAATAGGAAAACAGAGAGAGAGAAGGAGGGAGGTTATTGCACATTGGTTGATTTAGATGGGGAGCAGCATGGTGGCCTAGTGGTGAAGACATTTACCTCCCACTCGGAAGGCTGAGAATTCAATCTTAGGTAGCATTTCTCTCCTAGGGTGCAAAGAAAAAAATATCTGCTGCGAACTCTGCATGGGCGTCAGGAAGGGCATATGTTTGTTGGGAATATCGATGCACATGTAGTTTTGTAAGTCTCACAACCCTGTGAGAACCCAAAGGATCTGTATGTCCCAAATATGCTTTTTCAAGAGGCAACTGGTTTTTCTTTGACAACGTTTCACTTTTCATCCAAGAAGCTTCTTCAGCTCAGAGCTGAAGAAGCTTCTTGAATGAGAAGTGAAATGTCTCCAAAGATAAACCAGACAGTCCACTTGCCTCTTGAAAAAGCACCTGTGGGATAACCATGACCTGGGTGACTGAGAACCTTCATAGACAAAAGTTCTGTAGTGTAAACTCTGCAATAAAGAGTATGGATCTGAACATTAATATATCAAAATCAATAGTTGTGTTATCCAGAAAGATAGCATGGGCAGTTGCAAGTTATACATAAATGCCACATAACTAGAGCAAGCAGATGGATTTGTTCAATTCCTTTGTGGAATATTTGCTAAAAATGGGAAAATGTTTTGAGAAATTTAAGATGGTAGAAAAGTAGTGGTATGGGTCAAGAGTAAAATGGGAGATTGAGAAAATTGTAATTGGATGGAGTTGATCAGATCCTCAGAAAGAATGAACATGTTCAAGAGGCAACAAAAGGCAATGTATGAATCAGTTTATGAACAAGAATATCTAGTAAGGGGAAAAAAAGAAATATAGAAGCCTAGTGAACTAAATTTAGCTGTGTTTCTTCCCTTTTTTAATTCATGCCTTAAATAGCTTTGGTATATTATTTCTTACTTGTTTCTGTATTTGTTGTAAGATTGCTTACCCTGAAATAATTAGTCCTCTATCTGGATGAGAGATAAAATATAAGAACTTCTCCCAAAGAGGAGAAGAGAGGAAGAAGAAAAAGAAAGTGGACAAATGACCTCAACATAAATATACCATTTTGGGATAGCTGCAGTGAGATTTTAAACTACATATATTTAAAGTTAGAATAATTTTTCAAAATAAAGTTAGAAAAATTAGGCCTTTTCAGACATTAGCAAGCCTAGACAGATGCTCAACAAGCTAGATTTACATTGATTCTGGTGAGATTCCCTGATGGAACAGAAATTGGATCCATGACAGTTTATTTGGGTCGTGGGCCAGGCAATTATGTAAGAGGCTGAAAGAAGAATAGAGTTCGCAGCAAATGATCCAAGCCTTTCAGGAATAGTTGTGGTTCAGTGGTTGTAAGGGCAAGAAGTAATAACCTTGAGGAACAGGAGGAAAACCTCAAAGAAGACAAAAGTCTGATTTAAAAAAATCTGAGTCCTGGCCAGAATTATAACATGAGGAAGTTTCTCAGACAAGACCCCCCTTGTCTATGGAGATTCTCAGTCATCCAGGTCATGGTTATTCCACAGGTGCTTTTTCAAAAGACAACTGGACTTCCTTTGTTTTTGCTTGAAGATGTTTTCACTTCTCATCCAAGAAGCTTCTTCGGTTCTGAAGAAGCTTCTTGGAATCTTCAATATGCAGTAACCTTCAGTTCTGAAGAGGTTTCTTGGATGAGAAACAAAATGTCTTCAAGCAAAAACAAAGAAATCCAGTTGAAAAAAGCACTTTTGGGAAGACCCTTCCTTGTTCTCATGAAGGTAAAGGGATCGGGTGGGGAACATTACATTCAGTATTGCATATTTTGTCCCATAACTTTATGTTTAAAGTAGTACTGACATGTATACCTTGACCTTCCTAGTCTGGTCTGCTGTGAAGGGCTGACAGTGTTATACTCTCCAAACCTCCTGTTGACAAATGTCAAACTTTGGTTGAAATCTTGTTTGTATCACTTTGTAGGGTCACGGGCGGTGAGCTCTTTGAAGACATTGTTGCCAGAGAATACTACAGTGAAGCTGATGCAAGGTGAGTGGTAACTTCACATCCACTTGTCCCCACTCCATCCTTCTCCCTCCCCCAGCCCCACCCCCTCTCTCTGTCCCCAGATCCCATTCCAGCTTGAACCTGTGAAATATGAACCCATCTGTAATCAGGGAGGTTGGGGTGGGGTTGGAACCACATGGTTGTATTCAAAAGATTTTACATGGTTGAAGTGATGTTCTCATGTCCTTTGGCACCAGTGGTTGCCATAAAGTGTCCCACTGCTTCATACAGTGCCAGCCAACCCTCCCATACACCCTTGGACTGCTGCACCTGATTATATAGCAGACAGCAGAGGTCCCATTCATCTCACAGTTGTGAAGAAGATAGAATTTATGTGAGGCATTGCAGGGTGAGAAGAGATATACCTAGTGCCTCCCCCAGCATCCCATTTATATAGGATGCAAGCGCTCTCAGTACATCTGATCATTTAAGGATACTCTCTTTCCCAAACGGACTTTCGTCAGAGCAGGTCAGCTACTAGCTCCGTTCTTTGCTAAAGAAAGATGAGAGAGGTTTGATTGGGGGGATGGGAATGTGCTCCCACTACTACAAACAAGCCTTAATCTGTGGTTGAATATCCCATGTTCAAATGGGATCTTAGCCTTCATATAAAGGAAGTTGTTGTTAGTGCTTTCACTCTTGAACTCCTCCTTCAACTGTAGAAATATTTGTATTGCACTAGGCTAGTTTGGAGATTGTATGGTCTCTTTTGCAGATGCAGTCTAACCAAGATAATTGGGGATAAGAACTGGAGGTGTGCAAGGATGTAGGAATATTGGCAGTAAGAAATAAAAAATTGGATGGGACAGAACCGAAATTAGTGTTTGCTGGGCAAACTGTCATTAGTAAAGAGCTTCAGGAGTTGACGCATCAGGGCCACCAAATTACAAAACACGGTTGCATTTGAGAAGTGTTCATACAACACAAAGACAGCTGGGTGTCCGAAGTTTGTCAACCTAGATTGCAAGGAGTTCTAGCCTTTGGAGTGGTGTAGAGGAGCAAAGGCTGAGAAGAAACCAGGAGGTACCAAAAGACATCAAGAAATTCAGATTCAATTTAAAGCTTTCATTAGAAGAGATTGTTGACCAAGGCATGAAATACATTGTGAAGTTATGTCTGTTTGAATTAAGAAACCTGGTTGCCCAAAGCCAAGTGTTCCAGAGATTTAGCAATGAAGATATTCTAAGAGAGGGAAGCCATAGCAATCCCAAAGTTTAGAATCTGGTATAATTCTGCCCACACAATTCAGTTTTTCTACATTGTTCCTTTCCTATCTTGTTCCTCCAGTGCTTCAGTGGTGAGGGTGGGAGAAATAACCACAGGAGTGCAGAATAATTCTACCAAAATTCCAGCTCGGTGTTTTTGATATTGTATGTACCTTAGGACAGCAATCCTTGGTTTTTTGTATTATGTAAAAGATCTAGGACAATGATAGTCTGGTATAGATAATGAAAATAACATGTTTTATTTAAGCACCTCTGATTTGATGGTAATCCTGCATGAAAAACCTTAGATTATTTCTCCTGGTGGCTTCCTGCCCATAAAGAGGGGCCTAGTGATAGAAAAGCATCCTCTGTTAATCCTAAATACAGGTAGTCTTTGACTACCTGTATTTGCCTTCAGAACAGCCCTGCTAAGTACATTGGAACTGTAAGTAGGAAGGCAGAAACTGGTGTGCATGCACAATGATTGCCAAGCCCAGCATTGTTCCAAATCCAAATTGTGAAATTGACCCACCGTCAGCTTGCAAAGCCAAATGATGCCTTAAAACAATGTTTTTCAACCTTGTCAACTTTGAGATGTATGGATTTCTTCCTCAGATGTCTGGGGAATTCTGGGAGTTGAAGTCCATACATCTTAAAGTTGCCAAGGTTGAGAAATACTGCCTTGGAAACCTCCTCTTCTTTAGTCTGCTATTTCTTGCCCAAATTAAGCAATGTTCTCTTTAGTAAAAAAAAAAAAAAAAAAAAGGCCAACTCTGTTCTAGGCTGCGTTAACAGAGGAATAGAATCAAAATCACATGAAGGGTTAATACTACTTTAGAATACTAGATACGTCCACACTTGGAATACTGCATCCAGGTTTGGTCGCCGTGATGTAAAAAAAGATGTTGAGATGCTACAAAGAGTGCAGAGAAGAGCAACAGACATGATTAGGGGACTGGAGACTAAAACATACAAAGAATGGTTGTTGGAATTGGGTATGTCTAGTTTAATGAAAAGAAGGATTGGGGTGACATGATGGCAATGCTCCAATATCTCAGGGGTTGCCACAAAGAAGAGGAAGGCAAGTTATTTTCCAAAGCACCTGAAGACGGGATAAAAAGCAACAGATGGAAGCTAATCAAGGAGAGAAGCAACCTAGAACTAAGGAGAAATTTCCTGACAATTAGAACAATTAATCAGTGGAACAAATTGCCCCCAGAAGTTGTGAATGCTCCAACACTGGAAATTTTGTGGAAGAGATTGGACAACCATTTGTCTGAAATAGTATAGGGATTCCTGCCTGAGCAGGGGGTTGGACTAGAAGAGGTCCTAAGTCCCTTCCAATTTTGTTCTTCTGTTCTGTTCTCTTGAAAAAAGAGCTGGCCATTGACAGATTAGTATGTGTTCACAGTTCCACCAGTCATGCTTAGTTAGCCTCAGAGAGAGGTGAGATACAGCTAGTAGCATAATACCCCAAATAACTGAATTAAGAACAGGAGGGATAAAACCTATGCAGGGAGTTCAGGAAATTACCCAAACAAGCCACACATGTGCATCAAGGTGTGGTGGGTTGGGCAGACTTACAGGAATGAGAGACTTTGTCTAAGAGGTCAGGACCAAAGAGGTTCAATGGAATAGGATATAATTCAAGCACATGAGAATGATTAAAACATACATTTTATGAACAAGTTGTCCTCTCCCTTGTAGTTTCACAAAAACGGGAGATATCACTTTTGTATGAAGTGGTACCCTAAGTGGCTTGGTTGAACCACTGTATTGCTGAGTTTTGACATAGCTTGCCAGGGGGTCCAGACCTTGGGTGATTCACATTATGTATGAACCGAGCCATTTTATCTTGTTCAACACACCACAGCAAGAGAAAACAGTGCAGTAGGTGTTCCCTGCATATAGCTTCAGTTTCGTAACAGTATATTTATTTATTTATCTACCTATTTATTTATTTATTTATCTATCTATCATTTATTTAGTTATTTGGTTTATATTGCCGCCTATTCACCCATGGCTTTGTTTTTCTTAATAACTCCACTTACTAACGTAATTACTCCACTCAGTTGTCACGTAGATGTGAAGTGAAGGAGTCCCCAACTGGATTCCTCAGTTTGTAATTGTGTCCAGTATCTTATGTGCTGCTTTTATTTATATATAAATTGTAAAGAGAAAATAAAAAGTAATGCCAACTAATACAGGCTAAAAAAAAAACAGAGAAAGAAAAAGACAAAAGCGCAGCAAGAAAAGATAAAAAGAAATAAAAAGAAAAAGTTTCCATTTTCTTCTGCAGCTAATATAAATATAATTACAAAGTTTTCTCTTACTATGATTACAAAAAAAAAAAAACCCTCACTTTTTTCTGTTATTTAATTTTATTTGCTAGTCTTCAAAACTAAAGCTTACTGTGCCTTTTTTTTCTGCTTCATGTGAAAATCAAAAAAAATCTGTAAGGAGTTTCCAGTCAGCCATAAATGTAGATATTGTGTTTTTCTCTAACCAAGAAAATAATTTTAGTCATCTTTGAAAATTCCATCACCTTCACCAACCATTCCTCCACTTTGAGTGATGCAGAATCCTTCCAATTTTGGGATTATAATAATATCGCTGCAGTTGTCATGTATAAAAACAACATTCCATGGCTTTTTTCTAGATGTCTGTCCATTAATCCCAGAAGAAGAGCTTCTGATTTAATTCATCATTGGTCCTTAAAATCTTCTGAATTAGTGTATATACTAATTCAGAAGTATCTTTTTTAAAGCTTTTTTTAAACATCCTCCACACATAATAAAATGTGTCTTCATGTTATTCACATTTCCAACATAAATTTGAAATACCCTTTATACATTCTAGATGATTTCTCTGGTGAGCAATATCAATGGTACATTGTTTATAAAAAATTCCTTTAAGACTAGAATTAAATTTCAATTCTTTCAACCACACATTTTCCTGTTGATCCATTTGTTTATTGTAACCAAAATATTTAGCCCATTTTAGTATACATTATTTCGCTTGCTATTCTGTCTCATATTTCAGCAAAAGTTTATACCTTTTAGCAATAAAAGGGTCACCTCGTTGGCACATAGTTCCATTTCAAAGTCATTCATGCTTGTTCAAACCCGTAAAATCTTTTATCCATTTTAAATCTTTCTAATAATTATACAAATGGAAAACCATTGACAAATATATCCTTGTATTGTCAAATCTTCTCTTAATTTTATTTTACAATTTCCTTGAGAAAATCCTAGTATATAACAATAAGTTAAACATTTATCACTTCTCATCTACAAAATGCTTCTTAGCTGACAGCCATAAAAGTATTTTTGGGCACAACCTAGATTTATTTATTTCATACTCTAAAAATAGCCCACCTGACATAATGATTTATGAAATCTACGTTAAACTTAGTTTTATTATATCATAGATATATTTGTGCCACCCAAATCTCAGATAGTGTCCTTCTGACTTCGACAGCCTGCTGTTTCTTAACAACATCCATTTTCATCTAAGTTAACAGCAACGAAGTATAATTTGAAATCTGGTAAACTTAATCCCCTCTTCCTTTGCATCTTATAATACCATATATAATACTCAGGATTTCCCCCCTACCAAACAAATTTAGATATATCCTTTTGTTGCTGTTTAAATAGTACATCAATTGTCAAGACAATTATTATTGAAACAAAAATAACATTCTTGGCATCTAGGCAAAATAACATTCTAGAAAATTTTCTCCAGTAGTGACAATTGTACTTTATCCCATCTTAACATGTCTTTTTAAATTTGATTCCATGTCTTTTTTTTTCTTTTTTTTTTGCAGTTACAAAATGGCACTTTATTGGCAGCAAACCACAAAATGTTTCATGAAGAAAGACTATGCAGCAATATTATTTATCTCCATAAATAATTAGAAACATACTAATGGGACTTATTTAAGTAGTAATACATTGGAATATATCTATTGCATAGTTTTAGGCACAATGGTAAGTTGAGAAGAGCAAAGCAGGGATGAGGTCAAGGATATATAAATTACATTTTTAAGAATGACAGGCAGATTTAAGAGCAGCCCTGTTTAACTGCTGTGCTTCAGGATCCCTGCACTTGTTTCCTATGACTGCACTGGAAATATATTTCAGGACTTCCTGGAACACAAGATGAAAAACCCTTCCACTTTAGAACCCAGAAGGTCATTTCTAGCAGTCAATGGAGCAGAAGAAAGAGTTCCCAATCAGTAAGTCAAGCTCAACATCTCAAAATACTTTGTTATTTGAAATAACTTTTGAAGAGGTTATCTCAAGAGTTCTTTAGCAAATCCAAGATCCTTCTGGGGCAGAAGAACCATCTAAAGCAGGCTAGTCAGAGTCATTTCCAGAGGCTGGTGGAAGTAGAGGCTGTTCATTAGGTGGCAATTCCTCCTCAGGTGGAGGTCCAACTTCTCCTGTTTCCGTCTCTACTATTTCATTTCCTTCTTGTGCCATAGATGATTTGGGTTCTAGGTGGGGCATTTCAACTGGAATTTCAGCAGTAGGATGCAGTTCTCCTCCTGGATTAGGAATTTCAGGGATGGCTTCAGGAATGTAATCGTTCAGTTGAAAGGTTTCTTCTTGGACGCTGGAGTACTCACACTTGCTCATCCTATCTCCCATCTCTCAATCGGCAGCGACACAACAGGCCAAGGAACTGATCTATTATGGAGATGGCAAGCAGCAGCAGCAGCAGCAAAGTTGCAGTGAGAAATCACCTGCAATGCTCTTCACCAGACAGCCTCTTCATTCCATGTCTTAACATAGTTACTTTGAAATAACATACAATTCATATTTGTCATACTAATAGTGAAATATTTTAACTTGTGAATCTTAAACCTCATTTTATTCATTAATTCTGTTTGATCTTGTATCTTCACATTTTTGGTTAACATTTTAGTATCCTGTTTACTAATCTTGAAACCCGCTAAAGCCCCAAATTCTTTTAATTTACTTATTAAAAGTCCAATTCCCTTTGAAAGGTTTGCTAAAAGCAGAACCAAGTCATCCACAAATACTCTTAATTTGTATAACTCTTTTTTAATCTTTATGTCCTTGATTCTCTCGTCTTCTCTTATGTTTCTATTCTACTGTATATTTCAAGAACTAAAATAAATAAGGGGGAACAATGGACAACCTGGTCTTGTTCCATTTTATATATTACATGGTTTGGTTAAATCCACATAAACAATTATTTGGCCATCTGTGAAGTATAGATCAATTTAACTCTTTCTATAATTTTTCCCCAAAATTTGCATCTTCCAAAATGTTAAACAAAAAAGTCCAGTTGTTTAAATGGTTGAAGGCCTTATATCTGTATTTAAAAAGATCATTGTGGCTGCTGTGCCATTTTCTGTGTTCTTCTGGATTAACATAATTTATGGTCAGCTTCTGTCTTTTCCTTGATTATTAAGGTTGCTATTGCCTGATAAAAACTCCAGGTTCTTTTGTGGGTGGGGTTGGTGAAGAGGAAGGTTACCTAGATGGTGTTGTCAGTGGGGAAATTTGCTTTCATTTAGATTGAAAGTATCCATGTTGAGATTTCAGTTAAAGTAGAGGTAGACAACCCGATGACCTCTGAATGTTTTGGACTATGACTATCCGAATCCCTTACTGCTGGCCATGTACCTTGATGGGACTGAAATCCAGAACAACTGCAGGATATTTAATTGGCTGCTGTCCAACTGAATGATCTCAAGTTCATTAATGCTTTGAACTACAACTGCCCTCATGTCTACTTGGAAGTCTAATGGTCAGGGGTCAGAAGAATTATAGAATATAATGTCTGGAGAATGCTAAGATGGTGATGAGAGAGGGTAATTAAAAAATCAGTGACTGTTTCCCATTCACCAACCTCATGTCCTCTATGCTTTTTTACTTTTGAAATGGAATCTTGCTGTCTACTGCTTGTATCTATAAGAGAGTTTTCATCACTTTTTAAGCCCAAGTTCATTGCAGGAGTGCAAAAAGCAAGTGGCAGAGCAATTCAGAGTAAGAGATTTAGAAAAGGTTCATCCATTGACCTTCCAGACGGTATTCTAAAAATTCTGTGGGCATCAGAATAGCATGCACACTTTTAAGCTCATAGCCTGACCCACCAGATAGAACTAAAGCACATATTCAGAACTGCCAGATGGTACAGCCTTGACTATACCACTACAGATTGTAGATGGAGAATTATGTGTTGGAACATGCCTAATATCAACATTTTTCCTCTGAGAGAAAACTGACTGGTCTTTCTATTAGTAGCAAATATTTGACGTGGGAGAAAATTCAAGGATGTGGACTGATGCCACCTAATTATTTAGAATATTTGATATAAACTCTCTTTATTACCAGGGAGAGGTATTGTTAAAGAAAGTCCTCAGTGCTGGAGTGCAAGTATGAATCTTGAAGACAGTTGTCCTACCAAGGTATCAATAGCTGCAAATTTAACAGAAAAATTATTCTGCAAATCTGTACTCAATAATATATTTTTTATCAACATTGCCCAATTTGGCACTTATAGTTGCCACACCTAAAATCTTTAGCCATCAGAAAACTAAAAAGAATTCTGAGAACTGTTGTCTAGCAATTCTTGCTGTAACAAATTGTCTTAAGGATTTTTTTTTTTACCTATGTGTTCCTTTTAGCTCTTCTTATGAGTTATCTACAAAAATCTTAACAGAACTACAGATGGAATAGTCTCCCTTATGAGGAAGAAGGGGCACTGATGGTTCAAATTAGGATTTCCATGAATAGATTCCTGGAGGGAGAGAGACAGATCCAGAGAAGCATGGGGGAGGGGTAGTACCTAGAAGAGCATGAACTGAATTAGACTTTGAAAGAGGCGAAGAGGAAGAATCTACATTGAGAACATCAGGTTGGACTGATGAGTCTCAATCAGGGAGATCGAGTGAGATACCTATCGTACGTTTTGTCCATATACGCTGTGAAAAATCCCTTACTCCATGTTATGTCCCATGGGTAACCAAAACCATATTGTCACTACTAGCTTTTTGTATGGACATATGGGAGCGTTTCTCTTTCCTTCCCCACTTGAAATAGTTTTACATTAGCTGGACCCAGGTGAGCTGTTCAGAAGGAAATCTAAACAACGAACAGCTGGTGAGATTGTAGACATGGTTAGACAATGAAGTTTGCAAGTATGGAAGGGCTTACTTTATCAAGTCATAACTGTAGGTGTTTTTTACTGCTTCTGAGTCAAATTCATAGGAGCACAGTGGCTCGAGAGGTTGGAACACTGGGCAGAAGATTAGCAAGCCTGTGTTCGAGGCCCGAGAGCTGCCATGGGGCGGGGTTGAGCTCTCGTCCTTCATTCTAGCTCCTGCCAGGAACATGAAAGGAGCCTCCAACTGGACATTCCCAGGGCAATCGTGATGTCACTGACTAATTGTTTCAACCTAGGAATGCCTCGGCACTTTTGACACAAGCAAAAAGTCAAATGCAAAAAAAATATGTCAATTTCATGGATTTCCTCCTCCTTCCTTCACTACCTGGCAGACTTTCCTCCCTCCTCTTTTCAGATGGCTTCTGATACAGCCCCTTGAATGCCAAGTGTCTCTTTTAAAAGGGGTGGGGGAAGGCTCTTCACTCTTAATATTGGGCTGATTTGCACAACCACTTCAGTCCTCCTAAACACCCTTGGTTGGAAGAGAAGGGGAAATATGTCTAGCTTGGCTTCCCCATTCTCACACCCTGACTGGGCATAGTTTATGGTGCCATTAACAGTCTCCGACCTGCACTCATCTTGTGATAACCCTGCTGTGGTCTCAGAGCTTTCACAACATTGTTTCTCTCCTTCTCTCGTTCTCCCATATCTCCCCCTGCCCCCTGTCCCTTTCTGTCTGTCCATCTGTCTGTCCTGTGGATCGTTCCCTTCCCTGCACTCCTAACCTTGATTTTGATTTTCCGCCATGCATATTTTTGTTACTGTCTCCATTCCACTCTGTTTGGGTAATCTCTCCATCCTTCCTCTGTGTCCTCTTCTTTCACTCTGTCTCTCTCTCTGTCTCTGTCCTTTCTCCCTGCTGCTCCTCTTCTGTGTGTGGTTCCTCCTCGCCCTCCCAACCCCTGTTGTCGGCCTCCCCCTTCTTCCCCACCCACCTTCTCTCCCCTCCTTTCCTTCCCGTTTTGTTTTGCAGTCACTGTATTCATCAGATATTAGAAAGCGTAACTTACATTCACCACTATGCCATTGTGCACAGGGATTTGAAGGTCAGTATACATATGCCTTTCACCCTCTTAGAATGTGGGGTTGGGAGGATAGGGCACTGCCAAAATTAATTAAACCTGGCCAGGTCTGGGGCTTTGCAGTGCCAGCTTCCTTTTCTGGTTTGGCATATGGGGTGGGCAATTATTCAGGGATGGTTTCTTTCCACCTTGAACCTGCATGGCTATATCCTTCTCCTCTGTGCAACACTCCAGCAAGAGCAGATGGGTTCAGGCAGGTAGGAGATCTGGGATGTCTCTCCCACATCATCACACAGGCCCAGATATATACCCAGTTCCAGATTATCTTGGCGCAACAATCCCTTCTGGGCACACGGGGAAGGGGCAAGGTCAATGTGGCATGCTTCACCCATTCATTTTTCCACTTGTGCTTGTGTGTGTGCTCTTTCTCTTTCCCCCTCTCCCTCTTTCTCTTTCCTGGTCTACACTGATGATTTACCACAATTGCTTCTTCCCAACTCTTTCCCTTTTTTCCTTTGGAACCAAAGCATCATCTTATGTCCCCTCAAAACCAGAATTGATACAGGTTGTAGTTGGGCTGGAGTGCATCCCACTGATGCAAATAAAGGGACATCCAGAGCCTATTCAGGATGTTTAGTCTATATGGATGATCGAGAATAGTTTCTAGATTACATTTTCTTAGACTATGGACTCTTTAAGCCAGCCTCCCTTGAATCCCTTGCTTTGCGATAGAAAGTGGGATGCTGTGGAATTTTTTTCGTTGCTTTGGAGTTCATTATGCACAATATTGATGGGACCTTCAGTTTCTCGACTTATTTAGTGACTCAGAATGTGACGCTTTGACATAAATACCTAGAGGTTTCTCTCATTCAGGATCCCAGCTTCTGAAAGTTGTTGTAGAATGGGGAAGGGAAATCTAATTAAAAGAAACTGATTTCTCTTCATAAAAGAAAATTCCTTGAAAGTCTATAGGGGGCAGGGGAGAGGAAAAAATAGAAAGGGATCACAAGCAAGATGGATTCCCTTGATCATTTTGAATGATCATTTTTGAGGAAAAAAATTCATTCAAAGGTTAGCATCCATTCTAAACATGCAGCTCTGGCATAATAGCTGTTGAAGAAACAAAACATCTAGTCAAAGCCTAATTCCTTTGAGTGGGGAGTGTCATACAGTGAAGAGGACAGAAGTGATTTAAAGTCAGCTCTAAAGAAATAGAACTGGACAAAGTATAAATATGTAAACATACGTGCATGTGGATTACAGTCCATACCTTTCAGTCAAGAGGGCTTCATCTTGTACAAGATTCATTTGAGTTGATAATAGCACAGAATGTTGGGAAAGTCTCTGGAATAATTGACTATTTGAAAGGATAGGACGCTTTTATGGAAAATAGACCTTTGTTCTACCATCCTGAAAGAACAAAGACGCAATTGGCTATCACCATTTTAAAGCTTTCATTTGGGCTTCCATACAACAGAGTATGACCGAGGGACGGGGGTATCGCTGTGTTTCTGAAATTCATTTGCAAACCAGTCCACCCACCTGAATACACTTACCAGTTCCATTTGACTAGATATGGGGAGTGGTGACTGGGGAAGAAAGGATTGTCCAGTGCTCAGTGAAATATGTGTGCAATAAGGGAGCTGTACAGAGATGCAAGTCGTGTTCTTCAGATTCTTAAATCAACCATTCTGAGACCATTTCTTAACTCCAAAAAAAGGTAATTTCCATTCTGTTTGTTAGATACTGTCTGGCTCCAGCAAAAACATTCAAACAAACCAGTCTGGCAAATATCCTTGCCCCCCTCCCACCACCCCAATTCTGTGATCTTCTAACCATCTGTTTGGTTGAATGTTTCTTAATTTGTTTCTTAAACTGTATGAGATAAAGTATAGCGAACTGAGTAAACAAAATCTAAGAATGAAATGCTTCTAGGAATGGTTGTGCATGTTGAATTACATTTCACTCTGTTTTTCATTTTTGCCAATCTCAGATTTAGGCTGTTGCATTTCTGATTTCATAAATGTAGGAAATATGTATGCAGTTGTGTGTGATTTTTCTTCATAAATATTTTTGCGTGCATGCAATTTTCCATCCTAGGGATTATTTACATGTATTGTTAAAGTTGTAATCTGTCACAACATTTTGAAAAATGCATTTATCATTGTCTTCCTGTTCTCATATAAGTTTCAAAAAAATGTTAGGCATTAAAATGCAGACTGAAGAGATTTTTCCCCTGACTCCAAGTGATTTATTTTCAACCCCCCACCCAAACCAGCTTTTTTCTAATTTTGACTCCAATTATCTTTAGAACAGAAAAATTCCCAGCCCTCCATCCATTCATATTTAAGATTTTGAAGCTTGGGTTCCCCTTCTATTTTATTGCTTTTTGTTTATTTAAGTGGAAACTCACAACATTGTAATTTGTCAGTTTATTGCTGAATTTTGGCACTGAGAATTTTAGAAGAGGTAGGAAAAGAGGATTTGGGAGGCTGGCCATGTGTGAGTTAGAAGTCTATTGTAACATCTACATCAGGGGTGGGCAAACATTTTGGCTCGGGGCCGATTGACTTTAAAATTTGACAGACGGGGCGGGTCAGCACAAGATTTTTTGGGAATCCCCCCACCCTTCCCCCTTTTCCTCCTTCCCTCCCCTCGGAGGCCCCTGAGTCAGGAGTTGCTACGCCGGGCCGCTCCGCGCTGCTCCAGTCCCGCGTTGCCTCGGGAAGGAAAGGCAAAAAGGAAGAGCCGCGGCGGTGCTTTGCAACGGCAGCAGCGGCTCCTGGTTTTGCCTTTCCTTCCGAGGCAACGCAGGACTGGAGCCACGTGGAGCTGCGCCGGCGTAGCAACTCCGGACAGCCCCAGCCGGATACCTGAGCGGAGCCCGGGTGGTGCGAGCGGAGGCCGCTGAGCGGCAGGAAAAGGGAGCTGGGCCAGCCACAGACCAGCCTCCATGCAACACGCCGCCGCCCGGCCCGGCGAGGGAAAGCAGCGGGCATTCCCGGGCGCGCAGCGGGGTCTCTTTGTGCCGGCCCGATTTTTTTTTCCAGAGCGGAATATCATGCCTGGCGCCCGCGAGTTAAAAGCGAAGCCAAAAGTTGCTGGGAAGTTGCTCGGGTGCTGGGAGCAGGCTTTTAAAGTGCCGCCCGAGCAGGACCGCCGAGCCAGGAAACGGGCACCAAGGCAGGGCAAGGCTCCACCAGCAGCGGCCTAGCTTTAGGTGGCTCCAAGCAGCCCGCCCCGCCCGCCGGGTGGAACCTTTCCCGCTCCTCGGCGGGAAGACGCTCCAGCCTGCAAGCTTTGCCTTTGCAAAGTTTAAGCCTGGAAGCCCCGGAAAAAAAGGGGATCGGCGGGACTCACCTTCGGAGAGGTCGCACTCAAAGGTGATTTGAACTCCCAGCCGAGGCCTTTGCAAATTTCTTTTCTTTCCTACCCCTAGATCGCTCCGCACTGTTTTGCAGCTTTGGGGGCCACGCGGCACAGGGCAATACGCCACACCCAGCGATTTTTTTTCAGGGGCGGGCCGGATTGGACAGACCAATGGCAGTGATTTTTTTCAGGGGCGGGCCGGATTGGACAGACCAATGGCAGTGATTTTTTTTCAGGGCGGGCCGCATTGGACAGACCAATGGCAGTGATTTTTTCAGGGGCGGGCCGCATTGGACAGACCAACGGGCTGGATGTGGCCCCCGGGCCGTAGTTTGCCCACCCCTGATCTACATGATGACATCACCAGTGGTCTAAGTCCTTTAAATACCATTGGCTCTGTATATGTGCTTTACACACACAAAAAGGCAGAAATTATCACCATGAGACATATCTAGGGGCCTATAAGCTAGGTAGCGGCTGTTTTGCAAAGCTTATTTTACTTCATAAACCAAGAGAAATCTCCTTCTGTTCAGGAGGAGCAATAACCCATATAACATCAGAGAGCAAATGGTTACATCTTAAACATGTTTAAGTGCAAGTATCTTCAAGCTATTGGTAGAGCTGGTGGGGTTCCAGATGAAGCTTGTGGTTTCCTCTGAGAATCCTCCTGGCCAAGTCCTTAGTCATGCCTCGAGTATCTGGGTGGCTGCAGCCTGGGACTACATCACCTCTTGGCAACTTCTCCTTATGTGATGATCTTAGGATGTACCTTGGTTACTGAGAACCTCTGGGAGTTGAAGTTCCAGAAAGCTCTACAGGGCACTGGGCCTGGTAATTTGAGAGACAGCCCATCTCCCATGTGTCTGTCCAGCCAATACAACCTGACAGGGTCTGTCCACTCTGGGGCTTTTCAATTAGTCAATGTTATCATGACGCAGGAAATACACCTCCTCTGATGGGGTGCCTGCTCTCTGGAATAAAGTTACCCCTGAGATTTGAGTGATTGCCATCCTAGTGATATTCTGAAAGGCCTTGAAAGTGCCTGTTTTCCCACACCTTAAACTAGAGTGGATGGAGCACCTTTTAATATATTTTACCCATGTCTTTTTCTTGTTATTATTTTTCTTGTTCTATATTTGTTTTTTTTTATTACTCACACAGTATTTTACTATTCACTGTATTGTGAGCTTTCCAGCGTCATTTGGAATCTGGTAGCGCCTAAATTGAAAGCATTAAATTGTTGAGGGCAATCTGCTGACTCTGTAAACCGCTTAGAGAGGGCTCTAAAGCATTGTAAAGTGCTATATAAGTGTAAGTACTATTGCTATTAAATTAAGAAGAGTTGATAGATAGATAGATAGATAGATAGATAGATAGATAGATAGATGGCAAGCAAGGCTTCTTTTCTCATTGAATCTGCAGTGGGAAAAAGATAATAATAATAATTGAACCTCCAGTATGGGTGCTAAACACAACTCCCAGCAGTAGTAAGGTCTTCTGTAGTCACAAGATTGACTTGCTTAAAAAAGATGTTCACATGTGCTGGGCTAGATTCCAAAGCTCTTCTAACACTTGGCATTATTTTCCATAATGTGCAGATGGCTGCTGCCAAGTTAGCCTTTAGAAAAGGACAGTGCTATTTCTGGATCCTGACCGTACCATGTTCCAGTTTCCTAGAGGAAGTATTTTTCTGGCTTTCCTTAGAAGCTGACATTAAAGAATATGCCTCTGCAGATATCAAGTCAAGCTCAACTCCTGATGGCTTGGATTCCTCCATGTACTTTTTTTGGCCACAGTGCAGAAATGGTTTGTCCCATCTTCTTCTGGGATGTTTTACGGATTTCCCTGTCTAGCATAAACCCTTGCTATATTCCTGGAGGTGTCCCATTTCCCAAACTGGGCCAACGCTGTTTCATGTCTGAGATCAGTTAAGGCATTCTAGATGTGGTAATGTATCTATTACCTTTTTCTGTAGCAAATAAACGATCTGCAGCAACTAAAGGCCCAGATCCATCATAAAACATAGTTTTATATTTCTTTCCATAAACCGCAACACTGCAAATATTTTAAACATGATTTGTAACATAGCCATGAACAACCCAAGTTGGGCATATGTAGGTGTATATATACCAGTATGCTTTAACAAAGCTATTTTCAAATGCTCCCTTTAAAATATGCTTCCCTGTGCACCAGAAATAACTTTTTTCTGCATTTGTGATATAAAAAATGAGCACTTTTCAATTTGTCATGAAACAAATGTCATTTCCTAAAATCTCATTAATATTTTGAGATGTTAGCAAAGCATTTAGATCTGTTCAACAAGACATATAACTTTCAGAATACCTATAACAAGCAGGCATCTGTATGTCTGCCTTAGGCTACAGATATAGCAAACTCCAACAACTTATTTGTAATAGGGGAAACATTACTGCAGTTGAATTGAAAAGCTGTATTTGTTGAATAGCCATCGGAAGGTTTAGACTTTTTAGATGCTGCCAGCCAAGAAAAAAATGGTTATATATTTTCCGCCGGAGAATGCTGCAGCTCCAGTTGTTCCCTGTTGTTCACTGTCTCCTACTATGAAAGAAACCAGATCATGCCGAATAAAATATAAGAACTCCAGTAAACCTGTCTTGGCCCATTTTCTCTCCTAGAAGACTATGGGAAATCATCTCTTCAAGAAGAAGATAAGCACCAGTATCTCCCAATTCCTTAGCAGCTGAAATAGAGTGGGAGTTGCACAATGTTAGAAAATCTAACAATCATGATTAATAGCTATTGATAAACTCCCTCTATTACATTCCCCTTTGAAGTGTCCAGCAAGGTAGTTACTTGCTGTCTCCACTGTTTTGAGGTATCCCATGCAAAAAAGTTACTTCCTATTATCTAATTTGAATCTTCCACTTCCAGATCTTATTGGATGATCTTGGATCCTTACCACATAGAGAAGAAGCCTTCCTATCCACTTTCTCTGCCTCATGTCTGGTTTTATATCTCTGTCCTATCTCTGTCCACATATAACCTGTCTTATCTGTCCTTTTTTGGAGCTACAATTCGTGGTACTGCTGTTGGAAAAACAACTCGGCTGTTTGATTACAGCATTGGCAGTAATTCAGTCTTCATAACCACAGCTTTTTTGAAGAGGCAAGAAAGTATTAGCCTAGCGAGATAGTCCAGACAGGAAGCTAGATCCAATGGACTAATTCTACTTCATTATAATATTACATTATCAGAATCTTGCAAGTCTGAAAGTACATTTCTCTGGCCACTACCCCTACCCAAGAAATTAAGGAGGGTCCCTTCTGAGATGTTTGTCTCACCAACATTCCTTAACCGTGGGTTAAGCTCTTATCTTACTATTCCCCTGGCTGTGGATTCTCTCCCTGTCTTCCAAGGTCATTGCCACAAGGCAATAGGGCGATTGCCCTGGACCTCTTCCAGAATATAATTTAGTATTTGAAATGATCAAATGGATCAATAGTATTCAATCAAAGCAACAAATTGTTTCAGTTTTCCCACCATCTTTCTCCATAGACTATTAATTTTAATACATAAAACGGAGAAGGAAATGTATTGATCTCAGATGCAGAAAGAAAGAAAGAAAGAAAGAAAGAAAGAAAGAAAGAAAGAAAGAAAGAAAGAAAGAAAGAAAGAAAGAAAGAAAGGTTTTAGTGTATGGATGGAACATTCAGGGACTCCAGGGCTTCCAGCTTCTTAAAAAGTCTCTGTTCATGCCATAAAGGAGGTTATCTGCACTCACTTTTATAACTGCACTGGTCACTCGAAAGTTTCATTTTGGGGGAAAATAGGAATGGTAGAGTTTTCACCAATAAGATAAATACTGGTATGTGTTTGGTTTTGGCTGGTACATGAATCCCTGTAGCAACTGTGACAGCAGCCTGGTAATGAAAATAGTTGTGCCCCGATATCTTGAAAGCACTAATGAGAAGGGACACAACCCTCTGATTTGCTTGCAAAAAGCTGGCAGACAACTCCTACCAGCTGGTTTACTTGGACATGGCTTGTATGTAACTCTGAACCCAGGCAACTTTTTTTGGTAGCTGTTCAAGTCAGCAGTTCAAGCTGTTCAAGTCTTCTTCGTCAGAAGTTGCTGGTAAACTGGAGATGTGATGCCTCCAGTAGTCTTAGGGTACATATCAATTTAATCCCCTGCCCCAATTTTTTTCCGAACAAGTGCTTATCAAAAACACTGAATTTATAACTCCCATTAATCTAACCCAGGAATTATCATGCTGGTTGATGAGAGTTGAATAGGGACCCAGTTCAAGTCTCTACTTAATAAGGGAGCTCATGAGGGGTCACTCTTTTGGCCAATTCTCCTTGCTCAGTCCAGTTTCCCACACAAAATTGATCTGAGAATAAAACGAGACGAAACACATGCATATGTCCTAATTCAAGTTAGGAAAGATGAGAAGGTTGTAAAATAAAACAAATGCTGGATAATGAAGGCTTTTCAATATCTTACCTAATGATGGTTCTCAAGAATATAATTTATTGATTTATTGATACAGAAAATTGGGTCCTGTTGATAGTCGGACCCTAGTGTTATAACTGACTTGTTTTAATGAGCCATATGAAAAGCTAGCTGGATATGGATGATAGAGTAAATACAGTTAATAAAGTAAAAAAAGCACAATTACAAACTCTTTGCAGTGATTCCAGGAAGACAAAATGGGAATGGTCTACCTAGGAGGAGACCTAAGCCCAATAGTTTCCTGAACAAATTTTTGAATGTCTCAAAATAATCAAATATGTTTTAATGGAAGAGTCACAACAACTAGCAGATGAGTCCAGTGTTATTTCACATGTTTATTTCACCTAAAGGACAAATTTTAGGACAACGTCGATTTCTGTCTTTAAAAAAGGCACATGCTATCAAAAAAGATGAACCAGGGATTGATGTCTCCAGCCCAACTGTGGATTCAAGAGCCATTTTACTCTATTTGTTCAAAAAAAAGGGCACTCTAAGGTGTGAGCAGAATAATCTTCCCAGAGGCAAATTAAAATGTCATTTAAAATTTATGTTTCCTAAAAAATGCCCTGGATTGATCACATATTTTTGTTTTATCAGACAATAGTACAAATTAAAGTTTTTGAACCTTGGCAACTTTAAGATGTGTGAGCTTCATGACCACGCATCTTAAAGTTGCTAAGATTAAGAACACTTAATCTTAGCAATTTTAAGTTTAAAAGAATATATCCTTGTCCATTAAAAAAAAAAGCCGCGAGTTCTAAGAGGAACATGGCAACTGTATTTTGTGATTGTTTTAGACAACAAATTCCCCCCCACCAACAGAGAAAGATGAGCTTTACACAGTCTTAAAGATCAGCAGAGTTCAACTGATGCAGAATTTGAATACCCTATACCAAGGATGCATCAGGGTTGTGTTTGACCTCGGGGGCTTGGGTGGCGTGATCAGGGTGTGTGTGTTGGTGGTGGAGGTCCTGCCTGTGGAGGTCCAAGCAGTCTGCCAGTGAAAATAGGCTCCCGAGCTCCGTTTTTGGCTGCAGTGACCTCCTGCAACCCTCTGCCAGTGAAAACGGAGCTTGGGAGGGCTGCACATGGCCCTTGCAAGCACCATTGCCGCTGGCAGAGATGCCACGGACATCTAAGCACCCCGTGGGACAGATCTGGCCCCCGGGCCTTGAGTTTGACACCCCTGCCCTATACAGTACTTAGATCAGCTTAGTCATTTATGTTTTAGGGATAAATATATCAGTAGTGTCTAAGAGGAAATTACTATTTCTTGTTAACACCTACTTTGCAGATAAATTACCCCAAGTAAGAGCTATTTCCTTATTAGGTGGACAGTCAGTGTATTTGCACTAAAGTTACAACATATTTATGGAGTAGATTTGGGTGCCATGTTGATTGATACACACCCAAGAAAGTCAGAACCGGCTTGCAACTGCTTGACCAAATTATATTGCTGTTCTAGGGTTGTTATTGTACACTCTGTGGGAATTGGTTTTGGGGAAGGATAATTGGTGCCTTTTCCTGACTTCTGGTTACCGCAGTAGTTAATTGCATTTTTTAAGAAAAAAATTGTCTATAGGCTGATTACAAAATCCTTTTCCTGTTACGGAAACTAGTGTTATTGTCCTTTCATGTTTGAGATGACTGGAAATAGTTGAGAGATTCTTTCAGACTTGCTTGAAACTTCTTTTTATAGTCTGAGCAGGTATATCCCCTTTGGCAAGGGGGATACTCTTTTTTTTCCTTTACATTTTTACATGAGCCTAGCAGTCATCCAGTAACATCACCAAAAGGGGTAGAATCAAAAATTACCTGTTTGATTGTTAATCTTAGGGGTGCAATTATTTCAAGAACAAACATTGGTGCATTAAACCCATTGGAAGCTTAATATACTTAATACAAGAAGTATTGTATTAAGGAGAATATTTAGAAAGTTGTCACTGTTGTGGGTTGATTTTCATGCAATGCCATCAGTATATTTTTGGGAAATTGTAGGCTGGGCAGATTGGGCTTCAAGCAACTGAAAATTTCATTCCCCTTAAGCAAAGTCTTCTGCAGATGTCTGATCTCATTTCCAAATGCTATTTGGATATAATCTACTGACAGTCTATCCAGTGATGGCTCAGTGGCAGAAGAAATGGATTTATTTTGTGCCTATCAGAACACTCCGTTTTCCAAAATGGACTGATATCCTTCTGAAAATGTCTCCTAGAACTGTACAGAAGGGATTGTAAGGGTTAGGGGGTGAATAGCAAATCTAAAGAATCTCACCCTGCTTAGGAATAAACCTAATACAGGTTGTCCTCAACTTATGACCACAACTGAGCCCAAAATTTATGTTGTTAAGTGAGAAATTTGTTAAGTGAGTTTTGCCCCATTTTACTTCTTTCCTTGCCACATTTGTAAAGTGAATCCCTGCAGTTGTTAAATTAGCAACACGGTTGTTAAGTGAATCTGGTTTCCCCCTTGGCTTTGCTTGTCAGAAGGTGGCCAAAGGGGATCATCACATCAACCCCGGGATGCAGCAACTATCATAAAAGTGAGTCAGTTGCCAAGCATCCAAATGTAAACCATGTGACCATGGGGATGTTACAATGGTCATAAGTACGAAAAATGGTCATGTCACTTTTCTCAACGTCGTTGTAACTTTGAATGGTCACTCAATGAATTGTTGTAAGTCGAGGACTACCTATACAGTCCCCTAAATCCAAGCAGTTCCAGTATCTTCCTGAGGATGGAAGATACTGGTCTGCAAACAATTGGTGACCAAGTTGACCTTAAAGATCCCAGAGGACCACTGTGAAGAATCATCTTTTAGCTTTGAGCATTATAACATCCCTGCCAGTAGGGGGCCTCCGTGTTAATTTCCCACGGGGATCCATCCCAACTTTGCCATGAAGGGGACTGATGACCAGCAGCTGCTGCACGTAGGGGGCTCAGGGCACACGGTAGTGCACTTGGACTGTGGGGTGCCTGAAAGATGCTGGATGCTGATAGCAAGCTTGATTTGTTGTTCATGGGAGCTTTACGTCAAGGTAGAAGATGGGATTGGTGTCGGTTTTCCTACGATCATCACATTGGTGACTCTGTTCTTCTGCTTTCTTGAGTGCAGTGTCAGACATCCATCTGCTGTAAGCTCTGTCTCTTGGCTGGTAGTTTTCAGTCCCTCTTGGTTCTTGGTCCTTTCCCTCTCTCGGGGGGAGGCAACGCCCCCCCTTCTTCTTCAGCCTACTTTCACTTTCCCACAGTGTGTATCTGTAACTTGGGTTTCTCATCTTGCAGAGAAGAAATCAGATTCCTTTATTTCCCATGCCCTCCTTTCCTCCTCTTCCTTTTTCTCCTCTTCCGTTTTCCCTTTCCTTATTTTTCCTGCATTATTCCCTCCACCCACCCACCCCACCCCCCACCAGCCTGTGCGGTTGTTACCACTCACCGTGAACTAACACGCCCCCTGGTGTTTGCATGCAGTCATTGCATCCAGCAGATCCTGGAGGCTGTTCTCCATTGCCACCAAATGGGGGTCGTCCACAGAGACCTCAAGGTGAGTTTTCTTCCCCACTGCTCTGTCCGTCTGTCCGTCTTTGTATCTTTGCATGTTTTTTTTTTTTAACTTCCGTAAAAAAGAAGTTGGATCACTTCTGAATGGTTCAGACTAAATTTTCTGGGGGAAAAAAAAAACATGTTCCAGGGTACTTAGATAGTTGTGCAATTTGTTTGTTGGATTTATTAGGTCATCCCTCTGACAGACTAATCAGAAATCAGCTTAATGTTTTGCTGTGATCTAGCCTGGCTTGGACAAATAGGGGAGATCTACTGCCTGACGAACTTTAACATTCCAAACACTGGGTGAAACCATCATTCTTTGAGTTCCCTCTAGAGAGGGGTAGAATAATCCTGCTGGGTCAGACCAAAAAAAGCTGTCAAGCCCAGTATTCCATTCCTTTAGAGCAGGGATCCCCAACCTTTTCGACGCCGCGGCCCGGTTCCGGCATCAGCTGGGCGCCGCGGCCCGGTACTGGCGTCAACTGGGCGCCGCCATCTTTTTATGACGAAAAAGCGCTTCCGGTGGCGTCACCAGAAGCGCGCCGTCAAAAGATGGCGGCGCCAGCGCTTCTGGTGAGCTTTTCGGGTAGAAATGGCTTTCTACCCGGAAAAGCTCACCGAGCGCTGGCGCCGCCATCTTTTTAAAGCGCTTCCGGTGAGCTTTCTACCGGAAAAGCTCACCGGAAGCGCTTTTTACAAAAAGATGGCGGCGCCCAGCAACCAGCGGCCCGGTAAGGCTTGTTCCGCGGACCGGCGGTTGGGGACCCCTGCTTTAGAGGTCATCTGGAAATTCATGAGCAGGAGCTCAGCATAACAGGATTGTAGGCTTTGAAGAAGACCCAGCTATGCTGACTTTATACTTCATGATAAGCTGGTTTGTTTTGCCTAGAGAGAAGGGATCTAGGGTCTTCGTGTTGCCCCACAGCATCCTTACATCAAACTGCTGATTTGGGTTGCATTGTTTTCCATCTCTTTTGCCTCTGAAAATTGCAGAATTGTTTGCTTTACAACTTGCCTTCTCCCCCCTCCCCTCCATCCCAGTGCATGCATGTATGCACCCAGATATGCACCCACCCTCTTTCCCATGCAACATGCATTCTATTACCATCCCATGTAACATGCATTCTAGAGAGGTAAGAGTCCAGATTAAAAAGAAAGAAAGATACCTAAACTCTGAATAAACCAGGAAACCATAGCAAAGTATGCCCCCATATTTGCTACCATTACCTGTAAATCAAGAACATAATAATTTGCCACCATGAGCAAAAGTAAGGCCAAAATAATCTGGATTCTACATGTTAAAGAGACAATGGATTCCAGTCTTACTTTACCAAGCTGCAGAGATATAATTGAATGCCAAGTTGTTTTGTTCTGAGTTTTGCAGAACTAAGAGTTTATTAGCTTTTAGGAAGAATTAGTTGCAACCATTTCCCTTCTGTGATCAAACACCAGACTGCATCTTTCATTGAAATTCAGAGGTCAAATAGAGCATGCTTGAAGAAGGATGTTTAGTAGGAATTCATGATAAGGTAGCAGCAGTGCTATATAACAGAATAAGAGAGTTGGAAAGAACCTTGGAGGTCATCTAGTCCAGCCCTCGGCTTAAGCAGGAGACCTTACACCATTTCAGACAAATGGTCTCCAGTGTCTTCTTAAAAACCTCCAGTAGTGATGGAGCATTCCCAACTTCTGGAGGCAAGTCGTTCCACTGATTAATTGTTCTCACTGTCAGGAAATTTCTCTTTCCTGACATGTAAACCAACTCCTGACTTTCCTGACCTATTGAATTTCAAAATAATCCAAATTGCTTGTTTCTGTCTCAATCCTTTCCTGTCCCACGTACATCCATGTCCACTGTATATCCACTGTATACCTAAATTCTGGAGATTGTGTGATTTCACACAACCAATAGATTGTATAAGTGCAGTTTAAATTGCCCAGCAGATTTCTTTAGACCACTTGGGTGAGTCTTGGAATGTGAAAGACCTCAGAGGTCCTTGCTCACTTCCTATGTTCTTGGCCATGTTGGAACAAAACTACTCTTTGCTATCACTGCCTTGTTCCAAGTTAGAACTTCAAAAGACAGTCCCCAGTGAGTCCTGGACTGCAAAAAGTTTTCTTAATAGGAGAGATCCCATACTCGTCTCCTAATGCAGCGGAGACCTTCCAGTTCTATCCATCCATCCTGTCATCTCTCCTGTAATTGTATACCTTCCCCCTTCCCCAGCATTGCCAAAACTTTTTGGGGCTCCATGTAAGAAAGCCTTCCTTTCCACATGCTTATATGATGTTTTTGGTCCTTGCACCTTAATGCAGTTTGGTGGATTTGAGCTGATTTCTGGGTAGCTGTTGGAGGACCAACCAGGGAATCCATAGGGTAGAACCTAGGAACAGCCAAATCCCGATATTTTCAGCAAACTTAAACTATCATTTGGTTCCCCAACTTACTTACTCCTTGCCTTCTTCCACTTTCCTTTAGCCATTCATTTTCCCACCCTTTCCAACTTGTTTTCTTCCTGTGCTTTGGTGTCTGGGTCAAGACTTTAACTCAAACAGTGATGTTTGTAGACAGAGCAGCTGTAATCTCTCTTCTAGAAGTGTGCATGCACTTTATGTCTGGTTTAAATGTGTGCAAATGATTTATTACTGTCAGTTTTCCTGTATTGGGTTTCTGATTGTGATACATTCCCTGTTCTGCCTCTTTATAACACTCCTTTGGTTTGAGATGTTACTGGGGTATTATAAAGAGATCGTATTTGACAAGTTTAATGGGTGGTTAACGTTCAGCAATGTCTGGGTGTGTTGTAGTGGCAATAAAGGAGGGGAATCTTGACAAGACCCCCCTCTTTGTCTCTGTGTCCTGGGAATTTCTTTTTGAAAAGTTCTGTGTCTGTATCTGTTGGTCTTTTATTTAAAAAAAAAAAAAAAAAGATCTGGGCTACCCCTCTCATTCCACTTCTGTGGTTATTATTTCTTGTTAGGCTTTGGAACAGGAATTTGACCAGAGGTTAAACCCTTTAAGATTTAAAAAAAGAAAAGAAAAAGAAATAAACAAAGAAACCTGGCAAAAACTGCTTAACACCTTTAACTTTCTGTTCAACATAAGCAGGGATCAATTGTTTGGGGTGTCAAGCTAATTGGAGGGTTCATTTCTGGAGTCAAGCAAAGCATCCGTGCCTGAAAATTATTTGGTTTCTTTGGACAGCTGGCTTGGCTTGCAGAGTGGAATTGCCTTCACAAATGCCTAATGAAGTTTTTGCATAAACCTACCTAAACTCTTTAACAGGCAAGATGTGCAAAAATATCTCCAGAGCCTTGGACAATGTTATTTAAGTAGAAAAAAACCTTTGCTTTCCATTCCATGGTTGAAAAGTTTTAGCTTCTGCCAAGGATTTGCCTCTGGTAACATGGTTTGGTATGGCAGAGCTTGTGGTTCTTCATGGTTGCTAAAAGAAAACCAAAAGAAAAAGAAAGCGATGAAATGTGATTTCACATGCATGGGATAACATACAGGTATTCCCTTTGCCTTCTAAATGGAGTTGTGCAATTTTAAACCAGCTTCTATTATTCCAAGGATAGGGCTTTTGTGTGTGCAGTTTTGGGATAATACAGCACCCATGATTATCTATGGTAATCTGTAAGAGTGCACGGGTAGTCCTTGCTTACTGATTGTCTTTGAGTGACTGTAGGAGGATACGAAACTTGGAAAGAAAATAGCTTTGTGACCAATTGTTGCATTTACAAGTGTCACAGTTTCCCTCAGTCACACGATCACCATTTGCAAGTTTCACAACTGGCTTCCAATAAGCAGAATCAATGGAGAAAGCAGAAGTGACATCACAAGTCACATGATGTTTCGCTTAATGGCCATAGTGATTCACTTAACAATGGAAGTGGAAGTGGCATTGTAAGGTCACGGTGGTCATGTGTTTTTTTCCCTTTAGTGACCACAATGCTTAATGATGGAGTTGCCAGTCCTAATTGTAGTCAGTAAGTGAGGACTACCTGTAGTGACGAGAGAAGTTTCTGCATTAATAACTCACACTTGTGTACTCATACTCATACAAAAGGATATCCATTTAGCCACATCTATTAATATATTTGATATTTGCAACTAAACAAATTTGATGCATATTTTGTTAGTTATGCAAATCAAAGATAAAGTATAAATGAAAATACTCATGTGGCATTACTTTATGCAGATGTATGAGGAAATGCAGCCTAAATGATTCAGTTCTAAATTTAGTATTTCCAGAAGACCAGCTAACATCGAAGGGACTAAATTTAGTCACAATTTTTTCATTTCCTTCAGTTTGTTCTAAGAATAACTCAATCTGGAACCGACCCATTATCTCCTAATATCCAGTGTTTATAATAACTGGGTGCTTTGAAAAATTAGTTGGGGCAAGGCAGACTTTCTCCACTGTCTTTTTGAAAAATAAGTCCATTTTTAAAGGGGATTTTTTTAAACAAATATATTTTTTAAATTTTCAAGCTCAGAATTAAAATATAAAACACTTTGCACTTATGATCATGTGAAGTGTTAATAACACTTTGTAATGCCTTGGTAAGACCATACTTGGAATGCTGTTTTTGTCGCCATGATAAAAAAAAAAGATGATGAGACTGTAGAAAACGAGAAGAGCAATAAAGATGATTAAGGATTGGAGGCTAAAACATACGAAGAACGGTTGCTGGAATTGGGTATGTCTAATTTAACGAAAAGAAGGACTGGGGAGACACACTAGCAGTATTCCAATATCTGAGGGGTTGCCACAAGAAGAAGGGGGTCAACCTCTTCTGCAAAGCATCTGAAGGCAGGACAACAAGCAGCGGATGGAAACGAATGAATGGAAACTAATTAAAGAGAAAAACAATCTACTTCTAAGGAGAAATACACAGAACAATTAATCAGTGGAACGACTTGCCTCCAGAAGTTGTGGGTGCTCCATCACTGGAGGTCTTTCAGATGCAATTGGACAACCATTTGTCTGAAATGATATAGGGTTCCCTATCTGAGCAAGGGGGTTGGTCCCTACCCACTCTGTTATTCATATATGAGCACAGCTACTCTGCCACCCAATGGAGTGAGATGGGCATAGTGACATGGGTGCCAAATGAATTTAATAAATATATAAAATTAGACAGTTTTTTGAGTTCATTAAAGAGGAATAGTAAAGAAAATAGATGTGGTGAATATCATGGAGGATCTCAGCCTATAGATTAAAGCTATAGATTAATTCCACTATGATTCTATAGAACTTTGCACAAAGGCGTAACTAAACTGGGTGAGCATATACACTGTCAGAGTCATTAACATGGTAATCTTAGTGGATTATATGTTCTACAGATTTAATTAGTTTAACCACATTGTGCTAAAAAAGATTTTTGGTTACAGTAAGGTTTAATGGCTTGAACAAGAGATGCTCTGCTCAATGTGATATTGGGGGAATGGAACAACTTGCCACAGCAAACTTTCTGCAGCAAACTCACTGCAGCTAACTTGCTAACTCATAAAGGGCAACTTGGTGCAGGACAAGTCGCCATGCCTACTCACCACGAGACACCTCATTGCGGGACAATTTAGCAATTCTATTCAATTATTTAAAATAAATAAAAAGATTTTAATTTTTGCCATTCACATTTCATTCTGGCCCTCTCTTTGCATTCTTTCTTTAATGATTCTGTTCCACTATTTCTTTGATATCCTGTGGCAAAATGGCCATGGTGAGTTGGCTGTGGCGAATTGTCATTGGTACGGTTAGGAAAGTACGAGTTTAGCTAATATCCTCAGCATAAGGATTGGAACTTTGATCTAAAACATGATTAGATGTCCCAAGGTGTGTGATTCTTCTTCAAAGAAGAATGGAATGGCAATTGAGCTGATATTTTCTTCTGATGCTTTTCAGTGGCATTAGAAAATCGAAATGGGACAACTCACCATGGCCAACTCTTTGTGGGACAACTTGCTGCGGAACAACTCACCTCAAGACAATTTATCAATTCAATTTAATTATTTAAAATAAATAAAAATTGTTTTAATTTTTGTCATTCAATTTTCCTTTTGTCCCCCTTTTGCATCCTTTCTTTAATGATTCTATTCCTTTGATTTCTTTGGTATCAGTGTAATTCTTGTCCTGCAGTGAGTTGTCCTGTGGCAAGATGGCTGTGGCAAATTGTCCCATGGCAAGTTAGCCGCAAAATGTTGGCCATGGCAAGTTGACCATGGCGAATTGCCTTGGACAATTAGAAAACATATATCATTCAAATTATAACCAATTTTTTTCTGCACGTTTGTCATCCTTGATTAATAGAATGCACTACCAAGTTAAGTGTGTTTATGAATGAAATCTCTTTAATTTTTGCTAACTGAATTTATCAGTTCATTTTCTAGCCATTTGCAGAAAAGTAGAATGATATTAATAAATGAAGATAAAATATAATTCTGCATTTTTATTGGGCTGTGAAAGTTAGTATAGAGTTCAGTCATACGGTTTTATACCATAACTAAGTTTTACTTTTTAGACAAAGGTTCAGTGGACATAATTTCCTAATGATTGTTGACCTTCATTCTCGACTAGTCAATAACTGTATACAGTAGATATTTTGTATGAAATGAGTAAAGTGCAATAGTTATCCTGATTTATAATAGTGACTATAAATTACCCATAAAGTAGAATCAACGGGACTCTCAAGTTGACTTAGAAGTATACCAGGGAAGGGTGTGACCAACCAGCTACATTGATCTCAGGCTATTTTTTGATTTGTAGGTAATTCCAAAGACAACCTGTAGCTTCATATATCATATTAAGACATAATGTGCCTTGTTTGATTTTAGTTTATGTTGTAGTGTGAAACCAGCCATTGTAGTTAGGAAGTTTGATTCCCAACTGAGTATGAGGTATAAATCCAGCCATTTAGGGTTTATTGAACAAAGCGTGATTAGTGCAATGTGTGAATCAGACCTCTGAGGTGCTTAGTTTAGAAATATTCAGTAGAGTAACTTGGCTAAATGTTGGCTTCTATTCTGAAAGGTCTTATTGCTAATGTACATGAATAATAAAATAGTTTGTTACAAATGTGATTCCCTCCACATTTAATGGAGCTTCTAGAATGTATCTGCCAATGACTGTCGAGTGGAAGTTCTTTCATCTTAATTTGATGTTGCTTATTGGGGAAAAAAAGGAAAGGCAGAAAACATGTCACAAGGAAATACCCTAGCCTGAGTTTATAATGCTAGTTCCAAGATTCAGTATTATTTAAGCTGTCTTTAAACCAATAGGGTTAGACAACGAATTTAATTCCCATTCATTCTAAGGGTGGATTATAATAAATGTTGCAGCTTGTTTTGGAGTTTCCTATTTGGGAATTATAGTTTAATGAAGCTCTCTAGCTTGAAAGTGTTCAACTGAAGCCCAAGATAGTTGTGAAATCCTAGTGGAAAGTGTTGTTCATTAACTGCTGCATGACTGCAGTGGAGACTTTATCCTTTTGCTGGAAATACAGTTTCCATTCCTTAACAACCATGTCCCTGAAGAAGTAGCCATCCCACAGTAGTTAAGAAGCTGTATCTAGGTCTTTCAAGGCAGAAAAGAAAAGTACGAGGAACTGAGAGCTAGGCATTTTCAATCTCAGAGTAAGACTGGCTCTGGGTGAGGATGGCCTTTTTTTTTACAAAGCCAAACCAGAGCAAATTAAATGAAGCTGCCCTTGCATTGCCCTCATGGATTTTCCATTGCTCATCTACCTGTAGATTCCTGTTCTGCAATCGATTATATTTGGGATTGGACTGTGTCAGAATGGATGGAATAGGCCCACAGGCCATGGAAATTCTCAGTCATCCAGGTCATAGTTGTTTTTCAAAGGCAGCTGGACTTCCTTTGTTTTTCCTTGAATACATTTTGCTTCTCATCCAAGAAGCTTCTTTAGTTCTGACTGAATTGTGGGGAATGAAAGGATTTACAACATGGTTCTTTTAGCAACTCCCAAAAGGTTCCACACCCGTTTACACTATTCAGGTGACCCAGAGGACACAGGTAAACCTCCAAGAGGCCTCAATGACTATCAGAAAGAGTGCTAACAACCAGACGACTACAAGGAATATAAATCCTTCCATTATCCACCATTGAAACGGAACTGGAGAAGCCTCTTGGATGAGAAGCAACATGTCTTCAATGGAAAACAAAGGAAGTCCAGTTGCCTTTTGAAAAAGCACCTTTGAGACCCTTCCAAGTTGGGTGATCTTCTTCCTTGTCTCAAAGAGATGTAATGGTGTCTGAATTGATGGCTAGAAGGATCTTGAGCATATCAAGCCCTATGTCTATGGAGATTTTCAGTCTTCCAGGTCATGAGTGTCCTAAATGTGCTTTTTCAAGAGGCAATTGGAGTTCTTTGTTTTTATTTGAAGATGCTTTGCTTCTCATGCAAGAAGCTTCTTCAGCTTTGATTGGATGATGGGAAATCGAAGAATTTTTGCTCATTGCAGACAGCTGGTCATTTGCATCCTTTCAGAGAGAAGTTGAGGCCACTTGGAGGTTTGTCTGTGTCCTCAGGGTCACCTGAGTAGTGCAGTGGGTGTGGAGCCTTCTTGGAACTGCTGAAAGGACTGTGTTGTGGAGCTGGGTTTCCTGCAGGATGTTTTCTGCCCTGTGGCCCTTCACTGTTGAAGACAGGCGCAGGCTGTTGGGGATGAGTCTGGGTTGTCTCTATTTCAGACAGAAGGGCAAATGGTTCCTGTAGTCTGCATTTTTTCTGGAAGTCCGTTCATTCTTCTGCACCATTTGAGGATGTTCATCCCATAGTGCACAACTAAATGTCTAAATATCAAGCCCTACTTTTTTCAGTGGGATATAAGGTATCTCTTATCAATAATTATTGGACTTCCTGTTAGTACAGTCTGTAGAATCTAAGTTCTTTTGTTTTTAAGGTGTCCTTCCTAAACCTCTTAAGAAGAAAGTTGCATGGTGTGTAGACTCAGCAATGCATGTTTGCATACTGGCAGCCACAGTTTGCTCCTAATCTTTTTCCAGAGCTTGCATACATTCTTTTTCTCTATAATTTGTATCATTGCCAAAATTTTCTAAGGAATGCATTCAACAGGAGTACTCCTGTGCCTGCTAACTTTTGAGCAGCTAGTCTCTGGACTGCCTATTTGGACACCAGCTATAATGGGACGCAAAGCAGATCTTGTAAATCCATATTTGTTGGATCAAAAAAAGAAATTCAAACAAAGGATGGAATGGAGGGGAGCCCTTGTGCATGTTTGGTGGGTCGAATATTGTATGTTGTGTTGTCCTCAATTTACCAATTGAAAAAGAGAGACCTATCATTATGTTCCTTTTCTCTTTAATGTTGCATACATATAGATATATACACATATTCATCCCATTCTGCTACTGTTATGACATGACCAGAGAGAACTAGAAGAGTGAATCTAGCCTTACCTATCCTGCCACCATCCGGTCTGCCCCAATCTGATACTAGGAAATCCAGCATCACACTACATAGTTCTTGCTTGGAGACGATCCTAATCCAACCCCCTTCAATGAGTGGCTGATACCAGCAAGAAGGAAGGGGGTCAGAATTCACAATCTCCAAAACTAAATGCAACCAAAGCCTCAAGTTCTAAGGGAAGCATCCTCAAGATGTCCTACAAATAGTCCTCGACTTACAACAGTTTATTTAATGATTGTTCAAAGTTACAACGGCACTGAAAAAAGTGACTTATGAGCATTTTAGGATGATGGCAGTATCCCCATGGTCACGTGATCAAAATTCAGATGCTTGGCAACCAACATGAATTTATGATGATTGCAGTGTCCCAGGGATCATGTGATCCTCTTTTGTGACCTTCTGACAAGAAAAGTCAGTGGGGAAGCCAGATTCACTTAACAAATGTGTTACCGTCTTAACAGCTGCAGTGATTCACTTAACAACTGTGACAAAAAGGTTGTAAAAATGGGACAAAATTCTCACTTAGCAACATAAATTTTGGGCTCAATTGTGGCTGTAAATCAAGGACTATCTGTGCTAGGAAACTCTTTAACAATTCTAGATTAGCAAACAATATCCTAAGCAGGAGTGAAATCTATCTCCCAAATTAGTTCCCAAAAAAATCAGTTTTTTCCCCTGGAATGCTAATTTGTAAACACAAAACATTACATCATGGATGCTTCAAAGCCCTCTCTAGCTCTTTAGTATCACAGCTTGCCTTTTAAAAAGGTATCGGTAGGCACTATATATCATGAGCCAGGTTTAAATGAAGAGAATGAAAGTTACAGCTATATAGTGGGGGAAAAAACATGTGCTAGGAAATGCAAGTCCACGCTAGGTGGTTATGTATGCTCCTTGCAGTTTTTGTGTGCACCCTCTCCCCATACAGGCCCATAGAAATACATTTAAGATAAATTATGAATCTCTTTTCCCAACTTAAACTCATTTTAAAAACAGCTTACTCGGAACTGTAGAAAGCTTGTGCTTCTGAACCTGTTAAGATACCTCCCTCTGGATGAGTGCCACTCCCTTTAATTACAAGTTAGACTACAGTGTTATAGACAGACAAGCAGCAGAGATGACCCTGGACTGCCAACAGGCCAACATTGAGCATGCCTACCCACCTTCAATGGATTGAATCCCCAAGTCAGTACATATAGGATTGCATTGGTAGAAATACAGGCACAAAAGCACATTGAATATCTCATGATGTCACTAAATCAAATCACATAAATAACTAGCAGGGGGATCAGTTATGAGGTCAAAACTGTTCTGTCCACCACCAGCAAAACTGGGCTGTACAATGGAGCATCTCAATTTTAGAGGTAACCTTCCACTTAAATAGGTTCTCTCTAGGTCTGTCTGCCTCACTCTGTATGGAGGGGAGGGGAGGATTGCAAATGTCTGATGGCTTCTGCAAACTGGTTGTTGTTGTTGTTTCTTTTTTCTTCCTCCTTCCCTTTTGATTTAAACTAACCACAAACAATACATGACCATGAAAACATCACCCTGTATTCTGTTGGGTCATCCCGACAGCCGGAGAACCTGCTTCTGGCCAGCAAATGCAAAGGAGCAGCGGTGAAATTGGCAGATTTTGGCTTGGCAATTGAGGTTCAAGGAGACCAGCAGGCCTGGTTTGGTGAGTGCTGGTGGAACTACACTCCCTTCCTTTTTTCTTGATTTGTGTGGTGGAGCCAGATGGTTGTGTGAACATACGTGTGTTGGCAATTTTTGCTTTCTTCCTCAGGCTTTGCAGGTACTCCTGGCTACCTTTCTCCAGAGGTTCTACGCAAAGAAGCTTATGGGAAACCTGTGGATATCTGGGCATGTGGTAAGAGGGAGCTACATCATTCTGCTCTATCACAGTGGGCCTGTAGAGTTGCAGAGAGGGCTTCCCATTTAGTTCATGGCTCAGCACTGTTCTGCAGAGCAGATCACAAAAGTTTGTGTATCCCCTCAAAACTCAGGTAGAAGACAAACTGATAGAAGACAAATTAGAAGTCAGTTTGTAGAGTAAATTGTTTGGGTATGGATTGAAGTCACACATTGCTATAGCTATACATTTATGTTCCTCCTTACAGACTTTTCAAGATGGCCCAGAACAAAAATAAACCTGCAATAATAAACACTAAGTTTAGCACTAATATGTGCAAAATAATCAAAGCTGCATGATGGTATTCAGTTCCTTATGGCTGCCAAGAAAATTATGGGTGTGCCTATGTGGTCACCAGATACTGTGCTTGACTGGATGGAGTATATAAAAACTTGTGGTCAAAATGGTGAAGATGGCAGGGCTATCAAAGCTTCATTTGTTTCTGTGTGTCACATGTACAGCATAAGCCAAAATCAGGCAATCACACTATTATGGCTGACATGTTGACTTTCTTTTAACCATGGTAAGAAGGTTCTAGCTCCAGGTCTTCACCTTCTGCTGAAGATCAGTAAACACTCTGGATGGGATGTGCCTCTCATTTGCACCCAAACTCCTGGTAGAAAAAGTTACAACTGCAACTCCTCATACCCTTGCCGACAATTTGGAACTCTATTGTAGATTGCAAAATGAGGATCAGAAACCATTTGCTTGTTTCCTTGCTTGCTTTCTCTCAGGATGAGTAGAGTATGCACTTCAAGATCTGAATCTGTTCACTTACTTAGTTCAATTTAGATTGCTGCTGATTGATCAATCTAATGGCCATCTCAAATCATATTGCACCATGTCATTTGTTTGTTTATCAATTTGCTAATGTTCCATTTCCCCCCCCCAGGTGTTATTCTTTACATCTTACTCGTGGGGTATCCTCCTTTTTGGGATGAGGATCAGCACAAGCTGTACCAACAGATTAAGGCTGGTGCCTACGATGTGAGCAGTGGTTTCTTTTGCTTGCATTCCCTCTGTCTTACAACCTGTGAAGAGTCACTAGACTACCCAAAGAAAAAAGTTCAAAAGTTGCTTTTCTTAAAATTAAGTACTGGGCTAATTGTAAGCTCCTCAGCAGGAGTTTAAGTCTCCTTGAGGCTGTGAGTTTCAAAAGACCAAGGGATGCTTTGTGGGCATTTGATTCATTCTTCAATCGATAGCTGTCAAGATAGATAGCTTGGGTTTACACATCACCAGTAGCCCTAATATGCTGTATGGCATTCAACTAATTATTTATGAAATAAAGAAATCATGATTTACAGCAGGTGCGCCCAGCTTTTTGGCTTGCCTGCGTCGCATTGAGTGAAGAGGAATTGTCTTGGGCCTCATATAAAATATATAATATAGTAACTATCACTAAAAAAATCACATACTAATGTTAAAAATTTACGATCTTGTGACCAGCTGTCCAGGGCCATATGCGTCTGCATAGACCATGGGTTGGTCATGCTTGATTTAGAACAATATGTCCAAAAAAAGTCAAATATGATAACAAGGATTCAAATAGAATAAACCATATAATACTTTTTTAAAAAATGTCTGAAACTGAATGCCTCATTTTGAAATTTAACAGTAATTTGTGGATGAAATCTTGACTCGTACCTCAGATTTCTGTTGGTGTCTATGCATTATTCTAGCATTTTTATTAGAAATACCAACTTAATTGATCAGTGAAGACCCTCTTCTTTTAATATTAACGTTGTCTTCCTGCAATGTTTTCTTCCCTTAGTTCCCTTCCCCTGAATGGGACACAGTCACTCCTGAAGCAAAAAACCTCATAAATCAGATGTTAACTATCAACCCTGCAAAGAGAATCACAGCACATGAAGCTCTGAAACATCCATGGGTCTGCGTAAGTATGATTGGGTTTTCCTTGTGGCTTAGATTCAACCCATCTGCTCAAACACTGTTAAAGGAATCCCAAGTTTCCTTGTTTAGTTCCCTTAGAGATTATAATAGTTACACCTTCTAAGACAGGATATAAGCAAAGTAATGATAAGGATGCATAAGCTTCCAAAGAGCTTTTATGAGAGTACCTCTACTGAGTAAATGTTTTCAAATAACCTTGTTTATAAAACTTCACTGCTTTGAGTATTCTGTGGCAAGCTGACTAAAAGAGCTTGGATGATGCAAGAAGGATCCACTGAGAAGAGGTTAGATGGGGATGATCCAAGAAGGAACCACTGAGCCACAACGAGGCCCACTCCTAGTCCCCCATACAGTTTGTTTTGGCTAACCTTATTGTTAGTGATACCAGTGTTCCTCTCCAAGAAGCTGACCTACATATGTTGCTATTAGGGATCTGCAGAACAATGGGTTGCATGGTGCTGGGGAAACTGCCTGGGTAGGCAGATATTACAACTACCTTTCCATGGACTGCTTCAAGGACTTCTGTAGTTGTAGTGTACTCAATATGGCTAAATGGTCCCTGAGATGTTTTAGGAACCTGCGTGTATTAAATACACCAAAGCAGGCCAGGAAGGCAGCAGAGTCTATCTCTGTTTCCTCACAAGTGCAATTCACCCTGCCTTTTTGTTGACTCCCCCCGCTTTTTTTCCTTCTCTTGCACTTTTTTTTAATGCCAGGCCAAACACTTTAGACTTTCACTGTTGGCTTCCCTATCTCACTCTCATGCCTTGTAATATTCTTTTTGCAGCAACGTTCGACAGTGGCCTCAATGATGCACAGGCAGGAGACTGTAGAATGTCTGAAAAAGTTCAATGCAAGAAGGAAGCTGAAGGTAAGCGATTTAAGGGGATATGAAGGTGGAAATACATAAGGACTTTCAGTGTCAAATCTCTCTTGCAGGTCCTGTAAGTTAAATAGTTTTGTTGACTGTCCTTAATAATATAAATCAACATCCTTAGTCTCTTTCCTTCACCATATAAAGATGACTTTTCTTTACTGTCTATCATGTTTTGAACAGATTTAACTTCTTTTATGTCAGCGTACAACTTTTCCTCTTCATATTCTCTGTCATCATCTTCCTATCTTTTTATCCTTCTCAATCATTTTATCTGTAATCACAGATTTCATTTCTGGCCTTCCATGTTTTGTTCAATTTAGATTTTGCCTCTTACAAGTTGACTGAATCTTCTGTTCAATTGATGTTGACTTTTCCTGTCTCTTCATTGCCTTTCCTTGTTTCTTTCTCTATTGCCTTTAGTATGATCATTTTTCACTTTTCTCAACTTCTCTGCTCTTTTGGTTTTTGTGATGTCTTCACTTTGTGGGCTGCTGTTCATACGATCTTGAAATATCTGCTGTGAACTCTACGTGGCATCAGGAATGGCATCCAGCCAGTAAATGTTCAGCTCCATTCGGTTGCCCCAACGCTACCCTCAGATTAAGGGATTACAAGTTCATAAAAAGGAGCTTTTGTTTATATGCATCTTTCTATCATTTTTCTTCATTTAAATGTAAAAGTATTGATGTGATCTCACTCTGTTCCTTTTGCCACCCTAAAAATCACCAGTTCTCTTAAAATTTACTATTAAAATCCAGGTTTATGATACACCTTTCCCAGTTTACCTTTCCCCCCATTTCATCTGTATACTGAATTACCTTAAGGCAGTAAAGTACTTTTACTTTTTTCCCTTATGAAATATTCAGACCCGCGAAATAGCATTTATAAAAGTAAAAGTGATAAAAATACTGAATCTTCTCTTTCTGAACACTCTAGTCACCCTGTACCTTTTGTTAAAACCAGAATAAAACAGGAGAAAATTCCAGATTAGCTTTTTGGTTAGGATGAGGTTGACCAACTTTTTTTCTGCCATCTAAGGTTAATTGCTTTATTTATTATAAATATTAATTAAAATTATTATAATTCTTATAAAGGTAATAGAAATAATGCCATGTTTTGAACCATGACAACTCAGGTTGGTTTTCTGATGATAATACTGATCTTTAGAAAAGCAAGCATAGCTGCACTGGTCCTTTATATAACTGTTAGTGAAAAGGGATGTTAGAGAATAAAATTACATGTAAGGAAAGTAAAACTTTAGGCCAGATGTTTTAAGCCTTGATTTCCAATTCAAAGCCAGTCTCAACACACAAATAGTAGACTGAATGCATTGTTAGTAGTTGATGTTACTGATGCCAGGTTGCATCTCGCATATAGGGACACCACCTGTCCACCAAATGTGTTGACTGCCACATCTTTACTCAACACACAAAGACCTTAGTCCCCAATGTCTCTTGTCCCCACCAGAGCAAGCAGTTGATGGGCAAACAGACAGTAGTGAAGTTACAGTTGTATTATATGAGAAAGGCTGTGAATACTTAAGTGTTCTTTCTCTCAGCTATGTTTCCATCAGAGCAGGAAGGACTAAGGCTGGGAAAAGATAATATTGTCCTTTGTGATAGACTGAAGATGAAGGAGCTTTCTGGGAGTCTCCATAGAGTAGATTCAATGAAATGAAGGAGGAACATCCATCCTCTAAGAAGGAAATGACCCATTCATGGCTCAGGAAATAATGTCTATGTGAGAGTCCCACTGTTATGTTTTTGTTCTATACCAAGGGTGTCCAGCCTTGGCCACTTTAGGACTTGTGGGCTTCAACTCCCAGAATTCCCCAACCTGCCATGCCATGCTGGCTGGGGCATTTTGAAGGCTGAAATCCACAAGCCTTAAACTGGCCAAAGTTGGGCACTCCTGTTTTATATAGTATATTTTTATGGCAAGAAACTACAGTCATGCAGCTTTCCTAACGGGCCAATGTAACATTTGACACATACAATAAACCAGAGGTGAAGTTTATGGAACATTTAAGTTAGCAAAAGCTGCCTTCAGTTCTTCGTTGGTTTTAAAATCAGATTAAAACTCTTTGCTCCTGCTTTGGATGAGAGAGACATTAGTGAGGCAAATAAAAATGATTATCCTTCAGGACATGTTAGAGATAATTTTGAAATTTGCCCCAATGTTTAGACATCTGTTTCTTTTCTAAAAGTAGCCTATTTCTCATTGCAATGCACTCATTACCTGATAATTCTATGTCTGTTACTCATTATTTCACTTACATTCCATGTACTGGAAAAGTGATATAGTATTACAATGGGCAGCTTAGGGCACAAGCATTTATCTTCTGTACATTCTCTAGGCCTCATACTAATTGATCTGATTTATTTGACAAGATGTCTTTAACCTTCCAAGCATGGCAAAGGTTAGCTATAATGAAAAGAAATGGAATTATTTCCTTTTTGCCCAACAGCATGTTATCTGTATTAATCTTTTTCTGCAAAGATTTGAATGTTAATCAACAATCCACTTCAGAAAATCTTCATTAAATCAGTAGTTCTTTTTAGCAATTAGGGAGAATTTTCTGCTATTCTCCAATTAATCAAGTTTTAGTCGCACCTTAGCTTGCATTCTTTATTTCTGTTTAGTCACTAAACCTTCCCAAAGACAGAGGCAACAGCCAGCTTGTACTTTCTTTTTAATACTAGTTTTATTTTCATTTTAGAACTCACTGTTTCAGGGATGGTGTTGTTATGTAAGTGGATTGCAGCTGGGATAATGAGAAAGACAAAAGACAGAATATTAGTGTGTGGAATTTGGTGAACCACTGTTTATGCTACCATTTCTTGTGAAGCTCAACAGGTGATTTTAGGCAGGTAGTATTATTATTTCAGCTTGACTTTGCTCAGAGATCTATTAAGAAGATAATAACCTATTTGTGCCTTAGAGGGATGGAGAGGGGTGAGAACTTAATAACAGATTACAATCCCCTTTGAGACCCGGTCTTTGGGCTTGAAAGAATAGAACTGTGAAAAATGTGGACATAAACTTTCAGCAATGTATGACTGTTTTTTTGTCACTTGACTGGGCACAAGGGACAATACAGGTAGTCCTCGACTTATAACTCTTCACTTAGTGACCATTTGAAATTGCAGTGGCACTGAAAAAGGAACTTATGACCATTTCTCATACTGACAACCATTACAGCATCCCCATGGTCATGATCAAAATTCAGATGCTTGGCAACTGGTTCATATGATCCCCTTTTGCGACCTTCTGACAAACAAAGTCAATGGGGAAGCCAGATTCATTTAACAACCAGGTTACTAATTTAACAAATACAGTGATTCACTTAACAACTGTGGCAAAAAAGGTCGTAAAATGGGGCAAAACTCTCTTAACACACATCTCACTTAGCAACATAAATTTTGGGCTCAATAGTGGTCACAAGTCGAGGATTATCTGTACTGGGCATACGGACATGTTAGAATGCAAATATGATGTTCAGTGATGTACCAACATAAGAGATGTTGAGATTTGCTGTCATCCTTTGAAATCTGAACAATTTCTAGCACAGAATTTTGTACTGATACATAAATATCTCACAAAGGCTACAGTAGATTAAACACCTTCCCACAAAACTTCAAGAACAGAGAAAATGATTTGGTGCATTGCTTTTTCTTCATTTATGCTACACATATTCTATTCTCTTTTTTCCTTTGTGTTTAAAATTCTTTCAATAATTTCTTTTGTACGTCTATTTACTTTTTTTCTGCTTTCTTCCTTTTAGGGTGCCATTCTTACCACTATGTTGGCAACAAGAAACTTTTCAGGTGAGAAAAGCTTTGCTTTGCTTAAATGACAAGCCAAAACTGAAAAAAGTCCACCCCCGTGCTTTCCAAACCTCCTTTAATTAAAATGAAGCAAGCAAGCAAGGAAAAAGAAATTCTTCTAAACCTCTATTATTTAGTCTCAGTCTCGAGATGTGACATTCATCCCTTTTCTCTTAATGCTCTGTGTTCTTTGGGCAAGACCATATTATCTTCAAAAAGGTTATACTGGGGCCAGAGGTGGAACCCAAACTTTATTTATTTATTTATTTATTCATTAGTGATTTAAAAAGCAGGGGGAAAAATCCCCGAATGGCCATGAAAGGCCTAACAACAAGCTTGCTTTCATGAGCTCTGCCAAACTTCCTGTGGATCTATTCTCCTCCTTCATTGTCCTAAATAAATGCAGCCAAAGTCCTTGGATTTGATGCTTTAACACAGGGATACCCATCCACACAGGCTTTCTGTGGGGCTCCCCCAAACTGTCCTCAATTTACATTTCTCAGGTTCCTCTTTACATTTAGTTAACCTAGCTTGTATGCAGTTTAATCCTGACTCTACCCCAGAACTTTCAGGAGTTGCTGCAACTTTCCCCAAATTCTTTTCCTCTGTCTCTGAAATGGTCCTCTTGTTATTCTAAAACAGTTCCTGGTTTAAGTAGGGCAGATTCTTTAGGTTGTTTCCTTAGTTTTGCCTGTTGGAGGGGGGAAGGAGAACTTAGTAATCTAATAGAGGGAGAGGGGATCTTGAGAAGGCGCATGCTTTGGACTGTAGCGCATTAATTCTTCGAGTTGGCTTTGTCTGGGGAGGCAGTGTTGCAGTGAGCTAGTTCCACCTTGTGGGTCTTAGTTCATAATGGACATCCATCCAGGAAACACTATCCAAAAGAGTAAAGTACTTTCCTACTATGGGAAATGAGTTGCTTTTCCTGCCAATAAAGAGGAAACAAATGCATCTATTTCTAAAACAAATGAGGGTGAAAGATGGCTGAGTAGATGCCTCAAGCGATAGTCCACCCCTGCTGTTGTCTCTCCTTCCTTACTCTCCTGCAGGGTTTCTTTTCCCATCACTGTTCATGGACCTAATCAAAGCCCTATGAAATATCCAGCAAATCACAGCACAATCCATTTTCTGCACCTCAAAAAGTCAAATTCTGCAGCTAGCAGGTGTCGTAAAGGCCTGTTAGTTCTAGATAAAGATACGCTAGGCTAACATCGACAAGGTTTTATCTAATTGAGGATGCAAGAATTTCTGGGCAAAAAACTGGGTGTGGGAAGCTGTAGCATTTTGAAAACATTGAGGAAGAAGAGGGAAGATGGGTAAAGATGTTGAAAAAAGCAGTGATCTTCAGCAATAAATAAATAAATCTCAAACTTTTTGTTCTGTTCCTAGCCAGGGGATTGATGGGATATCCTGGAATTATAGCTGGGTAAGCTACTGGATCTTAATGATGGCCTGATCCTCCCAGCTGGAAAACAGGTGATGGCTACAAGGCACCTGTGATTTGCCATGAGTTTCTGTTACTTCTTCCTAAGTAATTTCATGGTGATTTCCAAATTCCATAAACAAGTTTGGAATCACAGAATTATGGAGTATTTTCTGGTTTTGAAGCTTCCAAACTTGGCATTTAAACATATTTTACTAAGTGTTTCTTTCATTAAGAGGTTTGGAATCATAATGGAGGAAACCCCAGAAGTGGAAAAATGATGATTGCAGTGTTTTAATACACAAGCGAAGCTCAGGAAGCCAACAGCAGAAGAATTGCATGGCTCCCATATTGCATTCCATGCTTTAGCAACATCTAGGAATTGTCAACCCCAACAGTAGGACTTCTTTAATGTAGACCTTGTTCATTCCAATTGCATTTGATTAATCCTGGTCATATGGAAGCCTTTCCTAGCCATCATGCTTTCCAGGACTCAGTAGCAGAATGAGTATTTTAGAGCATCTTCAAAAGTTATGGGCCTAAACCAGGACCCAGGGTTTCCCTACAGTTGTTGGGCTTCCAGTGCAGAGAAAGAAGGTAATAATAACTCTTGATCTGATGGAAAAAAATCCACGGATTGTGTAAAAGTGAATGCACGTTTGCTACCAATAGTCATGTCTCTTCATCTCAACTTTAACTCTAATCTTGTTCTGCTTCCTTTGTCTCCTTTCTTTCCCCTTCTTACTTTCCCTCTGCCTTGTCTTCTTTCTCTGTCTTTCTCTGCCTCCGCTCTTCTCTAACTCTTACCCCAATCCCTTTTCCTACTTGCTGTCCTTTATTTCTTTGTTTTCCACTCTGGTGCTAACAGTGGGCAGACAGACCACCGCTCCCGCCACCATGTCTGCAGCAGCAGCAGCCTCCGGTGCCACCATTGGGTTGGTGGAGCAAGGTAGACATGTCCGGAAGAGACCCTCCTCAATTTCCCTTCTCTCATTTTGAAATCTTGAGTGCATGTTGTGTCATCCATCCAAGGCACTTCATTCCACCCTGTTGTAAGATTCAGGGCTAGCCTTTTCATCTCCAAAGAGCCCAAGCAAGGGCTACCTCTGTAGAAGTCTGTCTGTTTAGTGGTGTCAGTTCTGTCGCGCTCCATTTAGATGTGATTAGAAATGATTGTGAAAATGTTACAGGAAGGGATTGAAATCAATTAATGTGAAAGTCGCAAGTCAGCAGTCTCCAGACACTGTATGAAGCAGGACAAAAGTTGCAGACCAATGACAGGAAAGGAAATGCAGGATTTGTAGGCTAAGTGATGGCGGTGTTGCTAGAGGCTGAGAATCTGGTGGGTGGATATTATTTTAGTGTATTTTGCAAATATATTATCATATATTATTAAATACTTCCTGAGGCTATTACTCTTAACAACAAATATCCAATAGAACATGGAAACGATGAAGAACAGTGGCAGTCTTAATAAAAGGAAAGAGGGTGACTGATAAGGGCATCTAATTGTCATTTGGTCTGTCCTCCCCCTTCCCCAACTTTTCTTACTTGTGAGATGTTTGGTGAGATTGTGAGGTGTTGCAATGATTGCTCATCAAAAATTGCTAAGGTGCTCTTCATGACTGAAACGAAATAGTCTATTGCAAAGACTATTTGCCGTAGCAAATGCTATCAATGCAGGCTGGTTGCCAAGTGTCCAAAATGTAGTCATGTGACTGGGAGCCCCCCTCCCTCCAGCCATCAGGACTTTGAATTTGGGTCATAAGCAGCTCTAGGAAGGTCCGTCATAACTTTGAACGGTCGCTAAGCGATCCTTCATAAATCAAGAACTAACTGTAAAGATAAAAACCATTATAACTACATTTAATCCAGCTTGCCCTGGTTAAATCAACAATCCTCTAACACCAGCAGAGCTTGCCTTAACTCCTGGCCCAAATGCCTGGAGCAAGCAAGAGTTCTTCAGAGCCTTAAGAGTCGTTAAGCTCATTATAGCTGAAATTCTTGCTAAAAGACACCCATGCATTTCCTTATTTGCATGCAGAATTCAGACATGTTAATATATCTAACATAACTCTTTCCTCTACCAGTCATGAAAAGGGCTATGTTGTATTCATTTAACTGTCAGCAGTGAAGCTCCTCCAGTGTCATTTAACCCTGGCAACATTTTTGGGATTGGTTCTTTCATAAATAACCAACCAACAAATTGATTTTTACACTTTGATAGGAATTTTGCAGCATTGCCCATTTCGCTGCCTGACCAATCTCTGATTTGGAGCTTAGACATTTGAAATGCAAAAGGAAGAATATCCATTTCCTCTCTTGCTTTGCTGATTATTTCTTATGAGTTTGGAGTTAAATTCTTTCCCAAAAGGGACTGCTGCTTGCTCAGATGAACTTGTTGGTGCTAATAAAAATATGCACTATTCGAGCTGGGCTATAACACCGCATCATCCATGCATCAGAGTGGATTTCATCTTTGTTTCATAGTTTGACTTTCTCTGGAGTTTAATTTTTGCCTTAGTAGGATGATGAGAATTACCATTTTTCCCCTCTTGAAACCAGGCATGAATTCTGGTGGAGATGTTCTCTTTTGCTGAAGAGAACTGTAACTTTATAGATCAGGCTTATTTTGTTAGCATGCAGAAGATATAGACCAGCCCTTTCTAGGTGGACATTCTGTTCCCTGTTCTGCTGTTTAAATCTTAAACCTTAAAACAAATACGTTTTATCTCAGGAAACAAACTAATTATGCTTACCTCTCCCATCACCTGAAATCCTCACCATGGTTTGAATTTGGGCTCCTATAACTTTCAGCCATTGCAACCCTTAGATGATTAGGAATTCTTGGACCTGAGTACAAAAACATCCAGAGCAGGGGTTCTCGTGCTGGCTGAGGAATTATTGGAACTGAAGTCTATATGTCTTAAAATTGCCAAGATTGGGAATCCCTGATCTAGAGACACCAAGCTAGAGAAGGCCTGGCTAGGCATTGGTTTCAATTAATAAAAGTACATCTAGTGATCATTAGGCTTCATGAAATATACAGTCAAATGGACTCTGCTGTCCTTTGAAGAGAGGTTTGCAGCTCAGCCATAAGTTAACCTTGGGTAGGTTAATATGCTTCTGATTCAATACCCTGGTATGATTATGAAGGCAAAACTGAAGATAATGCACCAAGTGTTGGATTCTTCGTAGTTTTCTCTTATAGATGAAAACACAAATGAACTAGTAGAAAAATGTAGGAGGACTAGAAACCAAAAATTGGAGTATACTTGATGTTCCTACAAGCATCTGAAGATGAAATGCAGCTTAGAGTGGAGAAAACAGGTGAAGCTCATTGCTTTAGAGTAAGGGGATTAGGTTCCAGGAGCACACCTTTCTTCCATATCTAATCCATCCAGACAGTTGTTGAGGCATGCCAACGTAAGTTTCCCTTGATGCTTTATTCATGCCAGAACTTCTTGTTGCTTGTTGTAGTCACAGGTTTGTCTGTACCCCAGTTTTGTGATAGTGTGAATATGGTAAATGGTGCATGGAATTTGTGTAGCCCTGGTGCATGATTTGGGCCTTGACTAGAAGAATTGGAAGAAATTCTTCTCAGACAGTGGACAAGTGCTTCTGATGTGCTGAAACTGGCTGATGTGCATGCAAGATGGATAGCTCTATATGGTAGCAGTAATTTGATTGGTCTAAGCTACTTTTGAGTTAACGTGGTTCTGAAAACCCACCTTAAGATTTCAGGCCTGAAAAAAAGGAGACAGAAGCAAAAGAGAAAATTATGTTACTGCACTGCCTGTCTCCTTGATTTTGTATGCCAATTATTTAAAGCGAAGTATCCTACTGTTTTGTGCCTTGTACAGTGTAAAAAGCTGTACATTATATTCTTCTCCAACCTTCTCCAACCCAGGGTTTTTCATGTATTGGATCAACTCCCATAATTTAAATGAAGAAAAGACACAAAGGCTCATTTTTGTATTGAACTTAAAACTGCCTCCTTTAAGATCCAGAAAAAGCTTAATAAGTAGGTTTTCTTTTTTGAGAACAGTTATAATTATTCCATTCAGATTCTTCCACTCTGCCTCTATGGCCACTGCTGCTACATAATCACCAGTAACATCTTTTATTATTGTCATCTCAGCAAATTGCCCCCGCAAGGATTTAAGATATTTTAAAGCTTCAAATCTTCTTGTTCACTCTTTACTCTCAGTTTTTATTTAAAACTACTTCACGTATTGCAGATTTTTGCTTTACCACAGAAAGTGCTTCTGTTAATCCTGTAACCTTTGCAGTGATCATCTGTGATATTCCAACCTTGTTTCTCTAATTTAGCACCTTCTTTTAAAATTGAAATTCAAGAAGGTTATCTGACTAATAATTGATTGCAGCTTTTCTAATGCTGAACATGAAATATTGTAACACAGTGTTTCTCAACCTTATCAATTTTAAGACATATAGACTTCAACTCCAGATAATAAGTAATAGCTGGCTGGGGAATTTTGGGAGTTGAGGTCCACAGGTCTTAAAGTTGCCAAGGTTGTGAAACACTGATGTAGTCAGTTCCCCAGTTTCAGAGAGAGAGAGACCACAGAAGCAGTAGAAGAAACTCCAAGGACAGAGACAATCATGAGATGAATATACATTCTTCTGGTAGCTGTCTGATCAACATACCTTTTGAAATGCATTTGGTCCTCCAATTCTCAGGTGTATTATTATTTTTTAGCTTCCTGATTCTACAAGAATAGGTTGATGATTAACATGTGCTATTCTGATTATATTCTGCTCTTGGAATGAAGTCAAGTGCCCTTCTCCTGTTGCCCTCTGTCTATTAGAAGATGTTCAAGAAAGGTCAATGGTTTTTGAACCTTCACCTATCATGATTTTTTTTCCCTTCCAAATTCTGAGCAATGCAAGATTTCTACTGGATTCATCCAATTGCCAGCACAAGAAATGATGATTTTTTTCCTTGCAACAGAGTTGTTGCCATAGCCCATTTCATTTAGTTATTTAATATATATTTATTCTATACTTCTATATACTTAGCAGTATACACTTCCTGGACACCATGGAGCATCACTTTTTGAGAGATGGATGGCCATGGACACTTTTTCAGTTTATTATATGCCACTCATCCCACTATCCAAAGAAACTCTGGACACTTAAAATAGATGGATGGATGGATAGATGATGGAGAAATAGGTAGATAGATAGACTGATGACTTTAGCAATCCATACATTTGTAATGGTGATGGGTGGTTTGTTCAGATTTTTTTAGGGTCTTATATAGCAAAAATGACACCTTGAATCTGGCATAATAGCTCCTTGACAGCCAATACTATGGTTGCTTCAGTTATGCACATAGCTGCATGTCCCACTCAACACCTTGACCACTGCATAATGCAACAGCTGAAGCTTCCGGACTAAGTCAAAGGAAAATACCTTCATTTCGAATACTGATTTGCTGACATAACTTCTAACAAAATCAAGATACAAAGATAATATTCTATCTCCTTCTGGTGGGATGAGGAGAAAGTAATCTTGTGTATTTTTCAAGTACTCTTTGAGATCAACTTCATCATTTTGATTATGGTGTCTTAAAAACAAAGGACATTGAATTGGATCCAGTGCTGCCTATCTGTTGATGAAAACACGTTCACTAGTGGAATGGATTCTTCCTTTCTTTTTTACAGCACCTTCCAACATAGCTCATAAATCTCTTACAAATGTGAAGGATTCTCCATAACATATTCATCAGAAGGAAGGAGAACTAGTGGAAGTCACCATGTATAATATTGGCTATATCCTTAATATACAGATTTTCCACATTTGGGGGGGAGGTGTTTGAGGTTTTGCATGCTGCTAGAGATATAGCAACATTGAAGAACAACTGTAATTTCCTCTTCTGCCCCTGGCATAATAAACTGTAATGCTTTCTGTTGTAGATTCTTCTTAACATTTGGAGGCATTGCTATATACTAGCTAGACCAGTAATTGTAATGTTCAGAGATAAATCCGCCATTGCCCCATCTTTGCTCTTAACAAATGAACTTGCCAATATTGTTTCTATCAAAATGTATATTATACATGAAGCCATTTAAAGCTAAAAGGTAGCAGCAACTATTGTAGTCATGTTCCATGAACATTATATGACTAAAATGTTTTCAGTCCAATACACAATCCATTGGCCATGCTTCTTGGGAGTTTATTATTTATTTGTTAAATTTATTTGCTGCCTATCTCGTCATAGGGTATATTCTAGGCCCGTGATAGCAAACCTATGGTACGCATGCCACAGGTGACACGCAGAGTCATTTCTGCTGGCACGTGAGCCCCAGCCAAACTTAGCTCACTGTACATGCCTCCCAGCTGATTTTCGGCCCATTTGAGGCCTTTTTTTTTTTTTGCCTCCCAGAGGCTTCAGGGAAGCCTCTGCAGCCTTTGGAGGCTGAAAGACAGGCTCATTTTGTCATTTCCTGTATTTCTGGAAGTACCAGAAGTGATGATGAAACAGGCCCATTTTTCAGCCTCCAAAGGCTGCAGAGGCTTCCCTCGAGCCTCTGGGAGGCCGAAAATCAGCTGGGAGGCACGTGGATGCCCAGTGCAGGTAAGGGGGCAGGGGGAATCACGCATGCGCAGGGGCGGGAGGGTCCACGCGCATTGCCTTCTGGGTGCTGGCACGCGAGCACACACGAGCACAATTTTCAGCACAGGAACCCAGAAAGGTTAGCCACCACTGCTCTAGGCAGCTTGCAATAATAAAAAAAAAAAGAACAATGAAAGGCATGCAAATATAATAGAACAATAAACTAAGCAATGACAAAGTAACCCAACAAGAATAAATACATCAATATGATAACAAAAAAGAATACAAAATAAAAGAGTTGGAAGGGATCTTGGAGGTCTTCTAGTCCAACCCCTGATCAAGCAGGAAATGATTGTCCAGCCTCTTCTTAAAAACCTCCAGTGTTGGCACACCCACAACTTCTGGAGACAAGTTATTCTACTGATTGATGGGTGGAGGAAAGAGAGCAAGGAGATGGAGTCTGCCATCAATCTAGCAGCCACCTTCAAGGTGGAACTCCCCTGTTTGGTCCCATTTCAGGAATTCTAACAACTGGATTTGGGAGGGACTGACTTTTAGAGTGTCAAGTTTATTAGGACAAACTCCACACTTCATCATGAACTACAGGTAAACTTGGAAAAAAGAAAAGGAAACCTTTGCGAGGCAGAATATTTAGGATTAAGGGAAGAGTAGGAAAAGAGTTATGTGTTTAAGAAAACCCGAGTGAAGTTGATTCTGGTGTCCCAGAGTTGTACATTATGGAAAACGATGTCATCTTACTTGGAGTCCTTTTTCTATCCATGAGTTTCCATTCTTCCATTAGTGTGGTGATTGTGTGGTCCATTTCCTCCCAGTGCATATGAGCAAAGGCTTCTGTGGTGCTGCTTCTGTGGTGCTGGTGCTTCACTCCCTTTGGTGTCAAGACAGGGCCTCTGTCCCAAAGGCTTTGCTTTCTGTCTCAACACTTTTTCTCTTCCCCTCCCCTTTTTTTCTCTCCTTTTCTTTCTCCCCATCCCTCCTTCAATCCTCCTTCTTACTGCCTGTCTCTCTCGCCTTTTCCTCTTCTGTAAATTTCTGTAAGGTAAGCAAACTTTTGTTGAGTTCTGGCCTTTGATATAATAACTATCAATGGTGGTGACTGGACCTAATAAGGGACCAAGGGGGTTATAAGACTGGGATTCAGAAGCAGATGGAGTTGTCTTCTTGCGCAGATGGTGCTCCATCTGACATCAGTACCTTCACAGTAGATCCAATAATAGATTGTAACTTGGTTTCTTTTACTGCACACTAGAAATTCAACTGTACAAATTACCTGCTTTTTGCCTGGATACAACATGATAGTCATCAAATGTTCAATTCCTAGAGGATTCTCATGGCATTGTTGATTCCCTGAAATTCTCTTAACCAAATCCAAATAACAGACTATTCACTTTAGTCTTAATCCCTACCCCATTTGCTCTTATCACTCTTCTTAATCTCACTCTCAGCCTTACCATGCATTTCATTTCAGTTCAGCTTTTTCCCCCCCATATCACTCTTGGGTCTCTCCTCAGCCAAATAATAGCAACAAAAAGCAATTACAAAAACAAAAACTGATCATGCAATGGCCAAGAATTCCATATTCTCTGAATGACATACTCCAACCTGACACAAGAAGCCAGTACTGTAATCATTGAATTTTTGAAGATTATCAATATCTCATGAGGTGTAGGTGGAAATGAAATGATTCTATACCACCTTTTACATGGAAATCCCAATTACAGAGAAAAAAGACCAATGCTATGTTGGGTGTAATAAGGTCACAATCTTAACACATGGGAAAACTGCAGCTTGCTTAATGGACTGTAATAGAGTAGCTTCAATAAAGAAGCAGATGTGACTTGTTTAGAAATCAGAATATGAGCTCCAACTTTGCTTCAAAGATAAAATTTGTTGCTAGGACAGAATTATATAGCTTGATTGGCAAGTATCAGCTTCGGTCATGTTTAAGAATTTGGAAATTCTCAGTGCAAAAGAAGAGAACCTGTTTGTGTGGTGGGGGGGGGGGGGGGGGGGGGGGGGGGGGGGGGGGGGGGGGGGGGGGGGGGGGGGGGGGGGGGGGGGGGGGGGGGGGGGGGGGGGGGGGGGGGGGGGAAAGGGAAAAAGGGGAAAAAAGGAGGAATTTTTGTGTGGGGGGGGGTGGGGAAGTTTAAGGCACCAGGCTACAAACTGGGGGGCTGTGAGTTCTAGTCCCACATTAGACTGACTTTGGGCCAGTCACTCTCAGCTTTAGGAAGGAGGCAATGGCAAACCACTCCCAAAAGTCTTGCCAAGAAAACTGCAAGGACTAATCCAGACAGTCATCAAGTATCAACACTAACTTGTAGGCATCCCTGGATGGGAAACTATTGGGAGATGCTAAGACTAGATTTCATTATGATGGTGATGATAGTATCAACTTAGAAGAAGATAGATTGTTGCCAAGATAGTTACAGGGGTATCTCCAAGATTCAAGGTTATCTTGAAGATTTACCTAGTATAAGAAAGACTGATAGTCCTTATTTCAAATAGAAAAGAACCTGTATGCAATTTTGTTGAAAAGATCTAGCATTTTCATTGCAAATGTCAGCATCTCTAAAACAAGTAGGTCCTTAGGGTAAGTCTTGGAGCTATTAGCACAAAAGAATTAACATTCAAGAAACTGTCCATGTTCTTTTGCAAGTTCAGCAAAAGGGGAGAAGGAACGCTTGAAGAATTTCTCCATAGAAGGATCCTGTCCCACTTTATTCAGACTACTGCTTTGTTAAACAGAACACTGCTGTACAGAAACACCCTCCTTGTGGTTGGGCACAGTTTGGACAAAATAATGTGTGCCCAAGCCAAACCAATGGCAGTTTGAGAAGCAACAATGTCTAAAATACCATTGAGCAAAGCTTCCACTCTTTTGTATTATTGCAGACCCATTAATGACCTCCCTTCTTTTGGGAGGTTGCCCGTTTGTGAAACTTATTCATCTGTAGGTCTACTTCTGGCTTGGAGATGTTGGGACTTAAGCATTGTTCTCAAGTCGCCTTTTAGCAGTTGGATGGGGAAACAGTGTATGTGTGTGTGTGTGTGTGTGTGTGTGTGTGTGAAGAACTATTTAGACAGTCAAGACACCAAGAGAGTTGCCACTAAAACCTCTTCTTCCCTCCTTATGCAGCAGCTAAAAGTTTACTGAACAAGAAAGCAGACGGTGTGAAGGTAAATATATTTCTGGCTTTTGTGGGACATTCCATGAAAGAGAAAACCAGGGAAAGACTTGGGCTTGGGCTATATTAACAGCAGAGATTGATCTGCTGTATGCCTAAGATCGTTTTCAAAAACTCAATTAGCAAAACAGCGAAATGGTAGAAATGAACGTTCTCTTCTATTCTCCACATGTTAAAACCCTCTGAACGGCAGTGAAAGGAGAGCCCATTCTTTTCCAAAGCTTTATCTGTACATAATTGCTATGTAAATCATGAAGCGATACACCCTTTATGAGTTTAAATAGCTTTGATATATATTATCTAAATGAAAAGTTCTTTGTGTTCATTCATTGACAAAAATGTGTATGTTTGATACAGCCTCAGACAAACAGCACCAAAGGCAGCACCGGAGTTACCAGCCCAAAAGGAACCCTTCCTCCAGCCGCTCTGGTACAGTTTCCCTTCTATTTTTCTTTCTGTTTTTATACAAAAAAATGGGACATTGATTTCCTTGTGGTGTTGCTACTAGAGTTGTTCTTTAATGCTTGCTGATACAACTGTACATGATTTAAGATGACTTCAACTCTATGCTCTGCCGCTAGCTTGTCTGATACTGTTGTGAATCCCTAAATTGTTCCATGCTATTCTTGCTCCATTGTTGGGAGACAGGTCAGAATTTCTTCATGGTCCTTCTGCTTATCCTCCATAAATATCCTTATCCTCCATTAACTCTTGAGGCAGTCTAAACTAGAAGACCCCATTCAGTTGACCTTGCCACCTAGAATCCAGTTCAACCTTAAATGTTTTAATTTGCTTCCTGGTAACAAAATTAAACCACAGTATATTCCACATTGATTGGGATGACTCAGGTTCTCCCATGCAATAATACAAGCCACAAGATAAGGATATTTGAATTGCAAATGAATACTGTCTTATATCCCAGCAGACAATCAAAATAATTTCCCCACCTTGTCCTCAAAAAAAGAAAAACAAAGATCTCTTTTTTTCTTCTTGGTCAGAAAGAGTAGATAAGAGTGTCTTAAAATTACACCTTGTCTCATCAGTCCTTCTGAGAAATAATAGATTCCAGTAATTGTGATTGTTGAGTAATTTTTTTTCGCCTTTAAACTCTCTCTGAATCCCATCTGTGGACAGTGCTCCTGGTCTGCTTTGTGCAAATTTGTACTTTGTGTCTGAGTATCAAAACCTCCTTTCCAGATGTGTTCAATCCAGAGGTCATGTTGGTTACAGAAACTTCAATATTCATAACTTCATTGCTACATTATGATTTGGTGCTAAATGAGACTTCAATAGGGCAAGTCTGAAATCCACTGGAGAAACCAGCAAAATGAAAACTTTTTCAGTTTTCAAAAAATGAAAACTTGAACACCTATAGGAACACTACCTAAATATGGTTCTAGTACATGGAAAATAAAGTATAGTTATAAATCACATTTGGGAGTAATGTATTAAGTAACCTTAGGAAAGCTAAAGTTCCTCAAAAGGGACAGCAATTCTAGGTTACTATTAAAACAGTTGTTTCTGAGTAGAAAAATCCAAGACCACTTGAGTTTGATGTGACTTCAGCATGCTTTTAAATTTAGACATAGATATTATAAAGTAGATATCTCCGATCTGGTACTTTCCAGATGTGTTTGGTTGACATTGAGAAAGAATTACCATACCTGGTTAGAAAAGGAGGATAAAATTGTACAATCGTGGAATATGAGAGGTTAGAGAGAAGCCTTAATTGAGCCTTCCTCACTGTTTCAACACCTGACAGGTGTCCACTTTTCTTTCTTTAAATACTTCTAGCAAAGGTGATTTCACTCTGGAGGCAATGTAGTACTTGATTGAACAACCATTGACATGTATCAATTCAGGCCCAGGTTCTGTATGGTGGAAGATTCAAGCCTTCCATTTTAAATCTCTTACTTTCCTCTAAATATTTTATTCTGCTGAGGGTCTATCCCAAACTACCACAAGCCTAGTCTTTTCGTCAGGTATAAAAAAGTACAAAAAATATAACTATTTTAACACTCCTGGAACAATAATTCTGGGATATAACTATGTATGGCATAGTAAACATTCATTGATCTGCAGAGCCCCATTAGTTTTCATAGGCGTTACAGATTCTAGGTTGTTATTATTTTTATGTAATTATTGTAAATAATTACATAAAATATAGAGGAAAAAGCTGTAAAGTAGGCATTAGATTAATATGTATAGGAACTATTTAAACCTTTTATTACACTGTCAACAAGTCACTGAAGCATTAACAGATGAAGGAATTAGAATTATTATAGAAGTTTTAAAGCTCTCAGAAGCTGTATTTGTGAACCTTAAAGAAACTTCTATTTTGGTCTTTATTTTCAGTAGGTAGGTTCATTGCCACATCAAACCTGGACTGATTTCTCTTTCCAGAATTATATCTATTCTGCTTCATTTCTCTTTTTGATAGACAAACTGTGCCATAACTTTAAACACAGAACAGAAAAAGAAGAGAGCAACAAACTAAACCACAGATTGACTTTATAAGAAGCAAATCTGATCACATTAGTATGAACTCTTTAAAGCAACAATTACTGCTCTAAATAATTCTATATGAAGCATGCTAGCCCAAATTAAGACACTAAGCAACAGTTTTCTTTAAAAAAATCATTGCAATATGAATATATTAAGTATCATCTCAAAGGTGGCAGATATGAAATTCTTTAAATAATGAGGGGGTCCTGCATTTGAACACAGGATCAGTAGCTTGGTTAGAGCTCTTCTACCAAATAAATATCAGTTTTGTAATAATGTTATTAAAGAAATATATATGTGTGTGTGTGTGTGTGTGTGTTTTCTTAAGTTTTCGTGGGTATTTATATGTATGGTATTCAGCTTTGTTCAGGTATTTTCCCACGTCATTATAGTTGTGCTTTTAAAGTTGCCATCATCAGGCTTCTGTATTGTGTTCGTACAATACAGAAGCTTGATGATGGCAGATGAGATTCTGCCGAAACGTTGCTACAACTTTAAAAGCACAACTATAATGATGTGGGAAAATACCCGAACAAAGCTGAATAACACACACACACACACACACACACACACACACACACACACACACACACATATATATATATATATATATATATATATATATATATATATATATATGTTTTCTTAAGTTTTCGGGTACTTACATGTATGGTGTTCGGCTTGGTTCGGGTATTTTCCCACGTCATTGTAGTTCTTTTAAAGTTGTAGCAACGTTTCAGCAGAATCTCATCTGCCATCATCAGGCTTCTGTATTGTGTCCGTCTGTGAGTCAGACTTTTACAGTAGTTTCAGATTTGAATTTGGGGCAGCCTATTGCTGTGCCAGAATGGTTTTTCTTCATCCTGATTGGTTGGGAGTCTTGGTCTGTGTTTATTGGTCTCGGAGTTTGCTGTGTTCTGCTTGATTGGTGTCTCTAATATCTTCTGTCTGTTTTTTGGCTCTTTTTGTATCTTGATTGGCTGGCAGCATTGTGTTGCTTTAATGGAGGCCTTTAGTGCAGCTTGGCTTCGGGTAAATGGACGGCTATCATTAGTTAGGAAGCTGGGTTTCATCTGGGTGCCTGGTTGGGGTGTGTTTGAGCTGGAGGTATCAGGGGATCTGTTTGTGCCCAGGTGTTTGCCTGGCTTGTGGTGTGGAGATTTTTGTTTGTGAGTGCAGGCTTCCAAATGATTGACAGCCTGGTGGAATCATCTCTTCTGTTCATGCTTTCTGGTCTTTTTTCAATCTCTATGGCTTCTCTGATGATTCTGTGATTAGGGTTTTCTATAGTGGCCAGGGTTTTGGTGCCATTGAAGTTGATGCTATGACCTGTGGCTTCCATGTGTTGGACTAGTGAGGAAGTGTGTTCCAGATTTTTGACTGCATTTTTGTGTTCATCCAGGCGGGTGCTTATTCTTCTATTGGTCTGTCCAATGTATGTGGCCGGGCATGATGCACAGGGGACTTCGTATATGCCTTGGTTTTCCAGGTCAATTTTATCTTTGGGGTTGCTAAGGATGGCTGCTATTTTTCTGTCTGTTTTGAAGGCAGTCCTGATGTGATGTCTGTGTAGTACCTTACTAATTTTGTCTGTAGTACCTCTTATGTAGGGCAGGACAGCTGTTCCATAGGTCTGTTCATCTTCTGGGTCTCTATTATGTTTCAGTGTGTTTTTGTGGATCAAGCTGGTGATTTTGCTTTTGTGGAAGCCGTTGGCTGTCAGTACTTTAGTCAGGGTGCATAGTTCAGTCTTAATGTGTGTCTTATATATATATATATATATACATATATATATGAAGTCTTAACATTTGGACTGTGAAAGATGAAAACTCAATCTTCCAGGTTCTGTATTTTGATGTATTTAAGATTATCATCAGTATATGAATGTGAAGCACATCTCCAGAACTTCCAAATCATATCGAAATTATAGTAAAATGGCCAGATTATACCAATATGTAGTGTGGAATGCACTAGATGACAAATTAATTGAGAGAAGTATATTAGTGTAATGTTTCTTTAAAATGTCTGTAGATTATAATTCAATATTGCCAGGAAAAGATTTCAAGAAAGTAAAGAGTGGTGAAGATCGATGCAACTTAGAATGTTGGCAAAAAAATTAACTGCCGATTCTTTTTTAATTCGTGGCCTGGCTTATCTTGAAAATTTTAGCATAGCTAACAATGCCACTAAAATGAACTGAGGTTCATTTAGAGAATGATGATGTTAAAGTTCACCCATTGGCCAGGAAGATACCTTGAAGTTTGTGTTGCTTTTGAAGGGAACTAAAATTCCACAACTGGGATTTTAATGAATCTTCAGAAGAATGAAGATTGAAAATACACTGCTCAAAAAAATAAAGGGAACACTTAAACAACACAATGTAACTCCAAGTCAATCACACTTCTGTGAAATCAAACTGTCCACTTAGGTAGCAACACTGATTGACAATCAATTTCACATGCTGTTGTGCAAATGGAATAGACAACAGGTGGAAAGCATAGGCAGTTAGCAAGACATCCCCAATAAAGGAGTGGTTCTGCAGGTGGTGACCACAGACCACTTCTCAGTTCCTTTGCTTTCTGGCTGATTGTTTGGTCACTTTTGAATGCTGGCGGTGCTTTCACTCTAGTGGTAGCATGAGACGGAGTCTACAACCCACACAAGTGGCTCAGATAGTGTAGCTCATCCAGAATGGCACATCAATGCGAGCTGTGGCAAGGTTTGCTGTGTCTGTCAGCGTAGTGTCCAGAGCATGGAGGCACTACCAGGAGACGTGGAGAAGGCCGTAGGAGGGCAACAATCCAGCATCAGGACCGCTACCTCCGCCTTTGTGCAAGGAGAGACAGGAGGAGCACTGCCAGAGCCCTGCAAAATGACCTCCAGCGGGCCACAAATGTGCATGTGGCTGCTCAAATGGTCAGAAACAGACTCCATGAAGGTGGTATGAGGACCTGACATCCACAGGTGGGGATTGTGCTTACAGCCCAACACCGTGCAGGATGTTTGACATTTGCCAGAGAATGCCAAGATTGGCAAATTCGGGAGCTTCCGGTTTGAGCTTCTTCGGCGACAGACCAAAACCTCGCCTCTGCGAGGTTTCAATCCATGCTCGCCGCTGGAGCACCCCGAGCCGGCTGGTTTCAGGGCTAAGCCACCCCGTAGAGGTGGTGAAGAGGGGGGAGACTGCCAGCAGGGTTGAGGAGAGCCGCATCTCTCCTCCCCAGCTGGCCATTACTCCCTTTCCTGAAAGCGGTTGCAGCAGTGGTCAGAAATGGCCACCACAAAGAAGAACTCGACCGGAAAAGAATGTGCAGGAGGAAGATAAGCAGAGAAAGTTTCGGTTGACTGGGTCAAACAGCAAAAGCAACAAATAAGGTACCCTGGAATTTAAATTTAATAACATTGTTCCCAAAGAAGATTTTGAAGCTGCAAAGGAGAGAGAGAGAAGGGAAAGGATTAGGTTTTTTTTTCTTCCCTTCCTTATACTGACAGCTAAGAGACTTAAGCAAGAAATTGAAAAAAAAATCCACTTTGACATTAATAGGCATCTAAGCTGAACATAAAAGTCAAAGGGATAATAAAGATTTCTGGATATTTAAAAGTTTTTAAAAGCAGGAAAGGAGAAAAAAAAGAATAAAAGGGCAGGATCTGGAAAAATGGAGGAGACTACCTGGAACTAAGGAATGGAACTGTAACTAAAAGGAACTTAACAGTGAAATTTCAACAAGATTCCTCAAAGATACATCTTAATTGAAACTTGGTAACAAAATAATAGAACCCCAGGAAAAGAAAGTGGAAAAAAGAAGCAGAAAGAAACAGCCTTGGATTATTTGGATTACTTGGTGATTTTTGGTTTTTGCATCTGGATGACTAAAATTAACCGGGTGGTTGTTTAAAAGTCTTTAAAATGGTATCACTCTTAGAAGAACTGAAAATGGAACTTAAAAAATGGAAAGAAGATGCACAAGAAGGGAGAGGTTCTTTTGGCTTCGTATTTCAATTCTTAGAAATGGAGATCTGGAACTATGAGAAACAATAAGAAATGCTTGCAGAACAAGAAGATTGGGACAAAGAAGAAGCCATCTTTAATGATCAAATAATTTTAAGTGGGGGTGGGGGGGAAGAGAGTGAAAGGTTTAAGACTAGAAAAAACAACCAAAAAGAAGAAGAACAATTTGAAAGATAAGTATAATATTAGAAAGCAACAGAAGAGGGAGTTAGAAGTAGAGAGACGAGGGGGTAAAAAGGGGAGGGAGAAGAAGAGGGGGAAGAAGGCAAGGAAAAGAAGTTGTAAAAGACAGAAACAAGAAATGGAGAAACAGGGAAAAGATATAAGGATTGTAACCATAAGCTTGTTTAGAGATAATGGGTGATAATTTAATTGCAAAAGGGATTCTGCAAAGGTGTACATAAGATAGCATTGTTATATTATAAACAGAAATAATTTTAGAAAATATGATTAAAATGATGGATAAAATATTTACTGTAATGTAGTTGAATGTTTGGTAATAAATAAATGAATTAAAATGATTGAGAGAATTAAATGGGAACATTTTTAATTATTAGTAATGATTTATAAAAATATAAGTGAGAAATGGGGAAAAAAAGAATTAACTATGGAAAGTTTATAAGTGTTCCCAAGGAAGTACGATATTTAATTGAAAAGAAGTGTTAAAGATGTTAAGATTTTAATGAATATTAATGATAGAATTGAATTGGAATGGAATGTGTGCTTTATTTACATATATATATAATTTTTTCTTTTTAAGAATATAGTGTGTATTTTAAGAATGTACCAAGCAGAATTCGATTGGAAGTTATGTATTATATTGAATGCTATAATCTTAAAGGTATACATTGAAGCTTAAATAAGAGTTTGAATGGATAAAATTAAAAGATATAAAGGTGTCATACTCCAATTGGTAACTACAGGGAAAAATTTGTTTAATAAGAAAAGATAATATGAAATTGAAACAGGACAGACAAAAGTATAAATATAATGATCTGACTGAGATGAGATAATTAAAATAAAGTTGAGAAAATTAAAAGAGGGGAAAAACTATGTAGAAAATATAAAACGGTAATAAGATATGGAATAGAATATAAAAATGAGCATGAAATTGAGTTTGGTGTCTGTATGAAGAAGTGATAACCTGGGACCATGCTATTTTCAAAAAAGATGTTTTATTTGTATTTTGTTTTTGTGAAAACCGAAATAAAACTTTCAAAAAAAAAAAAAGATTGGCAAATTCGCCACTGGTGCCCTGTGCTCTTAGTATAGTTCCACTTTAATTTTGAGTGTAACTCCAAATCCAGACCTCCATGGGTTGCTAAATTTGATTTCCATTGATAATTTTTGTGTGATTTTGTTGTCAGCACATTCAACTATGTAATGAACAAAGCATTTAATAAGAATATTTCATTCATTCAGATCTAGGATGTCTTATTTTTGTGTTCCCTTTATTTTTTTGAGCAGTGTATATTGGGCAGTTATAGGTAACCTCGTTCTGCAATTTTTGCTTATATGAAAATTATACAAATTAGACAATGAGACTAATTCTTTAAATGCCTGTGGCATATTTTTATTGAAAGGTTTTCTTTGCCTGCTAATTTTTCGGTACAAAAAGTATTAAAAGAGGTCAAGAGATGGAGACAGCAGATTTAAATTAAATTGTATGAATCCAAAACAGTACATGGAGTTGTCCAGAAGAGAATAGAGCACATCTACATCATACATGCACTAGGAAGGAGCAGAGTGTTAAAAATGCAGTAAATGGGCTGTTATCATTGATCAAAACAACAAGGTTGAACTTCTTTCTTATAGCACAAACTACTTCTTTTCTTCTATGAGATGCATATTCATATTCAATGTCTGCAGTCCATTTATCTTCAACAGCTTTCTTTGACATTATTTAATTTAAAACTAGACTTTGGACTGGTTTTAATGATGAAGAATGTTATGTATTCCAGTTATTTGGTTCTCTTATGAGCTTAAAAGAGGCACTTTGAAATGCTAACATTATGTGATAAATGCTATTTTCAGTGTATTGGTAGATAGTGATCATTTCCCAAGCTATGTCAGTTGTTGGCCCTTCCTTTTAACGAGAAAGTGTTAATTGAATAAGATGGCAAATTTCTCTATAGTCAATTTATGTAGTTGATACTAGGAAAGATTCAAGAGAATAAACTTAATAGGACTCTGGAAGTTTTTTCCACAACATAGAAGCACCCTAGATCATAATATATATGGGGAAAAGGCTTGTCAGTTTCTTCAGTGCGGTAGGAACTACAGATTCCTTCTGTGATCAAGGGGAACAAATATTTGCCTTCCAAAGAAACAGGGTTGAAAACTGCCTTTGATTGAGCAAAATGGATGGTTCCCTCCCCCCCAGCCCAATTCTCCAATTGTCTATTAAGCAAGAGCTTGGCTTTGTTGAAGGCAAGGAGGCCAACCCTTCAGAGATTTCAATAGCTAGAGCCCTATGTGGCATATTAAATATTACAGAGCGGCTGGTGAAGAATGCTGATCAATTCAGAGTTTGCCAGTGGGGGCAAGAAACACAAGGTTGGATCTTGAAAAGAGATGTGAAACCTAAGGTGGTTTTTTTGCTTTCATTCACTCCTGTTTCCCCTCCCCGGCTGATACTCCCACCCATCGTTCCAATCTCTTCAGAAGGGAATTCACTTTCATCTGCAACCCTCAAACATAGTTTTGTTCAGTTCCTCTCAGTGGCAGTCAAGATGCTTTGCTTTTATTGCTGGTTCTGAATAGCCTCTTAAATGGGTAATGCTGGGGCCAGTGTCAATAGGTAATTGGTGAGTACCGAAACCTGCCTTTTTATGAACTCATTCTTCAAGATCCCCAACCCCTCGTGTAAAAAGGACTATTGAGCTGTACCAGGCTTGCACAGTTAGGTCTCTAGCCTTTAAGTCCAACCACGCAAGCCATTATAGTAATTCATATTATGCCTGGAATACTTAGCAGATTTGCACAAACTGGATTGTAGGTATCAGCTGTGCAAAAAAGATACCTTGTTTTCACAATTATCTAAAAATGACTGAACTATGATCCATTTCTTTACATTTTGGTTCAGTACTTCCTTTCATAAGCTGCTGTTGTTCTAAGTCATAACGCAGCACAATTACTCTCCAAATTGCTAGTGAGCTTAGGATCAAGCCTACTTTGAAAATAGCTTAAGAAGCAGGAACCAAGGAGGTTGTTTTAGCAGCTCAGATTCATTGTTCATCTAACTGAGATTGGACAACCATTTGTCTGAAGCGGTTTAAGCTTTCCTGCTTGAGTAAGGGTCCTCCATGGTCTCTTTCAACTCTGTTATTCTGTAACCTTGTGTTGGGGTCAGCAGCAGCCTTCTCCAATCTGATCTCCTTTAAATGCATTGGGACTACAATATCCCTGTTGCACAGCCTGTCTGAAATGCATCAACTTGGAGAAGGCAGTTTAACGGTGATTGATAGGATTTTTTAAAGGTTCCTGACAAAGAAAAATCATCTCAAGTTACCTGTTCATTTAACAGGAAATGCCAAAAATTGAATTTGGAAGATCCTGCACCATCCTTTACTATTTAGTTGTTTCAAAGGTTTATTAATGTGCATGTGTCTCTTCTCCTTCCCCATTTTATTCACACAACACCTTTAAGCATATGTAGCACCAGGTCATAAATTGGCCACACATGCACATTCACTCTTACTAAAGTAGGTAGAGATATATATGTGGATAAATCTTAGACCACATCAAATACAGTTGTGCTCATAAGTTTACACACCCTGGCAGAATTTATGATTCATTGGCCATTTTTCAGAGAATATGAATGATAACACAAAAACTTCTTTCACTCATGGTTAGTGGTTGGCTGAAGCCATTTATTATCAATCAACTGTGTTTACTCTTTTTATATCATAATGACAACAGAAACTACCAAATGACCCTGATCAAAAGTTTACGTACCTCAGTTCTTAATATGGTGTATTGCCCCCTTTAACATCAATGACAGCTTGAAGTCTTTTGTGGTATGTGTGGATGAGGCTCTTTATCTTCTCAGATGGTAAAGCTGCCCATTCTTCCTGGCAAAAAGCCTCCAGTTCCTGTAAATTCTTCGGCTGTCTTGCATAAACTACACATTTGAGATCTCCCCAGAGTGGCTCAATGATATTGAGGTCAGGAGACTGAGATGGCCACTCCAGAACCTTCACTTTATTCTGCTGTAGCCAATGACAGGTCGACTTGGGCTTGTGTTTAGGATCATTGTCATGTTGGAATGTCCAAGTACCTCCCATGCACAGCTTCCGGGCTGATGAATGCAAATTTTCCTCCAGTATTTTTAATCTTGCCATCAATTCTGAACAAATTCCCTGTGCCTCTGTAGCTCACACATCCCCAAAACATCAGTGATCCACATCCGTGTTTCATAGTAGGAATGGTGTACTTTTCATCATAGGCCTTGTTGACTCCACTTCCAAATGTAGCCTTTATGGTTGTGGCCCAAAAGCTCAATTTTGGTCTCATCACTCCAAGTGACTGTGTGCCAGAAGTTTTGAGGCTTGTCTCTGTGCTGTTTGGCGTATTGTAAGTGAGATACTTTGTGGCATTTGCGTAGTAATGGCTTTCTTCTGGCAACTCGACCATGCAGTCCATCTTTCTTCCAGTGCCTCCTTATTGTGCATCTTGAAACAGCCACACCGCATGTTTTCAGAGAGTCCTGTATTTTACCTGAAGTTATTTGTGGGTTTTTCTTTGCATCCCCAACAATTTTCCTGGCAGTTGTGGCTGAAATTTTAGTTGGTCTACCTGACCGTGGTTTGGTTTCAACAGAACCCCTCATTTTCCACTTCTTGAGTAGTGTTTGAATACTGCTGATTGGCATTCTCAATTCCTTGGATATCTTTTTCTATCCCTTTCCTGTTTTATACAGTTCAACTACCTTTTCCCTCAGATCCTTTGACAATTCTTTTGCTTTCCCCGTCACTCAGAAGCCAGAAACATCAGTGCAGCACTGGATGAAAGATGCAAGGGTCTGTCAGGAGTCCAGAAACTTGACCTTTTATACACACACACTAATTACAAGCAAACAGATCACAGGTGAGGATGGTTACCTTTAATAGCCATTCAAACCTCTTTGTGCCAACCTGTGTGCATGTTATCAGCCCAAAATTACCAGGATATGTAAACTTTTGATCAGGGTCATTTGGGTAGTTTCTGTTGTCATTATGATTTAAAAAGAGTAAACACAGTTGATTGATAATAAAACGGTTTCAGCCAACCACTAACCATGAGCGAAAGAAAAGTTTTTGTGTTATCATTCATATTCTCTGAAAAATGGCTAAGAAATCATAAATTCTGCCAGGGTATGTAAACTTATGAGCACAATTGTACATTTCAGACAGGTTTTCTGAGAAAGCTTTGGAATGGTCCTTATTCTCTCAAGCTCTCCCCTGTTAAACCACCTGGTGGAAAGCTGATACTTTAACTGTCATGTAAAACAAGAGACTGGTCTCTCATTCTTACATGTTACCTGTTCCTGCCAAATTCGCTTTACCACCCTGCCTACACCAAGCCATAAAACTCTTGTCCATATCCATGTAAATGGAACAAATTAGTTTAGTGCCCTAGGATTACCTGCTTCCAGGTAAGTACATTTTAAAAGTGTGAGAAAAGCATTGATAGTTTGTAAAAGAATGTATGCTATGGAAGGTAAGTTTTCAGCTGGCAAAAGGTCTGCTCGGCTATCTCTAGAATTCTATTGGATGGACTTTCATACCCCATACCTCTTGCTCAGCCCTCTCTTGTGTACCCAGCCCCTATGGGTGAGAGATCTAAACTACAGGATCATCACGGAATGCGCCCATGGCGTGGGATAGAGATTGGTTCTTAACTTAAAAATTCAGAGCATAGCACAAATCCGAGGAACGTGCTCAGAGGACCTTCTGCTCTTCTTTTGCTTCGTTTTTCCCTCCTTCCATCTTCAGTGAAATCTACGTTGTGATGTTAACCACCCAGGTAGGAGGGTTGGCTGCAGCTCCTACCTAAAAGTTTCTTCTTTGTTCTCCTATTGCAGCGATTTCTTTGGCTCGCAAACGGATTAAATGTAGATCCCGCCGCTTGCCCTCTCCATTTCCAAGGGGGTCACAGCAATCTTATCATGGGGTTCAGATATGATTTTTTGGTTTCATTCATGGAAAATCCAGTTTTGATTCTTCTCTTCCTGATTTATTCTGCCACTTTTTGTTTGTTAATCATTTGCCTTTTGCTGAACTAATTGCCTTTTGCTTTTTTTCCCCTTCCATTTTGTTCCCCTCCCCTGCTCTTATGTGGGTCTTGGTCTTTTTTCCCCCTTCCCTTTTTTTCATATTTTTTAACCATCATTTTCTGCTCCATCTCCTCTTCCAATTATTGCCTCTTCTCCTTATATTTTTTTTAATTTCTTCCTCTTCTTTGTTCTGTTCTTCTTTGGTTCATCTTTCCTTCCTCTGTAGGAACCTCAAACCACCGTTATCCATAACCCAGTGGACAGCATTAAGGTACTGCTGCCTGTCTTTCCTTCTCCTCAGTTTTGCCCTTTTTGTTATCTTGGATAAAAATTGACCTTTTTTTTCCCTGCTCCTTGCATTGCTGTTGTAATTTCACCTCTGGGGACAGACAGTAGGCTCTTGTGCCTTTTTCCATATGCCCGAAATCCTGCAACCTAGACTCTAATCCTCTGGCCTAATTAAGGGTGGGGGAAGAGGGTTGTTGCCTTTTGAGGTATTATAGAAAGCACAAAGTTACAACTGCAGCACTGTTTTGAAAAGTCTGGCCTTCTTGAAGAATCACAAACATTAGACTTTCTACTATTTGAGGAGAAAGGTGAAGAATTTCCATGACTCCCTTGCTGGTGGTATGTTCCCTACATTTTGTTCCAGGTCTTTTAGGCTTACAAAGAGGCTAATGAAGGTGGTTCAGAGTGAACAGATGGAATTGAGAGGGGAAAGTTGATAGTCACTTGTCACCTGGAACTAGATCTTCTGGAGGGTGGGATTGTCCTTCAAATCTGTTTTCTCCTGTTCTGGTCCTAAATGTGTTGAGACTGCTAGTTTGGGTTACTGCAGTCTCCACACAGATCGAGAACTCGAGGTGGGGAAGGTTGCTTCCAGATGGGGGAAGAACTCCAGATGGGGGAGGCAACCTTCCCATCTTGAGTTCTCAATCTGTTTGGAGACTCCCGTAATCCCAACTATACTCCCCAAAGTCTTAACTGAGTGTTTTTGTGCTGCGGGATAGGATAGGGAAGAAAGCCTCAACTCTGACCCCAGAGCTCCTTCATGCTCAAGTGAAAGAACGCAGCCAGGCAGACCAAAGAGAGACGTCCCAGGAGGCTGGATGGTCTGAGGACCAGCATAGTTGCTCCATGTCACAATCATTCATTATCGGTCCCAGCCTTCACTTTCACCCAGACCTGCATTTTCTTAACCCATTCTTTGCTGCAGGAGCTTTAATTTTTTATCATGTTTATGCTACCTCTTCAAGCCCATTCACTCAGTGCATCTGACATAGCCTTAAGAAGAGAACCAGGTGGATTTTTGTGTGGGGGTTGGCTGGTTTTTTTGTTTTTTAAAGGTTAAATCTGATAGAGGCTGGTCAAGGAAACTATGTTAGTACCAACCTCCCCATTTATTTATCTTTTCTCCTGGACAGAATATTTCCTGGTTTAGATGAATTTTAAGGAAAAAAAGGATAATGTTTTTCTAATTATACAACTTGTTTTTTTTTAGAGGAAGTAAAATCATAAGTCTGGGGACTGGTACCCAGACATATCAAATTATATTGGGATAAAGAATCTGGGGTGATTATGTTGAATATGGGGCTTTGACTTTCTTCCAACTGGGCAATAAATGGAGGCTACTAAGGTCTTCTGTTTATATTTACAATTACTTCTAGAATATATTCTTTTCTGCTTGCAAATGTTTGGGGAGGAAAATCCTCTCATGTTAGAAACATAGCTTTTTCGTCATGAGGGAGAGCAATCATTTTCTTTGAGGTGTCACAGATAATGGAACTGTTTTAAAATGTTATCATAATGTTAAATCTATTCTGTTTTTGACAAATGAGATAGGTGAGATCGTGTTCAAAAGAACTTTGTGAGAATATCGCATTTGCTGCTTTTATTGCATTTGCTTCTCCCCGGCAACAGGGACTCCAGGCAATCTCCAAGAATCAGACACAATTGAACAGAAAGGGAAAAAGTAGTTAAATTAATATTAATTAATGTAATATACATTTTTATAAAAGGTTCATGTCTTAAAAAACTAATTCTGTTTGGAATTTGGAATTCTTAAATTACTCTTAATAGAACATAAGAAATAAGATTCTATTCTATGCAGGCCTCTTAATCTAATCAATGGCATTTATTTCCAAATAAGCCATACTTTTAGGAAGAGTAGTAATATCTGTCCCCAAACCAGCTCCACACCTTAAAGGATATTTAGCATAGTATCTTACTTGCTGAAGCTGAACTGCCACGGATCACCTTGACAGTCTGACAAGTCTTAATTCTAGAATAACATTCTTTGATGAGATGCTTATGAGAAATGAGACCATTCTTATAGTTATGAGCTGGTGCATAATCCTGCAAACAAGAGTAAGTTTATATCATGACAGATACTCCAGTAGTAAATAGGGTTTGGCACAACTACTGGGAGACGTAATTATCTCAAGTCTAGGTTCACTCATATGTAGAAGCAAATGTCAGTTGTGCATTTTTTTCCCCTTGTTATTACAGTTGATCCGCACTGCAACATTAAAAATGGGACTTCCTGCTCAATTCTGCATGAGAAGTCTCTATCAATCTTAATAAAGATGAGATTTGAGTTCCTTAAGAAGTAAGAAAAACCAAGCCAACTGCAATTTTGTTTTTTAAGTTGGTATAATTGGTGAACCATCTCCCTAGTTTTCTTGGGGCAGATACTTCTATATTGATTAATATGGTGATTTATTGTTATGTGAAAAAGGAGACTTTTGAGTATCCCATGGTTTCTTTTCTAATTTATCCAGATTCTCTGGTCTCAAGTTGTACATCTTTCACTATCTCCTCAAACATCTAATTATGGCCAGAGCTGCTAACTTTCTGTTTTCTTTTTCTCCTACTCCTATTTGTCTCCACAGGAATCATCGGACAGCACAAACACCACCATAGAGGATGAAGATACGAAAGGTAACAGATTTAAGGAGTTGGCCCAGAGGTTAAAGACTTGACATCTGTAGAGTTAGTTATTTTGTTTGCATACTCCTGATTGTCTGTGCACTTGACTATAAATGGAATATTGGAAGCTGTAGCAGTTTACGTAGGAGAAATTGATAAATGCAGACTCTGTTTTAGACCATAGCGAGAAAGGAAGTTGTGGGCAAATGGAAAACAGATATGCATGTTCTCGCTTGTTTGATGAATCCTGGCTTATTATGAAGGTGTTGTACTCCAATGCTTGCAGGCTGCTGACTCTTGCTGATGACAATCGATCCTCAAGGATACTTGAGAAATGTTGCCTTTGTGAAATCTGTATTTGCCATAATTACTGGTGTTTTATTTTAAGTGGTAATTCAAGTCTATGCTCAAAACCCTACCTAACTTAACCCATACTTACCACGCCTCTTTTTGAATAACACATTCAAAGAAATGAATAAGCAAGATAGAATTGAGTGCTGCGGTGGCCTAGAGGTGGAGCTCTTGCCTCACAGTCAGGAGGCTGTGAGTTCAATCCTAGGTAGAGGCAGAGATTTCTCTCTCTGGGCATACTGAGAATATATCTGCTGAATAAACCTCCGCATTGGTGACAGGAAGAGCATCCGGCCAGTAAACACTCAGCTCCATTCATAACACTTACTCCATCCCGCAAGCGATTATGGGGTGGTTAAAATAGGATGATGAATAAGCAAGATAGAATGAGTCAGTTTGGTCTACTAGAGGGAAGATCAGAAAGCAATATGAAGCTTTTGTGATGTTTAAGATACTGTATATTTTGCTCCATCGAAACAACCTGAATATTGTAATTCCCCCTCCAATCATGATGCCACCAGCATTGCCCACAGGATCTACAGGAAAGGTGCCATGAAGGTATGACTTTTGGGTCCAACAAGATGACATTGTATGACAAACGGGACATGAAACACTCCCTGCTAGATATAGTGGGATGAGCAGAGATGATGGGACATAAGTAGTCTTGTAAATAGTTCAGTCCTATGCTGTGTAGGAGTTTTATAAATGATAACCATCACCTTCAGTTGCATCCAGAAGCCTACTAGGGACACAGTGCAGCTCACAGAGTAGTGTTGTGATATGAATGTATGGGAAACATGAAAAACTGCTTGCATTGTTGCATTCTGGACAAAGTGCAGCTTCCAAATGCTCTTCAAAGACATTCATGAAGAGTATGTTACTGCAATCCAAACAGGAGGTAACTAGGATGTCAATAGCAATAGCACGTAGACTTATATATTGCTTTACACCCTCTCTAAGCAGTTACAGAGTCAGCATATTGCCCCCAACAATCTGAGTTCTCATTTTACCCACCTGAGAAGGATGGAAGGCTGAGTCAACCTTGAGCCAGTGAGACCCGAACTGCCAAACGGCTGGCAGCTGGTGATCAGCAGAAGTAGCCTGCAGTACTGCATTCTAACCACTGTGCCACCGCAAATCACTGTGAACAAGACCTTCTTGTCCAGGAACGGGCACGAATGGTGCACACGTCAACCAGTGCAGAAGTTTTTGAACTATAGCAATAGCACATATCACTTCACAGTGCTTTACAGACCTCTCTCCCAGCAGTTTACAGAGTCAGCATATGACCCCCCAACAACCTGGATCCCCATTTTACAGACCTTGAAAGGGTGGAAGGCTGAGTCAACCTTGAGCCACTCAGAATTTAACTCCTGGAGTGAGCAGTGATTTAGCCCTGCAGTACCGCTGTGCCACCACAGCTCTACAGATACCTTTATGTTGGAAGAGAAAGGAAGGAAGGTTGGATTTGTATTATTTGGGTTCAAGACCTACACACACACACACACACACACACACACTGGGGGAGATAATACTCTTTCAGAGTAACCTTAAGCTTTCTCTTCTGTCCAACATGTAGCTGTATTTCCTGTGTATGCCCTTGTCAACAAATAACTTCTGTTTTGAAGCATAACCTTTTATATTTAGTAAAGCAGAACTTCAGATTAATTGCAGGGGCTGGTGGATGCCTGCTATAGTATTAGGGTCAAATTTTGTTCCTTGACTAATGGGGGTTAATTTGTGTAACATAGTTCTGCTGTAATGTGTGCATGGTCTACATGTATGCTAGACTGGGCTTGTGTTTTCTACAAGACTTGAATTAAGACTTAGTCAGCTTGCATTTTCCCAGGGAAAAATGTGGGTGCATGACTAGACATGTGACTTCTAGTGCTATTGATCAAAAGGCAGAGGAGACATTCTGAAACCCAAGAGGTGATAGGAGAACTCAGAAAGACCATCCTCGGGGAAAGCTTTGTCATATCCCTTTGCCTTGTGTAACCTTTCACAAATGAGGGATGAAGATTACATGATACAAGTCTTGTCTCAAAGCTTTGTGGTTGCAGAAAGAATGTGCATCTTTTTGTAACATTCACTTTCTCCATAGATTGTTCAAACTGTCAGTGCCAAGATAGAGCTAAGAAATATGTGATGCCCTAATACTTAAATTATGGTCCCAGATCAATGTGATCAGTAGAAATGAGTTTAGAACCTAAGAAGACCTAAGCTGAGTCTAATCTGTTACTTTATAAAGAATCAGAATCATTCTTTATTATGGTCACAAACCAGCACAAAAGTTAAACATTAAAATAAATTTGTTACGTAGAAATTATTGGAAAATAACTAAACAAAGTATTAATATGAATAAGGATCTTTAGTTCTTTGTGTGTTTTTTTCCTTATTATCATTGCAGCAGCACACAATTTTGCTACTGCACAAATGGTGGCTGGATTTGAATCCTGGAGGAAAAGGTTCACGTAGAAATTATCTGATCTCCCTAGAAATCTCTCTAATAGAGGGAAAACATACGTTGATCTGATGTCACTGTCGAACTTGCAGCACAATAGGACATGTGAAATATCTTCAATTTCCCCATTGCCACATGTACACATTTGCTCAGCTATTGTGGTTTTATCATTCCTGCCCTGCAGGAGTGTTGAGTGGAGGATATTAAGTCTGGCTGTAAAAGATGCTGTTCTACTCTTAGGAAAAGTCAGGTCTTTCGGATACCTTGCTGGTTCCCACACACCCCATTTAATCTGATTTCTTTTGTGGAGAGATATCCTGTTAAGTTCTAGCTGGGACTCCACGACTCTTATTCTTCTGGTAACCACTTGCTTGGCTTGATTGTAACCTTGGGATATTAAAAACAATGGGGGAAAGTCCATTGAAGGCCAGTTTATGCTCTATTGCCTGTTTCCAGGGAGAGGGAAAGTTGTCTATTAGGACTAAAGCAGTGATCCCCAACCTTTTTTACGCCGCGGCCCGGTATCCCCAACCTTTTTTATGGCGCGGCCCAGTACCGACATCAGCTGGGCGCCGCCATCTTGTTTTGATGAAAAAGTGCTTCCGTGAGCTCACCGAAGCACTTTTTCATCAAAACAAGATGGCGGCGCCAGCGCTCGTGAGCTTTTCCGGTAGAAATGGCTTTCTACCCGGAAAAGCTCATCGAGCGCATGCGCCGCCATCTTGTTTTGATGAAAAGTGCTTCCGTGAGCTTTCTACCCGGAAAAGCTCACCGAAGCACTTTTTCATCAAAACAAGATGGCGGCGCCAGCAAGCCAGCGGCCCGGTAGAACTTGTTCCACGGACCGGTACCAGTCCGCGGACCGGTGGTTGGGGACCCTGGACTAAAGGGTCGAAGCTCTCTGGGAAGAATGGAATTTTCAACCAGTACAGATACCTTGTAAAAAGTCCCTACCCAGGCAGGACATGAATGAAATCAAACTTTCCTGCTTGTCATACTTGGAAGTATGTTGCCTCTATGTTTCACTGTATCTTAATTCCATTTCCCCAATCTTTTTTTTTCTATTAAAATACATTTTACTTTCCCATTCTGTGTCTCCTATTTTTTTCCTTTCACCAAAGGTGTCATTGTTCTTTGGATTTTTTTTCCTTTCTGTCTTTATGGTGTTTCTGTTTCTTTTTCTACTCTTTCACATTTTCCCCAGTTAAAAGCACTGATAATGAGCTTGTAAAAAGTCACGTGAATTCAGGATCTGCCCCTGAACTTCCTTCCAGCCTGCAGACATCTGTCATCTCATCTGCTGCTGCTGCAATCACGGCTGCTTGTAAGTTGCAAGGCCCCAATGTTGGTTTATCTGTTATTTATCTATTTGAGAGATTTATAGGACTGCCTATCTTAAGCAACTCTGGGCAGCTTACAATAAGATGTTCCCCAGTTCCACCTTCCATTGAAGACCCCTAATTATAAGCCTTCAGCCATGAGTTTCATTCAACTATGGCAACAAGCCTGATTTCCTATTATCTGAATGAACGTGTTTAAACCTTTAATTCTGTCATCTCTTCCTCTTTGATGTGCCAGAGTTTGACAACATCCACTCTGGATGGACCTTTGAGTTGTGGCTAGATTGAGTAATGATTTTGCCAATTAATCTTCAGTTCTGGCTGGATCTGTGGCAATCATGGCTATAGAAAATCATGGTTCCTGAATTCAGCTTCACATTGCCTGTAATTATTTTAACCAAAAAAAGAAGAAGCTGATTTCTTTAATCTTGCTTGCAAACTTGGTAGAAGTCCAAATCCCTAGGCCTCTTATGGGCTCAGCCATATAGAAGAAGGATTACAAAAAAACAAGATATCCGCAGTGCGGGAAATAAGTACAGTGGTAGTTGAACTTAGAGAAAGTTCTTTCAACTTAACCCTTATTTATATCCATGTAACTTTTAAGTCATTTGCTTCAGTGATGCTATGAGAAATTTGATTTAGAAAGCCATAACTAAGTACCGTAGATTAAAAAAAAACACTTGGTGCATTGGTTAAAGGATTCTTTGCATCTTTGAGTCATCTTTTCAGATTTTTTTTCTACCTCACTGTTACTTTTCGTTGCCCTTCCTTTATCTTCTCTCTTTCCTTCCTTCTCTCCCTCCCTCCCTCCCTGCCTGCCTTTCTCATTTGTCCTGTCTCAGCCTCCAAGCTCTCTGATGTATTAGGCCTGGTGAAAAAAGGATCAGGTACCCTTGTGGCTGAAGACCCAACACATTCTTCACCCTGCATATTACCAGCTATTGCAAGTCCCCTCCCTCCCCAGTGTAAGTAGTGTGTGAGTGCTAGGCTGTGCAGAATTCAATTGCTACATAGCTGAAAAAGAGTGTTGCTAGAAAGCATTTGTGGCTTGTTATTAAACCAGATCTTACATTGCTTTAATGAAATATAATGAATGCATTCTTGGCTTGGATTTCATTAGCAAAGATTGTATGATCCATTTGAAAGTCCTGCAAAGTTATAATGTCAAATTATACTAAATCAAAGGTCTACAGTGTGATTAACTTTTTTTTAACCTCAGCAGGAAAACAAATATTAATGCAACAAATTAAAATATTCCCAAATATGGAAAATTCTTGTAGTTGTAGAGATGGAATAAGAAATAATAATCAAAACAGGCTGAAGTTCTGGATTTCCACATAGCTAGAGAATTCTAGAGCATCTGAAAAGGATGCCAAACATATATAAAACATACAATGAATGGTTGCAAGAACTGGGTATCTGTAGTCTAATGAAGAGTAGGACTAAGGGTGGCTTGATAGCAGTCTTCCAGTATTTGAGGGGCTGCCACAGATAGGACGGGGCCAACCTATTCTCTAAAGTACCTGAGTGCCGGATAAAAAACAGTGGGTGGAAACATATCAAAGAGAGATCCAACCTAGAACTAAGAAGAAATTCCCTGACAACGTGAACAATTAAACAGTGGAACAACTTGCTTCCAGAAGTTGTCAATGCTCCATCATTGGAGGTTTTTAAGAAGAGATTGGACAACCATTTGTCCAGAATGGTATTCTATCTCCTGTTTGAGCAGAGAGTTGGTCTCCACAGCCAGGGTCCTTCTGTTATACTGTTATTGCTCTTGTCCTGATGCGATTCTCTAATATTTTTCAACTCAACATTTTAGAAATTTTCTTCTCTTCCCTACTCCATTTTTTTTTTTTTTTTGCCCCAGCTGCCTGGTTCTCCGATGTACGAGGCCAGGTGAAATAGAATTCTCTGAAGCAGAATAACCAAACATTTCTATCATTTTGCCCTTCTTACCTTCTATTGTGTCAAGTCCTGTTCCCCTCCAATGTAAGTAGATTTCTGAGAACAGCCAAATAGGAATTGCTCTACAGAACTAGCTTTTCTTGCTTTTTATGGGAGTACATCCCTTGAATGTTGGAATACTCAATCAGTAAAATGCACTGAAAGGATTGATGTGTTGGCTTGATATAATTTATGTGCACATGCTAGGAACCTCATCAGATTTGGTTCTGTATTTATTATGCAACTCGTGTAATTCTTGGGACAAAAAAGTCTTCTACTCAGAATTTAGGATTGCACCTAGATGCACAAAAGCAACAAATGCAATCACTTTTGCGGGCCAAATGAACTTGTGTGCCCCTAACTAATGTGTGCCCCTAACTAATCAGCAATCATTTTGTACAATTTACCCTCTGATTAATGCCTTAAACATGCAAACATATGAGTATATTGATGCAAGCCACTTGCTTCTTAATCGTTTGAGGAACACTCTTCCCTTCAATGGAATGCTTTCTTTAATCGGTCCTCTTATTTTACTTTTCCCATCTCTGTGCTTTTTTATATATTTTGTTTGTTTCTTCATCTTTCTCTTCCTCATCTCACCCTAGCTGCTAAACAATCTGATGTCTTAGGCATGGTGAAAAGGGGTTCTGGACCCCCAGATGCTGAAGACCCAAAGCCTTCCATTACCCTGCCTAATCCATCCATGGGTGTTGCTAATCCTCTTCCTCTCCAGTGTAAGTAGCAGAGGTAGCTCTTGCCTCTTAAAGTGGCATGTCACAAATTTGCGGAATCCCTCCGACTTTTGGAATGGGCAACTTGCCACAGGACAACTCACCATAGCCAACTTGCTGCGGAACAATTCACCATGGAACAATTCAACAATTCAATTTATTTAAAATAATTTAAAAATATTTTAATTTGTGTCATTTACATTTAATTTTGTCCCTCCTTTGCCATCCTTTCTTTAATGATTGTATTGCACCATTTCTTCAATATTAATGTAACTCTTGTACTGCGGCAAGTTGTCCCTTGACGAGTTGGCCATGGCAAGTTGGCTGTACTGAGTTGTCTTAGACCCCTGGCTTTCCACCTTCCTTTCTTCTAAATAAAGTTCTTGTGCTTAAAGAGGAGTAATTTCCCTCATGCAGTTACCCAAGAAGAGATAAAGAGTGGTTATTCTCTTCAACATTTTGCTGCTAAAAGGAAGGATTCTCCTACCCTCCATTTCTGTTCTGGTGGTTGCACCATTTGTTTTGTTTTCTCATTTTTCCCCTCCCTTCCCTTTTCTCTTCTACTGCCATCACAGCTGCCAAACTCTGTGATGTGTTAGGCATGGTGAAAAGGGGCTCTGCGCCCCCCGAAAGTGAAGAGCCAAAGACCCCCAGCCCCCTTTCTGGACCACCTTCTATTGTCACCAATCCTCTGTCTCCCTTGTGTAAGTAGTGGAATGTCCCTGGGATTTCACTATTACGATTCTGGCAAATGACATGAGTCCTTTGTGTGTGTGTGTGTGGGGGGGGTTTCAACACAGGAACTTAGCTTCCCATTGATAATCCCTTTAAGAAATTATTGTTGATTTTCTATTACTTGTCTTTAATGTAGCTCGGTCCTGCTGAGCTTATCCCTAGTCCCCCACAAGTAGCACAGCTCTAATCTTGCAAAACTCTTGTTCCAGAGGCTTCCACTGAAAGCTGTGGGTAGCTTCTAGCTTCTGGAGGTTTTTGGCAAGATCAGATTGCTTTAGAACATGATGGAAACTCAAAAACTGAAAGGAAAGGTGAGGGAAATAACACATTGAACAGGGCTAAAATGCTTCCAAAGAAGCAGAAAGCTTTTCCATTGGGGACTGTTCTCTAGCAAGTATTTGTACCTGGTAAAGTAATTTGTGCTGGAGATGCTCTAATAAATCAGAAGGAAGAGACAGGTTTCCAGCTGGTTCTCAGAATTAGTCATTTATCTTGTGAAATAGGACAACTTTGTTTCAGCCAGAGATCTTCCTAACTCTAATACAAAATAAGAGACAAGGGAAAAAAATTAAGTTGGGCTTCCTTGTTTATCCATTTATGGAATGGGTAAAAAAAATTGCAATTCTGGGAAGCATGCAATAGATGATGATGAACATCAGTAAAAACACAAACAGGCGACCAGAAACTCATATTCATGTCTCTCTCCAAAAAGGAAACTCCAATCACCCAACCTCAAAGCCCAAGGCTTTGTTTTATTGCCTTTCTGAAGACCCAATGGGCCAGGGCTAGTCATATTTTTGATAGAAGGGCAGAGGTGCCACAATAACAAAGGTGATAACCAGCACCTTGAATTGCACCTGAAGCCCAATAAGAAACCAGTTTAGATTGTGAAGTAGGGTTCTTACAGGGACAGATATTTTTTCCTAAAATAAGGGAAGAGTCAGGTTAAGACCAGAGCAGGTTCTGACCAGTTCTGGAGATCCGGTAGCGGAAATTTTGAGTAGTTCGGAGAACCGGCAAATACCACGTCTGACTGGCCCCTCCCCCTCTATTCTCTGCCTCCCGAGTCCCAACTGATCAGCTGGGTCTTTTTTGGTTGTCCTGCACAGGAGAATGAAGCTGGAAAGCAGGTTGGTGGGGTGGGGAGGGAATGGGGATTTTACAGTATCCTTCCCCTGCCACGCCCACAAGCCACGCCCACAGAACTGGTAGTAAAATAATTTGAATCCCACCATTGGTTAAGACCTGCCTACCTATAAAGTGCTGAGCCTGAATAAATAATTCACATATCATCTTGAAGACTCATTTCCTCACATCATTGATCTGTTTTAATTTGTTTATTTGATGATTACCTCCCTGCCTTCTTTCATCTGTCTTGCGCCAGCCTCCAAGTTGTCTGATGTCCTAAGCATGGTGAAAAGGGGCTCTGGAGCCCTAGAAGCTGAGGGGCCACAGCCTGCTGCCACCCAGTTTTTCCCATTTCTACCCATTCCTAGTCCTCTTCCTTCAGATCGTAAGTAGCGCAAGTGGTCTGTGATAGCCAACGGCTGAGCCCTGCTTGATCTGTTCAGACTTGAAAGAACTTTCAGTTCTTGTTGCGACACTGTAGGTGTGAAATAACAGCCTAACGCTTATTGCCATGTGACTTTGCCTGAATGGTTACAGCTTCACTAGGTTGCTCTAAATGCAAGCTGAGAAGGTGGGATACATGTGCATGAGAGAACTGGATTGTGCAGATTGCAGATGGCTTGTGCAAAAGTGATCTTGGCATGAAAGATGTGTTGCACTTGTATCAAGTACTTAAACCTGGAAGGTACTGACAAGTATTCTATGATCAGTGGCTCTAACCATGTGCAGATGTTGAACTTCAGCTCCTTTTAATGCTAGCTGGCATTGGTGAAGAACTTATAGGAAGGGCAGATGTTGGCCAAAAACATCTGAAGAACTCCATGTTACATCTATGCTCCATGTTTCCATATTAAGTGCAAATGTTGCCTCTGCATTTGGAGCAGCACTAGGTCAATTCCTGTGCCTTTATTCACTACTAGCTGATAACTCGGCATTGCCTGGGTATTTATTTATCCCAATCCTGTATTAGATAGGAAAATCCTGTAGTTGGGACTCACGCTGTTGTACTGTCTCTCGCGCAGCATCGCAAGTCTTCTATTCCTCTCCTCGGGAGTTTCTTGTCTATGCTGTTGTTTCATTTTTTTTATTGCACTTGGCCAATGGCCTGACGTTTTCTTGGAAGGCTGAGAGGGAGCCCCCTGTGAAGCTGTTACTATGGCAAGTCCACTGTCCTGTACAGTAGAAGCCATTTTAAGGCACACATATCCAGAGGGGTGTTAAGGGTGTCTTACCTTCACAGTATTTGTTTCCAGAGGGTAAGTCATCTGTGTACCAAGTTTGGTTGAAATTGCTCAAAGCAGTCCAGAGTTATGCTGGAACACACACACACACACACACACACACACATATAATTAATTCTATTCTCTTTGTCCCTTTGAAAAACAGAATTTTATTTCTTTTTCAACTGCAATACCAACAGCCCAGAAGACATATTATTTATTCTGTAGCCATGGCCTTATTTTTTGAAACCCATGCAACTTCAACTTAGGCAAATGTGGGGACGGTGGGAGGAGACCCAAGATGGCCCCAGTCCAGCAGGTGGTTAGCTATGCTAATATTTTAATTCAAAAGCTACCTTTCCTCCAAAGCTCAAGGCAACTTAATGAGGAGGTAGATTGGGATAAAAGGGAATGAGTGGGGCCAGCAAGACTGGCTGGGGAATTCTGGAAGTTGAAATCCACAGGTCTTAAAGTTACCAAGGTTGACACCCCAGCTTTTGAAGTTGACATGACCCTGAATATCCATAGTCCTAAACCCAAACATTAATCATCATCAGATCCCTTTGTCAGCTTTCCAGCAACCCTCCATTCCAATCAATAACTCCAAGACAGACATATCTCAAAGTTACCTTTATTTGGATAGTAACTGGCACATCTGTGGAATCCCAAAACTGAAAGTTCTGAGCTTCCTTGCAAAAGTCAGATCTACAAATCCATCCCCGCTTAGCCATCACTACATCACACGGTCCAATCATCATCCGTCCTGAAGTAAGATTCCCAATTCATTATTTTATTTTATTTTGTGTAACTAGATATACTCAAATGAATTCCTCCCTCCCACTTTCTCAGGCTCAATTGTGGCAGTGTGAGAGCATCGAATCTCAATATGGTTTCCAAAGCTGACACCCTTTGGCTGTTTTAATTTTTGAGATGGATTATGGCCAATAAATTACATAGCCTGTGATTACTTTCAAGGGTTAACATGTTAATATGTTCTTTAATAGTACATTAATTTTATATTCTTGTTGATCGGTAGTTGGATTTTGCTCGTTTTTATTCAGAGGCAAGTCCTCTTGTGCTTAATGGGCTTATTTTCTAGTGTGTAAGATGGAAGCCTTAGTTGCTATCAATTGTGTTTTTGTTATCCTAACTAGTCAAATCTTGTATTTACTTGACTGAGTATTTGACAAATAATACATTGATTTGGCTCCAGCTTTTCAAACAATATATAGAGTGTAGCATTCTTCTGATTATTTCCTTATCCAAGCACCATCATTATCCCTGATCTCTCATGCAATTCCTGCCCTTGTATTCCAGTACATTTTAGATCACAATTATATTCATTGGGGTTTCTAAGTGGCCTCGGTTTAAGTGTGCACTGATTGCTTAGTATTTCAACGAAGAGATTTCAGAATAGTACCAATTTTGCCCACCTTCACTTTTAAATTACTTGGATACAGACATTTGCAGGGATGTCTACAAATACATGGTTTTCCTTTACTGTCCCAGATAAGTGTATTATACACTGCAGCTTAAGTATACAGTATTTTACATAAATCTGCTATCTGATGGAAGAAACCTTAGCTGTTTAATCAGTTAATTGATTCAATATGCATACACTATGACTGAGTCTTCCTCCAGATATTCTGCAGTTTGTATAATTTTGTTAGACAAATAATGATGTCCAATTAATTGATGATTGTGAAATGATTCATCAAAGGTAACTGTCTACCTTATGTATGATTGTCCAGCAATTACAAATATACATGCTTGCTCTCACCTATCAACCTGACAAAGTAGACCAACCAAAAAAATCAACTCTATGGGAAGATTAGAATTCTGTTGAAATAGGCTACAGCAACACAATCTTGCAAGCCTGATTGTGCTTCTCCTTGCTTCTCTTTTAGACCCCAGTGATTCAGGGAAAGGCCAACTCAAGTTTCTTCTTAATACAGGTAGCCCTTGACTTACAACAGTTCATTCTTTCTTTTGTGTACACTGAGAGCATTTGCACCAAGACAAATTTCTTGTGTGTCCAATCACACTTGGCCAATAAAGAATTCTGTTACTCAGTGTTCAAAGTTACAAATGGCACTGAAAATGTATGTGCCTTATGACCATTTTTCATACTTCCAATCATTGCAGCATCCTCAAGGTCACACAATCAACATGCCAATGTTTGGCAACTGGCATGTCTTTATGATGGTTGCAGTATCCCGTGATCATGTTTTTCAACCTTCTGATAAATGGTCAAAAGAAGGCCAGATTCACTTAACAACTGTGTTATTAATTTAACAACTACAGTGATTCACTTAACAATGGAAATGGCAAGAAAGGTCATAAAATGGGGCAAAACTCACTGAATAACTGTTTTGCTTAACAATAGAAATTTTGGGCTCAGTTGTGGTCATAAGTCAAGGACTACCTGTACTATCTTCCTTCTCCAGGACCGAAGGAATGCTTCTGTCCTTTTTTACATACAGCATCTGACTGTGGGATTTATGGATACCTTCCTGGCTTTCTACATCACCCAATTAAGTCCAGGGAACCTCAGGCAGGAAGTTGTCTTGTCAGTTTCAATTAGGGCATGCAAATTGTTTCATTTGAAAGCCTTTGGATCCTGAGTGGCTGCAAAACTCCCTTATTCAAGCACCAAATGGAGATTCCAAGTGAAAACAAGATCTTGGAAGTTACTTGGAAGTAAAAAAAATAGAAATGTCATTTTCTTGATCCTCCAAAAATCTTTTAGTCCACCTACCGCAACTTCAAAAAATCCTGGGGGGGGGAAAGCCCATGAACTTGTTTATGAGTAGTTTGGGACCTCCAAGTTCATTGTTTTTAGAAAATGCAGACTTTTAGACTCAGTCACCCAAATATTTAGACCTTCACAGAAGTGGGTCTGAAAGGACCATAGGCTATTTTCTTTGTTGGTCCATCAAGGTTTTATACAGCTGCACCTAGCAGCAGCTGCCAAGGAAATGGAAAAGAAGTTTCTTTTTCCCTTTGGAGTTTTGAGTTACAAGGTTGCAGTGTCTGCTGCAGGTTCTCTTTGCCCTGAGCTGCCTTTCTCTGGGCTCAAAAGCTGGGAGTCCCTGACACTGGTGTATATTTACTAAGGATGGATGACAGTTTGGCATGTTTGCAGCAGGAGGGAGACTCTGGCACAGCTGAATTGAGACTCCCACAAGTGGTGCTAAAGCTTAGAGAATGCTACCCTTTCCCAGAGGAAGTAGGCATGACCTCCAGGGCCACATGTAAGAATTGGCCTTAGTCTGAAGATGAAAGCAAAGGCAACTTTCCTCCTTTTATGAGTGACCAGAAGTATCCTCAGGAAGCAACACTGCACGGATTAAGGTTGAACACTGGCATATACTGAACATGGCTGAATGTGAATTCATTATCAGTTGATGTGCATTTAAAAGCTTTTAATCTGGGTGGCTTAAGGGCAAAGTGCTCTCATTTCTCTCAGAATGTGTTGGCTTGGAATAAATCCTGTTTGTGTAGAGCTTACTTCCAGATACATGTGCATAGGATTTCAATCTGTAACTTCAGTGCTCTCTCTCTCTCTCTCTCTCTCTCTCTGTCTCTCTCTCTCTCTTTCTCTCACACACACACACACAATGATTAATGAACAATCTGACTATTTCTTTGTGCAAAATGGGACAGACCAGGAATGAGTATTCACTTAATGAAAAAAGGAAAACATTGATAAGGTTCCTTGAGTAAGCCAACTGTAGAAACAAAAGAAACCCTGGAAATTTTCTAAAGTAAACAGATGTGTGAAAAGAGAAACATTTGTCCTTCATTTAGCAGCAGCCTGAGAAGAAATAGTTAAAGCATTCACAGATGACTGTGGACTAATCTCTCATATCATTTAGCATTGAGCAATATTTGAGGACAGTTCTTTGCAGAATGGGATTTACTGTTCCATGAAGCTAACCATGGCTCAGATAAGGGCAAGGAAAAGGGTCACTGTTTTCCCCTTATCATTTTTATTCATTTAATTTATCCCAGGAGTCATTCATATGTGGTAACTTGTAAGGCAAAATTTATCAATTCTCAGTTTTACTGGATTCATCTGAATCGTATTTTAGTCCTGCTGATATATCAGAAATCAGTCCACGTTTGTTCAAGATAGAATTATTTGGGGGTAATTTCGTGTCTTCTAAGTGAGTTTTCCTGCAGTATACAATTTGTTCTCTTAGCCGTACATTCTTCTTAACAGCAAGAGTGCACACCTGAGAAAAATTGAATATTTAAAACTTAAGAGCACCCAGAAAATTGGTGGAATCAGCTGATGGTAAAATACAGAGTCAGGTACTAATTTGAAACTGCCTTTCTGTTGCTCATTTGCATAGCTGATCTCTTTGCTCATAAGCTTAGTTAATTTGAGAAAGGAAAGTTAGCATCTCCCTACAGAAATGGATGGAGTGGGATCCATTGATTCACTTAACAACCACCATAAACATTGTCATATAATTGGGCCTGACTTGACTTACAACTGTAATATTACAATGGACGTCCCAGTCCCAATTGTGGTCATAAGTCAAGGATGATACCTGTAATACGTTTCACTCAGATCCACAATTGGGTCTCTTATTGGATGAGGTTCAGTAGAAGTTCTTACTTGCAAAACATTTTTTTAGATTACTAAGCCTTTCCTTATCGCTTCTGGCCAAGATACAAGCAGAGTTAAGATACAAGCAGAGTTAAGATCTAGAGAAGAAGGGAATTTATTGTTCAGGTAGGGTGGGTTGCTTGCTAACCAACCTTGGGTTTTCAGTCCATGTGAAGACAGAAGTCTCGAAATCGCTTAGGCAAGGAGATGACCTAGGCAAGGCCAGTGACACTATCTCTGCCAGTAGAGTATTTCATTATTTATAGCACTTGCTTCAATTGAGTCATTTGAGTGCCTTGTAATTCCTGCATCTCCCTGTGTGTGCTGGTTTCAGAGATATGTAGAGATTCAGTCCACATTGTAAGAGAACAATAGATTTCTCTCTGGAAAAAGGAATGCCTTAATCTTTAAGGTAAGGGTGGAATCTTGTAATGTGATAGAGGCTGACAATAGGTTATTATTTCCTGTATGATTGCAGTGAAGTCAGTTCTGCTCACTCTGGTCCATAAGGTTAGGATTTACTTCTTTTCTATGGTGGAAAGCTAGTTTAGGATGTATATATATGGTGAAAATATCTGTGCACCTGGTTTTTGAGGGAGTCTGTGTCTTTTAGATTTATGGTTAGTCTTTTCCACATTTTTTTAAGGTGGCATCCAATTCTGAAGGACTGTATCCATACTACTCCTATTAACCCACCTTTTCTCCAAGAAGCTCATCACATGCTATCTTAGTTTAACTCTTATAAGGATTTTGTGCTGCTGTGCCGTCTCTCAACAATTGGTTCATTGTTTTTTAAAGAGCTTCATGGTCACCCCGAATTTTGAACTGAGTTCTCCCTGTTTAACTCCATCACTATTGTTGGTTAGGATCAGAACTGCAGACAGTCACTAGATGGCAGCAAAGATCTAGTATGTTTTCTTTGTCTTTGTTGCCTTCTAGTGATGGTTCAGATATTTGCAGCCAAGTTAGAGTAACATTGCCTTTAAGATCCTAAAGAATAGTAGGAATGGAGCATGTTAAATCAGTGTTTTTCTGCTTTCTGCTTGACAGGAAGGTTGACATGAAAACTCTTGATCATATTGTTAATTTCTCTATCTTTCTTTTTTCTCTGATTCTTTTTTTATCTAGCCCGCAAACAGGAAATAATCAAGATAACAGAGCAGCTGATAGAGGCTGTGAACAATGGCGATTTTGAGGCCTATGCGTGAGTAGGCTGAGTGTGAAATCTTCCATGGGTCCTGGTCTCACAACTTACTATTTTATATGTATTGCTTTTTAAAAAATATAAATAGTATCTTTCATTAATACTGGTAGAATTACATTTGTTGCTGCGCTAATTACCATGTCCATAATAGGGCAATATCTTTAATAAGTCAACTCCAGCTACACAACAGTATGCAAACTTTTCATTTCAATAGTGATGCTTTTCTATTTTAAAACAATACTGTGTTTTTATATGCAAGTATCCTATTGTCTGTAACATGTCTCCCTGCTTGACTGGGTGGGATGGGCTGATATAATGGGTAGAGGGCCCTTCTGCACGTTACCTGGCTCCATGCCATGGATGGATTTAAAGTACACCCACAACACCTTGAATTGGATGGGAAGCAAACCAGCACCCAATGCAGCTTGCACAGCAGTGGTGTGACATGCAGTTTTGGGGGCTGCCCAAAATTGCGCACATAACCACTTTATTTGATGCCTGTTGTAATTGCCTTTATCAACATGGGACTTCTCTTTGACTTTTATTCTACCTAGAAAGCAAGTCGTTTATGCTTGTAAAAGTTCTCTGTTGATGCTTTATGCACAGAGTTTAGATGTGCCAGCTCACTTGCATTTTTCTCTGCCTGGCCTGCTAGTAAATTGGATTTCCTAAATTTGACATTTTGGCTGTGGATCAGATTTAACTGGACTCAAATTGAAAGGTTCAGATTGAAATGTCCCTTCCAGCTTTTCTGTTTTTATAATCCTCTGGTTAATTAATAGCTCGTCTATGGTTCTTTTAGCTGCCCATACATCTGATATAGTTTTGTGATACACATTCATTAGCTAATTTCTCAGTTGAAATTAGCCTTAGCCCATTTGTATATGTTTGGGTAGAAAAGGAGAGCAATACAATGTCCCAAATACTGTTCTTGTGCATTCAGATGCTGTGCAAGATTTCTGCAAAGTTAGATGCTAAAAACTAAGAAGCTTAAGGGTTATTTTGCCTTCCAAAAGAGTGAAAAAATGAAAAAAACTTAATCTCAAATTTCACATTCTCTTTTTCCCTAGGAAAATATGTGATCCAGGCCTAACTTCGTTTGAGCCCGAAGCACTGGGCAATCTTGTTGAAGGGATGGACTTCCACAGATTTTACTTTGAAAACTGTGAGTAGAGCATTGCATTATATAAAAGTGAGCAATCCAGTTCCTGTGGCCCCAAAACATCCTTGAAATACATGGGTTTCACATTTTTGCCTCCCTTTTTTTTGTTTCTGAACAGATTCTGAAGCAAAACTAGAGCCTTGATGGCTGAGCCTTCTAGAAGAGAAAGATACACACTTCATCCCATAAAAAACAGTCTCCCCACCCAAATTTGTGTTCAACTTTAAAGAGCAAAAGGGTGCCCCGAATTCCTTGCAAAAAACTACACTGAACTGAACTAAATTAAACAAGCTAAGAGAGACGACTGTTACCTGGTCTAGTCCTTCCTTTTATCATTGAGGATTTGTCTTCTTTGGTCTCCTCCTTTAGAGCAGCTGCCCAAATTAGATTTCTGCCTGCTCTAGCAGTTCAATTTTATCTAGGACAGCCTGGAGCCAGCAAATTTTAGAATAAAAAGCAAAAAAAGAAAAAAAGGAGGGGGGGATCAAAATTCTTTCCCTTAGGGGGTGTCCTTTCAAGTCCTAAAATAAAGAAAAAGTTCTCACCAAACCGGCACACTCTCTCTTTCCGTTCTCTTTCGTTTCGGAGCTGTCCCAACCTCAGCAGCTTTAATGGCTGTCTCTTTGCCGCTGGCAAAAAGAGCTTCTCCTGGATCTACCAGGGACTTTGCGATATCTCTGGGATCGACAGGATGCGCTCTTTACATTCACCATCTCTTCGGGATGGTTTAGATTCACTTGGACCATCCAGGAGCAAAAATATCGGCTGCAATCTCAGATCTCCAAGATCGCATGCCGTATCGTCACGACGCCAGCTCTGCCCTCCCGGGGGGCGGGGGGGGGGATCAAAATTGATAAGCACAAATAGCAACTAGATTAGTCCATCTAAAATCTTACTATAGAGCTTCTGCTAAAGCTTTGATGCTACATAACAGGATTTACAATATTATAGGTGATTTAAAAATTTTTATCCACCAGTAAAAAACCAACTACCTTACCAGCCATTGAGGCAAAAGTTTTCCTGCTTTTCCTTCCTTCACTTCAAGCCAAGTAGAATCCTAATCATGAGTACCTAATTAAGTCAAACATATCCAGTAAATCCACATCAGCCAGCAAAACCTGATTAAATCCCAATCAAATCAGCTATTTTTATTCCATCTTTATTACTTTTTATAAATAACCCAAGACAGCAAACATACCTAACACCCCTTTTTCTTCCTATTTTTCTCACAACAATAAGGCTGAGAAGTGGGTGAGGCTGAGAAAGAGTCTGGCCAAAAAGTCTCCCAGCCACTTTCATGCCTAAGGCAGGACTGAAACTCACAGTCTCCTGATTTCTAGCCTGATGCCTTAACCACTAGACCAAACAGGCTTGCGGGTTTTGTTTTTTTTCCTGAAAGAGAAGGGGCTAAAAATAACTTGCATTTCCTTGCTTCTCCTGCTGTACAGTTTCCTAACCAGTGTCCTGTTTGTGCCCTTCTAGTGTTATCTAAGAACAACAAGCCCATTCACACAACCATCCTGAACCCTCATGTGCATGTCATTGGGGAAGATGCTGCCTGCATTGCCTATATCCGCCTGACACAGTACATTGATGGGCAGGGCCGTCCTCGTACTTGCCAGTCTGAAGAGACCCGTGTCTGGCACCGCCGGGATGGCAAATGGCAGAATGTCCACTTCCACTGCTCGGGAGCTCCGGTGGCCCCACTCCAGTGAAGGTACGAAGATAGCAAATGGGTAGCTAAATTCCATTTCTGGGAACGATCAACTGAGGTGTTAGTGTTGGTCGGTATGGAGCACATGCTTGTGTTGGATTTGAGAGAGAATGGATCCATGCAAGAGCCAATTGGGAGCCATTTTTCTGGTATGTGAAGCCCTTTTATAGACGGGTATGCAAATAGCAATAGCACTTAGACTTATATACCGCTTCGTAGTGCTTTACAGCCCTCTCTAAGCTGTTTACAGAGCTAGCCTATTGCCCCCAACAATTTGGGTCCTCATTTTACCCACCTCAGAAAGATGGAAGGCTGAGTCAACCTTGAGCCTGGTGAGATTCGATCTGCCAAATTGCAGGCAGCTGGCTGCAACAGAAATAGCCTGCAATACTGCACTCTAACCACTGCACCACCTAGGCTCTCTCATGTTAGAATATTCCATTCTAACCTCAAAATTAACTCAGCCACTCCAAAATATTAGGCTGAATGTGGATGATCCTCTGACTTTGCTTCTGGTGGGCTTGCAGCTTTCCCCTGGTTTTTTCCCAGTTTATTTAATCAACTAAGAGTGGGCAACTCTGGTTTTCAAGAATGTATATGCATGCAATCACTCTGCTTAAATGAAGCTGAAAGAATCATTAAAAAAGGACTATTGTATCATTATTTAGTTTTGAAGCAGAGTTTCAAGCTCTGGCAAACTTCTAGAAAAGAACTAAGTGCTTGAAGAAGGAGAAAAAGGAGTGGCAGTGGTGTTCTTCTAACATAGCCAGTGAGCAGGTGCCTATTGCAAGAGAGATGAAACATGACTTCTAATCAGTTACAGGTTGTTCTTGAGTTACGACCAGAATTGGGGCCAGAATTTCCATTTATAACAAACTGGTTATCAAGAAAGGCATGCCTGATTTTTTTACCATGGTTGTTATATGATTGGCTGCAGTCGTTAAGGGAATAATGTGGCCTTTAAGCCTAGCTGACTTCCTTGTAGAGTTTGTTTGTTAGAAGCCGGCTGGGAAAATCACAAATTGTGACCTCAGGACATTGGAGCCAACATAAATACATGCCAGTGGCCAATTTTGATCACATGGTCATGTGGATGCTGAGAAGATTGTAAGTGTGAGGACTGGCCATAAGTCACTTTTTTCTCAGTGCCATTGGAACTTGGAAGAGTTGCTAAATGGATTGCTGTAAGTCAAGGACTTCCTCTATTAAGTGTTAAGGTGATCCAACTTTTACAGTAAAAGAGGTTTCTTTAGAATTTGATTTTAATCAGGAAATAGTTAGATGTGTCTACAATTCCACTAATGTCCAGGCTCAGGGCTGAAACTGAGTTATGCATAACAGCCTCAGGATTGTGAAAAACAGGGACCAGATCTCTGCATTGTGTGTGGTTGCCTGCTTTGTGGGCAGAATGGGACAACTCACTGTGGCCAACTCACTGCGGGACAACTCAACAATTCATTTTAAGTATTTAAAATTGTTTTAAAACTATTTTCATTCACATTTTCTTTTTCATCCTTTATTTAATGATTCTATTCCACCATTTCTTCGATATTAGTGTAATTAGTGTCCTGCGATGAGTTAATCCCACAGTGATCTGGCTGCAGCAAGTTGGCCGTGGCAAGCTGTCCCACAGCAAGTTAGCAGGGGAGAGTTGTCCCAGACCCTCTCTTGGGGTTCTTGAGCTGTTCCTCACGATGTCTCCATTTCTGCTTGTCTTTCAGAATTCATGCTGGCTGTTCTGATTTCATCCCAAAGGAGATGGTGATTTCAGCTGAGCCACTAGCCGGGAGCAGCAGTGACAAGCACGCGCCCGCATGCTCGTGTCCCCCCGTTCCCTCTCCTTCCCCTCTTTCATTTCCAGTGCCTGTGTTTGCAAAGAGAGAGAGCGAGAGAGACAGAGAGAGACAGAGAAACACCTAAGAAAAACAAGAATCCAAGTAGACTCAATTGTTTTAAAAAAGAAGAAGAAGAAGAAGAAGCAAACCCAGCCAAACCCATCCAGCTGTCTGACTTGCAGCCCGACTATAATGCACTCACCATCCCTATCAATTCCATTTTTCTTTTTTTCCTTTTGGTGTGCAGCTGTTCAGGTGACCAGATGTTGCAGTGAAAAATGTCTCAACTTCAAAAAAACAAAACAAAAAACAGATCCCATCTCCTCCCTGTATCCATCCCAGTGTTGAACAGTGTTCATTTGTTTAGTGAATACACACTTACACACACACACACACACACACACACACAAACATTTAATTTACCAGATCTTGGTTCAGCGGGCTTCAGATGCAGTGGACAAAATATGTCTGTGCACTTTTTTGCATCTGCTCCTTGGCTGTTTTGACACATGTGTAAAATATACATTTGCCATTTTACACATGTATTTAAAAAACATTGCATTTTGCAATTTTTTTAGATGTGGTGAACATCCCTTCCCCCATGAGTTTGTTAAATCCAGGATCTATTGTAAATATATATACATATAACGCGTGTGTGTTTGTGTGCATGTGTGCATGCACAAACACATACACATAGCCAAACACAGAGCCCCCTTTTATAGTATTTGCATTCTCTGCCAAAAGTTCGGGCCTTTTCCCTCTGGTTATTGTGTTCGCGCTTGGAAGTTTGTGATCAGTGCTACCATTTTGTTTTGAAGAAGACCCCGCCCCTCCAAGCCCCTTCATTTCCTTTCTTCTCTAGCTGTAGTTGTGGGTTATGATGATGCTAATTATTCAACCTCTTCATTTGTTTGTTTCCTTTGAATAGAGGGAGGGGGATCCTATTGGTGGAGGGGTTTTGCTTTTTGGGCTCCTCCCAGGCTAACACCACTGCCAATGATTTTCTGGTAGGCTCATGACTGCATCCATTCTGATAGGTCTGTAGATGACGCATAGCACCGCCTTGGAGTTACATATAGGCCTCACTGCAGACTTTTGGATACCTGCGTTCTCGTAGCACTTAACATTCTACTAGCATCTTGATCCTGATCTCTCAACAAGGGCTACTAACACTGGAGTTGTACTTGTGTCCCTACTGTAGTTTATTATGAAGGTGGGGATTGCCCTTGCTTAGTGGGATTGGCTGGAACGTTGTAATGTTGCTTCAAGGAGCTAGCGAGAAAAGAGTCAATAGTGTTAAATCTCAGCCTTATCTAGTGCTGGGAAGCTAACTATCTGTCCAGCAGAACGAGGAAGAGATGCTTTCTTACACTCTGTAAATGCTCAGCCCCCCCCCCCCTTTTCTCATCCCTCTTTACCTGTGTTGACGTAAAAGGAATAGAAAGTGACTATTTTGGGGAGGGGGTGCTTGAAGTTCTTAACAGCCTAGAAGAAAAAAAGCTGGTCAACATAAAGTTGCATAGGCCATTCATTCACCTCCATTCTCTCTCTCTCTCTCTCTCTCTATCTATCTCTCTCTCTCTCCCCCTCTATCTCTCCCCCCTCTCTCTCCCCTCTCTCTCTCTTCCCTCTGTGAATTTACCTGCAAAGAGAGCTGGGTAACAGCAAACTTTGAGAAAATTGCTCTTCAGGGAGCTCTAGATTCTGGAACTGACTCAACAGGTGGCCCCAAATAAGCAAAACCAAAGGGGGCAATTCTCCCCATGGACCAAGTTGTAACAGAATGCAATGGAAGGTGGCGTTGTAGGGTCTTTTGTTGGCCGAGGCTGGTGTGAATGATGTCAGATGCTGTGGAGCACTTGCTTCAGCTGCCCCAGGTCCCAGTGGAAGATGTCAACCGTTGTCTTCTGCTCGCTACATTTTCATGCCAGGAGGCTCATATTGGCCGTAACAGATGTACAGTGTGGCATCTGCCAGAATGTATTGATAAGAAAGCTGTTTTCTTCTAATGGTCTTTCCCCTCCCTCCATCTTTAAATATTCACAAAGGAGATACCTTCTTCCTCCCCAGTGGCTTACTCAGCATTCCACAGCTTCAACTGTGGTTCCTCTTGTATTCAGAGGTTAATTAGGTCCTTGTGACTACAGAGGGGGAGGCTGAAGTACTTTGCTACAATGTACAGGGCATAAATCTCTATTTTGCCAAGTGGAAATTCACATTGTTGATTCCTGCCAGGAAAGATTTCAAGGCAAAGTTTAATGAAGTGGTTGCTTTGAAGGGATTTTTCTAGTAATCTCTCTAGAGATGGAGACACAGAAAAGTGGCATAAGTTGATTTCAGTGAGCTTTGCTTCCGAGATGGTACGTGAAGGTGTATGGGTTGCGCCCACGGCATCAGTTTAAATGAGAAATCAAGTAGGTTGATGTCAAGAACTCCAGACTTAGAACTGGGTGATGGATTTGGGTCTTTTGAAATCCTACTTTTCTTACCCATTTAAAGCTTGGAGGTTGTTTGGCCAGTCACATGTACTTCTTGTTAACACTCTTGTTTTGTAGCTTGCTTCCAGTCATCCTGTTGTTTATTTAAATGGCAGATTCTAGGTGACTCCAGGGATGATAAGAGGGTCATAGAAAGACAGATCCCACATTGCAAATTTCTCCTTCAACCTTTGGATAGTTAGATGTATCTGAAATACTTGCCCCAAAAGATGCTGAGAAGAATTCTTCCTATATGCTTTAGAAGCTAATAAAGTCTCTTCTGTGTGTTTCTCTTACCTCACCTGTGCCCTTCTGTGGGCTTTACATTATCTCTGAGTGGTGGATGTTCCCATGTCTGTAATAAAGGTGGTTTCCCCGAACTTAGGGGAGTTTAGTTAGTTTTCATATATTCAAACAGTACTCAGAAAATTTGCATGCAGAAAATACAGTTGTTTCTAACTTATTTTTATTCCAGAGATAGAATTTATGGACAAAGCCAGATCTTCAACTTTTTATAAATTAGAAATTACATAACAAACATTAGTTTACTATATTAAAACAGGACTGGCAAACAAGATCTGTCAGGAATGGAAAGAGTGTTAGCCACTAGACTGCACTGCCTTCCTTCCCTGTTCATATGAAAGCAAAGTAAATGTTCCTAGGTCTCAAGGGTTTTCCTCTCTCTATAAATTACAGTTTTTGCCTTCGGAGGAACATCTGTCACCAAAACAAAGGTGTTGATTTCCTAGGACTGTTGATTGCGGAGCAAGATTGTTGAAGGTTGCACAGGAAATCCACTGTAAGTGATGTGAGCTAAGAATAAATGGGAAGGCAAGGCCACTTTTGGAATGAAAGGTTGAAGTGCTATTTTGCATAACACAAAAAAATTAGTTTAGAGGCTAAAAATCCCCAGAGACTTTTTTTAATTAGATAAAAACTATTTTTGCAGTGTCTCAATCAAATGCATCACCGCTTGAATTCCCCAAGTATCCATTACTTTACGATTTAATGCAAATAGAATTAATTTAGCATTTCAGTCTGATGTAAATAATGCAAAATTTCAATCCCAGTATTGTTCTTAGACCTCACATAGTCTCTCCTGATAGAGAAGAGTGAATGTAACCAATTTCAAATGCATTTCTTTTTTTTCTAATCTAAAGTTTGCTATCTCATCTTTCCCCATGTCAGCTCATGATTTTTCCCCTAAATTTTTTGTGCATGGTTTTAAATATATTTTCCTTTAGATACAAATGAGAGGTAAATGATAAGTTAGCTCTTGGACAGTTGATTTAAATTGAAAGCCACTTTATAAACCCTTTATCTAGGCACAAGCCATACAAAGTTTTCTTAAGTAGATTTATTGTAAGGGACAATACAAAGTTACAAGGATTTCAGCAATTAAATATTTCCTACAGGAGCCCATTTATCTTCCAAGTCATGCTAGAAAATTTTGATATCTTTTCTTCTAATCCTCTGGTTCTCAGTATTTGTAGCACAACTAGCTACTCAAATGTTCAACATATTTATGTGCCTTCTCAGTGAATAAGGTATCTCATTGGGATTAAGGTCAGACAGGAATAAACAAGTAATTTTTCACAATTAACATTTAACTTAAATAAAACCACAGAACTATACGTAGGTTGTAAAATAAAATGAATAAAATTATTGAATGTCACTCACATAATCATTTATATAGACACACCAGATGTGGCTATAATGCTACTTAGCATACTAGCAGAGATAACAGAGAGCCATATTTCTAGGGAAACTGAACTAAATAAATGGTCAAAATCAAGTAATAATTAGCCAGATGATCAATAGTTTTACTTATGCTCTGCAGAAATTAAGAGTTTCGTTCATTTCAGCTGAAACAGAGACAATACTTTGTTTTAATCAAAATGAATTATAAACCCTTTCTATTGTTGACCCACTGATGGATTGTAATGTTTAAATGATTGGTAAAATAACTCTACATTACAAAAAATATTTTGAAAATAGCATTCTGTGATTTATACAACTATTTAAATTAAATAATACAACATTGCTGATGGTTTATAAATCCCATATGCCACCACAAGTAGAAAACCAATTATGTAAGGTGGGTGCTACTTAAGCTCAACTACTATGCGTGAGAAGCATTAAAAAAAACCTGGGGGATTACAATAAGATCTGTGAAGTCCCTATCCTTATTTGTTGCATTTTAGTGTGCATTTCTTAAACTACAAACTGTCATGCAAAAATTCAGAAACTTGTCTTGGTCTCACGGAAGCACCCTTGCTTCTAAAACATGTGATCAGAGGGCAGCAAAGTTGTATGAAAACCTTGTGTAATTTTCATCAAAGTCAAATACAACCTTTCTGAATCTTAAAGACATCATATATTACAAATTCCAAATTTCCCAGCAAACACATCCAATAGCCTTCACCTGAGAATGCTATGAGTTGCAGTCTAAGGAAACTGGCAGACAACAGGTAAGGGAAGACTGGCCCTGCTATTCAGAAGGGAGCTCACTTATGTGGGTCACTAATGTATCCTACCAGTTTAAAGAATTGAGCTGTCAACTGTCCCACTATGTCCCACTATGCAGCAAAAGAAACTCCTGGGACATTATTTTACCAAGTGAATAAATGTATTAATAGATCCATATAGACACAGTAGAAAGCAAAACCCGTTTTGACTTTGTGCATGAAAACCTGCCTAGTTAAAATCCTCTTTTCACCCCCTGGGCCACCCATTCTCCCGTGTTGTCCAATCCAGTGCAATCTCTTTCTTTTGGGAAATAGTCTGCTTACCTCAAAAGGCTCTCATCATTTGACCTTGAGGTGTCAAAATTCCCCCAGGTCATGGACAGTGCACATGAACGCCTCAATTCCCTCCCAGCCACCCATAGATTCCAATCATTCCTTCCTCCTCCCTAGGTTTATGTTGCATGGCTGCAAGTGAAAGTGCAATTATATGAATTATATGAAAGCGGAATTATATGTAATATAATTAGATATATTACAATTTAAGTCTTCACAAAAACAAAAATGTGTCTCATGAGCCAGGTTGTAGTAGTCTCAAAAAAAAAAAAAAATCAAACCAACTGATTTTTAAAATTGATGCTGATGGAGAACAAAAATTGAATTGATGACTGGACCCAAGTTTTACTATTGGCAATTCCAGTATTTATATTTATAAAAAAGGTGATCTCATCACATCTTGTATGTAATCAAGTATATGCAAATTTATTGTGCTAGTCTTGCCAACATTTAATTCTGCAAAGTTTAACAATACTTGGCTCTTGTCCAAGTGATAAACCATTAATAAAGGAAGTCAAATGAGCAGCCAGCTTATTTGCAGGTCTTGCTTCTGCACTGACACTATCCCTTCAACCTGTGGTGACTAAGATTCATAACATCAGAAGAACATGTTTAGAGAGGGGATGGCCACTGCTGTTAGGATGGGAATAAAAAAGATGACAAGTTGCATTTAGTCACAAAATAACACCAACTACTGTAGCTTTTCCCCTAATCGCCAATCACACTTTCTGAAAGACAACCCATACTTCAGTTTGCAACCAGTGTTATACAAGCCACCTAATTGCTAAAATTGAGCAAAAATCAGATGAGAAGGCCATGCGACCATAGAGCTTGTGAAAAAAATGAGTCTTATACATGAGACCAGTTGCAAATGTCCTGGTGGACGTGTGCTTGCCCGACCCCCAACTTATCTGTTATGGTGGCTGGCAAGAGATCTAGAACTCTTGCTGAACAGTTATGCCTGCAGTGAATGACAGGAATATTGTTAATTCTAAGGAAGCCATTCCTAACCACCCTTCATTCCCAAGTACTTCAGATTAAACCTACTTTGTGCCTACCTACCTTGCCTTGCTTTTATCCTATTACAAGTGTACTACTCTTATATTTTTTGTAGTCTCATATATGAAACTGATGGGTTTCATTGCTTATATTGCTTTGTGCTTTGTGGGAGAAACTTGTCTGAATCTTAAAAAAAAAAAAGAGTCATTGTATTTCAATCGGCTCCCAGTACAAGAAACACAACTTTGCATGATCTGATGCTTTGGGGATTCAGTATCTTAAAGCTAGATTGATTGCATGTACTTGGCAAGAAGAACAGTCAAAAATAGACTGAAAATACATTAAGAGTATGAGCACACCGAGGACAATGTGCCATTGTAACTATGACTTCAGTTGAGATTTGGAAGGTACTAGAGATGCCAAACTACCTCCCAGAGAGAGTTATGTGCTTGGTCAGAAATTTGTACCTGTTGGGCTAAAGAACACAAATTGGCAATATTTTTGAGCAAAAAGGTTTGTTCTTCTGGAGAGCGATGGTTGCTGTCAGAAACCAAAGCTGAATTTTGAGAGAATGGACTAAGGGATTAGCTGAGCTGGGATGGTGTGATGTAGTGTCCTTAACAAGTGGCATGATTATTGCTATTCCCTGTGCATGTTCTAAGGGAGTTGCTTCTGGTGTCATTTCTGTAGTGTCCCATCTAATTTTGTTACTATGGTGCCCCAGTTCTTTGCCCCACAATGATACTGCTTTCTAGTATGACTAATGTGATGGCTTGCTTGTCTTGTCATCCTACTATGGCTGGTATGCAAAAATGATAATACAAATTTCAGTGTTGTGTATTGGCTGCCTACAAGCAGGGTAATCCACATCCCAGGGACACAACAGAAGAAGCTCTAGGGCCCGGTGATCATTTTACTGTGTGATGGAAAGGACCAATGAGAAGAAAACACAAGAGTATTGAATTGCATACCTGTTTTTTAGACATTCCTATGCAAATTCACATCCTTGAACATCTTAAAGCAATCCATATGGTTGAAAGTTTTAGCAACTGGAGCTCATGATGAACTATTGAAATAGAAGACTTGGTTCCTGTTTGGGTTGACAACAAGCATCTTAATTCCATGGAGATGCTGCACCATGGTGGACATGATAGATTTTAAGTGACTCTTTCACTTGAAAATAGGGGGGAAGCATTTGGGCAAGCATTATTTTGTGCCTTATGGCTAGACTGTAGTTCAGTGGTTTAGACTATGTTCAGGCAGATCTCACCTGTCTTTGCACTTTAGTTGTTTCTTCCATCTAAAACTGCTCCTGTAGCACTGACAGCTGCTTAAGATCCATAGTTTCCCCGCTGGTTACAATAACCAAGGGCTCGGTTGCTCCTTGCGGTTGATAGTGGAAAAAGAAGCCTCTCTCAATCTCTCTTGATATGGTCTTGAATTTTTGAGGCAAGCCTGAGGCCATCGACTCATTCCACCGTTAAGCGTGAGCAACTTGAGAAGAGGAAGGAAGCGCAGTTGTACGATTGTGCAAACCTGGCAGTTGGAGGCCTTTTAGCATGGAGACGTTTCGTAGCATTCAGGTGCAGCCTTAGTCCAGGTTCTCCTTGTAGATCATCCCCATCATCTCAATGCAGTATTTTGCATGGCTAATGAATGTAAAAGATAATTGGACCAAGAGAGAACGATGGAACAGGGGAGGGAGGGGGGAGGGAGGTGTGAGCAGGCATTGGGGGGGGGAATGTCCCACCAGCACTGATAATAGCGTTGAAAGCACTTTATATTGAGAGATTAAATCTCTTAACAACTGCCCAGTCCTGAGATTGGGCTTTGCACTGCACCACCGTAATGGCTGGAGTGGCATTCAGCGGAGCACAGGGGTGCAAGAAGACTTCAATCTTGCTCCTTTTTCTAGATGAAGCTTAAGGGGGGGGGCTTGTATTGTTTCCCTCCCCAACACAGTTGTGTCCTGTGAGCATGCTGAAGAACAGGAGGCAGGCTGCTTGCTGGGATTTAGGTCAAATATCTTTTTCCCCCCCCTCCATACACAAGACACCCGCACCGACACTCACAGCTAAAGTGGGGCTGTGGTCCCATCAACCTCCTGCACGCGCACATACACGGGGAAGAAGTGCTTCCAAGACAGGATTGTCCAGGGAGGAGACAGTGTTTAGAGCCAGTCGTTTCCAGCTGTTTTGCCTTTGCACCCTTGCGTTTAAACTTTTTTTTTTTTTTTTTGGCATTTCTTTTTCAAGGGGAGGAGTTGGAAATGGGGGAGGTGGGTATTCGAATAAACATGCAAAAAGGGAGATTTCACAGTGGGGGGGGCATAATATAATATGCTTGTATGGTTTTCTGTGGAAGACTAACTTGAGAAGTGTCTCTACATCCATGTATATGAAAAAACTTACAAGCCGCATGTTGAAACAGGTGTTTCATTATTAAACATTAATGTACCAGGGTTGCCTCCCCTTTGATGTTCACCTTGTTTACTGTGGAACTCAGTACATTGCTGGGGGTATTTTTAGACTGGGGGAGGGGGTTGAATTTTCTTTTGCATGACCTTAAAGAGAAGCAAAATCTGTGTGTGTGTGTGTGTACACACACACACACACATATATCTCTCTAGTGAGAACTAAAAGCAAAGCTGAGCTGTTAAGTCTGTTCTATGAATGCTGGTGGATCTTTTTTCTTCTGACTTAACTTTCCCTTTCCTTTTCTTACCATTTCACTGTCTTTTCTTTCTGAGCCTTGTAAGTGTAAAAAAACCCCAACCAATTCTGACTTTGTTTTTGTCTCAGAGAACTGCAAATAAAATAAAATTTAAAAAGAAACACATGCACACACCCAAACATGAAAAGGGGACTAGAAACATTAGGGGGGGGGGAAGTGTCTTGAGTGTGTTTCTGAGCTTTTATAACAAGCTTTCTTTTTTCCGTATCCTGCTTTCTACATGCTACCAAGTCGATTTTAATATAAAAATGCAGCTGTCAGCCTTCCTAGGGAAGTAAAGAAGGAAAATATTCTCTGTTTGCAATACACACTTGAAATCTGCGTTCATGTTTTCGAGCATTTTACGACTTTGCCACAGTTAAATGAATCACTCCAGTTCTTAAATTAGTAGCACCGTTGTTAAGTGAATCTGGCTTTCCCATTAACTTTCCTTGTCAGAAGGTTGCAAAAGGTGATCACATGATCCTGCAACTGTCATAAATGTGTCAGTTGCCAATCATCTGAATTTTGATCACATGACCATGGGGATGCTGCAATGGTCATGTGAAAAATGGTTATAAATCCCTTTTTCCAGTGCCGCTATAACTTTGAACAGTCACTAAATGAACTGTTGTAAGGCGAGGACTACCTGTATTGATCAGAATAATATCGATCATTCCAGGAAAGCTTGAATTGATGAGTACTTTCAAGTGAAGCCTTGTGCAGTGTCCCAGCCTCCTTCAGGAAATTTTATTTGTGGAGGATCTAAGTAGACTTTGGCCTGCTCTGCCTCTGTGAGAGGAGAAGATTCCTAAGGTTGGGCTAGCTGCACTAGATCCCATTGAGAATATAACATTAAATGCAGCAATTTAAGATATTCATTCTTCGTTGATCATTTGACAGACAGGCCAGATCTGCTTGAGTGTCATTCAGCTTCAGGTTATAGTTCTTGGTTCCCTTATTTATCACATATGATCATAGAAAATACCTGCTGGGTATTGGAACAAGCTGCTTTAAGGTTTAAATACTGTTTTTCAAAGCAACCCTCAGCTAGATTGGCACAATAAAATATTCAACTAAAATAGGGTTGTTTCATAGTTTGGGTGTTGGGGAACTCTATTATCTCATGGGGTGGCTCACCAGGTAAGGCACTGGCCTTGTCGGCTGGAAAAGCCAGCAGCTCAAATTCAAGCCCTGGGTCCCCTGCAACAGGGATGACTTCCCATCTTTGCCCCAGCTCCTGCCAACTTGGTGGGAAGGTAACAGTGTTCTGCGATGTCATGCTGGTCACATAGCAGCAGAAATGTCTTCAGACTGCATTGGTTCAATGGCCTTGAAACAGAGATGAGCACCATCCTGTCCCCTACAGTCAGCAATAATAACAGGTGAAGTAAAATCTGCAGGGACTCGTTTTTACCTTCTACCTTATTACCACACGAGGTCCTAATTTTTGGTCATAATAGAAATTGTTGGAACATTGTTAAATACAACATACAGGCATGGAGTTCAAAAATATGCAAACGCAGCCAGTTTTTCTGGAAGAACATATTGCAATATTGGAAGCATATCTAACAATTGCACCCCTGTGAGAAATATGACCAACTAAAATCCCCCCAGAGTTAATAAGACACAACCAATTCTAGATGATCAAGTGACAACTTTATAGATATATTCCAATAACCAGTACATACAGACATTAAGCAATATTTATTAAAATACAATCTTTAGTAAAAGCTTCCACATTAGAAAGAGGTTAGGAATTCATGAGCCTAAGGGGCAAAAAAAATATAATGCAAGCAAGTTTCTAGAGTACTGTACATTTCAAATCACAGAATGAGAGGAGGAGGACTCATTTTCTTTTACAGCAAGTAGTAGCGAAACTCACTGCAGTGTTCCACCTACCCTCTTAATCTTTCGGAGGAAAGTTAACAGTCCACAAGGAACTGACCACTGCAGAAATGGACTTCACAGAAAATACGACAGCCCTTAGGTTGATGCATCTGAAGCAGACATTGGAGGAAGAAAAAGAATTAAGGCTGGTGATTTCTGGCACCACAAGGGTGCTGCATCAGATCTGCCAAGGCAGCCTCTGCACGAGTTCTTTCAACCAGGTGTCTTCCCCCAAAAAAGACCTCACAAAGCAAAGTAGCCAAGTTGTCAAGTCCCAGGAAGTACCCAGTCAAACAGAAATGTGTTCAAACCCCAGGTTGCTCACTTGTTCCACTTTACTGTACTTTACTAAGTTGATGAATATATATAAATTGCACGGAAGTTGGCTCAATAAGTTATCAAGAGCTGATGCAACTGTGCATGACGGACACGTTTTAAGAAAGGAACAATGCAAGCCATAAATACAATTTCTCCTCAGAGTCACATCAGGAACCTTCAACTTTGCCTTAAATTGCCTTTTGTCATTCTGGCATTTTGTCTTCTTGGCACTAACTGGTTCCTTGCTAATGGGCAAGGACAACTTCCTGGTTTTTTACGTCTCTCTTCTGGAATGGAGAGATGGCTCAGTGAGTGATGTCAGTTTATCAACGGAGTTAGGAAAGCTGTGCCCAAGATGTTACATCTTCAGCCTAGAAGATGGACATCTGTCCCTACTGGATTAATATATCGGAGGAGTGATCATTCCACCATGGGTGGGTGTGCACAAACATGCCATTGAAGGGCAAAAGCTCCAAGTGACATGTTTTTCCTATTGCCTAGCTGAATTGCTTCACAAAGGACTCCTGGTTGGGGATCAGCTGACTTTAAGGGACATGGTGTGCAGACATGTCCAACCCACTTACAATAAAGCAAAACATTGGGAAGGAAGGCAGAAATACAGCTGTAGAACGGTAACCCTACCCACCCTGGCCTCCACCCTACAAAAGACAGAATGGGCCTTAGAGCCGAGATGCCACTGACAGAAAGACAAAAGCATTAAATAACATTTCCTACACTTACACAAAACCAGCAGGGACAAATTCTCCGACCATGGGAGAATACAGTCTTGGCCAAAGACACCACAAGACAACGCCAAGCTGCGTGGTTGCAGCAACGAACACACTGAGACCCAATACAGGATAGCTCATACTCTACAAGGCTCTGGTATAATGGCGAGTGTAAAACAGCAGCTTATTCTTTTGAAGGCAGCATGTTCAAGGAGGGCTGCTTACCAGGGCAGGTTCATCATCAGGACAGCAGCCATAATACATAGAGTGGGAAGGTATCCCGGGATTGCAATACAGCTCCCCATTCATTCCGCGTCCTGCTGAATGGTGTAGTATCACCAAACCATCAGCTTAGATGAGTTGCCAGCTTTTCATCAATAAACCCAACCTAAACAAACTGGAATATCCAAGAGCAACTGAAATCCTGGGTTTGATCAGTGGCAACGATACCGGATAAAAGAGGGAGCTAAATGCTGCTACTTATATCCTTGGCAAAAACAAAACAAATTCTTGGTTTGGGAAGGTTGGGAAGAAGTTTCCCACCTAAAATCAAGAGAAAACTTAAAAGCATGTACATATCTATATTAGTCCTAAAACCGCTTTCCCACTTCTTTGGAGTAAAGTATAATTCTATATTACAAAGTATAATCAGTTCTTGAGCTGCATTAGAGATCTTTTTTCTTTTTTTCATGCAGAACGCAGAGATCCATGTTCTTTGAACAATTCTGAATGGGTTCAAAACGGATTGGGTTTTGCTTCACTTCCAAAAATCAGCACCCAACATTTTAAGACACAAGGACACTATGCAAATCCTGGAAAAAAGGCATTTCCAGATGGCCAAACTCTTTTTCTTACTCTTAAGTATGCACGAGTCTACATCTGTTTGTAGTTTTGGAAAGGAGAGCAGCAAATCCCCACACAGATATCAGCCAATGACCAAAACAGGAATGTGTGTAAGCACCAGGATCCATTCTCAACTCCCTTTGTGTCACCAACCTAATATCCCAGATACACTCTTGCCATGAAAGTTCTTTTTTTCAAATAAGGTTTCAATTTCATGGAGCCCCCCCAACATGGTAGCCTATTTCTTGCCTCCAGTGTGGCTGTGACGGCTGAATCTGGGAACATCAGCTGCTGCTGTAGTTACATGTAGGTGCTGCTGCCTCTCTCCAGGAGTCATGAAATCCAATCCAATCCAGATAGTCCAAAGCGGTGGTGAAGGTACACGGTGGATGGAGTCACATGATGTCACAGCATGAATTCTGCTTCCGGGCCTTCCATGTCAGGAGAGGTGGGAAGAAACACACACTTATTACAGGTAGTCCTTGACTTACAACAGTTCGTTTAGTTCGAAGTTACAACGGCACTGAAAAAAGTAACTTATGACGATTTTTCACACTTATGACTGTTGCAGCATCCCCATGGTCACGTGATTTACATTCAGATGCTTGACAACTGACTCATATTTATGACAATTGCAGTGTCCCAGGGTCATGTAAACCCCTTCTGCCACCTTCTAAGAAGCAAAGTCAATGGGGAAGCCAGATTCACTTAACAACCGTGTTACTAATTTAAGAACTGCTGTGATTCACTTAACAAATGGGGGGGGGGTCATAAAAGGGGGTAAAACTACTTAACAAATTTCTCACCGAGCAACATAAATTTTGGGCTCAATTGTGGTCATAACTTGAGGACTACCTGTAATTATTTATATTAGGATTTATTATTGAGAGATGTCTCCTTGGGGGAGTGTGGAAGCTGCAGTCCCTTTCCATGATGGAGAGCTATCCTGTGAATCCATGTGTCAAAAAATGCACTCCTATGCCAGTTTTATATATATTATTGGTCATGGGTACCTTTATAAGGCACTCTTCGGTTTAAAAACTCCAAGAGTTGCTCATAAATTATACAAACAACTCTTTAATAATGAAAAATTCCAGTAACATCAGAATGAGTGACAAGGTAATGCGAGTGGTACTTCCATCATAATCTACATGAGTGCACTGGGGGAGGGGAGCTGTGTGGGTGGAAATAATGCTTAAAATATTAAAACTTTACTTTTAGGAATCTGAACTTTACTTCAGATTCCAGCCTCTGGCTTGTAAGTAACGTTCTTTGACATGTTTTTGTTTCTTAACCCCGCTGGCTTTTGGAAAGGGGGGGCTTTTGTAACTGTCCATTGTGGCAGCCATTTTGCTAGAATAACTACAGAATTTGCAAAATGACTAATATTGCCCACTGATGTGAAAAAAATTGGGAGGCCTTTTGCCAATGGTTCTCATAACATTAAACTTGCTCTTCTCCAAATTCTACTCACTTATTACAGGTAGTCCTCAACTTACAACTGTAACTGAGCCCGGAATTACAGATAGTCCTTAACTTACAACAGTTCCTTTAGTGACCGTTCAAAGTTACAACAGAGCTGAAAAAAGTGACATGACCGCTTTTCACAGTACAACCTTTGAAACAATCCCCATGGTCATGTGATCAGAATTCATATGCTTGGCATTGCAAAATGAAAAAGGTCTTCTGCAGTCAGGACACAAGCCTAAGATTGAAAATCTTGTCAGATGTTACATCTTTTCTATCCCGCTCTATGGAGTGGAGAATTGGTCTCTGACAGAAAGTCAGCTGAAGAGACTCAGAAAGTCAGTTGAAGAGCATTTGATATGTGGATTTATAGGCGGCTATTATATATAAGCTGGGTTGACAAAATTAGAAATGAGGTAGTGATAAGCTGTCTGGGAAAGCCAAGGGAAATCATCAAAACCATAAAAAAATAAAAGCTAGAATATTTTGGACATGTGATGTGACACCTGAAAAAATACGGCATACTTCACTTCATCCTCCAGGAAAGATTAAAGGCAAACAAGGTCCAGGTAGAAGAACCACCTCAGGGCTTCAAAATCTAAAGGACTGGTTTTGACAAAACTCAACAGCATTTTTTCGTGTGGCTGCTGATAAAAATAGGATCGCCAATGTGATCGCCAACATCAGATGACAGATATGGAGGAGGGAGGAGGAGGAGGAGGGAGGAGGAGGAGGAAAGAGGAAGGAGAAGGAGGCAAGTGGTTGATACTTATGATCATTGCTATGGTCCAAGGTCACGTGATCCCCTTTTGCGAAGCCAGGCTCACTTAACTCATCAATTGCAGTGATTCACTTAACAAATGTGATGAAAAAAGTCATAAAATGGGGCAAAACTCACTTAACAAATGTCTCACTTACCAACATAAAATTTGGGCTCAATTGTGGCCGTAAGTTGAGGACTACTACTAAAAGTCATGCTGGTCATGAATTGGGTTATGATTTTGTGAAGTTTTTGTGGTGGTTGTTAAGCAAGTGCACTGTACACAAGTGCAAGTGTACACAATGGACACTTTTTGCTAAAAGCAAATACCAGTTTCTGACCAAAAAAATTGTACCTTAATCATTTGACAGTGAGATCCTTCAAATGTCAATAAAAGCTATCATAAAAAATAAAATAAAAGTCATCAAACACTTAAAATATGATCATGTGATCACAGGGGGAGGCACAGCTGTCAGAACTTCGACTCTGGGTTGTAAGTAGCCCTGGCTACATCCGTTGTAACTTCTAAGGCTCACTAAGCAACCAGTCATAAATTGAGGACTACCTGCATAATAAGGAAGCTTTGCATTCAGTAACAATTTCATTCTACTCAAAGGCATCTTTTACCAATCTTTATGCACTTTCCCAATGAGTAACAGTTTTTTGTAAATGTATATTCATAAATAACTACTACTACTGTATTTTGGCTCTAAATGTGATGTATTAACATTACTATCTCCCGGCATTTGCCCTAAAGATGCTTTTCAAAAGGTGAGTTGTTGAGGCCACTTGGGGGTTTATCTGTGTCCTCAGAGTCTCTTGAATCAGAGTGCAAATGGCCGTGGAACGTTCTTGGGACTGCTGAAAGGACCATGCCATAGATAAGAGATAGATGGTGTCATATCCACCCCCCTCTGTTGAGAGAGGGCTGTTCAATTTTAACCTAAGATGGTCTCTCTTTCAAACCAGTGAAAACAAAACCTTTTCAAGGGAAAAAACAAGAAAGCTCAGTTGCCTTTTGAAAAGCAACTTTGGAACAAGTGAGACCTGAATGATTGAGAATCTCCATAGACACTTACGGCATTTGATTTTGCAGGCCACAATCTCCACTGACTAAAAACAACCCATACATTTATTGCCTCATAAATAATTGCAGGAAGATAGGAAACACTGTCTATATTACAGAACACTGGCCCAAATATACTTACAGTTTTGTAAAAGGCTTTTGACTGATTTCCAAGAATCTCTGACTTGGCCACTAAGTCATCCAGTTTCTCTCCTCGTTCTAACAAGGACTCCATTGTATTGTGCTAAATGGGAAAAAGACACAGCTGAGAGATAGAGATCCCTGACGTAGGAACCCAGCTGCAGAAGAGGCAGCAAACATGGGAGCCTATGAAGTGGTGAAGCTCCGATCGCCCTGTAATGCCTCAGAGCTTAATTTCCACATTTTCCCTTCACCCATCCTCTCAGCCCCCGTTATCAAGCGTTTACGGTTTCCACTTTCCTTGGTCTACCACTACCACCATCATTAAATCCGTTCTTCCACGTTTACTTTAGTCTCTGCCAGAATGCTATCAAAGAGCTATTTAAAGAAATTTACCCCCAAATAAAAATGTTTGTCTCAAAGGAATAGTTTTTGCCATCCTACAAATGCCATTGTCCTAATATTTTAAAATTAGAAACACAAATGTGCTTTCTCTCCCCCTGTGCTAAAAATACAATACTCTAGAGACCACAGACGATAATGGTGGCTTTCTTAAGGAAGGACACAAAGCAGGACATTCAGTGTTTTATCCCACAAGTCAAGAACCTATTCTGTAGTATTTCATACACAGCACACCTTGTGATCTTAAACGGTGGCCTATAGATGTTTGTTCCACTCACAACCTGTTCGCCTGGATGTGGACTATCTGTTGCTCTTGCATGACTTTTAAAAACTTTTATTTTTATTTAGCATTTGACAGAAATGTTTAATTTCCAGCCTCTCCCCATCACTTTTCAGCAGTATCAATTTCCTATTTGTAATCAGTGGATCACTTTAAATTTCTAACAAGCCAAAATGATTAGGGTTCATTTTGAAGTAACTGCAGTGTAGCAGAAACAATATTTATATTTGAATGTATCTAATACAAGACACATGAATCAACTGCTTACAATCCAATCAGTGTTAATTTTGATGAAAATTACTCATAGCGGGTCTCTCAACTAAATAACTCTATTGCTCCACAATACACAAAGAATCCCAGGATTTCAGAGGGATTTTAGGACTGACTATGCTCTAAGAAGGTTGAGGTCACACTATTGACCAGCCACTGAGGATACACTAACTACTGTTCTCCACATATTGCTAGAATGTTTATTCTAGAAAGAGTTTGAACAACCTACTCTGCGCACCGTGTTATCTGTTCACTGAATGGAAATCCCACCATGGCATTCAGGGCAATGGTGGGGAAGGTGGCCTCCTTGAGGAAGGACACAAAGCAGGACATTCACCGTTTTACTCCACAATTCAAGAAGCATTTTGTTCATTACTGGTATCTGAGCATCTCTGATGACACCATAATAGCCAACAAAAAGGAGGTCACAGCTAAGATAAAAATTAGTCATGACCTACTTTTATCTAATTGCATCATGTTTTCATCTTGTCTTGAAGAATTACATGTAATCATTAACAGACTGAATTAAAAGCTAGCCAGAGTCAGGAACATCTAGAACTATATTCACATGTACAAAAAAGAGAGGAAGTTTTGTTTTTATATAACATTCACAGCCTCAAAATAAAAGGATTCTGAGGACTTTAAAATAGGACCTGCATTTACTGAATCTGTACTCTGAATGCCATACACAGATCCCCGTGCCAAATAAATCTCCTCACTAAGGTTTTCCCCTAGAATTTGCTTTTTTAAAATTATTGTCCTGCTTCCTAATTTTACTGACATCTAGCAATCTCCATATTAACAGCAAGATGCTGACACTTACCAGGATAACTTTGGTCTCATCCAATTCGGCTTGTACTTTTGTCATTGCATCGGCATCACGAGGATTCTTAAAGAATGATAAAGACTTTTATTTGATGATGTTCTTGGCATGATACTAAAAATTGTCATTAAGGTGTTTATACAGCATTACAATGTAATATTTAGGAGAGGCAATTTCTTCAAGTATACCAAAGCCATGCAAACTCAGGCCGTACCGTGCCCTGAACATCAGATTTTATTATGATAAATATTTATTCCCTCTGCTCTTATCTCAGCAACCAACCACTACTATGAAACATAATTTAAAAAAAACAGGTTCAGTCAACAATGTGAGATCAGAAATATTAGGAAAACAGCCTAATGACAAGAAACAGATTGGTTTCTTGTCAGTCAAGAAACTAGTATGGTTTTTTTTTTTTTTTGGGGGGGAGATAATACTATTACAGATTGTAAATTTTAAAGGTTAAATCACGCATTATAGGCATTGTGGACTGAGTATAAATAAAATCAATTTCTGTTCATCATGTGAAGGTAAAAGACATTGGATTGAGCAGTGTAGAGAAGAGCATCAAACAAATTAGGGGACTGGAGGCTAAAACATATGAAGAATAGTTACAGGAACTGGGCACGGTTAGTCTAGGGAAGAAAAGGACCGGGGGAGACAGGATAGCGGCTTCCAATATTTGAGGGGCTGCTATAGATAGGAGGGAGTCAACCTATTTTCCAAGGTACCACCAGAAGGCCAGACAAGGAATAATGGATGGAAACTGAACAAGGAGAGATTCAACCTAGAAATAAGGAGAAATTTTCTGACAGTGAGAACACTCAAACAATGGAACAGCTTGCCTTCAGAAGTTGTGGCAGCTTCATCACTGGAAGCATTCAAGAAGAGACTTGACTGCCTGAATCTGTCAGAAATGACAGGAGGCCAGGGTCTCCTGCTTGGGTGGGGGACTGGACTAGATGACCTACAAGATCCCTTCCAACTCTATTATTCTCAAATCAAGTTATTTTTCTGATTTCTGAAACCTTTACAGATTTTTTCTCCCAACAATTTATATTCATTCCAACCATACCTGATATTTACTAAGGTATCCATCCAATGCTGTATAGGTTATCGTTGTTGGAGATCCAGAAGGCCAGTCTATCCTATTAACTTGCCTAGAGAATTCATCAAGTACCTACATACAGAAGACCAAGAGAAACCTAAGAATCCTTTTATGCAGATTTTCAAAGAAGTCTTACATTCCTTTGAAGGAATTCTACACAGCAGTCCCCAAAAATAAAATTAGATATTACATTTTTGTTAAAGCTCATAAATTCTAGAATTATATAGCAGGAAGGGACTACATGAAACGAAAAGCAGAAAGAACAGTGACAATGATTAACAATATTCCCTTTTGACACGGACAGCAATGACTCAGACAATCTGATGCTAGTGAAACAGTTTATTATTAGACTTCTATGTTGTTCATCTCGCCGAGGTAATAATTCTACACGTAAGAGTTTATTTAAACCCAATTCAAGTAACAGAATTAAATTTGTGAATGCATTTTACATACAGTTTAGTGGACTTATTGAAAGTATTCTAAGACACTTAAAAGTTTCCTCTCTGTCTCTGAGTTTTGTGTCATTTGGGCAGATTTTCTGGTCCTAAATTACTTTAAATTTTTTGTTAGGCAAAAAGCTCTAAAACCTGGGTGCATCTTGGAGAACTGTGGGCTTAAAGCTCCAGAATTCCTCAACCAGCATAGCTATTTCTAAACATTTTGGGAGTTGAAATCAATATATCATAAAATTGCTCTGGTTGGGAAATGCTTCTCTACAAAAGATGCTGCTTGCATACAAGAGCATACAAGACTGAAATGAATTTTAAACATTCATTTTAATGCATTTTTTTCTCCACCAACCTCCCCTACATCATCACACACAGTCACATGTGACAGTCCCAATGGGAGCATTGCTTTGTAAACAACTTTGTTGCTGCTGCTTTATATCTAGCATATTTCATTCCCTGGTTTTTCAAAATCTTTATTAATTCTAAATGACATTTTACCCTACGCTAGGCTTGGATTATGAAATATGATTAATGCAAATTACTTTAATGTGATGTCCGAACTAAGTCAGAGCTCTATTTCAAGGCAATTTTAACTATGAAACGCCTACTCTGTGTTATCTTGCAGTCCATCTGTAGATACTCAAATCCTCCCTGCACAAGCTGGTATTTACCTTATCCAACAATGTGAAACAAACCCGGGATGGATATTCATGATCTGCAATTACCACTCCAGCCAAACCATCATTCCGTACATAAACATGGCAGAGGTATTCTGAAATGAAGAATAACATGAACAATGTACATTTTTCCCATAAAAAATTCCACAGAATTTGTGAAAAAGAACCACAGATGTGTACAGATTCTCCCAATTCAGCAGTCCCTTTGTTTATTTTAGGTACAAGATGGCTGAGCTCTTTAAGTCTCACTCTGAACATAAGATTCATTTTGGAAAAAAAGAAAATCCAGCTTCCAAGCAGAAGGAATAGGAATCTTGCTTTTGAAATTTTCACGTAAGATTTAACAGCACTGAACACTATACACATTTCATCTTCTGTTATTACAATTTACCTTACAAAAATATCAGAATATGTAATATGTTTGGATGAAGTAGTCCTAACTCAAACTATTAGCAGTGTGTAATCAATATTTTGACCAAGAGGAGCAGTTTTAGAAGTAACATTTTCACTGTCTATTACTTGCCAGAAATTCCTAAGAAAGTCAATTATTTAATTTGACCTAGAGAAATCATCCAGAACATTCCCTTAGATAACTTCCAACATGCTTTTTTCCCCTTAGAGAGCAGTAGTTATCTACATCTTATTATCTGCATTATTCTCAATGTTAAGACCTACATTTAATATTTGCAGATATACACACCCTTATTTATTATAGTTCTGTCTAAGGCAGACTACTGTGTATGCCTACCTTGTTCCTTTACAGAAGCTCTGCTTCCAAGCTCTGAACGTTCTACAATCAGTTGACTTGTGAAGGTCATAAATTCTTGAACGCTTTTAAATAAATAATTTTAAAAATATCACAATTAGTTACTAAACCATCTATATTCAAATGCACTGTAAAGAAAATAAATTTTATTAGCAGCATCAGCTGCTAATAAAAGATAATTACATCATAAAAATTGTAAAAGCACATGATGTAGGTAGGAGACCACCAGGCTAAGCCCAAGGGAGGAGTCAAGTGCATCATCAGACTGGAGTCCAGCCCACCTTGAATTCCACTGATTCTTATCTACTGCCAATTTGCTCTGACAGTTGGTAGTTCAGAATCTTGTAAGAGTGTTTGGGTGTAATAAACCTGTATTCATTTGAACCATTCTGACTCCTGATTTCTTACACCAGACATATGGTTTTATTTTTTAAAAAAAAGATTTTCAAAAGCAGCATACAAATCATTTAAAAGTGTACGAATCTGTAACAGTAAAATAAGGCCACGGGTAAATGAATAGAAAAAACTAATCCTTTTAAATAGGAATTCAACGTATGTTTTAATGAGTAAATGTTGTCTATGGTGCAATACAATAAGAGTGCAAGTAACTTCAAAATATGAAAAGAAAAAAGGAATTCTGATAAACTGATATTGTTTTCTTTTCAAGCTCTGGTAGTTCCATTTTACGATATAATTTTGCAGGACGATAGACCCAACATTCAAAGGTCAAATGCAAAACTATATTTAGCCATATATATTTAGAATTAACAGAAACAGCCTAACAAATTCAAAACTGGTAGCATTCTGCTTACAGCTATAAGTATACATGAATGTATATGTTCAGATTTCCTCAAATAGGAAACAGTGTTAAACCTTAACAGAATTCATACTGAGGTGATGCACTTTAGAAACAGAAGCATGAATGTGAGGGCTATCATTTAGCATTATTTTTCACTACTTGGATTTAGAAGTTACATCAGGAAAAAAAGTATTACATCTTGAATTCAATGCAACAAATTCAAAGGGAATGTCATAGTGCGGTTACAGGAAAGCATCAAGGGGAGAAAGCTGATCCTAAAATGAAGTGAAGTCTTACCTGGATCTCTGGAAGAAGCTAAATGATGAGATATCATAAGCAGCTTTCAGTAAGTGCACTTTGGGATCACCTTTGTAAAGAACACTTAGACTGTAAAGCTTCATCTTTTTATCTGTTCAACCTTTCTTGACAACCTGAGCAAAGAAAAAAAAACCCACCTACCTTAATCAGTAATAAAGTAAAATACCACAAGGATAAAGGCAAACATGAATTCCTAACCAGAGATCTATCAGCCTTTTACATGGATACTTTTTACAACAGAAAACAAAGGCTAGCAAAACAAACTCTTGTATTAAACACAATGTGCTTATTTACCTGCATGATTGTCCTCTGAATTAAGAATGAAATTACCCTGCAACTAATCTTGATATTAAAGCAGCTGATTCATAGGAAGCAGAGGTGAGTCAGAAATGGCACTACAAACTTGAAGGACAAGTTGCCTGATCTAGTTAGGAAGCAGTAGGTAATCTACTCCCAATCCAGGATGATTTGGCATTTATTCATTATTCCAAATTCATTCTGCCATCTTTGGCCCATATGGGTAATCCTTGACTGGATTCCCTTCTATCTCATTTCCATTCCTCTGCATGATAATCCAATTCTAAATGTAGATGACACAAGGTATTTTTCCATACCAATAGGCTTCCCTTCTGAATTTTCTAAAATTTTTTGAAGAAGTCTACGGTTTAAACATCACATTTCCCGATTGGTTCCTGACTTCTCAGGTGAGTGCAGGTAGTCCTCGGCTTACAACAGTTTATTTAGTGACTATTCAAACTTACGTCACTGGAAAAAGTGATCCATGACCATTTTTCATAGTTACAACCATTACAGATCCCCATAGTGACATGATTAAAATTCAGACACTTGGCAACTGACTCATATTTATGACAGCTGCATTGTCCAGGAGTCACATGATCACCTTTTGCAACCTTCTGACAAGCAAAATCAATGGGGAAACCAGATTTTAGAAATTACATCAGAAAAAAAGTATCAAAAACCATTAATTTATCAACTGCAGTTATTCACTTAATAACTGTGGCAAGAAAAGTTGTAAACTGGGGCAAAACTCACTTAACAAATGTTTCACTTAGCAACAGAAATTCAGTGATGGTCATAAGCTAAGGACTACCTGTATGTGAATAGTGACCAGCAACCCTTCACTCAAAGGGGGCAAATCTGAAAGAGGTTTGTAAGGTTAAAACTATTTAACTTTACAAAGGAAAATCCAAGAGCAAAACCCCAGAAAAACTTCCCATATTCCTACACAAATACATCAATCAAATGTTATATGCAAATTTATTTCAACAAGACCATTCAATTTTCATTTTTTCCCATGAAGGTGAAAGACTCTAATCTTCGACTTAACAAACTTTAGTGACTGTTCAAAGTTACAATGCAACTGAAAAAAGTGACTTACAACCGTTTTTCAGTTATAACTTCTGCAAGCAATCCCAGGGTCATGTGATCAAAATTCAGATGCTTGGCAACTGGTTCAAACTTAAGACCATTGCTGTGTCCTGGGGTCACATGATCCCCTTTTGCCACCTTCTGACAAGCCAGGTCAATGGGGAAGCCAGATTCACTTAACTGGATTACTAACTTATTAACAGCAGTGGTTCATTTAACAGCTGTGGCAAGAAAAGTCGTAGAATGGGGCAAAACTTACTTTAAAAAGGTCTCACTTAAGAACAGAGGGGGTTTTTTTTGGGGGTGTAATTGTGGTCGTAAGTCGAGGACTGCCTGTAGAAGAAACACCCCCCCCCCACCCCACCCCCAAAGAAAGGACCCAAGTGAGTTTTTGAAAAACGACTCAATCCACAGGGCTGCTTTCTGAAATAAAGGCCCGCCCTTTGCCAAAAAAAAGATGGAGACGATGAGCCATTCGTTCGTTTTAAGATTTGTTTTTCCACGCTCCATTTTAAGGCCCCTCCCAGACCCAGAAGCCAAACCGAGAGGCCGCCATGTCTGTCCGCACCCACCCACCCCCGCTGAATTCGCACCCCCGTCGGCCACTCCAGTCTCCAGCTGGGCCTGAAGGAACCAACACACCCTGGGCCGCCCTTAGTAACAAGCCCTTCCCGACTCCAACCCCCTCAGGCAGCTGGCTGGGGATAATAGGCGTGGGTGTCCAACCAGCCCGGGAGGTCTCTAAGGCAGTAACAGTACCGGTGTGGGGGTGGGGTTCCTCGTCCCCGCCCGGTAGGCCGCTTCGCTTCCCGCAAGGACCCACCTCACGACCCGAAGGGAGCCCGCCTCAGCCCCGCGTTGCCTCAGAGACGGCTGAGCGGCCCGAAACAGTGATGGAAGCGGAAGCCGGCACGCCCTTTGACCCCGTGACAGAAGAGCCGGAAGAGCTGCCAACTCGACGGCCGGCTGAGCCATAGAGTTACGAAAAATGTAGAGCTAGGAAAGGGGAAGAGTCGCCCCGCGCCGCCTGCTGCCGCGTACGCGGCTGGACATTGCTCGGAGCTGTTGGAGAGACAGCGTGTGGCGGCGGGGGTGGGGGGGTGGATATCTCTCGGGATCTCCCGCTGTCAGACTGTCCTTCTCGTAATCTCTAAGTAGCATGGGCATTGTAGTTCGCCACAACGGTGGAGTGCCCCGTGAATAGGATTTGTAAATGCACGACCACAGTTGAGTCCAAATGAATAGGACGCTGCCACAAAGAAAAGGGGGTCAAATTACTCTCCAAAGCACCAGGACAAGAAACAATCAATTGAAACTAATCAAGAAGAGAAGCAACCTGGAATTAAAGAGAAATTTCCTGACAGTGAGAACAATTAACTAGTGGAACAGTTTGCTTCCAGGGCGTGGGCGCGCCATCACTGGAGGTTTTTAAGAAGAGGCTAGAGTAGACAATCACTTGTCTGAAATAATATAGGGTCTCCTGCTTTTGAGCAAGGGGCTGAAGACCTCCAAGGTCAAGAATATAGAACTATATTCCAGCTCTCTCTATATATATATTCTGGGATATATTCTTGGATATAGAAGAACGTTGGTTGCAACTTTCTGGGGCTGCTGTATCGTGATCCTGCTGTTTTAAATGCTGTAATAACATGCCAAAACAACATGCCTTTTTCTAAATGTCAGGAACAAGGCAGTGGCATAGATGGGGAACAATTTCTGCTTTGGTGCAAGCAAGGATCTTTGCACGTGAGAGTGCAATGGCTGAGACCTGTGCAATGAAAGATTTTACTCCACCTTCCTTCTCGTCACCACAGTCCAGCTTCTCCACAGCAAAATGTGGCTGCAGCAGTGTCTTTTGCCACGATTGGCAATTGAAAAGATGTTTGTTCCTCTGTGAGCACAAAAATTGGACAATTACACATCAGTTCAACCTCATGGAAACATGGAAGAATATCATGCAAAGCTGACAAAATAGGGAGAAGCACAATAAATACCCTGTTTCTCCAACAATACGGCCTCCCCAATAGGAAGTCCCAGCATGTTTTATAGGCATGAAATGAAATTAAGCCCCTCCCCAAATTAAGGCCTATATTAAAACATGTGAAATGGAGGGGAATGGTGGGGGGCTTGCCGTTAGGAAGTACTTTGTTGCACACCCGGATATGGTGCTGCCTGCGTTGACCCCGATACGAAGTGCCCCACCAACGCCGAGGTCAACATTCAAGCCGTCGCTGCCCGCCCGCCCAAAGATGCAAGGGGGGGAAATTAAGTCACCCGAAAAAAGACAGCCTAGCCATTTTTGGGCTCAAAAAAAATAAGACCGGACTTATTATATGAGAAACACGGTAGGAAACACTACCATTTTACATATTGTAGATAAAAAGCCACTCAGATCTTCAATTGCATGTTTCTTGGAGATCCTTGGACATTTTGGGACTATTGGGTTTTTTATACAACTGAATCTTTTGTACTTGTAGTACAAGTGCTAAGAAGGCAGAAGACCCAAACTTACCAACCAAGAGGTGTCAAGATTAGCTCCAACCCAAATAGATGAATTTAACATGGACACCCTCCTCTTTGATTCCATAACTCACAATAGGACTGGCTCTTTTTTATTCCTCCTCCTAATTGTACTAATCTGTCAACAGTGGAACCTGCTCAGGTTATAATTCCAGTCAATCAGAATAGATCTGGAAGGGACCTTGGAGATCTTCTAGTCTAACTCCCTGTTCAAGTAGGAGACCCTATTTAATTGTTCTCACTGTTGAGAAGTTTCTCCTTAATTCCAGGTTGCACCTCTCCTTGATTAGTTTCCATTCATTGTTTCTTGTCTAGCTTTCTGGTGCTTTGGAGAATACAGGTAGTCCTCGACTTACAACACGATTGAGCCCAACATTTCTATTGCTGAGACACCTGTTAAATGAATTTTGCCCCATATTACAATCTTTCTTCTCACAGTTTTTAATTGAATCACTTCACTTGTTAATTTAGCAATATAATTGTTAAGTGAATCTAGCTTCTGCATTGACGTTGCTTGTCAGAAGCTGGCAAAATATGAGCCAGTTGTTGAGCATCTGAACTTTTATCATGTGACCATGGGGATGCTGCAGCCATTGTAAGTGTGAAAAATGCTCATTGTTTTTTTTTCCAGTGCTGTTGTAACTTCAAATGGTTACTAAATGAACTGTTGTAAGTCGAGGACTACCTGTATTGAAGGTAGATATGAGTAAACTGCAAAGCTATTTCAAGAGAAATGGGTGCTTCATTCTAGGAAATGCTCGCTTGATATTGCTAACTCCAGGTTGGTTGTGGAAACACCTTTCTCCCTTTTCATAAATATATGCCCACTGACCTTCCGCCTTTCAGAGAAGGATGCTGATGACCAACTACAGGTTGCTAAGCTTGGCAATTAATTGGCAGAGGCAGCTAAAAAAATAATATGGTTGCTATGTCCATTTGAATTAAGCCCTATTTCCATGGTAGCTCTTCCACATGACAGCTTTAATAGAATGGAGAGAGTTGATGTGCAGTGGAACTGCAAAAGAGTTTCGTCCATTACTATGGCAATGCAGTGTTAGTCTTGAGACTCATCCCCGGAAGTAGGCCTTGTGGACCGCAGAAATGACACAGCATCTCCAAGCACTAAAGTAAATAAATGTAATGTGTCCAGAAGAGTAACTTAATCAAGAGGACGTCCCAAGCCGGGTTACTCAGGAGGCAATTTTTCTCACTGTGAAACAGCTCACGACTTTGTCTTCACCAAAATGTTGATGGACAAAAGGGATCTTTGGGCAAGGGAGATATCTGCTCAACACCCCACAAAGTGACTTTGAGAGGAACAAAGTCAGAGAAATCCCCAGGCAAGGAGAAACCCAGAGACCAGAAAGTTCATCGCTTCAAACGTCGTTTTCCAAAGGAGATGAAGTAACATTTTGCCTGACATAAAGCCACCAGAGACAGTGGAATAACGTCAAGAGGCAGAACAAGGAAAGCTGCCTTCTTTGTTAAGGGCATACAAGGGTGTGGTGGGAAAAGAGACGCATTTGGCCTTGTTTATTTCTGGACCTTGGGCAGATTGATTTAACCACTGTCTCCTGGTCGGTGCTGAGAGTTGCCCCCATGCTGGATCACAGAAATAGGATGGATAGCTCCCAGAAGGAAAGGGTAAGGTCCTATCTTTGTTTTCTCATTCTGGGAAGTCCAGGGTGGGGCTGAGTTTTGCAATTTTGAAGGCCACTCACCAAAAATTAAGATATGGGGGCATTCTTTAAATGGAGGGGGATACAGTGCAAAGCTGTAACCAAATGCATCTAGGTTTATGTACCCCAGTGCAACAGTCTAAGGTTTGACGCAGCAAAGAAACAAGGGAGATTTTTGAGTCATTACAGGTAGTTCTCAACTTACAACCACAACTGAGACCAGAATTTCTGTTGCTAAGTAAGATGATTGTTAAGTGAATTGCACCTGATTTCACGATCTTTTTGCCATGATTGGTAAGTGAATTCCTGTGGTCATTAAATGAATCATGTGGTTGTTAAGTGAATCCAGCTTTTTCTGTGGATGTTGCTTGCCAGAAGCAGGCTGGGAAGGTCCCAAATGACAGTGGGATGCTGCACCTGTCGTAAATACATGCCAAATATCCGCAAATACCAAATATCCGAATTTTGATCATGTGACTATGGGGATGCTATGACGGTCATAAGTGGGAGGATCAGTCATAGGTTACTTTTTCTCAGTGCTGTTGTAACTCTGAACTGTTGCTAAATGAATGGATGTAAGTTGAGGATTACTTGTACCCCACTTGATTGCATCTGATACTATGAGCAAACCCTCAATGTGGATAGCAAATGAGGCAGATCAGTGGGATAGGAGAAAAATTCCATCCCTTTCAGTTGAAAGAATCGGGAAACTTTATCCTCTAAATTCATCTGGATAACTTATATAACAGCAAATTAGAGATACCTTTTCAAAGTAAGATACAGGCTACAGACTTGTCTTTCCAAATTTATTGAACTACTGATTGTTCTGAAGTTCAAATGGGCACCCCAAGAGCCCAAAGATTTTGTTAGCCTTGAGAATCCCCATTCTTTGATTTAAGAAGTTAGATTCCCCTTGAAGGTATTTTGCTGTTTTTCCCATTTTTTTCTACTGAGCTCCCTAAATTGGCTGCTTCCATTTTGACACATCCTAGTTGTCTTGCAATACAATCAGTTTATAAATGAGGCTGAACTATAGCGACATTTCTATATCAATCAAGCCTGAAAGTGAACCTATACACTATGTTCAAGCGACACCCAAGTATCCTTGTTCTCAAAAGATCCTGAGGAACCATCTGGGGATACTGCTGAAAAGTTGAATTGAGGTAACTAAAGCCTGTTTGTTCTTGGCCTCTGGTAACTATACATACAAGTGGTAACACCATATGAAGATGTACTTACATATAAGCCATAAGGGAGGGAATTGCCTAGTCTAGGAATAAGATTTCAGGAAACCAAAATTAGAAGCACGCCAGTCAGATATTTGCACTTTGCTCAATGTAATTTTAATGCCTGGACTTTAATATTTGCTGTATTTTTGAATTGATATAAACAGGTTCCCTGAATTTGCATGAAGTGGGTAACCTAATTAAGCATAGCAGGAGTTGCTGGGTTTTTGCATATGTGTCGTGTCCGTCGCAGGGAAGGAGACTCGGGAGCCAGTGACTTAGTTCAACTCTTTATTAAGTCCCGAGATCGGCTCGGGCTACAGAATAAAAGCGGCGGCTTTTATTCTCTGGCCGCGGCGGCCGAGGCCAATGGCACCGCTTTGAATCTCCCGCGATTAGTTTCCACCAATCGGGGGGATTCGCGGCGGGCCAATCAGTCGCGGCTCGCTCAGCCAATCAGGTTGTCGTGCGTTCTGACCAATCACAACGCGGCGCTTGCAAGTATGTTAATGGATCGTACAGAACACCCCTCCCCTCTTGGTATGGTCCTACGTAACGTAGTCCCGTAAGTAGGCGGGGCTCCGTACTTGCCTACTTGACCTGCGCAGGTTAGTTGCTGGTTGGCCTTCGGCCGGTTCGGTCGGGTTCTGTGTCGCTCTCTGCCTCGTCGATGGAACCGCCTGGAAGTGTGAGCCGGGCCTTTCGTTGCAGCTCCCTCCCGGTCTACCCGGGTTGGTTGAGCTGCTGTTGTCGCTGCTCCCGCTCGGTCTTTCCGGGCTGGTTGAGCTGGCCTGGCTGCTTCTCCCTGGTGAGGCTTCGAGCTGGGTGTCGGTTGGTAAGTATTCCTGGTTTCTTTCTGGTTGGGGTTGGTTCCCGGGGCCTTCCCTCCCCTCTTGGTTTGTGCTGGGGAGGTTCCCTTCTCTTTCTGGGTGTCTGTCTGTGCTTGTTTGCGTGTCGGTTGTGTTTCCCATGGTTATTCTTGATCTTATTTGATCGATGTGTCGTTTCCATTCTTGTCCGTCGGTTGTCCGTAGGCGGTACGAGCGGGGACCCGTTGCTGGGTTATCGTCGCCGGTATCCAGAGGGGGTCCCTCTCAGGTTTTTTGCGTATACCGTGTCGCCTGGTGTAAATGTTCGGTACCTGCTTGATGAATCGGTGGGTTTTTCAGGGTTGTATGTGGGGTGCAACCTATCCAGGGGGGACCTTAGTTTCCTCCCCATTAGGAGTTCTGCGGGGCTTTTGTTGGTCGTTGTGTTTGGGGTTATGTGCTGGATAAAAAGAAGTTTATTTATTTTTTCCTGCATGTTTCCAGTTTCGATTTTTTGAATTGTTTTTTTCGTGAATTGGACCATTCGTTCCACCCTACCATTCGCCGCCGGATGAGCCGGCGCTGTCAGGGCGTGCCGTATTCCCCGTTCCGCTAGGAATTTCTCGAATTCCAGAGCGGTGAACTGTGGTCCGTTATCTGACACGACCACGTCTGGGAGGCCGTGGGTTGAGAATAGTCTATTGAGTTCTCGGATGATAGGGGGCGTGCATAAGCGCACCAACGTGCCTACCGTCCCTGTCCTATTGTTTCTCTTATTCTTTTATTTTTCTTATATGTACCCATTTCATGTATTCACAACTATGTATACATTTATACTTATTATCTTGTAAACAATTGGCAAATCAAATAAATAAATAAAAATAAATAAATGATGGCCTCGGTGGTGGTAGTTTTCATGTCGCTTACCTCCAGCCAATTGGAGTAAGCGTCTACCGTTATGAGGAATGTATGTCCTTTTGTGGGTCCGGCGAAATCTATGTGTATCCTGGACCACGGTCCCCTGGGGGTTTCCCACTCCCGGATTGGGGCGGCGGGTGGGCATGGTCTGGATTCCTGGCATTGCTTGCAGCTAGCCACCCAGGCTTCAATTTGCTTGTCCATCCCTGGCCACCAAGCGTAGCTTCTGGCCAGGGCTTTTGACCTGACGATTCCCGGGTGCCCCTCATGTAACAAGTCCAAGAACCTTTTTTGTAATTTTTCTGGGATTATCAGCCCTGTCCCCCCATAATATACAACCCTTCTGCGTGGAAAGTTCCAATTGTTTGTTTTTAAAAGTCCTGAATGTCTCGTCGACGTCCTTTTCCGGCCAGCCCTTCTCCGCCCATTGTAATACCCGCGCCAGACGTTTGTCTTTATTGGTTTCGTGGGCAATGTCTGCGCGGTTAGGGGAGGTTGGGTATGGCCTCGATGCTCAAGGTGGATGTTGTGGGTGCTGGGTCGGCGTCCAGGTCGGGTAGTGGTGTGCGGCTCAAGGCGTCTGCATGTGTGATCGTTTTGCCGGGTCGGTGGATCAGCCGGTAACTGTAGGCGGCAAGAAACTCAGACCACCTTGTCATTCTTGGAGATAGAATGTTCGGGGTGGCCTTGTTCCCTGCCAGGATGCCCAACAATGGCTTGTGGTCCGTGATGATGGTGAATGTTCTGCCGTAGAGGTACTCATGAAATCTTTTGATGGCGGCGATGATTGCCAGGGCTTCCTTGTCGAGTTGGCTATAGTTCCTTTCCGGCTTCGACAAGGTTCTTGAGTAAAAGGCGATGGGTGCTTCGTTTCCGTTTGGGAGTGTGTGGCTGAGGATCGCCCGATCCCGAACGGTGATGCGTCGCCGACGTGACTGTCAGCGGGAGGGTCTCGTTGTATTGGATGAGGACGACATCCGATGTGAGTAGGTCCTTGGTTTGGTTGAAAGCAGTTTCCTCTCGTTTCCCCCAGGTCCAGGTGGCTGTTTTATCGAGCAGCCTATGCAACGGTTCCGCCGTGGTTGCCTTTTGGGGTAGGAAAACATTGTAGAAGTTAATCAGCCCAAGAAATGCCTGCAGTTCTGTTTTGTTCCTTGGTCTGGGGGCTTCTTTGATGGCTCTGATTTTTTTTTCGGTTGGGTGAATGCCGTGCCGGTCTAGGAGATATCCTAGGAACTCGACCCTCTCTGTATGCAGCTGGCATTTTTCTTTTTTGACTTTAAGCCCGGCCTCTTTGAATTTTGTTAGTACCTCCCTCAGGCGACCCTCCAGTTCTCTTTGGTTGGCTGCTGACACCAGTACGTCGTCGAAGTAGGGCACCACCCCCTTGATTCCTTGTAGGAGTCTTTCCATGAGGCTCTGGAAAATTCCTGGGGCTACGCTGACTCCGAACTGGAGTCTCTTACAGCGGAAAGCCCCCCGGTGGGTGACTATGGTCTGCGCCTCGGCGGTTTCTGCGTCGACCGGTAACTGTTGGTAAGCTTGTGCCAGGTCGAGCTTCACAAAAAACCTTGCCTCCCCAGTGAGTGTAGGAGGTGCTGCACTACTGGGACGAGGTAGGCGCTTTGTTGTAAGGCGCAATTTAGGGTGGCCTTATAGTCCCCACAGATTCTCACCGACCCATCGGGCTTGACTGGGGTGACTATGGGGGTCTCCCACCGGGCGTGATCAGTTGGCTCTAGGACCCCCTGTTTCATGAGCTTGTCTATCTGCTCATCGATCTTCGGCCGGAGTGCGAAAGGTACCCGCCGTGGTTTTAAACGTATCGGAGGAACGCTGGGGTCTAGATTGAAGGAAATAGGGGGCCCTCGGTACTTGCCTAGGGTGCCGTCGAACACTTCCTGGAAGTCCCTTGCGAGTTGCTCTTCCCAGTCTGCCTCTGCGATGCGGTCGATGCCCGTCACTTCGATTCCAAGCGGCGCGAACCACTGTAGTCCCAAAAGGCTGGGGCGGTCTCGGTCCATGACCGTCAGGGGAAGCTTTGCTGTGCGCCCTTTGAATGTCACTTTGAAGTGTCCTGTTCCGACTACCGGGATGCGGTTTCCTTGGTAGTCTTTAAGGATTAACTTCTGGCTTTCCAGCCCCCTCTTGTGGATTCCGGGCACCAGGCGCTTGATTTCCCGCCATGCAACCATGGAGAGGTAGGACCCGGAGTCCACCTCCATTTTGCATGGCTTGCCCTCGATGCCCACTTCCACGTATACCTTCCGGGCGTCTGCGCTTGATGAATGGCCGATGACGACCGTTTGGTGGGTCTCCTCTCCCCTCCGGTCCTTGCCGTCCCGTCGGCCCCGTCCGTCCCGGTTCCAACGACTCTCGGCTTGTCGATCCCTGGGCCTGGGGGGGGGTGCCGTCTCGTCTCCGGCCGCTGTTTTCTCGTCGTCGGGGGCTGTAGGCTTTCTTAAGGCGGCAGACTCGGGCGATGTGGCCTCTCTTATCGCAGTGTCGGCAGATCGCGTAGAAAGAACGGCACTCCGATCGAGGGTGGTCACCTCCGCACCCGGCGCATTGGGTCCCCGACTTACGACTCCGTCGATCGCGCCGGTCCCGTTCTGTCTGGAGTCGATGGATGTCCTCCTCTTCATCCGTGGTGTTGGAGGCGGAGTCGAGGTCGCCATGGTGGGTGGTGGTTTCCCGGTGGCTTGCTTCTGGACGCGTCTCAGTTGTCGTGCTCGCCTCGGAGGTCGTGGCTCGGTCCCCGGTGTTCTGTCTCCACATTCGAGCCGCCGATTTCCGGGTTGCCTCGGCGGCGGTGGCCTCGGCAAGGGCGTCTGCGAGGGAGATGTCTCCTCTTGCCATCAGCCGGCTTTGTAGGACCGGGTCTTTGAGCCTGAGGACGACGCGGTCTCGTAGTGCCTCATCCATGTCCGTGAAACCGCACAGGCCTCCTAGATTCCGTAGGTCTGCCACGAAGTCGCTGATGCTCTCACCCGACTTCTGGTCCCTCCGGTAGAAGTCATGCCGCCGGATGAGGGTGGGCACGGCGGGAGCATAGTGGCCTCGGAGCAACGGTTCGAGGTCAGCCCAGTCCATCGCCTCGGGTCTCGCAAGGGCTTTCGCCATTTTAAACACTGCGGGCCCGCAGTGTGTCAGGAAAACAGCCCTTTTTTTCTGCCCGTTTGCGTCCTTGAGGTTGCTACTCTCTAGGAACATCAGGAACCGATCAATGTACGATTCCCAGTCCTCAGTAGCTTGGTTAAAGGGTGCGGGCAGTGCGAGGCTGGCCATCTCGACGGTCTCGTTCCCTCAGGACCACGTGCTCGGTGGGGATCAGTTGCGGAATCCCATCCTCATCGCCAGTGTCGTGTCCGTTGCAGGGAAGGAGACTCGGGAGCCAGTGACTTAGTTCAACTCTTTATTAAGTCCCGAGATCGGCTCGGGCTACAGAATAAAAGCAGTGGCTTTTATTCTCTGGCCGCGGCCGCCGCGGCCAATGGCACCGCTTTGAATCTCCCGCGATTAGTTTCCACCAATTGCGGGGGATTCGCGGCGGGCCAATCAGTGCGGCTCGCTCAGCCAATCAGGTTGTCGTGCGTTCTGACCAATCACAACGCGGCGCTTGCAAGTATGTTAATGGATCGTACAGAACAATATGTGTGTTCCTTATTCTACCATAAGTTCCATTATGTCAGGACTCAGAAGGAATTTAGTGGATTTTTAAGGGATTTTGCTAGTATGCAGTCCATTTCCTTGATCCAGTAATAACTTAGGATGCGGTTGCACTAACACAGGAAGGATGGTGTAGATTTTCACTTAGGTCAGCAGAATATATAATGTTAACTCAGACCAATTTGCTCTTGAATTAGGTCACTGTGATATGACAAACATTTTTTAAAAAACCTTTTTATCTGAAGGCTCAAATGTTTAAAGAACGGTTGCGGGAATTGGGTATGTGTAACTTAATGAAAAGAAGGACTAGGAGTGACATGATAACAGTGTTCCAGTATCTGAGGAGCTGCCACAGAAAAGAGAGGGTGGGATCCAAAGCACCTGAAGGCAGGGCAAGAAACAATGGGTGGAAACTAATCAAGGAGAGATCCAACCTAGAACTAAGGAGGAGTTAGAACAATTAATCAGCTTGCCTCCAGAAGTTGTGGATGCTCCAATGCTGAGGGTTTTTAAGAAGAAATTGGACAACCTTTGATCTGAAATGATATAGAGTTTTCTGCCTAAGCAGAGGGTCGACTAGAACAGGAGTCTCCAACCTTGGCCACTTTTAAGACTTGTGGACTTCAACTCCCAGAATTCTTTGCTGGCTGAGGAATTCTGGGAGGAGTTCTGGGAATTCTGAGGAATTCTGGGAGTTGAAGTCCACAAGTCTTAAAGTGGCCAAGGTTGGAGACCCCTGGACTAGAAGACATCCAAGGTCCCTTTCAAATCTGCTATTCTGTTATTCTGTTCTTTAAAGGAGATGTTGGAGAAGTTATTTTTCCTCTGTGTAGAACGTTTCTTTTCCTCATGGAATAAATGTTCCGGCATTGCAGAAATAAGTATAAAACTGACAAGCACCTTAAAAGAGGAGTTCTACCTTCTCTCCAGCAAGATAGAAAAGCCTTTCCTATAATGAGGTGTCCTGCTACCACTTGCAGAAACTGTCTTTCTCATGTAGTTTCATCACAAGCTTTCTCATAGATTATTGTTTCTCAGACTTGCCATGAATCAACTGGCAGCAGTTTTATAGCAGGTTTTATAGCAGGTTTTGCCAAAACAGGGACGCTATCACTTTACCTTGTCAGTCAACAAAATCCAACGTAGCTGAAGGACATCGCATTAGGAAAAGTTATTTTAGAGGAAATGACTCATGAGACTTTGCACCCTTCTTGCAGAGGCTGCAAACTCTCTGCAAGGGGAACTTCTGCTTAATCCTTTTCCAAATTCAAAGTTTTTGGCAGAGCCAGTACATGTTCTAGAATGTCCACACATCAGCTGGATTCTCTGCTTTTTCATGGAATTATATTGGTGACAAAACAGATATAGATATGATATCCATCCTCTGGGGAGAAGTAATTTGTTGGGTTGAGACACAAATTTATGAAAATATGAACATCATAAACTACTAAGGCTACCACCTAAAGAACACATATTTGGAGATAAGGCTGGTGGAGTACAATGGAACTTATTTTTGAGTGGATGTATGTAGGTCTGCATCATAAGTTTTTATGAACTGGATGACCATCTTATAAACGTATAACAAATCCTACTCCTTTAAAAATAAGATTTTGTTTTTTAACCCATCAATAGTAAATTCCCACAGATTGGGTATGGAGTATATTGGCATAATTAACGGTAAAGGTAAAGGTTCCCCTTGCACATACATGCTAGTCATTTCTGGCTCTAGGGGGCAGTGCTCATCTCCGTTACAAAGCCGAAGAGCCAGCGCTGTCCCAAGACATCTCCGTGGTCATGTGGCTGGCATGACTAAATGCCAAAGGCGCTTGGAACGCTATTACCTTCCCACCAAAGGGGTCCCTATTTTTCTACTTGCATTTTTACATGCTTTCAAACTGCTAGGTTGGCAGAAGCTGGGACAAGTAACAGGAGCTCACTCTGTTATGTGGCGCTAGGGATTCAAACCACCGAACTGCCGACCTTTTGATCAACAAGCCACTTGTCTTAGCCACTGAGCCATCGCATCCCTCACTTTCATAATTAGACAGTGCTAATTTTTAATTTGCAAGTAATGTGCAAGAGGATTATTGTTGACAATGAAGGAGGAATTAAGTTGTGGTGTGATGGTAGGTTTGTTCCATATAACTCACATCAGCAGAGGGTGCTGCTCTACTATCCCACATCTCCAATTTCCATTTCGTAAGGGACCAACAGTCTAATCAAAGAACTACCAAGAAGAAAACAACGCTCCCATCACTTCTCACAGGCAAGTTACTTGTATATAAACAGAGCACAAACCCCACTCCATTCTAGCACTGATGATGTTACTTATTTGGGTGATGAAATGTCTGCAAGCAAACAACCAAACTCAGAAAGCATTAAGGACCTCACAGTTCAACCCTGAGCTACAAATATTATTTTCTATTATTTTGCCTTTTCTACAATATTTCTGCATTAAACAGAGAGGTTTTCCTTGGGGTAAGAGCAGAGGTGGTATTCAGCAGGTTCTGACCAGTTCTGGAGAATCGGTAGCTGAAATTTTGAGTAGTTCGGAGAACCAGCAAATACCGCCTCTGACTGGCCCCACCCCCATCTATTCTCTGCCTCCCGACTCCCAGCTGATTGGCTGGGTCTTCTTTCTTTGCCCTGAATAGGAGAACAGAGCTGGAAAGCAGGTTAGTAGGGTGGAGTGGGAATGGGATTTTGCAGTAACCTTCCCCCTGGAGTGGGGTGGGAATGGAGATTTTACAGTATCCTTCTCCTGCCAAGCCATGCCACTCCCACCAAGCCACGCCCACAGAACCGGTAGTAAAAAAAATTGAATCCCACCACTGGGTAAGAGACACTCCTAAAATTTACCATCCAAATTAATACTAGGAATCTATTTGTCTTTGGCTACTTCCCGTAAAAGCATTTTATAAATCACAACATCTTCTGTGATTTCTCATGCAATTTCCTCTTATCAATATTGTCTGAGCAAATACTGCTTACCAAGTGCAAGATTTCCAGTCAGGAAAATTAGATTCTGTGTTTTACATTCTGATGAGTCTTCCTGCTTCAGCTCAGACAGTCTGGATATTTCTGAACAAACAAAATAAACCCAAGACACAACTTCAAAGCATACAACAATGGCTTGCATTCCACAGGTGAGTGCCAGATCACCTAAAAAAACATATACCGTACATGCCACTGGGTAATGCAGGATTTGTAGTTCACAGAGTTCTCAAATATGCATCACTATGTTCATGTTGTTAGTTCAACACTTTCTAGGTACTGACATCAGCTGTTGCATTATATTGCTAAACTAATAGTTAAGTGGAACAGGCCAGGCCTTTGGTCATTACATGATCTTCTAAATATTAACTCTATGTCAGGAATAACCATTCAACAAAGGAAGAGAAATGTCAAACAAACAAAAAACACCCTCTTTGGATCCCATACAAGGAATAGGAAATTCTAAGTTTGTACATTGTTCGTTCCATTGCATAATACAGATGACTGATTTCTTCCACAACCTTTCCCAAGTTAATTTTAACATGAATTTGGGCCAGGTTTGTGCATGGAGAGAGAAATAAACTAGAAAATACTTTTTGTATAAATCAGCAACTGGGAAACAAGATTGTTTATTGAAAAAGATTACAAAGAAAGAAGGAACCTACATTCACATGACCCATGAATGTGCCCCAAATCATGATTTATAAATATTGGAAGCTGGATCAAGATAAACTGGGGGAGGGAGAGATATTATGGGCAGCATAGATTAATATCTAATATGAGCCTATCTGACAACAACCATAACATATGGAAGATTGTGATTAGAATGTAAGAGAAAGAAATGGATATAGAAATGAAATTGAAGATAAATAGAGATGTTAAGTGAAATGAAGAGAAAGGGGAATATGTAAAGGTCAGAATGAAAGTGGTTGGGGTGTTTTTTTTGGAGCAGTTGATGCAGAGAAGTGAAATGAAAAGTTCAGTTGGGAATGAAAGGGTTAAAATGATTGTTGTGGTTCACCGGCAGCCTATGCAGATGGCAGTGGAATCGGACAGTGGGGAAGAACGGGGACCAGTCCGGGAGTCTGGAGAGGAATCGGATGAGGGTCCTGCGTCCAATGCAGAGATGGGGCCAGGACCATCTGGGAGTGGTGTGTTGATTCCGGAGCTTCCAGAGTCTGGCAGCTGTGAGGCAGAGGAACAAGGGGAGCCTCTTCCCAGTGCACATGTGCACAGAGCTGCTAGAAGGCAAGAGCAGCTGAGACAAAGTATTACGCCTTGAATTACGCCGTCTTCGGTCTGATTTAAGTATGGTATATAAAATCATACATTGCAATGTCCTACCTGTCAATGAATACTTCAGCTTCAGCCATAACAACACAAGAGCAAACTATAGATACAAACTCAAGGTTAATCACACCAAAATTGATTGCAGGAAATATGACTTCAGCAACAGAGTGGTCAATGTCTGGAATACTCTACCCGACTCTGTGGTTTCTTCCCCAAACCCCAAAAACTTTAACCTTAGACTCTCTACTATTGACCTCACCCCTTTCCTAAGAGGTCTCTAGGGGGCGTGCATAAGCACACCAACGTGCCTACCGTCCCTGTCCTATTGTTTCTTTTATTTTTCTTTTATTTTTCTTATATGTACCCATTTCATGTATTCATAACTATGTATACACTTATACTTATTATCTTGTAAAAAATTGACAAATCAAATAAATAAATAAATAAATAAAATAAAGTAGGCGACTCGGGAGTAAGGCTTGGAGGTGATTGCCTCTCCCATAAGGTATAAAGGACAGGCAAAGGTAAAAAAAAACCTTTGTAGGAAGCAAAGTCGTTCATTTTGTCAGATTAAAATTAAAGCTCTGTGTGGACTTTGTACTTTGGTTGGTTTTTTTACAGTACATTTGGCACTTTAGTTGTTGGCAGCAATTCAAAGGAGAGAAAGGTGGGTGCTTATCTCGAGGGACTGTTTGGGACTCATTATAGGCCGGGAATGAATATTGAAATAAAACAATTGTTTTAACTAAGCGCGTGCTTAATTATGATCTCAGGAAGCCTTGGTCAGAACAATGATTGTCAGAAAGTTTGAACTGGTATCACTGAGATTACTGGAATTCATAGAAGATTGATAGCTGCATAGTATGCTTTAGTGAATGGTGATAAGAAAAGAACTAGATATGAGTTTCAGGAAAACTTCTGCAAGGTTCTGAATGAATGAAATTCAGAGGAAAATGTTACTCTGTTAGATCACATAAATGGAGAAACAGGAAAGAGACAAGAGAATAAAGAATAAGTACTTTTGCCATCTGTAGACTCAAGAATGAAGGAAGGAATGCCAATTGTTTGGTGGCGATCTATTTAGAAGAAAGTCTGTTTATTTTGAATCATAATTTAAGTATTTTTAAGTCTCCTGAAGTTGTCATAGCAACTGTTCTGCAAAGAAGTCTAACTGGGTGTTCTTTCGCTTTTATTCTTATTCTCCATTTGAAAATGTTCGTTTCCAATAACAATTTTATTCTTGCTTAACCTCTGAGCAAACACAATCACCTTTTGGCTTACCTCACAAGGTTGATTGCAGGCAATCATTATGTTTACACTTGTTAATATAACCAGGGCCCTAGGAAAAGGACATTTCTATTTCTGGGCTTAATATTAATGCTAGCTTAATTATCTGATGATATGCATAGATACACCAAACCTTAAATTCAGATTAATAAAATATAGTGTTAAAATACTGTAGTATGCTATGCCCACAATTACTTTTTTGTGGCTTAATGAATTGATGCCAACCTTGGGGACTTTAAGATCTGTCAACTTTCAACTCCTAGAATTCTCCAGCCAGCATGGGGAAGTTAAAGTTGCCAAAATTGGACACCCCTGGTTTAACGTACAAGACTGGTTCCATTAACAACAAAGGAGATGACATGAAACCTGGTTCCTTGAGGTACCATCTGCCTTCCCATAACATTTGCCTGGCAGTTTTGACCCTGCAGGGCTGGCAGCCTCAGGTTCCTTCATTTGTACTATTCATGTCTGAATGACATTGAACCTCAAAGTATACCTTCTCACTGGCAAGGTTCCTCCTGACACCTCTTCCCTTCCCTTCCCTCCCTTTCTTTCTTCTTGTTAGCCTCTACTCTGAATTTGTTTAGAAGAGTTGTGAGGACCTGGTCCTTCACCCAGGTTTTTAGTGAGGGAGAGTGAGAACCCTGCTTTATTATGCTTGCTGTCTTTTTTTCTTCATTTTTAAAAATGTTTTATTATAATTTATTTGATTATTATGAGCCACCCTGTGTCTGTTCCTCAAGAAGAAGCAAATGGGAGAAAGATTCAGTTGATAAATGAGTCCATCCATCCTATTACTTTGCATGTACTCTATTTGCATGACCTAAGTTGACCTAAGTTCCCGTCATAAATTTCTTTTCCAATAGCAAGTATTGATTAAATGAATAGATAAATTAATTAATAGTATGGTAAGACTGGATGAGCCTGGGTGATGTCCCTATTCCCTTTTTGGCATTTCCTTGACTATTTACCAGAAGAAACCAGTCACAGAAAGAATGATGATGAAAGAGAAGCTGGTGATCTGCAAATAACTGGAATGAAACTGATCCAAGTGAAAATCCATTAACACATAAAGTCTCACAGGTGGTTGATTTCTCTCCAACCCAGCTACGCAACCTGGAGAGAGAGGGAGAGAGAGGATTGCCCATTGCAACCTTCTGCCATAGTCCAGGAAAGGGTTGGCTCATTAGCTTAAAAAAATATGTGCAAGCCACACGTGAGCATTCAAATAATGGGTTTGCCTCAGGAAGCAAGTGTTACACATTGTGGGAAGTTTATAGGGGACTTACAGAAAATACCAAATTACTGTGTGTTCCACATCTGCAGAAGTACAAATAAAATCAAAATGAACTTAAATGTTTGAGAATAGTTACAAGACAAACATCTTTATAAACCATGTAGAACTAGACCTTCAGCATGTTTCACGATATATGAAACACAGGAAAACATCATCTAGAATTAATAGACACACTGACTCCTCTTTTTAAGCTTTGTCTTTGTATTTACAAAACAATTTGCCCAATTACCTGTATTCTTTCACCATGGCATCTGCAGTGGCTGAAAATTGTAAATGTAGCAGGTTTCCTGACATGTTCTACTCTGAGTAATAAATAAAAAGGAATGATGACAGAATGTGTACATGAAGGCTCTAGATCAGGGGTGGGCAAACTTTTTGGTTCGGGGGCCGCATTGACTTTTACAATTTGACAGACGGGCCGGGTCAGCACAAGATTTTTGGGAATCGCCCCCCACCCTTCCCCCCTTCTCCTCCTTCCCTCCCTTGGAGGCCCCTGAGTCAGGAGTTGCTACCGCTGGCGCGACTCATGCGCTCCAGTCCCGCGTTGCCTCGGGAAGGAAAGGCAAAAGGAAGAGCCGCGGCGGTGCTTTGCAACGGGAGCAGCGGCACCGGAGGCTCAGGCTCAGCGGCTCCTGGTTTTGCCTTTTCCTTCCCAAGGCAACGCGGACTGGAGCCATGCGGAGCTGCACCGGCGGTAGCAACTCCTGACAGCCCCAGCCGGACACCTGAGCGGAGCCCGGGCGAAACTGCCTGTTGCTGCTGCCGGAGCACCGCCGGGTCGCCTCCTCCAAGCAGCCTGTGGCTCGGGGCCAGGCGCGAGCGCCCACGAGTTAAAACGAAGCGGAAAGTTGCTGGGAAGTTGCTCGGGTGCTGGGAGCAGGCTTTTAAAGTGCCGCCCGAGCAGGACCGCTGAGCCGGGAACGGGGCACCAAGGCAGGGCAAGGGTCCACCAGCAGCGGCCTAGCTTTAGGTGGCTCCAAGCAGCCCGCCCCCCGCCCGCGGGTGGAACCCTTCCCACTCCTCGGCGGGAAGACGCTCCAGCCTGCAAGCTTTGCCTTTGCAAAATTTAAGCCTGGAAGCCCCGGAAAAAAAGGGGGATCGGCAGGGACTCACCTTCGAGAGGTCGCACTCAAGGTGATTTGAACTCCCAGCCGAGGCTTTTGCAAATTTATTTTCTTTCCTACCCCTAGATCGCTCCGCACTGTTTTGCAGCTTTGGGGGCCACGTGGCACAGGGCAATACGCCACGCCCAGCAATTTTTTTTTCAGGGCGGGCGGATTGGACAGACCAATGGCAGCAATTTTTTTCGGGGCGGGCCGCATTGGACAGACCAACGGGCCGGATGTGGCCCGGGCCGTAGTTTGCCCACCCCTGCTCTAGATGCAGAAACAAATCAGTAGTGTAACAATTTTAGGAAGAAGACAAATGGGCACTAAAAAGAAATGATAGTGTTGTGCAAGTCTTTGCAATTCTCTTTTTCACATAAGACACTCAGCAAACTTACCACTGCTTAATTCTGTAGCTACTGAATTCAGTATCGTCTTGTCCTTTCCATCCTCCTGTTAAGAAGGATGTGTTCCATTAGAGGTTGTCAATAAAGGAAAATATTGCTTAGCTTCAGTCTCAAATAACCAATTGTGAGATACTTGCTTTTCAGCAGCACTCGGAGGAAATTGTACTAGCAAGAGGCCAAGAGAGCAAGCAGAGAAAGGAAAAAGCATATCAGCAAGGCACTTTTCCCCGTTTGCTTAATCCTCCCTGCCACTGCCTTTCTTCATGATTCCTGTCTTATCGGTGCTGCTGGAAAAGGAATTACACCACTGCCAAATGAATGCTATTGAAGCAGTGGTAGGATTCAAAAAAATTTATTACTGGTTCTGTGGGCATGGCTTGGTGGGTGTGGCTTGGCTTGGTGGGTGTGGCTTGGCTTGGTGGTCATGGCTTGGTGGGCGTGGCAGGGGAAGGATACTGCAAAATCCCATTCCCTCTGCACCCCACTAACCTGCTTTCCAGCTCCGTTCTCCTATGCAGGGCAACCAAAGAAAACCCAGCCAATCAGCTGGGGCATAATGGGAGGCAGAGAAGAGGTGGGGGCGGGGCCAACCAGAGGTGGGATTTGCCTGTTCTCCAAACTACTCAATATTTCTGCTACCAGTTCTCCAGAACTGGTCAGAACCTGCTGAATTCCACCTCTGTATTGAAGGATTATCTTAGACAAGTATCTTGAGGGAATGAATTTCATCAGCACAAGAATAGAAAGTGCTAAGAACAACAGAGTGTCCAATCATGAATACAGGTAGTCCTCGACTTACGACCACAATTGAACCCAAAATTTATGTTGTTAATGGAGATATGAACTTTGCCCCAATTTATGACCTTTCTTGCTACAGTTGTTAAGTGAATCACTGAAGTCATTAAGTTAGTAACACGGTCATTAAGTGAATCTGAATTCCCCATTGACTTTGCTTGTCAGAAGCTCACGAAAGGGGAATCACATGATACGGGACACTGCAACGGTCATAAATATGAACCAGTTACCAAGCATCTGAATTTTGATCATGTGACCATGGGGATGTCACTTTTTTCAATGCTGTTGTAACTTTGAATGGTCACTAACAAACAGTCGTAAGTCCAGAAATACCTGTACATGATACGGATGTCATCATGCTGTGATCTGTAAATGTTTAAAATGATATATGGGAGAAGATTTGAAACAAACAAAATGTGCAGCAGTATTTTGGAAAGAAGCAGACAGGTATGAGGAGAATTGTTCTGAGGTACATTAGAAAGAACTTCGGTAATCCAGGGGCAACCACACCTTTCATACAGAAAAGGTTAACTTGAAAAGATTTGGAACAATGTATTGATAGACGGTGTGTATGTAGTTCTCCCTCCTTCTCTTTTTCCCTTCTCAGCAACCCTGTGAGGTAGGCCGCGTTGAAAGAGACTGACTGGCTCAAGTGATCAGTGAGCTCCCATGACTGAAGTCACTGTATACTCTTATGTAATTTATTTTACACTGCCATGCAATATAAATGAGAACATATTTATTTATTTGCCCAGAGTCACTTAGGTGAGACACACAGGTAAATACAGAAAATTAATAAAATAAATTAATTGGTAATAGATAAAACTGCAAGATTGGGATTGACTGATTGATTATGTACCATCCAGTCTTTTTCAGCTCCTAGCAAACACATAAGGTACAGGTAGTCCTCAACTTACAAGAGTTCATTGAGTGACAGAAGTTACAATGGCAGTGAAAAAAGTAACTTAGGATCATTTTTCACACTTACGATCCTTGCAGCATCCCTGTGGTTCCGTGATCAAAATTCAGAGAATCAGCAGCTGACTCATACTGTATTTATTGATGGTCCCAGGGTCATGTGATCCCCTCGTGCGACTTTCTGATAAGCAAAGTCAATGGGGAAACCAGATTCACTTAACAACCGTGTGACCAACTTAACATCTGCAGTGATTCACTTAATAACTCTGGCAAGAAAGGTCACAAAACTCACTTAACAAATGTCTCACTTAGCAACAGAAATTTAGGGCTCAGTTGTGGTTGTAAGTCAAGAAGTACTTGTAGTCCTTTCCACGCTGAACTATTCCTAACCTGGTCTTCCAACACGATCACTTCATGCAACTGTATATACAAATAAGCAATATATTCTGCATTTCTAAATCTTATATAGTAATGTTCAGATTTCATTGACAAAGGAAATTCAGTTTAATTTCAATTGATTCATTTTTTCCCCTTCAAACAGTTGTCTGCTTTTCCAAGTCTAAAACCAATTGTTGCTTAATGCCAATGACTAAGATCTCATAAGGAGCTAAATTGTGCCTGGTTAGAAATCAAAATACAGGGTGTGGTTTGAAGGGAGATTATAACATAAGTTAAGGTGACTTTCAAGGTTGGAGGTCTCCTTTGGTCTCCTGTTTTTTCTCTTATCTATTTGAACAGCACATGTAATTTAGAATGACTCTTTTTCATCAGGTAAATATTTTAGTGCAGCATCCAGGTTTCTAGTCAACCATTAACTCCAAGACCTAGTTTCTCATCCAAACAATAAATTATCTTCTAGCTTGAACCCTTCAGACAGTAATTCATAATCCTTTTTTGTGGTTAGAACCTTTACATAGGCAACTAGCGCACTAGGACAGGAATAATAGATTTGGAAGAGACCTTGGAGGTCTTCTAGTCTCAATATTTCCAGTGTTGGAGCATCCACAACTTCTGGAGGCAAGTTGATCGACTGATTGTTCTAACTGTCAGGAAATTCCTCCTTAGTTCTTGACTGACATCTTTTTTTCCCTAATTATGGATCTATTTTATGATCAGCATTCCCACTATTACTGAAGTTCGAAGTATGAGTTCGGTTGTTCAAAAAGCACTACTCAAGTTCCTCAAATGTTAGGTCTAGTTGGCACTTAGACAGCAGCTCTCATGCGACAATGGGAAGTTGAAAAAAATACCTTGGCCGAAGGCATTGGTTATCTCCTAAGGTCCTTGGCTATGGAAAAAGGCCTAGGATATGTTAAGGTCTGACTGTTCCCATACAAATTGAGCCGTACTGGAAATATTTTTAAAGAGTCCTGTCTCAGGTCGTTTCCTGTTGTAGAGGGAGAGAGGTAACCGTTGAATCATGCAAATATCCCTCCCCTGCTAACTCATTGGGCTTCTTCTCTGTTGACATTGAGACAACAGGCAAAAACTGTGGTTTTCCAGCCAGTTTTGGGAACCTTGAGTTTCAGATAACATTTCATTAATGATCTGATTCAGTCTAGGAGTTTGTTCCTAGATAATGTATCTTTTTTCCTACTATTTTTTTCAATTGCTAAAGAAGTACATAAAATTGGGAGAACATTGTAACCCAACACTTACAAAAGCCCCATAATGTTAGATAGAAGTCTTATCTAACACATGATATGACTTTTTTCCCTCTATCTCCATGTATGAACATTTATTTTTTATGCAATATTTTTGGTTTATTCATGGATTTGACGTATGTGGATTTTAAATTTGACAAAGGAAATTCGGTTAAATTGATTGATTCATTTTTTTCTTCCTTCAATTTGTTCATTGCCTTTTAAGCTATGAATTTTTAAGGATATGCATATAACTTCTCAGTCATGGGGCTAATATGTATAGTACACATTCATACTTCCAATAAATGAACTGGTGTATAAATAAAGGAAACTAGAGATATTTATGCTACAGACATTATGGAAAATGAGTAGAAATTAATGTTCAAACTTCTTAGTTTTGCGTGAAAAGAATTAAACCATGACAAATCACCCTGTAAAGGGTAAAGAAATTAGGCATAGATGAATACAAGTAGGTATGAAAACAGTTATTTATTTATTTATTTGTTTGTTTGTTTGTTTATTTATTTATTTATTTATTTGATGTATAAGATAACCCTGGGCGACATACAATCATAAATGCAAACATTTTGGAATGTTTTATGGAAAAGTGTTTGTTAGCAGAATTGTGGTATCAAGGAGTCGTGGTAGTGCAGTGGTTAGATCGTAGTACTGCAGGCAAACTCTGTCAACAGTTGGAGTTCAATTCTGACCGGCTCAAGGTTGACTCAGCCTTCCATCCTTCCAAGGTCAGTAAAATGAGGACTCAGATTATTGGGGGCAATATGCTGACTCTGTAAACTGCTTAGAGAGGGCTGTAAAGCACTATGAAGCAGTATATAAGTCTAAGTGCTATTGCTATCTCAATGGCTGAACAATTGCTTTGGACAGGAAAAGTTGATGCCTGGTCGCAGTCTTGTCTATTCCTATATTGATTTATTTAAGGGGCCATAAACGTACCAATTCCTTGCTTGTTTGAATGGGTTTTCACCTTGTGCTTAGTCATGGCTTGTTTCAACATTGTTGGCAGGTTTCACCCATAATGCTGAGGTATAAAAGCATGATTAACAATCCACGTTGCCCAGAGCCACCTAGAAGCTGAAGTCCTTCAAAATCCCTAAGAGGCTAAAGGATGAGTTGTCTGGAATGCTATTTGCATCATTCTTGTTAGTGTTGCAATAATGGGTCTCTGTTTTCTGTGCTGCGTTGGTAGTAGCTGGTGCTTTTTTGCCTCTGCCTGATGAACCTTTAATCTTTGGGGTCTAGAAACGTTGCCCCCAGATCTCAGCAATGCTCAGCCTTGAGCTTAAGCAAACAAAAGAAACAGGCAGCTGAATTGCCTTGTCACTTTCAAAGACCAGGTGGCTGAGCGTGTTACAGGAAGGGAACAGGTTCCAGTCTCTCTCTTGCAGCACAGACCCTCTTTCGTGCTTGGAGAATTTTGAAGACTATCACCGTCAGTGATGAAGAAAAAAGACTTTGAGACTTTGAGACTGGTAAGAGGATACTCTTTCTCCCCAAAACTTTGCTTTTAGGCTTTAAGAAATTATTTCAAGGAAATTGCCTTATTATTTATAATTTCTGAGTGTGTAACCAAGGGATGGAGGTGGTGGGATTTCGGTGAACGTAGAGTGCATTCCCTCCTTTCTGAAGTCTGTTTCTCTTGCCTCCAGGTCTGGATTTCTCTACTAATTTGGGGCCAATTTCCCTGGAGTTCAGTTGCAAGTAGGAGTGAAGTTAACTGTTAGACAACTGTTGGACAACTGTTAGCCATACCCAAAGAAACTGAATAACCACAAAGCACAGGATGCTCTTAAGCATGGTGATATGTAAAGAGGATTTCAGTGCTCTGGTGTACAAACCGTATAGATATGAGTCTAGGTTTACCTATCATCCTGAGATGTTTTAATCATGGTTTATTGAAGAGTAGAGTAGAGAATAGAATAGAAGCTGGAAGGGACCTTGGAGGTCTTCTAGTCCAGCCCCCTGCTCAAGCAGGAGAACTATACCATTTCACACAAGTGACTGTCCAGTCTCTTCTTAAAAATCTCCAGTGATTTCTGAAGGCAAGCTGTTCCACTGGTTAATTGTCCTCATTGTTAGGATTTTTTTTCTTCAATTCCAGGTTGCTTCTCTCTTTAGTTAGTTTGTAACCATTGTTTCTTGTCCTGATCTCTGGTGCTTTGGAGAATAAATTGACCCCCCTCTTCTTTGTGGCAGCCTCTCAAATACTGGAATACTGCTATCATGTCACTCCTAATTCTTCTTTTCTTTAGACTAACCAGACCCAAAACCTGCAGCTGTTCTTCATATGGTTTCGTCTCCAGGCCTTTGATCATCTTAGTTGCTCTTCTCTGAACTTCTTCCAAAGTCTCAACATCTTTTTTTGTAGTATGGTGACCAAAATTGGTTGCAGTATTCCAAGTGTGGTATTACTAGGGTTTTGTAAAGTGGCACTAATACTTCGTATGATCTTGATTCTGCCTCTGTTTATACAACCCAGGATTGTATTAGTTCTTTTGGCTGCTGTTGCACATTGCTGGTTCATATTCAAGTGATCATCCAAAGTTCCTCTCACAGTTGCTGTTTTTGAGCCAAGTCTCACCTAATCTGTACACTAAGTGCAACTCCTATGGCTTATTAACCAATTTGGGTTTATTAGGGTGGGATTATGCTTTGCAGTAAGCCTGAATTAAACTAACCACAGTGCAGCAATGAGGGAACCAAGTAGCTTTGTCATCTCAGTATCAGCCATTCAATTCACAGTTGATGGCAAAAGGAAACATCTCTTTCACACACTGCTTCATAAATGTCTGGAATCCTCTACTCCAAGTGGGTTTTACTGGTTTTGCTTTAGTATGTTACCCATACCCCTATGATTTATGGCTGTGTGTGATCTGTGGAAACACTCTGAACTGGGATTAACCAAGCAATGACTAGATGGAGAGGTCCTCAAACTTTCTTGATTCATAGCACACTTAGTGTCCCCCTATTTTTTTCCTAGAGCTCTTATCCCAAAACTGTAAACTATCTTGAGCTGGTAGTTCATGACCTTAGTTCATGCCCCTTTTGAGTTTGCTACAACATTTTGTGGGTATCTTGACACACAATTTGGGAACCATGTCTGTTTAGAACGCAATTCTTGTTAAAGGCTATGAATGAAAGCCACCTGCTTCTCACTAGTTGTCCATGTTCAATAGACAGGACACTTGCTCTCTCAGGTGCTGGAACAAGCAGTAGAAGATGAACTCCTGCTGCTTTCTGATGCCCCATGGTTCTAAGATTTCTAGTGATATCTAACTGATCATGGTTGGAAATAGAATACTAGGGGGTGTGAAATATATCTTCTCCTGTTTGCCTACAATGGTATTGGGCAAATGTCCTTTGTTTCTGAAACAAAGTCTCACTAAGAAACATGTATTCTTATGAACCAGCAAACTATTATAAACTGTTATACTTAAATAATGTAAACTGCTCCGTGATGGCACAGTGGTTGGAATGCAGTACTGCAGGCTACTTCTGCTGACTGCTGACTGGCTGCAGTTTGGCTGTTCAAATCTCACCAGGCTCAAGGTTGACTCAGCCTTCCATTCTTCTGAGGTCGGTAAAACGAGGACCCAGATTGTTGGGGGCAATAGGCTGACTCTGTAAACTGCTTAGAGCGGGCTGGAAAGCACTGTGAAGTGGTATAAAAGTCTAAGTGCTATTGCTGAACTATTTGTTGAATCAGTGTAATATTAGTGTACTATTACTTGAATCAACATCCATAGTAGCATGGATTTAGAAACACATGCAATCATTACCCCATCACAGAGGTCAAGAAAGATCACAGTTTAATGGTGCAATAGTATTCCAACCTGACTCCAGTCTCCTTTGGTTGTCCAAAAGTGGAATCCTGAGAGACTAATGTAAATATTTAGAGTTTATACTAATGTTAGGCAAGATTTTGAAGGTTTTAAAGAGCAAACTGATCAATAAAATGCCCCCTTGTCTTAATCAGTTAAAAATAGAAGTGAGGGAGGAAAGTGCACGCTATTTTGATTGTATGATTATTATTTAATTAGCCGTCATTCCATAAGTAAACTTACATAATCCACCTTAACTGGGCCAGAAAGACAATGATTAAAAAAAAACCTGTGCATCTGAATTAGAATTGTAGAATTGTGGATTTATGAGGTCCTTGTATTCTTAATGTTTTTCCCCCACTTATGTTGACTAACAATCTTGGGAAGCAGCTGTAAATTGGAATCAGCGGACAAAAAGGAGAGAGATTCTCCCCCACCCCAATACTCAAGAAATTTGAAATGCAGAAAAACACAACCTGATTTTCTCTCTTGTTAGATCATTTGTTGGTTTAGATATTTTGTTGCCTGTCATTTATTCATTGCATTGATACCGGGTCCTTCAGATAATCTAGAGCACATAGTATTTAGCCTTTATAAAAATTTCACAACAAGGGAAGCTAGCCACAATTGTAGAAGTAGACATGGATTGCCTAATAAACTCTGTAGCCAGGGAGAATTGGAAGATAATTTCCCTGAAAAGTACACAGTTGAGAAAGCGATTTATCCAGATGCAGATACAAAAAAGAGAAGAAGGGGAGATGAAGATTATCCACTTTTAAAGTACTTCTTTGCTTCTTCTTGAACCTTTCTTGTATTTCTCCTCTCATAGGTGGAAGAGATCCTATCTGAATTCCAGCTACGGGAAGAAGATTTGAAGAAGGTGATGCGTCGGATGCAGAAGGAAATGGACCGAGGCTTAAAACTGGAGACGCATGAGAAGGCCTCAGTGAAGATGCTTCCCACATATGTACGGTCCACACCAGAAGGATCAGGTACTTGTTGCCTCATTAGAAATGGATGTTGGGAGATGCAAACTTAAACACTTATTTTTTTAAAATCTCCTTGGCATTGTTCAAAGACTATCCTGGAATTGTAGTCCTGGGCTAGAAATAGGGGCATGCTGATATTAGCCATCATCTTATTGAAATGCCCAATAAATCAACCATGGGGTTCATTTGGAGGCAATTGATCCAGGTTGCTTTCCAAAGACATAAATTGACATGGTGTCATACTCTGGGGTTACAGAAGTTGGAGATTTCCTGTCTTTGGATCTTGGAGGTACCAATTTCCGAGTGATGCTGGTCAAAGTGGGAGATGATGAGGAAGGGCAATGGAAGGTGAAGACAAAACATCAAATGTACTCCATTCCAGAAGATGCCATGACAGGAACTGCTGAAATGGTGAGTTGATCATCAGGCCAAAGGAACCAAATGAGAGGTGGGCTGGATTTGCAAAACACAATAAGCTATTAAACTTATATGCTGCCCCTTTCATTGATAAAGCATCTCTGCATAGCAACTCAAAAGAGACACAGTCTATGGAACTTTATATATCAGCCAAATGCCAAAAAAGCTTCAAGTTCCTACAATTACTAGAAAGTCAGCGCAGTGTAGTGATTAAAGTGGATGAACTAATACTAGGAAGATCCAAATTCATTTTTGCCTTCAGTCATGGAAACACTCTGGGTTTCCTTGGTTGCTGTAGAAATAAAATAAAGAGGTGGTCATTGAACCAATGTCTAAGTCAACAGTTAATCCAAAGTTGTGTAGAAGACGGTCTTTTAACAGCTATTACATATTATGAAAATAGCAAATTATCAAAGTCCTGCCTGTTATTGGAAGGATGAGGGTGCCTTGCTTTTACCCTAGGATGTTGTGTCTTGTTCGTTGTCAAAGAACTTGGGTTCTTGAATAAGCATTCTACAAGAAGTGAAAGAAAATATTCATTGAAGGGCAATAGAATTTGTGTGTGTGTGTCTCTCTCTCTCTCACAGCTCTTTGATTATATTTCGGAATGCATCTCCGACTTCCTGGGCAAACATCAAATGAAGCACAAAAAGCTGCCTCTGGGCTTTACATTTTCCTTCCCTGTTCGACATGAAGATATTGACAAGGTAAGATCTGAAACCAGGAATTTGGAATGCTTTCTGCTTTTGACTGCATGACTTTCTCAATGGAGCTGATGAATCATTCATAATCATACATCCCAAAACTATAGGAGGGTATGATGTTCCTTCTGTCTCTATATGAGGGAAGCTTGGGAAAAATATGCTAAATCAGAAAACAATCAAACAAGTAAAACCCAGTCCCTTTGTGCTATGGAGGCTCAGAAGATGATCAATTTCTATAGAAAGTGACTTCTATTTTAAAACAAAGCGAAGCACTTTGATGGTGTCAGCCTTGAAATGAAGCATAAAACCTACATAAGTATACAGGTAGTTCTTATCTTACCACCATTCCTTTAGCAACTGTCTGAAGTTATAATAGCACTGAAAAATTGAGTTGCACTAATGTGCAAATCTGCCAAGGGAAATGTATCACTCTACTAATGTAAGTAGATTCATTGTAGGTGAGCTTCCAGACAGATTCTTCAGCAGTGAATAGACCATGTTAGCCATGAACCATTGTACGATTTCTGCAGGATTGCAGACCTTTTGAAAAATTATAATAGCCTCACTCTCCATTGTTGCCTCATCTCCTATAAGAATATTAAAGAAGGCAAAATACTCAGTAAATATAAATTTTAAAAATCTCTTACAGCAATGTGAAGAGTTTGTGAGAATGTCATCATTCTCATGTGAGATCTAGTCCAAGATGATCAAAACCAGACAATCTGCAATTATTCTCCATTGCTGGTACACGGTTGCCTACATCTGCCGGCCCTTCTGATTACAATGTGGCTTTTTTCTTTGCTTGAGACAAACTTTTCCTTAATATATTGACCCATATTGTTTGTTTCAGCCAAGTTGTGCTTGTTTTGCAAAGTTTCGTCTGATTCTTTCCATGTCCTGATTTGTAGGGCATTTTGTTGAACTGGACAAAAGGCTTCAAAGCATCTGGAGCTGAAGGGAACAACATTGTGGAGCTTTTGAGAGACGCTATCAAGCGAAGAGGGGTGAGAGGAATAATTTGGTAATGTTTGATGCCTGGCTTCTTTTCAGCTAATTCTCAGGGTCAAGAAAAGCAGCCTTCTAACACGTTGGGCAACTTACTCATTGAGCATAACCCTGTCTACTTGCTCTCTAAAAACTGTGAGACTAAAATAAGATGTTTTGATAAGGAACTGCAGAAAAATGTGGGAGAAGGGAGCCATAGAAATGACTGAACCTGTCCTTTATTCCCTAAGCTTAAGACCACATTTTTCAGGCACTGTCATGTAAGATGAAGAACTAGATGGACACAATGTCGTGCTTTGCTTTTAGCAGCAGAATATTTAGGGTTTTCCTACCCCAAACGGCAGGCATAAGACTGTTACCTTGCCATTTATGAAGATTTTTAAATTGGAAATGTCAAGGGTTAAACTTCCAGCATCATATGTGAAGGAACAAGATCTTAAAAACATGGCAGTGTCTACAGAGAGATCTGAAATGAATTAATTATCTATGATACCAAATGGGGGACCCTAGGAACAAAAGAGAACAATTTAGATAGAAGTAATCTTTTTTGGGAGACTGGAGGTAGGGCCCACCTCTTGATTATGTTACTTTCTGATTAGTTTCAGTTCCCTATAGGTACAGAACAATCCAGATGCATGACATCTCCTAGACAATAAGAGAAAGGGATAGATCTCTTCTCCAAGGAATTTATAGCCTATTCTTCAACACAAAGGAGGTGGGAGGAAAGGGAGGGGAAATAAGAAGGTTAGGAAATTTGTTTCCCTCTTCCATGATTCCAGATTTGCAAGAATGCTTATAGAATGGCCACCTTCAAACCCAATGACACATAACAAAAGGAACATAGCATTTATTTTGTGGTGTGGTGTGACAACTCTTCTTTTGGTTTTGTGCAGAATGTTAGGAAAATCCCAGAGAAATTTACCTTAATCTCTAGCCAACTTCAGAGACAACAACCTCCAACCTCCATCCTTGGAGTTATCTGATGGTATCTTTCTGAGAAGGTGGTCATTCTACATGTGTTATTTCTTGAGATGTCCTTCTAGAAAGATAACAATGCTTTTTTCAACCCACTGCAGGATTTTGAGATGGATGTCGTTGCAATGGTCAATGACACAGTAGCAACAATGATCTCCTGCTATTATGAGGATCACAGATGTGAAGTTGGCATGATTGTGGGTAAGTGGACCTACCATGTTCATATACTCCCCCCAGGCAAATCCATTGTAATCTGAACAACTCCTTCTTGCTGATTCAAACAGAACCCAGTCTTACAGGGAGGCTGCCTTAAACCTTCCTAGCTTGATATTATCCTGGTGGCCTCCACCGGTCTTAGTCAATATGGCCATAAAATGTGTCGATTGGAGATTAAGGGAATTATAGCTAAATATGTTTGGAAAACAGCACATCCAGCCAGTGATGTGATTTGTTGAACTAATAGTTCACCAACAAATTCTGACTGCAGATGTTTATATGGATATTGTAGAAAACCATGGACATTGCCATTTTGGATTATGGCCTTTCCCCAGTGCTATAGCTTCTAAAAAGCTGGGTAGTGGGATGGAATGTTGTCCAGATTCCAGAGGATCAAGAGACATCACAGTTTAGATAGTTTGTGTGGGAGAAAGAGGGTGAAGATGTCTCCTTCCTAATAGTTTCCAAAGCATATATTTTACAGCGCTTTAGTTTGCTTTAGTTTGTCAAACTGCTTTAGCTTTAGATTTCTGTCTATAGGTGAGGAACAGTGAAGGAAATTGCTTGGAAGAATCTCAACGGATCTTTCTTGGGTTTTGGAGCCTGATAGCACAATTAGTACATCTTTACAAATAGCTCCATCTCCATTTGCTCGAGCACTGATATATGTTTAATGATGTTCCTGTCGGATTTTTGAAAGAACACAATGGGAACAGAATGAACAGGCTTTTTCCTGTAATGGGCAGGTGCTAAAGAACTACAAAGTGAGGCAAGATTTATTCATTTATCTGAAGATGAGTAATGTTATTTGCAGTACAGAGAGTAGGTTGCCTGGAAATTTGTGTTTTGGGTTGCTTCCCCCCACCCCTTTAGCTCAGGTGCTCAATATGGCCAAATTCTTATGTGACTATTATTATGATATGACTATTCTGGAAACAGCTGTTATATATCAAGTGGACATTGCCAAGCGGTACTTTTTTACCAGCACCCGAGGTCTTTCTGACATTCTAAATATATATTAGTTGCAGCAACCACAGTAATGACTCTGCTTCACTTGATTAAATGCTAACTAAGAGACTTGCAGGTGTTTTACAACACAGGAGTCAGAAGCACTCTGCACAATCTCCTTCTGCAAAGTTGTAAATTCTACATTGTTGTCAGTATGGAGAGTCCTTGACTTAAGTCTAGTCATTTAGCCACCATTCAATGTTCCAACAGATGTCCCCCAGGCTACTTACAATCCAGATTTGAAGTTCTGATGTCTGCTCACACACACACACACACACACACACCCTGCCACAGTTATACGATTACATTTTGGGTGCTTGGCAACCAGCCCACATTTATGGCTGTTTGCAGCATCACATGAATAAGATTTATGACTTTTTTTTTGCAGGAAACCAGCATTTATTTCCAATTTCTAACAAAAACAAACAAAAATGGATTTGTCTAATGATTGCAGTATTTGCTTTCCAAGCATTGCATTTGCTTAATGACCATGCAAAAAAGTTGTGAAATTGAGTGTGATCACATGGTGATCTACATAACAACCAGCATGATGTACAACTATAATTACAGTCCTAAATAGAGGACTACATATATGTGTGTTGCATAATTTTCATAATGTAATTCTCTTACCTTTAATGAAAAGAAGTACTAAGGGTGACATGATAACAGTGTTCCAATATCTAAGGAATTGCCAGAAAGAAGAGAGGTTCAACCTATTTTCCAAAGCACCTGAGGGCAGGACACGAAGCAATGGATGGAAACTAATCAAGGAGAAAAGTAACTAGAACTAAGGAAAAATTTCCTGATAAATTTCCACAATTTATCAGTAGAACAATTTGCCTCCAGAAATTGTGGGTGCTCCAACACTGGAGGTTTTTAAGAAGACGTTGGACAACTATTTCTCTGAAATGTTATAGGGTTTCCTGCCTGAGCAAGGGGGTAGGCTAGAAGACCTCCAAGGTCCCTTCCACCTCTGTTATTCTGTTACTCTGTTATCAACATTAGCCTTTATATGTTCCTGAGATTAGTTGGACCTGGAGTAAAATGTCAGCTTCCAAAAATCTTCAACATAATAGACATGTCAAGGGTCTCCCAATGATACTTGGACTACCGTTGACTGGGAAAATCTCTTTGCCTCTCCTTCTCTTAGGCACAGGATGCAATGCTTGCTACATGGAGGAGATGGAGAATGTGGAACTGGTAGAAGGCAATGAGGGACGAATGTGTGTGAACACCGAATGGGGGGCTTTCGGAGAGTCGGGAGAATTGGACGAATTCCTCTTGGAGTACGATCGTGTGGTGGATGAAACCTCATTTAACCCCGGTCAGCAGCTGTAAGGAATATGGCAGATATAGTTAACCTAATTGTTTATTCTTCTCTGATGTACTGGGGAACAGGAACAGAGCACTGAAGCTGGCATGAAAGCTGTGGTCTCACCATAACATCTAGGCACAAGTCTGAGTTTGGGAGAAGGCAATTCCTTGTGCTATCAATCCTCTGCATGGTGCTAATTTTAAGATCAATGTTTCTCAACCTTAGCAACTTTAAGATGGGTGGTCTTTAAGTCCCAGAATTCTGGAAGTTGAAGTCCAAGTTGAAGTTTGAATCATGGAGGTCCATCTGAAAATTGCCAAGGTTGAGAAACACCTTGGCAATTTTTGAGAGAGTAACATCTGCTGTGCTTTTCTAAACTTAAAGTAAAGGTGGGCACTTAACTCTTGAAAATTACTTTGTTTTAGAAGTAATCTGTTAGGGTTCATGTGCAGTGGTGAATAGGGCTTAATCCAGAGATAAGTGGGAACCCTTGTTTGTTTGTTTGTTTCCTTCTTCTTTCTCTTTCTTTCTTTCTTTCTTTCTTTCTTTCTTTCTTTCTTTCTTTCTTTCTTTCTTTCTTTCTTTCTTTCTTTCTTTCTTCCCTTTCTTTCTTTCTTTCTTTTTCTTTTTCTTTCTCTTCCTTCTTTTTCTTCCTTTCTTTCTTCTTTCTCTTTCCTTTCTTTCTTTCTTCCCCTTTTTCTTTCTTTCTTTCTTTCTTTCTTTCTTTCTTTCTTTTCTTTCTTTCTGCCAGCCCTCCCTTCTTCTTCCTCTTTTCTTTTATCCAACATCCAATTTTTCTCTCTCCCAAACAGCAGATTGCCAGGGAAGAAACAGAGAGCTCTTACCAAAATCTGGACTGATTATGTGCACATTTTAATAAGTACTAGAATCACATGACATTCTTTGGGCTATATGTAGTCCATACTTTCTGTAGAGTAGCTTTGGCTAATCTGGCCACCTTAAGATGGTTTGGAGGTCTAAGATATTGGGACAAAAATGGTTATGATATAAAGAAAATGCCCCAGAATAGAGTTTTTTAACTTGGTATGTCTAAGCTTGTTGGTGTTATGTTGGTAACTTCTAGATGTGGGAACTTCAACTCCCAAATTCTCAGTAAAGGCCATGTTGGCTGAGATTTTGAGAGTTGACATCCACACATCAGGAGGATGTTCAAGTTGAGTAAAGCTGCTTTAGAATAGAAGTAATAACATTCATGGTTTCCTTTCTTGGCCTCATAGTTAAAAGCAGGACTTGCAAAAAAAATATATAGAAAGAAACCCTTCTAATACTGAAAACATCATAGACCTGAGATTTAAACTGGCACAAATGACCTGTGCACACACTGGTTACTGGAAAAAAGAAGTCAAGTTAAGCAAAGAGGGAAAGTGGTTGTTTTTCCTTCGTTCAGAGAAAACAACCCCTGTTGTTAGGCAATCAATCTTCCTACATGAGTGGATTTTGTTCAAACAAACTCAAGTGATTTCATCTGACACACTAACACACTTAACCTTCCCTATTATATATATATAAATGATCTCCATGCCTTGTGGGTGTTGATGTGTCTGCCTTTTTTCCTTGCACAGAGTTTTTCCTGTGTGTGACCAAACTGTACCTTCCTTTTTCCAGATTTGAGAAGATCATAGGGGGGAAGTACATAGGAGAGATTGTACGACTGGTGCTGCTAAAACTGGTCAATGAAAACCTGCTCTTCAATGGAGATGCTTCAGAAAAGCTGAAGACCAGGGGATCGTTTGAAAGTCGTTTTATCTCTCAAATTGAAAGGTAGTCAATATGTACAAAGTTTACTTGGGGCACTTTGGAATCATCAGGAGAGGCTATTGGTTGCTCTTCTAATAGTTCTTAGTGAAAATAAGTGGGAAGGTTGTTTTGATGACACAAGCAGGTTTTTGAACACCCTGGAAAAAAATATTGCAATGCAGACTGGTGATTCCTCCTCTTACCACTTAACAATATATCAGGCATTTTAGTCCTTTGTTATTTAGAATTTTATCCATTCTTCTGCAGTAGTTTTATTCTGTTTTAGCTTTATGTTTCATCATCATAATAATAATTTGGTTTTCAAAAAAGAAGGTGCTGATTTGCAAAAAGAAAAATCAATGTGCACTATAAACTCTATACTAGGGGATGAATTTAAAGTACCATAGGCTCTTCTAAAGTGGCTGAAATCTATCTGTCCAAGACAGTGGTGGGATTCAAATTTTTTTACTACCGGTTCTGTGGGCGTGGCCTGGTGGGTGTGGTAGGGCCTGGTGGGTGTGGCCTGGTGGGCATGGCAGGGGAAGGATACTGCAAAATCTCCCATTTCTACCCCACTCTAGAGGAAGGATACTGCAAAATCCCATTCCCTCCCCACCCCACTAACCTCCTTTCCAGCTCCTTCTCTTGTGCAGGGCAACAAAAAAAGACCCAGCCGATGAGCTGGGACTCGGGAGGCAGAGAATAGATGGGGGCGGGACCAATCAGGTGGTATTACGAACTACTCAAAATTTCTGCTACCGGTTCTCCAAACTACTCAAAATTTCCACTACCGGTTCTCCAGAACTGGTCAGAACCTGCTGAATACCATCTCTGGTCTGGGAGTATAAAAATTCCAACAGAGTCTCATCCTTATCAATTTTCTTCTGCAAATATTATAGACTCTTCTGTTAATCAGCCATGATGAATAACAAGTCAAAATTATCTGCCGTTTTCTAATTCAGATTTTCGATTGAGGCTTGACAGATTTTCACTGAACCGTTCATGAAATTTTCATGATGTGGATGGTTATATATGACCATCAGTTCCATGGTTGAGAAGGAAGAGGGTTTTTTTTTTATTCATGCAGCAATAGATTTTCTGCTTTCCAAGGGAATACTGGGCTACCTTCAGTATAGATTACTCAAAAAAAAGAGGGGGGGAATGCCAATCATAGATTTCCCCTGGAAATTGTCAGGCAGTAGGTTAGATTAGAAAGCCAAAAAACGTTCAGTCAGAAAGCAATGACAAGCCACCAGCTTAATGCTATCAAGAAAGCTACATGGATGTATCCATAAAGTCATTTCTGACCATGACTCAGAGGAAATTTTACTTTTAGGGGGATGCAAAACAATCTCAGACCAGAATACTTCATCCTCATGTTGTCCTATTTCACGATTCCACAATGGCCATTCCAGTTATGCCGGAAACGGGCCAACCCTCACATAGATTGTTCCAACCTTGAACCTTTTGCACAGCTGTATTTACAATCATCACCTAACCATTCTGCTTTTCTCTAAATTCTCAGTACAGTCTTGCTTCCTATTCCCCTACACTCTACAACTGGGGTTGGCTCCCTTACTGGCCTTGCTGTATCCATCTGATAGACATGATTCAGAAAAGCTTTTCTTAGAATAAAATTAACTTGTCATTCTGCTGCCCTAAGTTTTATATTTCCATTTTGCTTCCAGTGATGCCGGTGACTGCAAGCAGATTTACAACATTCTAACCTCTTTTGAGCTGTTGCCCTCTGCAATGGACTGTGACATTGTCCGGATGGTCTGTGAGAGTGTCTCCACACGGGCTGCCCAGATGTGCTCAGCTGGGCTGGCTGGAGTCATCAATCGCATGAGGGACAGCAGGAACGAGGAGAGGCTGAACATTACAGTGGGCGTTGATGGCTCAGTCTATAAGCACCACCCCAGGTGAAGCCTTGACACAACAGCCTTGTTTTCCTTTTTTTTAAATATAATTTTTATTTTATTTATTTATTTTTTAATTACACAAAATTTAAAGTTTATTAATTTTTCTTTTCTCTGGTTTGTTCTGGTATGCTTCTAATGATGATGTCAGAGTCACCCAGATCAATTATAACAAGTGTACATACTCTGTAGTACTTCCCACAAGCTGTTCCCAGTTCAGAATTGTTGCCACTGAAGCGATGGACACCAGTTTTGACCAACATAGCATAGTACTCAATTTCTGATTTTCTCAAAGCAGGACAGTTATTGGCTAGGGTAATCAACTTGGTTTTGCCCTGCTGAATCATTTTCAGAGTTTGTTTATAGCCAACTACATATTTACCACTTTTCTGAAGCTGAAGCCTATGGACTCTAAAAAAATATTTTTTATTGAAGAAACAAAATGAAAACAATGGAAATGGAAGGAAAGGAAAGATTGTAAAGAAGTAGCTTCCGATCTTTTTGACAGCATTTATATTTTACCCTATCTCTCTAAGATAACATCATAATTTCCTTCTTGCTAAGCTACTCTTTCTAATCTTCAGGCTCATAAATCCCAAATTCATTTCTCTCTTTTTTTCCAGCAAAAATCCATAAGGAGTTTCCAATAAATGTTGTTGTTGCTCTGTCTCTAATGAACAAATTAATTTTGTTATCTCTTCTAGTTCTGTTATCTTCACCAACGATTCCTCAGTTGTCAGTATTTCAAAATGTTTCATTTTTTTAAAACAAATTTTATTTCGGTTTTCCACATTTTAAAAAGTCTCTTTTTAGTGAACAGCATGATTACAGGATCATCTTTACATACAAATATGACCATAGTTACGTATACAATTTTTATATTCAACTTCTTATCCTAACAATGCTTTTATACATTTTCTACTTTATTATATTATTCCAAATGCTTGCCTCATTATTTAATTCACCAATATTTCTCATATTTCATAGTTATTATACTTCAATACTTTTAACTGTCATATTTGCATATTTCATCACATATTCTTATAACATCCATTCATAAAATCTAATTTAATACAATCATTCTATAAAATTAGTTTCCCCCTTAAATTACCAATTTTAAGTGTGCCACCTTGTTCTGTCTTTAGACAGCTGGCTGAATATAAAGACAGACAGACAACTCTACAAAGGCTTCCATACAATGTTTCTTTATTGAGTCACCAGGCATCCTCAAATATAACTCACGGTTATGTCGAGATCCATCTAATGTCCAATTCTTTGCATAGCTGATTTCATAGTGTAAAAGAATAGTGATCTTTCATCCCATAACAAAGGAGCAAGGGGGTGAGGCACCAGCACGCTGCTGGGGTCCAGGCAAGAGTGAAGGAACCTCCCCCAACCCAACCAAGGGTCAATTCAGTGACCAATCAGGATTACAGATATGACCACATGACATGAACTACATTTCCCAAGATGCATTAACTACATTTACCATGAGGCATTCCCTTAAGGGGACAGCTTCCGATTCTAACTTAACTATCTCAATTCCCATTACCTATATACTGTCTGGACAGCACACACCTCTAAAGTTTACATATTCACTAATTATCTCTTTTAATCTCAATGAACATTTAACTTTTATTACCTAAAAATTGAAATTAATAATCCTTTTAAAACTACATAGCAAATATAAATCAGATTCTGCATGGTTTTTTCCCTTCTTAAATTCATAAAAATTATTTACAATTTCAAACTAAAGAAAACATATTAATCTATTCATTTAATCCTAAACTCTGATATTAATTCCATTCCAGCTCTCTTCCTATATCATTTCAATTATTTTAATACACATATTCCATTAATTATTCCATTCATCTTTATATCATTAAACAAAAAAAAGCTACTTTCCAGAACTAAAAAAAATCTACTCCATTACAACCCCCCTCATATTTCATTTCAATTATTTCAATATATTTAGTAAACATCTTCCATTAATTATTACATTCATCTCTATATATATAAGAAAAGAGCTTACATTCCAATACCAAAGAATATCAGTTCTATTTTCCATCTTAATAATCTATATATCCCTATTTCCTACAATATTCATAACTTTAAGTATATTTAAAGTACTACTCCTCATCTTGCAGAATCCCCTTTTAAGATATTAATTAGCCATTGTCTTTATGCCTTCTAAATAAACAATTCCTTTTCATTTTTTACAATTCCCATATTTCTTTGTTTCCAAATCCTGCTTCTTATCCCTTCTTTTCCCTTTCATTTTCCCCTTTATTCTGCCACTCCAGTTTTTATCCCCCTCCCTATTTATAGCTTCCTTCCACCGTTCAATTTTCTGCTGTTTCTGTTTACCTTTTTTAATTTTACAAATATTCCCTTTTTTATTTAACTTCTTACGTCTCATATTTTTATTTCCCACTCTTCTTCTCCTTCTTTGCAGAGTTCTTTGTTCCCGATGATAGTTCTGTAGTCAGCTACACCTCATCTTCCATCTTTTGTCTTTGTTGTCTTTGTTGTTCATATTCTAAGATCACATTTTCCAAAAAATTGAAAGTATAACCCAATGATTCATCTCATTCTTATAATATTTCTTTCATGTTTCTGAGGTCCATTTTTAATTCCAGAAGAGATATCACCATTTTACATGTTTTTGTCTAATAATTTAATCTAAATAGTGTCTATGAGGTTAGTTTCCAACAGTCAACTTTTGTTTTATTCCTCTCAGATTTGAAGTTCATAACTAGTCCAATACCAAGTCCAGCCAGAATCAACAATTCAGGGCAGAATCTTCCTGCCTTTTTTTTTGTTTCAAAGTTTTAATTTTTCAAAGATCTTGTTATATTGTATCAACCCTTAAGATTTTTAAGAAACAGTCATTTAGTAAAAAAAACAAGTTAACTTTAACCATTAAATGGCACTTTTTATCATAACAAATCTTCACCCCCCCTTTTTTTAAATTCATCTGTTCGAGGCTTCCAAAAAAAATCAAATCCAATTGATATTGCGTTTTCTCTTTGACAGTCACAAATTCAGCCTTATTAGTGCTTATATGGTAACAGAATATATTTATCCAAATTAGTTAAATGGTTTCTTTTTCCAGCTTCTACCTTTTTCAGTTCAAAGCCCCACCACTGTCAAGAAACAATCCACACCTTTTTTTATCTCCTTTGTCTTCACCGCTTTAAATCCTTTTTTTAAAAAAAATCTTAAAAATTAATCCTGGGGTACCTTTCATTTAGTTATAGCATCCCGTTTCTCCTGCTGTCCGCTTCTTTCTCTCTCCAGCACAATCTTATTCCGGCTTACTCTTCCCCTTCAGGGTGGCCATTTTAGACCACCGCTTCAGACTTCTTCGGGAGGGAGCTTTGCCAAGCCAGGGAGGGGGTTTGTGACCCCCCTTTACCCGGCTGACGGTCTCCCCTTCCTCCAACACCCCTATGAGGCAGCTTCTGCCCCAGATCTAGCTGGTCGGGGCTCTCAGACGAAGAAGGATGGACCAAGGCCACGGACAGTCGTGGTCAACAGTCCGTCTTCAGGGACGTCTAAAACCGGAAGCCCAAAAATGTTTCATTTTTGTGCATATAACACTCCCAAAATAGTAATCATATATCAAAATAATCCTCCATGGCTCTTTTCTAATTGCCTATCCATTAATCCCAGCAAGAAAAGTTCTGATTTCAGTTGAAAGTTGATCTTTAAAACCCTTTGTATTATATAGTATTTAATTGAAACAGAAATTGTTGGGGTTTTAAAGTCTACCAAGTATGACCCTTCACGTTGTCTAAATTTGAAAGATCCTTATACAATCTAGACAACTTTTCTGGAGTCTTTTTAGCAACATATATCATTTGATAAACTTTCTAAATTATAACATAATGCAAATTTCATAATGCAAATTTCAACTATATATTTTCTCACAATTCCATCTCTATAGTGGGTCCAAAGTTGTCCATGTTATCACACATACTTTCATGATACAATTTTGGTTTCCTGGTGTACAGGGGCCTTTCAAATGATCAGATATTTGATACAGTCACACTGAAATGTTGCCAATTGTGAAAAAATGTCTAGGATCCCAGGTGAAGGTATTATGAGAGGATTTTGGTGTCTCAGAGGACTGGACAAAATATTTGATCCCTCAAGCAAAACAGCATCCTAACAATCTAAACTATCTCTTGAGGGACCAAAACACTAGACCAATGGTTCTCAACCGATGATTCATGGACCCCTGAGGGGGCTGTGATGTCATCACAGGGGTCTACAAAGGCTTGAAAAAAAGTTGTGCTTTAAATCTTAAGTCTTGGGCATCCAGGGTCATGGTCCATGGCCACAAAAGGTATTTAAACAGGGTCCATGTTGAAGAGAATGTTGAGAACCTTTTCGAGTAAATGCAAACTTTTGAATATGTGTTACAATCTGATTTTCCCATTGTTTCTTAGAATCTGGCATCCTCTGCATATCAAATACATAATTTTGTGTGTGTGTGTGTGTGTGTTAGTGCATTCATGACTTTTTAAATATTGTCCATGTTGCAAATCCATGGGCTGTCCGTGGGAATGAGAAGAGTTACAGCTGAAAAGCCATAGGTGAACAAAAGATTAGAGGTGCTTTCATGCATAACATGTAGCTTGGCCCTTATTCAGCCTGGTTGAAAAAACTGCTGCCAAAGACATTCAATTTGCTCCAAAACAGCTCCATATTGTGACAACAGCAAACTTCAGAGTACCAGGCAGGATATCAGAAACAATAACTGGAAGACGAAACACCTCACTTCCGTGTTTCAAGCTCATTGTTGAGGCTTAACCCAACAAATTGGACTCTTGAATGCCACAAAGGGCCTGTCTACATGTCTAGGCTGCTTTCAACACAACCTGCTTCATCCTGGATAAAATGAAACCTGAAATATGGGGTGGATAGGAGGGATCCATTTTAAGAAGTGGGAGGCTTACCAGTTCATGTTGTTCAGAGTTCTGCAGATCTAGCAGAGTGTTGTTCAATTTATACTCCAGAGTTTCCTGAAACCCAAACAATTTAACCAGGTTTGGTTTTATAAACAAGGTCACCATGTTGTGTTAATATAGCTGTAGAGTTGCAACATTGATGTCTGCATGGAAGGGCTCTGAAAACCCTGCCTGTGCAAGAGATTTCTTCTCAAGTTTGGAGAAGACTAATTCAAGAGGGTGATTCTGAAAACACTTACTCTTCCTTTCTCCTCCTTCTCTTCCTGTTTTTCTTCTGTTCACAGTTTCAAAAAGCGTTTCCATGCATCAGTCAGGCAACTCACTCCGGGCTGTGACATCACCTTCCTGCAATCAGAAGAAGGCAGTGGCCGAGGAGCCGCTCTCATTTCTGCTGTAGCATACAAAATGGCTTGCATGATTGCCCAATGAGATGGACCATGGAAGGAAGGCTATCTTCAAGGAAAGCATCTCTTCTTTTCAGTGACCCAGGATGTGGTGTTTGGGATGTGCCAGGAGCAGGACCAGTAGGAGGAAATTTTTCCTGGGGAGTAGAATGACCACTGGACAGCTGGATGATGGCTGGATCAACATTGGGTTCCTTCTAATGTCTATTTGTAGAGAATGCAATTATTCTTTCAAACTTCAACTTTTCCTTTTTCTTCAAAATCTCCTATAATGCATGAGGGTGGGAGGGGGATATGGGTTAGAGTTTAACTAATGAATTGAGGGGTGTTCAATTTATGTATTAAAACAATTCATGTAATTCTATGGTGGTGTTAAGTGAACAGGGAGGAAGTTAATTTGTTGGGAGCAAATTTGCTCAACAAAAAGATCTTGACCAATTGGTCAATAAGAAGAATAACCCAAAAACTGTTTTCCTAGTGAAATGATTATTGGAGCCTTGTTTTATAGAATGCAGAGCATTGCACTTAGAAGATAGCAAAGGAAGGCACAGATACCAAGTCTAAAGTGTAGAATCATCCAAAATGTACTACTGGTTTCTTTAGAAAATTTGATTCTAAGGAGATTAAAACAGATATCATCTCCATTTCAATGTTTCTAGGAAATGTTGGTGCTGATTTTCTTCCCCAGGTAGCTCTTAATTCTGTCTTAATGTAACTTGGGCTATATTATCTCCCCACTTGCTTTCAACCACAGCACAAAGATCCCCTGCCATAAGAACCTCTTTTTTCCACTGGATTCACATGGCACTGCCTTCACTTTGTCCCTAACCCATTTGAGACTGACTTATTTGTGGTTAGCCACAAATATTTTCTCCTATCCCCTGACAGATGCCTTGAAGCTGCTCCTGCTAAAATCTGTTAGACTTTGCCAGCCTTGTCCTGGAGAGAACTCAGGGCGATGACTGGGATCAAAGACATTAGAAGCAATAAATGGATCACAAATGAGAACAGCCAAACTCACATTCCTTATAGTTTTCTGTCAGCTCAACGCAGGTGGAATTCAACTGATGAACAGAGAAAGGCCCTAAGTGAATGTATCAAATCTGAACTTGAGATACTGTCTCCAGAAATAGTACAACCCAGATGTTTGAAGCTTCATTTGCTTTCATGACATTACAGATCTAGGTCAAACGTGAATCCAGGAGGCCTGAGAACAAACAGATTATTCTCTATACCAACAATGACGTTAGAAGAGTGGGAGAGAGGCAGAGTGACAGGCTCATTAAGCATCTGGCTGAATCCAGGGGTTACATTTTCCCCTAGTAAATGTGGGCTTAGGTAGGATTCACTTGTGTTGGGCTTTAACACCCAGATTTAATTTATTTGCAGTAGAGGTTAATTGCCATTTCAGTGTGATTGCCCATAAAACATTAGACTACCACACTACCTATTGTTAACAAGCATTGGAAGAGTCTTGGCAGAGTATAAAAAAATCAGTCCTGGAGCCTTACATCCTTATCATTTCCTAATTTTCTTTTTCAGCTTTTATTTTTTAGCTCTGGTTCTATTTTTAGAGACTGAGAAAAATAGAAACTGCAATACTTCCTCTAAAAACACAGATCCCAGACTGTCATTTGCTAACTATGAAACGGTTTTGCAATTTCCCTACATGGCTGAATTTGGGCTGAGCAATGATTTGTTGATATTCAAATAATGAGCCGATTAATGTGGAGTTGTAGTTGGAAAAAAAATGCCAGTTAGTAAAGACAAGGATGATTTGTGTTGCAGTGGCTGAAATTGACAATTGGGTGAATGCTATAAAGATTCTAGTCCAGATGTACTTGAGATGAAATAAAGAAAGATTTATGGGTAGAGTAATGAAAAAAGTTGTGGGGAGATCCTGGAGCAATTTGTATGAAACACTGGGTAAGATGAAGAATGTACAGGCCCTTGACATAAAATCAAAAAGATAAATCAGAAAGATAAATTGATGAGCAGGTCAGAAAATGACAAACAGACACATCTATTTCCTGGATGTTTAGAATACAAACATATTTGCACAGTTTAGAAGCACACATAATTCTGCTTTTTTAATGGAATATCTTGCCAATCTCCATTTTCCCTATTGCGTTTTTGGTCATACAGTTGCTTGGCTTAGGCACACTTGCTTTCTTATCACTGGCATAATATTGTTTATTTTCCTGTTTTATTTTACTTCTGAATCCTGCTACTTTTCCATAGTTTTGGAGGGCCTTTTATATTAACTCACCTACATTAAAATAAATTAAAATATGGGTAAAAGTTATTCCTGTGTCATTCATTTTCCAATGATTATTCTATGCACTAAATCGGAATACAATACATAACTGCAGTATCTGTAAAGAAGTAGTATACAGAGAAATCCCAGGCAGGCAGGCAGATATGAAAGTCAGCCTTACTCTTTATTTATTTGTACAGGATTTCAGAATGGTTATTAGAGTGGGGTATGAAACATTCAAATACACAAACAGTGATGAGAAACTTAGGGAATAATTTAATAACATTCACTTGTAGGGTATTTTTAAAAATATGAGTATATATAACCGTGATGGCGAACCTAGGCCATGCGTGCCAGAAGTATCACACAGAGCCATCTCTCCGGGCACAACAACTGTCGCCTGTTGCTCTTCCGGGTTCCAGCGGGAGCACGAGAATCCAGAAGAGCAGCTTCTGGCACACATGCACACGCCAGCCAGCTGGTTTCGCACATGCAGGAGCACCGGAAACCAGTTCCCCAGCATGCATGCCCATGCTGGCCAGCTGGTTTTCACACGTGCATACACGTTAGCAGTGCTGGGATTCAAAATTTTTTACTACAGATTCTGTGGGTGTAATTTGGTGGGCATGGCATGGCTTGGTGGGCGTGGCAGGGGAAGGTTACCGCAAAATCCCATTCCCTCCCTATCCCATTAACTTGCTTTCCAGCTCCGTTCTCCTGTGCAGGGCAACAAAAGAAGACCCAGCCAATCAGCTGGGACTCGGGAGGCAGAGAAGGGATGGGGGCAGGGCCAGTCAGAGGTAGGATTTGCCAGTTCTCTGAACTACTCAAAATTTCCGCTACCGGTTCTCCAGAACTGGTCAGAACCTGGTGTATACCACCTCTGCATGTTAGAAACCGGAAGACCAGCGCGCCAGGAAGCTAAGCCTCTGGTTTCCAGCACTCCTGCACGTGCGAAGACCAGCTGGCCAGCACGTACATGTGCTCTGGGGAGCTGTTCTTCTGGTTTCTGGTGCGCGCATGCACGTATGCTCCCATTTCAGCGCTTGGTGCCAAAAAGGTTCATCACCACTGATATATAATAAAATGAATTGCTAGTTATTAATATTCCTAAAGAATATAACATATAAAAGCATCCAGGGAATGCATCGAAAGAAAAAGAAGATGTAAATATAAGAGACTGCTTATAATATAAAAACGCCAGTATTTATGCTGCAATGGTAAATTTCAAAGTTATCATTTAAATGAAAACAAAACACAACTCATCCCATAATAGTGGCAACTAACATGGTAATCCTGCTAAAATAAATGGGAAAATCCCACTGGGGGGCAAATGCACTTAGAGTTAGGGTTAGGTCCAGTGGTGGGATTCAAATTTTTTTACTATCGGTTCTGTGGGTGTGGCTTGGTGGGCGTGGCAGGGGAAGGATACTGTAAAATCTCCAGTCAAAGGTGGGATTTGCCGGTTCTCTGAGCTACTCAAAATTTCTGCTACCGGTTCTCCAGAACCTGCTGAATACCACCTCTAGTTAGGTCTCTATGAATTCGGAAAACTAAATGGACATTGCCAATTGATTCGGAGCACATTGCTATGCTTAGGTGGATACTGGCTTTTCAAGCCTGCCTTATCTACATTTCCTGGCAAAATACATGGAAAAACTCCATCAGGGGGCAAATCCATTTAGAGGACTAATCTATTAGTTTATTGGCAGGCTCACTCCTGAAGCTTAATTTTCTGAAAGTCTGATATTTAAAATATTGTTTTTAACTTTAAAATTTAAGTTTCTAATTTTAAAGTTTGGAGCGATGAATGGCCTGTAAACTCTCATTGTGGGCAAAAAGTGCAAATGAACTTGATTGCCCAGTATTGGGGGTGGCTTATAATATTGTTTTTCTGTTCTTCGTTAGTCAGCCTAGTGGGATCCTCACTGGTACATAAGGAATGACTCTAGCAATTCCAGTAGATTTGCTTTAAGTAGGAAATTCTAGTAGGTTTTCTTTAAATAATTTCATGAATAAAAATGGTGGTAAAGTAGGTGTGTCGTACAATCAACTGTTAATATATATACTGCACCCATTGGGATCAGCCAGGAAAACTCTATTCAGAAGGGAATGCTCAACCTGAAGATCCAACCTTTTTCCATCAGTGAAATGCTATTCCCTGGGCCTTATCAATCATTACAGAGTCAAACAACCAAGTTTGGCTGTCTTCTGCAACTGAGTTCCTAATTTAGCTCACTAAGAGATAAGCTCTGAGATATAGGCTGAACTTACCCGCAACACCAACTGGACAACCTTTGTTCTTCAGGAGGAAACCCAAGATGGTGAGTAAGACCATGTATCCATTGTTGTTCTGTTGTATTTCTTGCAGTGGTTGAGTTTTGACTGAAGACAGTTCTCTCCCCCTCCCCTGTACCACATTAACTGAGCTGAGGAGCCTACATACATTTTTTCAGTCCATAGAGTGAACAAGCAAGCCACTTTTGGGCATTTAAGCATGCAAATAATAATAATAATAAGCAAAGAAACATGCTCCAGTCATGCTGGAAAGATCTCATATCTCTATGGTTGAACACAGTTTTTGTAGAAATTCAATAAGCAATTGCTGAATCAAAATAAAATTGTGGCATGCTTTAAGGCATAATGCATCTGCTTTAACTGCTTCCAGGGATAATCCTGATTTTTTTAAAAAAAAGATGTTTCATTTTGGTACTCAGATTTCTCGGATCCTTTGCTTTGCATGGAGACACTGTTACGAAGAAGGGTTGCGTGGAAGCAAAGAAAGACTTTTTTGCAATGGGTAGTGTTCCCCCACCCCTTCATCCAGTGAGTTCAGTGAATCTACAGAGGGTATAGGAACTGAGAATGTCAGAAATGTTGTGTATTTTGTTTCTTTTGTACTTTACAAGAATGTAGGAGCTAGTACATCCGTTTGGTTGTTCTCAGCAGTGTTTCTTAAAGTGTGGTCCTAGGACCTTTTCAGAGCTCCTCATTATATTTGCCAGATATGGAAGGTATCTGCAAACTTTTAAAACCAGGGCACTCTTCTCATAGTATTTTTATTTGCTGAAAAATATAGGGTTGTTTGGGAACAATACTATGTTAATCCAGTGGTGGGATTCAAATAATTTAACAACCGGTTCTCTGCCCTAATAATTTCTTCCAAAAACCAGCTCACCAAACTGCTCAGAAAGTTAACAACCGGTTCTCCTGAAGTGGTGCAAACTGGATGAATCCCACCACTGTGTTAATCTCTAATGAGTCTATTGCTTTTCTTAACCTGAATCAATAAATACATTCCACGGCATCATTAAATTTAATTTTTAATATAGTCAATGTTGATAAATATAACCCTTGAAAGAAAAAACATTTTGACGAGTCTGCCATAAGTTTTAAAAACAGGGAATGGTTCTGGAAGCAAAAAGGTTAGCTGAGCCTTAGGATTGTGGATTTTCTATTGATCCTTCTTCCTTTTTCCAGGCTAGTAGAAAAGCCGGGACCCGAAGCAAAACTGCTGCTAAGCGGGCACAGAGAGGTTCTTCCAACGTCTTCTCAATGTTTGAGCAATCACAGATCCAGGAGTTTAAGGAGGTGAGCCAATCTAGGATCCTGTAGCTAAGAAATTTTCAATCAAAACTGTGTCCAGCATTGCTTCTTTTTAAAATATTTATGCTGTTCTCTTTTAAAGCCATTTCAGCAGCTCCTTTATTGTAATGATGATTATGCTGTACTCGTTGTTCCTTTAAAAGGGGAATTTTTCTTGCAGGCTGCTTGATGTAGCTAAGGATAATGATGTTAAGTGCCATGTGAATAATCAGATTTTAGCCATATGGTGAGTGGAGGTAATTCTTATCTTGAATGGGAAGATGTTTTGCCCTGTTTTATAGCCAGTTCCCTCATTAATATGAACAATAAAGGAGAGGGTATGAAACATATTCTAGGGATGTTTTAATTTATTTAAAAAGATTAAGTACATTCCAAATCCAGTTTTGGTGCAGCCGCTTTATTTTTCAGACTGGGTTTATCACTTGGTGTTGGTGATACAGGCTAGGAAAAAAATATTTGGAAGATATTGCATGAAAGTGAAGGAATAAATAAAAATAACACTTGTGGCTTCTGTCAAGCATCAAGGATGTCTACGCTCTTAAAAGAGCACACTCGCAGGAGAGATAAGAGTCTGAAGAATGTGGTTCCTGAGAATACAAGGCAGGAACATATTTGTATGAGTAATTGTACTTAAGGAACCTGACTATGTTTGCTTACTCCCCAAGGCATTCAGTTGCATTGACCAGAATCGAGATGGAATTATCAGCAAATCTGATTTGAAGGAGACATACAGTCAACTCGGTGAGTGAGTTTACTGTGGTTATGAAACAACAATCTGAGGAAGTTCAAGAATTTTTTCTTTAGTAAAGATATTAACAAAAATAAAAACAGCCTGGCATTTTCCTGAGATTTGACGGCCAGTTTTCCAGCAGAATGTCACAAAATTCTGGTCTCTTCCAAACTTGAAAGCCAGATTGAATCAGATAGTATGTTTATCTACTGCTTTATTCATGGAAACAACTAGGACATAAATTCATAGTAAGTGTAGCAAGATGTAAAGGGTTATACTAATAAGGCCCAGGTATAGTGGAAGATAAATTAAACCATCTAGCTGGTTTAACCATGGCTGGCTGGGGAATTCTGGGAGTTGAAGTCTGCAAGTCTTAAAGTTGCTAATGTTGGACACCTCTGAGTCGGACTATTTATTTAATTTGTTTAGTATTGCTTACTCCGACCAGGAACAGTTTTACAGGTCTCAGGTAGAGAGAAACATTTCTCACATTTTCCTTTTCAGCTATCACCCCTCCTCTTGTTCTTTCCATGCTAGAGACAATAGGAATGTTTTCTTTGCAAAAAGAGAGAGAGAGAAAGAGAGAGAGAGTCTTTTAGCATTTGTTCTGCTCCCCTCTGCTCTTAATTCCTTCTTTTGAAGAATTTGTTACATTTCTCTGGACCGAAATGCAACATTTGCAGTGATCTTTCAAAGTGGAAGTACAGTGAAGGGGGGAAGATGAGGAGAAAGATGGAATTTGCTTATCTGTAACACTAGCTGTAGTTGTGTTATTTTTGGAACTCTAAGTACTCCTCTTCAATTCTGGATGGTGTTACTGTTAATAAACAGTTTCATAAGATGGAATGAACTTTCCCTTTTTATCATGCATGCAACGACTGGTATACTGTGCTTTAATTTGACATTGGAAGACCCATCCAAGGACAGTCTTTTGTTTCAAGGCATTCTTTCCTTAGAGGAGAAGAAGAAAATGTGAAGGTCATAGGACTGGATGTGGCCCCTCAATTCTAGGATGCAAGATACCAAGATGTCAAAGTATTGCTTCTAAAATTATAATTGTTAATGTGCAGGAGAGAATGGTTACTGATAGAAAGAGAATATTTGTAGCTAGGGGTTGAACTACGGGGCTCTTGGAGCTCTCTGAGCCTGGTTGTTTCCTTGCAAATGTTTCATTACCAAACTAGGTAACATAGTCAGTGCTAGTGGTTGTAAAATTATCACGTTGTATATGAACTGGTTCACTGCTTTGTCCTGGTATTGTCTTGTCCTGAAGGCCATGTTAAGGGAAAATATACCTTCAAATGATGCCCTCTCTGAAAAGGCAGCTATTGGAAGTCTGTTGGTAAGTAGAGATGTTATCAAAATTCCACATATCTGATATTTTCCCGAGATGTTGGGAATCTGGATTGTTTCCTCATGATCTAGAAGACCCCCAAGGTCCTTCCCAACACTGTTATTCTGTATAAAAGTGAAAACAAAGCATTCAGGAATTGTGCCTTGTTCAAACATTCCACATCTGCTATACTCTGGAAGGAACTTTAGACTCACAATTGGTCAAAGCAAACAATAGTCAATATAGGCCATTGTTGCAGCTAGGAATGTTGACTGCGATCAGCTTTCTTTCTACAGGCAAAATGAATGTGAAGGATGAAGAGCTGGAAGAGATGCTGAAGGAAGGGAAAGGACCAATTAACTTCACTGTCTTCTTAACACTCTTTGGGGAGAAACTGAATGGTAAGCGAGCATTATCATATCTTGGAATTTGCTCATTAATCAAGAGGAGTTTCAATATTTTCCTTTTGTTCCAACACTCCCAAATTTCCACTTCTTCTTAGAATGTTGATATATTCTGTCATTTCTCTCCCAAGACAAGAGGAACATCTTCCCCATACAAGATTCACTGTTTAGCTACAGTTAAGTGGCAGAGTCCCACTATCATGCATGCACAAAACTCCAGACTTTATCTAACACATTTCCAGGGGAAAAAAACTTTTATTTGAAGTCCTAGAGAGGTGCTGGCAGTCAGGGGCTGCAATTGCACCTTATATTTAACCAGGTTTAATAAAGCTTTAACAGAGGGCATTTACACCACCTAAATTTGATTAAATTTAATGGGACATCTGCAAAATAAGTAAAGAAACTTGGGAAAGTGCATCTTTATTTACTAGCGGATAAACATGTTGCACAAAACCAGCCTGTTTCAGTGATTTTAAATTCAATGTATAGTACCAGCGCAGGAAATCAATTAATTCAATAACCAGGTTAAGTAAAGATTCACATCCCTGGGATTGTGGGGTGATAAGCAGCATCCTAAAGCCTTGGATCCATTTTCTGGAAATCTCATAGTTGTTGTTTTAATGTGATAGAAGAGGACAAATATTAAATCCATGACAATAAGCATATTCTATTATAATTCAATTTAAATAGTATGAACTCCAATTTAGCTTTATGATACTAATTATTTAGAAGGTTGCTTCTGTATCCTCTAGCCTGGAAAATTTTGTCCACACTTGATTTAAGCAGTATCGAGAGCCATCCATATCCAATGAAAAGAACTCCAAAAGGCAGTTTTATCTGTTCCTAAGTAACCGTATCTTCTTTAGGCACTGATCCAGAGGAATCCATCCTTGCTGCCTTCAAACTCTTTGACCCAAATGGAACTGGCTTAGTGAACAAAGAGGAGTAAGTTCAAGAACTGTGTGCTTGTGTATGTGTTTTATTATCCCTTCAGGCCTTCTATTGAACAACCAAAACCAGAGTTCTGTAGGCAACATTTTCAACAACACTGACACTTTTTAACAACACTTTTAAAAAATTGTTTTCCAGGTTTAAACAACTTCTGGTAACTCAAGCTGACAAGTTTTCTCTCGAGGAGGTGAGATAATCCTTCTATCAAAATCCCTTCTTTGGCACAAATTTTTTTCTCACAAGACCAACCAAACCTAGGAGATGCCTTTCACTCATATATCAATTGATAAATGCTTGATACTGATAGAATTTGTTTCAAAATGGCTACCCTTGGCTACATGTTCAGACATGATACATGGAATTTTTAATTTTACTTTTCAGATCCTGAGGTTTTGTTATTTAATCATTGCATTAGATCTATTTAACATATCATATCTATTTTCTTTTTTCAAAACACCTCACCAAATGTTGGAAGTTTGCTGTTGATTTTTGAAAACTTTATGCTGGTGTTCTCAGGAGCTGTTGGAAAGACTGAGGACGCCTGTGTGACCAATGGGTTGTTTACCATTGGCCAGGGCTTTGATGGAGAGAGGAATCCTCAGGGATCTTACTGCAAGACCTTCAAAGGTTGATTGACTGTGATTTCCCATACTTACTCTAGTCTCTGGGTTTCTTCCTATCTAGGTAGAGCAAATGTTTTCTCTTGCTCCTATGGATGTAGCTGGAAACATTGACTACAAATCTTTGTGTTATATCATCACACATGGAGATGAGAAGGAAGACTGAAGACTTGAGTAAGGCAAGGCCTGGAGGCAACTCCCTTTCACCCACCCTACTTTGTTAAAGATTACAATAAACAACTTCATGAAAAACAATGAGACCTTGGTTGTGACAGGTGGGAGAAAAAGATGAAGGATACAGAGTAGAAGTACCTCTTGTGTTTGTGTGGTGGCTAAGGATTATGGATATCGTAATACATCCCATCTGGTGGGCACCAGATTGGGGCAAAGACGTGGTTGCAACTCAGTGACTTGCTAAACAAGTTTTGGTCTTGTTAGTCCCAAACTTGGGCATATGCCAACCCAGGGCCAAGAAAAATATGGGTTGCCCACCTTAATATGGATTTCTTCAGCTTTGCGATGAGATAATAGGCCAGTTCCAGCTCCATTCTGGGATGGTCAGAACAAATGGGGATTAAGTTAGGGATGCTATCCATCCTGCTCAGCAAATGCCACCGAAGATTCCTCTTTTCTGCATATGCCAGTCCTACTTTCTGTATCCCAAGATAATACTGCCGCCTTTTAAAGAGACCATGTTTAACTTGGAAAGTAACTGCTGCCAGATAGCTCTTGGCTTATTTTTAGCTGAGTAGACCTGGGCTAAAATGAGAATTTTTCAACCCTTACACTGCCACCACCAATCTGCAAAAAAAAAAAAAAAAAAAAAAACTTGAGTAGATTTGGTGTGGAAGGAGAATAAACTCATGTTCCACCTTTTGGTTTTGAAATGACGATGGGCATTGGGAGAGCAATCGCAACAGCACTTAGATTTATATACCGCTTCACAGTGCTTTACAGCCCTAAGCAGCTTACAGAGTCAGCATATTACCCCCAACAATCTGGGTCCTCATTTTATTGACCTTGCCACAACCTTGAACCTGTGAGAATCGAACTGCTGGCAGTCAGTAGAATTACCCTGCAATATTGTATTCTAACCACTGCGCCACCCTGGCTGGTGAAGAGAGAAGGACACAAGGCATAATGATGATGATCATAATTCTTTAGATTTCTTATTTGCTCAATCATCTATAAGTAGCTTTCTTGTTCAATCCCTCTAAGCTATCATATTGAATCTGGCCCCATCCATTGAGAAGTGTGTATTTGTAGTGGGGAATAAAAGGGAAGCAAATGACGAAACAGACATCTGACAGTTGCAATGCAAACTCTGCTCCCTTCGCACTTGCATCATGGTGTAGTTGTTTCCTTTTTGCTCTTGGCCTTGATGATGATGTGGTTGGTGTTATTGTGGAGTTATTATGTGCCTCATGCTGCACTCTAAACTTTCCCTTGTCTTTCAGCTCTCCAAATTGATTGCAAGTGAGCTTTTCAAATAATGTTTCTGGGAAACCAGTATTTTGATTCAGTTTCTCTGGAAGGCTAAATTAGAGGTGAAGATAATAGTGTAAACAAAATTAAAACACATGCTATTTGTCATATAAATATAAATAGCACTGACAAGGAAGCTCAGAACTGAGTGGACGGGATGAGAGAATTTAACTCTTTCCCACTCTGATTCACACCAAATTCTCTTGTAACCACATAGGTTACAACCTGTATTTTAAAGGGAATGCAAGTCATTTGCTTAATTGAATGGAAGACAGCCCTGTCCTTAAGATGCTCAACTTAGGAAGAGTAAAGATTAAAATTAAAATTTTGTCATCTTTTACCAGGTTCTTAATTAATTTAAGACCCACTCAAATATTTTTAAAGGTAAATATTTGGTCTAGTTTTCTTTTCAAGTAGATAGTATATCTACTTTGAAGAGGCATGATTTTTACAGCAGACTATGGCATAAAAAGTAAAATCAGCAGATTTATTTGATCTCTGACAGAGATCATATATTAATATCTTTAAAATGGGAAAGAACAAAATAAAAATCACTCCAATAGTACACTAAGAGTGTTGGTATCTACATGAAACATGGAGTGCTGATGGTCAACTGGATAAGAACAGAATGAGGGAGTACATGCATCTGAAGAATGTTGGTTCAACAGCCTTGTTGATTGCAGAGCAGGAGAGAAGCATATCTTAGATTTATATGCACCCATTCTGCAAAGCAACTTTTGGCAGCTTATAAATTTAAATAACAAATAATAATGTCTTGTAGAAGGCAATTACATGTTGCACTCTTTTGTTGCAATATCCACTGTAATAGCAGTTCCATAAGAAGTGAGTCCTAAAATAAAAACAATGCCTTTAGAAGAATGTACCTTTTTGTTCATAAACTTTAACATGTCATTCCTGACACATCTCACTGTGGAATTTTTATGGTCTCTTCATCTCCTGGCTGTCTCTCCCAGAGGTGATAGGTTCCGGTCATCTGGGTTTCATCCCTCCATTGTATGATGTGTAGGTTATACAAATTCGATATAAGATTAAATATATTCAGGTTACATCAAGAAGGATTTCTTTATCAGTCCCCCCCCCCCCCAATTTCTTCTTCCATTGAAGAAATGACAGATACACAGATCTGACACTTTGCTTGTTGGAAGCCATCTGAGAAGATTACAAATTATGATCACATGACCCAAAGCAGGACAGTGCAACCATGGTAAATACATGCCCAAATTTTAATCACATAACTCTGGAGATGTTGCAACAGTCATAAGTGTGAGGACTAGTTGTACATTTTTTCAGTGCTGTTGTAACTTCAAACAGTTGCTAAACAAATTGTTGTAAGTCAAATACTATCTGTAATAGTCTTCAGATAATGAATTGAGGATTCCAGCTGAATCTCTTAATGGTAAGCATAACTTGAAATATGGAACCAATTACTTAAAGGTGGGGTATTTCCTCTTGTTGAATGTGTCCAGCACTTTGTCAGGGATACTTTAATTTTGATTTATATGCTGAACAGATGGTTCAGTCTATGATTCTTTGATCTGGAAGAGATGTTTAAAATTGAGGTGAAAACTTTGAAATCCCAGTGGTTTCAGACAAGGCTTTTGCCATCTTTTCTCCTGGTTTTATGATTATAGATGATTTATTAAATAAGCTGGTATCTCTATTTTTGGCTTCTACAATGAAGCCCAAATGTATCAGCAGCACCAGCTAATGGCTAACGTAAGTGTATAGATTAAAATCATAATCTGTAGGTATTTTTCTTTAATTCTCCAAACACTTGCTGCCATGTAGTCAAGCCTAACCATTCTGTATTTTGTTTTTTTTGGGGGTGTGTGTTTTTTTACTTTATAGCAATCTCTCCTCCCTTTAAGGGATAATACACATTTGGGATGATTTGCTATTTCAGGAGAATGTCAGAAAACAGTTATTAGATGCTCTCTGATTTCTGTTGTGGTGGAGTGAGTTTTATCTATCATTTCTAAACATCAGAGCATGGTACTGTAAAAAGTTAGCATCTACCCCTCTCCTAGAAGAATGAAATATTTTGAGAAATATTAAAAAGGCAGGATGAAATATTTCCCCTAGAAGAGAAATAAAAATCCTAAGGGAGACAGAAACTCAGAGCTCCAGCTCCCTGCCCCAAGCAGATACTAAGCTGAGGCCAGCTTTTAGAAATGCAGATTTGGTCATCCATTACTCCCTGCATCAAGGTCTGAACAAAATAAATAGGATTATTTATTTTATTTATTTGTTTATTTTTGTCAATTGCTAACAAGATAATAGGTATAAGTAAAAACATAGTTATGAATACATGGATACATATAAGAAAAATAAAAAAAATAAAAGAAACAATAGGACAGGGACAGTAGGCACGTTGGTGCCCTTATGCCCTCAGCGATAATAGGAATTGCCCAACACCCTTTCACAACACAAGCTCCTTCATTGTATCATCTCAGTTGCACCACACCCTCCAAACTTCGACCAAACCTGGAAGCTCAGACAACCTACAGAACCAGCTATGGCCCCTACAACAGCCAATAGAATACATATTCTGGAACAGAGGAAGCTCAAGTTCAAAGCCCAAGAGAAGATATAAAAACCCACCCCTCTCAACTCCATTTTGTCAGCTGCCCAGAACTCATGTGGTTCTGCTTCATCATTAAACCATCTTTCCAAACCGCCTCCATGTTTCCAGTATCTTTCTCCCGGCTTGGAACTGAACCAAATGGATATTCAGCAGGTTCTGACCAGTTCTGGAGAACCAGTAACGGAAATTTTGAGTAGTTCGGAGAACCAGCAAATACCACCTCTGACTGGAGATTTTACAGTATCCTTCCCCTGCCACAAGCCACGCCCACAGAACCAGTAGTAAAAAAAATTGAATCCTACCACTGTCCCAACAGTATTTTTCACAGAATGAAATAAGACCCATTTCAAGCTGCACTCAGGGCAGATCATTTTGGTCACCTCTTGTTAACAGAAGTATTAGAAAACTTGGAATGCTATCACTGGTGACAGAATCAGTAGTACGTAAGGAAACCTGGCTCTCTTTTCTAGCTTAAATTGACTTTCTGTGCAACATGGATCTGAAGGAAATGCAAGCCTTGCCTTTTATGCCTTGGTAGAACTATCTTTCAAAAGAGTATTACTCACAGAATATACAATATAATAAGCCCAAGGTAAGGCTAGTAGATGCTTTGGAAAGTGTTCGTTAGGCAAGATGTGGTCAAATGCTTCAATTGAAGCCAGATGTTCATTGATCCTGAACTCCAAGCCCAAATGACCATGGAGACCAGAGCCACAAAGATAATTTCTCGACACTGTAATTGAAAACACTGAAAGCAGGATATGGCCATGCTATAAACATAGATACGAGGGCAACCGGTTCTCAGATCAGTTCAATCTTTCAGATGAATGAAAATATGCTGTAGCACCAAATAGAAATACCAATCTAACTCATTTTTTAAAAGCCATGTTGTACAGGTCCTGCCTGCCTTCCTTCCTTATTCATTTCCTAGTTGAATTATTGTAGAACCACCAAAAGGTATTGGGGCACCGAAATGCAGCTGTTTTTATAGGGTTGTTTTTTTTGAACAACCTACAACTGTAAGCATAGATTTCTTCTAAAACAGTTTATTATCCTGTCTTCCAGTGTTCTAATCTAAAATACTAATTTCCGGGTTAAATGAAATACTCTCTTGGTCTTTGAAATTGCTGTTCTATCTAGCCACCATCCTTATGTCCAGCATGGCTGGAGTGACCCTTAGAATAACTTAGTATTTATCTTCCAGGCTTTCACTGAAGTTTCTCCCCTTTACTTTTTATAGAAAGAGTAAATATCCAGTGCTTCCGAAGTCAGTCTGTGTTGGGGTTCTAATCTAAAGGGTTTTAAGGATATGGTTTTTCTGTGCATTTAAGGAGAAGAAACCTCGCATGAATCCAACACGCATCACACCCTAAAATGGATTCAGCGCATGCGTTGTTGACAGCCCCCCCCCCAACACGCCCCCTTCCGCGTGCCGCAGAGCCAGCCGTTCTAAAACGCCCTCCTGCGGGGCGGTGTCATAGGAAAAGCCCTCCCCTCCCCCCTCAAAAAACCGACCCGGAAACATCAGTTCAAGGCGATATCGCTCTACATGTGAGTCCATGGTGTGATTCTATGGAAGGAGGAAAGACTGCGCGGCGCCTCTACGTCACTTCCCGTCGGCGTTTCTCAGTCCCCGCCTGGGATCTGCCTTTGGGTTTGGCGCGCTTTTCCTCTTCGCGCGCGGTCCTCCCAGGTTTCTGAGGGCTAGATCGGCGCGAAGGAGCCGCTGACAGGCTTTGACGGGGGAGATTTTCTTTTCCTCCGGGTTAGCTCTTGAAGCGGAGGGGGCGGGAAGACGGCGTGAATTTGTACGGCAGGTGAGGGAGGGCAAAGGCGCTCCAACGGCGGTCGGGAGCCTTGAAAGGAAGAGCTGAGCCCGGCAGGCGGAACAAGGGAAGCCTTGGGACTTGGGCTTGGCGTGGTAGGTTTGCATGGGTTCTGCCTCTTCTTGTTGCTGCTATTATTTTTTGAATGTATCAACCCCCCAATTCCAATGGACTCTTGCTCCCTCCTCCTTGCAGAGTACTGGCATGCAGGGAACAGAAGGTAACTGGCATTTCTAATCTAAGAAAGATTAGAAATGCCAGTTACCTTCTGTTCCCTGCATGCCAGTACTTTGCAAGGAGGAGGGAGCAAGAGTCCATTGGAATTGGGGGGTTGATACATTATATATATATATATATAAAAGCGAAATACCCCTCACGCATCATCACAAAATCTCCAGAACCGTAAAGCCTACAAACTTGAAATCTGGCACTTATGTTCCTCGTGGCTTCTAGGTGCTCACTAAGAAAGGATTTTTCAAAATGACCATCAGAGCGTTAGTATTTCCTATATTATTATTAACATGCTCTGATGCTAAGAAGTTCTACTCCCCCACCCCACCTGAAAAGAAATCTCTTCCAAATGCAAAACACAAGCAGAGGAGAGGAGTTTCAGTTTTACTTTCACAGCTGCAAGCAGTTTTAGTAAAAACAGTTGAGCTAAGCCACGCCTAGGCTTCTTGCTGTCTCCTTGCTCACACAGCAAATACTGTTTCAGTTTCCAAACAGCCCTCAACTCTCACACACTGACAAGACGCTAGCCAGATGAATACCGATGGATGCTGGTAGGCAGAGGCACAACTTTTCCCCCTTATTCTTCCAAAAAACTCAGCCTGATCACATAGTTTCTTAGCAAAGCACAGGTATAGCTAGTATTGCATAATACTATATGAAAGGATGCTTCACAAGCAGTAGCTTTTACATCACCAATCTCAGATCCTGAAATTTAAAGGGGCTCTTGAGTCAGCCCCAGCTCAGGACAGGAGTCAATGTGATAAATGGCTGCCAAAATTAACATCAGACCAACAGTCAAGAAGTACCGGTAAATAGCATTCCAATCAAGGAACTGCCTAAAAAGCTAACAGTAAACAAGCCAAAAGACCCCCAAGATCACCCCCACCAACACTGACAGGGCAAGCCCCTAGAATATAAACTTGAGAGGAAATCCCACTTCCTTAGTAGCACTGAAGATGCCCCAAAAGGTGCTTTTTCAAGAGGCAACTGGACTTCCTTGTTTTTCTTTGAAGACGTTTCACTTCTTGGATGAGAAGCGAAATGTCTTCAAAGAAATAGAAAGTCCAGTTGCCTCTTGAAAAAGCACCTTTGGGACAACTATGTTCTGGATGACTGAGAATCTCCATAGACGTTTAGCATGGATGATGTTACCTAGTTCAGGTAATAAAATATCTACAAAAAACAAGCTCAGAAAACACCAACTTCAAATACCTCTTCCACCTAACAGGGTCATTTACTGAGATGGGTGATTATAGCAGTCAATCAACAAGCAAATAAATAAACATGTTCTTAAAGGTTTAACTTCTTGTGAGTTTCAGCTACTTTTTGAGATACAAAAAGTGGCAGCTGGTGAAGTAAGCTACATCTCATGAAAGTTTATGCTTCTTAAGAAAAACATGCTATGTCAGAAAAGGTGCTACCAGATTCCTGATTTCAAGCTCTGTAGAGTACTTCCCTGATTACTCACCTAATTTCTTCGTCTCCAACAGAAATCGTCTACGTAGCTGCTTAATTCTGCAACACAATGTTCTCAGAGCAGGGTATCCAGTCTGCACAGGGCCTCTTGACTTCCACCTTTGCCCGCGTGCCCATCTCAACGTATACCAACTGCTCCCAGAATTTCAGGCTTGGGGAGCGAACTTTCAATCGGCAATACGCTCACATCTATGCTACACGCCTTATCCAGATGAGACCGTTACTGGTGGACAGAGCCAGGCATAAATGGGGTGAGCTTATCATCCTAATGAAGTCTTGTTTTGTGGACAGTGCAGGACTTTGACGACGTACGTAGTGTCGCAGTATTTTTTAAAAATCTTGATATGTGCTTACTTTTATAATATGCTGGTTTGGAACTTCTATTGAACATCCTTCCCCCGAAAATAATACATAAAATCTTACATTGTGAGCCCAGAAACTAGACAGATGTTGGACTTTCAAGCTGGTTGACCAGAAGTAACCCTTCTAATTAACAGATAACAGATAACCAGAGTTAGAAGGGACCTTGTAGGTCATCTAGTCCCCCCTGTCCAAGCGGGAGATCCTACACCATTTCTGACAAATGGCAGTCCAATCTCTTCTTGAAAGTCTCAAGTGATGGTGCACCCTCAACTTCCGAGGGCAAGCTGTTCCATTGGCTGATTGTTCTCACTGTCAGAAAGTTTCTCCTTATTTCCAGGTTAAATCTCTGCTTGCTCAGTTTCCATCCATTATTCCTTGTCTGGCCTACAGGCGCTTTAGAAAATAGCTTGACCCCTTCCTCCCTGTGGCAGCCCCTCAAATATTGGAAGACTGCTATCATGTCTCCCCTGGTCCTTCTCTTGACTAGCCAAGCCCAGTTCCTGCAACCGTTCATTGTATGTTTTAGCCTCCAGTCCCCTAATCATCCTGGTTGCTCTTCTCTGTACTTTTTCTAGAGTCTCAACATCTTTTTTATAATGTGGTGAACAAAACTGGATGCAGTACTCTAGGTGTGGTCTTACTAAGGCTTTATAGAGTGATATTAGTACTTCCCTTGATCTTGATTGTATCCCTCTGTTAATACAACTTAGGATTGCATTAGCTTTTTTGGCAGCGGCTGCACACTGCTGGCTCATGTTTAGCTGGTTGTCCACTAAGACTCCAAGATCCCTCACAGTTACTGCTATTGAGCCTGGTTTCACCCAGTCTATACTTTTGGTTTTTCTTGCCTAAGTGTAGGACTTTACTTTTCTCTACATTGAATTTCATTTTGTTAGATACGGCCCAGTATTCTAGTCTGTCAAGATCCATCTGGATCTTGAGCCTATCTTCTTGGGTGTTAGCTATTCCTGCCAGCTTAGTATCATCTGCAAATTTGGTAAATTCCCCTTCTATTCCCTCATCTAAGTTGTTAATGAAGATATTGAACAGTACTGGCCCTAAGACGGAACCTTGTGGCACCCCACTGCTTACTTCCCTCCATGTAGACTTAGACCCATTAAGGACTACTCATTGAGTATGGTTTGCCAACCAGTTGCGAGTCCATCTAGTGGTGGTGCTATCTATTCCACTTTTTTCTAGCTTACTAAGAAGTAGGTTGTGGTCTACTTTGTCGAATGCCTTGCTGAAATCTAAATATATTATGTCCACAGTATTTTGCTAATTTAGTCACTGTGTTGAAGTGAATTAATTCCACATCATAGGCTCTTAACATTTTCTCATATTTAATCCATTGTCTACTTTTCCTAAAGGGAGCAACATTACAGTGAAAAAGCTATGTGAGTTGCAGATCTCAGAAAAGTGTTGTGTGGTGGGAACACTCTTCAAGTGCATGCAGCTTCAGCCTTCCATCTTACGGGAAATCAGTGAAGAGGTATGAGAAAAGAACCTTGCAGGTTTCATTCAAGAAGCATGGGAGGCGTCAAAGGCAGGCTCAGATATCTTCTGCATCTAAAGAGTCTGCAATTGATTTTCAGACCCTTTCAAGTTTTGCAATGGCCTTTCTGGACTCACAGTCCTAGTGCCTTGTATAATGCTGGGGTTAAGAAAACATTCCCTGAACAAATTCCTCTTGCATAATAATTGCTCAGATTTGTGAGCAGAAATATAAATTTTCTGTCTGGAAGGACTTATTGTCTGTGAAACAGACTTATTGTTTTAAAAAACTGCTCTCTTGCACAATTGGCTTAACATTTAGCTTATTTTGGAAAGACAGTTTATGAGTAATATTAAAATTGTCCCAGTAAGACATTCAGACATGACTTAATGGCAAACGTGTTGGAAATTTACCACCAAAAATTGGCTTTAAAAGCTATTGATTAGATGGATAACATCATTTTGTTGGTTTGTTTCATAAAACCCACTTGCTGTGTTCCTGAGTGCCAACAAACAAAATAGAAACATATTAGGAATTACTGTTGATCCATTAGTCAGGACAGATTGGGAAATCAGAGCTATTCATTCTAAGATTATTTTGCCTCATAGATCTGTTTTTTGTGGTTGATTCATTGCTGTCTTGTCAATGACTGAAAATATCATAAATCCACAGGGCTGTTGATGATTTCAAAAGTATTATTTCAGAATGTTAAGAGTCTAATGATAAAAATGTGGGAGGATTCAGCCATTTCCAATTGTCTGTCTGTGCATGGGATGTTGGAGAAAAATTGTGGGATCAGGGGGCAGGTTGTTTTTGCCAACAAATGCCAAGTTTTTCCTGTGGAGGAAAAGGCTTCTGCCAGGACTTTTTGAGTTAAATGCACAGTGGAAACTTGACTGTTTCCTGTTTATTGAACATGTGGTTCTTCAATCTTCCCTTTAACTCTGCAGTCTGAAGTTACTTAGTTATCTATTTACGGTCTGCAGTATTTTTTTCTTAAAATGCCGCCGACATAAAACAGAATTTTATTTGCTGTAAACCACTAGTGACAGTGGTAGAGAAGCCTCTGCTCTGCTTACCATGGGAGAGCAATAGAATATGTGATAATTCCTAAAAAATATTAGCAGGCATTTCTGAAGGTAGTATAGGATGGTAATCCTCGATTTATGACCACTACTGAGTCCAAAATTTTTGTTGCTAAATGAGACATTTGTTATGTGAATTTTGCATTTTACGACCTTTCTTGCCATAGTTGTGAAGTGAATCTGGTTTTCCCATTGACTTTGCTTATCCAAGATCACAAAAAAAATGATCGCATCACCCCAGGACATTGCAACTGTCATAAATAGCATCCAAATGTAAATCATGTGACCATGGGGATGCTGCAATGGTCGTAAGTGTGAAAAACCTTTATAAATCACTTTTTTCTCTGCTGTTTAATTTTGAATGGTCACTAAATGAACTGTTGTAAGTTGACGACTACTTCTAGAATAAGAGGGTATTAAAAAAGTATCTTACAAGCCACAGCAGTGCTAAAACTCAAACTATCAATTTGAAAACTATAAAAAAAAATCATTGATGGCCATAGGATAATTCAGTGCTTAAGCAGCTTTCCAGAACAGGTCTTGACGCTCCCTAAATGTAAAGCAATGAGAGATGAGTATGTTGTATCCCATCCAAGTATTTTGTTCCTAGACTTTTAAACACCTGTGTTCAAGGTTCAAAATGTATCTGGTGGTCATCTGAGCTCCTAGGAGCCATATGTTCAGCTTCTACAATGCAGCAGCTGCTGACTTAACCAGGGGAGGATGATTTCAGTGTTCTCAGAAAAGCTTGATAAGCAACTGTATCCATACATTGGTGCTCTCCTTGTGTCAGCCAGTCTGCCTTCCTTATCTGATTCTTGAATTTAAGAAAAGTTGGAACAGAACATTGACAAAAAAAACCTGTAGTCTAGAATTGCAGGCAATCTTTTGACTACATGCAGATCATTGGGGGGAGGGAGGTGCAGGAGAGTGACTGGAAGAAACTTCATCAGTTTGCACTATGCTAAATTGTTTATGTTCACCGTAGCAATCTTTTTGTGAGCCTCTTTAGGCCAAGAAGTGATTTAAAGGTCCTTAGGCCAAGAAGTGATTTAAAGTTAAGCAGCTTAAAATCTGTGCTTTAGCTCCTGCCAAGTGTATCAGAAGCTCAGCATCAAAGCTGGTGCGCATTTTCTTCTTCCTCACAGCAAGACTCTGTTCATCTTCACAGCACAACCTGCCTCCCCATCCTCCCCGCCTCAAATACATTCACGAGTCAGATGAACTGATCCTGGAGGATGAGCTGCAGAGGATCAAACTTAAGGGAGAGATACCGATTGACAAGCTGGTGACAGGTGGGCTGATGACCCTGTTTTGAGCTTCTTGCCCTTGACATCTTTTGAATGCCTGGCTTTTGTGGAGGCAAACGTTCCATTCGATTGCTCACATCTGTCCCTTTCTGCTGTTTCAGGGACCATCCTTGCCGTCTATGGTACAGAGAAGGACGATGGCAGATTCCTTGTGGAAGATCACTGCTTTGCAGATATGCCAACCCAGCTGCCTATGATGGGGCCCAGCACAGACAAGTGAGGCCCCCTATAACCTTGTCCCATGACAACCTCTGCTGAAGCAGTCCAGGGTTCTCTGTCACTCAGAATACAGGTAGTCCTCAACTTATGACCACAATTGAGCCCAAAATTTCTGTTGTTCGGTGAGATATTTGTTAAGTGACTTTTGGCCCATTTTATGACCTTTCTTGCCACAGTTGTTAAGTGAATCACTAAAATTGATCAGTTTATAACTTGGTTGTTAAGTGAATCTGGCTTCCCCATTGACTTTGTGAGTCAAAGGGTTGCAAAAGGGGATCACGTGACCCAGGGACACAGCAACGGCCATAAGTGTGAACCGGTTGCCAAGTATCTGAATTTTGATCTCATGATTCATGGGGATTGTAACTGAAAAATGGTCATTAGTTACTTTTTTCAATGCCATTGTAACTTTGAACGGCACTAAGTGAACTGTTGTAAATCAAGGACTACCTGTACTTTTTCCACCAATTGCCAGTCTAGAACTGGAACAAGGAACAGGCTCCCAGGTTTGTTCTTGCAAGTGGCCATCTGCAGAGATACAATTCCTCAGAGATCTCTCCTTAATGGTGGATCAATCAATAATTACTTAATTTATGTGTCGGCCACGCTATAAGTTCCCCATCTTCCTTTGGTGGTATGGACCTTGGAGTAGCTACGATGGCATCACTGAAACTTAACAGCAAACTGACAAAACACCAGGCACCCTTTTTGGCAAAGAAAGTAAAATAGATGCATGAAACCTTGACTAAGGGTAATGCACATATTGTCCTTTTTCTTTAAAAACAACAACAATCCCTCAGGATAAATGAACCTAAAATTGTTCTCCATTCTCTGGTGGCAGCATGGCATCCCTTTACCCTCATGGCTGCTGGATGCTCATTTACAGGGACCATCTTTGTGGCCGAGAGATCCTAGTGATGGGCCGGCTTCCCTTCTTTCCTTAGAAGTTTCTTTGTTAAGTGTCCCGACATAAGCCATTTCCCAAATACAAAGGCCACTCTGTGTTCTGACCGCTGTGGCTTGTATTTCACCTTGCAGATTTGTCTTGCTGGTGTCAGGCCTGGGCCTTGGTGGCAAGAGTGGAGACAGTCTCCTGGGCATGCAGCTTCTGGTGGACATGGTGACAGGACAGCTGGGCGCAGAGGGGGAGCAATCCAGCGCGGCCCTGATTTCTCGAGTCATACTGGCAGGCAACTTGCTTAGCCAGAATACCCAGAGCAGAGACAGCATGAACAAGGTGAAGGTGTCAGAAATGTGAGCCACACTATTGGTGTGCATTGCATTTATGTTGTGTCTTTCTTTCACTCTCCATTCCAAAGAGGATGCATTTATTTATTAGGTTTATTTTTATCATATCATTATTGTAGTGTGAACAAGGCGGTGACCGTTGCTAATACTCCCTCCTATTTTCCCCACAATAACCATCCTCTGTTGGGCTGAGAGTGATTGGCCCCAAAATCACCCAGCCAGCTTTTGTGGCTAAGGCGGGACTAGAACTCAGTCTCCTAGTGATTGGCCCGTCCAGCTGGCTTTCATGCCTAAGGAGGGGTTAGAGCTCACAGTCTCCTGGTTTCTAGCCTAGTGTCTTCACCACTAGACCAAACTAGCTAAGATGTCTAGTTCTGTTCCTTCAGATGGAAGATCACAGCAAACTCATTGATGATCTTACAGTAGTCAACCAATCCCTGTGAAAATTTCTCAAGAAAATTACTATGGAATATTAAAACAAATGGATAGCTTTAGTTCAAGCCAGGATTCCAACCTATTGTAGTCATGAAATCTCCAATGGGATTTTTATGCTTTACCAATTCAACAGCATTTTGGTTTATCTCCTATTTTGAGTTGGGAAGTTTTGAGCCTCTCTACCAACCCACTCCAGACTGTGCTATCACTTTCTTTGTATGTGTTTCATTCCATCTTTTGAACTTTGATGTTAATCTTGAATATCAGTACAGCCCTAGTCCTTGTTAAAAAGAGATTTAACACAGGGGATATTTCTGCCTTATTAAATAGGGGGGAAGAGCCCTTCAGTATTATCCTTTAGCTTTTCTTGTATTCATTCAGCATTTATTTCATTTCCTTTTAATTCATACTTCACTCTTTTTTGTACCTTGTCATGCAGGCAAAATACCTCACCAAGAAGACTCAAGCAGCCAGTGTGGAAGCTGTAAAAATGCTGGATGAAATTCTGCTGCAGCTCTGTGTAAGTTTTTTTTTCCAAGAAAGGGTGAAGAAGCTTTTTCTGTTCTTCCCTCTGTCCATGGTGTGCAGTGTCCCCTGGACCTAAGGGCTTGCCCACTCTCCCCTTACAGATGTCCATCCCTATCGATGTGATGCCAGGTGAGTTTGATCCAACCAACTACACGTTGCCTCAGCAGCCCCTGCATCGCTGCATGTTTCCTCTCTCAAATGCATACACCACCCTGCAGCTAGTCACCAACCCATACCAGGCAAACATTGATGGAGTCAGGTAAAAACCAGCATCTTTGTTCTGTACGGGTTGTGGGACCAGAATTTCCATCGCTAAGCAAGTCGGTTCTTACGAGAGTCTTGCCTGGTTTTATAATCTTTTATGCCACAGTTGTGAAGCAAATCACTGTAATAAGTTGTTAAATGAATCATGCGGTTGTTAAAACAAATCCAGCTTCCCCCATTGACTGTTTGTCAGGACCATTTTTTTCAGCACTATTGTAACTTTTAGCAGTCATTGAATGGTTGAACATTAAGTGAGGCCTGCCTGTATGTTACTTCTGAGTTACTCTGAAAATATATGAAGAATAAAAATATAATGCATTAAAGTCCCTTCCTTGACATTGTACACCAGAGTTTCTTTTTATTCAAATATAGAACAATTGCCATTTTTCTCTGTGTAGGTTTCTGGGAACTTCAGGCCAAAACGTAAGTGATATTTTCAAGTACAGCAGCATGTCTGATTATCTGGAAATTCTGGAATGGACCTTAAGGATTGGGCATCTCAGCCCCACAGCTCCAGACACTCTGGGTAATATAACTAAGAGATAGCTTTGCTGGGTTTTGTTTGTCTTATTTTAAGCTTTGCAGATGAGCTAAACCAACTCTCAGTTTGTTTGACCTTGGGTGTATTATGGGGGATTAAAGTCTGGTTGCTAGCAAGACCTCTCAAATATGCAGCTCGTGCATTTTGGGGTAAAGGAGGAGGGGATGTTTGCCTGTAGTAGAAGATCAGTGTCTGCTTCCTCCTCTTTGTCTTAATTTCTGTTATATATCTTAAATATATGATTAAATATGAGATTGCTCTATCATAAAAGAGTGCCCATAGTATCTAAGCCAGTGAGAATGCAATGCAGAAGCATAAAACTTGAGTTGCAAATGGAGAATACAGTACCTACATTTTCAACAATATCTCCTAGGGATGTACAGTAGAACATTGTAGGTAGAGCATTCTATGCACAGGATAAAGCATCTGTGCTTTGTCAGTGCATGGAACTGGAGCAGGTGTTAAATCCCTGCCCAGACCTGAAGCATGTGTATTCCAATAGAACTGTTCTGTGGGAGAGAGCAGGGAAAAGGAAGGCTGGATGTATGCTTTGGCAGGAAAGTAAGACTAGATCTCTTGAGTGGGTGTGGAAGGAAAGAAAGCACAGGGAAGATGGGAATGAGGCCCAGTGGCTATGCATATGTGCTGCATTTGGATTCAACCAGAAGGGAGGTAGGAAGGTGCCAGAAAAATCATAGGGCAGAAACACCATGGAGAGAAGGAGGAGCAGCAGAGTGAGGTGCACCAACTGAACCCTACTTACCCTTTCAAATTCCCTTGGTTTTGGCCCAAACCCAAATCAGCCTAAAATGATCTGTTATTTTATAGGGAGGTCACAGCCTGCCTGGAACTATCAATCTTCTGAGGCATATCATGTTGATTCCATGCAAGGAGCAGATCACATGTTTTGCCTTAAGGTTGACGGCCATTTATTTAAAGTCCCTGATCTGCCTTGTCTTTCAGGCTGTTATCCATTTTACAAGACAGACCCTTTCATCTTCAGTGACTGCCCTCATATCTATTTCTGCGGCAATGCACCCTCCTTCAAATCCAAGGAAGTCAAAGGTAAGCTAGTATTGGCAGCTGCGTCTTCTGCAAGACAGGCTTGACTTCTTCCTGGCTGAGACTTGGTGGGGTTTTTCCCTAAGGGTGTAAGCAATACATTGGAAGCCACTGTCCTGCAAAAGACAAAGTTCCACTGCCAGATAGAAAAGAATAAAAGCAGGTTGGGAAGCCCAGGATGCCTCACTTGAGTTTCATTGTCCCAGCAAATATCATGATTTAACCACGGTTGATTAAATGAACATATTTGCTGGATCGCCCATCATGCTAAATCAGAGTTGGCAAAGAGGAACCAATAATTTTCTGGGGGGGGAAAGGTTTTTTTGGGGGCGGACTGCTTGTTTAGTTGCTTTTAAAATCAGTAACTGTTCATATAAATATTAGGATTGACACAGGATATAGACCTGCTCTTTGGTTCCCCCCCTTCTGTAAAGTGGATTGCTCCATGATGGAGTTTGCTGTCTCTTATGGGGTTTGTTGCAGAAAGGAGCCTGAACCATGCAAAACAAAAGGGGTGGAGGGTGGCAGACATTGCCAAATCATGGAATGTTCTCAATATACCATAGAAATTTCTCACAATTCCTCTGTGCAGAGGTTTTGATGCGGCCTTTGTAGCTGTTGCCAGCATAACATGACTGGCTGAAAAAGTTCACCCTTGTGTAACCAAGATGTACTTGAGCCTACAATATTTTGCCCAACAGTCTGGGGAGTGAGTTAAACCAGGCAGAACATTCAGATGCAAGATTATATAGTTTTCTGTTATTCAATGTAAGTCATAAATCTATCCCAATAAGTTAGATAGTTCAATGTTTTTGTAAGTACCGAGACCCTTTCGCATCTGCATCAGTTCTGGTTTTATAAGTTGGTTTATTTTTATTAGATATTTTTGTTAGCAGATCCCACAACAGCTACATTAGCCTAAAGCACTGGAATCTGTGTTATACCAAGAGCTTTGTTCATCCAGCCCACCACCACTTGCCCCAAGTCTACTGAAAGTCAAATAAAAACTGCTCTAGGTAGAAAAAAATGTCAATCCCCTGAATTGCAAGTTGTTTCCTAGAATATTTTATGTCTTTACCGTCCCCTAATCCTTAATCCTTTCTGATGAGAGCAGGGCTTCAACTTGGGAACTGTACAAAGCACACTCTCTGCCATGGTAGTAGGGCAGGAACGGGCAATGTGAGTGCATATTGCAAACACGGCTGAATCTGGCGTCTCCCTTGGTGGCTCTAAAAGTCAGTGGTGAGAGAGAGGCAAATGTTAATACAAACCCTGATAGAGATTAGGAAAGCTTTCTTAAAAACCAACAGCAATCAGAAATGTTTTTCCCAACTTGGGAAGAGGGGGACAAGAGAAAAATACTGACCCTTTCCTCATCCTCACTTGTTCCTTCCAAAGTTCTGATAGTGGCCTTCACTTTACTTCCTCCTTTGCAGGAGAAGATGGACAGAAAGTCTTGCTGGTGACACTTCCTGATTTCAGCTCAACACAGACAGCTTGCTTGATCAATTTGTGCGATCTCACTTGTCAGCCGGTTACTTTCTCGGCCTTTGGTGATGACGAAGAAGAAGAAGAAGAAGAAGAAGAGACAGTGATGGAGACTGGTGACTGAGAGACATGGACTTAGGTCTCCTTCTTTCTGGAACTTGGTAGTCATCCCTGTTCCTGCTTTTTACTGTAAAGTTTGACCTTTGGTTCAGATAGATAGGAATAGAATAAAATATTCTGGTTTGTTCGTATATGTTTGATCTTCATGACCAAAAACAAGGGAATTTCTTGTATAATTCATTTTATTCAATGAATACAACTGTTGGAAAAACAAAAAGGCTCAAGGTGACCCTGGACTGCCTCCTGGGCAGCAGCTGCTTCAAACTTAGCAAATCACAATCTTCCTTCTTGACTGTTGCAATCAAGGCAGCAGCTTTCCTTGATGTTAGGAGGACCACAACGAAGTGATACTGACTTTGTAACTGGGAAACAATTAGGTTGTATCAACTCCTCACTTTGGAAAATACCCAGAATGCTGGGTATATGGGAATTCAAGCCAAATCAAGTGAGCAAAACTGAAAGAAAGTCATTTATGCTTTGGAAACTTAACCTGATTGGCATATTGAGAAGTCAAAAATAGATTTTTCCCCTCAATCAATTTTCAACTTAATTTTTGCTTGGTTCTAGTTATGGCTCTTATTCTAATGCTTTAAGAATTCTTTCACTTCTTAAATAGAACTGGAAAGAAATCTGAATTTTTCATATAGCACATCTCTTTCATAAAAGTATTAAAACTGCAAATAAACAGTCATGGGAGCACTTGGATAAAACTGTTGGGTTGTGTCCCAAATATGTGTCAGTGCTTGATGGGCTCCATTATTTCAGTGGGAAGCATGGGCAAGCAACAGCTGTGGGCCACTGGATAAAGGCCTAGCCTGCTTCTCTCTCCCCATTGCAAGAATCCTACACTGTAGATTACAGTAAAGCAGCTGCCCCCAACCTTTTGGGCACCAGGGACTGGTCTCATGGAGAAAGTTTTCCATGGACCGGAGGGGGCGTGGTTTTGCATGCTCCCTACATCCTATGGATGGGGCTTTGCTTGTTTGCGCTGCCCAGTTGCTGGCATGCTGAGGACCAGTGCTGGTCCTTGGACTAGGGTGGTGGTGCTGGGGACCCCTGCTGTAAAGAACATCATAGAGTAGAATGGAGTAAAAAAAAGTGAATATACCAGAACGATAAAGATTAAGCCAGATTATGTTCTTAGCTTGTTCCCTATTCTATAGTCAGTCTGAGATGTACAATTGGTTCACCTCAACTTTCCATTCAGCAGGGCTTTAGTGTTCCAGCCCTATATAGAAAGCTGAGCCTTTTTATCCAAAGAAGAAAGAGAAAATTGTTCGTTGGAAAGTTGTGTGTGTTTGAAAAATAAGTGATACAAATGTGACGGCTCTTGGAGCCTGCTTAAAGCAAGGGGTTCCTGGTGGGTCCTAAAGCTAGGAGAACGTGCCTCCACATACTACAGTGAATAGATATCACTACCTGCTCCAGAAGAGGCGGAGTAGGCTTTAGGAATGTCTTTAGAGCGTTCCTGGCCTGCAGGCCTCACAAACTTGACAGACTAATCCTAATCGCCAAAGTTCACTGTGTACGTCTCTGCTGTGGTCATGGGAAAGGCTGTGCCAGTCATCTCCGCCTCGGTTATTTCCTCCGTTACGGTTTCCCATTCCGTCACCGTCTCCGTGTAGACATCGGCATCCCAAGAAGTGGCTGATTCTGCTATGGGAGGCTCTTGGCTCCACGGTGGGAGCGTGGTGCTGCTGAACCAGAAGGGAAATGCAGAACTTGGAGGAACGGTGGTGGGAATGCTTGTGTTGGTTTTCCGCAGCCGTTCAAGCATCTTCTGGCGCAGGCGAGCTCTTTGGCGCATCCTCATCCTCCAGCGCATGCGCTCCTTAGGTGTCATGGGTCGTCCCAGCATGGGCCTCCCAAGAGGGTGGTTGCCGTTCATGGCTATGATCTCTCGGATGCGTTTCCAGTTGGACCGTGACAAGATGAAGTTGCACTGGGTGGCTCCGATGTCATAAAAGACGCTGCAGGTTTTGACACTCGGATTGTAGGCCTCGGCCTTGGCTGTAACACGGTATTCGCCAGGATTCAGGATGCGCCAGTAATCGCCTCCACTTGCTGGAAAACAAGAGAGCAACATCTGATGAGCCATGGTGGCACAGTGGTTAGAAAGCAGTATCACAGGCTAATTCTGACTGCCCACTGCCAGCAGTTCAGCAGTTTGAGTCTCCCCAACCCAACGTTGACTCAGCCTTCCATCCTGAAGTCGGTAAAATGAGGACCCAGATTGTTGGGGGTAATATGCTGACTCTGTAAAATGCTTAGGGCTAAAAAGCACCATGAAGCTGTATATAAATCTAAGTGCTATTGCCATGATGCTGAAACTGATTGCAAATAAGGAAATGTGTTCCAGTATTTGAAGGGTTGCGGAGAGTCAACCTATTTTCCCAAAGCACAAGAAGACAAGACAAGAAACAATGGATGGAAATTAAAGAGGGAGAGAAACTAGAACTAAGGAAAATTTCCTAACACTGAAAACAACCAGAGGAACGGCTTGCCTTCAAAAGTTGTGGGTGCTCCATCACTGGAGGCTTTTGGTCTGAAATGGTATAGGATCTCCTACTTGAGCATGGGGTTGAACTAGAAGACCAAGGTCCCTTCCAACTCTGTGTGTATGAAAAAAGGCACATGCGGCTTCCGGTTTGAGCTTCTTCAGCGACAGACCGAAACCTCGTCTCTGCGAGGCTTCGATCCGTGCTTGCCGCTGGAGCGCCCCGAGCTGGCTGGTTTCGGGGCTAAGCCACCCTGTAGAGGTGGTGAAGAGAGGGGAGACTGCCAGCAGGGTTGAGGAGAGCTGCATCTCTCCTCCCCAGCTGGCCATTACTCCCTTTCCCGAAGGCGGTTGCAGCGGTGGTCAGAAATGGCCACCACAAAGAAGAACTCAACCGGAAAAGAATGTGCAGGAGGAAGATAAGAAGAGAAAGTTTTGGTTGACCGGGTCAAACAGCAAAAGGAACAAATAAGGTACCCTGGAATTGAAACTATTAAAAAACAATAACATTGTTCCCTAAGAAGTTTTTTAAGCTGCGAAGGAGAGAGAAAAGGGAAAAGATTTGGTTTTCTCTTTTTCCTATACTGACAGCTAAGAGACTTAAGCAAGAAATTGGAAAAAAATCCACTTTGACATCAATAGGAAGAGAAAGTCGAAAAAGAAATAAGAAGATATAACTCAGGACTATCTGGATTACTTGATGATTTCTGGATTCTTGGTTATTGTTTTGAATGACTAAAATCAATCGGGTGGTTGTTTAAAACTGTTTAAAATGGCTCCACTTTTAGAAGAACTGAAAATGGAACTTAAAAAGTACAAAGAAGATGCACAAGAAGGGAGAGGTTCTTTTGGCTTCGTATTTCAGTTTTTAGAAATGGAGATTTGGAATTATGAGAAACAACAAGAAATGCCTGCAGAACAAGAAGATTGCGACAAAGAAGAAGCCATCTTTAATGAACAAGTAATCTTAGTTAAAGGGGGGAAAGAGAATGGAAAGTTTAAGATTGGGAAAAACAACTCCAAAAAAAAAAAAAAGAGTGAAAAATAAGTGTAAAATCAGAAAGCAACAGAAGAGGGAAATGCAGAAGAGAGAATTAGAACTAGAGAGACAAGGGGGTTAAAAAGGGGAGGGAGAAGATGAGAGGGAAGAAAGAAAGGAAAAGAAGTTATAAAGGACAGAAGCAAAATATAGAGAAACGGCCTATTTAGAGATAATGGGTGAAAACTTAATGGAAAAAGGGATTCTGCAAAGGTACATAAGATAGTATGGTTATATTAGAAACAAATAATTTTAGAAAATATGAAACAATGTATGATTAAAATGTCTGATAAAATAGCTACCGTAATTCAGTGGAATGCTTGTCAATAAATAAATGTAACAAAAGGTATATTTAATGATTTATAAAACATATGTGAAGAGAAATAAGGGAAAAATTAATTATGGAGATTATATGTGTTTTTAATGAAGTATGATATTTAATTGAAAAGAAGTGTTAAAGATGTTAAGATTTTAATGATTATTAATGATAGAACTGAACTGGAATGGAATGAGGGTTTATAATTACATATATTTACAATCTTTTTTTTAAAAAGAATATAGTGTGTATTATAAGAATGTACCAAGCAGAATTCGATTGGAAGTTATGTATTATGTATTATATTGAAGGTCATAAACTTAAGGTATATATTGAAGTTTAAATAAGAGTTGAATGGATGTAATTAAAAGATATAAAGGTGTCATACTCCAATTAGTAACTACAGGAGAAAATTTGTTTAATGAGAAAAGATAATATGAAATTGAAACAGGACAGACAAAAGTATAAATATAATGATTTGAATTGAGATGAGATAATCAAAATAAAATTGAGAAAATTAAAAGAGGGGAAAAACTATATAGAAAATGTAAAATAGTATAAGATATGGAATAGAATACAAAAAGGAGCATGAAATTGAGTTTTGTGTCTGTATAAATAAGTTCAACCCGGGACCATGCTATTTTCAAAAAAGATGTTTTACTTGTATTTTGTATGTGTGAAAACCCAAATAAAACTTTATTAAAAAAGAAAAGAAAAAGGGCACATGCTTTGCAAGCAAAAAGATCAAGGAGATGTGTGTGCTAAGAAGGCTCGATGAAAGGACTTGTATATTTGTCTTCACTATTCTAGGCATACCTGTTTGCACATCGTGTTTGATCCCCATCACAGAAATGGATGCATTTGCAATAGGATCTCCTTGTTGATCTGTCACTGTGCCCTTAATACCGCGATGTACCTGTAAGACACAGCCTTTAAGGTTGGAAAATTACATTTTTATTTTAAATGGCTTAGATGTTGCCTTTCCTGTGGTCATCTACCTCAGATCTCCAGGCTTCCAAAAAGTCCATTAAGCTACTATGAAAAGACAGGTGCCTGCTAAGAACTCAGGTGGCTCACAGAACATGCATGTATTCCAAGTTAGTGCACTAGATATTTTGCATAGTACGCAACGGGGAAAAAAGCATGTTCTGGTAATCTCCATCCACCAAAATGTTTGAGGGTGCTCAGAGAAGGACTGTAAAGGAACTAACCCTGTAAACACTGTCCAACCATCCAATATTTCTACTGTCCTTGAATAGCAGAGACAGAAGAGCTAACCAAGCTTTCAATGCTCCAGCGAAGTACATAAAAACAATGTAGTTTAGCAGATTAGGCACTAATCTTGAAGTAGAGATACTTAGATTTAAATACCTGTCCAGCCTAACAGTTTATTAAGTGACTTGGGGCCAGTCACTTAGCTCAAGATAATAAGTTCATTGGTTTATTGATGGGATAGTAAGTAGAGACTCTGCTCGAGACACCACCTTGAACTCCAAAGAAAAGATGGCTTATAAATGTAATTTTAAAATGTACATTAATCATTTCCCTCTTTTCCATTAAAATGACTATTTGGAGACAACAAAAGAAAGTACAACTATTTTCCATCTACTCTATCCAGCCAGCCAGCTGTGTTGTTGTTCCAAGTTGTTCTCTTCATGACTTGGTGAAGGACACTCACCTTCTTCTACTTCTACATGCAAGTAGAAGTAAAGGTATATTATTGGCTTAATCCTTATTGACTGAGCAGGTTATCAGGTGCACCTGATGTATATTGAGATACTCTAAGCACAAGGTGCTACTGTTCTATATCTGCCCTGTGTATCTGAAAAGGTTTGTTTACTGCCACTCTGTGGACCAATTCTGCACCTCACCTGCTCCATGAATGTCAGCAGAGATTCCTTGTTGTTTTCCCACTCCTGTGGAAGTTCACTTTCATGGGGAAATTTGTCACACCCAGGATAGATGGAGAGCTCCAGACAGTTGGAGTGTAGGTAGCTGAAATCATTCAGGGCTGAAAGAGTTAACAGGAAAAGGACATCACCTTCCACTCTCCACTTAAGGCCTTAATTCCCTTGACAAACTCACTTCTACAAGTTGTACAAAGACTGCAAAGTCAGGATGAAGTGAAATTTAGAAAACCCAATTGATGTTTAAACCCTCAAAGGGTGAGAAACCAAACTTCACGAGAGAACTGCTTAAACAATAAAGATATCCTATTTAATCTCATATTCTATTGGAGATCATACTGATCCAGAAATCTATCTAAACCTAGTGTCACCACTGCACATGCATGCATGCACACACATACAAGATTACAATTCTGAAATTTCCTTATGCCTTTAAATTCTTCAGCTTGCTAATTCTCCGTTCCTTTTTGTGTTCTACAAAATGGGAGGATACTTTGAACCAAAAAGATCAACATTGTAATGAAAAAAATATAGAATGCCTCTCATGTGCTCTATGCAAATTCAGAACCAAGCAGGAGAGGACCAAAAAGGCATTGGACAAACACGAGTTGAAAGCAAAAAGGAGGCAGGAGAACTTGAAAGAATCTTGTTTGAAATGTGTACATCCACATGCAGCTCTGTTTTATCAATAGCAGCACTTCTCCTAACAGATCAAACGGTTGAGGTTCCTTCTGCTTTTCTTCCATGCTTCATACTTACTGCCCGTTTGTGGTTTCCACTTGGCCCCATTGACAATCCCCATTCCATTGGTCACATCTTGATCCTGACAACCTCCACGAAACGTTTCCGTCATTGTGAGATGGGCCGATGCATAGGAAATCGCCAGCCAGCGGAAGATGGCATGGTCTGGGGTCTCTCTGACTTCTGGGTTTTCCTCTTCATAGTCTTCCAGGGATGGTGGCGGACCTACTTCATTCTCATTGATGGACCGAGCCATGTTAAAAGGATAGGTAATGAGTTTCTCTCCCCCTTGGAAGTTGGCACCAAGCACAAAGGGGATCTTCTCCATCCAGGCTAGGATGGCCTTCACCTCAACTGCCACCTGGGAGAAAAAGGTTCCAAAGTAAAGTCATGGATGCTGGAAAGAATGTGATCACACCACAATATTCCAATGAAAAATAAGTATTTTTTTTTCTTGTAAGCCATGATTAAGCTGCTTTTTTTTTCCATTTTAAAAGTGAAGCTATATAAAGTTCTACTTCAGTTTCCATCTCAACTCCTGGTGACTTCAAAAATCAATTTAGTTTTCTTAGTAATAGCACAGAACCAATCTCTCCTAGATAGCTTTTTCAACAACTAGCCTAAAGCCCTGTTCAGCTTTTCTAAAATCAGCCAGCCCAAGCAGATGGAAACAAACAAAAAAGGTTGGGTCACTCTTTTTAACTGATGGAAGCTTGTTAAAGAGAGTTCCAACTTAGAAGTAAGAAGATTTTTTTTATGACAGGGACAACAATTAATCAATGGAATAGCTTTCCACAGAGTTGTGGGTGTTCCATCACTGGAGAGGTTCAAAAATGGACTGGACAATTATTTGACTGGGATGGTATAAGGTCTCCTGCCTTGAGCAGGTAGTTGAACTAGAACAGAGGTCTCCAACCTTGGCAACTTTAAGACTTGTGGACTTCAACTCCCAGAATTCCTCAGCCAGTTGGCTGAGGAATTCTGGGAATTGAAGTCCACAAGTCTTAAAATTGCCAAGGTTGGAGATCCTTGAACTAGAAGACCTCTGAAGTCCCTTCCAGCCCCATGACTCTATATGTTTCTTGAACTGGATTATTTCTGGCTTTAAAAACCTCACATACATATTTTAGGGGTTTTTCCTGCACCAGCATGCTAGTTTTTCCTGCACCAGATGTTCACCCATCTTCTTCTGTCTGTGTACTTACTGCAGCATCTTCTGCAAGGTAGTGATCAGGAATTGGCATGTGGTGGTTGGGGACTCTGTGTGGTACCCATTTTCTCTCTTCTGCAGCCCAGAGGATGCTGTTGAGATCAGGGAAGTTCTCAAAGAGATCAAAGCCTTCTTCATTCCAATGTCCCAGAGCCCAACTCCCTAATTCTGAGCCCTGCAAAGAGGACGGTGATGACGTTATCCATTCAATTGTGTCCGACTCTTGGTGATTGTATGAGCCAGGTCTCTCCACATCTTTCAATCTTACACTAGTTCTTTGAGTTTTTCTATGCTCTGGCTGGTGTCAGTTTTGATGGTATCCAGCCACCATGTTTTTTGGCAGCCTGGTTTCCTTTTACTGCTAACTCTTCCAAACATAATTGCTTCCTCCAGTGAATTCCTCCATGTGACATGGACAAAATGTGTGGGAAAGAGGACATGCTTGCATAATCATATTCATGGGTAGGCCTTACATTTATTTTTTTTTGGTTTTTTTGTTGCTTTTTGAGACAGCCTCAATCACAAGTAGGCCTCCCTATTTTTGTTTGTTCCCTGTGGTGATGATGCCAAAAGCTTTCTAGAAACTGTTAAGGTGTGTATAAAACTAACATGGCAGTTGTATATAAACACTAACTTCAAATTTGCAAGGCTGAAAATTGCTTGGACGCTTTGCGCTCAACTTGGGCAGAAGACCTAATTCTGAAATGGCTCAACCAGCCAACTTTTTTGTTTTTCTAATGGAGAAAGCAAGGAACAGCAGTGCAAAGCCAAAGCAGATCTTAGTGTGCATAAATTTAGAAAGTTAGCAAACTGGTATAATTGTTGTTGTTGTTGTTGGCCCCAGCTCTCCTAGCTTGAGGTTCCCTCCATCTGTCTTTGGATTCCTTCAGCTCAGTCTACCGAGTCAGACTCACCATTTGGCTGGCAATCTCATAGCCATCAGGATTGAGCGACGGGACAAGGTGGATGCGGGTTTCCGTCACCAGGTTCCGGATGCGTGGATTTCCATCCTTGAACTCTTTGCATATAAACTGCATCAGCATAAGCAGCAGCTCCCGACCCAACACCTCGTTGCCATGGATGCCAGCTGTATAGCGGAATTCTGGCTCTCCTATAATAATCCAAAATGAAAAGCTGCTGATACTCCATTAGAAAAGGCAACAAAGAGCCCATATTTACACCAACACCCATCATGCTGTTCCTTCCTTTGGAAACCATGTTATGCAAAAGGCAGAAAGAAAGTAGAGGGCAAAACAAATTAGAAGCACATTTTATAAGGTAATGAATATATTTTCTTTTTATGACCCTATAATCCCTTTATTCAGGGTGGAGTGAGGGTGACTGAATGGAGCTGAGCGTTTACTGGCTGGATGCCCTTCCTGACACCTATGTGGAGTTTGCAGCAGCTATTTTGTCTTTGTGTCCTGTTAGAGAAACCTCTGCTGCTGCCTAGGATTGAACACTCAGCCTTCTGAGTGGTAGATGAGTGCCTTCACTTCTAGGCCACCACGCAGCTTCCACTTTACTTGAACTAATATTATATATATACTATTTACGTATAGCTTCAATTATTTATGACATTATCTCTATCAAGCATGACTACTTTTGTCTTTAATATCGTAATTTTTAGATCTGCAGGTAATCCTTGACTTAGAACTATTTGTTTAATAACTATTAGAAATTACAACAGGACAGAACTTCTGGTTTGAAGGGCTTCGGTGACAGACAGAAATCCGTGATCGTGCGCGGTTTCTGTCTGGGCTCGCCACTGGAGCGCCCCGAGCCGGCTGGTTTCGGGGCTAAGCCACCCTGTAGAGGTGGTGAAGAGGGGGGAGACCGCCAGCAGGGTCTAGGAGAGCTGCATCTCTCCTCCTCAGCTGGCCATTACTCCCTTTCCCGAAGGCGGTTGTAGCGGTGGTCAGAAATGGCCACCACAAAGGAGAACTCAACCGGAAAAGAATGTGCAGGAGGAAGATAAGAAGTGAAAGTTTTGGCTGACTGGGTTAAATTGTAAAAGCAACAACCAAGGTACCCTGGAATTTAAACTTACAAAAAATAACATCACTCCCAAAGAAGAGTTGGAAGCAGCGAAGGAAAGTGAAAAGGGAAAGGTTTGGCTTTTTTTTCCTTCTCTCTCCTTCCCTATACTGACAACTAAGAGACTTAAATAAGAAATCAGAAAAATCCGCTTTGACATCAATAGGCAATTAAGCTGAAAATAAAACAAAATGCCAAAGGGATAATAAAGATTTCTGGACATTAAAATTTTTCTTTTTCATAAGCAGGAAAGGAGAGAAAAAGAATAAGGGCAGGATCTGGAAGAGGGAGGAGACTGCCTGGAATTAAAAAGAATCTACAGTAAAACTTCAACAAGACTACTAAAAGATACATTTTAACTGAAACTTTGCAACTAAATAGTAACCCCAGGAAGAGAAAGTGAAAAAAAGAGCAAAAAAGAAACAGCTTGCATGTATTTGGATTATTTGGCGATCTTTTGATTCTTGGTTATTATATTTGAATGACTAAAATCAATCGGGTGGTTGTTTAAAAATTTATACAATGGCACCACTTCTGGATGAATTGAAAATGGAACTTAAAAAGTACAAAGAAGATGCACAAGAAGGGAAGGGTTCTTTTGGCTTTGTTTTTCAATTCTTAGAAATGGAGATTTGGAACTATGAGAAACAACAAGAAAAGACTGCAAAACAAGAAGACTGGGGCAAAGAAGAAGCCATCTTTAATGAACAAGCAATTTTATGTGGGGAAGAAAAAGGAAAGGGGGGAAAGAGAATGGAGAATTTAAGACTTAAAAAAACAACCAAAGAAAAGAAAAATAATTCGAAAAATAAGTATAATAAAGCAACAGAAAAGGGGAATACAGAAGAGAGAAATAGAGGTAGAGAGACAAGGGGGTAAAAAGGGGAGAGAGAAGAAGAGAGGGAAGAAGGAAAGGAAAAGAAGTTACAAAGGACTGGAGCAAGATATAGAGAAACAGGACCTATTTAGAGATAATGCGTGAAAATCTAACTGAAAAAGGGATTCTGTAAAGGTACATAAGATTGTATTGTTATATTAATAATAGAAATAACTTTAGAAAATTGGAAACAACGTATCATTAAAATGAGGGATAAAATAGTTAATGTAATTTAGTGAAATGTTTGTGAATAAAATAAGTGAAATAAAATAAATGAGAAAATTGAATTAGGAAGGAATGGGAACATTTTAATTAGTTAATGTTTTATAAAATATAAGTGAAGGGGGGGAATTAACTATGTGTTCCCATAGAAGTATGATATTTAATTGAAAAGTAATGTTAACGATGTTAAGACTTTAATGAATATTAATATTAATGATAGAATTGAATTGGAATGGAATGTTGCTTTAATTATATACATTTATCATTTTTTCTTTTTTTAAGAATACAGTGTGTATTTTAAGAATGTACCAAGCAGAATCCGAATGGAAGTTATGTATTATATTGAATGTTACAACTTTAGGGAAAAGATATAAAGGCGTCATACTCCAATCAGTAACTACAGGAGAATTTTTGTTTAATGAGAAAAGATAATAGATAATTGAAACAGGAAAGACAAAAAATATAAATACAATGATTTGAATTGAGATGAGATAATTAAAATAAAACTGAGAAAATTAAAAGAGGGGAGAAGCTATGCAGAAAATGTAAAATAGTAATAAGATATGGAATAGAATATAAAAATGAGCATGAACCTGAATTTGTGTCTGTACAAAGAAATGTAACCCGGGATTACGCTACTTTCAAAAAAGATGTTTTATTTGTATTTTTTTTTCTCTTTGTGAAAACTCAAATAAAATTTACAAAAAAAAAAAAGAAAAAGAAAGAAATTACAACAGGACTGAATAAAATGGCTTATGACCAGTCTTCACATTTATGACCATTACAGCATCCCGACAGTCATATGATCAAAGTTCAGGTGCTTGGCAACCACCATGAATTTATGACAGTCGCAGCATCCCATGGTCATAGGATTGTCATTTGCAACCTTCCCAGCTGCCGGGAAAGCCAGATTGACTTAATGACTGCAAGATTCACTTATCAACCACACTGATTTGTTTAACAACCATGGCAAAAAAAATATCATTGAATGCTATCAACACTTAACTTATTAACACCCTTCTGAAAATAACAAGTAAAATTTGTATGTCATATTGTGCATATATGTATGTATGTATGTATCTTTGGTTATTCGGGTTTTCTCCCGCGTAAAATTGGAAGTATCCTGGCGACGTTTCGACGAAATCTCATTCGTCATTTTCAGGCTTGTGTCTTTGGCTTTGTGCTTCTCATACAAATACCCGCGAAAACCTCAGAAAACATATATATATATATTTCTTAAGTTTATGTTATGTCTCTGTGTGTACACACCGACTCTTCTCTTGAACTAAGACAAAAAGATCTGTGATCCAATCTGCCTAATATTTTGGGATGTCTGCCTCTGTGGGGCCTGGCCTGCCAACGGCAGTGGGATTCTTACCCAGTTCATGCTCGCCTGGATTATCGGATATCTCCATAGCGTAGATCTTAAGTCCTCGAAAGCTTTTGCCAATATTGTAGATGCGGGTGATGGTGGGACATTCTTCATTCACTACTTTCATCAGCTGCAAGGAAAGAAAACAACGGTACTCCCAGCCCGAAAATTAAAGTTAGAGATGGGATTAGACTAGGAGTGGGTTAATGGAAGCTTTTGAACCATTCACAACCTGCAACGGTGCTGAACTCCACCCAAGGAGAATTCATAGGGCATACAATCCATCTCAGACACACTGCTGCACTCAAATTGAAATTGAAACTTTAGTGGATATGTCACCTACTATTTTTTAACCTCTTTACTTGCCTAAATCCTGTCTCCAAAGCAGCATTTCTTGAAGAGTAAAGATCTTTTTCGACATGCATATTTACCTGTCTCATATCCTTGTAGTTGTGATGGCGAAAGTCCAGGTTGTCCACTGATGTCATCACTTCGTTTTGCAAACTGTAATAGTTGTGCATGCCTGCGAAAAGAGAGGGGGAGCGGGAAGGGAAGAACAGATTAAACATGGCTGGAACTTTAATATCAAATCTTCTCCCTTTGATACCAAATGAATAGCTGCTTTATTACCCAGTCAGAATTTTAGCTCCAATTAGAGCAGTTTTGCTAGCAGCAGACCTCTAAGAGTTTAGTCTTTCCCATCACCTTCCGCAAATTACCTTCTTTTTAAATGGTCATTTTGAACTGGACAAGGGACCAAGGACTACTGTTTCTTCCATACTTACTGGAGAGGGGACAGCCCAGAACTTCCAATCTCATACAGAGACTACCATTCCACGTCAATGGATAGAGCCGAATATAACGGGCCACCTTCGGTTCTGGAAATTCGGTCATTACTGGAGTGTCTCTGTCAACATTTCCATAAAAAAGCTAGAAAAGAGAGAAGGAGAAACAGGGAAAGCTTTTTTTGTTTTGATTTTTTGCCAATCAAGAAGATCCAGCTACCATATAATCCTTAAGCCTCTCATTTTTCTTTTGTTCAAAATCTTTCTAATGTACTTTAGCACTTTAGAGTCCTTTGGACATATGTCCATGAAAAGAAGTATTTTTAAAAAAAAATCTGCCACACTTTTCATATCAATTGGTGCTCCCTTGAACAATTTTTAAATAGTTTTGATTGTCCTATGAGTTTGCACCATCAAGCGTGATCATTTTCTCTGCAGTCCTCTGGAAATTAATCTTGAAATTGATAGACAGATTTGCAAATAAAGTAAATAAACCAAAGTAAAGAGTGACTATGGTCCTCAAACTTTCTCAACCCCCTTGAATTCAACAGCACAGTACAGGTCCTGGCTAATCAGGATAAAGTTAATCAAAGATAAAGTCAGACTGACTTTTTCTACTTGACATCCTTTAGCTTGTTAGGACTAGAACCTCCATAATTCCCAGCCCGCAGAGTCACTGCCAATTTTGGGAATTGCTGTTTCAGCCCATCTGGACGCAGTCAGTCAGGTGTGAATAACATTGTTAAAAGACAAACCATTTCACATCAGGCACCAGAAGGCTTTTCCAAGATCAAATACATACCATTTCTTCATAACCATTACTGTACATGAGCCAGTTCTGGCTATCGTTGCTAAAGCCAATGTAGAAAGTGGTGACAAAGTCCTCACTAGGACAGACAAAAGAGAAAGAGAAAATGAATCAATGGGAGCTAGAAAGCTCATTGGAGGCAACATCAGTGTTCTCATCTCTCCCCCTTTTAAGAAAACCAGAATTCTAGTCTTGATGAAGAGAACCTGAATATATGGGAGTGATGCTTGGTAAGGACTCAGAAGCCAGGAGATGGTCCAGAAAATCTTCCTTTCAGTGGCCTAGAGGTGGAGCTCTCGCTTCACAATCAGGAGGCTGTGAGTTCGATCCTAGGTAGAGACTAGATGACCTCCAAGGTCCCTTATTATTCTATGATCTACTTCCACTAATCAAACTGGAATGCCCCAATCCTATTTGCTCATTATAGCAATAATTATACAATAAGCAATTATAAATTCTTACTTAATACTGTACCCATCATCTAGAATTCATTTTCTTCTTTAGTTGCAGAATTGTAGAGCATGTGGAGATCTAATACAGAGCAACACTATATTGTGGTCCACTTTTCCCATCCACATCCATTTATTTCTCCCATTCAACTGATTCTCCAAGACCCCACACATACAGCAGACTTGCCCAGACCCTCACATACTGGAGCAGAGAATCCCGGCCTTGGGTGATGACGCCCGTGAACTTGGTAATTCGCCTAGTATCCACTTGGATCCACTGTGTGCTACTGTCATCTTCTGCACACCATGCGCCATCAAAGTAATCATTCTCATTGGATCCAGCCTGGAGGGGCAAAACATAATAAGGAAAGCACAGAAGTACATCTTTAAATCAGCACTGAACTGATTTAATGCATGCAAAGCATGCAAATTGTTCAACTTTCTGGGAAAAGATGTATTTTAACAGATTAACAGAGTTGGAAGGGACCTTGTAAGTCATCTAGTCCAACCCCCCACCCAAGCAGCAAACCCTACACCATTTCTGACAGATGGAAGTCCAGTCTCTTCTTGAAAGCCTCCTGTGATGCCTTCACAACTTCTGAAGGCAAGCTGTTCCATTGGTTGATTGTTCTCACTGTCAGAAATTTATCCTTATTTCCAGGTTGAATCTCTCCTTGTTCAGTTTCCATCCATTATTCCTTGTTTGGCCTTTGGAAAATAGGTTGATTCCACTCCTCTCTGTAACAGTCCCTCAAATATTGGAAGACTGTTATCATGTCACCTCTGGTCCTTCTCTTCACTAGACTAGTCATGCCCAATTCCTGCGATCATTCATTGTATCTTTTAGCCTCCAGTCCCCTGATCATCCTGGTTGCTCTTCTCTGCATTCTTTCTAGAGTCTCAACATATATTTTTGTGGTGTGGTGACAAAAACTGGATGCAGTACTCTAGGTGTGGTCTTACTAAGGCTTTATAGAGTGGTATTAGTATCTCATTTGATCTTGATTGTATCTCTCTGTTAATGCAACTTAGGATTGCATTGTTTGTTTTGGCTGCTGCCACACACTCTTGGCTCATATTTAATTGGTTGTCCACTAAGACTCCAAGATCCCTCTCACAGTTACTGCTATTAAGCCTGGCTTCACCCAGTCTATATGTGTACTTTTGGTTTTTCTTGCCTAAGTGCTAAGTACTTTTCTCTACATTGAATTTCATTTTGTTAGATATGGCCCAGTGCTCAAGTCTGTCAAGATCCATCTGGATCTTGAGCCTATCATTTAGGATGTTGGCTATTCCTGCCAGTTTAGTATCATCTGCAAATTTGGTAAGTCCCCTTCTATTCCCTCATCTAAGTCATTTATGTAAGATATTGAAGTGTACTGGGCCTAAGATGGAACCTTGTGGTACCCCAGTGCTTACTTCCCTCCATGTAGACATAGTACTATTAAGGATTACTCATTGAGCATGATTTGTCAGCCAGTTACAAATCCATCTGATAGTGATGATATCTATCCTACTTTTTTCTAGCTTACCATGAAGTAGGTTGTGGTCTTCTTTGTCGAATGCCTTGTTGAAGTCAAAGTATACTATGTCCACAGTATTTTGCTGATCCACTAATTTAGTCACTGTGTTGAATGAAGCGAGTAATTGCTAACACCCAGAATTGCTGGGAATTTGGCAGCAAATAAATTTAAATTATGGATGGTCACCCAGTCAGCTAGATGTTTAAACTAGATTTGACATTTTGTCCACCTATTGACCCCTTCCCAAGGATCTAGGGCAGGCAGATGCTGTTGGTTAATACTATTTAATAATATCATTGAAGGATGCAAACTGTTCCTAGTAAAACTGCCTTTTGCAATTGACTGATGATGGTGACTTTGTCAATGCCAATGATGTTCAAGTGGTGTTCTTAATGCTTGGGAATTTGAATCAAGGTATCTATATTACTACTGGTACTATCTTTACTTTCTTCTGCCATAGGTATTCTACTTCTATTCTACTTCTATTTTGTGATTTTTCTCCATTCTTTCTCTTCCCTTCTGCTTTCTCCAGGTATTACAAAGGCCACTATCCAGACTTTTAATTTACATATTAATATCATTTCAGAGACATAGATTTACTACTTGAGATATCAATTCCAGGAAATACCTGCATATTGAGACGTCCACGCTGAGCTCCTAAACCATGTCGCAGCATGGAAGAAGACAAGATCTGATCATCCTCAATTCGATGAGATTCCATTCCAATGGGAGGGCATTCTAAAAATCGAAAGACACAGACAGGTCACACTTGTAGACACTTTGATAAGCAGCTGCTGCATCAGTTGTCCAAAAAAACTCTGAAAGGAACACTTTTGAACCGGTATATAGTCAAGCAAAGACCTTCAAACGGCAAAATACAGAATGATTAGGATTTCACAAATAGATACAATCAGTTGCATTGACGCATCTTTTACTCCTATGTACAGGTAATTCTTATCTTACAACCAGAGTATTTGCCCCCTCTTATACTAAACAGAATCAAGGTGGGGTTACATTGAGTCTCTTTCTCACACTCCCTTCTTTCCCAAGACTGAGGTGCTCATTTCTCATTTGTTTTCTCTCAACAGTTCTTCTACCAACTCTCACATTCCTTTGACAGTGTGATCCCTACATTCCTTTACACTTACTTATTTTCTCTTCTGGAGTCCACACATTTTCATCAGTTTCCCATTTTTTCCCTCCTGTTTTCTTTGGCTTCCCTGCATGCAAGGAAGAGGCAAAAGAGAAGTTATTCAAGTAGGAAAGAAAGCAACCAAGAAGATAAAAGACAGTAATTGAGAAACTGATGCATGAAGGGGAGGCACTGGATAGATAAATGTTAGAGATATCTCTCCAATCTTCTGAAGTCTATGATCCTAAGTTCACTCATAGGAGCTGCTTGGCAGAACCTAAGCACCAATTACTCTGCACCAATGTAACACTAGAGCAAATAATCTTTAAATTACAAGCTCATGAAAATGCTCCTCTCTTCTTTCTGAAGCTTACTCACCTTTCTCCTTGCTTTTCTCCTCTGTCCATTTGTTCTCCTCTGTCTCGCCCTCCTCTTCCTCCTTGCTACTGCCTCCTCCTTTCTTAGGTTTCTCTGATCCAGAGCAAAGAGAAAAAGTGTTAATATCAGGCACTGAGATTCCCAACAGTGCAGACTCAATCTTTCTCACGTTCTTGTTTGTTGGGGCAAATGTACAGATAAGGAAGATAAGTGACTGAAAAGCAATCTGATGGAAATGTTTTAAAGCCAAAGTGGTGGCTTACAATTGATGGAGAAGTGATAATCATGCAGATGTGTTAATTCATGGAGGAAGTTATTGGGGCAGAGTTGCAGGGACACCAATGTTGACTCCCTTCCTTGCTTAAAATTGAGAAGGTTGGGATGGTCCAGTGTGGTGGCCTCACAATCAGGAGACTGAGTTCGATCCTAGGTAGAGGCTAATATTTGGAATAGCCTCATCTACTTGAGCAGGGGTTGGACTAGATGGCCTCCAAGGTCCCTTCCAACTCTGTTATTCTATGTTTAAAACTCAACCTGGGATCTGCCACATCTTGGGTCAACCAGTTCATCCAATTCACATTCCCTCCTAACAACAAACCCCTTCCTGCAGAATCAAGCCAACCCAGTTTCCATGTCCTCATTTGGTTTGAGTTTCTCCTCATCTTCTCCATCTCACCTTCATCTGTTTCACTGGGGAATTTTTTGGGCTCCTGGGGAGGCAGACCATAATCCACTACAGGGGAAAATGAAATCAGAAATGCAGTTAAAGGAGTATTCAGGGTCTCCACAGTTTCACCATCCTTTCAAACTGAGCTATTCCAACTTCATGATAGATATATTCATAGGGATTTTTTTCAATGTGTATATTTCATCAGCATGATTCAAAACTGTCTCCATAGCCTAGATATTCTCTAGAAATATGGACTTTCCTGCCAACATATTTTGGAATGAGATGTTTCAGCATGTTTGTACACTATTACTTTGGATAAGGCTGATCTAAAGACCATGGTGCAGCAATTACATCTGGTCTTGGCCACTTCAGAAATGTATGTATATTGTTATAAATTTCTGAGAAGGCAGAAAAAAAATGGAGCAAATAAATACTCCACTATATAATCATTAATTTAACTTTTCTCCAAATCCTAAAAGGTTAATTCATCCAGGCCTTTCTCAAAGTCATCAGTTTATTTCATGACCAAGTTAGCACAGCCCAGTATGAATAAAGAAGTTTAAAACCTATATTGTAGTCACCTAACTGGTCTTCAGAATGTTGAAGAATATTGCCCTCTTCCACCCCATGGTCCCAGCAAAATCAGTTACAGAGGGAATTTTTGGCAGCAGGGAAAGAAATAACACAATATTCTCTATTGCAATTGCTGAGCTGTTCCATATTAATAGTTTCATAATAAACAAAGAATGAAGTGTACATAAAAGAAAATTCTTGGGACCCTTTCCAACTGGAGGTTCAAGAATACCAAAATGGATGTGCACCTGTTGAAGACCAAGTTGACCTTTCAGATTTATCTCTTCTGACAAAGATCCACTATAATCTTGCTGTGTTGGGAAGTCTACTGAGGTACATTAAAGCAACACCAGGACCCATTCCACCTTCCTAGCTGAAAGGGGGCAGTTAACTGAGGAACATCTCTGCATTGTTTCATCTATGCCATTCTTCCTCAGCCTGGTTCTTCCTGGATGTGGCTCATGGGCAAGATAGCTGGGAAGAAGAAAATTGTAGCCCCACACAACAGTCAAGCACCAATAAGGAGAATTCTGCTCCAAGCCACGTGCTTGCCTAAAAACTCCAATGATCGCTCAGGAACATTGGAGAAATTGCAAAAGAAGAGTCTATGTGAAGGAGATTCATCTTGGGAGAAAGAAATTAATCAGCAGAATAATGCTGATTCTTCTTCTTTTATGACTCTTCCATAAAATACATGAAATAGCACATACCATCTTCATAATCTGGCAGCTGTATCCCTCCATCATAATGACTCTCGAAAGGAGGGATGGGAGGTTCCTCCACCTTCTCTGCTGAGCAAAACAGAAACAGTAGTTGGATTCCAAAGAGGCAACAACTCTTTGGTTAAAGGTCCTGTGGAAGAAGCCTGTTTACATCCAGCTTGAATACTCCAATAAAAGTCCAGGATCATTTTCATTTATGAAAACTTACTTGTTTATTAAACACATAACATGATATTACTGAGGTGAAACTAACTCTGAATTTATCTAGCATCAGTTCACAATATTAAACAATGAATTTCCCAGTCCAACCCCCAGGATCCCACATAAAGTATGTAAACAAGTTCTCTTATTATGGGAACCATCTGCCTTTCTCTTCACATCTGTTAATAAGTCCTTGAAAAGTTTCCACATTTCCACAAGCTTCTGTGGGACTGCAGGAGTTTCATTTCTCCAACTAACCCATTTGTAATAAACACCTCCCCATCTATAATGACAAGTTGAAATGAATGAGGCAGATAGCTGCCAATGTTTCACTCTTGCCAAAGGCATTTCTAAGCAGACCATGCTTGTGGATCTTTTGCTACTACCAATTGTCCCAATATTAAGTGTTTAGAAGAACAGAAACACATGGCCAGCAGACATCAAATTGGAGACCATGAAATATCTTCTGCCTCTCTTGTAACTCAGAGCAGGAGGAAGTGGGTGAAAATTCCCATTACATGAAGTTGATCGGGAAGAGATTATCCAGTTAAAATTAGCTGTGCAACCCTGAGCAATCTGAGTGTGTGTGCATGCATGCACATCTTTGAGTCAGTGTTGACTCTTGGCAGCTGTGTGGACAAGTCCCTGCAATTTTCTTGGCAAGATTTCAGAAGTGCTTTGCCATTGCTTCCTTCCTTAGGGCTGAAAGAGAGGGCTTGGCCCAAGGACACCCAGATAGGTTTGTGTCTAAAGCAGGACTAGAACTTTTGGACTCCCAGTTTCTAGCCTGGTGCCTTAATCACTGCATCAACCTGGTTCTCTACTAATCAGAAGGTTGATTTTTTTTTTAATGAAAAAAGATTGGCAGGCTTCCAAGGTCACCATTTTCCATTTGTGTGTGAAACTAAATTCCTCAGTGTTTTAAGCTTTATGAACTTTCAATATGTACCTAGATAGGGAAGGAGAAACTCTCCCCAAGGAAGTGGAAAGAAATGGGCTAAATATCCCCCTAGAGTGGTGTTTCTGAACCTTGGCAACTTGGAGATGTATGGACTTCAATTCCCAGAACTGAAAAGAGTTGAATGCACACATCTTAAACTTCTCAAGGTTAAGAAACATTGTCCTACAGCACCATGCCCACTACAAACCTCAGTGAGAAACCATAATAATGACAACAATTATTACAATACAACACATACATACAGCAATTATTACAATACAATACAATACATTATAACAATTTGTCCTAGCCATCCACCAAAATGACCACCTATTGCTGATGGTGTAAAAACAGTGGCTTTCCAAGGATTCAATAACTTTCCCAGCATTATCTTAAAACCCCAAGCCAATAAAGGGTCATTTTATTCCTTGCAACACTGTGAAATGTTTCATCATTAGACTGAGAAGCATCTTCTTGCCTGCCTCTGTCTCTCAACCTCCTTGTATTTTTGAACCTTCTGGTGAAATGATAGGGAGCCCAAGGATACCTACTTGGTTTCTCCTCTGGTTCCAGCCTGGGTCTCTCAGGTTTCTTTTTCGATGGTTTTTTGGGTTTTTTCTCACGCCGGACATATTGATCTGTACAAAGAAAAAGGATTTCATCAGAAGGAGACCGGGAGGTTGTAAGGGAGGAGATTCCATCCATGCATTTCACCCTATGTTCTATTTTCTCTTCTTAAAGCTATGGAAGGTCTCAGCAGTTTATTTATTCATTTGTATCCTGCCTGTATTGTTTTTATAAATAACTCAGGGCGGCAAATATATCCAAACACAGCTTCATTCCCCTATTTTGCCCACAACAACCACCTTGTGCAGTGGGTTGGGTTGAATGAGTATGACTGGCCCAAGATCACCCAGCTCCCTTTCATGCCTAAGGTGGAACTAAAACTCAGAGTCTCCTATTATGATTAGCCCAAAGGCACTCAGGTGGCTTTCATGGCTAAGGCAGGACTTGAACTCACAGGCTCTTGCTTTCTAGCCTGGTGCCTTAAACACTAGACCAAATTGGCTCTCTCAGTTAACGAGAGGGACTGTTACTTTGGATAAAATGAACCAGTGGTCTGTCAGATCTGATGTCATAATCTGGGAGTCCTGCAGACACAGAGGCCTCAGCATGCAGAACCTTCCACAATGCTATCAGAGGTGGGAACTCCAGGAGCCGAATCTCACATGACTTGAGGGAATCCAGATTGAGGAAGGTAGTCATATCCAATAAGACAGACTTTCATGGCCAAGTTGGCCAGAGAGTTTTTGAGGTCTCATTGCAACAGATTTAAGGCCAAATGTCATGCTCACACAACATGGGAAAGTCAAGAAAGTCATTTTGGGCTCAGAACAATTGCAAATGTATCTATCAAAACAGCAGAGAATCTGATTTTTTCCAAGTTTATCAATTGCAACTGTTCAGAGTCACTTGAACTATGAGATGGACAGAAAATAAAATAAAGAAAATTATTGTGAATCCATTCTGGAGCCTAACACAACTCTAACAAAATCCAGCTTGCAACTGCATCTCTCCATTAATCCCTTTTTGACAACAGTGCTGGGAATAGCCCTCTTTTGTCCACTCAGTCCTGGAGGGGCAGGGGAATGTGCAAGCCAAAACTTCAGGAAGTGCCAGTGAGAAGTGAGCATATATAAAGTCGTAATTGTTTAACTTTATAACTGGAGAGACGGAAGCATTCAGACTCCTGGGCTTCCTAACTCAGTGGTTGGCATAAAATAAGGAAATAAGAAAATACTTTTTCACCCAACCCTGATGCTGGGTAGATCTACATTTGTTTTGGCAAAATCTCTCTCATCAGTCAAACATTATTCAGAAAACGCTGGGCATTTTCCATTCATGTAGGCCAAACTAAAGCCAGAGCACATGAGGCGGAAATGAAGGGTAAGTCTGAAAGATGAGGGGGAGGGAAAATTTCTGTGGTGCTGAACTGCTCCCTTCTAAGCCAGATTCAAGGCAGTGCAATATGGTAAGCATGATGATGATGATGATGACATCAACTACAACTACGACTACCACTACGCATCCATAATTTCTGCCATGTACAAAAGGAACTGACTTTCACAGCAGAGATCAAGCCAGGATCCGCCTTGATTTCCAATTCACAGCATGGAGCTAAAATAGTTTTTCTGCAGCTCTTAAATGTTCTCTTTCTCTTTTTCTCAAATGCCTAAATGGGAGCAATAGTTTTCTTCTGAAATGTGGCTTGGAGAATTTTCGACGCATGTGTCTGCAGGGCAGAAACAGGCAACATAATGCTCCCTTTATGCTTTCAAAAATTCAGTGCAACTGGGCCATAGCCCCTCTCTTGGTAGAAGATGATCCCAAAAGGCAGTCTAGATTCTCACTGGGGTTGACATGAAAGAGCAGGAAAGAACAGACCTGCTTGGTCCAGGGAGGTGAGGCACAGACAATAAGGAGAATATAGGTAGCCCTTGGCTTAGAGCCATTAATTTAGCAACTGTTCAAATTTACCATAGCACTGGAAAAGGTTATTTACAACAGGTCCTTGCACTTACGAATGTTACAACTTCTCCATGGTCACATGATCCAAACTCAGGTCCTTGGAAACAGCAAGTATTTATGACTTTGCAGCATCCAGAATAATGTGACTGCTGTTTGTAACATTCTCAGTCAATGGGAGAAGTTGGATTCACTTAACAATTGTGTGATTCCCTTAACAACTGCATTGATTCGCTTAACTGTTGCAAAAATGGTGATAAAATTGGGTGTGACTCATTTAAGAACTGCCTTGGTTAGCAATGGAAATTCTGGTCCTAATTGCCATCATAAGTTGAGGACTACCTGGAGATAGTATAGAGCAATCTTTCTCAATTTTGGCAACCTGAAGACGAGTGGGGTAGTTTAGGCAATTCTGGGAGTTGAAGTCCACATGTCTTAAAGTTGCTAAGGTTGAGAAATATTGATGTAGAGCAAAGTTCAAAATATAGAAAACACAGGTGTGTGACCTGCAAAAACAATCAGAACTGGCGCCACTTTCGGGGGCGCCATTAGATCACCCAAAGATTGTCCTATAGCAAAAAACATTGAAGTGGCAGAGCCTGGCAGACCCAGTTGTAAAAATGTCTGCCCATGCCAACCCAAAAAGGCAACTTCTGATGAATCTATCAGAGGGTCACTTCCTACCCTTAACCCTGAAAGATTTCAAAATCCCATGTAACCAAGCAATGAGATATTAGTTCTGTGATCTAGTCCGCATCTCTAGAAGCAGGGAGATGTCTACAGAGATTCTCAGTCATCCATGGTTGTCCCAAAGATGCTTTTTCAAGAGGCAACTGACTGAACTGAACCGAAGAAGCTTCTTAGATGAGAAGCAAAATGTCTTCTAGGAAAAACAAAGAAAGTCCAGTTGCGCTTGAAAAAATACCTTTGGGATAGAAGCAGGGAGGACCCTACAGTACTAATTCAGCATAGCCTCCACCAGTATCAACCAATGCTTAGCTCCCAAATTCCTAGCCACCATAGATAATATAGTTAGGATTCTGGGAGCTGGAAATCCCCACATCTGGAAAGCACTAGATGGGGAAGGCTGACATGACTGATCAGCAGGACCTCTCCAGGATATGATGAATATTTTCCACTCATGGAGATGATGGAAATTAAACCCAAGATCAGTTGCATAAATGTATTTGTTCCACCACTCAGCCAAAAGGCTAAACACTAAGTCAAGTCTCTTCATAAATACATTCCAGATCAAAGCCCAGCATGGATTCTGCAAACTTGAATTAATTTTGCTGGTCCCAGGGCATAGAAACAGGTTTTAAGGATCCTCTGACCATGGCCATGTCATTAATCTTTCACATTATCTTTTTTTTAGTCACCAGATGTTTCTACACAACCCAAGCAGCTTTGTGGCTAGGAAGATTAGGTAACCTTTTCCCATAGAAAATAATTAAGAGGATAGGAATCTCTGTCCAGAGGTCCTGAATTGCATTTAAGAGCATCAGATCATGCCTGAATCAAAGAAACACAAAGAATCTGCTATCCTGAAGCTTTGCTACTCCTCCACCCACAACAGGAGATGGCTACTCCCCAAGAAAGAGTATGATTCGTGGATAGAGTAAGTGAACAAGAATGTCACCGTACAATCCTCGTAGTCCTCACGCTCGATCTGTTCATTGTGGTCCAGTGTTGGTGGCTCTTGTTCTACAGGAAATTCTAGAGAACAAACAAAAAGCACAGACTTTTCCTGAGTTTGTGGGATGTGTCCAAGACACAAAGTCTTGGTTAGTTAGAAAGGCACTGGTTAGTTAGAAAGAGTTAGAAAGGCAATGGTTAGTTAGAAAGAAAATAGGTTTGATTCACTTCAACCATCCTTTCCCAAGCTGGTGTTCTCCTTCCAGGATAGATCTCAATTTCTTCCATTCTCTGCCAGGAGGGACAAAATGTGTAAGACATAGATGTATTAAGTGGTCTACCATGCAGTAATACATCAGAGGTCTTATATTTTTAGCTCTTTCAAAAACTCTGCAAATGTTTTGACTACAACTTGCCAAGACACTTCAATAGCAAGTTGAATATAGAAAGCTTAACTTCTCCCCAAAGCATTAGAGCACAGAAAGGCAGCAAAGGAAGATATAAATCACAATTTGTCTCTCACAGCAGCCCTGCTTCAGTAAAATAACAACTATTCCCATGCATCACATTGACTATAGCAGATAGTTGTGGCTGGCCCTTAAATTCTTCCAAAAACCTGTTTCTAGCATGCTGGCTTTTTACACAGATGACACCAGTTACATTCCACTCTGTAAGAAAATTTATAGTGAAGGTCTGCCCAGACGTAGAACCAGGAATGCATCTATGCAGAATTTTCTAGGATAGCTAAGAAAACTGATCTAATCCCACAGTGGGATTCAGGAGTGCTCTTAGGCATATGCCAGTCTCTGGGTGGCTTTAGAGGACAAGCTAAGAAATTTGTTTGCAAGAGGAGTGAAGAAATATCTTCCTTAATCCACTTTGTGGTCTTGACAACATGATTTAAAGATAGCAAGAGGTGTGAGAAACAGCCAACTTTGGGAATTAATGTCTGTTTACCTGGCTGACTTTCCGGATCTTTCTCATCGGTGGGCGTCTCCTGTGGCTCCGTTGGAGATTCATAGACATCAGCTGAACAAAAAGCACAATCAAATTAGCAGGGATGTAAATACATATATACCTCCATAAAGGATTCATTGCAGGGTGGGATTCTACCTGGTCAGACTGGTTCCATAGAACCGGTTGTTATGATTCTGCCCAGTTTGGAGAACCGGCAAATTGTGTCACTGGCTGGCCTCACCCCTCCCCTCCCCATCCCACCCACTCCTTACCTGGCATGTGCGCCATCAAACTTGCCTGCTAAATTGCTATTTTTCCTTTTTTTTTCCCCGACCATCAGCTGTTCTGCTCTGCCAGGAGATTTAGATTACTTAGAAAGCAGGAAATCATTGGATTTCTTGCTTTCTAGCTAATCTAAAAGCAGAGCTGAACCTTCCTTAGGACTGAAGCTTCTATGTTTCAGTGCAGACTCAGGCAGCAGATTGCAGAAAGGTAGATCTCTAAGTGAATCTGTGATTCTGTGAGCAACTCAATCTGCCTGTCTGCTTTGCTTGATTTTGGGTAAAAGTTGCTCTTTTTTAAATAAAAAATTAAATATTTACATATTTACAATTTTTACATACAAGCCACGCCCACCCAGTCACTTGATCACCAAGCCACTGAATTCACCCAGGGCACTTTGTTGTTAAATCAAGTGCTTCAATGTTAATGCATGTTAATGCTTGAAAACCCATTAAAATGGGAAGATCACCTTCTGGATTAAATTTAATCCTTTCCTAGCATGGTCCTTTTCTGTAACCCTTCAGCACATATGTCAATCCCCAATATTGTTGCTACCTTGAATTTAATCATCCTTGCCCTGTTCATATGAAATCTCTTTGGCTCCTTTCTATCAGGATGACTCTACATTATGCAACTTCCTGATGAATATAATATTTTATCCTAATCAACTGTATTCATGTCTTTTCTCTTTTTCTAAATGTTAAACTGCTTTCCCACATAGTCTTAGCAGCCTATAAATACCTGTTGAGATGTTATTACTATACCCCACAATCTGATTATACTTACTGTGAAACCTGGATGGATCTTGTTTCTCAATTACCTTCTCAGGATAGAGAGCTGCAGGATAAAACAGAGGGAGTCGAAGATGAACATTCTTTCTTCACATCACACTAAACTTTGATTGTTTGGATGTTTTTTATGTGATTCAACTAACCCAGAAGCAAATATATTGCTTTAAGGTTTAGTGTGATGTGTGATACAAGGCAATGAGTGTGTTTGCACAAAACACTATACCCAGATTTTTTTAAAAAACTATGGGCTCCTGAACAAGCTAGGAACCATTCAGGGTCAATCTTGTAGATCCACAAAATAACGATGGGTTGTTTGTCCAGTTTGTGTCTGAGGATGACAATTTTGCAGTGCAACATTCCTGTAGCGTCAGCTCAGTTTGGAGGTAGAAGAGTGAAGATAGAAAATTGCTAGGAGGGAACAATTAAATGACCAAACAGAAGAAGGAAATTAAAAGGAAAATGAAGCAAAAGAGAGTAAGGTCTGGGTAGATCTTATGTATGTGACTAAACTGGCATGTCTCATGATAAATTATGTCTTAATGCTTTGGAAATAGTTCTGAAATAGAATAACAGGATTGGAAGGGACCTTGGAGATATTCTAGTCCAACTCGCTGCTCAAGCGGGAGATTCTATTCCATTCCAGGAACGTGGCCGTCCAGTCTCTTCTTAAAAGCCTCCAGTGATGGAGCACCCACGATTTCTGAAGGCAAGCCATTCCATCGGTTAATTGTTCTCACTGTTAGGAACTTTTTACTTAGTTCTAGCTTGTCTCTGGGATTTAAACAACTTAGAGGAAAGACAGCACTGCAAAGCTCCAAGTGGTGCTTTTTGGCTATGTGTGGGAGAAAGTTTCTGCCTGGGCCTTTGCTTCCAAAATGCCTAATCACTACTTTCAACTAATGCCCTTCTCTAGGGATTCCCAACAAGCATCTTTGCCCCAGGGTACTTTCTTTTAAGAAGTAAGAGAGGGAAGAGAAAGTAGCTTTAAAAAAACAGGAAACAGAGTACGTCTGGGTTCTCTTCTCACATCAAGTCTTGACATTATGTGCAGGCTAAGTCACTGTGTGGTGAAGACATGAGGTTGTATGATGGGTGAGAAATGCCCTGAACTTACATTCGCCCCCTTCTTCGTTGACTCGGGAGAAGTCGTCTTCTCGTCCGTAGGGTAAGAGATCTGGCAATCCATAGCCATCTTCAACTCCTGTTGTGGGTGGGATCAGTGGTGTTTCTGGAAAGTGATACCTCTCTTCTTCTGGTGGAACTGGAGGAGAAGGCCTTTCCACCTTCTTTCCTGCTGCTGGTTTCTTGGTGGCCTTGGGACGCTTCTCCTTAGGTTTCTTGGTGGCTTTGGGACGTTTCTCCTTTGGCTTTTTGGTGGGTTTGGGAGGCTTCTCCTTTCTGGGAGGTTTTGGCTTTGGGGAGCTCTTGGGTGGTTTTTCCTTTGGCTTTTTTGTAGGTTTAGGTGGCTTCTCCTTCTTCCCTTTCTTGGGCTTCTCCGTCACTCTCTCCTGTGTTACTTTGGGAGAGAGAAGATGGTTAGCATCTCCTTTTCTAAATAGAATCCAAGAGTTGGAGAATTTATTACACCGGACACATCTAACTCTTATTCAAACAAATTTTTGGTTATAGACAATAGGCTTACTTGCGAGCCACTCAAAAATTTTTACCCAAACATGCCATAAAACACAACTAGAATCACCATCAAGATAAAGATATGATTACCACCATTGCTCTTTTCTCTCTGATTCAGTAACAAATGGATGACCCCATACTCTGGACACAAAACTAGATTTCATTCAGGATTCCTTATGGGATTTTTCCAAAACTTTTCTTTCTGTAAAATCCTGAACATGAAGGCCTGAACTAGATCTGGGCAAAGGGTCTGGCTCTATGAATCAGAGGCTCTCCCTGGACAGACTGCTAGTGATTAATGTCAACTCATAACCCCAAGAGAGCAACAGCCTCATTCCTAAATTCTGAACAGCGGCATTTCTACAGCCTGTGGGAAAAACACTCCAGGCCAATTTGAGCAACCAGCTGTAAAACAACCTGGCATTTACAGTATACCAAGAGCTTGCCTTGCTGGCAGGCTGTCTCAGAAACCATCATTCATGAGAATTATGAATCCACTGACATCTCTCTCTCTCTCTCTCCTTCTGCCATGAGATACCAAGTCCACGACTAAAGCAAGGTCAGGAATTTGCAGAAGATAAGAACAGATCTAGCTGTCTAAACTCTTCCTGCTGTATCCAAGCCACAAAGGAAATCAAGGTTGGAAACTCTACTGCAGCCAGAACCAAACCAGAATGACAAATGGCAAAGAACAGCAAAGAGTTCTTTGGGGCCATTGTGCCTAAGAAAAGATATGCTTCCAATTCCAACTGAGTCATGTCCCAGCTGGGGTATCCTTCCACCCAGATCCAGACTGCATGGGCAAGTCCTACATGCCAAGCTAAGCAACTGCAGTTGAGATTCATCAGCAATGATCCACATGGGACTCTCTAGCTAGTTCATGGCTCCTAAAAGGGCAGAAAACAACAATGTTAAGAAAGGCAAGCAAAACTATCAGCTAAGAGGGATTAAACAGATGGGGAGAAATTAGGAATGCAGTAAAATCACTTGAATGCATCATCAGAAGGATGTTTCCAAGAACCGATTGGGCTTTCTCCAGCTGATTAGAGCTTTTGAGAAGCCTCACTTGAAAGCTTTGCACACATTACCAACTAAGATAATTTCTGTGTAATGAGGAAAACTGTGCAGACTGTCGTATCAGCGACCTAGTACAAGCTCCTGTTCTGCTGCCAGCACATACTCAGCAGTGAAAGCAAATGTCTCCCACAAAAGTATCTCCATTAACGGAAAGCATCGTTGGCCTGTCAGTGCTCTTACTAAAGACCTCTGCCCCCTTTGTTTGGCAGGCAAACTTTGACAGACCCTGAAAAACAACAGAGCGTTTTCCAACGCTTGAAGAAAGTACAGAAAAACCAGTTCAAGTGAAATGTATTTTTAAAGGAAGAAGCCTTTTGAGCTCTTGTCTTGCCTTCATGGAAAACAGGGGGAAAAGATTTCATCCTGACTTAGGTGCAGGTAGTCCTTGACCACAACTGAGCCCAAAATTCCAGTTGCTAAGCGAGACGTGGTTAGGTGAGTCTCGCCACATTTTGTGATCTTTCCCACCACAGTTGTTAGGTGACTCGTGCAGTTGTTAAGTTAGTAACCTGGTTGTTAAGTGAATCTGGCTTCCCCATTGATTTTGCTTGTCAGAAGGTCATAAGAGGGGAATCACATGACCCCTAGACACTGCAACCGTCATAAATATAAACCAGTTGCTAAATGTCTGAATTTCGATCATGTGACCCTGGGGATGCTGCAGCAGTTGAGTGAAAACCGGTCACTGCTTTTTCCAGTGACTTTGTAACTGTGAACAGTCACTAAATGAATGGCTGTAAGTCAAGGACTACCTGTGTATGATAGAACTCACTGTATGCTCGGTTCCTCCTAACTCTTGATGTCTCATCTCAGGCCTCCAGAGCATCGTTCACCCTTCGCCTAAAGTGAAACCAAAGATCTCCCACTAAGAAGCTGCATGATTGGGTATTATGGGGGGGACCCAACCACCAGTCGCACTTTATGATCTGGAACTGATCAATACTATCCAACCTCCAGCCTCATGGGGTTGCCATGCAGATAACGCCAGAAAGACAGGGTAGAAACCACATTAATTTTCTTTTTCTTTTAAAGCAGGAGGAAAAATTGTATACAGGTAGTCCTCAGCTGATGACCACAATTGGGCCCACAATTTATGTTGCTAGGTGAGAAATTTGTTAAGTGAGTTTTGCCCTACTTTACAACTTTTCTCGCCATGTTTGTTAAGTGAATCACTGCAATTGTTAAAATTAGTAACTTGGCAGTTAAGTGAATCTGGCTTCCCCATTGACCCATTGAGCAACATCAGAAGGTCATAAGAGGGGATCGCATGACCTGGGGACACAACAATGGTCATAAATGTGGGTCAGGTGTCAAGCATCTGAATGTGAATCATGTGACCATGGGGATACTGCAACGGCCATAAGCGTGAAAAATGGCCGTAAGTCACTTTTTCAGTACCATTGTAACTTTGAACGGTCATTAAATGAACTTTGTAAATCGAGGCCTACCTGTACACTGTCTTGTGCCTCTTGGAAGAATGGAAGGTGAAATGGGTTATAAATGAATATAATGTACTACTTATGTTTCATAACACAATGCAATAAAGCACATTTTTGGAGAATGCGTAATAGCATAGGCTTTTATCTAGCTACTGGGAACAGGGCTATCATTCTTGCAGGACTGCTTCCATTGGAGAAGAAATGGAACTGTGAGCCCGATTCCATAAAACAAAATTTAACTAGCTGAAATACATTCATCAACTTTCCTTGTCAAGGGCTTCTGCTCCTATTCTAACTGCAGGCAAGAACTTGCAAGAACTTGCATCAAAGGCATATAATCAGCCAGTTTAATGGGGATCAAATAAGTAGTGCGGTGGTTTCTTGCAGATAAAGATGCAAGAATTAAATCTATACCTCACAACTACACATAGGGAGATCTACCATGGGGCAGAGACTACCCTTGGGGGCACATGTCTAGCTAAAACATTTCCTCCCACAAAGTTGCAGGTGCACAATATACTGTAGTAACTCTATTGGAACAAAGCTGATCTAAGTTCAATCAATGGAAGCTGCCTGAAGACCTAACCAATCTTGCTAAATCATGGTTTTACCAAGTTGTACAACAAGGCACATACAACTGTATGCTATAAAACACTGTTTACAATGTATATTAGCTAGGTTCCTAATCCATGGGAATCCAAAACCAGTCCAGATATGTCCCATGACGAATGTGAGTTGACACCCCTGCTTTACTGCATCTACAATTCTACACATTTCTTTAAGTACCAATAAGAGAACAGAAGTGAAGCTTTTTCTGTCCTCAGTTGTGAATGGCATGCCATGTGGTGAAGAATTAATAAATGCCAGTATAGTACTAGTCATAATATGACATCATATGAGTAATAGGCAATAACTATAAAAGGAGTGGCTGCTGTTCCATAAATATATGCTTTAAAAAGAAAGGAAAGATCACGTATTGGCACGAACCACCTTCCTCTTGGGACACTTCTTGCTGGTTTCTAGGCTTTTAAGGGACGGTTGAAAAAGGAATTGAACAGGAATGGACGAATTGAGTAGACACAACAGGACAGTTAACTGCATAGTTTGCTGATTTCTCAGCCCAAGTGCATGAAGTGGAAAGGAAAAAAAATTGCATCCACAATCATTCCGTGCACAATTCCTGCTTTTTTCCTAATAATGAACAGTAACAATTTTATAATAGCCTCAGTTTTCATGGACTTCCTTAGATGAGTTGCTATCTCCAATTGGCAGCTAAGGACAGCAAATGAACCCCAACAGGAAGAATGGACAATGACTTCACTCCTAAAATTAGAAGTATGCTTTTTGCTTTTCAATAACTCCATTTTCTTTCCATAGGTAGATCAGCCAACAGAGTACAATAGGCTCTTATTCTTGAGAGCTTCTAGCACAATAAGTCTTTAGGATGCAAGAAAGCTACTCTGCTGTATCCACAGATGTTACAAAGGCTGATGTTCCTTGAGGGACCAACCTCTGCAACAAAATGTTGGGTCAAAAGATCCTGAGCCTAAAACCTTCTAGCAACTAATGTAGATTGATTTATTTGCATTTATTCATTTCAGGTCTCCTTATCCTGTCTTCATTTGGGGAACTCAACAGGACACCTAAGGGGGTCTGCCTCATTTTAGGCAATAGGTTGGATTGAGACATGGTAATCAGTTCAGTTAACAAGAGTCAAGTGTTTCCCAGATTGTAATCCAGCATCTTCAACATTAGCCATATAAACTTCCAGAAGCCCTGAGTTCCTAGAGAACAGTAACGTAGCACTCCTGGACTGGGATGAAGAAGAAATGAAACACAAAACTTTCCTAATAAATATTAGCACATCCAACTTTCAGCATCTTCCAAACTTAGTAAATGACCTTTGATTATCTAAATTTACTGTCACTGCATTTAGGGCAAGAGGAGGCTGTGACTCAAAACATTATTTACTTTCACCAATAGATACCATTGTGGAAAGTTTAAAATTCTTCATGCTACAACATTTAAATGTGGTTTGCTGACTATGAGAGAATTGGCCGGGTTCACATATCATGAAAAACAGAGGAAATAGGGACATGTTGGATCTCCAGATGTTGTTGGATTACAACTCCAACGATCCCAGCCAGCAAAAAGAGATGCTGTGTGTTGCATTTCATAGCCTCTAGAAGGCCACAAGTTTTCCATGCCTGGATTAAAATGACAACATTGAACTCAGAAGCTGCAGTGGCTGGATTCCCACAGCACATCAAGATCAAAATAGATTATGACTTTATAAAGGAACCTGTTGTTAAGTCAAGCCACTGATCAACTGTATCTAATCAAAGGTTATCATGTCCAGGGGGCAAAAATTAGATAGCAGCAAGATAACTCTGTGTTGCCATTAAAGAGTTTTGCAGCCCAGATATATGGGAAGCCTAATCTAATCCACAGTATTCTGAATAGCAGTTACCTCCAGGCTGCAAGCCTTTCCTATCATTTCTCCATCCAAATGAAAGTTTAGGATTTACTTCAGGTACAACAAGCAACATTTCTCAAACTTGTTTAAGTTTAAGATCAGAATTCCAGCTGGGGAATTCTAAGAGTTAAAGTCCACACATCTTAAAGTTGTCAAGGTTGAGAAATACTGATTGTAGAGGAGATCTTTGACCAATGAGATAGAATGACATATCAGGTCTCACCTTCTTCGACCTCCTCCGTTGGAGCTTTCTCTCTTTCTGCAGGATTCGGGTTTCCTTGATTTTCGGGAAGCTCCTCACCAACAGCCACCTTTCCTGTCTCTGGCCCTTCCAAGTCCTCATCCCCCTCTCCCAGGAAGCCTTTCAGGAATTCCTCAATTTCGTGGTCGGTCAACACAGACTGGGGTTCCACAGGACTGGGGTTCCAGAGACACAAGATTCCCACCAGCAAGGAAAGAAGCAATCGGGGCCCATCACCTTTCATCATGCAGACGCAGATGGATTGCAGTGCTGGAAGAAGGGCAGGCAGATACGTCCAGGTGATCTGCTACCTGTTTTTCTGGTATAGGATCTGACTTCTCTGGAAGGCGCAGCTGAGTGGGGAAGAGGCTAGAGGCAGAGGGAAGGAGAGAAGCACCAGCCCAGAAATACGGTCGAGGACTTGACTTGAGGAAGGGAACGAGAAGGAGGACGAGTCGATCACAGGCTCGTCGGAAGAACGAGGGAAGTCGGCGTTGGTAGAAGCCAGGCAGGGTCTCCTCTTCCCAGCTCGCCCTGGAGCTCCAACCGAGCAGCTTCGAGGCTTCCGAGCTCAGCGGGCGACGGCAGGACTTGCCAGCAGTTCGCGCCGTCCAATCTCGCGCGGCTGCTTCTAACGGAGCCCAGCAGCGGCTGCCAAGTAGCGAAGGGAAGCCGGAGCGCCCAGAAGGGACAGCGCCGCTTTCCCGCAGCCTCCTTTAGCCCCGGGAGCCTTCAGTCCTGCCGCAGGGAGATCGGAACGGGGGACGCCGCCGTTCCGCGCAGATGCTCTTGCCTTGCCCTGAGCTCGCTCCGTCTCCTCTTGGCAACCAAATGCGGGGAGGGGACCAAGGGCCTGGAGACGGAGGGAGGGAGGGAGGGAGTTGCTGGCAGCCGCGGGGAACCTCCAGATCCAGTTCGAGCAAACGTCGCTGCTGGTCTCCTCCCCTAACTGCGGTCGGTCCCCCTCCCCGATCCGATCCCAGCGAAGGGTGGGTCTCGGTCGGCTTCGCCACGTGGAGCCAGCGCAGTTCAACTCCGCTCCTCCGTTGCTGGCTGGGGCTCCGCGGTGGGTTTCCTCCTCTGCCCCCCAAAGACGCCTTGCGGGAGGGAGGGGGTGGCTTAATTCGCGGGCGGGGAGGAGGGGTCTGTGCCCGATGCCGGGCATTTCTTGTGGGAGCAGGGGGGGCGCTGCGATTATGTGATCGGGAGTGCCACATAAATGAAGGATGGAGGTAGGCAGAGACAAGCAAGCATCTGCCTGCCCAGCCTCAGTTTCAGCCCCATGGATGGAACCAACCTGAAGCTTCTAAGGAGCCCTGGCGATAGAATCGGCGGTGGGGGAAAAGCATTAAGAAACTGCCATGGATCAATTCAGGACAGATGTCAGCGAACTCTTTAGTTTCGCCAATACTGTTTGCTCAAATTGACAGCAACCCTGCTCCCTACAGAGGTCTTCTTTATCTGTTTGCTCAGGCTTCTCTCTCTAGTAGGCCTCCTTCGCCTCTTTTCACTGGCTATAGGCAGTCCTTGACTTACAACCACAATTGGGGACAGAATTTCTGCTGCTAAGCAGAGTGCCTGATTTCATCACCTTTTTGCTATGGCTGTTAAACAAATCGCTATTGTTGTTAAGTGAATTGCAGGGTTGTTAAGCAAATCTGGCTTCCCCCATTCCCTTTGCTTGTTGGAAGCCAGCTGGGAAGGTCACAAATGGGGACCAGAGAAGCCTGGGATGCTGCAACTCTCCTAAATACAGGCTGGTTGCCAAGTGCCCAAATTCAGATCACATGACTAAGGGGCCGCTACAAGGGTTGTAAGTGTGGGGGCCAATTGTAAGTCACTTTTTCGGTGCTGTTGAAGCTTTGCACAGTCACGAAATGAATGGCTGCAAGCCAAGGGCTGCCTGAACTGGTCATCGAATCCAGGAATCTTTCTGGGTCAAAGAGGAAGGAGCTTTGCTAAAGAGTGGTGAAAACTTTGGGGTTCAGATGTTGCTGCAACTTCTCAGGACCAGAATAGCATATGCCTTTCAACGGAGCATCTGGACCACAGGATGCTCTTTCATGCTTCCCCAGAGTCCTATTGACGGCTTCAGATCCATTGCACTGAAGTATTGTGCAACATGGGCTGTCTCCTTCCAAGAAGAAACTGGCCACAACGCTGTAATTGTGGCGTCCTCGGTGCTATACTTTTCCATCCCACATTTGCAAAGACTTTGCTTTGCTGTGCATTTTTGCCACACACAGACCACAGGCTGCCATTTTTATTACACACAGCCTCATTAATGGCATCAACCTCCAAAGAGTGGGCGACTCATGCTTAAGGTTCCATGACTTGCCATTGCAGGGCAGTAGCCGCTGCCAGGAGCAGTGGCAGATTAAGGCTCACTGGTGCCCTAAGCACTGAGAAATCTTGGTGCCGCCACTCCTTTGTACATACCGTGCAAACGAAGCCATATTCTCAACTTTGTGGTGCCCCCTTTGGGCCTGGTGCCCGAAGCATGTGTTTAGTCTGCTTAATGGTTAATATACCACTGGCCAGGAAAACATCACTAAATGGATTCTTGATCATGAAAAGAAAAAGTTCCAATGTGGTTAACAGATCATGGCCAGAAATGATCTGACTGACCCTAAAACTGCATCTTGTGTTGTAGCAGAAAGGCAACATCACTGCAATTATTTGCCAGTGATTTTTCTCCATAAGGTATCCTTCAACCATTGTCCCCTTGTTGGGCTTCCAAAGTCATGTTGCAAGAGAAAACTTCTCTGAGAAGTAGATAGACCTGCTGAAGAACAAAATTCTGCTGAAGAACAAAAAGCAGAGTAAAGAGTAGGGGCTAGAGAGACTAATCATCCAACATGTAGGCTTATATCTTAGATTGAACTACAATTTACTTTAACTCCACTTGTTGAACAAGCTACAGTGGTCACTTTCAAGTAGTAGGCTGTGCCATTAATTATTATTTACATTCGTCACAGCTTCATCCTGCACGTTAAGCCAAAACAAGTCTCATTGGGATTAATAAGTTATATGAAATAATGGACTACTTGTTCAGGTTCCTTGTTGGCAGATTCAAGGAAAGGCTTCAGAATGAAAGTCTATGGAGATTCTCAGTCATCCAGGTCAGGGTTGTCCCAAAGATGCTTTTTTCAAAAGGCAACTGAAGAGTTCTGAACTGAAGTTCTGAACCAAAGAAGCCTCTTAGATGAGAAGCTAAGCGTCTTCAAGGAAAAACAAAGCAAGTCCAGTTGTCTTTTGAAAAATACATCTTTGAGATCAATCCTGACCTGGATAGCTGAAAAAAGCATCTTTGGGATTTCAGAATGAAATAACAACAAAAAGAGACAGGGAATTGAAGGCTATGAAATGTAGAAGTCAGAAGTCAGAAACTACAATGAGAAGAGGAAAATCTATTGGATATTGAGATGACTTTTGGACTTTTGACAGTTTATAATCTCTTTCATCATAGAAGAAATAATGATTTTATTGCTTTTTAAAACTCACACAAACAAGTTAACTTGAATAGAAACAAAGAAGAATAGGAATACTGTCCAGTGTTTTGCATTTATGAATGACATTTGGATCCATTTATGGTGACATCATGAAAGTCATTAAATGAATCCAGCCGCAGTTATAAATTGGAAGGAAATACAAAGGCATGACATCATTAATCATGGGATGCAATGCCTTTTATCTGAGTAGGCATTGGTCCACCAAGCATTTTTTATGCAGTGGTAATCTCCTTGGATCACTGACATAATTTCTTGTGACTTTTACTAATCTTTTGCAAATGGTGCTGGACATGGTTTTGTTTATTTACAAAACTTTAGTGACAAGAATATCCTGCTAGATTAGGTTTAAGATCTACTGCATCTAGCATCAGGCTTCACCAGAGGCCTGTTGCATGAATCTGAAGATAACAGCACTGGCTTTCCCTCACAGTGGAACCACCACATAATAGTAATAGACTTATATACCACTTCACGGTGCTTTATAGCACTCTCTAAGTGGTTTACAGAGTCAGCATGTTTCTCTCAACAATCTGGCTCCTCATTTTTACCCATCTCGGAAGGATGGAAGGCTGAATCAACTTTGAGCTGATGAGAATTGAACTGCCAAAATGCTGGCAGTCGGCAGAATTAGCCTGCAATACTGCATTCTAACCTTGCACTACCATGGCTCTAAAATAAATAATATATTTTACCACCTTAGGCAGAAATTCTCTTAATTCTCTCACTTTCTCATTCTCTCATAATAAAACCAACAATCAAACTAAATAGCAACAATCCAATTTTTCATGATAATCTTCTCAGATAGTCAACTCATATTGCTTTGTGGCAGGATAACCAACATATAGCCAGTTCTGTGAACAACCATGAATGGACCAATTTTCCTGCTTAAAAGCCTCAAAACATTAAAACTCAGACCTGAGTTTTGTTCCTTTCCCTTCCTTCTTCTATTGGGATATTTCCTTTTAAGCTTGGAGGCAACTAGAAGGCATGGAGGATAGATGATAGATAGATAGATAGATAGATAGATAGATAGATAGATAGATAGATAGATGATAGATAGATAGATAGATAGATAGATAGATAGATAGATAGATAGATAGATAGATAGATAGATAGATAGATAGATAGATACTCCACTGTCTCTATATAAAATTAGCTGCCATTGAATAGGGTTCGGTTCATGCTGACTGCATGGAAAATGTTGAAAATTTTATCTCAGTAATAACCTGTAGCTCTTCCAAGGACATTTCGTAATCTCTTTGGTCCCATCCATCTATTTTATCCATTGTCTTCCCCATCTCCTATTTCCTTCCACCATGCTAAAAGGCTTGCCCATTAATCTTTTCACAACACAGGTCCAATATATAAACATTTCTGGCTGAAAAAAATGTTCCTCGGTGTTTTGGTTTTAAAAAATGACTAAATGAAGCTGTCCCACACAACAAATAGTTGGCTCTGAATGAAAAAACTCCTTCAACCTGCTCAGTGAATTCCACTGCAACATCACAATGGAAAGATGTTTACTCAGTGCTCATGAAAGGTGAGTCTATTTTCCACAGATGCCCCATCCTTAGCATGATTCCCATATTGATGTAGAACTATACCTTTGAGATATCAATCTGCAGAAGGTTTGAACTGGAAGAGTGCAGAAAATGGGATAGGCTGACCATTCTTTCATTTGTATTTGTTGAGTTAAGTAAGTCCAATATAGTTAAAAGAGATACATTGACATGTAGCCATATTATTTTCCAGGATAGTATTTCCAAAGCTGGAAATCTCTCAGACAGCATAGTATTCTGGGATCTGTAGTTCTAAAACATCTGGAGGGCTCCCGGATGGTGAAAGCTGCTCTAGAAGTGAAGAAGCATCTTGGATGAGAAGTGAAATGTTTTCAAAGAAAAGACCAAGGAAGTCCAATTGCCTTTTGGAAAAAGTGTCTTTGGGAAAAACTTAAGTTAGTGTAGATGTTTCACATTCAAAACTGTTGGCCAGCAAGGAGTTAACAGGAAGTCTTCTCTGAGGTCTGGGGGTGGGTTGATTACTAATATTAACTGGGCTAATGATGAATAGCTCTGGCTTTAATTAGAAGTGAAGAGGACATTTCAGTCCAAGCACATCCTCCAAACTCACAAGGAAATGAAACTAAATAATTTTGAGCTTTGTTTGATGACCTCATTGATAAAAAAATAATAATTCTGTCAAGGACAAACAAGGCAACACTTTCCTTGCATGCAGAAGAGTCATCAAACTTTCCTTGCATGCAGAAGAGTCATCAAAATGTTGATGATTCCAGAGTAACCTTTTGCTACAAGGAATTGAATACAAGTGGGGAGGAGAAGGCAGCTCACCCAGTTTTATTTGAAATGGCATAAGGTTTCCTGAGCAGGGGGTTGGACTAAAAGATCTCCAAGCTTCCTTCCAGCTATGCTGTGCTCTGCTATTCCCATTCTACTTATGGAGTCTTGCTATTTTATCTTGTATTTATTGGGAGTGTCTGCAGGACTCCGCTTGGACATTGGCTGTGGAAGAGAAGCTGAAGATCTCAGTCTACTTTCTGATGACTCCAGTTAAAAGGAATAAGGACTGAATTTGTTGCACAAATCTAATCTGTGCCTATGAAAATACAACCCACGTATGTTTACTGAATTAATCTCAACACCCGGGTTCCTGCAACACGCGTTATCTAACCTAGCAAGCTGTGCAAATCCAGCCCCTGGTGTGTTGCTTGAACATGCACATCCAAAGCCCAGAGGAATTATGCAGAAAGGAAATCTTGCTCGAATCAGATTGGGGAACACCCCCCCCCCCCCGGCTTCTTTTCCTTAGAAGACCCTGAAGCAAAATACAAAACTGAACATCTGTTCCTGAAGGGGACAGCCTGAAGATGACATCCATTCTGTATATTTCTGACGTTTTCCATAGGGCTATGACATCCAGGTGTCAGCTTTAAAATTCAGCTGCCACATTTTTTTTAAGAGAGTTGGAGGAGTTGAAAAGTTCAAGGTTATTCTGTATGTCGTATTAAGAAATTCCAGTGGCAGTTAATTGGTTCTCGTGATTTATGAAGTGTAGAAGTGGGAGGAGAGAAGGGAGGAGAGAAGGTGGATTCTGTGTAACGCACAAAAATAATTTCACTTGGGAAATTGCCTTTGACATGCCAGATCTGTTTCTAAATAAATCAATTGGAGAGAAAGGTCTCGGAGTGATTGATATCATGGATACTTTCTGGAGGCCTTACATTTATTTCCCAAGTCAAACTTTTATTTTTGAAGGGGCTTGGCTGATACCCCGGAGTTCTTTTTCCTGAGATGGAGAATTATCAACAATCAGCCGAAGTTGGAAATATGCAGGGGGAGAGTATGGGGGCCCTCCCTCTGGAACATTAATTGAATCTGCAAGCCTTTGTTTGGAGGAGATGATGGATGCTTCCAGAATGACAGTAAAAGAAAGAGGTTTGGGAGCTATACCGAAGTGTTTGAACTCAAGAAGTTGTTATAACCCAGAGGTAACCCAGCTGGTTGAAGAGAAATCTTTCTTGAACCCCAGGCAGATTGCTATTCTGTCTGATTGGAGGGAGGAGGCTATACAGATGCCCATTGGAGGAAGCCAGAAAGACGCATCAACTGACAGAGGTATGTCGCGGCCTCCGAGGCAATCCCCTCATTTTCCAGAGGGAATTTTGCCCACTGCAGAGAGTATCCCTCCAGGGTGGGGATTTTATCCAGGCCAGGGGTGGGTTCAATGCCAATGGCAGCCAGCACTAACCCAGCCCTGGTCTGAAGGGGGGTTGCCCAGACAACAGACAGCAGCCACTTCCCCTCCACCTGATCAGGGAACCAGGCTACACCCATCTTCCTCCTGGCCACCACAAATGCAGTCACAACTAGCAGCAAGGCCACAGGGACCCCTATTCCAGAGAGGCACCACCCAGGATACAGGGGGCCTACCCAGCCTACGTACGCCACCAGGCTGGTTCCTTTCATTCCAGTACACCCTGCAGGGGCCTGGCCTGTGGCACCTCTGCAACCACAACCCAGGCTGGACCAAATACCCTTTAAGGCCGTATTTGATGGCTGCCATGAACATTTCAATTACTTCCTCACTCAAATCTGATCCCATACAGAACAATTTGGAGATCAATATGCCACAGAGTGTGATTTGATTACGGACATAACAAATGGAATGAATGAAGGGGATGCTTCAGACTGGGTGGCCCAACTACACAACGAACAAGCCCCCGAATTACACGATGTAAATGGATTTATTCAATTATTAAGACTCAGATTTGAAAATCCAGACAGGGTAGCAGAGAATGAAGAGAAGTTAATGGAAATGAGGCAAGGCAAGCGACCCTTGTCAGAATTTATTTGGGACTTTAAAAGGGTCGCAAGCCACCTCATGGATTGGCCTGAAAGAATGACTTTACAGTATTTTAAAAATGCCATTGATCCAGAAGTAAAGAAGGCCTGTGAAATTAGGGGAATCCCAGAGACCTTACAATCATGGTATGTCACATCCCTCAGCTTAGATCCCAGCATCAACCCACACAGGAAACCCCTTCCAGCAGCCCTCCCTAAGAGAATTGTGGCTAGGAGACCACCAACTGGATTAGCCGAACCTGCTCGTACCCAACCTACCAGGATGCTGAAATGTTACTTATGTGGCCAAGCCGGCCATAGAGCAGCAGACTGTCTGGCCCCTCCTCCTGTACCACAAGCTCCGCAGTCGAAGTCTAATCCAGCTGTTAGAGGTCAGAAGAATCAAGAAAGACCTCCAGCCAAGTGTGGGTTTGCCAAACACATCTGGGAAAGCCCCCTCTGTGCAAATGGGAGCAACGTACCTCCAGACCGCCACCACATCCCTGAGAATCCGACCTGTGAAGACAACCCAATGGTGAGTGATCCCATCATACCTTTTACAGTCAAGGTCAAGTTAGTGGTACCAAACATGGGGGAGGCCGGGGAGTTAGAAGCTGTCATTGATACTGGGTGTTCTAGATGTCTTATCGGCCTTTCCATCGTTGAACAATTGGGCATAAAGACTAACCTGCTAAAACACCCAATCAGATTTGAGCAAGTGGATGGAACCTTAATTGGGGGGGGGGGGCAGCCATTCAGATGACTGAATTGATCAAGATGAATTAGGGCCCCATCGTGAACTCATACGCTTCATAGTGGCCCCCAAGATATCAGAATCAATCATACTGGGACTTGCTTGGCTAGACAAATGGGCCCCGATGATCAAATGGGAGGATGGATTCAGGAAAATCCTCATTGGACCGGGCCCATTGCCCCCTCTTCCACCCACTACAAAGCCACCGATCAGTTTGAACCCAGAGCCTGAGCCAGCATCCATGGCATCCCACTTTCTCCCAGATAACCCCCAGGTACTCGACCAATACAAAGACTTGGCTGAAGCACTCAGTGAAGAAGAGTGTAATGTCTTACCTCCCCATCGAGCCACTGATTGTGCCATAGAATTAGAGCCCAGGGAGAAATTACCAAAACCAAAGATATATTCCATGACGCCTGCTGAAATGACTGAATTAAGGAAATACATCAACAGCAATTTGAAATGAGGTTTTATTTAGCCTGCCAAATCAAGACTAGCTGCCCGTGTTGTTCAAGGAGAAGAAAGATAGCGAGTTGATATTGTCTGTTGACCTTAGAGGCGTGAACGCATGTACCCTCTCCCCCTTATCAAGGACTTATTGAATCACCTGTTGAAGGGCAAGATATTCACCAAACTAGATCTCAGGGAAGCTTACTACCGGGTCCACATCAAAGAAGGAGATGAGTGGAAAACTGCTTTTAACTGCCCTCTGGGTAGCTTCCAATTCAAAGTCATGCCTTTCGGACTTCAGGGGGCTCCTGCAGTGTTTATGCAGCTCATCAATGAGGTGCTACACCCGCACCTTTCTGGGGTGTCCTCGTGTACCTTGATGACATCCTTATCTTCAGTGAAACCATGGAAGAACATGTTCAATTGGTCCGACAAGTTCTAGAAAAACTTCTAGCCGCCAAATTATATGTGAAACTCTCAAAATGCAAATTCCACAAAGAGTCATTGGACTACTTAGGCTACCGAATATCCAACCTGGGGATTGAAATGGACCCTGGAAAGGTGAAAGCGGTGCTGGACTGGCAACCCCCCAGAACCCGAAAACAACTTCAAAGTTTCTTGGGGTTTGCCAACTTCTACAGACAATTCATTCCGTCCTTTGCTGAAGTTGCCCTCCCGTTGACGGAGCTATTAAAAATGGGCCTGTCACTCACCAAACCGAAGCCAAGTCAACCCCTGGCTTGGACTATGGACTGTCAGAAAGCTTTTGAGGCCTTAAAACGCCTCTTCACAGCTGAGCCCATCCTCCAGCACCCAGACGCGACCAAGTCTTTTATTCTCCAAATGGATGCAAGTGATGTAGCGATGGCAGCTGTTTTGCTGCAAAAGGACTCTCAAGGTCGACTGATGCCTTGCGCTTATGTGTCCAAAAAGCTGACAGACGCAGAGCGAAGGTCTGGAAGAAAGAAGCATTCGCCATACGATGGGCTTTGTTGACTTGGAGGCATTTTCTAGAAAGGGGCGCCAGAGGCCTTTGAGGTATGGACTGATCATAAGAACCTCGAGGCTCTAAAGACCCCTAGGAGATTATCACCCAAACAAGTCCGCTGGACCCAATATTTCAAGCGATTCAACTTTAACATTAAATATATCCCCGGAGGGAAAAATGTACTGGCGGACGCTCTGTCCAGAAAACCTCAGTTTGACAGCCACCGAGAGGAAATAGTACAAGCCTTAATTTCAGAAGCTCAATCAGCAGGCCAAGTGACCACTTGAGCCCAAGCCAACTGCAACCCCAAACACCTGGAAGATAAGCTGACTACAGAATTGAAAACGGCCCTATTGACCGACCCTTGGTTCCTGGAGCATCAAACCGAATTGACAATGAATGATGGACTAGCTTGGAAAGGGACTAAGCTTTATGTACCCACAACCCTAAGACTACTGGTACTAAAGCGTAGCCACGACTCCCGGCTGGGAGGCCACTTCGGATTCCTAAAAAACCTACATTTACTGAGAAGTCAGTTCAGGTGGCCAAAAATGAAACTTAATGTCGAGGACTATGTAAAAAGTTGCTCAATTTGTGCCACAATGAAACACAGAACTGGAAAAACCCCTGGCCTCCTGCAACAAGTTGCTGAACCAACCCAACCTTGGGAAGAGATCGCAATGGACTTTATTGTTGAATTACCTAAGAGTGAAGGGAATACGATCATTTGGACTATAATTGACTTATTCTCTAAACGGGCCCACTTTATAGCCTGCAAAGGACTTCCATCTGCAAAAAAACTTGCAAAGCTGTTCGTGAAATGTATCTATAGACTACATGGAGTAGCTCATAGAATAATATCAGACAGAGGGGTACAATTTACCGCAAAATTTTGGAGGGAATTTCTGAAATCCATTGGTTCATCTCAAGGGTTATCCTCAGCTTTCCATCCTGCTTGTAATGGAGCAGCGGAGAGGACTAACGCCATGATTGAACAATACATTAGATGCTATGTAAATTATCAACAAGAAAATTGGGCTGAGTTATTACCTTTTGCAGAGGTTGCTTACAATAATGCACTACATAGCAGCACGGGATTAACTCCATTCCAAATCAACACTGGAATGGATTTTGTCCCGATGCCAGAGTTACCTAGACTACCTCCCTCATCCATGTCCCTAACAGAATGAACTCATTAAAGAAAGGATGGGAAGATACAAAAAAAAGCTTTGACCGAAGCTGCAAAAAATTATAAAAAACAGGCGCATAAACATAGATCCGTTTCAACTGCCTTTTAAAGTAGGGGACAAAGTATATTTGTCGACCAAGTATCTTAGGTTGAAACTGCCCAGTAAGAAGTTTGGTCCAAAATTCTTGGGTCCATTCCCAATTTCAAAGATAATCAATCCGGTCACTGTCCAATTAAGTCTTTCTTGAATATTGTGGAAAATTCATCCAGTATTCCATTGTAGTTTACTAAAACCAGCTACTACATCAATGATAAGACCACCGCCAATTGCTCCCCCTAAACCGTTAATGGTACAGGGGGAAACACATTATGAAATTCAAAAAATTCTCGATTCTCGATTACACCGTGGCCGATTGCAATATTTGGTCTTATGGAAAGGATACCCCCTCTCAGATGCTAGTTGGGTAAAGAGTTGGGATGTTCATGCTGATCAATTGGTTAACCAATTCCATGAGGATTTCCCCACAAACCGAAGGGTCCTCGTGTGTGGGGGAGAGGTGGTTAAGGAAAATGTGTTAACCCCCGTATCTGGTTTTTTTCCTTTCTTTTAGGAGGAGGAGTTTTCAAGGGGGGACGCCTGTCAGCTTTAAAATTCAGCTGCCGCATTTCTTTTAAGAGAGTAGGAGGAGTTGAAAAGTTCAAGGTTATTTTGTATGTCGTATTAAGAAATTCCAGTGGCATTTAATTGGTTCTCGTGATTTATGAAGTGTAGAAGTGGGAGGAGAGAAGGGAGGAGAGAAGGTGGATTCTGTGTAACGCATGAAAATAATTTCACTTGGGAAATTGCCTTTGACATGCCAGATCTGTTTCTAAATAAATCAATTGGAGAGAAATTTCTTGGAATGATTGATATCATGGATACTTTCTGGATGCCTTACACCAGGACCCAAATTTTTAGAAATTAAAAGCACTTTGTAGATATTAGGCTTGCCTGCATACAGACAATTCAAAGAGGTTCAAAGTTTCTTGTACAAAGGTTTTCATTTCTTCCATCACATAAGAACTGATCAACAGTAGATTTCTTGGTTCTCAGAACATTGTTATGATGTGAAGGAGAGACCAACAAGCCATAGTTTTACATTTCTACCAGTACAATTAACACACTGAACTTTATAGATATTTTGTTCCAATCTTCCTCACCTGAATATTCTTGAGGTGGCTGGAAAATTTAGGTATTGTAGTTCAGCAGGTAGGGGGGGGGGGCTGTTAGAACCCTTTTTATGGGCTTTAGAAGGAAATAGCACCAACTTGTGATGGCTGGTTGCTATGACTTCCCATTTTATCCAGTGCATAAAGTAAAGGGGAAAAAACATACCTTATTTTCATCAGAATGTCATATTTTGGTACAACAGTAGAAACTATCTGAGATTTGGAAGAATAATGCACACATTATGAGAGATAATTATTAGTTGTAAAGTATAGAAGAGCCATAAGTCGACAGTTGGAGATATTGGAATTGAACCTAAGAGATTTTAGCAGCATTTTAAGCTACCGTATATACTCGAGTATAAGTCGACCCGAATATAAGCCGAGGCACCTAATTTTACCACAAAAAACTGGGAAAACTTATTGACTCGAGTATAAGCCGAGGGTGGGAAATGCAGCAGCTACTGGTAAATTTCAAAAATAAAAATAGATACCAATAAAAACTTTCACTAGGACAGTTGAGAATAAGTTTGATGTTCACAATTTCCTCTTTGAAAGAGACCAATAAATAGGGAACAAGAAGATGAAGAAAAAGAAGTGTGTTTTTTCACACTTTTCACACTGCAGTGAACAAAAATGGCATCGTAGGAACAGGCTTATTCTCAGTCCAAAGGTTTTTTGTGATTTCTTCCCTGATTTAAGGGAAATTTGGGAAATGATATCACTATCATGAAAGGTTTAATTGATTCACTAACCCAAAAGAAGATGATGATGACAGTGGGAGGCAGGAGTCACTCTCTCCTTGCAAGAAAAAAGCAAGAGCCGTTCTTATGATCTCTCTCTCTCTCTCTCTCCGTAATACAGTCAAGCCCTTTCCAGCACGCGCGATCTGCCGCCGCAGCTTTGTACCTTGCAAATGCAAAATCCGGGGTTTTTGCATTTGCAAGGTGCAAAGCGGTGGGGTGGATCGCGCATGCTGGAAAGGGCTTGGCTGTATACGAGAGAGAGAGAGATCATAAGAACGGCTCTTGCTTTTTCGTGCAAGGGAGAGTGACCCTGCCTCCCACTGTCGTCAACATCTTCTTCTTTTGGGTTAGTGAATCAATTAATTTGGGAAATGATCTCACTATCATGAAAGTCAGTGTTCTCTGCCCGTGGGGCGTTTGAAGAAAACGCCCGCGGCATATCCACGCGTGTGTAAGGGGAATCAGAAATCCCGCTTCAACGCCTAGCACGCAGCTGTGAGCAAATACTGGGAAAATCTGATTGATCAGAAGGAAGGAGGCAAAAGAGGGAGGGGTGGTGGTGGATGGAGGTCCCACTGGTATTTGTGAAACACTTGGTCGGCAGCGCTTAAAGTCAAGGTCCTGGCTCCCACCCACCCACCCAAAGCCACGAAGTCCCCCAATTGCGCAGCCCAGAATTGCCCTCCCCTCGGGGCAGCAACGACACCCGGTGTTTCCTGAGACAAGAAGCTCCACCGTGCAATGAAAGTGCCCTGGCTCTAGGCTCTAGGCTCAGAAAACAACGCGAGCCGCCGCCACCACCTCCTCCCCCTCCTCCCGAGCGGACTGAAAGCAGCTGGAGATGAGGAAACGAAGCTGCGCGGCTCGAGCCGAGCGACCCGGCGCTCGCGTTGTTTTCTGAGCCCGGGGGACTTCGTGGCTTTGGGTGGGTGGGTGGGTGGGGAGCGAGGACGGACGGAGTCCGTGAAGTGGGGCTTGCCTGCCCTTGCTGGCTGCCTCTGCTTCCTTAGGGGCAGGGAAGGGGGCTCATCTGGACCAAGGGTGAGTCTCCCCCTCAGTTTCCCCTGAAGGATCTTCCATCGCTTTTGCCTTCTCCCTACATCTTCCCTCTGTTAAAAATCCCCCCCCCACACACACACACACTTATTTTCGGGCGGATAGATTTCGTGTCTGAGCATTCTCACATGACGGTGGGTCTTTCCCCCTAAAAACAGTTAAAAAAGAAAAACAATATATCCTCATGCAAGAACTTTTCTGCTTCCGATTACCCCCATGCTTAAAAGTTGCAAAGGAAACACGGAAGCAGGGAAGCGGCTGCCCAGCTCCGGAGCTCCACACCATTTTTTTTCAGAGGGAATCTGACTCGAGTATAAGCCGAGGGGGTTTTTTCAGCACAAAAAATGGGCTGAAAAACTTGGCTTATACTCGAGTATATACGGTATGTGCTTCAGTATTGATTGGAAAATAACTGATTTGGCTTGATAAGAGGCATTGATGGGAATGTTAATGCTCAGAACCTGGGGTATGCTGGAGCCAAACTTAATTGCCAAAGGTACTTGAAAATTACAAAACAGCACGAGGTTTTTATTATATTATTCCAGTTGTTCAAAGTGGCTGTGGAAATGTCACCATGATCCAGTGCCATTTGGTAGGATCCAGCCTTAGTAGATTCATTTGCTCAATGGATGTCTGTCTTAGGATGTAAATGGTCTTAGGCAGGGATCCCCAACCTTTTGATGCGCGGCCCGGTACCGGCATCAACTGGGCGCCGCCATCTTTTTGACGAAAAAGTGCTTCCGGTGACCTCACCGAAGCACTTTTCGTCAAAAAGATGCGGCGCATGCGCTCGGTGAGCTTTTTCGGGTAGAAATGGCTTTCTACCCGGAAAAGCTCACCGAAGCGTGAGCGCCGCCATCTTTTTGACGAAAAAGTGCTTCCGGTGAGCTTTCTACCGGAAAAGCTCACCGGAAGCACTTTTTTACCAAAAAAAGATGGCGGTGCCCAGCAACCAGCGGCCCGGTAAGACTTGTTCCGCGGACCGGTACTGGTCAGCGGACCGGCGGTTGGGGACCCCTGGTCTTAGGGACATCAAACATTATAAAAAGCAGTGAAAGGTCACACATGATATTATAGAACTAAGATTGGTGTGAACTTAAGGAACTCCAGATCAGGTGGACATGGGAGTAACTCTTACGTCTCTGGGCCATTTGGCAGGCTTAATCTATGCACCCATTTAATTTCCTACTGCGCTGTAGAGTAATAGAGAGGGACAATGTGGGCACTTAGATCTAAATTCCTTTTTCTGGCACTATAGGGAATAAGAAGGAGCAATGAAGGGGGATCAGATCAATCACTGCTAGCGGGTCTTGGGAGCTACCCAGATTCCCCAGGAGTTGACAGCAGGTCTCTCTCAGATCATGCTGGTGTGCCCCTTTCGTCTGCAAAGCTCAGTTTGTGATCGGGAATGCAGAGGCCATCCAAAATTTGTGCTTTGCATAAGGAGGCCTAATAAAGGATCAGATGGGGATTATTGTGTTTTTCATGAAGGAGGGCAGGCAAAGCTTCCAAGAGCAACATAACTCTTTAGTCAACACATTATGTAAACAGATTATGAAACAGGAAGAATCCAGAGGTGAAAATCAAAGAAAGATGAAGCAAATGATTTACTCAGGGAACTGAGATCCAAATATAAAGAGGATTCTGGAGCAATCCCAATTTTCTCTAATGGAGAATTCAAACGTTTTAAGAATTCTTTGCCCTTAGAGTCACACACCATATTTGGATTAGATGACCCTCAATTTGCTGCTCAATGCTGGACTTTCAGATATTCCCAGAAGAATCTGGTTTTTCGTCAATTTGTAAATCTGGAATGGGCAACCTAACCCTAGCCGTAACCCTCAAATCTTAACATCACACATGCACATGACAACCCCACCTGCTTTGGATCACTGCTCCTTCCATTGCAACCCTTCAGCATCATAAAGTTGCCTTCCTCTTGGACTGTCTGAAGTAACTTTTCCTTATTGATTTCTTCAGAATTGTTATGCACTTTGGAAGATTTGCCTTAATCCAGCCTTCCAGATGTGTTGGATGCAACATCCATCACATCTAATTAGTAATGCTGAAGAGAATGAGGGCTATAATCATACCCATGTGGAAGGCAACAGGTCAGGGAAGATTGCTTTGACACAGCCCGAGTTCAGGAAAATAAATGTCTTCCTCAACTCTATTCTGAAACATTACTAAGCCTGAATGGAATCACAGCACCCCAAAACTTCTGGCTTCATCAGTTCATTCATTCATTCCATGAATAATCATGGCAAACTGGACAATTGGCTATTCTTCTGAGTTGTAAAGTTTGAAACGCAAGAGTTTATTTTGAAAAATGAATAGCTTTTCCCTTTGGAGAATCATATTATTTCATTTGCCTCTTATAAAAACTAATTTGTCTTCTCCCAAAAGTGCTTTTTCAGAAGGCAACTGGATTTTATTTTTTCCTTGAAGATGTTTCACTTCTCATCTAAGAAGCTTCTTCAGCTCTAATTTGTCTTGTTTTCTCATAATGGCCACATCCAGCTGCATTTTCAGGCCTTTCTGCTAAACAAAACTCATAAATCAGTATTATTGTACAAAAATAAATTGATCCAGACAGTACACTGTTCACTAAGCACTTATATATGTAATGTGAAAATATATAAATAAACTGTTAAAAAACCCTCAAAAAACAATCTTTTTATATATACAATTTGTAGGCCACACAACTTCCAATCACTCTGGGTGGCTTACACCAAAAGTAAAAAAAAAGAGTACAAAACTCAAAGAAGAATCCTGAACAGTCCTAGAAGGCACAGAAAGCCAAAGAAAATCCATCCAACTGGGACTCAACCTTTGTCCTGCTCTAGCGCCTGGGAAAATAAAATCTTTAATAGCTTCCTGAACGTCATCAGGCTGGGAACCATCCAGATCTCTTTAGAACTTTAGAAATTAAACTGGGACTCTCACAGAACACACAGACACACAAAACAATCTTATTCAGATAGTCACAAAGACAGGTGACTGTCTGAATAGAATAGACAGGTTCATATCTACCAGAGGTAACTAACTGTCCATGCAATTGCTTGCTCTCCATGGAAAACACCACAGCTCCTAATCAGCACCAGCAGCCACTCATCAGATGGTAATTGGCCAGTGAAGCTGCTTGGAAACAAGGATGTGCTCCCAATTAGTTCTCCCAGGAGAGCCTCCCTGATGTGGAGTAAGTCCAGCACAGGAGGTCTGTGCATACACTTCATTAAGGTGCTGCTCTCTGTAGTGATGAACATTTGTCTACCCTTTGGAGGAAAAAACAAATTATAAGAGAATTTTTATACAAGTTAGGAGGGAGAGCATGATGAGAATTCTGCATTCTGGAATTCTTTTCAATCCTTTTATCAGAGCTACAGAGCCTGTTTATTCTCGTGATGTGTCTTTTTGTGTTTATGTATAAATGCACACTGGGAAACATTAAGTGGGCTTCACATGTTCTGCTCTGGGTTCATATGCTTGGGAGGGAGGAGGCAGCTACCTTTCCAGCCATTGCTCAGCTGTGTCTCCCATAGGATGCATTTGGGAAATTGTGTGTGTGTGTGTGTGTGTGTGTGTGTGTGTGTGTATTTCATAGCTCTTAGACAAATCCAGCCTATTTTCAAAATTGGTCTTATGTTTGCCAACACTTCTCTGTGTAGCAAATCTGTTCTCTTTTCCAAAAGTGATCAGACTGAGTCCTGAGTTGTTCAGGAAATTTCTTTCCAACATTCCTCTGGATTGGGAAGCATAAAAGGGAATAAAAACAAATCCTTTATTTCTAGGTAGGGTTCCTAGAATTCAAAGCTTCCTTCCTTCCTTCCTTCCTTCCTTCCTTCCTTCCTTCCTTCCTTCCTTCCTTCCTTCCTTCCTTCCTTCCTTCCTTCCTTCCTTCCTTCCTTCCAATTCTCCAAATAGATTATTATTCTTAGTTCAAAGGATTTTTTTTTTCAAAAAACCCAAACATAGAGGAATGAAGACCTGGGAGAAAAGAAGCCAGGCAAATACAGAAACAATGCACTGATTAGAGGGCATTGAATCTAGCATCCCAGACCACAAATGAGATGAACTGGGTTTCTGAAGCATTTTGCAAAGTATTAGAAGATTGGGGGGGGCACAGCTTTTTACCCTTCTCCTTCTCCCACACGTATCCTTTCTTGATTTTCAGGTGATCTTTGCCAGCTGCACCCCATCTGGTGCTTACAAAGGACAAATGATGGGTGGAGGAACAGAAAAACATTCCATCTGACTCAATGTATCTGTGTCAACTTGTCCCCTTCTTCCTTGATTTGCAACCACAAAAATGTATTATCAATCTTTTGGTGTCACATGCCTACAAGTAGAACATATACTTTGAAGGTTAGCCTCTTCAACTCCCAAGAGCCTAGTCAAGAAGGTCCATGATGAGGAATTCTGGAATCTGTATTCAGCAACTTCAGGACAGCAACTGGTCTATCCTGAGATAGTTAAACTCTCTTTCACTCTGATGAGAATTGATAGCATTGGATCAAGTTACTATCTGTGGCACAAGTATCAGATAGTTGTACTATCTGAGGAGGAAAATAAGGTGACCTAGACATTACCTATTACACAGCAGTAGTTGACACTCTGGACTCGCACATTGCACTAAGTCAAAATGTAGTTTGTCTGTTGGTGGTTCAGTATGTTGTGCAAATCCAGCCATTGTGGTTTGTAAACCATGCTTTATGAGCTCAGCTAAGAAGCCACAAACAAACCCAATGAACTCTGTGGCATTTCCAAGAGTTACCATCTCTAAATTTCTGGATGGGTGGTGCAGAAGCATGCTAAAATGCAGCCAGGAACAGTTGCAGAATGGTCTATACAATTGAATTGAACTCAGTTCCTAGTACAGTGCTTCTCAACTTTGACAACTTTAAGATGTGTAGACTTCAGTTTCCAGAATTCCTCTGGGATTGATTCTGGGAATTGAAGTCCACACATTTTAAAGTTGTCAAGGTCGAAAAGCCCTCTAGTTTTCTCAGCAACAATAGAGAAGTGCTTTGGCATCAGATTTTTTTAATAAAAGATTTTCATTCAAAAGTATGAAAGTATAAAAGTATAAAATATGAAGGAGAGGAAGGGATCATAATGGAATCCCAAGTCCCACTTCCTCACTTTCTGCAGTTTGGTCCAAATACAGTTCCTTGCATTGCTGCCTTAAAGCTCAGGGTGTGGCTACTTTCCTACTGTTTTTTATAAGTGGAAAATGTGTAAATAATACCATCACAAAGAAGGAGAAGAGATGGGAACAATTTATGGGATGATTTGCAGCTCTCACTCAGCTCAACCCAACTCCTAGACCAGTGGTTGGGGGGGAAAACAGGAGAGATTTGTATATTGCTTTGAGGAAAAGTGAGATAGAAATCCAAAGTATTAATCTGTTAGATGGGCAGGTGCTATGGATATGGGTTACATATGGAAAAGTAGAAACAATTGTTATATGTTAAATAGAAATGCAATTATTACGGCAGGGAAGACAGTGACAGTGTGAATTGTATCTTTGCTAGGCATTCTGAGGTCACCATGGACCTGATATGAATTGCCTAGTTATAATATTTGCACACTGATGTTGCAATGTACATGTCACACACTCATTAAACATGACCTTAATGTACCTGCTATCCCATTACCCTTTTTTGTCTTTCAAGAGGATTTGGACTGAACAACTTTTCAAATAGAAGCTGCTTTAACTAAAGGACCCAATCATTACGATCTACTATTCAAGAGCTTTTTTTTATCATAGAGCAAACTAATTTCTATATAACATACATTTGCTTCATATATTGTGGTAAACAGTTTTGAGAGAGGGAGAGAACTGAACCTATAAAACTTGGGGATCTGTAATGCAAAACTTCTCTCAAAATAAAAATGGTACAAGTGCTGTATATTCATTTTATTGCTGTCACAAGTTGGAATTGGGAAACATGTCTTAAAATTAAAAATATACTGTTATAATTGCATTTCATTGCCAGCAGCCTGATGCCAGCCCCCAAAGTAATTTTTAAAATGCTGTGCTTTTAAAAGGGTTTGGACCATTGTGAGAATGCTTTAAAACCTTCATCAAGTTTTAGGAGAATTTTATTGGCAAAGGAGATGGTGTTTACTTATCCATTTGGCAGTTGCGTTTAAGAATAAAACTGAGTTTCATAGATTCTTCATAACTTCAAAATCAGTGTTATATCTAACATGCTGGTTCATTGGTACTCAATGAACAACCAACCCATAACCACACACATGGCAGCCTTCCCTAATTCATGTTCTTTAGATGCCGCATCTGGAAGGCACAACGTCTGGGAAGGCTTCCATATTGTGATCAATACCCTTGCATTGCAAATGATTTTTGGATCAAATATTTACTACAAGGCTTCTTAAAATAAGATGTCAAGGGGAAGTTAAGGGGAAAATATATATTACATTTGCTGCATGTTTAAAAAGATGGGTTTACCCTTTTATCTGCAAGAAAATATAACTTGGTGACTTTCACGCCAAAAACAGCTCCTTAAATTACTACTTCCTGCAGTTGCTTTTACTCCATAATAAAACTAGACAGGAGTTGTGTTCCTATTTAATGCTTGACTGATACTACAACTCATCTGAAACTCATGTTTTGCTCTTGGAAATATATCTACCTGTCTTCTGCTCTCTGTGTGGTTCAGAAGATCCTGAAAAGCCATTAGTTTGTCCTCCATCAGTTGTATGATGTGTAACGGGGGCAGTGAACAATTTTATACTCTGCTTCTGGATGTTGAATGTGGTCGGTGACAATAGCAGAGAAGTAACTTTCTTCATCCAGCTCAAAGGGAGGTTAAACTAACCAGCAAGAGGGAAGATCAAAGGCAATTTCAGTTCAACTATGGAAATAACCACAAGAAAAAAATAACAGGTCATTCTTTGGAGAAGTGCTCTGAGTTAATTTCCAAAACCCCATACTGCTTCTCCTAGCCCCTAGCATGATGGAACATTTTGTTCATCCAATTCAATCAGGCTGATTATTATTATTTTTTAATAATAAACACATTGTCAGATTTGCTAGCCAGTCATTCTTTTTTAAAAAGCGGACGGCTAGTTTATGGGAGAGTATCCTTTACAAAGCAACTTATTCAGCTGGGCATCTTCCATACATGCAGGACAAAATCTCCCCTCAAATCAGAGGACATCCATGGGCAACAGAAGGTGAAATTCAATGTATTTGGAGGGCATTTGTTTAGAGAAGGCTGCCCTAAGAATAGATCCCCTTATATGTCCTTATCTAATAAGGCCTCTATAGCTGGCCATTAAAACAGAAGCTCAGTTTGCCTTTGTCCCAAGGTGGGTGGGACTGGATCAGAGGTGCTATTCAGCAAGTTCTGACCAGTTCTGGAGAACCGGAAGTGGAAATTTTGAGTAGTTCGGAGAACCGGCGGTAACCTTCCCCCTGGAGTGGGGTGGGAATAGAGATTTTACAGTATCCTTCCCCTGCCACGCCCACCAAGCCACGCCCACCAAGCCATGCCCACAGAACCACTATTAAAAAATTTTGAATCCCACCCCTGGACTGGATCCACATACAAGTAGTCCTTGACTTGTGAGCAGAACTGAGACTTTCCACTACTAAGTAAGGTGGTTAAATAAACTATGCCTGATTTTATTTTTTGCCATGGTTGTTAAGTAAATTGCTATGGTTGTTTCCTCCTCCTCCTCCTCCTCCTCCTCGGTTTGCCATTGCCTACATTCTAGAACTCTGAGAGAGTGACTGCCTCAAAGTCACCCAGCTGACTTCACACCTAAGCAGGACTAGAACTCTAGCTGATGCCTTAACCACCACACACAAAGTGACTCTAAACCACGTTTGGCTACCCCAATGGTTGCCAGCCCCAACCATATTCTATCTGAGTGTGTTATCTGCCTATAGTCATTCTGTGGAGCCATTACATGGCTGTTTGCTTTGATTTAGGAAGTTGTTTAATAAATACCTTCTAGTTTAGTGAACCATGGTTTCTGAACCACCTTTTAAGGTCCTAAAGCTGGTTTTAACATGAGAGGCAAATGCTGCTTTTTCTGAATGCCTTTGAAGGCTGGAGATGTTTGGCTTTTACTTTGGCAGGCAAAATAATTCTTTCCTGATTCTCCAGCCAAGCTGCTGGAATGTGAATAAGAAGATATCAGGGCAATAGCGACTGATCTTAGTTCTGGGCTAAAGGAGCACATCCGCTAAAGTGATCAGAGGGGCCGCCTGCCCCGATCCAGGTCTCCTTTGCTGGGGAAGACAGGAGCAGTTCACACAAAGTAGGAGCAACAGCCCCGAAGGCTCTCTGGGCATGAATGGCAGCGGCGGTGCAGAGAAGACCACTTGCGTCCCTCCCTCCCTCCCTCCCTCCCTCCAAGCTGTGCAGTAGGGAAAGACTTGCTCTGGCCAGAGGCTGATGTGCATCTCTCTCTCTCTCTCTCTCTCCCTCTCTCTCTCCCTCTCTCTCTCTCTCTCTCTCTCTCTGTGTGTGTGTGTGTGTGTGTGTAAAAAGGGGAAATGGGGATCCAACTTGCTTTTAATCTTCTGCTTTCTTGCAAATCCAATTTGGCAGCCTTTCAGAAAGGACAAGATAAAGAGCAGATCCATTGGCAGGAAGTCAGAGAACAAGCAAAGGGGAGCTGTAATGGGTGCAGGAGTAGAAACTCTAAACTGCGCAAGAGTCAAGGAGTTTAATTAGGTCTCTTCAAATTGCAGTGGGTGACTGAGCAAGCTTTTAGACTCTCCAGGGTCCTTTAGCTGCATTCATAAATCTGAGCCTGATTTCCTCTGACTAGCCCTGTATTTGATGCTGTGACCCATTGTTTGCTTTGCCTTTAAGGGTTGTGTGAACCCCACAGGTGTATTCTATAAATAGACCAGTTGGGTTTCACACAACACTCAAAGGCAAAGTGAACAATGTGTGAACCCTGCCAGTGGGAATAAAGAACAAGCAGAGGTCTTAATGGAATAAAGCCTAGGGGAGACCTGCGTCCAAATTTTGATTAACTCATGATGCTCAGTTGCGGATCCTTAGTCCAGCTACCATTCATTCGCTTTACCTAGCTTAAGGCTTTGCTGCGAAGATTTCAGGAATCCAATATTGAAATCTAAATGGAGTTTTACAATATGATGCTCATCTGATATTCGGGGACTACAATTCTTATCATTCCTAGCCCAGTTGCTTTAGACTCTGTTGTTTGATGGCTGTTTTGCAGCATCTCAAAAAAGAAAAGAAAAAAAAGAAAAGAAAAGAAAAGAAAAGAAAAGAAAGAAAGAAAGAAAGAAAGAAAGAAAGAAAGAAAGAAAGAAAGAAAGAAAGAAAGAAAGAAAGAAAGAAAGAAAGAAAGAAAGAGAAAAAGAAAGAAAGAAAGAAAGAAAGAAAGAAAGAAAGAAAGAAAGAAAGAAAGAAAGAAAGAAAGAAAGAAAGAAAGAAAGAAAGAAAAAGCTAGCTTTGTTTACTGCAGGAAATTGCATGTTTGGCAGTACTATTTCTCATTTTTCTTTCAAAAGGTTACAGTGTCAATGGAAACTCAACTGATTAGGAAAAATAAAACAAACACACTGTGTACAAATTGTGTGTGGTGGGCTTGCTTCAATTAACATTTGGGCCTATTTTCATTATTCAGTAGAAGAAGGATAAAGACCAAGCTGAAGGAATAGAAAGGTAGAGTTCAAAATGTTTGCGAGAACCACAAAATTATCCTCCTCATTTTAGTGCATTTTAGTTCAAGCAATTGCTTGAACCCTGTCTACAAACCTTGAGGTTCTCCAAGTTTTCTGATCCCTTTCTACTATGTATTGCTGCTGTTTTGGCTACTTGAGGATCCATCTTCCCATTTATTAAACCTATGGAGTCAGACATCCCTGAAATTTATGGTTCGAGAGACAAACCCAGAAAAGAGATGAACTCAGTAACTAGATTAAATCTGTTGTGTAAACATCACCATTAATCTTGCTAAGATATAATAAGCTAGCTTTCTCCACCCTGATGCCTTGGAGATGGTGTTACACTGCAGAACATGATATTAAAGAAGGAAAAAGAAGAATAACATTGTTCAGGACCCTTTGTAAGGTTGCAGCATAGAAGATTTATTCAAGCCTATACACAAGAATCTGGACAACTAAAGTTCAACGTTCAATTGGGCCAGATAAGAGTCAATAGAATTCAAGAGGGGTTGGATTAGGAACACCACAACAACTTTAAACTGATGACGTGCTTAACCACAGAACTCTCTCTCTCTCTCTCTCTCTCTCTCTCTCTCTCTCTCTCTCTCTCTCACACACACACACACACACACACACACACACAGAGAGAGAGAGAGAGCTCTGTCTGGTCTTCTTTACTCACTAAAGTTACTGAAGTTTGCTCTTACATCCACCATAAAGTTCCACATTGTTTACTCCACTTGAATACCTTACTTGAGAAGAGGATGACATCTTGTGGTTGAGGAAAAATACAACATCATGCATTAACTGTAACCTTTTCAGATCTGCTGCAGAGACCACGAAACGGTGTGATTTTTGCATGTGTTCACTCTCGTTAGGTGCTCTTATACAGTGAAGGAGAATCATAAGCCTGATGCAGAAGGGACATCCCAGGAAACAAAAAATACTAAGGAGTTAAGCTGGTACCTGGCTGTGGGATCAGCTTTTGTTACAATACTTTAAAAATTTATACTGGGAGTAGAATAGAACAGAAACATTATTGGGGACAATGCCCAGTCCATCTGGAAGTAGAAACAACTGAAATTCTAGACGACGGAGGCTTTGTAGTATCCTTGGCCTCAATATCTCTAAATATTTTCATGTCACTGTGATTCCTTCCTAACTCAGGTTTGCAGAATGTGCCAAGCATCCAATGGAAGAATCGAAACCTGAACCAGTTGTGCTTCTGGTTTACCTTCATAAAAATTGCAGTGGGTTGTCTCCTCCGGTATGCCTTTTCATGTATACTTGACATGCTTCAGGGCGTTTTTATAGTCGTTTCCCCGAGAGACTGCCGTGAGAGGCCATGAGAGACAACCCAACGGATGATGCAGAGAGCGCCTGACGGGAAGGCTGCTATGAGTTGCTAATCGGAACCAAAGTGAGTCACCCTCCTTTTAACTACATGTGGCAATCTCTGCCTTTCCTCTCCCCTCCCCTTCGCCTGCAGCCACAAAGAAGTTAGGTTACTGAGCAGTTTGACTAGAGAGAGTCAAGAAAAGTCTCCACCCAGGAAATCTAATCTAATTTCACATTTCAGTGGTGGAGAGCCTTGTTTATACAGGGAGCTGGTGAGCGACGGCCTTGGTGAGTGCACACAATCTTTTTCTCTTGGCGTATGTGCTGATGTTAAAAGGGGTGACAAAGGTGAAGCTGAAATAGTTGGCTCAGCCTGTAACTACAGAAATAAAAACAAAAAACTAACCCTGAACCTCAGATTGGCCAACTAAGGACTTTGCAAACAGCTAGGTTGGGTGGATTCAGCTGTTCTGGGTGGCTTTTCTTTTATATCTTATTCTGTTCAACTGAACGCTGGAAACATCTGAAAATATGGCATTTATTATGGAATGGATTTATTAGTGCAGGGAATAAGGTGGGAATTACTCCATAAGCCTTGGTTCTTTCCAGAATTAGCCTTGACTTCTAAAAACAATAACTTAGCCAACATTGCAAAAGATAATTCCCTCTGCTTCTAATTTGAGCACTTACTTTCTCTAACTTTCCACTATTAATTGTTGGAAATAAGTTCTCAGACTTTTACAAACCGTGGCATGGAATACCTCCCAACTCCTAATACCACCATTTTTGTACAAATCTTCAGCCATGATCTTCAGCGTTACCTGAGCAAGGAAGAAAAAAGGAATCCTGCATCTTGATATCTTTTCTTGCTTTATTATAAGATAGATCAAATAGCACTAATTAAATTCGGTAACTACTTAGCAGGAATCAGTTAAGTGAATAAATGATTTGAGCTGATCATAGGATAGTAGCATTTTACTGGGCAGCTTTTGGTTGTAAGACCAAGAATTGGAAAAGGGGAAAGAGGAAAATGATTTGCTTATCTATCCTATTGTTCATCCATTCATCCCATTCCAATAAGATGCTCACATGGGAGATGTTACTTTCTTCAAGCCCTGCTTCTTAGGATGGGCAAATTCTGGCTTTTTTTCCCCTGCGTGAAATGGGTTCACAAAAGTTAAAACTATTGTTTGTCAGTGTGATTTAATTTCCTGTTGTTTCTTGTTGTGATAATGGTATCAGTTTGATGCTACACCTTTTCATATGTCTTGGAAGGTCACAGCTCCAGTTTGGCTCCTCCTCCTCCTCCTTCTTGAAAACTAGGACTCTTACATTCAATGAACTATACTTACTATTTAATGAAAGTCCTAATCATGTTTGCTATTTCTCACCAGATCCTTGGAGCCATGTATACAGCAAACCCCAAAAGGTGAGGAATAACCTTTATTCTCATCCAATCAAAATCCAGTAACCATTTCATAAATAAAATTGAATATCACAATATTTATAGGTGGTCTGTATGAGACTGTGGGGTTTTTCAGCTGGGTTTAAATTTATGTTTTACTTTCAGAGCCATCTACCATTTTGAAAATCCTTGTTCTGGTTTCAAAAGTGGAATATAAATTGAATTAGTGTTAATCATTAGTTAAGGGTGTAATATTGCATCTGCTCTCTTGCCCCTACAAGAAAACTTTCCAGGCCCTTGTCTGAAACATATTCTTAGTCTGGTTTGAGGCCACATACAAATTATTCCCAACTTGCTTGTAATTTCTTTCTTGAACTTATCTTCGGTAATGAATAGTCTTGGAGAGTTGAGATGTGTGGTGAAAATAAATATTTGAAACAGGAAACCAAAGTGGATAATTATCAGGATATGTTCCATACTGGCATTTCTTTAAAGGAAAAATTAACAATGAAAGCATGTTTTGAGGAAAGAAAGTTTGAATAATATTGTTTTTTTTTATTTAAGAAGTAGGTTTGATTGCATCAAGCAACGTTTCCATGTATTGTTACTGTTTGATCTTTGAAATTATATTAAAACAAGCAGGCAAGCAAGCAGATAAATCTGAACATGTAGTTCCCCCTCTCAGTACTTTTCTTTCATCTGAACAACAGAATTACAGAATAATAAAGTTGGGAGGGATCTTGGAGGTCTTCTAGTCCAATCCCCTGATCAAGCAGGAGACCTTATATCATTCCAGACAAGTGGCTGTCCAATCTCTTCTTAAAAGCCTCCAGTGATGGAGCTCCAACAACTGCTCCACTGATTAATCGTTCTCACTGTTAAGAAATTTCTCCTTAGTTCTCCTGGATTTCCCTCCTATGATTTCTCCAAGGTGAAGACCCCCCAGATTTATTGGACTTCAGTCCCATCTTTCTTCAACTTTGCCTATGCTGGTTGTGGGTTTATGGAAGGATATTCTGGAATGGTATAGGGTCTCCTGATTGAACAGGGGTTGGATTAGAAGACCTTCAAGGTCTATTCCAACTGTGTTATTCTGTTATTCTTAACTTGAAGTCAAGAGCACTGCAAAGCTCTATTCTTTTTCATCCCACCTTCTTGATTCTTGGTTCCTTTTCTAGATATTTATTTATTTATTCATTTATTTATTTTGTCAAGCAATTATAAGATAACAGGTACAAGTATAAACATAGTTATGGAAACATGAAATGGATACAATAAGAAAAATAAAAAAGAAACAATAGGACAGGGACGGTAGGCACGTTGGTGCGCTTATGCACACCCCCTACAAACCTCTTAGGAAAGGGCTGGGGTCAATAGTAGACAGTCTAAGGTTAAAGTTTTTGGGGTTTGGGGAAGAAACCACAGAGTCAGGTAGAGTATTCCCGACATTGACCACTCTGTTGCTGAAGTCGTATTTCCTGCAATCAAGTTTGGTGCGATTAACCTTGAGTTTGCATCTATTGTTTGCTCTTATATTGTTATGGTTGAAACTGAAGTGTTCATTAACAGGTAGGACATTGCAATATATAATTTTATATACTATACTTAGATCGGACTGAAGACGGCGTATTTCTAGGTTTTCTAGGTCTAGAATTTCAAGTCTGGTGGCATAAGGTATTCTGCAACGAGTAGAGGAGTGGAGAACTCTTCTTGTGAAATATTTCTGGACTTTCTCAACTGTGTTAATATCAGATACGTAATGTGGGTTCCTATTTATCCTCTCCTCTTTCTTCCAATTCAATAAACTCCAACCTTCTGTTTGGTAGTGGTTCTGCCTTTGATGCTTCGGCAAAAGAACCAGGCTTGCACATCTGGCGTGTGGAGAAAATGAAGCCGGTTTCTGTTCCAGATGAGATGAAAGGCAAATTCTATTCTGGGGATTCATACCTTGTCCTTTATAATGGCCCAGATGGGCATTCCAACCTGCATATTTGGATTGGTAAGCAAAAGGTCAAAATAAACCTTAAGTCAACAAGTTTTATCTGGGGATGAGGCATTTCTATAGCTTATTGCTGAATAAACCCTATTTGTCTGCATTCATTTCATACAATATATGCTTCACAGATCTAAGGGCTGAGCTAATACAACATACTCAACCAATATTAAAGAAACCATAATAAGGCTTAGTATGTTTTGTAAGCCATTGGTACCTGCTTCAAGGACAATTTCTTGAACCAAATGATGTGATCATGCAACTTGCAATACAATACCCTTTAGCAAGAATGAAGACTTTTCAGAAGTGGCTTCTTATTACCTCCAATATGGGGTTTAAAGTAGGATGTAAGAATCTGACACATAAAACCCTTTCTGAGATAGCTGAAGTTGCCTAGGGGCTATCACTCAACTGGTTGGGATACCTCCTTGCAAAGTAATGCTCTCTCTCTCTCTTTGTCTCAGGTCAAAACTCCTCCAGGGATGAGCAGGGAGCATGTGCTTTGCTCTCCACTCACCTCAACTCCATCCCAAAAGAGAAGCCGATTCAGTATCGGGAAGTGCAGGGGAATGAATCGGATGTCTTCATGGAGTACTTTCCCCACGGCATCAAATACCAGGTGAAAGGAGACTCATTTTTCCAGTTATAGACCTTACTCTCTTTCCAGAGCACTCTTGCTAAACCTTAGAGCCTCTTAAGAACTTTCACTTAGTTAAACATTTGTACCTGTACACTCATACAAAGTTATGCTGTGGAGTTAGTGGAAGACCAACATCTCCTTCAGTCCCCATCAGGCTCATATGAGTCCAGTTGGCTGACATCTTCCCTTTTTTACTTCTTGGGAAACTGTTCTCTATTTTTTTTCTTTTTGCTCAATTTCCTTTCCATTATTTCCTCCAAGTTTAGCTTAAATTTTCTTCTATTGTAAATTGGAGAAAACAATAGTAGAGAAGCTAATTTGATCTACTCACAAAGTCGTTATGCTTCCTTGTGCCTGACACAACAGTCAAAAATCCTAAAAGGTTTCTATGACTCACAGCCACCCCTTGCATTTGATTTATTTTTTTGTTCGCTTCTAGGCAAATAAGGCACACATTCAAATAAAGCTGTAGATTATAGCTAACCACCATCTTCACTTCTCTTTAACACTTTGCTCCTTCTATAGCATTAGGTTTCCCCTTGATGTCCTGATGATGTCAATAGCAATAGCACTTAGACTTATATACCACCCCATAGTGCTTTACAACACTCTCTGGGTGGTTTACAAAGTCAGCATATTGCCCCCAAGAATCTGGGTCCTCATTTTACCAACATCGGAAGGATGGAAGGCTGAGTCAACCTTGAGCTCTGTCAGGATCAAACTCCAGGCTGTGGGCAGAGTTTACTTGCAATGCTGCATTTAACCACTATGCCACCAGGGTTCCTATAGTCCCAAAGAGTCTTTCCTGACCCCTATCTTCAAAATCTAGCCTCTGTACCCCTGTCTCAACCCCAGTTTATGGTCTATAGGAAGGCGGTGTGGAGTCAGCCTTTACCAGAACCCAGACCAACCATGAGCAAAGCTCAAGGCACCAACTCTATCAAGTGAAAGGAAAGAAGAATATCCGGGCTGTGGAAAGAGAACTGAGCTGGACCAGTTTTAATACGGGTGATTGCTTCATCCTGGACCTGGGAGAGGTGAGTCTGAGAAAGGAGATATATACCTGCTAGAAAAAGAATATATGTCATGGCAGTACATGGTAGTGTTCACATGACATTGTGACTCATATATTACCCAACCATATTGCCCATGTTGTTAGCTTGTAGTTCAATGCATCCTCCAAAGGCAATGCATGGCTAAGCTAATATAGGGAAATTTTCCAAGAAGGGTTGTAGATCTCCCAATCTGGCTTTGGATTGGAGATCGTGGGAGTTGTAGTCACAACACTCCTGTTGAATATATGGTGGGGAAATTAAAAGGTGATGGCTAGATGTTAGTCAGCTGGTAGTCTATTGTAAATTGGACAACGGGTTTCTACTTTTCCTTTTAGAAAATCTTTACCTGGTATGGGGGAAAGTCAAACATTCTGGAGCGCAACAAAGCTCGGGATTTTGCAACAGCAATCCGAGACACTGAGAGGAAGGGAAAAGCAAAGATGGAGATTGTTGTGGATGGGGAAGAACCAGCTGAGATGACAGCGGTAAGATTTTTGTGGGGAACAAAGAATATGAAGGGTAGATGCAAATCAGTATCTAGGTTGGCCATTTCCTCGTCTGCCCCTTTCCAGATGTGTTGGACCAAAGTTTTCCTTGTTGTCAGGGGATTGTAGAAGTTGTAGAATTCATCTGAAAAATGAGTCAGGATCAGAAGGCTGGATTAGAAGATTCCAAGAAAAGGTGTACAAAAAGTATCTGAAAAGTTATGAAATATTCTTTATCCATGGATCACTGTAGCATCGGGCAAGGAGTTTCATACAGAGATGGACCACAGGAATCAAAGTTGCTGTTTTAGATTAATTCATGGTATTGATTTTTTCGTACCAAGAACTACATTTTAGTAGTTGATACAGCCAGAATCAGTGTCCTGGTGCATTTCTATTGCACATGGATGAAGAAGTACTTTCTACATGGGAATACATTTCTGGCAGCAGCTGCATGACAAACACTGCATTTGAACAGGACCATGTTAAGGTCCCACTGAGGTTCCAATACAGGAGGGACTCTGATGCAAAGAGATATTGGCATGATCTATTTCTCTAGGTTCTGGGTCTTAAGCCAGTTCTGAAAGAAGGCACCGCTGAGGAAGATATTGTGGCTGATCAGAAGAATGCTATTGCAGCAGTATTGTATAAGGTAATAACCAAAAAATGAGAAGAATTTTACTTGAGGTTGGATGGAGTCTCCAGGAAATTGTTCTCTTGTGGGCACCTTCTGAAATCCATTCATCCTCTCCTTCTCCCCAGTGGTGGGATTCAAATATTTTTACCACTGATTCAGTGGGTGTGGCTTGGTGGGTGCGCTTTGATCATGTGCGCACACTTTGTGTGTACGCACGTGCCAAACACACACTTTGCGCAGGCACAGAGGCGTTCTAACTCACCTCCTGCAAGCCTGCACTCTCCCGGTCGCTTCAGCAGCTGCCGTGCGGCATCTTCTGTGCCACGCAAAGCAGCTGCGCTTCCAATTCAGAGGATCAAGATGAGTATGGGAGCCCAGGTGGGCGGGCAGGCCCAACAGCAGAGCAGTGGAGAGAACCAGTTCCGTCTCCGCTGCTCATCGCCGCTATCAGCTCGGCAGAACCGGTAGAATACCACCACTGACTTCTCCTTCTTGGAGAGGGAAACCTATTAGCTGGTGGTTGAACATTTGAATTTAAAAATCTAACTATCTCTTTAATCGACTATAATGCCCCAGTATAATCCTACGCTGGACATGGTATGCCTTTAAAATGATGGCTAACCACAAATCCATGATGCCACTGGAATGAGAAGGCTTGCTGATGTCTTCCAGGCGGCCCTGCCATACCACAAAACATTAAGCTTACAAGCAAACCTCAACAGAAAATAAACCCAAATGACTTTCTCGGTGTCATTTACTTGCTGCAATTTTCAGTCTGTGGGTTAGATGTGTGTAAATGCACATTCATCTTGAAGTAAAAATGTGGCAGTGGGGGGGGGGAATAGCTGTTTTCTATGATTAGCTGAGCCATCTTTGTTTTTTGCTCACTTTTGTTGCATATTTATGATTTCTGGGGGCATTATGAGGACCCCCGGATTATTTCCAAAGGCAGATATGGGGACTGTCAACTCATAAAGCATTTCTCTGGTCTTTTAGAATTGCCAACAGAAAGGGAGGGGGGAATAGTGTAGCAACTGCAAAATCGAAACTGCTTTCCATGGATGTTTTCATAGATAGTTTCCAGGTGACCAAAGTTTCTGCCATGCAAAATTCTAACTGGAGAGTATGATTGATGACTCTTGGCTATGGGATGTGTCCCATTGGAGAATATGAATTATGATACACCCAGGGGGTGGGGGAAAACCAGGGTCAAGGGTGACAATGAATGTATCTCAGAGTCAGCTACACTCAGGCAGCACCGGCATGTCTTCTCCTAACAAATCTTCTTTGAGCTTTGAAAATCAGGCTAGAGACTCATGATTTAAATGGGGGACTACCGGAGCCCTGACAGGGACTCCATGTGTGGTAGAACTCAGTTTCAAGTGAGTGTATTCATATACATAGACTCTGTCCTTTAAAACCATTAAGCCCAGAGACTATAATTGATCTAGTTACAGTATACCACATCGCACTGAGATCTGGAATCCTGACAACATCCCAATCATGCTTGCTTAGACCAAAGATTCTTCTGATATAGATTTAGATTTGATATAGATTTGCCTAACCCCCAAATTCTACTATAGCTCTCAGAACTGTTTTCCACACTGATTCTGAGGGTTACTCTTCTGTTACTTCTGTAGAATATGAAATTAGGGAATGCTACGTCAGGGTGCGGTCTTGCTTCAAAGTGCTTTCTGACCACAATTTTCAGCTGCTAACAACTGGATCAAAGGTTCCACTGAGGTATTTTCCCTTTGATATTAAGCTGTTAGAAGTTCTGGATGCATTGATTCAGTTTTAAAATGCTGTCCAGCATGTAGGAAATACAGAATATAGGAAGGAATGGGCTCCATGTTCAGGCATTTTACGCTGTCTCCAGGTTAGTGGATGAGAAAATTCTGGCTTTAAAAAAATGCACCATAAAGCTCAAAAGCTGGACATCTACCCTGTGATTATTGGATTCCATTAAGTGTAGTAAATTCTATACTTCTCAATCCTGAGGTCTCTGACATGATGGGAAAAATGAGTCTGACTAAAGTCTCCGAATCCAGTCCATTCCTCCAAGACCAGCTCATTACAGATGACTGTTTCATCCTGGACAACGGGCAGCACGGAAAGATCTTTGTTTGGAAAGGTAATGCCCATCATATGTTGTCTCAGAACTTCTCGGAACCATAAATACAAATATATGCAGTGAAGAGTAGAAGAGTAGTTGAGAAACTTTTACACCAGAAGACAATCTGGTCAATGTTCCCCAAATCATCAGCTTCTATTTATTTATTTTTCTGGCCATCACCACCTTTGACATCATTCCTTTCCCTTTTTTCTTTACAATGATTTCTATGATTGGATAGTGGTTAAGATATTGGACTAGTAATAGGGACGTCCAGATTCAAATCCATCCTCAGTTATTGAAGATCTCTTTCACAGGGAATGGAGGAAAATAAAGGGAGAGGATGCTGTGGGTGCCACCATCTTGAGTAACTGAATGACAAAAAATGGGACAGGGAGGGAGGAAGGGAAGGAAGGGAAGGAAGGAAGGAAGAGATTGCTCTGCCTTTCACCTGCATATAAGCAGATGCACTTATAATTAGGTGGTGGGACATGATAGACATTTCTCTTTTATTGAAAGGACTACCTTGGCTCTTCTAATCCAGTGTTGGCCAAGGTCCCTCTCCCAGCTCTTGTAAATTATCATCCTCCTTCATCTTTATCTGCAGGCCTCAAAGCAAATGAACAAGAGCAACAAGCGGCCCTGAGAGTAGCAGAGAACTTCATCTCACAAATGAACTATCCTCAGAACACTCAGGTAAGGATCCCTCAAGCTTGTGCAAACAGTCTTCAAAATGCCCAGAAAGTTTTCATAAAAGAATGACACACCTCCGCTGACAGGCTCAGAGAAGGTCTAGGATGAAAAGTCTGGAGGAGAACATCAATGTACTGGTGTAACTCAAACATCTGAAGGGTTCTCAAAGAGAAATGGAGAAGGATTTGTTCTCTGCTTCCTTTAGTCTTCTCCGTGTCTCACCTGCTTTTAATCTGGTTCCAGGTACAGATCCTGCCCCAAGGCCGTGAAAGTCTGCTCTTCAAACAATTCTTTACAAACTGGAAGTGAAAGCTTATGCTGGCAGTTCTCTGTGATTGTGCCTTTTTGCCCCATCAACCAACAAGCCTTATTAAATTGGAGAGTCACTGTATCCTCATTGCCTTCAGTATTGTGATAACAGTAGTAGGGCAACCTTAACTAGAGGGACCCTCCCTCTTAATTTTTTTAATCAGTTCCTCCCAATTGTAAGCCTCTTTTTACAAGCTAGAATTGATAAGCAATTAACATGTTCTTGGAAACAAACATTTTGTGAATTAAGGGGGAAAGTTGTGGCTGTTGCCACCATCAACGGAAAACCTAACCAGCACAAATGTAAATTGGAGTTCACTGATAGCTCCTTCTTGCCTCCTCCTTTATTAGTGCCTTTGTACACTGAATTATACCTTTCCTGTTTTCACATAATATATTGAATCAGAAACTAAAGAGACCAGGTTTGACCCAACCAATCAACTCTGCTCTAATCCTAACCAAGTTTAACATTTTGTTTGAACACACCTGTCAGGTTAGATGCGTTGTGCAAACATAGCCAATGGGGTTTTTCATTGCTAGTGACAGCTTGCAATAAATCATTCTAAGAACACCCAGAATTGTATAATTTCATGCTGGTTTTAATAACGTTCCTCCTTTTCCCATGACTTTCTGGGAAAAGACATTTTGTGTCTTTCTTCCCAGCTGGAACCCAGGGACACCCCCCCCCACCATCAACCTGGGTGGGACAAGAAAGATGAGTAGCAAGGGAGGCAGATGTCCTGCAGGGAGTCTGTGCGTATCCTTTTGGCCGGAAGCAAGGACCGAAACTTGTCTAGTCTCAGACATGTTAAGTTGCCATTCAAGATCTATCGAAAGTTGCCTGGTAGGTTGGATCTGACTCCATCTGTCTTAAAACAGCAAAGGCCATGCTCTTATCCACCCTCTAGGCATTCTTAATCTTTCAGTCATCTCTCTTTCTCTTTCTAGTTATAGGCTGCAGTGAAGCTTTCCTGATTAGCTTGACAGGCCCTGACAAGCAAGATTGCATCATTCCACAGCTGGGCTGATAGAGTCAGTGTCAAAAGCAGCAGTTCCTTCCTGCCCCTGCCAGAATTTTTTTTTAAAAAATGGGGGAGGAAAGACTCACTGCTTCCTTTCCAAAACAGCAAATCAGATCATCTTTTGCTCAGGGCGAACTTTTACAGCGTAAAAAAAAACTGACCAATTAGGGAGCAGATATCTTTGGTTCCTTCTATAAAAAAAAGAGCTCCATATTTTCCATTTCCTAGAGTCTACTAAAGCTCTTTTGCCTTGTGGTTGGACATTCTGATAACTTAGTGTCCACCTCCCAAGTCCTTCATAATTTTATACAGACATTGCAATTTGAAGCACATGTTCCTATTGCTCCATATGTTAGGACTTTGATACCGTCCTGTTCTAGCAAAGTGCACTCCCTGAAGGGTGGGCAACCTCAGCCTGCATATCTCAAGGGCTTGTCACTTTCAGTTTCCTCAGGAGCACTCTCTTTTTGTCTGGCCACAGATGTCCAGTGTGATCATCTGAGATAGTGCCTCCACTCGTGCTCAGAGAGAAACACATAGCGCAATCCCAGGTCAATATTCCTCACCCGTGCTAGGCAAGTGCTTGCAGTGTCAGGAGAGCCCAGGGCAAAACACTGAGCAAAGTGGAAGAAATGGCACAAAAAGCAGCACAAAAACATACACGTTCCTCAATTTTCAGCTGAGGGCCTCGGAAGTTGGGTGGAAGATTCACTCCCAGTGAAGGGCTAGTAGGCATTATCCGGAGAGCTTCGACGGTGCAATCCAGCCAATCGGTGGCAATGGAACGAGGGTATCCTGCTTGGAGTTGCAGGGTCTCCTGGTCAAACTTCCAATACTGTTGGCCCTTAAAAACATACACCGTTCCTGCAGAAGGACAGAGAAGTGACAGCAGCAATAGATTGACGCAAAGTTGCAGAAGACCAAGAAATGTCCCTGGAATAATACACAGTACGGGATGGTTTGGAGCAGAAGTGATACAGGTAGTCCTCAACTTACGACCATAGTAGATCCCAACATTTGTTGCTAAGTGGGACAGTTGTTAAGTGAAGTTTGCCCCCCTTTTGCGACCTTTCTTGCCACAGAGGTTAAAGTGAATCACTGCAGTTGTTAAGTTAGTGACACAGTTGTTAAGTGAATCTGGTTTCCCCATTGACTATGCTGCTTAGAAGGTCACAAAATATGACCCCAGGACTCTGCAGCCATCATAAAAATGAGTCAGTTGCCTAGCGTCTGAATTTTCATCACATGACCATGGACATGCTACAAAGGTTGTAGATGTAAAAAACTTTTTAGTGCCCTTGTAACTTCTAACGGTCACTAAATGAACTGTTGTAAGACTAGGATTACTTGTATTGCATCAGAAATAGAAATGTGGTTGCTTCAATGTCCAATATTCCAGCTGAGAATGCTATAGTCCGAACAAGAACCGAGCACATTCAGTGGCCACCAGACGTGGTCTTCAGTAGATTCTGACCAGTTCTGGAGAACTGGTAGTGGAAATTTTGAGTAGTTTGGAAAACCTGCAAATCCCACCTCTGACTGGAGATTTTACAGTATCCTTCCCTTGCCAAGCCCACCAAGCCACGCCCACAGAACCGGTAGTAAACAAATTTGAATCCCACCACTGGTGGCCACGGAAGGTTGTTAGCTGAGCATTAGCAGACAGGGAGAAAAGTGAGACTAAAATGGAACGGAGGGCGTTATTCTGACTATTGTCCATCCTTGGACAATATGAAGCAGCTTCTGCCTCCTGGAATAAAGTGATGACTAGGAAAAAACTGGTAGCCAGAAGCAAGGTTAGATTTAGTGGACAAGCTGGTGTTCTAAATTCAGGTGCATCCCTACCAGGTAGCCTTCTGCTTGCAGCCATTCATTTAGTGATTGTTTGAAGTTACAATGCCACTGAAGAAGGTGACTCACAACGGGCCCTGGCCCATACAACTGTCCCAGCATCCCCTTGGTCGTGTGATCAAAATCCAGGTGCTTGACAACCAGCATGTATTTACAATGATTTGCAGGGCTATGAGATTGCCATTTGTGACCTGCCCAGAGGGCGTCCAACAAGCAAAGTTATTGGGGGAAGCTGCGTTCACTTAATGACCACGTGAGTCACATAACAACCATGACAAAAAAAAAAGATTGTAAAACCCAGTGTGACTCACTGAAAAACCACCTTGCTTAGCCATGGAAATTCTGGTCCCAATGGTGGTTGAAAGTCAAGGACGACCTGTAGCAGTAACTCCATAAAGAAGCATCTAGAAAGGTTTGGCAAAAAGAAGGGGACCCCTTAACCTTTTTTTTTTTTACCAGCCGCTATTCAAACTCTGATTATCAGAGATGGGCTGGAGAAACCACTAGAGTTTTTTCGGCAAAGGTTTTCAGAAGTGGTTTGCCACGGCTTGCTTCCTAGGTGTCCTTCCTGGCCTTCTGTTACAGACCCCTCACATCCTGGACATGAACTGTTTCAACTCCTTCCCTCAAAACGATGCTATAGGGCAGTGATCCCCAACCTTTTTTATGCCGCGCCCGGTATACCGGCATCAACTGACAGCGCCGCCATCTTTTGACGAAAAAGTGCTTCCGGTGACTTCACCGGAAGCACTTTTTCGTCAAAAGATGGCGGCGTAGCGCTCGGTGAGCTTTTTCGGGTAGAAATGGCTTTCTACCCGGAAAAGCTCACCGAAGCGATGCGAGCCGCCATCTTTTTGATGAAAAGTGCTTCCGGTGAGCTTTCTACCCGGAAAAGCTCACCGGAAGCACTTTTTACCAAAAAGATGGCGGCGCCCAGCAACCAGCGGCCCGGTAAGACTTGTTCCGTGGACCGGTATCGGTCCGTGGACCGGCGGTTGGGGACTCCTGCTATAGGGCACTGCACACTAGAACAACTAGACACAAGGACAGGTTTTTTGCTGAACGCCATCACTCTGCTAAACAAATAATTCCCTCAACACTGTCCAACTATTTACAAAGTCTGCACTACAACTACTGTTAATCTTCTCATCACTCCTTATCGCCCCTCCCCTCCCACTTGTGACTGCATGACTGTAACTCTGTCGCTTGTATCCTAATGATTTTTATTGACTGTTTCCTCATATGATTTGATTGCTTATTGTACCCTATGACTATCATTAAGTATTGTACCTGATGATTCTTGACTCTTGACGAATGTATCTTTTCTTTTATGTACACTGAGAGCATTTGCACCAAGACAAATTCCTTGTGTGTCCAATCACACTTGGCCAATAAAAGAATTCTATTCTATTCTATTAAATGGGTGCTTTAGCACTGGCCACACCAGCACCCAAATTGCATTGTGGTGATGCTCAAAATATGCTTCCAAATGTATCCACCAACCGCTGATGATAAATCATGTTTCACCCCTATCTGCAAATCAGGGCCTTTTATTTAATGGGATGTTCCTTGGAGGAGTGCCTTTTGTGCAAAAGACCTGCCTGTCCTGCACTTCTTGAAAGGACAGGGTAGATTGGAGAGCCTGGTGGCATTCCAGAATTCCCAGGTGCTCAGAACAACATGCAATGAAACATCTAAGTCAGCCTAAGTTCAGCTTGGGGGCCACAGCCCAACTCACCATCACTTTCACTCAAGACAGAGTCAACAGAGGAAAACTGCTTCCAGGATTCCTGGAGGAGTGGGGAGGCTTCCTCTATGTGTCTTGTGGTCTCATCATAGCACCAGTGAAGGTCACCCTTGAAGAAATAGGTTTTCTGGTCTGAAGGCCAGGAGAAAGCACCACTGATGCCCCCTTGGGGCAAACCAAAGTCCGTGATTGGCCGAGGATAACCCTCCTCCACACCATTGTCCTTGAACACCCAGTAGAGAGGTCCTTGAGTAAGAAAAGGACAGAGAGAGAAAGAGGATGGTGTGAAAAACAGAAATAACTTGTTATTGAAACCATTAATTCATGATTACCTGCCCCATGAAATGGAAACTTGAAATCATCTCCCTTAGTGCCACCAGGCTCCTGGCCTCACCCGATTTATTTTAAAGAACAAAAATGAGAGGGAGATAACAAGCACGTCACAAAAGCAAATCATCAGCCTAGCATCTTCATCTCTAGAATTGTTCCCAAGATTGATGCTTTTTGGCAGTATGGCCTTCGCCTCTCAGAAGTCTCTGCATTACCTGGTGGGCTGAAGTCCTGTTTCTGGAGAAACAGTACGGAAATATGCTCATTTGTCTCAAATGAGATGGGACAGGTAGACAGCATCTGGAGGGTTGAGGGAGCGGTTAAATCTTTTGGTTTGGAGCAGCAAATAGTTGAAATTGAGGTGATGAATTGGAAGATGGTCCTGGTAATTTGCTGGTGGGCAGTGCCAATTCAAGGGTATATGGTACTCCTCACCTCCCACTGATACAAAGATTTTCATTTTTATAAGGATTTGAAAGGGGGGGCAGCAGCACTGGAGCCCCTTATTGGTGGACTTCTCAGTGGTGCTGATTGACCAGGCTTTAGTCAAAGGTTGCTGGGCAGAGTACAGTTAGTCTTTGACTTACAACCACAATTGAGCCTGCATGATGGTCCTTAAGCAGATGTGCCCAATTTTATGACCTTTTTTGTGGCAGTTGTTAAATGAATGCAGCAGTTATAAAGCAAGTCCATTGTTCGCTATAGAATTTTTTTTTTTTTTGCCTGAAATCAAAAGTAAACCCCAGTTTCTCACAAAACATATTGCAAATCGGGGCCACATGATTACAGGACACTGCAAACAGATGGATTATTACTAACTGTTTTTGGGGAAACCATCTCTCCTAATTTCAAAAGGCCACTAAGCCACCAATGGTAAGTCAAGGACTACTTGCATGTGAGATGAAACAACAAATCACTTCTTATTCTGCAGGTTTTTGTCTGGGCCTGCAGTTGATTATAAAGAGGATGGGTGTGTATTTTGTGTCTGGAAATCACACTAATTGCTTTAAAGTAATTAAATAAGACCGCTTCTTCTGTGCTTGGTCCTGCACTCCGTACATCTGCCATGGCTATTGGCTCAAAAGCACGTCACATTTTACTGGAGCAGGATGTCCTTCTGCCTTTGTCCAGCTCACTTTTCACTTGTGATCTTCTCACCACTGAAGAAGAGGATGCGATGATCTGTAGGTCTCTCATAAACAGCATCCACTTTGTGGAGGGCAGAAGGAAGTCCTCGCCAGAAACGAGTGGTCAGAACTGGTTGGGGAGAAGTGAGATGGCGGCTTTGGGACAAGCGCCAGAAGTACTGATCTGCCACCAGTGCAGGAATAGAAAAAAGAAAAAGATTAGTTTCTGTGAGGACACGGGGCATGGCACAAAGGCAACACAGTCACATAAGTAAGAGGAGTCCCTTTAGTAACTCCAACTTTGCCCCCAGTGTCCAGCTACCTTTGGCTGGAGAAAAAACTCTCCCAAGAACAGTCTTTAAGTGGAGGAAATTCAGTCCGAAAACAAAGTACAAATAAACTATAAATAAAAATCCACACAAACCACGCTGCAGCAACTAACTGGACAGGGCAGGATAAGGAATTGCAGACTTCAAAAGCCAACAAAACACACACAATTGGGAAGACACCAGGAACCCAGATAAGCCTTGACACTAAAAGATAGCTCACAATTTGCTTCCAACAAGTTGCTGTGTGCAAACTCCCTTTTTAAACACTGTGTTCTCAGCTGCAGCTAATGAAGAGAATCAGGGCCCTTTCCTCCCCTGTAAGCCACGCAACTCACATTACTCCCTTCTCCGTTCCTCCCTGTGTGCCCTAGGATGAAGAAAGGGTGGGCCTGGATCTTTCTCCAAATTCCCTCTGCCTTGCTCTACTTCTCCCCTGCTTTGCACAGAAGGACTGTGCCCTTCTCCAGTTTCTTCCACAGCCAATGGAGCCACACTCCCACTCCCCATCAGCTGCTCAGCCTCCCCCTCAGAGCCAGATTCCGACAAGGGCATGACATTTTCCATCTCAAAGGTGACTCTCTTTCCTGGCAGGTGTTTTGGGGCGTGACATGAATGAACATGAGCCTATTGAAGGCATTCAAAAAGGATAAGGAAGAATTAAAAAATAATGATCAAAGGAACTAGAAAGACAGAATGTTTGGGGCTTCTTTTAAAAAAAGGCAGGTAAGCGAAGACAAGATTGAAGTTTGTAAAAAAGTATGTATGATATGGAGGGTTTTGCCCTGCCTGTTAATACTGGAATTTCTACCCAATTAAAAAAGAGGAGTCTGACTCTGAATCTGGGTCTCTTGACTGTGTGCCCAATAGCCCCCCAACAGAACAGCACTCCGGCCTCTTTTGTGCACCCTGAGCGGACTGCTTTGTCTTCAAGGTAACTAACCTTTGAAAAAGAACGTTTCTCCTCGGATCTGAGCAACAGCATCGATGTTGGAGGTACATCGGTCAGGAAATCCTTTTCCTAGTCTGGAACAAGGATATTGGGGGAAAAAAACAACAACTCAGCCAGTGGGGCTCCTAAAAGCTGCCTTGGTTTCATTTGAGATGGAAAAGGAGGTGTGAAAATATGTACATTCTACCCCAATGTAGCAATGTGTATTGTCTTTTTATGAAGTAGATTTTGAGCATATCCATTAAATCTCCCTCTGGATAAAACCAGGGCAGAATACATGAAAAGCACATTCCCACACATCATGTCCTTACTCCAATACTGAATCAGGCTGAGTGGCAGAAGTTATTTCTATATCTCACCTGAATTTGACTAGTTCCCTCTTTTATTCAAAGCACTTTGGGTTCAACAGCTTCAGACCATGATTTAATAGCCAGGCTTACTCTGGTATTATTAACCAGGTTTTGACCACATTTTTGAACAAAATGAGAAAATATGTTTAGTGCTGGATTTCCTAGTTTATTTGTCATCATGGATGGAAAAACAAAATCCTCTTTCGGTAGTCAGAATACCTTACTTACACCTTGTCTTATTAAGAAGAAATATCAAAATCAAAATAGGGTCCTATGTCCAGTTTATAAATGCCTTTGTGAACTCCATGGCTAAATTGGGATTATAACCTGATTTCTTCAGCCTTAAATTTTAATCTAATATTATGCTATCGTTGCATAAGAAAGTGGCATTTGCTTAAATATAAACTGCTTTATCAGACAAAGACTCAAATTACTGACTATATTAACAATGATAAGAAGTGTTATTTATAAATAAGGACTTTATTGTTACCTTTTAATCTCTGCAAATTAGCCTAAAATTAACTGTAGTAAAACAAATTTGAGGCAAAGAATTGTAATGTTAGTGCATACAGTCACAGAATTGTAAAATATCTGAGATACAGGGAAATGGCGCATATATTGTGGTTTCTAAATTATGACTGATTTAGGACTTAGTGTGCTGTCTAAAACCAGATAATTGTTGTTTGTTCAACAGATCATGGTCATGATGCATCTTTCTATAGAATCTTTTACCTAATGCTGCAGAGGTGCCAAAGCTGGGATCATCCAATAGATCCGCGCAGAGGCTATCAAAAATATACCTTGATTTACCCTTCACAAATGAACAATATAAAGACTGTCTTCTAACCTGAGTGGAGGGAAATTCTGTGATAAGGAGAGAAGGCCTGGCAATGGAGTGGTTACGTCCTGCTTCTCTGTAGAATGAAAAACTTTATTCCCTGGTTAAAAAAGGAGAGAAACAAAAAAATGTATGAAGAGAAATGAAGAATGTTGGTAGCATACATTGCAGAAAATGGGAATAGAGAGTCCAGACAAATGTAGAAAAGAAGGCCAATGCAAATTAGACTGAAGGCTATTGAACTGCCGCCCACATACACACACAAACACACAGTCCATCACTAAAAGTTGGGCTGGACCTATTTCAGAACTGATAGTGGCACATTTGCATATAGTGATGAGCCACTGTCTGTTTGAATGTTTGATTCTACAGAAAATATGGGAGCTTGACTGATTGACCTTACAAACAATCCTGATAATGAGTATGAATATTATTCATTATATTACTACATAAATAATTATTATATGAATCAAGGATATTAAAATAATGAATTTAAATTAAAAGTAGGGGGGAAAGAACCACACAGTTCTTATTCACTATTTCACCTCTACAGATTAAAGAATGGGTTGGACACGCAAACCAATATCTTCAGAGTTAGCTATTGTAAGATTTTTTTAAAGATTTTAATTGCAGTACATCTCCTTTATCTGGTCTTTATCATAGCTCTTAGATGTCAAGCCTGTTGCTGGTGGATATTAATAGGAATTGAAGTCCATTGCATCTACTGGACCAAGTTGAGAAAGTTTGGCTGATCCAAAGGACTCAGGCAAGGTCTTAACTCAGAAGACAGAATGTCAGATTTGAAAGGGACCTTAGAGATTTCTAGTCCAACCCCCTGCTCAAGGAGGAGAATCTGTATTATTTCAGACAAATGGTTGTCCAATCTCTTCTTAAAAGCCTCCAGTGTTGAAGCACCTGCAACTTCTGGAGGCAAAAATTCCACTGGTTAATTATTGTTAGGAAATTTGTCCTTAGTTCTAGGTTGGTTCTCTCCTTGATTAGTTTCCATCCATTGCTTCTTGTTCTGCCTTCAGGTGTTTTGGAGAATAGCTTGACCACCCTCCACCACCCCCAGCAATGTTTATTTATGATCCCATATTGTTGCACTTACCGTAAAGCTTCTGGATTTCAGCATGATCCTCTATGTGCAACTGGTATTGCAATGGGTCTCCTACTGGTCCCTGGTAATATGGGTGCATGATTGAGTGTCTGGAAGATGAATGTGCTAAGCCAAGACTGTGCCCAAACTCATGAATGGCTACAGCAAAAAGGTCGGTGCCAAAGTCATCTGTCAAACAGTAAAAATCACTGGTTGAATGATCTGGACTGAGTCTACAAAGTGAGAGAATGAATCACAAATGCACAGAACAGAATCAAAAAGACAGCAAAAATATCATCCTGTCCAGTAATCTCCTATAAAGTAATGTATCCACACTGTTGAATCTTTATGGCATCTTGAGAGCTGTGATCAATGCTCAGTCTAGATTAGAAGGAAAAGTACCTATGGATAATGGCTGCCTCCTCTTAAAATGGTTCATCTCCTTCCTTTGTTTTTCCTTGAAATCATTTCACTTCTCATCCAAGAAACTTCTTCAGTTCTTGGATGCTCACCCAAGAAGCTGAAGAAACTTCTTGGATGAGAAGCAAAACGTCTTCAAGGAAAAACAAAGAAATTCTAGTTGAAAAAGCACTTTGAGGCAACTTTGACCTGGATGACTGAGAATCTCCATAGACATTCCTCTCCTACAATTCTCAAACTTTAGCCATTAGGTACCCCAGAGCAGAGAACTGGATTTGCCCTAAAAGTTGAATCTAGGTCTCCATCCTAGATAATGGGACCAGGTTGCATCATAGAGTGAATCTTTGGATACAGGGCAACATCCCAGCCTGCTTAGTGGATGGAGGAAAACTCAAATGGGCCAGACTAGCAGAATTATTTTATTTTTATTTTTCCAATACTGGCTTCCACCAAATCTTCCCCACATGAAATCAGAAGGACAAATTCTTCTTGGTTATGGTGAAAGTCTTAGAGTGCTGTAAAAAGATGAAATAATGGGAATAAACCCATGATCATGATCAGAGGGGGGAAAATTATTTCTTGGTTGAGGTAGACGTTAGGGGCCCTACTTGGGAAGTTTGACAAAACAATGAAAAATCCCTGTGATAGAAGAACCACTTCATAAAATGCATTAGGGAATGTATATTTACTGTGGTGTTTTTTTTGTTTGATGGTTGCCCTACTTCTATGTCACAACTTTAGCAAAGCCTCCTTCTCCTCAGGTTCATTGTAGCTCCTTTTGGGCATTCACTTGAACCCATAGAGAGGTCAGCATGGGGGAAGAAAAGTACATGCAGCCTTCAGGTCACTCAGAGGGTGTACTCACATTCAAGGGAAGTATAGTTGACCTTCAGACCTTTAGGTAAAAGTGGGGTAACAAGAGAAGACAAGGGCAGGATTCTATGCATGGCCCCATTCTGCATCCAATGTGAGCCTTCCAGGGAAACATCTGAACAGGTTTACAGTTCTTAACTACTCCACTACTCCTGAAAATCAAATCACCTGGTGAGCGGAAAGTCCATTCTTCATCCCCATCAAAATGGACAGTGCCAGCCCTCTGGGGGTCTCTGGGAAAGAAAGCATGTGCCACCATCCCACCAGGTCCATCAAAAGGATAACTGTCATGGTGATCCAGCTGGAGGAACTCCACAGAGATGTCAGCAGTGTGGCCGCCAACCTCATGAAAGGTTAATGGTATAGCTTCACTCCAAACCTTTAGGGCATAATAGATCAATACTCGCATCGTCTCTCGGCTAAGACGAGCTCTTCGGGGGTAGCTCTTCACCCTATGGGAAAAATAAAATGTGCAGGTGAAAGCAACAAGAATATCATTTGCTTTCCTAAAGCATACTAAATTTGGCTTGCTTGAAATTTAGTTTTTGGGGGGACTGAGGATGTAGTGTTAACCTAGGACATTTGCTTCATTTATGGTGAAGGGCATTCTGCAAATGCGGAAAACTGGTTTCCTCAAAAACCTTTTAATCATGCTGTGCCACTCTGGTGGTGTAGTCAAAATATTGGATTGGATCCTAAACCAGGTTTAATGAAACACAATTCCTGGCTTCACATAACAGACTACCTCCAAAACAAATAGACTTTATAATGGCTTAACACAATGCCCAGGTTCACTTAGCTGGCAGACTCCATTGCTAGGTTCATCTAACCACAATAAACCAGAAGCTCTCCATTTCCATGTTCGCCTAGTTTTCTGAACGCTGGCACTGAATGACGGTGTTTGTACAAGGTACAATTCTTTTCTCAATCTAATTTCCTACCAAGTTAGTGTTTCTCAACCTTGGCAACTTTAAGATGGGACTTCAACTCCAGTATGCTGACTGCAGAATGCTGGGAGTTGGAGTCCACCCTTCTTAAAGTTGTCAAGGTTGAGAAACATTGCATTAAGCCTACATGTGGATACCTACTTCCAGGAGATGTTTCTTTTGGTCCAAACTGAACCAGCACTGCGCCTCTCCAGACTTCTTCTCCTTTGCCACCTCTTCTTCCTTGCACGCTCTTTTAAAGAAAGCTCTGAGGGGAAGTTGGGGGTAATATCAGGCAAGGCACAGCGAGGCATCCGGATCAGACTCAGTGTGGCATTATCTGCAAGAATTCAAGGGAAGAGAGAGAGAAAAACCCCAGAAAAATTTAAACGTTCGGTCCTTGCCCTGTGTCTTTCAACTGGCTTTGCCTCAATTTCTTGGAAACAGGCAATTCTGGGGCCAGTTTTACTAGCAGAATGGCTTAAACCTAAATCTCTGATGGCATCAAAGGGTCTTTTGACCTGAAATGAACTGATTCTGCAGAGTCGCCTCCTATCATGAGATGGGTGGCATATAAATTTAATTAATAATAAATCTGAAAATTAAAGCAGTATGTGAAACATGAACCCTAGTCCTAGCTGAGACATTAATACTACACCCCATGTAGTCACAGCTAGCAAAGATATATATTTCCTAACAGAATAATGCAGATAATTTTTTCTCGATAGTTTCCCTCATTTTATTTCATTTTAGAATCCACTTTGGAAAACAAACTGTTGTAATTTTGTCTAGAAGCATAAATTCCATACTCTTCTTCACTGAAGATATTCAAGAAATGCCTGGGTCTCTCAAGAATGCTACGGTAGCATCTTTCATTGAAGTTCAGACAGTTGGACTGTCCTCTCTCATTTATGGGTTGAGAGAAATATCCATTGCGAAACCATGGCTCCCCAGGGAGAACAAGCAAGATACTAGCATCTCTCAGTTTTATTATACCTAGAATCCCAGTTTCTGCAATGCCAGCAAAACGTTGCATCACACGAAGGGCTGTTGTCACAGCTTCCCAGGTTTGTAGTTGGCCTGTAGTAGGATCTGCTGGTGGAAGGTATCCATAATGGATTAACCACTCCTAAACAAAGAGGATCAATAGAAAACATGAGGTACTATAGTCCTTACCTTTCCTCCTGAGAATTATAAATTCCTTAAACTGGGCCTCTCTAAACTAATTTGTTCCTGTTGTATATTGCTTCTTTGCCTATGCAGAAGAAAAACCACTAAATTCAATGGGGCCAATTCTCAAATACCTAGCTACAAAATTGCAGATTCTGCATTTTGTCAAAGCCCTGAAAGATTCAGCCAGATTTTTGGAATGCTTGTCTGTACCAAGTTGCTGATTTTTCATTTCTTAGAGTTTCCATTTAATTTGTGAAATGCATTTAACTTTATTAAACAACTGAGCTTTTAATTTGTTTTTAAGATGCTCTCAGGGAAGAAAAATCTCACTACTTTTCATGAAAGCCAACTCTCTAACTTGGTGATTCTTAATCTCAGCAACTTTAAGAGAGATGGACTTCAGTTTCCAGAATTCCCTAGAAAGTCTGTCGTTTAGGGAATTCTGGGAGTTGAAGTCCATATTTAAAGTTGCTGAGGTTGAGAAACACTAGTTTAATCAATGTCCTCAAACCAGCTGGAGAAGAGATGCAGCACAGAACTGGCTTGGCTTTCTCCCTTTGTAGGAGCACCTTGACAACTTAAAAATGTATGGACTTCAACCCCTGCAGCTGGGTGGGGAATGCTGGGAGTTGAACTCCACACATCTTAAAGTTGCCACGGTTGGGAAACCCCCTCTTAGATGTTACAGCTCCCCAGTTTTCAGTCCCTTAGGTTTGAGTCGCTTCAGGTTTGACTTACGATGACTTCTCCGCTCTCAGGGGTGGGCATGGGAGCAGGACTGAGGCAGGTGGAGAAAGATGGCAGCAGCAGACAGAAGAGAAGCCAGTGTAGAAAGACGGCAGGTGACTTCGTCCTTTGCTTTTCCTCCAGGTGCTGCTGCTGAGGCCGTCTGTGATATTTCTTAGGAAAACAGACTTTTCCAGCCTCCATCCAGGTGCTACTCACTGTTTTGGTGAGTTCACCACTTCTTCCAATTCTGGACAAAAAAAAAAAAGATTCCTTTTTTTCTGCAACCCAGCTAAGCTGGTTTATTTTATCTGGGGGGAAAACAAACTCCAGATACAGAATGAGATCAAGGAAGGTTCCATAAATTGGTATTATTTTATATTTGATCCAAAACTTCTATCATATCACTAGCCACTGAGGAAATGGCAAAAATAAGTGAGAACCTTCCTAACTAATCATTTGACAAATATATGAAGTTTGATTAGATCTTCTTCCTAGCAAGATCTTTCTTGAAACTCATCCCCACTAACATTCACTTCTTCTATTTTATCTAAGGGATTCAGCTCAGCAGAGGCAGCAAGCCAGCGATGCAGGGGTTAAGGCGATTCCCTAGAAACCAGGAGACGGTGAGTTTTAGTCCCACCTTAGGCATCCAAGATGGCTGGGTGACTTTGGGTCAATCACTATCCACCATTTTGACTTTGTTGACCCCATTCTGCAAACCCTTCTGCAGAACTTCAACAAGCTCTCTCAATATGAGCACATTTAAGTTCTTTCCAGTTGATTTCCTATGACTAGAGTGGCAGAGAAATCCTTGTCAGCAAAGCAAATTACAGGAAACAGATAATCTGAAAGAAAGAAAAATGGCTGAAGTGCAAGGCCATTTACTCGGACATTTGCTTTACCAGTCAGCCAATGCATGACATACTATCCAGCATAAGGATTGTTGGCACCTTTTGAGTGAAAACATTGCCGCCAGAAAACACAAATACTCAGCTTCAACTTTAGCAACATCCATCTTCCACACTTTCTACTATCTGTGAAATATGTGCTAGAAACCATTTAATTATGATCAAGAACAAAGCCTCAATACTGAAGTTTCTCCAGAGAATATCCAGCTACCTCTTTTTCTACTTTTTACAGAGTATGTCTCTGAATCCAATCTGTCAGTCACTCATCATGTCCTATTTTGCCAGTTATTGTCGTTCCCAGCTCAGTTGAACCCAGAAGAAACAGGGAGTAAAGTAGCCAGTTACTACAGACGAGAAAATACTTGCTCATCCACTCAGTACAATTTTTTTCAGAAAGGACTTGCCCTTGCCTTCTTCCCAGGGTTGAAAGAGGGTAGCTGGCCCAAAGTCAGCCAGCTGGACTTTCTGCCCAAGGCAGGAATAGAACTCATGGTCTCTTGGTGTCTAGCCTGAATCATGACAACAAATGATCTGCCTTAGAAATTATTACTACTTTTCAAATAAAAATAGGTATTGGGGAAGATAGCGACTCACTGTAGGTTCAATTAGTCTACTAATAGGCAGGTCTCAGTCATAATAGCTGAAATAATTCTGTGAGACCTAGAGAGCCATCTCTTTAGACCAACTTTTGATAGATGGATGGCTAACTTACAGCAGGAATGTCTATGGGGTAGGGGGTTGGGTGGGAGTGAGATGCCCAGCTTGTGCATTAGAAGCTCATCTCTTTCAGGAGCATGTAGAAAAGGGTGGGGTTGAATCTTGCAGGTGGCATCTTGAATCTTTTACTGTAGATTCTTTTTAATTCCAGGCAGTCTCCTCCCTCTTCCAGATCCTGCCCTTATTCTTTTTCTCTCCCTTCCTGCTTATGAAAAAGAAAAATTTTAATGTCCAGAAATCTTTATTATCCCTTTGGCATTTTGTTTTATTTTCAGCTTAATTGCCTATTGATGTCAAAGCGGATTTTTCCAATTTCTTATTTAAGTCTCTTAGTTGTCAGTATAGGGAAGGAGAGAGAAGGGAAAAAAAGCCAAGCCTTTCCCTTTTCACTTTCCTTCACTGCTTCCGACTCTTCTTTGGGAGAGATGTTATTTTTTTGTAAGTTTAAATTCCAGGGTACCTTAGTTGTTGCTTTTACAATTTAACCCGGTCAGCCAAAACTTTCACTTATCTTCCTCCTGCACATTCTTTTCCGGTCGAGTTCTTCTTTGTGGTGGCCATTTCTGACCATCGCTGCAACCACCTTCGGGAAAGGGAGTAATGGCCAGCTGAGGAGGAGAGATGCGGCTCTCCTCGACCCTGCTGGCGGTCTCCCCACTCTTCACCACCTCTACAGGGTGGCTTAGCCCCGAAACCAGCCGGCTCGGGGCGCTCCAGCGGCGAGCCCTGACAGAAACCGTGCATGATCACGGATTTCTGTCTGTTGCCAAAGCCCTTCAAACCGGAAGTCAGGTGGTATCTTGAATCTTTTGTGATCTGTCCCTCCCCACCATGGATATCCCTGCTTTATAGGGATTTTGTTGTGGGGGGGGGAGGGAGAAGGGGAAGAGCTATGTACCGTGGCTTTGTGGAGGGAAGAGAAAGGGGAGGAAGGAAGGGAAGGGAAGGGAAGGAAAAAGGGAAAGGGAAGAGCGGAGAGGAGAGGAAAGGAAAGGAGAATGAAGTTTACAAAGACAGGAATTCTATAACTCTGTTGTAGGCATCAGAGGTACTATAGATTTAAATTCAGTGCCATTCCTGCCCTCTGGGAAACAATCTCTGAGAGCCAATTCTTTGTAAAATATACAGGCTCCACATCCTCAATTTTCTACGACAAAAAAGGAGACTTGCATTAAAACTGTCACTTTAGTGATTGGAACACCTCATTCATCAACTGTGCCCAAACATCCCATCTGTGCTCTTGTATTGCTGTTTGCTAGAGAGGCTGCTGTGTTAAAGAGGCTCAGGGATGTCGGTCCGGCTACCTTCCAGGGGAAGAGACCCCGCCGGCATCCCTCAAACCAGTATCAGTCTTTAATGCCTGTCACTGTCATTCTGACTTTCCAAGTCCATACATTTTGCAATCACGCTAAGGCACAAAATGATATACGGCACGTCTCCTTTTGGTTTAACCCAACAAGCAGACAGAAATTATCTAGTTTGCTTTTTTAAAAAAATGTACAAATGAGCTTTTTTTTAAAAAAAGACCATTTTGCTTACATTTCAACAAGACTCCGTTCCCCTTGTCCCCTTCTCTCTGGTTTCTGAAGTGCCTCTCTCATTTCTAGGAAGGCTGGAAATTACAAGGAAGGTGGGAAGGTGATGTTCTCCCATTTTTGCCTTTGAAGAAGTAGGGGGGGCTCCTACTTACCTGTCCAAATGTCCCCCAAAGAGCAAGTCCTGAAGGATCCCCAAGAGCAGCTTTGCTCCACTTCTACTTTTCCTTGGAAGGAGACTGGGGTGGGGCAGGAGGGGAGGGAGGGGAAGGGAGGGGAGCGGAGACCAGTGAGCGAATCTCTTTAGGAGTGGGAGGCGTCCTTTGAAGAACTGGTCTTTCCCAGAGGACTAAACGAACCCACACCCCACCCTGCTGTGCCGGGACTGTTGGGGGTGCAATTCCTCTAATCTGTTTTTGCCCAATTTAACAAGCAACTTGCAAAGGTTTTTGCTTTACTCTTCACTATTCCTCTGGCTGCTGACCATGTTTCTTATCCCCTTTCCCTCAACTCACAAATCTGCCTTCCTTCCTTCCTTCCTTTCTTCCTTCCCTTTCCCTTCCCTTCTTTTTCTTTCTCACTGAATGTGCAGCACATGCACTTAAGGACTTGTGATTTTGTACAACACACTCAGACTTACATCCCCTCTCACCTCTTGGATCTCTTCAGAGAACCAGCCCTCCACTTCCCTCTTTCCAAACCCACCTGGCTTTTCTTTTCCCAACAGCTCACCTGAGCATTTGGCAACTCACTCGGAGCCCCTTTGTTCGATCACAACACTGGTGCCATCCCCAGCCGTAGACACCCCTCCACACCTTGTGCTAGACCCCTGCTGCATTCAACTTACCTGACGCAAGACTCGGCTCCCCAAAGGCATCCATCTGATCGAGGACTTGGTCTCTTCCACCCATCAGGGAGGGGCAGCACAGAGGGGAGCAGGAGGGCGAGTCCCGGGAGGGAGGAGTTGCCTGCAGCAGTGGGGAGCAGAGGATTAGGTCCCCAAGACCTCCTCCCAACCCCATTGCATCTCCTGCAATTGGCCATAGGGAGCAAGGACAGGATTTTAAAAATAGTTTTATTTTGTTCTTTGCTTGTTGTTTTTCTATGCATTCTCATAAGGTACATTCCTGTCTTCTTGGACACTGGAAGAAAAATGTGACCGAAATTAGGAAGTGGATCCTGAAGGAGAGAATAATGCAGTGTACTAACCTTTTCTGTCAGATTAAAAAAAAACTGGGAGAGGAGACCATCCTCCCTAAGAAAAGGAGGGCAGTTTAAACCCCCACCTCCTGCAAAGTGCTTTATGATTTAGCTGGTGTCACAGGAAAAGCCTTTGACTCTCAAATGCATCCAGCTTTTTTTTTAAGTTTGCCAACTGAATGGAAAACTAGCAAAATATTCTCCTTCTGCTGTCCCCAACACGGTGGTCTTGAGTTATGAATTCTCAGCCTTATGGCTATGTAGTCCCTTAAAGCCTCTGGAGGATGTTAGGTTGAGGGGAGAGAATTTTACATCGCATTTAAGTAAATAAAACAACAGCCACGGGAATGAGAAGAGGCCCAACCACAGTGAAGCTGTTGATTGGTTTAAAACGATAGATTTGGAGGAAACTACCAAGAAAAGATCTTCCGTAAAGCCATTCTCAATTCTTTGGCATTCAAAATTGAAAAAGCAGAGAGTGTTCAGTTTCTGTAATTAAAATACGAAGTGGCTTGAACACATTATCTGGATAATATTAGTTCTGCTTCTCATCCAAGAAACATCGTCCATTCTGAAGAAGCTTCTTTTATAAGAAGTGAAATGTCTTCAAGGGAAAACAAAATCCAGTTGCCTCTTGAAAAAGCATCTTTGGAACACCCATTCTTTTTTCAAATAAGAACATTTCTTTAAGGTGATACTATAACAATAGAAACTTAATATTATCCAGGTAATGTGTTCAAGCCGCTTCATATTTTAATTCCATGACCTGGACTGAGAATGACTGAGAATCTCTATAGATGAAAGGATGGGTGGGCCTAGGACATTCATGGTTCTCAAGAACTGGAAATCAATGGGGCTGGAGATCACATGCATTTGTGTGCATCCAGTTTTACATTTTCAAAATGGTCTTCAACCTGTACCTTTCTGGTTCTAAACTCAACTGGGTTTTCTATCTACAATTCTTTCCATCCACCCAGATCATCTGAACTTCACCGGCTGCCTAAATCTCCTTTTCTTCCTTATCTGGTCTGAAACACTAAGCAAATTTCTGTCTGCTTTTCCACAATAGTTAGATGCCTCCTTGTTTTCAACCTGCAACTTGATAATCAGCCTTTATCATGAAGGATCTTGCTTGTCCTTTCATTCCTTTCAGCTAAAGGCTACGCCCATTAACCTCCAAGCAGAGGCAATTGGGCCCTGGAGAGACTTTACTGGGATGCATCCCCTTTAGGAAGCGATGAGTCCAGAATGGCTATTTTGGGTGATGGGGTCAACCGGGGCCTCTGTAAGCTCCAAGCAGAACAATGCTGGTTGACAATGAGGCCATTAATCTGTTGGGAGATGGCTGTGACCAGCTAGACTTGAGGTGGTGTCCATGGTTACACAGACTGTGAGGCTCCTATTTCTCAGCCCTCTCTCTCTGCAGTGGGGTGGGTGGGTGGAGGGGGCGGAGGAATAAAGCCACCCTCAGAGCAGGCAGATGGTGGAGGAACTGAACATGGCGTTTACTCCTAGTAGAACCTTCTCTAGTTCTGGGCACAACGTGGGAGATATTCTATTGAGTAACTTATAAAGAAACTTTATCAACTTTGAGCTACTTACAAAGTAATAAAGGCAGGATAAAAATACAGATACTCCTTAACTTATGGTCACCATTGAGCTCAAAAATTCTGTTGCTAAGCAAAACAGTTGTTAAGTGAATTTTGCCCCATTTTAATTGCTACAGTTGTTAAGTTAGTAACTCAGTTGTTAAGTGAATCTGGCTTCCCCATTGACTTTGGTTGTCAGGAGGTTGCAAAAAAGGGGATTGCGTGAACTGCAATGGTTATAAATGAGTCGCTTGCCAAGGGTCTGAATTTTGATCATGTGACCTTGGGGGCGCTGCAACGGTCATAAGTGTGAAAAACGGTCATAACTCACTTTTTTCAGTGCTGATGTAACTTTGAACTAAACTTGTAAGTTGAGGACTATGTGTAATAAATTGTGGATTTTGGTCCCCAAATGTACTATTATAAATTTGGATACTGAAAACTGCTCAGTTTTCTGGAGTGGCCAGTCATAATAAATGTAATACAACCAATTCAAATGCTGCCAAATGAAGAAAACTCTTGGGAGGATTGTGTGAAAAGATTAAAAGCCCTGTTCTAGCAATGACTCCCAGTTCCTTTGCAGGGCAAAGCCCTTTTTTCTTAACGAACTTGGACTCAGCTGGCCTTCCAAAATTCTCCATAAAATATGTAGGCAGAGAAATGGGGTGACCCTTTCCAAATTTTCCCTGTAGCAGACATTTCCCAAAAACCTCTTAAAAATATGGCACCCCTTAATGACAGTACTGCTATTGCTTAAAAAGCTCCATGGGAATTGTCTCACCCTGATGTCTTTTCTTGAGATTTAATGAAAGCGTGGGAAGCCGGTAAGTTTGCAGACCACTGGAAAGAGGATCACACAATGGAAAACAGGATATTCACAGGCATGCACTCCCGCCTCCTCTCTTGGGCTGGTTTCAAAGGGCTTTTGAAGCAAATGAATTGCAGACCTGCGGTAAAAACCTGGGGAAGAAGACAGTAATTGCTCCTGTACCCCACACATGGAGGCAACCCCTTCCAAAGGGTGGTTCATAATTCAAATGATCGAATGGTACTCATTCAAGGCAGCAAAATAAATCATGAAATTAGAGCCCCAGAATGATTTCAGCATCTGGGGTCCTGCTCCATGGATGTAGGTTGCAGCAAGGCAAAAATGGAGGGTGAAGAGTCCGAAATGGGAGGTCTGAAATAGGCCCTTTGTCTTTGCATCCTCAGCAACGTTTTGCCACCTCAGCTTAGACCCACTGCTGAATCTTATGAAGTCTGATTGCTCATTTTTGTTTAAAGAAGAGATCGCAGGAAGCATCACCAGAAAGTGGTAAGCTTCAATATTCAAGGGCTTCTTGGTACCCAGCTGACAGCATTCTGAGACAGGCCATCACAGGGAAGTTCTAGTCTAGTTGGCAGCAGGACAGGTCTTCTCATTATTATGGGCCAAACGTTGCTGAAAATAAATTAGCAGAAGGGCATCTTGAATGGACACAGAAGTGGCAGCATGCCCAGAACACATGCGGTAGATGAGTCACATCCATGGCACCCATAATAATATCCTGTGGGTGCCATGGGTGTCAAGGCTAACAGTGCCCCATTAACAAATGCCAGAAGCAGATCTCAAAGGGAGGCAGAGAGGGTGAACCACAACTGATCCCCCTGGCAAAGACTCTCCAATGCTTGATCTCAGGACACAAATGGGAGAGATTTCTGGTGCTCATAAAAGGCAGGCAGTTTTTCCATGGAGTTTCTGAACTACGAGGGAAATTAATATTCAAGATATGCATTTTCTTCTTTGAAGGTCTATAAAAAGTCTTCGCAACTTCGCATCACTCAACTTTTTGATATTGCAAATCAAGCAGGTCAGAACTGAAGAATCTTCTTGGATGAGAAACCAAATGTCTTCAAGGAGAAACAAAATCCAGTTGCTTTTTGAAAACGCACCTTTGGGACAACCAGGAGCTGGATGACTGAGAATTTCCATAGACAAATCAAGCAGGGTTCTTCATTATTTCAATTACACCAGCAGAATTTGTGAGCGGATTTTCAGGCTAGGTGAAAAAGGAGTCCTATAGTAGGGATCTCCAAACTTGGCAACTGTAAGATTTGTGGATTTCAACTCCCAGAATTCCTCAGCCAGTAATGCTGGCTGGGCAATTCTGGGAGTTGAAGTCCACAAGTCTTGAAGTTGCCAAGTTTGGAGACTCCTGTCCTACAGCATGCAGAGAAGGGTCCAGGGATTGAAGGGGCAAGACAAGAACACACACCTGTTGACATTTGGGGAACTGTCCTCGTAATATGGCTATGGGAGAGGCAGCAGCATTTACAAAACAACTATGGTCTGGGGAGCACTTTGTAGTTCCTCTAGGATGTTTCTACTTATTAAAGCTCCTGACTCCTAAAAATATGTTTGTGCATAGGGTGGAGGGATAGAAGGTCCAGACTGAGGTCCAGAAGGTGGTTTGGATACTGACATAGGAAAGCTTATAGCATGCAAGGTTGAGAGATGAAAACAGCATCTTTAGACAGATGTCTAGATTTCCATCAAAGCCATTTCAACAGGCGAGCAAAGCCGTTAATGCAGCCAACCTTTTGCAGAATTGGGTCTGAATAGCAATAGCAATAGCACTTAAGACTTACATACTGCTTTATAGTGCTTTACAGCCCTCTCTAAGCAGTTTACAGAGTCAGCATATTGCCCCCAACAATTTGGGTCCTCATTTTACCCACATCGGAAGGATGGAAGGCTGAGTCAACCTTGAGCCTGGTGAGATTCGATCTGCCAAATTGTAGGCAGCTGGTTGCAGAAGTAGCTTGCAATATTGCACTCTAACTACTACGCCACAGAAAGCTGAGAAATGTGCCTCCGTTTGCCCAGTTTATAAAAATAACGCAGGACTGTGCATTTTTAAAATCTCATTCCTGATATTTCAAGTCTCTGCAATTGAGAAGCCCTGACCCGACAGGATTACGCCATTTCATCCTTTTAAGAGGATTGTGGCAGAATCTGGCTGGTATCCTCTCAAGGCAAGATTTCACAGCTCATTCCCATGAAAGCTCATTCAGTATCAGCCCCAATCAGGCAGGAGGGCTGGGGGCTGCGTTGCTTTATATCATTGGTGGAGGAGAGGAAATAGAATGGAAATTCAGTGGGCAGAAACAGATTTTTTCCCCATTGGAAATCGCTATGCTTGATCAACATCTCGTTAAAAGGACAATAAACTGAATAATCTCTATCTGCCACTGCCAATCCTTGGCATGTGAGTTGTCCTAGACATTTAAATGATAAATATGGAACTAAGACTTTGGAAGATTCTGCCAGTTAAAAGAGTCTATATTAAAGTAGATGGAGGGAAAAAACCCTATATGAATTATATAATTTGATTCAACATGTGAGCAATGTGGTGGCTCTTGGCCAAACTGCTCACCTTTGCTCTTATTCATTAAAAGCAAAAATTGGGAACATGGCAATTTTCCCCAATTGTGGTTTGTTCCACACCATGATTTGTTGAAATAGTGGTTACCAATAAGCCACAGTCAACTAGATTCTGCAGCATGCTAAGGCCAACTAAGATGAACTGTTTTATGGCTTAGCATTAGCCCAACATATGAACCTGGCCTGTTTTGGGGGTCTTTCCTAGATTCACAAGGATTCTTGGGCAATAAAAATGTTGAATGGCTCCAACAGCTTGGTTTAGAAATATGTGCACCTACCAGAAAGAAAGATAAAAAGCTGGCAGAACAGAGTTGGGAAGATCTTTATAAGGTAGATTATGTAGGAGGGGACAACCATCCCAAATCTGCCTTTGTCATCAACAAGTATTACTTATATTCAGTTGGATGGACTGAAATACATAGTTGTTTTTAAACTGAGTGACAGCCCCTGCAATCCCCTCCTACCCAAAAGCCAGGTAACAGAAGTAGATACCACAACGTAGATACTACAGGGCAAAAGATGACACCTACAAGTCTAATGATTTACGACATCATCCTTGACTTATGACCACACTTGAGCCCAGAATATGTGTTGTGAGATATTTGTTAAGTGAATTTTGCCTCCTACCTTTTTTGCCACAATGGTAGTCAAGTGTATTAATGCAGTATCAGCTTTGGAAGCCATATTGAATTCCCCCCTCCCATTTTCACAGGCTCAATTGTGGCAGCGTGAGAGCATCGGATCTCAATATGGGAGGGGGGAATTCATTGAAGTATATCTAGTTAGACAAAATAAAATTATTTTGCTGATTCAAGGTCAGGGAGTGTTGCGCATAGGTGAAAAGGAAGTCTTACTTTGGGACGGATGGTGATTGGGCCATGTGATGTGGTGATGGGAATAGGGGATGGATTTGTAGTTTTTTACTTTTGGAAGGAAGCCTGGAAGTTCAGATTCGGGATTCCACAGATGTGTCCAAATAAAAATAACTTTTAAGAGATGTCTGTCTTGGAGTTATTGGTTGGAATGGAGGGTTGCTGGAACGCTGACATGCAGTTGATAAGTTAGTAACTCAGTTGTTAGGTGAATCTGGCTTCCCCAATGGACTCTGCTTGTCATAAGGTTGCAAAAGGGGATCCCATGACATTGGGACACAGCAACGGTCATAAATATGAGCAGTTGCCAAGCACCTGAATTTTGATCGCAGGATCGTGGTGATGCTGAAAAAAGTAGTAACTGTGAAAAATGATCATGTTGCATTTTTCAGTGCTGTTGTAACTGAATGGTTGTAGAGGATTACCTGTACTCCCCTTCTCATAAAACCCCATCAATTCTTGCAGAGATAGAAAGTCCCTACTCTAGGGACTCTGGAAAAAGCAAAGATTTTCTTTCTTTTCTTTTCTGAGGGAGTGTATGTGCCAGGAACCACCTCTTTCTGCATCTTTCAAGTAGTATTAAACATCCATTTGAAGCAAAGAGACATCATGATGCATTTCCCAAGCTGTAAAGAACACTACAATAACGATTTCTTTGCTGGTGGCAGTGGGTCTCAAGGGAGGATCAGAGACAAATGGAAATGAAATTGAGGCCTGCCCTGGATTTGATTATCCACCTCCGTCTCTCTTGTCTTGTCCCTCTCCCCCTCTTCCTATCCACCTGACCTAGTTAACTCAATTAAGCAGCACAACTGCCACCCCCACCCTTCACATCCATCATTTCCAACCAAGAGATCCATGAAAGGTTTGAGAAATCTTACAGTGCAGCAGTAAACACAACCTCTTCCCATCGCAGAAGCTGCTGCAGATGTCACTTATAAGGTTGGAGACAGCACAATCTCAGGTCTTCAGAAAATCAACTTACGGCCACAATTGAGCCCAAAATTTATGTTGCTAAAAGTGAGAGATTTGTTGAGTTTTGCCCCATTTTATGACTTTTCTTGCCCCATTTGTTAAGTGAATCACTGCAGTTGTTAAATGAACACGGTTGTTAAGTGAATCTGGCTTCCTCACTGACTTTCCTTGTCAGAAGGTCCCAAAAGGGGATCATGTGACCCTGGGAAATGGCAACAATCATAAATATGAGTCAGTTGTCAAGCACCTGAATATTGATCATGTGAGCATGGGGATGCCATAACAGCCATAAGAATGAAAAACAGTTATCAGTCACGTTTTATAGCGGTGTTATAACTTTGAACAGTCACTATGTCAGCCTCCAAGAATCATCCTTCTGCTTATCTTTCCGGCTGCCATAGAAATGGGGGGGGGGGAGAATAATTGGACTTTGTGGGGGGAAGGGTGCTGGAGGTTTAAGTTGATGAAATGTAAAAGTTGGGGTGTTTTCTTGACTATGCTTACTTGCTTACTGCGCAGATGTAGCCCCTTATCTAAGCTAAGGTCAACCATCTAAGGTCAACCAGACGTCTGAAACACCACCTGAAAATGCCCCACATGACATTATACACCCCTCAGATTGGGTGGCCAGTTTGAACTACTGGGGGTGGGAACATGGCATAGCTTTGTATATGTGATTTTCGCGCCTTTTGCCTCAGATCTTGTATTTCTTCTGATGCTACCGCTTCAATTTTCAGTAAAAGTTCTTTTCTCTTTAACAATGGAGTCTAAAGTTTTCTTTCTTGGATTTTGAATGGGAGCCTCACTTGACATACTAAATGAACTGTTGCAAGTCAAGGACTCCCTGTGGGAGGAGTTGGCACGTGAGAGGATTTCCTCCCCTCATATTGAAAACGGGTACAGGTTGACTTACAACAGTTCATTTAGTGCTTGTTCAGTTACAATGACACCGAAAAAAGTGACTTATGACCGTTTTTCACACTTACGGCCATTGCAGCACCCGCACAGTCACGTGATCAAAATTCAGATACTTGGCATGTTTATGATGATTGCCGAGTCCCAGGCTCATGTGGTCATCCTTTGCAACCTTCTGACAATGGGGAATGGGGAAGCCAGACTTACTTAACAACCGTGTTACTGACTTAACAACTGTTGTGATTCACTTAACAACTATGGCAAGAAAGGTTGTAAAATGGGACAAAATTCACTTAACATCTGTCTCACTTAGAAACATAAATTTTGGGCTCAATTGTGGATCGTAAGTCGAGGACTGCCTGTACTGGTATCTCTGGCTATCAGTATCATTTATATTGAGGCTAAAAGTCAAATGGGTACTACTGATTGACTCATTAGAAAATCATTCCGTGAGCATACTGGTTACATACATTGCTTTTTAGAATATATCAAGAAATGGAGAATTTGTAGTCTTTTAGATCTTATAGAGCTGTAATTTCCATCATCAAAATAATAGGGAAGACAAACTTATGCTCAAACAAGATCTAAGGAGGTGCTATGCACCGGAGTGCCCAAACACCCACCATTTATCCAATTATGATGCTTTGCTACCCTTCAAGACAATGCTCCCTTTGGCTGCTGTTTTAATTCTGAATCTTGCTGAAGAGTGATTAGTAAATCAAAGTGATATAAAAAAGATAAAACTATAATACAGGCGACCAGATTTACAGATCTACTTCACAGCAAACAATTTTGCTGATAAGGAGCAATTTACTTCATCACAAGATGCATGATAAAAACAAGCAGAATGTCAGTTTGAATTTATGAATTATGTACCAAAAGATACATTTTACAAAACAGTAGTTTAAATTTGAGATTTCTCTTAAGTTTGCCACTTAAAAGGTAAATGCATTCCAATATTTTAGGCTTTATTTCTGCCTGCAGTGGCCATGGATATGTTGAAAATAACAGCTGGTCAATATCTGTTTGCTTACAAGAGCCACACAGGAGAAAAACTTTTCTAACTTTGTTACATTTCTTTTTTTCTGGCACTTTCAGCTGTCTTCCTCAAATTTATCTGCAAACATTGAGACTACCACTCACTTCATAGTTATGGCGAGTAAACTGTTTTCCAAAACTAAAATAAAAATCCAATTCACAGGCTTACTGTGTCATTTTAATTTCTGTTCATTGTTATTTTGTCACAATCTACTAATTTTTCTACCCCACCATAAATCTTCAGGCATAGCCAAAGGCTGGAAAAAGGAGAATTTTGAAAATGAGGCTGTGAAAAGCAGTTGCAATAATCAAGGATTCTATGTATTGTATAAAGAGGATTAAGCAATGGGAGTTATGGCCTTACTCTCACTTCAGATTTTAAGAGGGGTGAAATGACTACCAGTTAAATTCCTACACTGACCAGGGAATGGGTTTAAATCAGGGGTGGGATTCAAATTTTTTAACAACCTGCTCTGTGGGCGTTGCTTAGTTGGTGGACGTGGCTTGGTGGTCATGTGACTGGGTGGATGTGGCTTGGGGGTCATGTTATTGGCTGGGCATGGCCAACTCAGTATCACTCACATCGAGGCACGCATCTCCTCACCTGGCCTCTCATGACTGTGGGGATGCTGCAACAGTTGTAAGTGTGAAAAATTTTCTTAAGTCACTTTTTTCAGTGCCATTGTAACTTTGAATGGTCACTCCACATGAGCAAAGTACCAGCAAAGGAGGGAAAAATAGCTCCAGAGAAGTTCCTGAGACAAGAAGTCTAGTCTGCCAAGAATGTAATAAGGGTTAACGGAGAGGCAGTTTCTGTAAGCAACACTAGAATGTTTCCTTCCTGCCTTCCTTACAGGATTAGGCCAGTAATTTCTTCTAACAACCGGTTCTCCGAACTGCTTAGAATGTGAACAACCGGTTCTAGCGAATAGGTGCAAACTGGTAGAATCCCACCCCTGGTTTAAATGTAATAGTCTCTTCCAATTCACAAATTCTTTGTTCTGCCTGAGTAGAGTTATGAAAAATCTGACACGCCTGTTGAAACTATCTTGAACCAAAAAAACATAAACATTGCTTTTTGGAGGTTAAACATTATGCCTCTATACCGTATAGAGAAGTTGTGGGAAAAACTGGGCCTGAAGATATCTCATATCCAGTTTCAGAACTGGTATCATTCTTGTGCCAGATTTTTTTTTAATATTCTAGTTTTAAAAAAAACACTCACAAAACAGGCAGAGGAAGAAATGAATTCCAATTTTACCACAGCCAAATTTAATGTACTTCTGTCCTCTCAACCTCACCACACCAACACACAAGCATAATATTTAAAGTTGTGTGCACCTACCACAGGCTCAGAGCTAAGCCTTGGTTTGGGGTCAATTGGCTCATTAGCTATGGGGATTATTGAACTGATATCTGGATCTCTTCTGACACGAGACCTATGGAGACAGCCTTTTGCCTTACTGCAAGGATAAAGAGTTTCTACAAATGCTCCAAGAGCTTCCAACCCCAATCAGCTTGCATGTTTAAGTGGCGGAGAGGTCTGAGGGCACCATCTTCCCTAAAGAATTGCTCCACTGAAATGGAATGAAGCTGCACAAAAGAAGCCTGCAGAAAGCATGGATAATTCTGCTCTTTCAAGCAGTTTTCCCTTGGAGCAATTCCAAACAGGCCGTCCTTCAAAAGCAGCTATAAACAATCCATTTCCCCCAAAGCAGCACTCTGGAGTAAGTGGGTTGTGGGCTGCAACCTAAATCAAAGGTAATACTAATGTAGGCATTTCTTAAGATTTCTGTTCTCTCGTGCTATCTTGCAAAGTTACAATAGGCAGATTGAAAAGGACTGACCATTGCTTCCCTTTCTTCAAAAGAGCTCGGATTGATATTCAATGTGACTGAAGAGAGTGGTTTTGTCCGGTACTCTTCCCACTCCATGATCTTCCTCCCTCTCTGAACAAATAGAAGTATTGTGTGTCCCCCAAACTGATATCCCTCTCTATCTGAAAACGCCTGTTAAGGAAAATGAACAAAACAGAAAAAGGATCCACTTCACCAAGCTGAAAGAGGATTTTGCCAGCGATGGGGGCACACGAAGCAATGCCCCCCCCCTCTCTTAAAAAAAAAATCATAACACAGCTTCATCTCCAAGAAGTGGTTTTGAGGAAAGTTGGTCTTTCGGACATTACTTGCACTCGTCCTCCTGGGCGAGCATCCCTTATTGAACAAGTTCCACGTAGTTGGCTGGAAACATCCCAAAGTGACCATCGGGCCCAAAACCTCGCCACCAGCCCTCGTCAATCATCTCAATGTTTGTGATAATGTTCTCAGGGTCGAAAGAGATCTCTGTGTCATCAGCTAAAAGATGGGAAACAAAATATAATCTCTATGTTACTTTTTAAAAAGAAATTATAGATAGATAAATAGATAGATAGATAGATAGATAGATAGATAGATAGATAGATAGATAGAGATAGAGATATAGTAGAGATAGATATATAGAGATAGATAGATAGATAGATAGATAGATAGATAGATAGATAGATAGATAGATAGATAGATAGATAGATAGATATGGTATTCAGCTTTGTTCGGGTATTTTCCCATGTCATTATAGTTGTGCTTTTAAAAGCACAGCTATAATGATGTGGGAAAATACCCGAACAAAGCTGAATACCATACATGTAAGCACCCGCGAAAACTTAAGAAAACATGTCTATATCTAGTATATATATTTTCATACATATATATACATTTTTACGTATATACATATATACGTATATATATACGTATAGTATTCAGCTTTGTTCGGGTATTTTCCCACGTCATTATAGTTGTGCTTTTAAAGTTGTTCGTCTGATGAACACAGTACAGAAGCCTGATGATGGCAGATGAGATTCTGTCGAAACGTTGCTACAACTTTAAAAGCACAACTATAATGACGTGGGAAAATACCCGAACAAAGCTGAATACCATACATGTAAGTACCCGCGAAAACTTAAGAAAACAAATACGTATATACACACACACACACACACAAAGTAACTGGCCCAGTAGATTACAACAGGAGTCACCAACCCCCAGTCCACGATATGGCAGAAACTGGGGCACGCAAACAAGGGAAGCCCCAACCATGGGATGCAGGCAGCACACAACACCACGGCCCTTCTGGACCGTGGGAGAACCTCTCTCCACAGAACTGGTCCCTGGTGCCCAAAGGTTGGGGGCCGCTGGACTACAAGATCAGAATCACACTGACTTTGATCCTGATCATCTGAAGTTACGAAAGTGCTGAAAAAAGTGACTTATGACTGGCTCCCTACTTACAACTGTCCAAGCTCCCCTGCAGTCATGTGATCAAAATTTGAGCACTTGGCAACTAGTATGCATTTATAACAATTGCAGTGTCCTGGGGTCACGTGACTGCCTTCTGTGACCTTGCCAGGGAGCTCCCAATGAGCAAAGTCAAATGGGAGAAGATGGATTTATTTAACAATGGCATGATTTGCTTAACAACCGTGGCAAAAGCTCATAAAATCAGGCGCAACTGACTTTAACGACTGCATCGCCTAGTGATGGAAGTTCTGGTTCCAACTATAGTCATAAATTGAGGACTACCTGTAAACCAGGGCTTCTCAATCTTGGCAACTTTAAGATGGGTGGACCCCAATTCCCACAATGCAGTTCAAAGTTGCAGAGTTCTTAGAAGTGCCAAGGTCAAGAAATTCTTCTCTAATCTCAGTTTATGTTTCAATTTTATTTAAATAACACCTGTAGTAATCTGGGTTGCCTTATACCAAATTCAAGAATTTAATCATTTAACTTCTTCTTTTCTAATGCTGCTTATTCTTTCAATATGGATTATTAGTCCTCCTTTCTGGAGGCTCACAATATCCTGTATTATCATTTCAGCCTTTAAATCTGAGCTGTGCAACCTATTTCTGAAGATCGCATCAGGCTTTTGATGGTGCGCTGGGGCTACATTCAACCAACAGAAGCAGCCTGCAAAGCCATGGAAAAAATAAATAAAGTAGGATTAAGTTCAAGGGAATGAAACATAAAAAGGAACTATTTTCCTTGCGTTTAATACATTCATTCTGCTGGCATGTTAAAAATTACCCCTCAGCAGCAAAAACTGGCCAGGCTTTGTGAGTTGCATTCAATGCTTGGGCCTAAAAACATAAATTCTACCCATATACGTTAAATATTCAAGCAGCCCCAGAGTACATTCTTACTCTGTACAGGCAGAGGTTCAATTTTTATTGCTTCTGTTAAGAGTGAGAAGACAACACCTTTCTATTTCATTAAATATACTGTGCAAACTGCATTTTAAGATCTAAAATGTGGTTTTCTGACTTTCAAATTACTGATCATGTTTTTTTTAATACATAAGGGGAAAAAACTGTTCCTAATATGAGGGACTTATGAAAGCAAAACATATTAAACATACCAGCTTGGTAATCATACAGAGCACGGGCACATATTCCTTTTCCTTCCATGTTAAGGTTTGCTTGGTAGGCATCACTATAATCATAGTTAGCATCTTCAGTCTTGTTCCCAAAACAAAGAAGAGTTAACGAGACAAAGAGTGATATATCGAATCAGAGGTCATCAATCATTTGACCACAATTCATTCATTAAAATGTCTTTTCCAAACCTTGGCCTGCTCCCAATGTGTGGGCCTCAACTCCCAGAATTCCCAAGGGGCAATAACTAAGGTTGAGAATTTTGAGAGTTGAAAGCCACACCTTTGGAAGGTGGCATAGTCAAAGAAGGTTGTACTAACAAACCCCAATGCACATTCTGAGGTAAATGTACGAAACCAGAAACATAAGAGTAATTTACAAAAACATAATTTATAGAAACATGGCTTCATTTCTGAAAGGAATGATTTAAAAGAAGTTGATCAGGGATTTTTGAAGGATTTTTTTGGTCGACATCTTCTTCCAGGCAAAAATCCATGGAAGAAGTTTTGAACAGAATATAAGCACATACATTTCATTACTGAAAGATGTTCCCTAGCCTGGTAACAAAACATTCGGAAACCAACCCACAAGTTTGGAGAACGAACCTTCACCCTCATATTTCATTATGTCATAGGAAGATAACAAACAGTACAGCGAAGGCATGAATGTAAGGTGAGTTGGCCTGTGAGAGTTATATTTTTTACAAAAGTTATATTGTCCTTATATTAATGTAGATTTTTCCCAATTACATTTACATAAGAAAGCATGCTGGAGAAATTAGTGAAATTGCAAATATAAAGTATTTTTTCTTACAGATATTTTGATTTTAAAAATGGACATAACAATGTTATCTTGCTAATTAATGCAGTCAAAAATAATCCAATTTGTATTGACCTTTTGCTAGTAGAGACTAACCTCGGGGGGCTCATCATAGAGAACATGCTGGTTTGGAGGTTCCTCATACACCGCCTCCTGTTCTACCTCTGGTTGGTAGGTTGCAGCTCCTGCCTTGTGGTTCTCCTCCCTGACAGAATTACCTGAAAGAAGCAGTCTCCATTTCAATCCTCAATATTGAGAAATCAAGACTCATGTTCCAGGGTTTATTTCTTCCTTGATCTAATAGCTTTCCCCCCCCCAGGATGCCTCTGCTCAATATCTCTCTTACTCTCCTTTCCATACAGCAAGCTTAGCATGTCTTACTTTGATTTTTATTCTGCCTTTATCCTTTCTACAAGTAACCCAAGGCAGCCAGCTTACCTATAACGCACCCCTCCTCCTCCCATTTCCCCCATAACCACCCTATAAAGTGAATTGGGCTGAAAGAGAGTGACAGGCCCAAAGTCACTCAAGCCAGTTTTCATGCCTAAGGCAGAACTAGAACTCAAGTTTCTGTTTTCTGAGGCATCATCTTAACCACTGTACCAACACATTAACCTTCTTACACACAATGCAAAATCATGGGCTCTCATTTGTTTCCCCTTCCCGCAAGCTTTTCCGATGCAGCAAGAAGAAAGACTGCACCAATGGCCACATGGAGGAAACAGGATATACACACACACACACTACACAATACATGGAGAAACTGGACAGAGAGAGATTTTATAGGGGCAACAATGGACTTCTCAAGCTTTTGAAGAAAAGAAAGATCACCGAGATGGATGAATGAAGCTGCACATTTCACATCTTCTAACCACAACAAAATAAAAAGTAAATCTAGGGAAGGGTTCCTTTTGACATAAGGGTGAAAAGAACAGCTCTGGTCTGTTCCAATGTTAACAAATCTAGCTAAGATTTGGTCAAACAAAGGCTTGGTAAAGACCTTCTGAGAGCAGGACTGGGGAGAGTTTGGCCATGATAAGGTACCCAAGACCTGGGTGCATCCTTGTATTAAAAGAAATGCCGGTACATGTGTGCAAGTTGCATAAAGAGTACAAGTGGAGCTGAAGTTGTCCCAAGCAAAACTGCTTCTTCTTCAGTAAAATAACAGCAATGAAGCAAATAGCTTAGAAAACATTGGACTGGAGCAGCTTTCATAGTCAAATTCAGCTTTCCCGTGTTGGAAGAAAGCTGTACTATACCCAGAGAAAAAAGTAACTGATAAACAAGGTCTATATCTATGCCGCATGTTAAAAAGTAACATAAAAGCCTTCTATTTTTCTAAAACCTGCTTCTCTCGCAGGCTTTCAGGGGAAGGGGATGAAACTTTCCAAGCATGAGCCTGGACACGAAATGGCAGAATTGTAAACTCTCTGGAGAAATCATGGGTTGTTCAAGGGTACTTTCAGGAGCCCCTGCTCTGGAACGCTTTTCCCCCGCAAGGTATTTCACCCCCTAGCCTGAATGTGTTCAAACGAGTTCTGGAAACATGGTTTGTTCCCCAGGCCTTGGGTTAGGAGGGCTGGGGGATCTTCGTGACTGGTGGCCTTCTAATGGCTCCTTTCTGTCTGGCACTTGGCAATGGGGTTGTTTCTTCGAGTTGTATTATTTTAACTGTGTTGCATCATTGATTTTTTTACTCTAAGGGTTCTTTGTAGAGTTGGGAGGCCTAATAGTTTCTAAAACAAGTAAATAAATCAAATAAACTTCAGGTGTATCTTCCAACTGGGATGCAGGGAAGAAAAGTCAGAACTACCATTGGCTATTTAAAAAAAAACAAAAACATGTCTTGCTATTATAAAAAAGGCAATGTAATCAAGGAACAGAAATCACACGCTCTCATATAATGCTTTTACCAAGTTCGGGAACAGGAAAAACTGGAGGTGTGTCGGGACCAGACGAACGAACAACAACAGGAGGAGGAAGAGGAACATCTTGCGTAGCAGGTTGGAAAGGGGATGCAGGACTCTCCACCTGGTTTCTCTCCTGAAGGAAAGGGCTCCGTAACTTGCCTAGGAAAGGAGCCAAGTCAGTCCAGAACACCAACGGGTCAGGCCCGTGTCTCTTATGCAACGAGGCGGCCTTGGCTCAGCTGCTCAGTTACGGCCAAGTTCTATCCATTTTTATTCAGAGGTATAACAGTGTTTGTGACTTGTACACAGAACTAGAGGAAGTCCACAGCTCACAACCATTAGTTTAGTGACTGTTCAAAGCAACAACGGTGCTGAAAAAAGGTGACTTATGCCGTTTTTCACACTTGCAACCGTTGCAGCATCCCCCCATGGTCACATGATCAAAATTCAGACCCTTGGCAACTGACATGTATCTATGACGGTTGCCGTGTCCTGGGGCCATGTGATCCCCTTTTGCAACCTTCTGACAGGCAAAGTCAATGGGGAATCCAGATTCGCTTAAGACCTGGGTTACTTACTAAACAACTGCAGTGATTCACTTAACAACTGTGGCAAGAAAGGTCGTAAAATGAGGCAAAACTCACTTAATTGTCTCACTTAGCAATTGAGCAATGGGCTCAACTGTGGTTATGAGTCACAACTTACGGCCACAATTGAGCTGAAAATTTATGTTGTTAAGTGAAAAATTTGTTAAGTGATTTGTCCCATTTTACGACTCTTTTTGCCACATTTGTTCAGTGAATCACTGCAGTTGTTAAGTTAGTAACATGGTTGTTAAATGAATCTGGGTTCTCTACTGAAATGACTCCTGAACACTGCAACTGTCATAAATACGAGTCAGTTGTCAAGCATACTGAACGTAAATCAAGTGACCACTGGGATGCTGCAATGGTCGTAAGTGTCAGGTGAGGCTCCATTCAAATTCCAAGAAAGAAACCCTTAGACTCCATTGTTATAGAGAAAAGGACTTTTAACTGGAAATCAAAGTGGTAGCATCAAAAGAATTCAAGATCTGAAGCATTAGGTGGGAAAATCTCATATTCAAAGTTATGGCCAACGTTTCCGCCCAAAATAGTTCAAACTGGCCATCCAATCTGAGATGTGTATAATGTCATATGGGGCATCTTCAGGTGATGTTTCAGACATCTGGCTCGCCAGGATGGTTGGCCTTGGCCTGCTTAGATAAGCTACAGCTGCACAAGAAGCAAATAAAGTTTTCCCATTGTAAAAACAATTCACCATCTTAAACCTCCGGCACTCTTCCCCCTACCACAAAGCCCAATTAATTTCCCCTCCCCCAGTTTCTATAGCAGCTGGAAAGACAAGCAGAAGAAAGATTCTTGAAGGCTGACAACAAGTATGGAAAACGGTCATGTCACTATTGCTGTTGTAACTTCTAATGGTCACTAAATGAGCTGCTGTAAATCAAGGAATACCTGTAATCAAATTAAACCATGCACCCAATGCATAAGAATTGCATTAGCTTGTATTGATCCAATTCTAAAACCCCAATTATGACACAAGATTTTAAATTTTCACAATGTGTTTGGTGGAGATTAAAGAAAATGGTCTCAGTTGGAAAGTAAGCAAGTCCCCCTGCCGTGTGCTTTCCCTCCTAGCCCAGCAGTGCTCCATGGAATACCTGGCTGGGAGCTGATGGTGGCTGCTGCCTCCGTAGACATGGACCTCTCCTTCTGTTTGAAGATCTCACGAGGATTCACTGATCGTTGAGCTATTACTGATGCGGCTTCCTAAAAAAACAGCCAAAAGGATAACTGAATCCTGATGAAATACACAAATCAAAAGCATGGAAAGGAAGAGGGAACAGCAAATACCACCAATGCCCAGCCTTAGCATGCAAGGGGAAAAGTGCTGCCTTTGGCTGCCTATATACCTTATATAATGTAAAAAAACTGTCTTACTAATAACCATCAAAATCCTTTCCTCAATCCAATGCTGCCAGATGTGTTGGGCAATATAGCAACAAATCGCACAATCCCTACCTAGCATAGCCACTGACCATGCTGAATGATGATTAAAAGAGGATAATCAATAAATCGTTCAGCAGGAAAAGCTCAGGATGCAGGCATCAATCAAAAAGGTTTTATTTGTTGTATGTATACACACCAGGCGGTGCAGTGGATCAGCAACTGATGCTGGGCTTATCAGTTGGAAAGCCGGCAGCTCAGATTCGAGACCTGAGCACCATATCATGGTGAGCTCCGGTCCTCAACCCAGCTCCTGCCAACCTAGCACTTCAAAAGCATGCAAGTGCAAGTAGATAAATAGGTACCACTTTGGTGGGAAGATAACAGTGCTTCATGATGCCATGCTGGCAACATGACCAGGGAAATGTCTTCAGACAGCCACGACTCAATGGCCTTGAAACTGTGCACAGAAGCAAGTGATGGGCTTTAGACCAGTCTCTCTCTATCTCTGTCCTAAACTGGGAAGTTGAAAAATATCTACCTGCCAGCCAATACAGGAGGGAGATTACAGTCTATAATAGTAATGGAGAACCTTTTCAGCACCGAGTGCCCCAACCAGAACACGTGTGTGGGTGCTGAAGCACCGCATGCATGCCTGTTTTTTGCCCATTTTCAGGCTGTTCTTCGAGCCGTTTTTGGGCCATTTTCAAACCCTTTTGGGGCCATTTTTCAGGGCATTTTGGGGCTGTTTTGGGTCATTTTTCAGGGCATTTTTCAAGTTGTTCTTGGCCCAGAAATGGTCCTGAAAAACGCCTTGAAGAAGGCCCAAAAATGGCCTGGTTTTGGGGCCGTTTTCTGGTGCTCCAGCGCCTGCAAAGACCAGGTGGCCGGCATGCCAGAAACCAGAAGAGCAACTGACAATGGTGTGCGTGCCCACAGAGAGGGCTCTGCATGCCACTTCTGGCATGTGTGCCATAGGTTTGCCATCATGGGCCTATAACATTCAATGAAGAGGCTTTCATCTTGCAGTGGATTGATTGGGGATAGGTGTGAAGTATTGCATAAAAATAATAAACATCCACATCCTTTCCCTAAAATTCAAGACCATGGTCCTCAGTTACTCCAAAGATAAAGCAAGCATCCCAAAGGTGCTTTTTCAAGAGGCAACTGGACTTTCTTTGTTTTTCCTTGAAGATGTTTCACTTCTCACACAAGAAGCTTGTTTGGTTCTGAACTGAAGAAGCTTCTTGCATGAGAAGTGAAACATCTTCAAGGAAAAACAACCCAGACCAGGATTACTGAGAATCTCCCTAGATACAAAGCAAGCATCCAACGGTCAAGGTGAAGCTTGCATATGCATACATACCTTTCTGGATACTGCAAAAGACATGAAGGCTTTGGGTCAAAGTATCACTTGTTCATTATAAAAATGGAATGAATGGATGTCAAGGTTTGCCCAAAGATACCACATGAACTCCTCGTAGGATGCACTATCATTTTGCATATTACCTTCACTACATATGATAGATACAGAGTTAAAGGATGAAGGAAAGTCCCTGTGGACAACATTAATCTTCCGCTATGGAAAAGATTCAGAAGGATCAAGGAGTCACAAATGGATAGTCAGGAGGAGGAAGACCCTCATAAACCAAGAGATGCAGAATGGAGTTAGTGAGAAGGTATTCTCAAGCAGTGCAAAGTCAAGAAGAAAGCAACCATCTTGCCCAAATTAAATCCCCTAGTGAATTGTCCAGGCCCCTATGGGAGACCCATAGTAGAACAGGAAGGAGAACAGAGTCAAGTTACCAAGAATCCCACATGCAAATGGATGTCTAATCAAAATTCCATAAAAAATTAAGGAAATAGCCAAGGAAGTACCACCATCAATTGGGGAAAATATCTATTCTCTGACATTGTGAATAGAGAACAAGGTGGACAAGAATCCTCAAGGAAATTCAGCTTGAGAGTCATATGCTAGCAGAATCTTCTTCAACCGGTCACCTGTAGACTATTGGTTGGTCGGCAACCATGAAATTGAAGTGGTTGAAAAGCAACTGAAATAAGTTAAATTTCCCAGTATCCCTGGTATTTGTCACGTATAGTCAGGAATCCTGGTAATTAGTCTACCAAAATTTGGAAGACAGCTAGTTGGGGAGGATTTAGCGATAAGATCTATACAGATAATCCTTAATTATGACCACAGGGACCAGAAAATTCATTGTTAAGCAGGGCAATCATTCAGTAAAACATTACATGAACACAACTGATTTATAACCTTTTTGCCACTGTCATTACGTGAATAAGCTGTGGTCATTAAGGTAGATGCTATGTGACTGTAACTTGTGACCTCCTGATGGCTTCCCCATTGACTTTATTTGTCAAGGCTGCAGGATATTGCAACAGTTAAGTGTGAGCCAGTTGCCAACACTCAGATTGTGATCATGAGATCATGGGGAAACTGCAATAGTTGTTAAAATGCAAGGGATAGTGATAAGTCATGTTTCAGTGCAATCCTAACTTTGAGCAGTCACTAAACAAATGGTTGGTAAGTGAGGACTACCTGTACAGGTAATCCTTGACTTAAAACAGTTCATTTAGTGGCCATTCAGTTACAATGGCACTGAAAAAAGTGACTTATGACCATTTTTCAGAATGATGACTGTTACAGCATCCCCTTGATCCCAGGATCAAAATTTGGATTCTTGGCAACTGACTCATATTTATGACCGTTGTGATGTCCTGGAATCATGTGATCATCATCTTTTGTGACCATCTAACAAGCAAAGTAAATGGGGAATCCAGATTCACTTAACAACCATGTTATTAACCTAACAAATTCAATGATTCACTTAACAACTGTGGCAAGAAAAGTTGTAAAATGAGGCAAATTCATTTAACAAATGTTTCACTTAGCAACATAACCTTTGGGCTCGTGTGGCTGTAACTCCAGGACTACCTGTACAACTGTTTAACAGTTCTGTTATGTCTAAATCAGAAATGTGTTTTTTTTTATACAAAGTTTTATGTTTTTCTATTAACCACATACTATACCAAAAAGAATAGAATAATCTTACTTCCTGACAATTTCCTGGATTTTCCTACAGGGAGTAGAGGAAGTGAACTTGTTCCTTTCCCAACTTGCACACAGAAATCAAAACTGCTGGCAAAGGGATCACAAGTCCATTTCTAGGTCATTTTTCAACAAAAAGCAGGTAATAAAAATGTGGGCTGCTAATTTTTGTGGGGTTATTTACAATGGCAAGAAGTGAGAAACACAGTAACTAAGTTGCAGCCATGATTTTAACAAATCTTGGACACAGGAGGCTTCAGTCACAAAAAAAATATGACAAATTATTATCTTGCCTTTGTTTTCAGAAGCAGGCAAAAACTTAATTGAAAGGGATGACAAGAGTATATAGCCCAGGAAACGAGGATTACTTTTTTGTGACCATGATCCAAAATATTACAGAACAACCAATGACAAGGTTCTTAAGGTAAAAAATATGCAAGATTGAGCAGACAGCAGAAGAAAATGAACCCTGAAAACAGTGGTAAGGAAATGTATTGAACAATCACAATCAATATTTAGAATTATCATTAGAAGGGAGAGGTTTTCTTATCATCAGGAAGATCAGTCTGGCACTTTCTTAGTTATTGGAAAACTATGTATGAGTAGAGCTTGCCTTCAGATGTACCAAGACCACAAGAGAAACAAGGATGGAAGGATTTATGTATCTATATAAGTATCCAGCCTCCCAATGGCAGGAAGTGGTGAGGCAGATACATGAAGATCCTTCTGGGTTAAATTCTGGCTGGACTGTTCATACCTGCCAGCTACAAGAGTGTCCGTATTAAACATGCAATGCTCATAATGATGCATGCAGTGCATTGCATGCACAGAGAATGTAATGAGATTGTTGAGTTGCAGTTGTTACCCAGAAAGTCACCAGTTATCCCTGCTTTGGTCTCATAGGCACCAAGAGAGGATATGAAGAAGATAGAAGTGATACAGATAACACTGCATGCTAATAGACTGTGAAGAATCAGGATGGATTGGCAAGGAATTTTCTCCCGTGTACCTGAGCTTTCTCCACAGACTCACTCCTCCGTGGAAAACCTTTCTTGCTGCGAGCTTCTTCTTGCTCCTTCTGTAACAAAAGATGACCCCTTACACTTATGGTGAGGTCAACCACAGATGAGGGTACGAAGGTGAGGGAAATAAAAGACGCTTGGCTTGCACTGATGATGTCACCTAGTTGGATAATGATACGTCTGCAAGAAAACCACCAAGCTCAAAGAGCATCAAGGATTCCACAGTTCAGTTCTGAGCTACAAATATTCTCATCTACTGAAACCTTGACTTTGTTGAAGAATGTTAAGGAACAACTCTTCCTATGGACCACTGACTCAAGTCATTCAACCGATCAAGAAGAATAAGCAACTGATGGCCAGAATTCCATTTCTACGTACTATATTTTAAATTTGGTGCCAATTATCAGTAGAAACAGCATTTATGTCTTTATGGTGGCATTAAAAGATCTCAGAACTTGCCTAGGAATTCTTTGCTATCTTATGTCATCCTCATAAGCAAGAAAGCAATTCTATCTTCAGAAATCTCTTGTTAAAAACAGAGAGGAAAAATGTGACCATTTCCAACCTCACCCATTGTTGTTTTTCTTGTTCTCTTGAGTTGGCTTCCTGTTGTTGCTGGAATTTCCTGCAGATTTTTAAAAAAATCAAGAGCTGTGGTTAACAAAAATTATGCCATTCGGATCTTAAATTTCTAAACTTAATTGTGTCCTTCATCGTACTTCTAATTTAATCCGATAGTCTATTTGCAACAAAAAAATACACACAAGTTTGTACCTAAACCCATTACCAAAAAGGGAGGAACAGAACTAAATCTGTGATATCAGAACTATAATACTGCAAGAACTTTATTGGAAGCAAACAGTGTTTTTTTTCTGTTGCTGTGGAATATTTATAGAATTCTATTCTAAGAGATGTACCATCCAGAATAGCAGAGCCCTCAAGGACAAGTTTGGCTGATGCCACTATGAAATATGCTGCAACTCTATAGTTTCATTTTCACTATAAATGCTAAAATTTCAAAATGTTCTTTGTGGGAATAAACTTTGACCTGAGCTTGAGCAATGATTAATATAATGCTTTATACATACATGCCTGTTTAAAGGTCACTAAGGTAATGCAAAGAAAAGAGAACAATAAGGACAAATACAAACAAGGAGACAGTTTAAACAATTGCAAGCAAACCTTTACTATATCTAATTATTAAGCCATAATGTAATTATGCTGACTATGTAGAAAAATCTCAATAAAAAGAAGCACTAGAATTTATTCTGGGCTTCCATCCCGAGAACACCAGCCTGTGTCTCATTCTTTCCATGGAAGACCACCACAGTTCTTCTAATTAAGAAAATTAAACTATATATCTCTGTAGTCTTTTAAGGCAGAGGAAGCCTTCATGTTTTTGATTCCTGGCAAAACTGTTGGGAACAGAGCATGCAGTTTCCTTAGCAAGGTTTCTCAGAACTGGCTTGCCATTGCCTGCTTCTCAGGGCTGAGAGAAGTGATTGGCTCAAGGTCACCCAGCTGGCTTTGTGCCAAAAGCAGACTAGGATGCATAGTCTCCTGGTTTCTAGTCTGATGCCTTGACCGCTATACCACATTGGCTCTTTATCTGTCATATAGCATCCTAGAATTTATAAATATAGCCCAAGGGTCCTCAAACGTGGCAACTTTAAGACTTGTGGACTTCAACTCCCAGAATTCCTCAGCCCTGGGAGTTGAATGCAACAAGTCTTAAAGTTGCCAAGTTTGGAGACCTCTGATATAGCCCAATACACAATAAACTGTCAAAATCTTTCTATATTTTTTTATTGAAAGTTAACCCTTAAAAGGAAGAGTGAACACTCAACTGAACTATTTTGTTTTATTCTCAAGAATCTTCAACAAACCAGAAATAGGGGTTTAACTAAAGTTAACAAATTCCACACTCAGCTGGGAGCAGTTCCACACTTGTGGATTTAATTATAATTTCACAACAACCCAACAATTCAATGACTGACAATCAATGACCACAAGTGGGCCCCAAACATATGGCTGATGGCTCTTGGAATTCATTCTGTTGTCTAAATCAATCTTTTTTTAAAAAAAAAATCAATGGTCTGGATTATGTGATTGCAAAACACTGCAAATACAGATGTAAAAATTGCAAGCAGACATGTGAAAAGAGGGCTGAAGGTTTATGTCACAAGTGACCGTCCCCAGCAATTCAGCCTTGTTGCACAGGTAATTTCCGACTACAATTGAGCCAAAAATTTCTGTTGCTAAGCAAGACAGCTGCTAAGTGAATTTTGCCCGATTTTACGACCTGAACTGCCACAGTTGTTAAGTGGAACATTGCAGTTGTTAAGTTAGTAATATGATTGTTAAGTGAATCTGGTTTCCTCATTGACTTTGCTTGTCAGAAGGTTGCAAAACGTGAGGCCACGTGAGGCCAGGACACTGTGACTGTTGTATGTATGAACCAGTTGTCAGGCACCTGAATGTTGACATGATTATGGAGCTGCTTCAAAGGGCATAAATGTGAAAGTGGGCATAAGTCACTTTTTAAGTGCCATTGTAACTTCTAACAGTCACTAAAATGAACTGATGTAAGTCGAGGACTACCTGTATACCAAGGTCCAAAGGCAACTCTGCTTCTCTGGGATAAATATGAAACATAAATTAAATATTAAATTAAAAAGTAAGACCATCAGGAAAACCAGTTTTACTTACCTCTGAGCATCGATCTCCTGCGCGCGCTCCTTGTATTTCCGCTCCCGTAAAGATGCTTCTTTCAATTCCCGATCCCGGCTCTCCTTTTCCAAATGTTGACGCGCTTCCTCCGCTTTCCTTTTCTCTTCTAGCCGGCGATTTTCCTCGTCTTTCTGAAAGAACAAACACATTTCAAAATGAGAACTTATATGAGAGAACCAGGCACGGGAAGAGCTCACAAAAAAGGTGCCAGGTTTTGGACTACCATGCCAGCAATGGGGAATCCTGAACAGGATTGTACCTCACACATCGGGTCTCTCTGTATAAATGGGGCCTCGCATCCTCCTCTCAGTGTGATTGCAGGGTCCCATGTCAAACTCTAGATCACACTGTGACCAGCTGTATCAAGTATTTTTCTTTTAATATAAACCAGGGGCCCTCAAACTTGGCAACTTTAAGACTTGTGGACTTCTATTCCCAGAATTCACCAGCTGAGGAATTCTGGGAGTTGAAGTCCACAAGTCTTAAAGTTGCCAAGTTTGGAAACCTCTGATATAAACCATGCTGTGCTTCAATTGTTAGATGGCCTAAAGTAGACACTGGTATTTGAACACAGATCTTTTAAACATTTAAATTGTGTTTTCTTAATCTAGATGGAATGTTATCATATATAGCTAGTCCATGTATGATATGCCATATACTAAATAAATAAACGGAGAACTTGATACATCTGTTGGAAGATTGGAAGACAGATTTATCATCATCCTTCCCTTATTAAAACAGACCTTTCAAAGAGCTCTAAGACTTGATATGTTTCTGCTCAAGACCAGCATTCTGGGACTTGAAGTCCATAGATTGTAAAGTTGTCAAAGCTGCCCACCCCTGCTATAATGTGTGCACGATGCCACCTCCAGCCACTTGATCCACCTTTTAAAAATCCTGCCTTAATCCAATGGGAAAATCCTCCAACTGTTTTCACTGACCTAAAATGTTGCCTTATAAATGTAAGGAGGTTGTAAATCTCCCAGCAGTTAACTCAAATCCCCAACTGATGTTTTAGCAGCAACATGAAATACATACCTCTGCTTTGGCCCAAAAGTTATCTTTGCCGACCCTTTTAATTTCAGACATAGCATTTGTTTTCTGGTAAACGGAGCCCTATTGCAAAAAAGAATCATGCTGCTTCAGAAATTCCTGGGTTTAACTGCACTTAATTATTAATAATTTATTTGTTAAAACATTTAAAGAAATAAAATACAAAGCTCCATAAAGGAGTACAAGAAGCACGGGATCTAAAGACTAAAATACCAGTATATTTAAAAAGGTTTAGTTAATATTACATTTAAATTCATTTTGTCATTGCTTAATTTGATGTACAGAACTAAATTCATTCATGTCCTAACTGCACTTAATTATTAAGGTGCCAGCAAGCTGTTAATAGGCTTCACTTTTTGGAACCTCAGACATTGAATTAAATGATCATTAAAATGTTAACAACATATTTCTTCTTCTCAACCCATTAAAGGCAGTGAGCATGGACAGCATTAAGCCACTTCCATAACCTTACTTCCCCTTGTGGATTAAAAACCTGAATTGTACTTTCAATGGAAGTTTGGCAAGCCTATTTTACTACCTATGATGCAGTGGCAGAAAACCACTGAGGTTGATAAATTTTTTTTTTTTCAAAATACATCTAAAATTTTACATTTTAACAGTTCTGTGTCAAGCGTTACTTATATTCTTAAATACAATATTTACAATTCTTCTCCATATCAAACTTTGTTTCTCTTATCTAACCATATATTATAACATTTCCCAAACCTCATAGAACTCAGACTCTTCTTTCCCTTTTAGTTTTCTCATCAGTCTGTCCATCTTGGCGCAATCATGTATTTTATTATCATATTTTCTGAAGGTACATCATCTATTTTTCAGCTTTGGGCATAAGCGATTCTTGCCGCTGTTAATATATGTTATACGATGTATTGGATATGTTTCTTTGGGTTTCCTTTAATCATCCCCAGCAAAAAAGCTTCTGGCTTAAATTCAGTATCATACCATACCCTGTAATTTCGGGGGTTGATAAATTCAACCTGAGTGTGGACTCAGAAAGTGGCTGTCACTGGAGGTAGCTGTGTTGGTGGTTATTCCCAAAATGTTAGCCATTGTCAGGCATGGCAATTTTTAAAGTTATCTTTTTACCAGGAAACAATGTAATCAAGTATATAGTCTTCCTCTTTTTCCCCATTATCAGGCTTTTCATTTTCTTAAAATGCCAATGGGGACCTTGAGCATCTCAGAGGCACAGTGAAAAGAAAGATCACGTTAGAAGCTGGTGCGCTTCAGCATTTCAGCATCCCATTTATTGGTTAAAATAATCTAAAACAACTCCAACCAGTGTTGGAGGAACCACTTGTATCCACAAAATTACTGTAGATGGCCCTGATGCAGGCAGCCAAAGAAAATAAGACGTATTTTTTTAATGACCAGAATCCTGAAACCGGATGATTGCAGGTGTTCCAGCTCACAATCCCGCAAGATGTCATTTCCACAAACCTCTTTAAGATTTCAGATTGGATAATCTCCTATGGCAGGGGTCTTCAAACTTGACAGCTTTAAGACTTTTGGACTTCAACTCCCAGAATTCCTTCTCCAGTCATGTTAGCTCAGGAATTTGGGGAGTTGAAGTCCACAAGTCTTAAACTTGCCAAGTTTGAAGATCCTTATCCTAGAACTTCAACCAGGTTATAACATTAAAGTTTTTACGGTATTTCATCCTTGCCATGGCCTGTGATCCTCTGCATCACATGTGCCACGGAGTCTGGAGACCCTGAGGTGCTATTCTCTCACTTATGAGGTGGCCCACAAAAGCTTTTGATAAGCTATCAAGACAAGGCTGCACACTGCTGGTCTACAAAAACTGAAGTTGGATGGGGAAGAAGTCTAATGAATTCCAAAGAAGGTAAAAACAGGGGTCATCTTGCCCAGCCCAAGCTTAGGAGATCTTACCACAGGAGCTTGGGGTCCTGCATCCTGGAACTTGCTCCCTTCTTTATAGAAGTTATAGTTTGCCCCTGAAGCTTTGGCCACCTTCTCCATAATGGTCTCTGGCTCTACATCTTCATCAGCTCGAGCATTTATTGTCACGTGAGCACCCTGGAAGAAAGGAAGTGAACAATTTCCTGCTTGTGATTTCCCGATAATCATCGGGCACACTAGGCCCAAGCCAGACCCTTTTTTTCTTCATTAAGCAACAGGCAAACAAACGTATGTCTTGATGTGATGCTTCTGTTGTGGTTCGCTGGCAGCCTGTGCAGAGGGCAGCGGAATCGGAAAGTGGGGAAAACATGGGCCAGTCCGGGAGTCTGGGGAGGACACGGACGAGGGTCCTGCATCTGATGCAGAGACGGGACCAGGGCCACCTGGGAGTTGTGTGCTGACTCCAAAGCCTCCAGAGTCTGGCAGCAGCGAGGCTGAGGAACAAGGGGAGCCTGTTCTCAGTGTGTGTGTGCGCAGAGCTGCCAGGCGCAGTCAGCAAGCCAGACTGCGTGTCTCTCCCCTGCACCTCTGATTCTGGCTACTACCGCCACCGCAGGCAAACACAAGGTGAGGAGAGTATGGAGCGGCTGCTGCCAGACACCATCGGCTCACCAACGGTTGGAGAGCAGGTTGCTGCTGGTCCTCACAGGCTCCTTGTGGGTCTTGCCCTTGGCCCGCACATGGAGCATGTTCCTCTCGTGCACCTGAGGCACCTTGGCACTGCTGTGGGCCACTGCCACCACCGAGGCCCCCCAGCAGCTCGTGCTGTCCATTAGGCCACTGCCATCACCGCCTGGAGCACCAGGCCCTCCCAGCACAGAGGCGAAGCGGCCAGCTAGAAAGGCCGAGTAGAGGTGGTAGGACAGCCACCGTGAGTGGGCAAAGCCGGATCTCCATCACGTGCCTCCTCCCCACCCCCTCTGCTGGGCCTGGGTGTGCTCTACCACCTCAACTCAGCCTTTCCAGCTGGCTGCTTCGCCTCCTTTGGGCTGGGTGGGTCTGCTGAGTGGCGGCAGCAGTCCGCAGTGGAGCCAAGATGCACCAGGTGTGTGAAGGGAACGCGCTCCGCGTGCAGGCCAAGGGCAAGACCCACGAGAGGGCCGAAAAGATCAGTTGGTGACCTGCTCTCCAACTGCAAGCCAAAACAGACAGTAAGACCAAGTTAGCATGTCCAGTTGTCCACATAGGCAGCCAGCCCGATGGTGGCAGCAGGCTCCGGAGCCACAGTGTGCACCAGCTAAGGGGCTGGCAGGCTGAGGCTACAGCCAGAAATGATCCCCCCTCACACAATGGTTGCCGGGTGTGCAGTGGCTGACGGTTTCTAGCTGTAGCTGCCCTGCTCCCTGCCTCGCCTCCCCTCATCCCGCAGGACGAGCCTCCTATCTCCAGCCCCCCACCCCCCCACCAGAGACCCCTGGATTCCTTCCCCAATCCTGCCCAGTCCCCACAGGCACTACCCACACAAGTGACATCAAACGGGCCACATCCCCAGGCCATGCCCAGCAGGCCACCCTGACCATGCACCTTCCCCCACCCCGGAGGACAGCTACAATGCTGATCCGGCCCTCAATGAAATCGAGTTTGACAACCTTGCCCATGATCAGGTGACCAAAATTCAGGTGCTTGGCAACTTAATTTTATGACCATTGCTGTGTCCCAGGAACATATACTCTTTTTTGGGTGACCTCCTGACAAGCAAAATCAGTAAGGAAGCCAGATTCACTTATCATGTTACTAACTTATCAACTGCAGTGATTCACTTAACAACTATGGCAAGAAAGATCATAAAATGGGCCAAAATTCACTTAACAACAGAAATTTTGGGCTCAAGTCAAGGACTACCTATATTATTAAAGGAGTGTGTGTGTGTGTGTGTGTGTGTGTGTGTGTGTGCATGTGTGTGTACTTTCAACGGGGTTTTTACCAGGAAACAATGGTGCATATGGGAGGGCATTCCACTGCAAAAGGATAAGAGAACAAAACTCAGATAATACCTTTAAAAAGTTGACCACTGAACTGACGTGGTTGGCGCAGGCTCCTTTCCTCACGTCATTAACACCTTCACCAAACTGCCAAAAGAAAACACAGAGAGAATTTAAACCCGGACGCTCATATCATCCTTCATACAAGTGGTGACAGAGAAGGAAATGCCATTCCTTGAAGGATGCCATTCCACAACTCTCATAGTAAGAGTTTATTCAGTTAAGCACTTGTAAGACCAAGCCAAGTTCTGCTTTCTAAATTTAGGTTAGGAAAAATGGGAGGAAAAGAGTATTCCAGATTCTATAAAAAGACTGCCATTTTAAAAAACAGAACATGAAAGATTATCTCAAAAAGTGACACTCCCGTGAACAAAATACTCCTTTTTCCCCTCCCAGAACACACCATTTTTCATGCTTACTCTGTGTACATGTGTGCATTTCCAAAATGTATGTTTGAAAGAGAAAAATGGTGTGTAATATTCCAAATATGACCTAGGACTGAAAGAAAGTACTCCTTGTTCCATATTGCACACATTGTGAAATGCACAAATCATCCTTGCATTCTAAACACATTTTTAACTCATGTGTTTCTCATGACAGATGGGGGTGGGGTGGACTTCAACTCCCAGAATTCCCCAGCCAGCATGACTGGTGGGAAAATTCTGGGAATTGAAGTCCTATCTTCAAATTGCCAAGATTGAGAAACATAACTTTCATTAATCTATTTCCATGAGACGTGAGACACAGTGGTTAGAATGCAGCACTGCAGGCTAATTCTGCCAACTGCCAGGAGTTCGATTCTAACAGGTTGACTCAGCCTTCTATCCTTCTGAGGTCAGTAAAATGAGGACCCAGAGCGTTGGGGGCAATAGGTTGACTCTGTAAACTGCTTAGAGGGCTGTAAAGCACCATGAAGCAGTATATAAGTCTAAGTGCTATTGCTATGGCTATTCCAGGAAAAAATTAACATGCCTTCAAGTTGGGCATACTGGCTAATGACTGCAATATAGGCTGGTTTGGTCTTATTCAACTCATATTAACAGATTAACAGAATTGGAAAATACCTTGTAGGTCAACCCCCCTCCCCCGCCCAAGCAGGATACACCATTTCTGATAAATGGCAGTCCAATCTCTTCTTGAAAGTCTCAAGTGATGAAGCTCCCACAAGTTCCCAAGGCAAGCTGTTCCACTGATTGTTCTGTCAGAAAATTTCTCCTTGTTCAGTTTCCAGGATAAATCTCACCTTGTTCAGTTTCCATCCATTATTCCTTGTCTGGCCTGCAGGTGTTTAGAAAATATCTTGACCCCTTCCTCTCTGTGGCAGCCCCTCAAATATTGGGAGCACTGCTATCCTGTCTCCCCTGGTCCTTCTCTTCATTAGACTAGCCATGTCCAGTTCCTGTAATCGTTCTTCATACGCTTTAGTCTCCAGTCCCCTAATAATCCTGGTTGCTCCTCTCTGCACTTTTTCTAGTCTCAATTTCTAGAGTCTCAACATCTTTTTTTTATAGTGTGGTGATCAAAACTGGATGCAGTACTCTAGGTGTGGTCTTACTAAGGCTTTAGAGAGTGGTATTATTTATAGAGTGGTAATATTGCGGAAGCCTTTCCCAACTTTTTACTCTTTGGAAAGATTGGTTTACAACTCCCCAAATTTCCAGGCAGCAGTTAATGGCTAGGAAAGGAGACAGTTGTCATTACACACAACTAAAATACACTCAATATATTGAGAATCCTGTTCCAAAAGAGGCCTACTCATTTCAGCCTTCAACTAAACACCCATGTTACCTTAACTTTGTTTGTCTTCATGTTCTGAATATTTTGCTGCAAAACTTAATCAATGTTTCTGCAACATGACAGCGATCAACCCGTTTATTGCAACATTCGCTTTCATGGGCCCCGCTTCACTTTGCACACTGGATGAACTATACTGTGATATGTGAATGCTTGTGTGACAATCTATTAATGATTCACATGCCACAGGTTTACCGATGCTGTCATTAACGGAGAACAAAAGGTATCTAAATGTAAGTCACCTTTGCTACAGATAGTCATTGACTTATGACCACAATTGAGTGCAAAACCTCTGTTGCTTAGTGAGTTAAATGAATTTTGCCCCATTTTACAGCCTTCCTTGCCACTGTTGTTAAGTGAATCACTGCAGTTGTTTAGTAAGTAACCTGGTTAAGTGAATCTGGCTTCAGCATTGCTTGTCAGAAAGTTGCAAAAGATAATCACATGACCCCAGGACACTGCAACCACCATATTACTCAGTTGCCAAGCATCTGAATTTTGATCACCTGACCCTGAGGATGCTGAAATGGTCATAAGTGTGAAAAATGGTCATAAATCGCTTTTTTAGGGCTGTTCTAAGTTCAAATGGTCACTAAACAAACCGTTGTAAGTCAAGGACTTACATTCTTAAGTATTGCCCCCTCCATTTATTTCCTTGGAATTTGATGCCATTTGTCTCCAAGGCAACTTTGGGGTTAGTGGTGCTGAACATCCCTCCTCCTGCTGAGACGGAATCAAAGTCTGAAAACTTCTGCCCTATATTTTGGTAGCACGTTTTCCTTCTGGCCAGTTTATAAAATGTTTATTCTTTCCCGAACAGCCCAGTCCTGGATTTAGGGAAGCTTTAGAGCTTTTACTTGGCAGTGTGAAATGCATGTTTATCTTTTAAAAGATATCTAGGAATGTGTGCAATGAGTGCAAACATTAATGATTTGATGCAGCTTTGCTGAGAGAATTAAGTTCTGGGCAGGGGGGTTAAATGGCATAAACATTCCAGGCATTATGTTCAGTGCAGCCTAAATATAATTTGCTTCATCTTAAGTCCAACATTATGCTTACACTAAGCCATAATACAATTTCCATGGTTTTGGCTTACCATGATATGTGAACCAAAACACTGTTTATTAATCATGTATTTCCAGCCTGTTTTTATATCCTGAATGTTCAGACACTGTCAATTTACCTTGAAATTTGTTTACTTTTTATACAGCAAGAAGGACAACATTTTTTAGAAATAATTTCTAACTTTTATGATTGAATGGAATTACATTGTACATACCCAGTTAATGAGCACATATTTTGGCAAACCAGAGTTGGGGTCTTTCACTCGGCAGAATGCATACATTACTTTTCCACTATTGAGTTCTTCCACCATCTCTTCCAGACCACCATCTATATATCATTATTTGAGAAGAGAAATGGGAGGTCAAGTTAAAGCAATTCAATTAAGAATCACCTACAAACAATGTACAGAATATGCTGATCTAGAACCAGAAAAGAACTCCAGAAATTCTAGGTCAATGGTCGCCAACCGGTGGGCCAGGGACCACTGGTGGTCCACACATTTTTTTGGTGGTCCACAGAGAAATATCCCTCCCGAAGCACTCCCCGCCCAAAGCAATTAATCCAGGCTGCGTGGGAACACAACAAGGCTGTGCTGCCCACATGGCCCGCCCACCTGCGGGCCCCCACCCTTCGGCCGAGCACAAACCTTATCTTGAGTAGACCCATGCGAGCTGGAACTGGAAGGTAAGACCAATGGCGGGGGATGGAAATCCACCCCGGGGTGGCTTGCTGATGTTGGTGGGAAAGTCGGTCCCATATTCCAGAGCTGCAGTAGTCACAGGACTGGCCCTTCGGTCATCCCGGAGCAGCTCCTCCAGTCCATGACAGGCTGGTGCACCTGGGTGGGGGAGCAGCTGCTCTGGGATGACCAAAGGGCCAGTCCTGTGACTACTGCAGCTCTGGAATATGGGACTGACTTTCCCATCAACGTCAGCAAGCCACCATCAGTCAACATTCATATTAGTGGTCCGCGGGATTTAAAATTATAAGTTTGGTGGTCCCTGAGGTCCAAAAGGTTGGTGACCCCTGATCTAGGTGATACTTAAAACACCAGACAGCCAACATTTGAAGGGACAAGAGAAGCAATCTTGCTTACAGATAAAAACACTCTGCCCTGGTTCATATGCTATCCTGAGTGATACTATCCTAAAGGAAATCTATCCTGACTGTTCTTTGGAAAGACAGATCCTGAAGCTGAAGCTCAAATAACATTGGCCACCTAATGAGAAGAGAGAACTTATTGGAAAAGACCCTCACATTGGGAAAGAGGGAAGGGAAAAGGAGAAGGGGACACAAAAAGATAAGATGGCTAGATAGAGTCATCAATGCAATGAACAGGAATTTGGGTAAACTGCCCGAGACAGTTGAGGACAGCCAAGTCTGGTGTGCTGTGGTCCATGGGGTTGTGAAGAGTTGGTCCTGTGTTACTTTTTTTAAAGTTACAAGTGCTGTTGTAACTTTAATGGTTGCTAAACCAATGGTTCCAAGTCGAGGACTACCTGAAGGCTAGATTGTTATAGAGCAGGGTACCCAACCGCCGGTCCAGCGGACGATGCAGACATGAACAAGCCTTACCGGGCCGCTGGTTGCTGGCGCCGCCATCTTTTTGGTAAAAAGCTTCTGGTGAGCTTTCGGGTAGAAAGCTCACCGGGCGCTGTTTCGTCATAAAAGATGGCGGGCCGAAAAGCCGCTGATGAGCTTTTCCGGGTAGAAAGCCGTTTCTGCCCGAAAAATCACCAGGACTGCACGCTAATGCCATCATCTTTTATGCAACGGCTGTAACTGCTCCCGATGGGTCACGAGCGCCTTTTGCACCGTCATAAAAAATGGCGGCGCCCAGTCAGCCTTGACCGGGCTGTGGCAGCCCTGATGTCGCCAACTAATCTTGGTTTCACGACATGGCGTCGAAGGTTGGGGATCCCTGTGTTATAGAGGACAAATACCATCTGCCTTGAGTTTCTACTACTAGGCTAATAAACTGTGACTGTTAATATTGAAAGAATAAGCACAGAATTGCAGAACTGAAGGAAGACACAGTTCCCAGGCATGAACGGAACTAGTGAAGGAGGCTCAATATCCATCTAAAAGTACTGCTTAGTAGGCATAAGACAACATTTACTGTGCCAAAAATACTTTGGAAAACCATTAAGTAACAGAACTTCGTCATTATAGTTCTGAGATCAGGAAACATGAAGATCCAGAATATATATAAGGACATGTCCTTGAGAAATTTCAGGCTTCTACTGAGCTGCAATTTAAAACAGCAACCACTGAATCACTTCCTCATCTGAAGTCTTACTCCCTGCCAACACAGCCTCTTAATCTTTGAGGTTCCTTCCATTAAACCATCCTATTCTGCCTCCACATTATAATTACCATTTCTCTTTTTCTTTATTGTCATCATCTTATTATTCAGTCAACTATTTTGGTTCTCTCAAAAAGTAGCCACCCCAAATGTAAAACCAAAAAAGGCAACTGTGGAGTTTTTATTATTTTTCGACTGTTAATTTTTTCCACTGAAAAACCACCAAATACTGAGTTATGTCAGCTACTTCCCTTTTTGTAAAAAAATGCTGAGTTTCTAGATGAGATATTCTTTGCAAGGTTCTCCTTTCTTATTGCATTTTTACCATAAAAAGGATCTTTATGGTACTATGTAGGTATAGGCCAGGGGTGTCCAACCTTGGCTTTGCTGGCTGAGGAATTCTGGGAGTTGAAGTCCACAAGTCTTAAAGTTGCCAAGGTTGGACACCCCTGGTGTAGGGTATAATTTCTGTTCTTGTGGCTTTATATAGAATTTTCTTTTGTAAAAAAAGGCAGACTAAAAGGAATGTTGCTTAACTGAGACGTTGGCTCAAAGGTATAACCATTTTAAAAACTGAAATTGAACATCCTCCAAATTTGAACTTTGGTGATAGAAAATGGTGTGTGTATTCCGCAAATTATAAGGCAATCAAAAAACTCCTAACTTGTAATTTTTCTATCCAGCATTCCACCTGCCACCATGAAACACCTGGAGGTTTAGCAAGACATACATGGGCCTTCCCCCCCCAGTTCAGACAATCAATCAAATCACTTTGAAGTCCGGATAGAGGTAGCCCTGACTTACGTCTGTAATGGAGCTTGCCCAGTATGGTCATAAGTCATGACAGTTGTAAAATGGGTCACCCATGTTACCAATTTTATTACTGTTTTTGCAGCAATTAAGGAACTGCCAGGGTCATTAAGTGAAGCAATAGTTTGTTATGGGCTGGTTTTGCTAAAAACAGGAAATAAATGCAGGTTTTCAACCAAAAAACCTAACATAAAGCATGGTCACATGAAGCGGTGATTTTGCAAATGGCCATAAACGTAGGCCAGAGGCGAAGCATCTGATATGCGGTCATGTGCACTGGGCACGGGGGGGGGAGGGGGGCGGCCATCAGAACTTAGGAACTAGGTCATAAATATCCCCAGCTGATTTGGCATAACTTCATACAGTTGCTAAGTGAGAGGCCATAAGTCAAGGACTGTATAATTCAGGGGTTCTGTTTCTAGTTCGGTAGCCAATTCAGACATCATAACTAGTCTGTTATGCATCTTTCTGTGCAATTTATGCCAATAGGCATAAGCGTAGAGGAACAGAAAGAAACAATCAGAAAAACGTGGGCTTTGCACATTTACAGATTTTCCCATACCTTGCAATTATGGTGGCAAGAGTACAATGACTAATCAAAGGCGAGAATATATTTTTGTAAAGGCAACAGGCTACAGTCATTCCATCCACTAAAAATGTCTTAACGGTGGCATGCCAAAACAAGTATATTTAATAAGCAGTTTAAGTTGCTAAAACTGCCATTTTATATGCAGCTCTTTAACGTACAAACTGGCATTCGGGCTGCTAATTAGCATTTTCCCTTGCAATTTTTTAAAAAAAGATTTTTTTAAAATAAATTCCATTAAAAAAAATGTTCAAGCCACCTATGAACTTCCACACAGATTTGTAGCATGTTTAAAGTATAACATATTGCTTCCTTTCCACTAGAAAACAGCCTTGCTCTAGAAAGAAAAGAAAAAAAACACCTTTGGGACAACCATGACCTGGATGACTGAGAATCTCCATAGACAAATGAATGTGTGACCATCACACCAAAGAACCAGGTTCTAGATGCCCTGCAAAAACCATGGGACCAGCTGCTTTTGGATCCAAAAGCCATAATCAAGCAGTCTCTGCTTTAGAACCTAAGGACAGACAAAATCTAGAATACAGACTTCTTGAGAAACATTCCACCAAAAACTAGAAGCAAACTTTTCGGGCCACATAAAAGTTTGCTTCTCTTAAAGAATGCTTTGCAAAATTCACTCACCTCCAGTCCCTGCCACTCTGAGGTCATTGCTGTTACCCTCATATGTAAAGAGAGCCCTGAAAGCAACAAAGCAAAATGATTGTTATTTTTACTCATTGGACACTGAGGGTAACCTTTCAGATTCAGAATATTGTTGACCTGATGCTTCAATGATTGGATTCTTACATCAGACGAAACCTAGGTTTGATTGTGGTTTATTCAAACTGTTATGTTTTTTCTCCAACCTTTAACTCTTTATTTTTTCTTTTTATATAATTATGTGGTTTCTATCTTTACAATAGTGACAAACAGGAATATGTTTACAGTTTTACAGATATTACCATTTATTTTTAAAACAATCTGAGTTTAGCTCTCTATACATTTAATTAACAATTTTACTACAATTGCAAGCTCTAGCCAGCCTCTTTCCATTGAATACAACTCTTAAATCTTCACTTTTTTTTCCAAATGTATTGCTGGGTCTATCTTTTCTATATATAATTTTATTAAACATTTTAAAAGAGAAGATAATAATTCATGTGAGTTAAGAGAGAAAAAAGAAACCAAAGAGAAAGCTAAAAACAGAAGCAAGAAAGAAAGGAAAAGAAAAACAGAATGGAAAAAGATGCAAAGCGGCTTCCAATTTTTGCAGCAATTACTGTATAAGTACAATTATAAATTTAAGTTTTTCTCCATAACACGTTTCTCTTCTTTCTACAATTTATCCTGTCTAATCATCAAAACTAAGTCATGAATTATTTTCTGCAAAAGTCCTTAAAGCATTTCTAGCCAGCTATGCCAGTGTTTCCATTATCATAATGGCTTGCTCACTTTATCTTGTACCTCCACCAATCTATGCCACTCCTTAAAAGTCCAGTAATGCACTCTCCCCCTCCTTAAACCAGGCGGCTGAGTTCTCATAATAAAGTGAACACAGGTTAACAGAACACAATTATTATTCCTCCCACAAGGTTCTATGCCTTCTTAAACAAAACATGTAATGATTTAACAGGATGGCTGGTTTACCCAACGTGCAAGACAACCAGAGTTGCTCACAGCTGACTAAACCTCAAATTGCTCACTTCTATTTTAGTAAAAAGAGCGTTGGGTCTTATGGAGAACAGCTGAAAAGGGGCAACTTTGGGGCAAACTCCTGTCCAGGTGAGGTTCTGCTGGGATGCCAAGCCCGGAGTCATTGCCCAAACGTCACCTGCTCCCACACACCCGAGTTGCCCCATGCCCAACACCTCCACTCCTGCCCTCTGCCCAACCTTCTTGCCCCACCAACTTCCCCCCATTCTTATTGCGCCACCGCAGCTCGGCGCTTCCTCATTGCCCCACACCGAGGCCATGCTCAGCTTTCCGGGGGGAGGGAAGAAGGCGCCCTTCTGGGCTGCAACCCTCCCCGCAATTCTGCCACCCCCACCCCACATCCCAACCCATCCTCGTGGCTCATCCTGGCTTCCTGGGACGCAGCAGCGCGCATCCGACTCCCCCACGGCGTGCGGGGCCCTCTTGCCCCGCGAATCCCCCCCCTCGTGTCCGGGCTCTGCCATCGCCCCGCTCTCCCTGCGGGGGTGCTTAAGACCTCGCAGCATCGCCGTTTTCTCCCCCTTCCCCAGCCGGCCCTTTCTCTGCCCGGCACTCTCCCCCAAGCCCGCCGCCGGCCCCTCCCAGGCGAGCCCTGCCTCGCCACCCCAAATTGCGGCCGGAGCCAGGTGAGCAGCCCCTTCCCCGCCAGCGCAGCCCCTTCCTCACCAGTCCGTGGGGCTCGCGGAGGCCACGACCCGGCCGTAGGCCTCCTGCAGCGCCGGCCCATTCCGGCTCAGGTTGAGCGCCATGAAGGAGCCACACCACTGTCGCGCCCTCCTTTGCGCACCGCCGCGCAGTGGGACAGGCTCGGCCGGCGGCTTCCGGCTCCGCCCGGCCTGGTGCTGCTGCTGCTGCGGCGGCGGCGGCGACTGCGCTGCAGCGAGGAGGGGCCCCGAGACGCCGCGGACCCGCACCTCCTGCTCGAGGCGCGCCTTCGCCGGGGAGGGCTCGCGCGCAGCCACCCCGGCCCGGCCACGAGAGCGCGCGTGGCTGCCGGGGCCCAAGCTTGGGAGGAAAGGGGGGCGCGCCAGCTCCTGTCGCGGGCAGGTAAGGTTGCCTTCATTCACAGGTGGCAGCAGGCGATACAGCCTCAACTTACCACAGTTAATTAAGCGGCCGTCCAAGGTTGCAACTGCGCTGAAAAAAAGTGAGTTATGACCCTTTTTCACCGGCCATTGCAGCATCTCCATGGCCGTGGGATCCAAATTCATGCACTTGGCAACTGACTCCTATTCATGACAGTTGCAGGGTCCCACGGTCATGTAATTTACCCCTTGCGACCTTCTGATTAGCAAAGTCAACGGGGAAGCCAGACTCACTCAATGTAAGTGTTACTAATTTAACAATTGCAGTGATTCATTTAACAACAGTGGAACTGTCCTAGAATGAAACAAAACTCACTTAACAGAAATTTTGGCCTCAATTATGGTTGTAAGTCAAGGACTACCTGTACTCTCTGATTGGGCTTTGTGTGCATATAAACCCAGAAAATGGCAATGGGTAAATATGGGTTTATCTGGCGGTCAGAAAAACCGAGCACCAAGAGATGGCAGCAAAGAAACAGTAAACATCTTTGGTTTCAATTCATGGATCCTTCCATTATTTGCAGTTTGAAGATTTTATTTTACGCCTGTGAATATTGACGTTGCTTAATAAATCTTGGTCAAGTGAGTCAAGACTTAACCCACAGTGCAAACTGGTAAATAATATTTACCAGTATCTTGGTAAACCTTGGATGTGCTGACTCAAATGCAAAACCAAATTCATGCCATTTTTTGTGCTTGTTTCAAATACTTTATTTTTTGTTTTTAAAATACTCCTTCGGGGGAAAAATTGGAAGCTTGCAGAACAAGGAAGAACTGGATCCAGCATTTTCTCTTCAGCAGGATAAAGTCTTGAGACATTTTAGGTAAATAATTTGTTAATGCCATAATAAAACGTGTAAGCTATCAAAACTGCTGCTGGTGTTGTTTTCTGTAATAACTGAATGATTATATGTGCTGCTCAGATTATAAATTAAGCCCAAAAAGAGTTGTCATGAGTTGCTAAATAAATAGGGGGGGGGAGTCATTTCTGCATTGTGGAATAATTATAGTGATTATTTTTTCAAATACATATTCTTGTTTGCTGCTTTAATTTGGGTTTAAGCACATATCAATGGCTATACAGTAGCTTCCAGGCCTCAAAACTAGATGGGAGCAAAGAGATCTTATGGCCCTGAACTTGAGAGTTTTCCAGCCCAGTTCTGCTGCCCGGTAATCTTTTTTGAGGATACAGGTAATCCTCAATTTATAACCTTTCATTTAATGACCACTCTAAGGCACTTAGAGTGGTTATTAAATGAATTGTAAGTTACTTACAATTAGTCCTCACACTTGCAACTGTTTCAGCACCCACCCCCAAGGTCACATGATCAAAATTCAGGCACTTGGCAACAGTGGCTGCATCCCGTGGTGGCTATTTGTGACTCCCAGCTGGCTTCCAACAAGCAAAGTCAATGGGGGAAACTGGATTCACTTAACCACTGCATGCTTCACTTCACTTCACTTAACTAAGTCAGCTGACCATTATGACAAAAAAGGTTGTAAACTCAGATGCAACTCGCTTAATAGCTGTCTTATTTAGCAACAGAAAATCCTGGCCCCATTTGTGGTTGTAAGTTGAGGGTTACCTGTAGAAACATTTTGTCAAATTATCCTGCATTGTGGCCTGCATTGATGTATGGCTAAATCACACAATGATGCCTGAAAATCCCAAATGTGTTTCCCAGGTAAAAAGAGTAGGGAATCCTAGCTTTGCAAGTGATACGAATTCAATACACCGCAACTGACTACAGATCAGGTAACATTCAAAATGCATGTTGGCTGGGAAATTCTGGGAGTTGAAGTCCATGCATCTCAAAGTTGCTGTGGTTGAGAAACACTGTCCCAATGGGCAAATCTAGCATTAGAGTTATAAGCATTAATTATCTTCACCCAATCAAACAGAACATGCTTTTATTTCTATTCCAGTGGCCTATCTCCATCTTCCTACTACCGTCTATGGAGGAGAAAATAGCACCCATAAACTCTTAGAATTAACAGAGCTTTTCTAACTATCTTTGGTTAAGCAGAATATTGTTTCTTTTTTAGGAGACATTATTACTAAAATGGCTTTGCTTGTGCCTCTAGTACAGTGGGCCCCAACTTTTTGGGCACCAGGGACTGGTTCCATGGAGAAAGATTTTTCCGTGGTCTGGAGGGGATGTAGGTTTGCATGCTGCCTGCTTCTCTTGTTTGAGTGGTCCGATACCAGTCCATGGACCGGGATTTGGGGACCTCTGCTCTAGTAGAGATAACAGAGGAACTGTTTTATGCTTCTCTCTGCATTCACTAGCAGATGTCTGAGTCTCCACAAGGTGGCACAATTGCTCCTCTTGCTTTTTCCCCCAAAATGAAAAATAGCATAGATTTAAGGGTGGCAGGACAGTATTTACTTTAGTCATTGTGGTGAAGCCAAGAACCTTGGAGTGACCACTGTCAGAATTGAGGTTATCTAGCATGTTTTCTAGTTTAAAAAAAGCTTCTTTCAGCCAGCAAATTATAAGTGGGAGGAAAAAGGACAAAGTCCAACTCAGACAGAGAGGGGCCAGCCAAATAGTTTGGACCAGGGTCACAGGAGGCAGAATCCTTTGACTTTGACACAATCTCCATCATAGTGACAGGCTGAGCCAGATGCACTGGCCTCCCATAAGCCACAGCTGCAAAGATGCAACCCTCTTGCAGGAAAACAGTCCCCCCACCCCCTCTTTTAATTTATTCTAAGAAAAAGGATGGCCTCGTAAGGAAAAAAATGGAGCATGGGAAGAATGATTTGGAGCCACAGTTTATATTGTGTTAAGCCACTGAGTGGTGCTTATGTTTCATTCAATAAGAAACCCAGACACTTGCTCTTTGCAAGGGCCAATTTATGTGTTAGAGCAATGCATGCCCCTCACCAACTGGGTTTAAAATTTGTGGCTTAAATTGTTGTTCTTACCTTTGGTGAGTGCTGTTTTAGTGGTGTGAAATATTGTGTTGCTTTGCTGGTGCATTCTTCCTATTCTTCTCAGCTGCAGGAAAGACTGGACTCTTGTAACATGCTAAGCAGTCATGGGCTTGGCTTGGCTTGGGGTTAAGACATGTGAACCCAGCCATTGTGGTCTGCAAACCACATTTTTTTCCTCAGTCGATCCCACTGTGGTTTATTTAATAAACTGCTGTTAAGCAAATCATGGTGTAAAGTATAAAATGGACTGCAGCCTGACACCCTTTCTACTGCCACTGCAAAATGATAAACAGTAAATTTCTAGTTCCAGAAATTAGCATGATCTGAAAACATAGCTGGTCGAAGAATTAAATTTTGAACTGCACATTACTTTACTACTTCAGATCCTGACAATAGCACACTCTGGAGTCTGTATTTAAAAGGTTTGCTTTTAAAATGGTATTCTCTGGCATCAGGAACTGAAGGCAGGAATTAGTACTAAAAACTTTCAAATATCAGCAGGCTAACTATATAGTATCCTTGTAATTTCACCTTTGCATTCAGTTTGGGCCAAAACACATGCATTTCCATAGGCTAGAGCAGGGATTGCCAACCTTTTGGATCTCAGGGACCACGAAACTCATAATTTTAAATCCCACGGACCAAAGACCCTGGGAAAATCCCCAAAAAAGTCTGCAGGAAAATTCCTCACCCCATTTTCCTACCGATTGATTATTCTTTATTTGGGGTCGCAGGATACCGTCTCCAGCTCCATTCTCGGGAGGGGAGAAAGAGAGAGAGACTTTTGACTCTTTGCAAGGAAAGCAGGAAAAGCAGCAGAAGTCTTTCTTTTTCTCCCCCAAACTCCGCCAGAAATGAGCCTTTCTGAGACTTGTTGCGCTGGCGCAGCCTCTTGCAGCAGGAGGCCTTGCAGGGTCCCAAAGACTCATTTCTGGCGGAGTTTGGGGGAGAGAAAGGAAGACTTTTGCTGCTTTCCTTGCATGCAGCCAAAAGCAGAAGAAGAAAGAAGTGGAAAGAAGCAACCTGGTGGCCAGGCCAGGCAAGTGGGGCAAGTTCCCCCCCTCCGCCCTTTCCCCCTCCCTCACTACCTCGTGTTGTTCACAATGCAAGCAACACAAGCTTTGTGTTCCCGCGGGCCATGTGGGCGGCGCAGCCTTGTGTTCCTGCGCAGCCTGGATTAATTGCTTTGGGGGTGACATTTCTCTGCAGACCACCAAAATTTTCTCACAGACCACCAGTGATCCCCAGCCCACTGGATGGCGACCACTGAACTAGAGGGAATAACCTTGACTATAAACATTAATTTAATCCTCTCATTCTTAACATTTCTGCCTTTCGGAAAATCTACATAACTTTTCCTGGATTAACTGCAATGCTATAATACCCACAACAGTGTTTTAGCTTTACCAGTAGTAGGCAAAACAATACTCAATTCATTAAAAAAGGTATTGGGTTGATACAACTAAAGGCAGATAAAAAGAATTCCTATACAGATAATTTTACTGTTTTATACATAAGTTAATGGCCTATGAAACAAAAATCTGAGAATGGTCATTCAATGTGGGTGGATGCTATGTTTCTCTCTAAATCTTTAAATTTAAATCCCTATAAATCATTTTACAGTCTCCCTATATTGAAAAGAGATTGATCAATCTCTTTTTAATAAAAGGGAGATTCAGTAATAAAATGACTATATCCTTCTACAGAATCATCCCTGGAGTTCTTTAGCGGGGAAAGAAATATTTGATAAACAGGTAAGTTTCCAGTATTATGTAAATACGTCTTAAATGAAGAAAACAAGTAGATAATGTAAAGTATAGGAGTCAAATTGTGACTGGTCCCTTAGTGTCCATTTGAAGTTACAACAGATCTCCCTGAGGGTACTTAGGCTGCAGAGTCAAAGTTCCAACAACCGATATACAACCACACACACACACACACACACACACACACACCAATCATGTGATTCCACTCTGGGCACTCAGCTACACTGATAACTGTTTGCAGCATCCTGTGGTCATTTTACAATGATTTGCTGAAAACTGGCATTTCCTTCTGGTTTTTGGCAAAACCGGCCCATTAACGACCACAGCATAACAACCACTGCGAAAAGTCATACAATCAGGTCAGTCATATGGATGACCTGATTTATGACCATCATGAGTTACAACCATCGTTTGATGACTATCTGTATTAGAAATGGGTCTGTGATACAAATTAAGAACAAAACTGGTCCTTTTCTTACAGACCCTTCAGTACCTACCTATCTCTAAATGACTGTATTTTGAGTAGTCCCCCACTTTGAAAAAAATCCTTGCAAATCTGGGGAACATGTATGACAATGTTGTTATTCCTAAGCAACAAATTATCCAGGGCTAACAAAGCCCCTATAGGCTTCCTAATAGGTTGTCCAGCTGTGAGAATCCTCTCTGCAGAAAGGTAAATTCCCTTTTGAGAAAATACCCACTAAGGAAAATATATCAACAGTATTTCTAGCCCTAGTGGTTGACTTGATTTAGAAATGCAATTAGCTGGTCTCTGGACAGAGTTCACAAAACGAGTCAAATCGAAAGCAACCAATAGCTAGCATTAAAGAGCAAAGAGAGAGAAGCCAGAAAAACAATTGAGAATGTAAATTACAGTTTTAATTGTATTGGTATAAATATAATCGGTATGTGTTTATACTGATTACAAGGGTCAAGTTCACAGACTTGGAAGGACTAGATAGGAACTTTCACATGTATGAAATGAGCAAGAAAGCAGGATACATTTAGCTAGGCTCACATATCACACTAAAACTATGTTTTGGTTAAGTACGGTGTACTGAATAAATCACCACCGGCAGGGCTCATGAACAAACCATATTACATCATACTGTGATAATCATAGATGACTTAGTCATTAATATCCATTAACAATGACTATCTGTAGCTCTCCAAGAATTCAGACTGGAATCTTTCCAAACCATGCCTGAAGCTGTTAAGCTCAAGATTGAACCTGGGCTTTCTGTATGTCAAATATGTACTTTGCTCTAACACTTATCCTTTTCTGTTAATAATGGGAAACGGGAACCTAAGACATCCCTATCAGAGACTGGAGAATTGTTGCTGGTAATTGAGGCCACCATTTGAATGGTAAACTGAGATATGTACTCCTCCAAAATAGGTATAACAAGATTCAAGGTGGAATCAGGAAAAAATAAATAAAACTAATGTAATTTAAATCAAAACTGAATCAGCTGAACATAGTTATAGTTATTCTTGCATTTCATCTGTTGCATTACATATTACAATGCAGAGGAGGTTTTAGAAGTTTCCTTGGGTATTCCATCCAAGGAACTGGGATTATATTCTGGTTTTGTAATGTCCCAGGTTAAAAGAATGGTCTTGGTAGTATTAGACAGCTTCCTAGATATGCCGGAAAAGTTGTGGAAATAAGAACTTTAAAAAACAATCCTATTAATTTTCCGTGATTTTCAAAATTACATAATGTGGATCTTTCTCCAGCCAGAGAAATACCAGATCCGAAAGAATCCTAGTTATATTTGTAAAAAACATTCTAAGAAGACGGGTTGCATTCTACATCCAACAGCCTTGATTAGATCTTAGGACCTATATGCCCAGAATGCAAAGCCCACCTGTAAAGGGGATGGCAAATTCAAAATTCTCTAATTGCATCAGTTCAAACTATTCCTGAAAAGAACGGAAATATGGATGTAATCCCAGGACTCAAGACCTCAGATCCTTGCTTCTATCCACCCCGCCCCCCTCTTATCTGGGTAATTATAGACCTCCTGACCAACACAATGGCTGCTATACAAGGCTTCTTTTATGCCCTGCTCACTTGAGATGCTAAGATGGTGTGATAGTGAGACAGCCCATCTGGCCTGAAGTTTTGCAAATGACCATGGTGTTTTTTTGGTTGTTTGGAGAAAGTCTCCAGCTTCTCATAAATGGCAGACAAATTTGCTCCAAAGACTATGTTAAAATGCATTCTTCTAGCTGACAAAAAAGTTTTGAAAAGATTCACATTCCTAATGCTTTGCCTTCTCATAGGACTGGGAAGCAATTATACTCTCATAAAGAGTGCCTATCTAGTACTATTTATCTCAGCTGCATTTGTAAGAACATTTGCTAATTTATATTACTTATGATGCATTAATCAGGCATTCAAGGATACAATTCACATGTATTAAGCCATGGTTTGCTTAACTGGTTTACCTATTTACATTAGGTCTTAAAAATAATTTACAAGCCACAATGGCTGGATTCATTCATGTTAAGCCAAGGGTCTTCAAACTTGGCAAGTTTAAGATTTGTGGACTTCAACTCCCAGAATTCCTGAGCTAACATGACTGGAGGAGGAATTCTGGGAGTTGAAGTCCACAGGTCTTAAAGCTGTCAGGTTTGAAGACCCCTGCGTAAGCCAAAACCACAATAAAATTTATTGTCCCCTTCTCAGTTACCAGTCCATTTTTAGAACTACTGGCTTTCCTGATAAGAACAAAGTACAAACAAGATAGAGTTTATTATTCATATTATTCTATAGACTGTTTAATATTTCAAATCAAGTCAGACTACTATTGTGACTATTTGAATAGTTTCTTTCTGCTTCTCTATAAACTAAAAAATAAACAGTTTTGTTCCAGAAAAGAATATGGATATTTTAAGAAATAAAGTAAACATCTGTAAGCATGTCTATGTCCAGTCCAGGGCAAGATTTGCATCTGCTTTCTTCTGCCGCATAATGTGGAATTCCTGAGAAGTTATTTGTGGGAAGATGAAAATTCACTTAAAGTCAAATCCTTGGAGGTATACCACACACGACTATGCTATGATACGGCTTCAGAAGATGGACCATTGTGTATCTCAGTTGTCTGCACAAGCCAAGCTATGGCTATGTTTGCACAACACAGTAGTCAACCATACTTTAACATGCTATACATACCCCAACCTAAATTGTTATTTAATGGTTCAATCTATGTGCAAAATCAGAAAATGAGATCACTGAACCAACTAGTAAATGTTGGTGGACTCACAACTCACCTTCCTCATTATCAAAAACTGTAATATTACTACATAATTTACTGTGTACATTTTCTCCTTATTTCTTGCTTTGCCTTTAGGAATATACATTAGCTCATGTAGTTTATTCAAATAAGTGTCTTCTTTTGGTATCACATATCCACCCTATTCTAGAAGGCTTTTAGCAACTTTCTTTATTTTTATTTATTTATTTGATTTGTCAATTGTTTACAAGATAATAAGTATAAGTGTATACATAGTTATGAATACATGAAATGGGTACATATAAGAAAAATAAAATAAAAATAAAAGAAACAATAGGACAGGGACGGTAGGCACGTTGGTGCGCTTATGCACGCCCCCTAGAGACCTCTTAGGAAAGGGGTGAGGTCAATAGTAGACAGTCTAAGGTTAAAGTTTTTGGGGTTTGGGGAAGAAACTACAGAGTCGGGTAGAGTATTCCAGACATTGACCACTCTGTTGCTGAAGTCGTATTTCCTGCAATCAAGTTTGGTGAGGTTAACCTTGAGTTTGTATCTATTGTGTGCTCTTGTGTTGTTATGACTGAAGCTGAAGTATTCATTGACAGGTAGGACATTGCAATGTATGATTTTATATACCATACTTAAATCAGACTGAAGACGGCGTAATTCAAGGTTTTCTAGTTCTAGAATTTCAAGTCTGGTGGCATAAGGTATTCTACAACGAGTAGAGGACTTTACTACTACAATGAGTAGCAGAACTTTACAACAGAAGTCTATGCGAAGATGCCTCATGATGGATTCACAGATTGTGTTATAACCTGTTTGTTAGATTTTGACTTTGGGTTTATTAAAAGTGTAGCTTAGTACAATGTCTGAATGCAGCCTATATGATACTATATGTGCTGGAGGTTGGGACCAGGGAAAGGAGAAGAGCAAGGTGATAGTCTAGAGTGGTCTTTTGGTAGAAAGGCAAGATCCAAATGGGAATAACGAAAAGGAGAGCCTTATCGGTACATTGTAACCCTGTTACTTTATTAAAGACTTGTGTCTTTTGATTTGAGATACTTGTTAGCAATTCAATAGTTTCTTAGTAGGTAGTGCTTTTTTGTAATCTGCCTATGCTATAGTTCATCAGGACTTAGATGATATAATTCTATTTACCATGGTTATATAAAGCAAGGAAAATGTATGCCCTACAAATGTTAAACGATTATTCTGATTCCTCATTATTGGCCACTGACATGATAGATGAGCTTCAACTAATTCTGATGATGTGTTGACTTGACACATTGAGTCTTTATGGGACTTAGTGTTTGTGACTTTGTATGTGGAATTAACCCAATCCTTATGTTTAAATAAATATTAAATAAATCATTATTGTTTAGCATGGTATGTAAACCCAACTAATTGTAATTTATGGTACAACCATGGCCACCAACATTATTCTTAGTGCAGATTGTGAACCCACCTTGTGTTTGCATGTAGCATTGAAGAGAAGAGTCTAGGAATTCTGTTAAGAAATGTGCCTGAATAACTATCAACTATTAAATGTTTGAGCAGTTGATATCAAATAATCCCTTTAGATTTGTCCAAAGACAATGTTATTTGAAATTATGTTAAAATCATACTTGATCAGTTTGTTTCCTTGTTCATTTTAAAGATCACACAATTTTAGAAGAATGAACAAAAGTATAAGAAGGTAAAAATACATTTGCAGGCAAACAAATTTTCATCTATTGTTACCACTGGACTCTGCAGTCCTCTCTTAACAGGAATTGCTCCCTACATTTCCTGATGATCTCATGCTAAAATTCTTCATTAGTAGAAAAATATCTGTGACTCCAAACTGAATCATTACTGCCTGAAGAAGAAAAGCACGTTCAGTTGATCAATAGAGGAATCAAAGTATTTTAACAGCACGGGAACACGGCTCTAATATTCTTATTTTTCAGAAGAGGCGCAAGGTCAGATTTAGTGAGTTCCATTGAGCCCCCAATTTGTCAATGAAGAATAGCTCCTGATATTCACTTCCAATAATGCACACCTTTATCGTTCCTTCCTTTCATGGATTCAGCTTTTGGAGATGAAAAAACAGGGAAATAAAAAGCTGCTAAAATGTTCTTCTTTCCCCACAGTTCCTAAATTAGAAACAAAAAAGTTTGTGTTCTGATATGAAACAGTTTCTTTTTTAGCTAGTCAGATACATTGGGAGTGGGATTCTGAGGCTGTTTTCTCTGAGGAATTCTTCCAGGCCCAAAGGAGACTCCCATGTCTGCCACAATAGTGGTATTATTAGACCTCTAAGTCCTTGCTCTGTACAGTTAGGATTTAGCATTCTTGTCTGCTTCATTCTCCTGAGATCAAGGACAGTGCAGGATCCAGTGCTTGTTGGAACAAGAGAATACATAAAATTCCTTAGCAACAGGAATGGACTCTCTTCCCATATGAACTTTATGAAGCAATAGGAATGGACTCTTTTTCCACATGAAGTTTATCAAGTAGGAAGGCTATACGTTCTGCTTTACAGAGGAAGACATTTGTCAAGGTTCCGACTGACAAACTCAACCAAGCCAGCAATCCAAGACTATTAGATCTCTTTAAGAACTGTTTTATTGAGTACATCATTTCGGCATGCATGAAAACAAAAACAAGCCTAAATAATTCCTGCAGTTTTCGTATAATTAAAGAATAGATATTCCCCTCCCTCCTTGCCATAGGTCACATTGTCCAGTTAGGTGTTCTGGCATCTCCTGGGTAACTCCTTCCAGTCTCTGGCCAGCATCGGTTGGGATGACCTTGGTTCCCACGGGATGATCTGTTGTTATTGTTTGGTGTGACATTCCAGCCCTCTTCCTCTCCTCCCCCCACCCCCCCACCCCTGTGTGGCAAGCTGAGAAAAGTAAAGATGGCTTGTTTCGAAGTTGAGAGTTGGATCCCCCTGAAAGAGAGAAGCATCTGGAAGACATTAAGCACATACTCAGGGGTTCTCTATGTCCCTACGGAGACCCTTTCAGTTTCTGAATGTATTTCTCGTGAAACGTCTTTATCAATCTGTCTGCTTTCATATTCTGTGCTTTTATCCATCTAGCTTCTGATATTGGGTCTCCCTTCCACTGGACTAAGTACTGAAGTTTCCCCTTGTACAGTCTAGAATCCAGGACTCTCGTGTTCCTCCCCCCACCAATGAGCTATCCTTGCTACTGGTCTTAGCTCTGATGTGGCTTAAGCAGACTACATTAAAACACCGGATGCACTTTCCCCAGTAGACAGGGTAGTTTTAATTCCACTGTGACTGGATTTATAATTTTCACAATGGGGAAAGGCCCTATAAACTTTGCTTTGCATATCTTTTATTTGTAGTTTTTCTTTAACAACCAACATTTTTTGTGGACAGTGTAATGACTGAGTTAATATATTTTTCACACAATGATGACAGTAATAATACAATTACATATACAGAGTTTTTATCTTCCAACTGCTAACATTGATATGCTCATTATAATTATATTCTTTTATGTATCAATATATATTGTACTATTTTCCCAATTTGTACTTGTTTCTTTAGTTTCCCCATATATTGTGGTTCTTCTATATTCACCTCATTATCTCTAAACAATACTATTCTCTCGTTATGATTTTTCATCACTTTCTCCAAAAATACATGTAAACATCAATAACATTTCTTCATACAATATACTTATTAATCAGTTAAGTCACTAATGTTTTAATATTATAAATATCACTGTGTTCCACCACATTTTCAATATCTTAATTTTTTATTAATGCCAACAAAACCAATTGTTAATAAGCTTTAACCAGTCCCCAGATTATATCTCTAAGTCCCCTGTATTTATAATCCTTGAAACTATGTATTCCAGTCTATTTTTGCACCCTGTTAATCATAATAATACATTTAGATATACCTAATCCTAGTCTTCTATCTTCTAATCTTATCATATTAACTGTTATAATAAATTCTATTATATATCCAGGGGTGGGATTCAAATATTTTAACAACTGGTTCTGTGTGCGTGGCTTAGTTGATGGGCATGGCTTGATGGTCATGTGACTGGCTGGGTATGGCCAACTCAACATCACTCACATCGAGGCACGCATCTCCTCGCCTGGCCTCATGACTGTGGGGATGCTGCAACAGTCGTAAGTGTGAAAAACGGTCATAAGTCACTTTTTTCAGTGCCATTGTAACTTTGAATGGTCACTCCACACAAGCAAAGTACCAGCAAAGAAGGGAAAGAAAACTCCAGAGAGGTTCCTGAGACAGGATGTCTAGTCCTGCCAAGAATGTAATAAGGGTTAACAGAGAGGCAGTTTCTGTAAGCAACACCAGAATGTTCCCTTCCTGCCTTCCTTACAGGATTAGCCCAGTAATTTCTTCTAACAACCGGTTCTCCGAACTGCTTAGAATGTTAACAACCGGTTCTAGCAAATAGGTGTGAACCTGTAGAATCCCACCCCTGTATATATCTATATATGTACTACTATTTTCTCAATTTAAACTTTCCCTATATTTCTATTGGTTTTTAATATAATTACTATATTACAAAGTATTAAGTCTCTATCCATCATCTCTCAGCCTTTTTAGAATTTAATTATTTATTGATTTTTGGGTGATTCTTTTATGTTTCTTTCTTGGAATCCTATATGTCTTTCTAGCATTTTTGCACAGACTAATTGTTTCTCTGCCTTACCCTTTATCTCCTTCTGCTGCATCTTTTGTATATCCATCCATAACTCTTTATTTTTGGAAAATCTTTCTTTCCCCCCTCTATTCTATTGTAAACTCTTAAAGGATTATCTATTTGATTTTTAATATTTATTCTTACTGTCTTTTCAGGGTTTTTATCTGCTTGTAATTTATTTTTATCTTCTTGTAGTTTATTTTGCTTTGTCTCCTTCACGACTTCTAATTTCTCATCTGTCTTCTGTATATTATATTCATCTTTTCCCACCATTTGTTGCGGGCCTCCTACTTTCACATCTTTATCTTAAAATATTCCCATCAACTCCTTATAATTCTTTGTTGCAATTTCTAACATTTCCTTATAGAACTTTAATGTCTCCTGCTGGGTCATTTTGTACCAAATTAATATACCTCTAATATTCCAGTATCCCATATCTAAAAACTCCAGAAAAAAACCCAATTGTTAATAAACTTTGGTCAATCCCAAAATTATTCCTCCAGGTCCCTTAAATTTCTAGACTTTAAGTGCTATAGATTTGTGCTTTTCAATCTTTATAATTTCCAGTTTACTTCTTCCCAATTGTCCAGATTTTAAAGTCCTATTTGTCTTTTCTTGTTTTTCTTCTTCTTTTCTCTTCTATTGTTTTTCTTCTTTTGCTTCATAGGATGATCTGTCATGTGATATTAATAACCCAAATCCAGCTTAGCCAGCCAGGTTTCTTCAAATCTTTCAAATCCACTTTTCAATGCAGTTCCAATAAAGTTATTAATGTTTAGTTTAATTTTACATGTAATCTTCCACCAGTAGATGGGTCTCCTGCTCCCAATTGCAGCATTTAACAGAGTATAAAAGTCAAAAACAGCTTATTGTCATCCAATCAGGTGGGTTAAAAATAAAGTTTAGAAAAGCAATTTCTCCCAATAATCACTTTTCACAATGTTATTTGGCTTTTCCAGTCTTTCAATCATCCTTTAGGTATTTCTTTTATTTCTAAGTCTTTAATCCTTAATCTTCCTCATTAGTTTTTAGTCTTTAATCATTCTCTATAAATCTAATCACTGCTTTTTTATGTTAGGAGATCATTTTTTGGAACTTTTTACTTGGGTTAAATCTCTAAGATTGGAAGTTGGAAGTTATCTCACCCAGTTTCACTGCTCTGTCCACACACCGCTCCAGAACAAGGTCTTAGTGTCCCAGTTGTCCCAGCTTGTGACTGACCAAAATGGCCATTGTCCCTGCTGCCGTTCAGGAGAGCTTTCTTTGGATTGAGGGAATTGCAGTTTCCTCATGATTGATGAAGCTCCTCTCCTTTCTTCACCACCCTTCCACTGTGGCTTAACCAGTGGTGCATTTCAAAAATTCTTACCATCGATTTGGTGGGCATGGCTTGGTGGGCCTGCTTTGCATGCACACACATACTTTGTGCATTAAATGCACACTTTGCACAGGCGCAGAGGCTTTCCGACTCACCTCCTGCAATCCTGCACTCTCCCTGTCGCTTCAGCAGCTGCCATGCGGCAATCTGCTTGCCAAACAAAGCAGCTGCACTTCAAAAGCAGGACATAAAGGTTAGTATGGGAGCCCGGGCGGGCAGGTGGGCCCAACAGCAGAGCGTCGGAGAGAACCGGTTCACTCTCCGCTGCTCTATGGCACTACCAGCTCAGCAGAACCAGCCCAAACTGGTAGAAAACCACTGGGCTTAACTGCATAGGGTCTCCCAGCAAGCAGTTGCAGGCTGCATTTTATGGAACCCGGCAGAGCTCCGCTATTTTCCATCCATTCTTGCTGCAACATCAACCGGAAATCCAGGCCCTATAAACTTTGGAGTCAGCTTTCAGCAGGGCAACTTTAATTTCAGATACTTCGTAGACAAATACACTTTCTCTCCTATGTGAAACGGTTTCTGAGCTCACCTCTTGTCTGCCTGTATTTCCCAAGTCTCATTCAGTTTATATTCCTCCATGTATTTTGCAAAGAACCCACCCACTCAATTAAGCTTACTGAGGAGAGGGGTTGCCAAGGGTACTCTGGCATGGGGACAAACTCCACCCCTGTGACTATTTTGAATGGGGTAAGCCCTGTGCTGCTATTGTTATATGAAACTTCAGCAAACGGTACGTCTCCACAATTAGACTTCTGATAGTTGACATAACACCTTAAGCATTGTTCTATCATTGCTTTTGCTTGTTCCATGGCCCCATTCATACTTGGATGAAATGCGGAACTAAGCCCTTGGGAGGATCCTATCAACTTACGAACTCTCCAAAACCTAGCAGTGAATTGGCCCTCCCAATCCAAGATGATTCTTTTTGACACTCCATGCAATTGATACATATGCTGAACATCTAGGCCAGTCTCTGGGAAGACAGGAGGCTCAAGCAGGCTATAAAATGGGCTTGTTTGGAAAAGAGGTCTATCACTGTCCAAATTATGGTGCTTCCCTGCTCTCTGGGAGTTCAACTATAAAGTCCATCACTATCTCTTGCCAGGGCCTGGTCGGCTCTGTTGCTTTTTGTAACAGTCCTGGACTCTTCCCTGGTCTCTTTTTCATTGCTGCGCACATTGCACAACTTTTTACATAGCTCTCTATATCCTTTTTCATTCTGCCCACCAAAATTGTCTTTTCACCAAATATAGTGTTTTTAAAAACCCAAAGTGGCCAACTTACTTGGTGCCATGATTCTGCTGCAGGACCTGAATTTGCAGGGCACTAGGGACATACAATTTGTCCCCCTTCCATGTCAGTTCTCTTGAGGTCAGCTTCCTCCCTCCCCCTTGTGCCCAAACCATGGTTAGATTGCAACTCCCTTTTCAGTTGCTAGGTCAGCTTGCCACTGGGGTCTGATGTTCTATTTTTAGCTTGCTGCCTCATGGTCACCTGGGCTGCTCGCTGTTTGGGGGGATGATAGTATTTACCACTTCTTCACGCTTGCTTTTGTACTGCAGCATGCAGGACAGGGCATCGGCTAAAAAGTTCTTCCCTGCTGGAATATACTTCAGCTCGAAGTCAAACTAATTGAAGCATTGCGCCTATTGGATTTGTTTTGGTGAAAGCGTTTGGGGGATTCTCAGTGCCTCCAAGTTTTTATGGTCAGTCCACACTTTTGAAAGCCCTTTATTCCCCTCAAGGAATTGGCACTAAGTTAGTAGTGACCACCTCACGGTGAAAGCATCTTTCTCCCACACCACCCAGCGTCTTTCAGTCTCAGTGAATTTTTGGGAGGTATGAGCACATCATTGCAATTTGTCCTCTTGGTTTTTCCTGGAGGAACACTGATCCCATTGCTACATCACTGGCTTCAGCCTTGGATGAGGAAGGATTCTTCAGGGTTTGAGTGTTTTAGGACTAGCTCCTCTCCAAGCTGTCTCCTCAATTCCTTGGAAGCCCCCTGGCACTCCATTGTCCAGTTTAGTGGCTGACTCGATCAAGGTTTCTCCCCATACTCCCATTTTTAACAATTCGGTGATTGGCAGGGTGATTTCACAAAGGAGGGGTTACATTGCCGGTAAAAGTTTGTGAACCCCAGAAAGCTCTTCAATTGCTTGCGGGTTCAAGGGACTTGCCATTTTAATATGGGTCTTACTTTCCCCAGGTCCATCTCTATCCCATTGCACAATACACGGTAGCCCAGATAGTCTAGGTGAGCCTTGTAAAATTCACATTTGAATAGTTTGACATACAGGTTTGCCTCCAAGAGTTTCTTGAGGACCTGGCGCACCAATTTAACGTGCTCCTCCATCATCTTTGTAAATGAGAAAGTTGTTTAGGTACACTAGTACCTCTTTGTACAGGTAGTCATGCAGCACCTCATTAATTAGCTGCATGACTACCTGCTAAGACCCTTAGAGTCCAAATGGCATCACTTTGAATTTGATGCTTCCTAACAGACTGCTAAAGGCTGATTTTCATTTGTCACCCTCTTTGATCCTCTGTAATACGCTTCCCTTAAGTCTAATTTTATGAAGATGTTACCCTTGGCCACTTGGCCCAAAATGTCCATGAGGAAGAAGGGGCACGTTTTCTACATATACTGTTTATCCCCTAAAAATCCACACACAATCTAATCAACCCATCTTTCTTCTCCTTAAATAGCAATGAGGCTACCACATGGGATTTGGCTGGTTGAATAAAACTCCCGGCTAGGTTTTTGTCAATGTGACTCCTCAGCTCCTCCATCTCATTTGGGTCATAGAGTGTTAGGATATGTGCAGAGTAACCCTTGTATAAAAAGGATATGCACACGGAAACGGTTTATGAGAACAGTTATGAATAAATATACAGCCACACAGAGTTGAACAAGTTGTGTTAATGTTTACTTGAAGAAATAGTACAGTCCAATAAACAGTCCATGTCATACATGTTTTTTACAGTCCAGGAATATCCAGTTATAAAGTCTTCTTACCGATTTCACGTCTTTTACAGCAGACAAATATCAAACCATAATACAACAAATATTACCTTCGATATCAACAGAATATCAAAATAAACAGAGTTAGTCAGTATTGGTCCATAGTCATTTAGTATCAGTATTAAGAGAGATCATTAGTGAAAAAGAGAGTTAAACCATGATCTATAGCTCCCTCTTATGGCAACTTGTAGCATAATTAACCAACCAGAACACAGCATAATACATTATAGTATTTTTCCTTAAAGCTACAAACATATATATTTGGAGTTTATATATTGTCAACCCAACTACGTTATTTACATATACATAACATAGAGTACATCTTTGTTTTGGGGAGCAGGATTTTGATAGCACAGTCAGAAGGACAGTGGGGAGGTAGGATGTCTCATTCCTTCTCACTGAACACCTCGCCCAGGTCCTTTAGGAAAGAGCAGCGTCCCTGGCGGCTGTTCTGAGGTGGCCTTCAAGCCTTTGGCCTCCTCCCTCTTAACTCCCTGCTGTTCTGCCTCTCCTCCAAGGTTTCTTATTGAAGGGGGGAGCCTCTTCCCCAGCTTCATCTTTCTCTCTCCTTTCTGCCACCATATGGTAGACCCCCACTTATCTAACCAGGACAGCCCCAGTATTACTGCCACTGTCATCTTCAGCGCTATCATAAATCGGATGGTTTTTTGATGCGGGCCTATCTCTAGCTGCATGGGATCTGTCAGGTGTATTGCAGGGGAGCCTGTTAGTGAGCCATCTACCTGCTCAAACTTCAAGGATTGGGGCAGTTTTCTATCTCATATTCCCAGCTTCAGCACTATCCGCATGCTCATTAAACACTGGGTGCAGCCTGAGTCTATAAGTGCCTCCATCTTTCCCTGGGCTCCTGATTTGGGTGCTACAATCTTCACCAGGATTGAAAAGGGGCGGATGGCTCCACTTACCATTGGGTTGTTATCCCTTTTGTCCTTGCCATTGTAGGGGATCAACTGCTGGTCCTCCTTGGCTGGAGTTCCTCTCCCTTGCGGCTAGGGGAGGAGACTCCTACGACTTGGCACGCTACACTTGATTTCTCTCATCCCTTCCACTGCATCTTGTTTGAGTTGGGATAGGAGCCCTCGTTGCTGGTCGGTGAGCAGGTACCAGTCACTCAGCCGCCCTATGGCCCTGCTGGCCACATTGAAAGCACAAGATGGTCTCACGGGTGAGGGCAACCGGGGAGTCTGGCCACCAGCACTCTTGGCTCTTCTTTGGTTTTGGCTTGGGGGGGGGGTGGTTCATGCTTCTTATATTCTCTCATGTCGAGATCTATCATTGTCACCATCCAGTACCAGTTGTGGATCCAGTTGGGTATTCCCCGGGACAGGCAGATGTGAAATAGCTCTTGATTCAAGCCCATCTCTAAAGTAATGGACCAGTAGCCGCTTCAGCCAGTGCTTCAATGAAACTCCTGGATGTATTCTGCCACCAGTAGGCTCCCTTGTCTAAGAGAGTATATTCGACTCTGAGTCATATCTCTGACTCCACTTACCAGACTTGGGTCTTATCTTCGAACCTGGCCCTTAAACTCCACTAGGAAGTCATCGATGTTCCCCAACTCTGGTGCTCCTTTCTCGTGGAGGCCTGTCACCCATTCTGCTTTCCCTTTGAGGTTGGCAGTCATGGCATTGACTATTGTCCCCTTGTCAGGGTAGGTGGGGTGTACCAGCCCAGGTGGGCCCACACCTAGTTTAGGAAGAACAACACTTTATCTGGGCTTCCGTTGAACATGGTCTTTATCGGTGGAGGGTTTACAGGTGGAGGTGGAGGCCCCTAGTATCCAGGTAACCAGCCAGGCCCAGGACAGTAGGGCCACAGCTGGCACCATCCATTTTGGTGAGGGAAGTAGTCAGCGGCACCTGCAGGTGGGCTCACAACCCAGTGATGCCTTACAGGGCTCTGCCTTGGGGTAGGGCTAGCTGAAGTGGCGTCTCTGCGGAGAGCTGGTCACTCCTGCTGCAGCAGTTGGGCTTGGGCTCCAACTGGCTGGAAGCATGGGATCAAACGGCTCCATTTTCCGTACCACCTCCACTTTGTGCATGTCCAGGTGGAGGAACTTCTCTCTCAGCTGCTCCACTGATGGGCTACGGCTGGCAGTCAGATATCTCCACTCTGTGTGATTGTCCCACTCCACCATCCTCTTCACCCTCCACCTCGGCGCCTGGGCGAACGAAGTCCGAAGGGAGGTCAAGGTAAACTCAGCCTCGGCTGTTTTTGTGCTCTTCTTTGCCAGACATCCTCCTCCATCTAATAGAAGTCCCCAGTCACTATGGTTTCTTCCTGCACCAATTGTTTCTTGGTCGTCTCTGATTGAGCTTTTGGTCAGGCTACCACTGCCTGGGCTCCAAAATCTGCTTGGGTCGCTCCCTGCACCCCCTTCATTGGACCCAGGTTTTTCCGCACCCCCCCCCACCCTCCATGAGGCCTGCCTGGCTCCCAGGTAAGTGTAGGGAGGCTGCCAGAAAGCTCCAGGGAGGTGTTCTAGGCCCCAAACTGGGCATGGGGGGGATTTTTTTTCCAGCGCTGCCCCCCTGTGCCCTGTTTTGGCTGCCAGGAGGCTCCAGGGAGGCCTTCAAGGGAGGAAGAAAGGAAGAGAAAGAAAGAGGGAGAGAGAGAAGGGAGAGAAAGAAAGAAAGAAAGAAAGAAAGAAAGAAAGAAAGAAAGAAAGAAAGAAAGAAAGAAAGAAAGAAAGAAAGAAAAAGAAAGAAAGAAAAAGAAAGAAAGGGAGGAAAGGGAAAAAGAGAGGGAGAAAGGGAGGGAAGGGAGAAAAAGAGGGAGGGAAGGAAGAAAGTGGGAATGGAAGGGAAGGTGAATGAGATATGGATGGAGAGATGGAGGGATTGATAGAGGGAAGGAGGGAGGGAGAGAAAAATGAGAGGAAGGAAGGACCACAAACCCTGGCACTAGACACAGCTTCAGAGGATGCTTTGAAACAGCATAGCAATCCAGGGCTGGAAGGGACCTCAGAGGTCATCTAGTCCCTGTCTCCATCAGGAGACATCTGGGTTATTTTGGTGTCTCACCCAGTCACATGACCACCAAACCATGCCCACAGAACCGGTTGTTAAAAAAATCAAATCCCATCCCTGTTCCCACGGGATGATCTTTTGTTACTGTCTGGTGTGACATTCCAAGCCCCGCCCCGCCCCCAACTGTGTGGCAAGCTGGAAAAACAAAGATGGCTGCGGCAGCAGGGTCCATTTTGAAGTTAAGAGCATCCCGTTTGAAGGATGTTGAGCCTGAATCATGTTCACACTTAAATAACCTTAAGGACAGCTAAATTTGGTGTTGGAGAAAATGTCTGAGAATTTGATTGATGGCTGTCCAGGAAAACAAGCAAATGGATCACTAAACAAATGAACTGAGTTCTCATTCAACACACAAATGATCAGACTCCACCTACCCTATTTTGGACACTTTATACAATGATCAAGCTCTCTGGAGAAGGTTCTAATGCTGGGAAAGGTGGAAGGAAAGAGAAGAAGACAACAAACAACAAGGTGAATGGCCGTAGTAGTGATGGGTGCACTGCTGGAAGGCCTAAATGGCCAGGTTAGGGACAAGCTGTTATAAAGAAAAACCTATATACATATGTATGTGTATACACACACACACACACACGTATGTATGTATGTATGTATGTATGTATGTATGGTATTCAGCTTTGTTCGGGTATTTCCCACGTCATCATAGTTGTGCTTTTAAAGTTGTAGCAACGTTTCGGCAGAATCTCATCTGCCATCATCAGGCTTCTGTATTGTGTTCGTCAGACGAACAACTTTAAAAGCACAACCATAATGATGTGGGAAAATACCCAAACAAAGCTGAATACCATACATGTAAGTACCCACGAAAACTTAAGATATATATATGGGGTTCCCAACCTATAGGTAGTCCCCAAGTTACGACCACAATTGAGTCCAAAATTTATGTTGCTAATTGAAACATTTGTTGTGAGTTTTGCCCCATTTTACAACTTTTCTTGTCACAGTTGTTAAGTGAATCACTGAATTTGTTAAGTTAGTAACATGATTATTAAGTGAATCTGAATTCACCATTGACTTTTCTTGTCAGAAGGTCGCAAAAGGGGATCACGTGACCCCAGGACACGGCAACGATCATAAATATGAACCAGTTGCCAAGCATCTGAATTTTGATCATGTGACCATGGGGATGCTGCAAAAGTTGTAACTGTGAAAACAGTCATGTAACTTTGAATGGTCAATAAATGAACTGTTACAAGTTGAGGAGTACTTGTATGTATATTATGATGGTTTAGGTTGAAATCTGTTATTTGGAGGACTGCCAGGTTGCCCAGTGTTCATCAGATGGGGCCTAAATCATGAGCACTGTAAATAGAACACAAAAATCATTGTACTGCAGACTCTGTGTGGCTTCTCCAGAATTTTGTCTCAATCATCTACGGGTGAAAGAGCGGGGCGGGGAGGGGGCATGCGGGGAGAATTAGCTTAATCCCAAACCAACGTAATCAGACTGGAACTAAAAATAACCATTATGAAATTAATTGAGTCATTTAACTGAATTTCCCTTTCCCCCAAAATATGCTATTCCAATCCTGGCCATGACCCGGGTAAGCAGTTAAATATGCTCTGTGACTTTGTTTTCTCCTCTTATATATATTTTTTCTGCAGTGGTGTAATGTTAGTAGAGGTAAATGCAGATCCTGTTCATGATTCTGAATTGTATTTAGTTCAAGGTTTTTTAAAAAAAATATGTGGCTGAAAAAATGTCTACAAATCACTTTTACATTTTTTAAATATATGAGGCCACTGACCACACTGGGTATAAGTGTTGGAAGGTTACTCTAGGATGTTTAATATTCATTTCTCCTTTGATTTCCTGTTTTCAAGCTTTTTTTATTTTTTAAAAAACAGCCCAATATATGCAGCATGTAATTGCAGCACAGCTTAAATAAATGTGGCCAGTGTATTCTGTAATTGCTACATATCAAATAAAAACGGTCATACTTCCAAAGCTATTACCTAAAACCTCATCATGTTAGTAAGTTGTTGAGAACTAAATTAATCTCTGTAATTTCTCTGGAATCCTAGTACAAATATTTTTGGATCTAACCCCACACCTTTTGTGTTGCACTTTGTTACGTGCAGTACCTTTAACCTTACTATATCCTCTTCTGCTCTGGCAATTATACTCCCACAATTCCCTGGAGTTAGGAATGCCAATCCATTTGGAAAGTGCCAAATTGGAGAAGATGCTCAGGCCTGAGGTGCAGCAAGGATAACTGCAAGGTGAGAAAAATCAGGAAATGAATGAATGTTGGGCTCTTCTCTCCATGTCCAAAGAACTGGTATCTCAGCTTAGCCACCGCATCTCGTTCCATAAATAAATGGGCCACAAAAATCTAAATCACCAGATGGCAGCAAAGAGATACAGAAAACTCTTTAGTTTTTTTCTGCCATCTAATGGTTATTTCTATTTCGTAGCCCAGATCTAATAGCCTAGCCTAAGGAGATATAGAAACCCAGTCAATAGTGATTGATTGAATAAACTATGTTTAAGCAAAGAATGAGTTGGAATGATATGTGAAGCTTCTTTAAATATGGGTAGTGTATACCCATCTCAAAACCGTTGAATAAGTAGGAATGAGTTCAATACAGGAGTGAATGATTAAGAAATTATACCATTGCATTTTGCCCAAAATGCAAATGAAGCTCATGGAAAAGATCACAGAGAAATCCATACATGCTGATAATGTTCATAAAAACAGAACTGAGATAGCTGCAAGGCCAGTAAAGAAAAGAGGGTAATTGCATCACGTTCCTCTAATGAAGGTCTGCACAAACACAGCATCATTTCTTTGCAAGAAACATGTGTCAGGAAGAAGTTAATCCCACACCAATATTCCAGATGTGGTTAACTCTTTTGTTCCTAGTGTGATCCAGGGATAATTGCTTACAGCCAGAGTAAATATTTGCCTTAGTACCCATGCTGAGTTCTTAGCAGCTGAATGACTAGTTAGTCATTGTAGCCATGGATGGACAGACAGACAAATATGGCAAGCTTACTCAATCAAGGCCCCTCTCTATATCTTGGACTTCAACTTCCAGAGTCTGCTGCCTAGAAATTCTTCAAGTTCCATCCAGCTCTTCTAGAGTGCCTCAGGAAGATGGCATTCCATTTATAATGCCTTGCGTGATTCATGGCATAGAAAGACAATAATTTAGCCAAACTGGCTAGAAATTGTGCAGTAGCATTCACCCAGGTTTTGTTTATCAGAATCTTAGGGCGCAAACCCAGCCAGTATGCTTTATAGCTATCATGTTGTGCAGTTCCTTTACAGTTAAACAAAATATGGCTTTGTGGTTTATATGAACATACTCTGTAAGCTAGAAGGCCATCAGGGTAGGAAAGTCAGCACATACGAGGACAGAATCTTTCCATTAGGGTGTTGTGGTGATTGAATAGCAATAGTAATAGTACTGAGACTTATATAGAGCTTTACAGTGCTTTGCAGCCCTCTCTAAGCAGTTTACAGAGTCAGCATATTGCTCCCAACAATTTGGGTCCTCATTTTACCCACATCGGAAGGATGGAAGACTGAGTCAACTTTGAGCTGATCAGGATCGAACTCCTGGAGTGAGCAGTGAGTTAACCTGCTACACTGCATTCTAACCACTGCGCCACTACAGCTCTTGAACATACATGTAGCCTATATGCCTCAAATGAGATATAGCAGGAAAATAAAGCATTAGGCCTTTTGAAATACTCTTTATTATTACTGATGGAAAGTTACACTCCTATTTATTCAATAATGGTGATAAAATCTATAAAGCTCTAAAACTGCCTGGGTCAGAACAGCGTTTCCAATGTTGTATAAAAACAGTAAAAATATTCATGAAAAATCATCTCATCTTCATACACCGTTAAACCAAACATATGTGATTCTGCATATAATTATCCAGAAGTAACATTCACTGAATTGTAGCCAAGCCCGAGTTTACATATTATGTTACAGTTCATTCACGATTGGCTATGACATCTGAACCCTGTTCATAGTTTGCAAACTACATATGGCTTAGTGTGATCTTGAACCTAGATATATGTTGTTTATTCAATCATGGCTGTAATAAACCATACCAGTAGCTTAACTCAGTGTGAATTGAAGCTAACCATTGCAATACAAATTCTGAAATGAGAATAAAAATTTTCATTTGCCTTGCCTTAATGTCTCTCAATTTTCTCCCGTTGTCTCCCATATGCTGAACAGTACAAAATAAGTAATGATCTGTTAACCTGTATCTTACAAAGTATAAACCATAGTGATGGCAATTCATATTTCTTCATATTTCTAAACTGCCCACTTTAGATTGTATCAGTAGCTATCTTCCTCCCAAAACAGGAGTTACTGATTTTTTACTATTGTTAATTCTATTGCTTAATAATACGCTATGTTAGCTCCTGCTTTTATTCTTTCACTATGTTGACTTTTTTGACCCACCCGTACTAATAAGAATCCACAACGTGAAGGCTTTCACTAGATGAGCAAAAATATAGGGTAGATGTTTGTGCACTGACTCCTACTGAAAGATAAAACAAAGACAAAACATGTCACATCGTGTACATACAAGCCAAAATATATCACACTTGGTAGTAATTCTTTCCAGCTCAATTAAAGAGTCTTTTAAGAGATTAATTAAGACATCATGTAAGAACAAGTCAGCTTGATTGCAGGCATCATAACTTTTAACTTTGCAGCATGAAATATAAGTAATCCTCAATTTACAACCATTCATTTAGCAACTGTTTTAAGTTACAATGGTACTGAAAAAACTGACTTCAGACCAGCTCTCTCACTTACCTTCCCAGCCAGTTTCCAACAAGCAGTCAACGGCTGAAGCTGGAGTTACATAACGTGATTCACATAACAATTGCAGTGATTCACCTAACAACTGTGGCCAAAAAAAGGTCAAATTGGACACGACTCACTTAAAAACTGCTTGCTTTGCAACCCAAATGCTGGTCCCAATTGTGGTCATAAGTCAAGGACTACCTGTAATTGGGAACATGATGCAACTTCTTTTGGTTAGAAGGCTGTTTCGCAGTTTTCCTTGGGTAATATGCTGGAAATTTATTCTTGGCAAACATGCCAATAAATCTTATTGGTGTACTGTACCTCAGTCTATTCTGACAGTGAAAAGTTTAAAAACAAAAAGAAGGTAAATATGTAACATCCTGTTGACACACCAAGGTAAGCCTGTGACAAAGTATTAAAATATTGCTAAGGCAATCTGGGTGAACTAAGTATATATACACATTTCACTTAGCAGAACAGTGATCACAAAAGAGGCTCCTTTTTCTATGAAGTGGCTCAGGGAATCCTTGTGAAATGAGCAGAGAGTGCAATAGCTTTCCCACGTCTGTTATTCCCACGTCTGTTATTATTGCTTGATGTATTTGGGCTGAAATTTCCATTAACCACAGTCCATGTACACAAACGTTCAGTGAAACTGGAGGGTGCTTGGTACAGAGAATAAAGGACCAGTCTCTTAAATTATACCAACTTCAAACTATAACTAATTTAAAAAAAACCTTCAAAGACTTTAGCAAACGTCCCTGTGTGTTTTATGCCATCTGACATAATAGGACAAAATGTTAAAGGATTCATTTCACAACCTCTTTGCCCAGTTCAATTTGGGATTGTTTTGCACTATTGGATCCATCCCACTAATATTTAATTAAAAATACCAATATCATTTCTATTTTGGCTTTCTTTATCCTGGCTATCCTCACTTTGAAATGTCATTCAAAAGCTAAGTAAAATATTGAGAATACACATACTTTAAAGACATTTTTGGTGCCCTCCACATCACATTTTATCCAACATTTCAGACTTATTGTGAAAACTTAGGGCAAACTTAAAGAGTGGATGCCATTTTGGAGCCATTCATCCAGATGTTAGTGACAGGTGCTACTGAATTGGCTTGAATTCACCAAATTATTGGTGGCATTCCCACCAGGCTCAAGGTTGACTCCTTCCATCCTTCCGAGGTGGGTAAAATGAGGACCCAAATTGTTGGAGGCAATAGGCTGATTCTGTAAACTGCTTAGAGGGCTGTAAAGTACTATAAAGCAGTATGTAAGTCTAAGTGCTATTGCTATTTTGCCCTGGCTGTACACTAATAACAACTCATCATTCCCTAAGTACTCTAGTAATCTTTTTGATGTTATTCTTCCACCTTTTTTCTACTTCACTCAATTTTGCCAAACATAATCTTTTTTCCTTATGCATATTCCACTTGCATCACTTGCTCAAAATCTGTTTACCAAACATCACTTCAAGGATGAACAGTCCGCTTTTCTTTGCTTCAGGACTAATTACATCCAAATCTGTATCTTAAAAAATCTTACCCTTTTTTCCCCTTGGTTCAGGTTTTAGAATGTGTCAACATTAGGAAGACCTTTGCTTTACAATATTTCTCCCTTATCTTTCATGATCTTGTCTACATTTGTCATAGCTTTTCTGCTTTAGAATTAATCTCCTTTTAATTTCTACAGTACAGTAACCACCTTATCTTCATCTTATCCATTTTATCAAAGAAGTAAGATAAGAAATTAGACAGGAAATCCAAGGAACAGTTGCTGGGTTAAAGAGAGGTAGGTAGGTAAGTAATTTCACTGCATGTGCTGTTAAGTGTTTTTCCCTCAACACTTTGTGCTAATATAGCCAGAGGCAGCAAATGTCATGTTGAAATAACTGGAACCAGAAGCTAACCTATGGTAGTAATAGCCAGGCCTTGAAAGATACCAAATTTATTTTTAAAAATGGCTCCATTCAATCACATATATGAAAGCCTCATCCCATTTGGTGCCACCCAAATACACAGGTCTTCAGTTCTTGTAATCCACAGAATATGGGATATATGTCAGATTTGAACAATAAATGCCATAAAAAAATAATAATAGCTGGCACCAAAATGTTTGAGCTGGAAAACAGCACAACAAATCGCAAGCCTCAAATGCAATTCTTTATTAACATCTCTCCTATTCTCATACCAGTGCCACTTGGCAAAACTCTGGTCTCCTTTGCCTTTCAAGACATTGTTTGGGGCTCGTTTTAGAAATCTGTTGAGGGCATTAAAATTCCTGTGGAAATTAAATTTCTAAGAGAAAAATGCATGTAAATACCATGCATAGTGAGAGGGTGAGTGCATGTGTGCGTTTTACTCACTGCTCTTGTAGGTGTTGTCTAATTGGCAACTTGTTGGACAGTGTGTTTGGGAGTTTTAGCCGCTTTGCCAAAAAAAAAAAGCAAAAAAAAAAAAAAAAGCAAGCAGCTGGGTAATGGCTGCAATTCCGAGCGCTCGGCAATTCGTGCTCCCGCTGAATTGAGCCGGATTTTGCTTTGAACGCTCCTATCATCATGGCTGTCAAGCAGCTTATTCCATACGCGGCGCTGAGTTATCTGGAGAAGACTTTCTCAGACCAGGCACGCCATGCAAACTTCAGCGCGCTCAGTCGCGAAGCAAACCCTTCCAAATTCCACGGGACTTAACTCTCCAGATCGGAAGGAAACACGGTTAGGTTGCAGCTCCCCCCACCCCCGCCCCGTTTGACTTCTCAAAGTTACCTTGCACAGGGATCGGGCTGCAAAGTTCCCCCTTTATCCCATCCATTGAAATGCAAACCCGCCCGCAAAGGTTTAGGCAATCAGGGATCCGGGAGGGGGGGTGGGTGGGTGTGGGGAAGCGAGAGGCGGCTCCTTCGGGATTCCTTGCTTTTATTTGGCCAGGCAAGCCTTTGCAACGAAGTCCGCCTCTCTTCTTCTCCCCTCCACCCACCCTTGTTTGCTTCCAGCGATTCCTTGATTCTGCACCTCTCCTTTCCAGGAGGAAGAAAAAGAAAAAAAGAAAAAGAAAAAAAAAAGGCAGAGGCCGGGAGTAAAACCCGCTCCAAAACGGCCTCTCCCCCCCCCACACCCCGCCCCGCTTTTAAAATCACAATAAAAGTGGGGGGAGAGAAAGAAAAGCGCGCCCATCAGGGGAAAGCGAGGGGGGGCGCGGTGCTGGGGGGTCCCGGGAGAAAGGGGTGGGGGCGGCGGGGGATGGGGAGCGGAAGGGGGTGTCTGGCGGGGGGCGTTCCTCCTCCTCCTCCTCCCTTCCTCCTGCTCGCCCGGGGTGTCAATTTGCAGCGGGAGCTCCTCCTCCGCCTCCTCCTCCTTCCCGGCCCCTCGCTCGCATTCTCGACCCTCCCCGGGTGGGCTGAACAGGGGACCCCTCCGGCCGCCGGAGCGAGCGACTTCCACCCGAGTTCCCGCCGCCGCCACCCAGCCTTCCCTGTCCGGCGTCGCCTGGCCTTTTCCCGCCTCTCCGCGCTCCTCGACGCCGCAGGAGGGAAGCTCCGTGGCGCCTCCGCCTCCCTTCCCGCGAGTGTCAAAACTTTGTCGGGGCGGCGGCGGCGGCGGCGGGACGGGGCTGAGGCGGGAGGCCGGGCTGAGGCAGGCGGGGTGCGCGGAGCGGCCGCCCGCCGCACCGGGACCCCGCCGCACCATGCCTCAGCTGCAGCCCGCCGCCGCCGCCGCCGGTGGAGGAGGAGGAGCGGGCGGCGGCGGCAGTAGCAGCAGCGGAGCCGGCAGCAGCAGCAGCGACGATCTGGGCGCCCCGGACGAGCTCATCGCTTTCCAGGACGAGGGCGACGAGCAGGACAAGGGCGCCGGGGGCGCGGCTCGGCTCATGGCGACCTGGACGAGCTCAAGTCCTCGCTCGTCCACGAGTCCGAGAACCGCGGCGGCAGCGCCTCCGGCTCCGATTCTGAGGTAAAAGCGGGAGGGCGGCGGCGGCGGCGGCGGGGAGGGGCGCGCGGGGCGGCCGGGGAGGGGCGGAAATGGGGAGGGGTTGATGGGGGGTGAGATTCGCCGGGGGCGCTTTTGGCCGCGTCGTCTCAACCCCTTTCTTTGTGTCTCCCCCGACCCTCCTCTTCCCCCCCTCAGTCGGAGAGGCCGCCTCAGCCGCCGCGGGAAAGTTTCCAGAAGCCGCGGGACTCTGCAGCCGAAGGTAGCGAGCCTTGGAGCCGTCCTGCGAACTGCGGGGGACGGGCGGGGAGGTGGGGCGGGCGGCGGCGACGACGACGAAGAAGACGACGACGACCTGCGCTTCTTTCCTCCGTGCTCTTCCGTCGTTTTCTGGGACGAGGAGGAGCTTCCCCGGGCCGCCCCTCCCGATCTCCTCCGGATTGCCTTCCCCTAGTTGGGCCCTGATCCCGACCCGGTTGCTCTGGGAATCCTCTTCTGAAAAGGGCCCCGGCTGGGAGTTTCCTCGGCCGCCGGTCCGAGCGCGAAATCCTAATCCGGATTTGGAATCCCCGCGCAGGGGGAGGGGAACTGGTTCCCAAATGAAGTTGGGCGTCTTTGCAAAGGCTGTTTGGCTGGAGCGCGGTGGGCTCTCCTGCCCCTTTGCTTGCTTGCCTCCGCACAAAAGATAGACACCCCCCCCCACCCCCAGTAATCCCAGCCGGCTAAAGGGTGGTTGACAATAGTTTTTGCTTCTGGAACTGGAAATTAACCTTGGATAAGTGGGTTTACAATGGCAGCCGAGTCGCAGTGAAACGCGCAGATTTGACGGACTCTTAATTGCACGGGATTCTGCTCTTGCTAACTTTGAAGATCGAGGTGCAGCTATCCTGAGGGGTCCTAGGTGCTCTCTTGAGCTTGCTTGTTTTTTTTGCACACGCTTCATTATCCAAACTAGGTAACATGAGTTCTAGTGACCATCAATGCTAGTAACTCAAACTAGGGCAACATCAGTAGTACTGATGGTATTACCTACTTTGGGTAATGAAACCTCTGCAAAAAAAAACAAACCCAGGCAAACTCAGACAGCACCAAGGAGCTTTTATTTCAACCAGAGCTAGAAATATTCTCCTATATTAGCAGCAGCAATTGTGCTTATAAGTGTTAAATTTGCAGGGTTGAGGATATCTCCCAGGACTTGAAGGTACAAGATTTAGTTTGAGTAAACAAAGCATATGGGGATGTGTGGCTCTTTAAAAAAGGAATACATTTTGAATGTGGTGTTCTCAAACAAGAGGTACCATTTTACTTCTGAATGAAGAAGTTTAGGTTCAGTGAGGGGAATAGTTTTAATGCTGTGCATGTTTATGCAGAAATGTTTCCTTCAGTTCATATGAATGTATAGAATTGCTGCTTGACAAGGGAATAAGTCCCCTTGGCCTGCATTGGAATTGTTTCAAAGTCAGTAGTAGGCTTTAGCCCAAATTTTTAATAAATGCATCACAGAACTTTGAATGGAGAAGTCAGAATTCACCCACTAATGAGTTTCTAATTGTTCACATACCTTAAAAAGTAAAGACTATAAATTCCTTAATGATCCATTCCAAAGTATCCATTTTATGAATACATTTATTCAAAACATTAAAATTAATACAGTTTATTTCTAAATATAGAAATTGCTGTGTGCAGTTTAAAACATGTAAAGTGTTTACTCAGAAATAAGCCTTGCTTGGTTCAGGGAGAATTGTTTGATGATACTTACGGGGTAAGTGTACTATTAACATAATATTAGGTGGATTCCTCCCTGAGTTTGTTTTTTGCACATTTGAGGGAGGGGTAACAACTCTTGTCTTCCCTTATATTAACAGCATACAGTAGGTGAAATAAAAGTTACAAATAATGTTATTATTTGTGTAGAATTTTGGACTGCAGTTAATCTTGATAAATGATCCAGTGGTACCTTGGTGTGAGTGCAGACATTAAGAATGATTGCATAAATATCTAGCTCACTGACAGAGCTGCATAAGTTTCCTCAACTTTTGTCCCAAGGACAAACTTTGGGAAGTTTGCAACTCTGCAGTTTGTACTAATGAATGGCCCATAAGGAGGAAAAATATCTTTTTATAAAAGTTCATTACTTCGCAATACATATTTATCATAGCAAGCCTACATTTATGTAACAAAGGTGCTTAACATTATGACCTAAAAGAGTGAGGATCTGTTTTCTAAGGGTTTGCACAACTCTGAAGATTGACCACGCTATCCTGGACATTAAGTATTAAATTGCTATAGGGTCCACATGATGAGACATTTTTTAAAATTTTTGATTTAACTGAATCTTTTCATGTGATTTATTGAGCAAATTATAGTTAAGCAAATTATAGTTTGATATTTTGTATGGGGGAAAAATGGAGGATAAGTGTCACATTTTGACTTAAAGCATTTGAATGAAACTTGTGATGTTATATTTTCTTGGGGATAAATATCATTGAACTATGAGATAAAGATCAGATAGTTAAATGCTTTAATTAGAAGTACAGTGATTTCTGTTGTTTCAAATTTGTTTCAAGACATAAGTACTAGATAACAAAATGGAATAAATACAATTTCATCTTGTTTAGTACTTTTTGCTTCAATGCTAATTCTTCTCTGCTTTGTGATTGGAGCTAGTTTTTTTTTTTTTTTGAGTCTAATCTTGTATAATTCTTGGAGTTAAAACTTTAATTTATGTAATTCATACAAGTTTAAGTTGGTGGTTTTGCCATTTGTCAGGGGGTTTTACTCTCAATGTTTATAACTTAATATCTTCCTTCTTCCATAGTAATTAGAAGACAGCAGGATGGAGGTTTTTTTAAAGGGACTCCTTATCCAAGTTATCCTTTCTTGATGATCCCAGAGCTGGGAAGCCCTTACCTTCCTAGTGGAACCTTATCTCCAAGTGGTGCTCGAACAGTAAGTACTTTGTTTTGCAATATGTATAATTAATTTTTTTCTTCCTTTTTGAATGGGAATTCGATTTGGATGGAATGGGTTTTATATGCCCTTTAGCCCCACTGAAGGGTGTTGCTTTACCTTTGGTATCTCAGTATAATAAGCAGTCAATCTTTTAAAGCTGGAAGTGTTAGTAATAGAACCCTTTTAGATAAGGAGTCTGAAGATAGGCAGTCTCTTCTACACTTCTCTGCCAGATTTACAGCTTAATTTATAACATTGAATTTTTTCACTACATTGGATACACTGAAGATAAATGTTTTCATAGGATTTTGTCTCATTTTGGCCCACCTATTCCACAGTTCAGAACAAAAAGTCCACATCTACTGAAAATTGTTCAGTAAATTTAAGGTTTATATCATGTTTATTCACATTTTCAGTGAACTGTTTGTTTATTTTGGAAAGATGCTCCAGGTTTTTCTATAATACAAAGTGGAATAAAATATATTTAATGAATAAAAAAATTCTGAATAGAATTCTGCTAGGAAAAAAAGGATGACTCTAGATGACAGAGTTGGATTTAAGAGAAGACTACCTTTGCTATTGATGAAAAAAATAACTATAGCATAATATTTTTAATTTGCCAGTTAGGAACATGTATACAGGAAAGGTAGAGACATTAGATCTGCACTAATATAGTATAGATAAAATAAAAGGAAACTTTATCACTTATCAAACATGCTACTCTATATTTTCCAATGCTTTTCATTAGAAACTTCAAGGAAGATCTATTATATCCTGACATCTGCCCTCTGGAATACAATCCCTCTAGAGCAGGGGTCTCCAACCTTGGCAACCTTAAGCCAAGCGGACTTCAACTCCCAGAATTCCCCAGGCTGGGGAATTCTGGGAGTTAAAGTCCGCCAGGCTTAAAGTTACCAAGGTTGGAGACCCCTGCTCTAGAGATCAGATAGCTCCTGTCCAGTCTTCCACAAGGCTCTGAGGAGAGGCTTTGTGCTTGAGTCTGGGATTCCCAAGTGTGGGTAGGAGCCTTTTTCTTGATTATGTTGAATGTTGGCTTGTGGCTTTGCAAAATTTCTGACTGCTATGAGTTTTATGTTTTTTGTAGATATTTTTAGTATTGTGAGCAGTCCATTATCATGCAGGTGAGATAGGCTCTCATTTAAATCCACCAAATAAATAGAAAATAGATATTTATTAGGTAGTACAGAGGGTTCTTTACCAAGTTTTGGCAGCCTAGCTCTGAAATTCACCTGCTCAGTTTACCTTCAAGGACAGCCTACTCAATACCATTGCTTATTCACACTGTCCTTTAACATAAGTCTTTTGTTGAGAGTATTTGGAGATATAGTTTCGCTTCTTAAATGTTCACAAGCCTTATAAAACTTGTATACTACTTACAACTTCTGAATTTTCTGCAATTATAAGAAGTCCAGGCTATTGACTCTGCTGGCTGTGGTTGATGGAACTGTAATATAATGTAATAATATTTGGAAGCCAGGTTTGAAAAATCTGCTTAAGAGTGGCTTATGGCAAGTGATTGGCTAGGATATTGATCCTAGGTTGTAGATAGCTTGATGAAATAGGCAGTCATGGAGAAAAAACTTCATCAGCAATTACCATTCATGATAGTTGTATTTTATTTCTAGTATCAGAGCCAGCATGTCTTTGACTACTAGCTGTTGGGGTATACTAGTTGTGCTAATATTTTGCTTCCAGATTTCCCGAAGTATCTTTTTGTATTATGTATACTGTGAAAGTTTCTCAGCAGAACTTACATAAGGCTTTAGTGCTTAGTGAATGGGTAGAGTCCTAAGAATCTGGGAATATCTATCTGGGTAATCAATGTAATCATAATATCAATAGAATAGTATTATTTAATATTTTTATTACCTGGCAGTTAATTTAAGATGGGAAACATTGTATTATCATCCTGTTTTGGTGGAAGTAAGATCAGTAATGACATTAGTATCCAAACAAAATGTTAAATATAAATGTTTGTTAATAATCATTGTTATACATTTTGAAGCATATCATTCTAAGATATTACCGCCATGATTTACTAATCGCAGCTGGATTTACTAATCGCAGCTGGATTCCTTCATTGTTGGAAAACTATAAAACTTCAACTTTGCTGGGTTTAAAGTAAGCTACTAGATCTGGGTTACAGAAATCCAGGTTATTGCTAGATAGCAGTGAAATGTTTTTTTGTTGCCACTTATTGGTTCAGAGTTTTGTAGGCCTGTGCTAAAGCCAAAGCAAACAAATCCCATTATGACTTAGTGCTACATATGGATGTATGTTTACAAGGCACTCATTATGTACATTGTCCTCTGTCTTACTTTTTTAATCATAATTTGACTTGTTGTGGTCTGGAAGTTTTCCTAAGGTCAAGTGTATTCTCCAAAGCCTTGATTTCTGTTAAGCATAAGATAATAGTTGAAACCAGGGTCTATCCGGATACTATAGATTGTGACTTCAAACTTTCTACCAGGTCTTTCAAAAGAGCTTCCATGTGTCCTTGGGGGACTAATAAACAATACGATCACGCTGTACTTTGCAGGCATTCCTTTATCATCCTAATTTTCTCCAGAATTAATGGCTATATTATAAAATTGCTGTTAATAAAGATTCAGATATGTTGACTTTAGCTAAAGTAAGCTATTATACTACAATTCTAGTATAAAATAAGCTTCTTAAGCACAATAAGTCGTATGCAGAATGGTTAAAAGAACTAGGTATTCAAGAGCTGATAATCATGGAACGAGCTATCAAATGGGGTTTCTTCCTCTTCCCTGGAGATCTTCAAAAATGGGCAGTCATTGATCAGGGATGATACAGTGAATCCCTTGACACTGAAAGTGGTAAAAGAGTAAGTAAAGAAGAAGGTACAGTGAATTCTGAAATGTTCAAGGAATTGGACTTAGTAGCCTTTTATTTACCTTCCAATCAAGGATTGTATGAAGCTGTGCAGCATCCTCTTTCTTTTTAATAGCAGTAGCCATAGGGATAATTCTAGTGCTTCTCAACTTCAGCACATGTTAGTGTTGAGATTGAGAAACACTGTATTGTTTTATCTGAATACTACTAATGTTGATTTTTAGTCAAAATATGAACTCCACTCTTTAAGCAGGTTTATAATGTCTGATTAAAACTAGCTTCTAATAAAGCTATAGAACTATAGATTTAATCCTATGCTACTAGTTTCCCTTAGAATAGAAGGAAAAATTCTGGAAAGGGAAACAAACAATTATATGTGTTTTAGCCCATCTGAACTCTGGTTAAAGTTTTTACATATGGATTAAAGTGAACAACTGATAAATTAAAAAACATACTCTTGATCTCAATATATTTAACTTAAAAATGAACATAACATCCAAATGTCTAAGTTGCTGCCTGAGGCACAAGTTTGTTATATAGAATAGCAGTTTCCTTAGTACCTTTAACTGGTTACTGAATTGATTAACAACTTTGAAGAAATTTCTTTTAGATAAAAGTAAAAGGTGGTTCAGTTATTTCCCCATGAAGTGCATGTAAGATTTCAGGTTTTTTTCTTTATATTTGCGTACATTTTGGTTGTATAAGATTTCTGAATACCATTTGGTTTGGTTTGATTTATATAAGGAATTGTTAAACATAGAGAAATAATAGTTTATTGATCTTACCAATTTTTGTTAATAAAAATGACAAAGCCAAAAATATTGTCAGTAAACATCTAGAAAATGTCATATTAGTTCATATTAGTTCAAAGGGAAATTAATCTATTATTTTTGTTTTTCCTTTTTCTTTAAGAGAATAATTGGGATCACAGCTTAGCAGTGATTTAATACATCACTCTAAATTTTGACTGGCAAAATAAACACATAAAAGAATTATGACATAGACAGATCTTGCAACCATCTCTTGTTTGTTCTGCTTTTCTCATTTAAGAGGAGACTTAAGCCATTTAAAAGCTGTTAATGGGCTGACATTGTGTGTCCCCACAGACATTTTAAAAAGTGATTAAGCAAATTGACCAAGCGTTAGACAGTAAATTGAATTCTCTAGAGGCCAGCCCCCCCAGTGTTCCAACTCCAATTCCAAATTCTACAGATGCCATAACCCTCAGGAGCTCATTGTGTTTTGTGGCCATTAGGGATTCCCTGCCTGCTTCCTTATCATGTGAATCTATTATTCTCATTTGAGTTGTCCATGAACATCTTATCAGTTTCCTTAGCAAGTATCACCAGTCTTGGGGCTTTACTGCCTTTGGATTAATCCATAAATTTGAAAGATAGATGTAATGACATAAAGTTTTACTAAACTTCCAGAAGAAGTAAAAGTGCATTTTTCTTGTGAAAAAGGAAAATACATTTTCTTTATATTTAGATTGATGGTGATCCTGGCCCTTTTAGATTTGTAGGACTTTAAGAGCTCTATTGGCCATGCCAGGTTATGAATGATAGGAAATGTTTTCTTGGAAAGCCCTAAGTCTCCTACTTGGAAATTTAATTATATGCAGACATTTCATAGCCAGTATAATCTTAAAACAAACATTACCTGAGTGTTTGTACAAGAAGATTAACCATTTTCTAAAAATTTGCCCAGTTAAGAGTCCTATTTTGCTTATCAAAACAGTTTAAATTGATTGAATTTTGTAGCATTAGTGATGAATGGATTCTTGAAGACCACGTGCAGGATTGTTACAATAAATTGATGGCAGTTGTGCTATTTTTACATGGAGATCATTAGAAGTCATTTTATTCGATTTGTCTGTTACACCTGGATTATAGTTAATTTTGTGAGAGCAGGCTTGTTTTCTCTGAATCTGTCTTTTATTTAGATCATTTCTTTCTATTGAAGATGACTCTTCTTTTAGAAGTAAAATGGATAGCCAGAGAGCAACAAATCCTAATGTGCAACAATGCACATGGACTGCTTCCTAATTTCTTGAATTTGGTAGTGCAAATGAAAAAGATTATCTAATTGTTCTAAAATTCTGTTCTGCAAAATTTCTTGCTGTAGACTTGGGGACCATTTCCCTTCTTTTTTTCTTTAAAAGTGAAATTTCAAGTAATTCTTACAGTGTTGCTGTAATATAGTTTATCATTGTAAATCTTAATTGATCAGGAATTAAGATGTACTGTTTCCCCTACTGTTATTAAAAGTGAGATAGCCAAAATTGTCTCATGTTATATTGAATCAGACACTGGAATGGATGAAAATTAATACTTTTATATTGTACTATTTATAAATCTGTGTAGAGTATATGTTCGTAAAATGAATGTTTACTTTTAGAATGTTAAGAATTAATTCAGAGACTTATTTCTAGGTAAGTGTTTATAAAGGATTTTAACTACAAGTTCCTGAAGCTTGAATTTGTAATGCCATAGGAAATAGAAATAGCCTGGTTTCGTGTTCATGTTAAACCAGTTGATCATTTTGTTTTTAACTTAACGTTGTAAGTCACACTTTATGATTTAGTGCATAAACGATACAGTTTGTTCCTCTGCTGAAGAATTTGTACTTTCAAAACATGCTGTCTAATGTTTTAATGAAATTCCTTTTAGGACCTACCCCCTGAAGCAGCAGAAAACAAACTTTATTGAAAGCCACATACATTTTGTACACTGGAAAATTATAATGCATTTTTGTTGCTAGGAAATAAAATTATTTCTGGCAGTTTTCTAATACTGAAAATATAGTTACTTCACAGAATTGAATTGATGGAATCCTCTTATATTTACAAGGAAAGATAGCACAGGTTTTTCCCTTGTGTTCTCAAGGGAATGTGTGGCATGCAAAATAAATTCAGTTGGCAAAATTATGGTAAGATATTGTGGAGAAAATCTGCAGTTTTCCAGGTTTTTTTTCCCCTTAGGCTGTACTTGTGCTCATTGTTAAACTGTTCAATTTAGTCTTCAGTTGGGTTTAAACAGCATTGTTGAACAATAACTGCTTTAGTTATGATTTTGCTGCTTCCGTAATGTTAGAAGAATGGTTCCTATTCTTTAGGATTTCTGTCTAATCTCAGCATTTTAGAATTGTCACCCCTCTTGAACTGCATCCTGTTAGTAATTCTGAGTCAGGTAAATTTCACTTTAGGGAACATTTTCCAACATACTACACCTTTTTTTCCTGAGTAAAATAATTAACATTTAATCTTCTACATAAAGGATCAGTTAATACCAGTGTATATTCATACCCAAAACCACATCAGCCATTTTCCTACTTGCGATAACAGTATATCATATAAAAACAAGTTACATATTTTAAGTTACTTAAGGAGCTGCTTTCTGCTTTGTTTTAATACATTCAGATCTTTTTAGTTAACTTGTGGGAGCAATTTTAAAAGGTTAGATAGAAAGCCTGAATGCTTTGTCTCTGGGGACACTTTTTTTTGTCTTGATGAAAAGTCTGTTTCTTATTTAGAGTTATTGTTTTGTTACATTCTTAATCTTGCTGTAACTGCTTCAGGCATGAGATAAACCCCAAGTTCTATGTTGTGCGGGGAGAAAAACTCCTGAGATGAGTTGCAGCTGCTTTCTCACCTAATAAATGCAGAATGGTAGTGCCTTTCTTTCTTTCTTTCTTTCTTTCTTTCTTTCTTTCTTTCTTTCTTTCTTTCTTTCTTTCTTTCTTTCTTTCTTCCTTCCTTCCTTCCTTCCTTCCTTCCTTCCTTCCTTTCTTTCTTTCTTTCTTTCTTTCTTTCTTTCTTTCTTTCTTCTTCCTTCCTTCCTTCCTTCCTTCCTTCCTTCCTTCCTTCCTTCCTTCCTCACTCCACCCATCACACCATTTGTAGACAACAAGGTAACTTCTATTAATAGAATACTTGAACTCCTATGCTATCTATCACTCACTGGTCCAATAATTGAAATAAATACGATAGGTAAACAGGGTTGCAGTATTTTATTTTACCTCCTGTATTTTGCAGACCATGTACTTTACTTTCTGCTACTAGAGAGTGAGACATTTTATAATCTTTCTGAGATCAAAGATTCTACTAATAAGTAGGGGAAAGGTACATAAGTAATAGGGAAAAAGAGGCCTGGCCCAAGAGCAGCCACTATGCAAGGAAGCAAAGAATGGGTTATGTTCAGTAGGAAGTTGATAGAATAGCTGGAAGTCTGTGCAATTAAATCATTTGGCACAGTCTTTACCGGGGAGATAATAGAAATGGATGCAGGGAAAAGATGTGAACTTAGCAGTATCTGAATGGGAATGCAGTAAAAATTGCAGATCTAGGAAGTGAGTGAAGTTCCTAATATTTCTGGCAAAAAGGATAACTTTATGGCATTAAAACATGGTATCCTCTGCCCAAGTAGGTCTGACGCTCTGCCCCATTTAAATTTCTATTGCTACAGCGCATTGTAAAAGTGTGTATGTGTGCATATACTGTACATACACATACGCACATATATATATACATTTGTCACATAGATAATTTTATTGTAAAAGGGAATAATGCTGGCTTGGTCTTTTTTTGAATTAGGGATGTAGAGATACCTGAAAGAGCTCCCTGCTGTCTGTGCATGTATGTGCATGCACAGCCACTTCCTTTGTGTCCCCCCCCCCCCACACACAAAAGTGGCTGTGCATGCACATTCATGCACAGACAGCTGTGAGCAGCTTCCAAGATGGCCATGTGATCCTAGAAAAAGTTGTAACTGTGATAACAGTTGCAGAAGAAATGCTTTGTACATGCTGCAGCATGTTCCAAACCACTTCTTCCAAAGAATTTACATAGTCCTGTTGCTTGTCTCTTAGACAGAGGGGCTGGGCTAACTTGGAGTATCATGGGAATTACAACCCATCAGACAGAGGACAGCAGACCAAGAAAGGTTCATCTGTATGAAATCACTAGATGAGAATGGCAGGGAAACATACCTTACTGTAAGCTACTATGCCAGTGAACTCAGTGATGTAATCTTGGAATGCTTCTTTATAGTCAATAATTGGATGAAGGGGCATAACCTTTACAATCAATCTAGATCATTGAAAAAATATTGGCATACTGAGGAGGCTTACAAGGCTAGAAAAGTCTGTTTTGCATTGGCTTGTGCTCCTCGGTCTTGTGGGACCTATTGGACTCAAGTTTGCTAAATGATAGCATTCTACTGTTCTTCCATTATACTGGTGACTTCTGTATTAGTCTGTTGCTTGCATATTCTGCATAGGAATGCATTTGAAGATTACTTGGAAACTAGTTAAGACAAAATTAGGTTATCTTATTAACAATATCTGTTTTCCTGCCAATTCATCTCTGAGTCATGAATTGTTCTTATTTTTATAGGACCTAATCATTTAATTTCCAATTATATCAGAAAGCCTTTCTTTTTATGTGAACCCTTTTCAGTGCTCAAGATGGCTGGTGAAATGAAAAAGTAGTAAGACATAGCCATTTCTATAGCATGTTTGAAACGGGGGATTTTTTGTTGTTGCTGTTTTTGTTTTAGTATATTTGTGCAGTTCCCAAACTTGGGTCAGGGAACTGCAATGTACTCAAGGGGCATTGTGGAATCTCAGTCTACTAGCTAAAATTAATTCAGTTTTGGCCTAAATACTAAGGTACCGTAACTGAGAAAAACGTTGGCAGCTCTGGTGTCATTCCATTGTTTTCAGATGTACTGCATATAATAGAGAAACTTTATGAAAAAGAATTTTAGAAATATTTAAAATATATGTGAAAAAGTTATAGGATCATTTGTCATTATTTTAAGATCTGCTCTCTGCAATATTCAAAATCCTTGCATCTCCACTACCCTGTAGGCCTAAGAATTAGAATTGAATCTGATTTGGGTGGGGAACAAAAATGTCATCTATTTCTTACTTTGATAAGTGCTTGATCTACTATCAAAATGTTTACTTTTGATAAATATGAATTTTCACATTTTAAAAAATTATTATGATTGTAACAGTGCTGGGAGCGATGAATATAGATCACAATTACAGACAGGCACAGTTTTAAGGCATTGGAAGCCCTCTGGAATTGATTGTACAGTATTTGTCCAATAGAAAAATGATGGTTAATTGAAAGTAGAAAATACTAGCAAAAAATAGCTTACTAATGGACTAGCATTGTTTTGGAAAGGCTTTGGAGGGAAGTAAGGCATTTTATTGAGGCTCAGTGAAGAGATTAGTTTAGTTGAACACATTTTCCTAGTCCTTTCCTAAAAGCAAAAAAATATTTTTTAAAACTTTTTATCCAGCATTTGACAAGGGATCATATACAAACCTGGCATATATATATGACTTCGTGACTTTTGAAAAGAAATCGAGAAATCCAGTGATACGATCACTGTCAGGTAAAAGTGCCTTTGTTGGTTGAAGAGCTTAATACAAAAATCCTCCTTTAGGGTCTATTTCTGAAAGGAAAAAAAAAACAGCAGTTGCTGCTGATGAAGGGCTAGTGTACGGTGTTTAGGAGCCCAGGTGTTTGGCAGTATGGAAATATTGTGTTACTCACACACCTAGGTTACATTCTCTCCAAATCCTTTCCCATTGTTTGGGTATTTTCCCTTGTTCTCCCATAACTAAAGCAACTAAAGCCTGCTTATCTTGCAGCAGTAAAGTTAACAGAACACTCGCTCTTTGAGTATGAACATGGATTTGCCAAGTGATGAATAACATGGGCAATCACCTATTATTATCTTAAGTTGGGAACAATATAGATCTGGCTCTCAAGAGAACAGGTTGAAACTAGATTGAGTAGCTGTTAGGGTAACTAATCCACAATATGCATTCCTAGAGGTGCACACCTTTTTCTTCTGGCTGACCTTTTTCGCATTTAATTAAATGCAGCACTGCCAGTCTTCTAGAGATTTGAACATTTATTTTGTAGATGTTAAGCTGCATTTGTTGCAGGTAGCTTGAGTAGGCTGGAAATATGATGCAACTCTATCAAGGCACAGACAGTTTTAAATTTTAGTAGAATGCTTAATGATGGAGCTTAGAAATTCAATAATAATTGAATTTGTGGCATCTTAAAGACTAACACATTTATTATAAAGAAGCTTTCAATGGACTAAAGCTTATGCTATAATAAATATGTTAGTATTTAAGGTGCCACAAGACCATGCTGCTTCTGCTGTAACAGACTAATGTAAATACCCCTCTAGGAATTCAGTATTCTATGTTAATTACAATTCCATTAATCTAGGCATGTGGCATAGAGAGTTGGATACATTAAATTTGCTGTCACTGTTGGCTTTTTAAAAAGCAAGTTTCTAAATTTCCTTGGTTTAAAAATTGTTACAAGTTGTAAAAAATATGTACCATCAGAATAATATGGACAAATATCTTGTAATAATCAAATCAAAATGCCATTCTAGAATGCATTAGTTATCAGCTCTGTTAACTACTAATTTAGATTTGCATTTTTAAGAAAGACAATCCATATTTCTGACAAAATATTGGACATGAATTTCTAGAATTTCAATATTAAATTATTCCTGCTCAATATCTTGACTGGCCAAGCTAGCCTGTTGAAATTGTGCACCATACACCAAGTTAAAATTTGGAGAAAGTGATGCAAATAATCCAATAAATTATAACAAAGAGATTGTGTTAATTTAAAAGGATTCAAAGGACTATTCAGGGATATGTGTGTGTGTGTGTTTGTAAAGAAGTGCTTACTTAAAGATTTTATTGTGTAGTTTTTATGTACTGTAGAATTGTTGAACAATTCTACCTTTGAAAACATAAAGAAGGTGAAAATTTCAGGTAATTGTGAAGAATGATGAAGTTTGGAGAAGATTTTAAAAGATGTTTCCTATTATTCAACATCCTGTTTTTTTGTTTGCTGTACCATCATGGTTGTTGGCTAATCATTTACCTTCAATTTTTGACTAAACAATATTTACAAGACGTTTCTTCCCAGTTCCATTCCAACTTAGAGCAACAAAATTGCTCCAGGCTACCCTTCATTGTATTTCATTTTAAGGGGCCTTATTTGAGGGGTGATGCATGCATGCTATTCTGTGCAGCTGGTTTTAGTTATTTCACTAAACTATTGTTTCCCTCCTGGATTGACTTTGCTAAGCAGTGAAAGAACTAGAACGTATAACGGTTTATCCTGGGATTCAGACAGCTCTTTTATTATTAATTTGAAATATTTTAAAGCAAGTATATATGAAAGTCATTTCAGAGGAGTGGAATATAGTATGCCAGTTTTCTCTTCCACAGGGATAAATGTAAGATCTGTAAAAAACAAATCATTCACTGTGCTTCTCACAATATTCTGATCACAAGGAAAGGAACGAATATGCAACAGTTCCTGTGTCTTATGTTAATACGAATACTAGATCTTTCAGATCAGTTCATATAAAGATCAGGGTAGCCTGGTTATGATTAACAATGTTTTATTGGGTCACTTTAGAACAGGATCCAAAATTCATGAATCTCAAGTCACTTTCTGTGGCCTAAAATCATACATTATAGCTGTTGAGGAAGCTGCACAGGAAGGCCATGGTACTGAGTGCAACATAGAAAAGCAGGCTGGATCCCAGGAAGAACTCCACAAAGACGAACAGCTTGTCTCAGGTCCTCAATTGATGCCCTATGGCCTCTTGTGCCAGTCAGTGGTGCTCTTGGGAAATCCCCCCTATGGCTTCACTGTGGGGGAAACTCCTTCTGAGACTGGGCAAAACTGTGTGCAGGAGTTGTGGAGAATTAGGACTTGGTCAGGAAGAGAAGGAAAAAATGCTGCAGCTGCTGCAAAAGGTATTTTCTGCAGTCAAAAAGAGAGTAAAGAAAGTAGAAAAATCTCTGCTCACCAGGAAAAAGGGAGGATTTAGGCACCTCTTAATAAGATGAGTTTCCCAGATTATATGGTCCTAGTTATGTTCTTGGAAAAAAATAGTTATCAAATATGGGTGTTCTTGGTAATGAAAAATGCATCAAGTTAAATGGCCATAGTGGAATAATTATTGTTTCTGAGTTCTGACTCAGTTTTTTATTTAATAAAATAATGTTAAGTCAGAATGCTGTGCTCTTTTTCTGAAGGCTTGATTTAGTTTTCTTAGCCATCACTTAAGAAGCTCTGGAATCATAAGAGGGTGAAGGACTACTGATACCATCCAATTTAATCCTCAGCTTGAAGCAGGAATCCAAATTTAAAACATCCCTAATGAATAGCTGATGGTGTCTGCTGGAATTATGTTACATTGGCACATCATCAGGACAGATAGTGGTTATTGCATTATTGCAATGTTTGGAGGCTAAACTAAAGCCCTGTGGTGAAATGCTTTTTATTGGGTCTATGTAACACTATTTTATTTCGTAGTTGTAGTTTTATTAATGCCTTTGCATTGTTCATTGTTTGTATGAAGAACATTAATCAATTAGTTAAGTAATTTTTATTCATTTGTATTCTTAAAACCATTGCTGTAGCTGTAGCTGAAAAGCTAGGGTACTTTTAGTCTCATTGGAGAAACAAAACCCTGTGCTACTTCCATTTTTGCCTAACAGTAGAAAACATGGTTAAAAAGGAAGAGAAATAAAGTTATTATTTAAGATTTCCCAATGAATCCTTTGCTTAAAACACAACATTATTTATTTTTCAGCTTTTGCTTCCAAAAATCTATCCCATAGACTATATTGATGAGACTGATGCTCAGATGGGTAGAATTGGAAAAGGAAATCACATTGAGCATAGCTCTGCTGTCTTAAAGCCTGTGGAATGCCAACGGACTGGTTTGAGAGAATTATTGATCTAGGATATTTTGTGTTCACATTGTTTTTTTTACCATTTTGTGTTTAAAAAGACTTTTAAAAGCCAACTTTCATTTTTATGGCTTATGCCTAAGGATTTTGGTATGTAAATAATTATGTAGCAGTCCAGGAAAATGAGAATTTTTAACTACAGTTTCTGTATTTCATTATAATGGAAAAATAGTTGCAACATTCAAACATAGCCTCATAGGTGGCTGATTGAATATAGGCGACTTGTACTTTGATAAGAAAATTTTTAAAGTTCCAGGAACAACTACTTCCACTTCCACATTTTCTTTCCTTGTCATTTCCTTTTGGATTTTCTTAACAGAGATGGAGGAATAGGCAAAGATTTCTGAAGGAAATCTCAGCAGTGGGATTTCTGTTCCCTGGGCAAGTGCTTTTCCAACCGATTGTCATTACCCAAGCCAACTAGATACTGTGTCTGAATAGGAATGAATAGAGCCATTCAGATTGATGGACAAGAGCTGAAAGTTGTTCACAAAAACCACTGGGCAGTCAGTAGAGCTACAGACAGCAGCATTTGCTCTTAAAGCTGATAAACAACAAAGAACAGTTGACAAATTTACTGGAGCTTTGAGTTGGTACAGTTTTTCCACCACCTGGAAAAGGCACTGGACAAAGCAGGTAGCTCTCTGTACAGTTAAATGTTGGAATGGTTTGTGTGTAATATGCAAAGTGGGGGCTAGGGATGGAATAGGAAACTTTGTCATCCATGAAATGGCTATTGATGCATGAAAAAACAAACAGTAGCATTTAGTGGGAATGCTGATCAATATTTTGCTAGTTCTATTATGAAAAATAAAAATGGGAGTTGCCTTATTTTCATAATTTTTAACATATAAGATACAAATGTGTCAGAATGTACAAGCGTCTTATACAATCTAACAAGAACTCACAGTTTAATTGTGAATAGATTATTGAAGCTCATTTTTATTCCATTGTTATATATTTCAGTCTTCAATCTGGTAACATTCAGATGTATTGGATTATATTCCACATTATTCTCAGCTGCAGCTTGTAAAATGGATTTGTTTTATAATCTCCCTGTGGAATTACATTTTGTTTTTATCTAGTGAAAGATTTAACTGAAGTTTTAGAATATATTTATTGCTATATTCTTATTTATTATCTTCCCTAGTGCCTGGGAAGGCTCCTGTTGATAATTATGAATTATTTGATTTTTAGATAATTTATGTCATGTTGGTAGAAATAATTAAAAGGAATTATTATTTTAAATGGTGGTATTAGGTTAATACTCTTTGCCTCCAAAGTAGAAAATTCATACTAGAAAAGTAGGTATCCCAGGGGTTTCATTAATAGAATTAAATCTAGTTTAAAAGTTACTCTGTATGGCAAAGTTGACTATAAACTGCATGCTTCCAAGTCCAGTATGTATGATGTCACCATGACACTGGAAGTTATTAATTTAGTCATGCCTGAAACTCCCTCTTTCTCCTTAGAGCTGCTCGGAGCATCCAGAGTGGGTAGTGCTTCAGTCTCTGCACTGGTAGGCTGAGCTTAATTTTGAGGAACGCTCCTCCTCCTCCACGTGACTCCAGCGTAGCGTTCCCCAGTTTATGCTCAGCCTCGTGCGAGACAGGCAGTAATTCGAAGAGCTCCTTGGCCGTTCCAAGAAAGTTTGATTCTGATTCATTTCCTTCATTCTGTTTCAGGTCGTATTTTCTTCTTTAACCTCCTTAGCCCTGCGCATTTGGTTTTTATTTGCTAATCACCCCAGGGAGGTGTTTTTTTCTCGCCCGAGAGGGTGGCAAAGGGGAGGACCAGCTGGGCCTTCACGCTGCCCCCCCCCCATAACCAAACTCCCCTGCCGCTTGCCTTTTTCCCTTGCCGCTCGCTTGTATCGTTTCCTTAACAGCGGCTTGCTTTAATTCGTTCCGTTTACCCTCCCCCCACCAAGTGCTGTTTTTTGCCATCGGAAGAGTTTTTTTCTCTTCCCTTCGGCTCTCCCGTTCCTTTGGACCTTGCCTGGTCCCCGGGGAGCAATTTCGTCAGCGGCTGAGAGGCCCCGAAGTTGGCACATCGCAGGCGGACGCCATTTTGAGCGCCGCCTCGTGCTCCGGCGCCATTTTGAATTTTCAACCTGAAGAGCTGCGCTGCGAATTCGCTCAAGGAGCAGGACCCGTAGGCCTGCTCAGAGCCTTGTTTTTCCTTTTCGTTATCCAGCTTTCCATTTCTGAGGCTGATTCTTTGAATTCCTATTGTTGGCTGATCCTGCAGCTTCTCTCAGCTGGCACAACTCGGCCAGTTCCGCCTGGGCAGGCAGTTGCTGAAGGCCTACTTCTCCACCTCATCAGGCCTCTGGTGTTCATTCGGCTGATTGGACCCATTTGTTTGCATTTTATTTTAAACAAAAAAAAGCATTCAATTGGGGGGGCGTGAATTTTTCTTTAGGGCACCCGGCCTTGTTGTAGGTCGACCCCTAGGCGTGCCAACCGCCTCGCATTAATTCTTATATTGTTCACTTACCTTTTGAAATGGCAGAGGGCAATCCTTCCAGAGGTCCTTCGTTGAAGGCCAAATCCAACCAAATCCATCTGCGCAGACAGGCTAAGGAGACCTCCAAAGCCTCTCAGAGGGATGCCTTAAGACGCCACAAGGCGCTGGAAAAGGAAATTGATAGATGCACCAGACAGTCAGGCTCAGTGCCTCCGGTTCTACCACCCTCCACTCCCTCTACCCAACCCCCCCCCCTCTAGTCTATTCCTCCTTATCCAGGCGCAGGTCACCCTCGCAGGGTCACCAGGCTCCTGGAACACCGGCTAGACGGGCACCAGAAGCTACCTTCACCCCCACAGCCGCCGGTCTGCGCCAAGAGGAACCACTCATACAGGAGGTTCCAGAGCAATTGAGATCCTGGATGGAGTTGGCTATCCGCCAAGGGATCGCAGAAGGACTCCAGCAGATGGCCAGACCCGGTCTCCATCCGATGGCCCCTGAGTATGAATCTCAGTCAGTAAGATCCCTGCCCAGATCGGAACCTCTCCAGGAACAAGTACCCCATCAGGGGGAAGTTCCCCTTTCAGTAAGGGAGGAGGAGGAGGAGGAAGGGGACTTAGATCTAATAAGGCAAGATGAGGAGGAGTTTGACTTGGGGTCCTTACAATATAGCGAACCCCTTTCTGAGGTGGACTCATTAGAAGCGGAGATATCCGAGGACGAGGGTCTCACTCCCGACCAACCAGCCTTTGTGGGGCTATTCAAGCCCCAATTATTCAAATCCCTCCCTTTTAAGGCTAGGAATATTTCGGGCCTAAATACTCAGGCCTCCTCCGATTCTACTCCTCTTGCTCCGGAAGGCCAAGAGGACTCCATTTTCAAACAACCCGTAGTGGAGGCCGAAGTCATCCCAGCTCCTCCCATCTTTTCTGACCTGGTGGTTAACCAGTTGGCCTCTTCAGCGGCCCCCCCTGCCCCTTCAGCCCACGACAAAAAAAAATTCAACCTGGACCCAGAATTTATTGGGCGCTCCGGAGGTTGATGAGCCCATCGTGGGCCTTGCCTCCTCCTCCACCCTCAGTGACCCCCTTGAGGCCGGAGGAGAAGCGGGCCGAGCTGGCCTTGCGCCGAGCCCACCAGTCGGATGCCTGGGCAATCAGATCGGCCACGGCCGCCTCTTTCTTTACCCGATCATCCATTCGCTGGCTCCGCCAGCTCAAACAGCATGTCCCAGTCTCCAATCTCAGAGTCCATCAGGACATAGCCAAGATTACGGCCGCAGCCGAGTTTTCGGCCGACGCCACCTTCCACTCAGTTAAATTTTCCACCAGAGCTATTTCATCTCATGTCACTGCCCGCCGTCTGCTCTGGCTCAAGCATTGGCAGGCAGACCTCAAGAACAAAGTTAACTTGGCTTCTGCACCCCTAGTGGGAAACAAATTGTTTGGACCATCTTTGGATCCTCTCTTAGTGGAAGGTCGCAATAAGAAGAAATTTCTCCCATCCCTTACCCGGAAATCAGAACCCAGACCCTTTCAGCCCTTTCGGAGAGCTCCCTTTCGGCCCTTCTACCAGGCCTCCTTCTCCCCTAGGTATCAAAGGCCCCCCTCCTTTGGGTCGGGTCAACCCCAGGATAGGACCGACTCCTCTGACAGAAACAGAAGGGGCGGTAACTACAAAAGGCCCTTTTGGGGATCTGGTAGCCGGCCCTTCCGGCGCTCCAGATAGACCACATGACCCAATTCCCATTGGCGGGCGTCTTAAAGCTTTCGCCAACCAGTGGGATGCCTCTACTTCTGACGCCTGGGTTAGGGACACCATCAGGTTCGGCCTTGCCCTCGAATTTCAATCCCCCCCCCCGATTTCTTCATGCCATGCCCTCTCTCCAAGGACCGCACTAAGCGCAGCCTCATGGACTCAGCCATCCAGCACCTAATTGACATAAGGGCCATCCAACCTGTCCCTCAGTCTCAATGAGGGCAGGGCTTCTACTCTCACTTGTTTGTAGTCCCAAAACACTCGGGGGGATGGAGAGCGATTCTGGACTTAAAGCGGCTTAACCGCTATCTGGTATACCGTAAGTTCAAGATGCACACATTGCAGTCTATCCTATTGGGAACTAGACAGGGGGACTGGTTGTCATCCATTGACCTCAAGGAAGCATACCTTCATATAGCAATCCGACCTTCCCATTACAAATTTCTACGTTTCTGTTACAATAACCTCCACTTCCAATACGTGGCACTTCCATTTGGTTTAGCCTCCGCCCCCAGAACTTTACCAAGGTTCTAGCCGCGCTAGCTGCCCACCTCAGAACCTTCCCGGTACGCCTCCACTATTACCTGGACGACATCCTCATCCTATCCCACTCTAAAGATCAAGCAGTGAGGGATACCCAGGTGACTCTAGCCACTCTCCAGGAACATGGGTTCCTTATCAATTGGAAGAAAAGCCAGTTATCCCCTTCCACCAGAATAACCCACCTGGGGACGGTGATTGACTCTCTGAAAGGGAAGGTGTTCCTATCGTCGGATAGGCTTCTTAGCATCCAGAAATCAGTTAGAACCATCAGGCGGCTTAGGAGGGTCTCCCTTCTGGAGCTATCTCAATTACTGGGAAAAATGATTTTATGTATCTCCATTGTTCCCTGGGCTCGTTTACACTCCAGATCCCTCCAGTGGTTCCTGCTCCCGTACCAAAGAACCGGATCAAGCAATTCAAAACTCAAGGTCAGGGTTCCACCAAAGGTCCTCACGTCCCTCCTTTGGTGGAGCAAATCGCCCATCAACAAGGGCTGCCTCCTCAAGGAGCCCCCAAGGGTCACCGACACCACAGACGCCAGTCTGTTCGGGTGGGGCGCTCATGTTCAGTCCCTCACATCACAGGGCAGATGGTCAGCGACAGAACAACTATGCAACATAAACTGGCTGGAACTTCACACCGTCCACCTGGTCCTCCGCAGCTTCCTCCCTCAGGTACGCGGCCACCACATCCTCATCCTCACAGACAATATCACCGCCAAAGCCCACATCAACAAACAAGGGGGCACACAATCATTACGCTTGATGAGGGAGGCCGAGTGCCTCTGCTGTTGGGCGGAGTCCCACCTCCTTTCCCTCAGGGCAGATTACATCTCGGGAATATCAAACACCCAAGCAGACTGGTTGAGCAGGGCCACCATAGACCAGTCGGAGTGGTGCCTCCACCCATCACTGTTCAGGGAGGCGGCATCCATTTTCGGCCAACCGGTAGTGGACCTGTTTGCCTCCCCCCTCAACACCCAACTTCCAAGGTTCTATTCAAGATTCCCAACCCAGGGGGCGGAGAACCACAACGCCTTACGTTGCCCGTGGCCCACGGGACTACTTTATGCATTCCCCCGGCGCTGGTGCCCAGAGTCATACAAAGGATACTTCACGAGAAAGCGGAACTGCTTCTTGTAGCACCTTACTGGCCCAGACGTCCTTGGTTTGCGGACCTCCGCAGCCTATCAGTGGCCCCTCCCTGGAGGATCCCAGCAGACAGGATCTCCCTGTCTCAAGGACCTCTTCTCCACCCGAACCCCCAATGGCTCCAACTAGCTGTCTGGAGGTTGAGCGGGACCGCTTGAAGAGGGAAAACCTATCTAGCAGGGTCATTGACACTATTCTAGCAGCCAGACGGCCCTCAACTATAAGAATCTACGACGCCACTTGGTCCATCTTCCGTAAATGGTGTGTCAAGCTTCAAATTGACCCAGCTGCCCCTTCCATTGCCCAAATTCTAGATTTTCTGCAGGAGGGACTCAGAAGGGGCTATCCCCTAATACATTAAGACAGCAGGTAGCAGCCTTATCAATGGTTATCTCCTGTAAAGAGGCCGGTTCCCTTTCTCATCATCCCTGTATTTGAGCCTTTCTGAGGGGGGCCACAAATTTACACCCTCCGACCCTCCACCGGTACCCAACCTGGGACCTTAACAGGGTCCTTACCTCACTCACAAAACCCCCCTTCGAACCCTTAGGGGAGGTTTCCCTTCAGTGTCTATCATACAAGGTAGTCTTCCTTGTAGCGATCACATCAGGCCGTAGAATATCGGAGATTGCTGCACTATCCTTTGTGTTTTTCACACTGATCGAGTGGTCCTCTGGCCTGACCCTTCCTTTTTGCCCAAAGTCAATTCGGTTTTCCACAGGGCTCAGGAGCTTATCCTCCCTAATTTTTGCCCCAGGCCATCTCAGGAAAGGGAGAGGCACTGGCACACTCTGGATGTGAGGCGTGCCTTGCATGTTTACATCAAACGCCCAGAGGCCTTTCGAAAGTCAGAGGCCTTGTTTATCTCCTTTCAACCTAAGACACAGGGGCTCAAGGTTCCACCAACCACCATAGGCCGTTGGATAAGGGCGGCCATTGCCAGATCATACCAGTCACAGGCCCTCCAGGTTCCCAGGGGTATCACGGCTCACTCTACCAGGAGTGCGGCAACTTCGGCTGCCTGGGCTACCCAGGCTCCAATAAACGAAATCTGCCGGGCAGCAATGTGGGCCTCTCCGTCACCCTTTATCAGGCACTACAAGATTGACACGTATGCCTCTGCTGAGGCATCCTTTGGCAGGAGAGTTCTACAGAAGGTTTTTAGAGAACCCGACGGGACTTCAGACCAGACGGCGCCCCTCCCGTAGGACAGGCCCAGCTTTGGTATGTCCCACTCTGGATGCTCCGAGCAGCTCTTAAGGAGAATGGGCGTTGGTGCTTACCTGACACGCCATTTCTCTTCGAGCTGCGAGGAGCATCCAGCCCCACCCTAATCTTTCACCGTCTGGTGGGGTCTTGTTTCGGCCAATGAACCTTTAGCTATTTAGGATGAGAGCACGAATTTTTTCCTCTCGTCTTCGCAAAACTGGGGAACGCTACGCTGGAGTCACGTGGAGGAGGAGGAGCGTTCCTCAAAATTAAGCTCAGCCTACAACAGCAGAGACTGAAGCACCACCCACTCTGGATGCTCCTCGCAGCTCGAAGGGAAATGGCGTGTCAGGTAAGCACCAATGCCCATTTCCCCAATATTAATCTACAATATTATTGATGTGGTGAAAGAATCTCTTTTAATGTATAATTGTGAAGGAAGTATTTGTTTTAATTTGTTCTATTCATTTACTTTTCTACAGTAACTATTTGGATTCTGGTCATAAGAGTATGGGCAGCGGGGATGTCATATTTTATGACATGTTACTGGGGGAAAAATTTATTGGTAGATGGTAACTGTTGGGGGGTTGCTAAACCAGAGCAAGAAAACCTGTTTTTCTGCTGAAGTTAATGCAATAATGAAAGAAACATGAAATGGAAGACGAGAGTACATGCTTTGGAAAATGTAGGTTTCTTGTATATTGAGAGATCTTTTTTGTATACTGCATATGTTAAGATGTGTTTAAATGGTGATCTTGGGTTTCCCTCAAAGAAAAAAAATATAAACTCTGTTTCTCATCATTTCTTAATTGCCATGACCCTATTTATACAAAGAAAACATAGCCATTCACAATTTTCTCCACTTCTCATTCTTTGTTAGAAGAGCCTCCCACTAAACTGAGGAATATATTGTCTCCTGGCTATTCTCTTTTACTTAGGCAAAGTTTTTCTGTAATAAGTGCTAAGCCCTTTCTACCATCTTCCACTATCCTTTCTAACTTAGACACTTTCTGCATTTGAATCTATTCCTGTTTGGAGGAAGACATGACTTGTTTTTCCTTAAATAAATTTCCATTGTCTATGGAGATTCTCAGTCATCCAGACCATGGTTGTCTCAAAGGTGCTTTTACAAAAAGCAACTGGATTTTCTTTGTGTTTTTGTATTCTTTGTATTATACCTCTGCAGACCAAAATGAGCTCACAGATACTGTAACATCATATGTCAGCTTCTGTGAAGACCTATGTGTATCGACCAGGAACCTGCAAATATACAGTAACAATAAACCTTGGTTGACAGCTAAACTTAAGCAGCTATGTCGTTCCAAAGAAGAAGCCTACAGAATGCTGTACAATCAGGCCAGAAACTTATTAACGAGAGATCAGAGCAGCAAAAAGAAGCTAATCTGAAAAGTTAAGGAATCAGTTCTCAACAAATGAACCAGCACACATGTGGAAAACTCTTTAAAATATCACTGGTTACGGCAAACCTCCTTCCCAGGCAGAAGGAAATCAACAACTAGCAGATGACCTGAATAGAATACTTTTTTATTGGCCAAGTGTGATTGGACACACAAGGAATTTGTCTTGGTGTAAATACTCTCAGTAAGGAAAGATACATTCATTAAGAATCAAGAATCATGACTTCCGGTTTGCAAGGCTTCGGCGGCGGCAGGAATCCCTGATCGTGCGTGGTTTCTGCTGTGCTCGCTGCTGGAGTGCCCCCGATCCAGCCGGATTTGGGGGCTAATAGTTACCCCATAGAGGTAACTGAAGACAGGGGAGATCCAGCAGGGGTCCGGGGGAATCGCACCCCCCCTCAGCTGACTTAACTCCCTTTTCCGAAGGTGGTGGAGCGGCGGTCAGCAATGGCCGCCACAAAGAAGCTTTCATCCGGATAAGAATGTGCAGGAGGAAGCTGAGAAAGTGAAAGTTCTGGCTGACCGGGATAATAAGTAGCATTTAAATACCCTGGAATTTTAATTTCGTCAAAGATACATCGTTCCCAAAGAAGATTGGGAAAAGCGGCGGATGAAAGTTAAAAGGGAAAGTTTGTTTTTTCTCACTCTCCTTCCTTACGTTGATAGCAGATGGAAATCGGAAAAACCCGTTCTGGCACCAGCAGGTAATTAAATTTGAAAGCCAAGGGGACATTAAAGATTTCAGAACACTGGAAAAAATAAATAATTTTTTTTTTGCTATAAGTGGGAAGGGAGAGGAAAAGAATTAATATTAAGATTTTGCTGGAGGAGGCTGCTTGGAACTTATAAGACTAGAGTTAAATTGTAACAAGACTTCTAAAAGATACATTTTGGAACTTTGCAATTGAACTGTACCCCAGGAAGAGAAAGTATAAAAAGAAGAAAGTGCTAAATGAAACAGTTTGTGTGTATTTGGATTGCTTGGTGACTTTGGGACCTTTAGAAATTATTATTTGAAAGACTAAAAACTTTTGGGTTGTTTAAAAAACTTTTTCACAATGGCATTACTTGTTGATGAACTGAAAATGGAATTTAAAAAGCTAATAGAAGAGGAACAAGAAGGGAAGGGCTCTTCTGGATCTGTTTTTCATTTTTTAGAAATGGCGATTTCTACCTATCAGCAATTACAAGAACAAGAAGGTTGGGATGAAGAAGAAGAAGCCATCTTTAATGAACAAACAATTTTAGTGGAGGAAGAAAAGGGAAAGAGGGGAAAGAGAATGGAGAATTTAAGACTTAAAAAAACAACCAAAAAAGGGAAAAATAAGGTGAAAAATCGATACAATGTCAGAAAGCAACAGAAAAGAGGAATACAGAAGAGGGTGGAGATTAAGAGGGTGGAGATCAAGAGATGGAGGGGGGGTAAAATGGCTAGATTGGAGAAGAAAGGAGGGGAAAAAGGGAAGAGGTTACAAAGGTTTGAAACAAAATGTAAAGAAACAGGATTTATTCAGAAATAATGGGTAAAAATATAATTAAAAAAGAGATTCTGCAAAAGTACATAAGACTGTACTGTTGTATTTGTATTTGAAATAATGTTAGAAAACTGGAACATTATATGATAAAATGGGATAAAATATTAAAAGGAATGTGTAAAATGCTTAAGATTTAATGATAGAGTTTAATTTGCTATGGATTATTGTTTTAATTATATTATAAACTTATTTCCTATTTTAAAATATAGTACGTAGCTTTAGAATGTACTAAGCAGCATCAGAATGAAAATTATATATTATTTTAAGTGTTAAATTTAGGGGAAAGATATAAAGGCGTCATACTTCAATCAGTGATTACAGGAGAAATTTTGTGTTAATGAGAAAAGATAATAGATAATTGAAATAGAACAAATGATACAAGCATAATGATTTAAATTGAGATGAAATAAATAAGATAGAATTAAGAGAGTGAAAAGAGGGGAGAAGCTATATAGAAAATGTAGAATGGTAAATAAGATATGAAATGGTATATAAAGTGAGCATGAATTCGATTTATGTCTGTACAAAAAGATGTAACCCCGGGACTAAGCCGCTTTCCAAAAAGAAGTTTTATGTTTTCATGTTTTGTGTTTTGTTTGTGTATGTTTGTTTATTGAAAATTAATAAAAATTTATTTAAAAAAAAAGAATCAAGAATCATAATGTACGCTTAATGATAGTCATAGGGTACAGTGAACAATCAAATCATACTAGGAAACAGTCAATATAAATCGTAAGGATCCAAGCGACAAAGTTACAGTTCTACAATCACAAGTGGGAGGGGATGGGTGATAAGGAGTGATGAGAAGATTAACAGTAATAGTAGTGCACACTTTTTAAATAGTTGAACAGTGTTGAGGGAATTATTTGTTTAGCAGAGTGATGGCTTTCGGAAAAAACCTGTTCTTGTGTCTAATTGTTCTGGTTTGCAGTGCTCTGTAGCGTTATTTGGAGGGAAGGAGTTGAAACAGTTTATGTCTGGGATGTGAGGGGTCTGTAAATATTTTCACATCCTACAACACCTTGAATCTTCAAAGACCTACGCAAGGGTCCTCTTTGTAGACTTTAGTTCAGCATTCAATACCATCATTCCAGACACTCTTCTAACTAAACTAAACCAGCTAGTGGTACCCAAACACACTTGTAAGTGGATCATAAGCTTCCTAATAGACAGGAAACAGCAAGTGAAGCTAGGCAGAATCACATCTGATACCTGTACAATTAACACAGGCTCCCCCCCAAGGTTGTGTGCTTTCTCCATTTCTCTTCTTCCTATATACCAGGGGTTGGCAACCTTAAAGACTCAAAGAGCCACAAAGGTCCTAACCGGAAGCCCCCCGTTCAATTCTGGAGCCGATCAGACTCTATAGCGGTTCCCCCAACTGTATAGTCTTCTCCTAGCGCGGCACCCTTTTTCCTCTAATTGTCCTAACCAAAAGCCCTATCAATTGTGGAGCCACTGGCAACAGGGCCACAGCAGAGGGATGAAAGAGCCACAAGCGGCTCCAGAGCCACAGGTTGCTGACCCCTGCTATATACCAATGACTGCATCTCAAATGATCCCTCTGTTAAAATACTGAAGTTTGTAGATGATACAACAATGATTGGTCTCATTCGAGACAACAACGAATCCACATACAGACGGTTGTACAACTTGCCTCATGGTGCGACCGGAACAATCTGGAACTGAACACATTCAAAACCATAGAAATGGCGGTAGTCTTTAGGAGAAACCCTCCCATACTATCACCTCTTACAATACTAGACAACACAATATCAACAGTAGAGCCTTCAAATTTCTAGGTTCTATCATATCTGAAGATCTAAAATAAACACCTAACATCAAAAACGTCATAAAAAAAGCACAACAAAGAATGTTCTTTCTGCGCTAACTCAGAAAGTTCAAACTGCCCAAGGAGCTGCTGATACAGTTCTACAGAGGAATTATTGAGTCTGTCATCTGCACCTCTATAACTGTCTGGTTTGGTTCTGCAACCCAACAAGACAGACGCAGGCTTCAGAGGATAATTAGGACTGCAGAAAAAACAATTACTACCAACCTCCCTTCCATCAAGGACCTGTATACTGCATGTGTCAAAAAGAGGGCTCACATCACAGACCCCTCACATCCCAGACATAAACTGTTTCAACTCCTACCCACAAAATTGATACTATAGAGCAGCGGTCGCCAACCGGCGAGCCCCGGCTCACTGGTAGGCCATGAGAAAATTTTGGTGGTCCACAGAGAAATCTCACCCCCAGAGCACCTCCCCGAAAAAGCAATTAATCCAGGCTGTGCAGAAACACAAGGCTGCGTAGCCCATATAGCCCGCAGGAACCCTCCCCGCCACTCACTGCTTACCTGGCAAACTTGCCTGCTAAATTGCTATTTTTCCTTTTTCCGACCATCACGTGTTCTGCTGTGCCGGGAGATTTAGATATAGCTAGGAAGCAGGAAATGGATGGATTTCTTGCTTTCTAGCTAGGACTGAAGGTTTGCTTGCAAGCAAATTCAGTGCAGACTCATGGCAAGTAAATTTGGGAGACTGAGCTAGCCAATGGTAGATAGATCACTGAATGATTCTGTGAGCAACTCAATCTGCCTGCTTTGCCTGATTTTGGGTAAAAGTTGCTTTTTTATAAAAAAATTCAATATATAAATATTTAAAATATTTACATACAAGCCATGCCCAGCCAGTCACATGACCACCAAGCCACACCCACAAATTAGACCACGCCCACGGAACCGGTTAGTGGTCCCTGGGATCTAAAATTATGAGTTTGATGGTCCCTGAGGTCCAAAAGGTTGGTGACCCCTGATCCAGACCATGGTTGTCTCAAAGGTGCTTTTACAAAAAGCAATTGGATTTTCTTTGTTTTTCTCTGAAGGCATTTCACTTCTCATCCAAGTTGCCTATTGAAAAAATATATTTGAAATAAATTTCCTCTTTCCATTTTATGTTGTTCCTCTACCTCTCTTTCTATCTTTTAACTACTAATAGTTTTAATATGCTCTTATGCTATTCTTTTAATATACTCTTCATCATCCTTTATTGAAGAAACGCACTGGCCTAAGCCCTTCATCCAGTTGATCCTGCCTGAATAATACGTAGATTGAATGTGGTTCACCAAATAGCCCTCAATGATCTATCAGTGTTTTTTTAAAAAAGTAATACAGGTAGTCCTCAGCTTACAACAGTTCACTTAGTGGCCATTCCAAGTTACAACGGCACTGAAAAATGTGACTTATGACTGTTTTTCACAATTACAACGTTTGCAGCATTCCCATGATCATGTAATGAAAATTCTGAAGTTTGGCAACTGGCTCATATTTATGATTATTGCTGTGTCCCAAAGTTATGTGATCTCCTTTTGCAACCTGACAAAGGCAATGGGGAAGTTAGATTCAACTGGGTTACTAACTTACTGTATATACTCGAGTATAAGCCTAGTTTTTCAGCCCAATTTTTGTGCTGAAAAAATCCCCCTCGGCTTATACTCGAGTCAGATTCCCCTCTGAAAAAAAAAATGGTGTGGAGTCGCGGCCTCCAGCGGCAGCGACTCCCAACAGCCCCAGCCAGGAAGGGAAAGGCAAAAAGCGCTTTGCCTTTCCCTTCCCGAGGCGGCGGGACTGGGGCCGCGCCGGCGGTAGTGACTCCTGACTCAGGGGGCCTCCGAGGGAGGGAAAGAGAGTGACTCCTGCCTCCCGCTGTCATCATCATCTTCTTCTTTTGGGTTAGTGAATCAATTAAACCTTTCATGATAGTGAGATCGTTTCCCAAATTAATTATTTTTATTTTTGAAATTTACCAGTAGCTGCTGCATTTCCCACCCTTGGCTTATACTCGAGTCAATAAGTTTTCCCAGTTTTTTGTGAAAAATTAGGTGCCTCGGCTTATATTCGGGTCGACTTATACTCGAGTATATACGGTAATCAGCTGCAATGATTCTCTAAACAACTGTGGTGAGAAAGGTTGTAAAATGGGACAAAACTCGCTTAACAAATGTCTAACTTTGCCAAATTTCTCATACCCAATCTGTCTTTGGTATGTTGTAGGCTTTCTATATATAGAAGAGGATTTTTGTTTGATGGCAGTCATGCAATACATTTAAGCTCTTCGCCATAAGTGTTCTTACTGTTTTTGTTACCTGTGCTTGGTATGTGCTCGGTCTAAGCTGCACATCCATACATTTCCCTATAGATACTGCTGAGCACATTTGACTTTGGGGACATTCCAGTTTTCAATCCCAGGATTTGAGGCAGCAAAACTGTGGATCTGTACCTGGAGGTTCTTGCTTTTGCAAAAGTAGTTTTGAATCGAAGCCCTATTACTTACACTATCTATGTTCAGTTAAAATGGAAACTACCATGTCACATGCTAAAATAGGTAGCATAACAAGTAAATGGGAATAAATATAATAAAATGTCTAATGGATCAATTCTACAAGTATATATCAATATTCTACCATCACCATTAAAGTTTTGTATTCTTAAAAGTGTCACATTTTCTTTTATTTAACCAACAGATTCTACTATTTAGAAATTTTAATGTTATATATGTTGCAGTGCAAACTATTTTATTATTCAAGAAATAATGTTTTGTGCATTAGGTTACTTAAAGAGGATTGTCTCTTTATACTTTTAGCATATTTATACTATTATATAGTAGTTTAATATTATGAAATAAGAAAGATAAAAGCCAGTTTATTCTGAAGGTTAAGGCACCAAGAAACTGAGTTCCAGGCTTGGAAGCCGGCTTGGGAGGGGGGTGGACTTTCTTTCTACCCAACTCACCGCGTGGTTGTGAGGAAAATGCGGAGGGAGTATTAGGTATGTTTGCCACCTTGAGTTATTTATAAAAATAATAAACATGATATAAATATAAAATAAAGACTAAATAAGCGCTGTTTATACAAAAGTTGGAAGTCAGATAAATCAGAGCCGTGCTAATTTGGGACAATTTAACATTCTGTTGTTTGGATAATAAAGTTAATGCTATTAGTCAGTTAATATTGTGCTTTTATTAGGCCAGGTCAGAGTTCAAAAACATGCAAACATGTGAGATTTCCAGATTGGGTAATTAGGCAAGATGCCTATCCTTCCGAAAATATAAGTGTTCTTCATCCCTGCCTCAAAAAGACAAACTAGGGTATAGACAAGCTCTACAGAGTTTTACCGAAAATAAGACCCAACCAGAAAATAAACCCTAGCATGATTTTTAGGGTGCTCCTAATATGAATGTTATCCCCCAAAATAAGCCCTGGGAATGGGGTGGCTGTGGCCAGCACAGGAGGCAGTGAGCGTGCAGCAGCCAATGGTGTCCGGCAGCAGTTGCAGCCTGCACAGTGCAGGTGACTCCAAGCACTGCGACCGCCAACCTGGCCTACTGGACGCACTACGCTGCCGCCTGCCCTGTCACAGCTGTGGGCAAGCAAAGATGGAGTGGGTGCGCACCTGTTGCTTGGAGGCCCAGCCCGGCAGTCGCAGTACTTGGACTCATCTGCGCTTCCCCATAGCCAGAAAACCCAGAGTGTCCTACTGGTCAGGGAAGTGCCACCCTGGTGCTTGGAGGAGGCAGCACAGCTTGCTGGACTTTGGCCTGCGGCTCCCATGGCGGTGTGGCAAAGGGGTGCAGAGGTGAGTGGGTGCACCGGGGAAAAGGGGGCTTTACAAGAGGGGCTCCACACACCCGGAGGGAGCCTCAATTTCAAAATTTCAAATTCAGAATAGAGCTGGAAGGGACCTTGGTCCTTTATCCCCCCTCTCCCCCTGCTCAAATATTTTCTTGAAAACTTCCAGTGAGGGCGCAGCCATAACTCCAGGAAGCAAGTTGAGTGGCTCAAGTTTCTTTGCAGGCTTCAGCACAAGATCTTGAGGGGCTCCTGGATGAGGCCAAAGGTTCCGGAGCAGTACCACCACAGAGAAGGTAGCTATGCTGCCCCACAGGCTGGAGGAATGTTCCTGGGAATGCCGCTCCTGCAGTGAGGACAGCGTGGGGTGTGCACCTGTGGAAAGCCGGCACACCCACGTGCCCCCCTCTCCCATGCAGTGCCACGGGACCCGTGTGTGCTTTCAGAAGGGAACCAGCTAGTAATGTACGAAGAGGTCTACTTGCCCCACTACATCACCCACTGTAAAGGGGTGGCTCTGCCTGCCCCTAGGGGCCAGATATGGGCCCATTGTGGGCTGGATTGCATGTCCCCCCTCGCACCTCTGCCTGCTGTTTGGAGGTCAGTTGCAGCACTTGGACTCACTTGTGGTTTGCAGGCTGCACAGCTCCAAAGTGCACTGGACAGGGGGCTGGTGGGCTTCAGCTGCTGGAAATCATCAGCCTCCACTTGCCTTTTGTGTATGCACTGGGGAGGGGTGCCCAGCCAAGCTGATCACTCTAATACTGTGTTTCCCTGAAAATAAGGCCTAATGTGTCTTTTGGAGTGTGTGTGTGTGAGTGTGTGTGTGTGTGTGTAAAAATAAAAATATATAAAAATATATAAAAATGAAAATATCGGGTCTTATTTTCAGGGAAACATGATAATATAGAAGACATGAAAGCTGCATGGTAAAAATGTGGAAAGATAAGCAAACATTCTCGTGCACATGTACCCACTGTGTTGTGCCCAATTTTACAACCTTTTTTTTTAAAAAAAAAATAATAATAGTTAAGTGAATCAAGCAGTTATTAAGTGAATCTGGCTTCTGCCATTGACTTTGCTTGTCAAGTTCCAAATTTTTGATCACATGATCTCGGGGATACTACATCGGTCATAAGGGTGAGGACCATTTTTTTCAGGGTCATTGTAAACTTGAACAGTTACTAAAGGAATGGTAGTATGTCAAGGTCTACCTGTAGGGGAAGATGGCAATTAATGGCGACATAGAGAAGGAATGCAGACCTTTCTCCGCCCCCCCCCCCAATGCTAAAGGAAATCCCTCAACTCGCTCAGCCAGGAAATTCCCATGGTATTGATTGGGGATTTCTTTGGAATTAGTGCCACACACGTTCATATATATGTGTATGTGTTCCTGTGTATCTTAGAATTACAGCAGAAAAGGAAACAATTACATTATATCTTGGTACTTATATTGTCCATGTAAATTGCCAGTGGAAGCAGTTTGCATTTTGAGAAAGCTTCCTGCATGTCAAATTAAAATGTATATAAAGTTACAAATTGCTTGATTTTTGTGGATACAAAAAGATAGCACACAGTAATTGTCAGTATCAATGGTTGCTCAAGAGTTAACTTTTGTTTTTACATGTGCATAAAATAATTACCATTTTATTGTAAACCTAAGTATATAATGGAATATATTTCTAGGCATTGTTTGGTGTGGTTTATTTTTAATTATACCTTTGGGGTTGATGTCTTGGCATATATAGTGCTTCAGCAGGTGGCAGCACCTGGCTGATTTTGGCTGATCTCAAATGCTACACAGTGTTGGGCCAGATTATTTCAATGGGGGTGGAGAGACCTGAGAATTTTATGTCTCTTAAGTTAAACATCAATGCCAAAAACCATCTCAGGCAACTGCTTCAACATACATGAACATGACTCCAGGAAATGAATAGCCCAGGACCTCTTCCTTTTTTAAAGTGGTCAAGGAAAATATTTTTTGCATTTATATTTTAGGATTGTGTCAATGTCCTAATAATATGACAGGATAACTAATCTGGCTGTTTTTTCTTTATTATTTTGTTAATTGGCATGATGTTTCTCAAGTTTTGGTTACTTTTTAAAAACAAGTTTGTCAAATACTTATTTTACAATTTTATAGTGTTTTTATTTATACCATTTCCAAAGAAGAACCAAATTGTAACTGGTACACCTGGATTTCCCCCCTTCCTTTTCACTCTTGATTTTGGCTGTTCACTCAGGTGTAGAAGTCCCTCATACAGTTTTGTCAAAAGCCATTGGAAAAATGGCTTGGTCCTAAGTTCTTAAAGGAATTCATTGTTTGCTGTGGATTGTGGGGAAGAAAGATCCTAGTTGCTAAAGAAATAATTTTGAGTTCAGGTTCAGATTATGGCTGTTTTTAAACTAGAGAAGTAAGACAACATTAACAGCCAAGAGCTCATTTGTTTTTGTTTTCTTTTTCATATGTAGACTAGCAGGGTACCTGTGCTTCGCTATGAAACTATGTGATCAGGCAAGTTTTGGGGGAGGAAAATAAGGGGGGGGGAATTGTGCCTCTGCGTACCAGCATCCATCGATACTCATCTGGCTAGCATCCTGTCAGTGTGTGAGAGAGTTCAGGGCTGTTTGGAAACTGAAACAGTATTTGCTGTGTGAGCAAGAAGGAGACGGCAAGGAGCCTGGGCGTGGCTTAGTTCAACTGTTCTGTACTAAAGCTGCTTGGTGCTGTGAAACTAAAACAGAAACTCCTCTGCTTGTGTTTTGCATTTGGAACAGATTTCTTTTCAGGTGGGGAGGAAGAGTAGAACTCCTTAGCATCAGAGCGTGTTAGTAATAAATAATATACAAAATACTAATGCTCTGATGGTCGTTTCGAAAAAACCTTTCTTAGTGAGCACCTAGAAGCCAAATTTGATGCCAAATTTCAAGTTTGTAGGCTTTACGGTTCTGGAGATTTTGTGATGATGCATGAGTGGTATTTTGCTTTTATTTATATATAGAAGTTTTGTTCATTTTCTAAACCTATTGCCTGTTCCATCTTCAGTAGAAAATGATTGTACTGATCATCATTGCTATCTTTTAGACTCCATTTATAAATACTGTACATGGGGGATGGAGGTATCTGAATGAGCCAAAAAAAATTAAGGTAACCATGTACCTTTTCTCCAGCTGGTTACCCTTGGCTCTATAACAGGGAAAAACTGAATTAATCCTTCCTGTGATTGCTATTGTTGGTAAGATTGGTCATGTATGAATAGGATGCCATGATATCCTTTGTCCCTGTTTTCTGTTCATCCCATAATCTTCCATTACTCAGCATTTTATCACATTAAGCCTTGGTTTAGTGGTGGCTTGATGAGTAAGCCATAATTGCAGCGTTTTCACAACAGCGTTTTATAAAGTCATCAGAACCAACTATTTCTCTGGCTGTCTTGGGAGTAGTTTGGAAATGTTTATTGATTCTTCTGTCATATTCTGTTTTATACTGGTACTACTTAATTTCTGAAGATTGGGGCAGGTCAGAGAAACTGAAATAATTGATGGCAGTGTGACTTTCGGTGAAGGCTATATGCTGGCATTTTAGTGGCCTTTTTGTGCATCTGGCTAGCCACTAGAAAACAGGCTGCTAGACTAGATGGGTTTGATACAGGGGACTGTTTATTTTCTTACAAATAAAAATCATAAAGTCTAATTTTTATGCATAAAGGCAAGCCCTACTGGATTATGATATGAATTAGTACAGGTAGTCCTTCACTTACAACAGGAGTGTCAAACTGGTAGCCCGCAGACTGGATGCGCTATGCGTAGGCCATGCCCACCCCAGCTCCGTGAATGGGAAAACTGTCACATGACAGCAACGTGAAGCCACAAGTTTGACACCTGTGACTTACTACCACAATTGAGCCCAGAATTTCCATTGCTATGCAAGGCAGGTGTTAGGTGAATTTCCCATTTTACAATCATTTTGCCACAGTTGTTTAGCGAATCACTGCAGTTAAGTGATCATGTCATTAAGCAAATAATGGGGGAATCCATTAATCTGGCTTCCCCCATTAACTTGGCTTGTTGGGAGCCTTCTGGGAAGATTACAAATGGTGATTACATAGCCCTAGAATAGTGCAACTGTCATAAATACATGCCAGTTGCCAAGCATCCGAATTTTGTTCATGTGACCAAGGGGAAGCTGCGATGGTCATAAGTGTGAAAAACGGTCAGACTTTATTTATCAGTACAATTTGATTACTAAACAAATGCTTAATAAAAGTTTTATTTAAGTTTTCACAAAACATACAAATACAAATAAAATATCTTTTTTTGAGAACAGCGTGGCCCCGGGCTTATCACTTCTCCATACAGACATAAACTCAATACATATTTATCTTATACATTCTAATCCATATCTTATAACTATTTTCACAATTTTTTCAATAGCGTTTCCCTTTCTTTACTTCCTATAGCCTTATTTTAAATTATCTCATTCCTTTCTTAATTCAATTACATATGTTTTTCTAATTTTTAAAATCTTTCTAATCAATGTTTTTATACTTTCGTCTGTCCTGTTTACAATTTCATCTTATCTTTTCTCATAAAACAAATTTCCCCCTGTAATTACTAGACTGGAGTGTAACACCTTTATATCTTTTTTCAAATCTTATTTAAAAATTTACATCTTTACAGTTATAACATTCATTTTCTAACCTCTATTTTATAACACATACCTATTTTCAATCAAATTCTGCTTGGTAGATTCCCTTAAAATGCACACTAAATTCTTAAAAGAAAAAAGTATATATGTATATATACCTGTGTATATATGTATAACAATAGTAAATGGAATAATTATTCTATTCAAGTACAGCTCTGCCATTAATATTAATAACAATCTTTTACATTTCTATTTCTTTTAACAAACATTACCTAGTAAATCAGTTGTCTTTCACTTTAATCATCTATATTTCATATTTTATTTATTACTGTCTTTAAATAAAAAAACCAAGTTTTTTTAAACGTTCTTTTTAAATCATTGAGAGCCTTATTTTTACAAACAATTATTCCAGTACACATCAATAGAAATTTTTTCTATCACTTTAATCATCCAACATATTATATAACAATGCTATCCCATGCACCTTTGCAGAATCCTCTCGTTAAATTTTAACCATTGTCTCTGTGTCTTTTAAATAGGTTTATACCTTTAATTCTTGTATATTTTTCTTGTACCTCTATATCTTGTTTCTGTCTTTTGTAGCTTCTTTTCCTTTCCCTCTTCCCTCTCTTCTTCTCCCTCTCCTTTTTATTCCCTTTTCTATCTGATTCTCCCTTCTGTGAACCTTCCTTCTGCTTCGTTCTGATATTATGATTACTCTTCAAATTACTCTTTTTTTTTGGTTGTTGCTTCAGTACTTAAGTTTTTAACTCCCTTTCCCCCCTTTCCCTTTTTTACCCCGCTTAAAATTGCTTGGTCATTAAAGATGGCTTCTTCGTTGTCCTGCCCTTATTGTTCTGCCAGCGTTTCTTGTTGTTTTTCATAGTTCAAGATCTCTATTTCTAAAAATTGAAATACGAAGCCAAAAGATCCTCTTCCATCTCGTGCTTCTTTTTGTTCTTTAAGTCTCATTTTCAACTCTTCAAAGAGTGATGCCATTTTAAAAATTTGTAAACAACCCCCAATTGATTTTATTTTATTTCATTAGGATCCTCTATCCAAAGTTCCAGGAATCATCCAATAATCCAAAACTCTGTTTCTTGCTTCTTTTCTCACTTTCTCTTTCCAGGGGCTTTGTTCTCTTGTAACAAAGTTTCAGCTACAATGTATCTTTTGCAAGCCTTGTTAAAATTCCACTATCAATTTTTTTTTAAGTTCCAGGTGGTCTCCTCCAGTTTCCAGATTCCACCCTCTTTTTTCCTTTTTCCCTCCGCTGCTTTCTTTTTTTTAAAGAAAGTTTTTAAATTATCCAAGAATCTTTATCCCTTTGACACTTTATTTTCAGCTAGAAATAGCCTATTAATGTCAAAGTGGATTAGCATCAATTTCTTATTCAAATCTCTTCTTCTTAATGTTCCCAGTCAGGTAAAACTGTCAATGTTAGACCGGCATGATATTTTTCCGATTAAAATCGGAATTCCGATTTTTTTGGGAATCGCCCGGGCGGTGCGAGCGGAGGCCAGGTGAGGGGCGGGCGGTGCGAGTGGCGGGCGAGCGGCAGGGCGGCGGGCGCGCGCGGCGGGCGGGCAGGCGATTTCTTGGCGCGCGGTGGGGGTCTCTTTTGGCCGGCCCTGATTTTTTTTTCAGAGGGGAATATCATGCCTGGTTAGAGGAAAAAAAACCAATTCCGTTTCCTTTCCCTTTCTCTTTCGCAGCTTAAAATCTTTTTTAGGAATAGTATTAGTCTTTAAAATTCAGGTTCCAGGTACCTTAAATAGATGTGCTCCATTCAACCCGGTCAGTCAAACCTTCTCCTTTAAACTTCCTCCTGCACAATCTTGTCTGGTCGGGTTCTTCTTTGAGGTGGCCATTTCTGACCACCGCTGCAACTGCCTTTGGGAAAGGGAGTAATGGCCAGCCGAGGAGGAGAGATGCAGCTGTCCTCAACCCCGCTGATGGCTCCCCCTTCTTCACCACCTCTATGGGGTGGCTTCAGCCCCGAATCCGGGTGGCTCGGGGCGCTCCAGCGGTGAGCACAGATCAAAACCGTGGATGATCGCGACTTTGGTCCATCGCCGAAGAAGTCCAAACCGGGAGTCCACTGAACAAATGCTTGTAAGTCCTGTATGGCATATAACGCCAATCACCGTGAGAAGTTTTCAAATCCATTCCCTCTGTGTGTGTGTGTGAGAGAGAGAGAGAAAGAGTGAGACAGAGTGAGACAGAGAGCACTCTATCCCATCTTAAGCTCAGGGTGGTGATATTCATGGAGTCCCCTCCTTTTCTTTTACCACCCAGTAATACTGAATGTGGGTGAGAATGGATTATATACTGTCCAATCCCAAGATTCTAGGGTAGGTTACAATAATGAAGATGCAGAAAAACCATGAAAAACATCAATCATCCATAAAAACACAAATATCTAAAAACAGTCCGCTCTCAAAACCCAACCATCAAAACAATCTCCAAAAACACAGCCCAACACCATAATTAATATACAGAAGCCAGATGAGAGAAGATTGTTTGAATGGCTTTGCAGAGGCAGTAACATTTCAAATGTGGGGAAAGATGTTCATGGTCCTCCACAGGACTTGGAGACCTGACTATGTATTCCTTAATAGGAATGATTCAAGATAAGGGGTTGGAGAAAGGAATGGCTTTTGAAGAGACTGCATCTGCTACTTGAAAACAGGAAATGCAACCAAGTTCCTTTTCTTTCCTTGATAAGGATTCAATCACCACCACATGTTGTAGTTGATGACTTCAGATTTAGAAAATCTTGTCTCTGTATATGAAGCTCTAGCACTTTAGTCCTTGACATTTTACAGAGAAAATCAGTCTTGCTGATTAACAATATACCACACATTTAGACAGCTGTAACTAAACATCTGGATGAGATTATTTGGTTTGAGAAGGAATAGGGGGTTGGGGCAATGATTTATAGAATGTTTCTTTGGCTGTAAATCCCAGTTGTAATTGGGACTTTTCGGTCCTTAATTGCTTGCAGCAAAAGAGTGGAACTCAGTGGTTCCCAATTCATGGCAGAGTCCAGAAATCCAGTTGGTGAGGAGCAGGCTGAGGCTTGTTGCTAGGATACTGTTGCCTTTGTTTTGGTCCCAGCTCAATCCTGTATTTAAGACAGTGTATACATTTCTCTGCATTGTTAATGTAATTTGTTCAGGCAGTAAACCACCAAGTGCAATTGAAGGAATCTGATATTCAGAAACACCAGAGGCCAACCTTTTGTGGGCAGGTTATGGTTTGAGGCCTAAAAAGGGATGAAAGATTTGATGTGGGTGACTGATTATATGCTGTACACACAAGCCATTGGGCCTCCATACTGTTGTGATGGGCTCTTGTTAATTGCCAAACTTGGCAAAAAAATGAAGTGGCCTGCTTTAGAATCAGTGGGTCAAGGTTTTTTTTTCTAGATGATTAATTCTTTCCATGTAAACATAGGTGCATCTGAGAAAGTACTGTTGTGCAATACTTGAACATTCTGTCCTGCAATAGCTGCTTGTCCTAATACAATTTTAAAAAAAGCATCATTCAGGCTCAGTCTGGTTCAAAGAAGCAGATTTTAAAAATAGGTAGCTTGTGATAAGTTGCTTTCTTTTAAGACTGTTTGGAATGTATAGTGTTTAACAATAAAAATGAAAATAGATGCCCGTTGGTAAAATAATGTGTACCAGCTTGGAATAGAATTTCTTTCATATACTGTTTTAGTTTCTTAACAAAAAATAGACTCATGGGGACAAAATATAAACTAACTATCCCTCTTCATCCCCATCCCATTAGCCAGATTGAATCACTACTCTTTGGCAACAATTACTCTCTGGACAAGTCCCCTTTTCATTCCACCACCTAGTTAATGTTCTAAATCTCTGTTTTATTGTAATATTTATTGTAATATTGTTTGTCTCTAACATGTATGCATGAGATCCTCCAATTTTATTATTATGAGTCTTTCTATTATTGTATAGCTGTTTTAGATGCAATCTTCAACTAAACATTTTTCTTGGTTACCCTGTGTTGGTTCCTATTGAACCTTTACAGCAAACATGGACAATCTTCTGGTTGGATATTATTAAAAAGGTGGCCTTTAAAACTGTATGATCCAGTTCACCTTTTTCTTGCTATTTTTTACACTGTCTTCCTCTCTACCTTTCTGCTCTAAAGTGGTGTCCCTACTCCACACCACTTGTTTCTGGCTCAGTGAAAAAGTCAATATTCCTAACCATCATGCTGGGACTTGGTTTGTGGGGAGTGGGACAATTCTGTTTCCCTCCCAGAAAACCTGCCTGTTTCCCCTAGCAAGAAGTTAATAATCAACAAACTCAGAGGACAGAAATCATGTTATTTACTCTTCCTCACACAAGTCTTGCTCTAGATAAGTGAAAGTGGTTTGTCTGTATGAGAATATACATATATATTTTATTGTGGTGTATAAATGTGGGTATGTGCACTTCTCTGGGTTTCTCAGGCAGTTTGTACAACCATTGGAGTGAAAAGGCTTGCCAACCCACAATTTAAAAGCTTTTGTCTGTTATTACTGAGTACAGGGAGTTTCTTACCCAAACCATCATACAGGATGCCAAATTAAAAGATTATTGAAAGACTGTTAAATGTTCATTACTGAAAGACTGAAATGAAGACAGTAACTATATACTTTACGCATGCACTTGATGTCTCATCTTTTGATAAAAAAGGGTATTTACTATAGACTATAAGAATGCCTGCTCTCAGAATTAATACATGCACACTCAATGAAGTCTGCATTCCCAAAGTGACTCATATTTCTGATGGGGGAAACATCATCAACAATTCAAATGGGACAAATAAATTCCCCACAGCAGTTCCTTCAAAGTCCATTCATCTTCCTATTCCACCTCCCCCTTCCTAGGATACTTCTTTTGGCAATTAGTAGCTATAACTTCTAATGGCCAATAGCAGAAACCAAGCTATGTTTACTCTCTGTTGTTCAATCCCAAGGCAGTAAATAAGAATGTGGAATTTAGATTACCAGGTCAGACAACTATGGGGCTGATAGACTGGGAGTGTTCTGGCATTCTCTTGCCTGATGCTTGTGTTGTAAGACAGTGGGGTACTATTGAGCATGTTAATTAATTGACTTCATTGGTTCTGCTGTGTGAAGGTGATATATAGCAGTTGTTCCCTACGTAAGGCATTATTGCTGAGACTTTCAGAATTTTAGAAATACAGAGGGTGGTGGTCTTTTTGATGTTTATTTTCAAACTCTAATAATTTAATTTTAGCACATATTGGATATTTCATTTATTTAAAAAAAAATTTTTTACACCAATCAATGGATTAAGGAGCCATGTGGGTTTTGCTTATTTGCCTAGGCTGTTCTGTGATTCCATCCCCAAATATTGATCATCTTTTCCATGAATGAAGCAAGGTACCCTTCTGCTTCTGCTAGCTGCGAAATTGCATAAGTATGTTAACTTGAGAGAATTTCTTTTAGTATCCCTAAAAACAGATACACATGAATGCAGAGAGGGAGAAATATTTAATTGCTTCAATTTGTGGAATTCATACAGTCAAGTTTTAACAAAAAGTAATTGGTCGGTTTGAAAAACTAGATTCTTTGAAGAGCCAGAGTTATTCTTGATTCTGTTCTTTCTTGTTATGTGTGGGGCTATAGAAGTTGTTAACATTCCAGTTCAACTTATCAGCGAGTGTAAGTTTCACTCTCTTCCTTACACGCTCAATAAAAAGCAGAGCTCAAGGTTAGAGGGAACACAATGCTATTGCTATCATGCCCAGAAAAAAACGTGTTATTAATTGTTGTCTTGCTGAGCCAGGCGTGGGTCTTTATGACCTGTAGAGTTCAACTCCCAGAATTCCTGAGCTAAATCTATGTGTTCTTTATATTTTGTTATTTCCTTAGTCATCTTCAGTGGACAAAATTTAGCAATGATTTCACCAAAACCAGGTGCATTTTAAAAATTCTTTATTTCTAGTGCCTACAAATTATAATTTACTCTTGGCAACTGCCTGGACCCACACAGTTCTCTTGACAAGATCTACAGAAGTGGCTTGACATTGCCGCTTTCTTGGGGTCAAAAGGATGTGGCTGGCCCAATGTCACTCTGCATGCCCATGGCAGAATTAGCCTTCTGGTTTCTATCCTGATGCCTTAACCACTACACCTTCTCAGAATATTTCCAGATTTCATTATATTAGCTAAGTTTAAAATAAAATTGCATCTAGTTTTGAATCTGTTTAGTTTGACTTCTTGCTATGGCTTGAAAGAGAAACTTGCCCAGTTCTGGTGCTGGCAGTTTGATTGCCATGGGTATCACTAGGCCCCCTGATATCTCCCTTGTTATCAGCTAAAATTTGTCCCCGCTAACCAGGATCATGTGTCCAGCAGGTTTCTCAAGGGAAGAGAGGACTAGGCTGCTTGCCAGCCAATCAAAAATTGGAAAGTGGACTGGAAGAATAATATTGGTTAGATTTGAAAGATTAGGGAGATTACTGTGGAGCAGAAAGGGGCAAGTGAAAGGATGGAAGAACCTCTGTTGTTCCGGCTTACACCTTGATGCTGTGATTAGGCAGTTTTGACAATAGCTGTAAAGTTCTCCAGGGCCTGTTCTGCTGGTTGTCTGTTTTAAATGACTCCATTAAACTTTGTCCATCTAATGTGTCTCTCCTTCCAAGATCGGGCCTGCAGAGGTTTGAGTAGTCATTCAGTTGTGTGTAAAGTGGCTGTGAAGAGCCCTCTGTGCACTGTATGAATAGGCTACATATCCATGGAAACCAGATCAGGCTGGCTGGGTGATCTTTGACCCACTTGTTGCCACCATCCTGTTCAACCTCATATGCCAGGATTTGCAGTTTCAGTGTTTTGCCTCTTCCTCTTTCCCATGGGGCTGAGAGGCCCTGTTGCCTTTTCAGAGGAAGTACAATCATAACACTAACTTGTTCAGCCCTTTCTAGGGTTAACATCTTTTTGAATCTCTCCTCTAAGCTCTTGGTATTTCTCTCAACCTGTCAGTGTTCAAAACACAGAACAGATTTTTCAGAAACTTCCAAAATTACATTAAATATGTAAAAAAGTTATGCTTCACTTTAATGCATTAGCGTGAGAATACTTGCAAAGTTTTTGAAACTCTAGCTGGGCTCTTATTGTAACAAAAACAATAAAGAATCTTACATGTTGTAAGATTTCAAAGGTTACATATACATTATGCCATAAAAATAAGATTGTCTTAAATGTTGTAAGACTAAATATGAAAGATCCAGATATTCAGGGATTTCATCTGTTCTTGCCATTGAGGGAATGTAAGTGATTCTGGTTGCTGACTTGGAATCTTGCAATACCACGGACATAACCCAATTTGGAAACATTTTTCTTTTGTTGCTCTGCTTTTGGAATTTACAGATCCAAAACATTTAATTCCTAGGGTTAAACAATTCCTAAACAGAGGGCCCTGCTAGAATTCCTACAGCTATTAAGATGCAGAGCTGTGATTTATCTTGTTATATCAACAAACAAATGGCAACTAAATAGATTCTGCTGAATTTGGTTAGTAGGTAGTTTTGTCTTTACATACCTTCCAAATATTTATTTAATCATTGAATTTCATTAGGGATGAAAACATGGTGGTCCAGGAATTAGGTAAATTCTGTTTGAATTTGAGAAGAAATTAAACAACATTTGGGGCAGCATATTTTAGACTAATGCTTTAATCCCAAAAACTATTCTGCTTACTTGATGATACAGTTCATAGAAAATTATATTTGTTTTAGAAAGTAATAGTTTTTATTATAAAATGGGCCTTTTGTATTTAGAAATTCATTCATATTTCCTGCTTAAGCCATAATGTGTGAATCTAGCTGTAGTGGTTTTTACAAATCAGATTCAGAATATTAATAGCTTGTTTAATAAATTATAGTTGAACATGCTATGTGAAAGTACCCATTTTATCTAGCCTGGTAATGTTTTGGTTTGTTTTCAGACTACTTATATTTTATCACACACAAAACTTGCAAGGAGTGTACACTGTCTGAAATTAGATACTTTTAAGCTTATGGAATATTCATGTATGAATGGCATGGATTAGGAGGAAGGAAAGAAAGAAAGAAAGAAAAAGAAAGAAAGAAAGAAAGAAGTAGCTGATAAATGTGCAACGTTATCGATACCAAGTTTTTGATCATGTGGTTTTTATTGTACCAGTAGTTGCTGCAGTAGTTACTTCATTTTAAACTGCATTTCAAAATGCTTTTAAGAAACTAGGTATAGGATTCAGGAATGCTTACTTCCAACAACATGAATTTACTTATTTTATTTACAAAGTTGTTTTTTGTTTGCCATTGTAATTGATTATTTCAATGCATTCAGTCATTTTTTAAAAAGCATTTTTAATGTTTATAGGGTCAATTCTGTCCTACCATTGGTGTTTTAAAATGTCACAATTGCCTGTGTATTTTTAATTATTAATGTGTAAACCTGGTATTGTTTTTAAACCAAATTAAACTAAATCTAATTTTTAATTTATTATTAAATATTATTTTCTTCACTTTGTTTAAACTTGATTCATGCATTTGTTGCCTCTGCCTGCCAAAGATGTTGTGTCATCTCTTTTAACTCATGTAATATATTCATGAATATGTTTGAAAATGTTGTTAATGATAACAGCTCATTTTAATTATATGTGAATAAAGAGAATAGTAAAAAAATAACAGTAATGATAAATAAACAAGTTAATCTATGTATTTCATGATTAAGCAGGTATTAAATTTCTCTAGCAGGGAATAGGATGGAAAAAGACATTGAACTTCTTTTCATTCCAATCTGGAATACAACTATTTCACTTCTAAATAAAAGTTTACTCGTTCACGGTCTTGCTCTATACTTTGAAACTGCAGATCTTTTGTTTTCATCCTGCCATGCATCTCATCTTTATACACTGCTATCCCTGCTGACTGAATTTATTTTTTTCTGTTTATAATTAATTACCATATTTTTTCCGGATAGCAAGTAAAGTCACCAGACATCATCTGAAATATTTTCTAATTTTAATTACTTGATCTTCAGGAATAGATCATAAGGTTACACCTCAAGATCATGCCTTCAGCATTTCTACTGCATATACCGGTATATCAAATCTGAAATGTATTACTATTTATATTTTTATCAAGATGATTTCAAGTGCCACTCGGTTATAGTTTCAAGTACACTTTTAACTGAAACATATTTATTTCTTGTATATTTAATATCTAGAAGGTTTGTAAAAGTGATACGATTTTGCTCTTTTTCTTCATAGTTTCTATGAAACCACACATTGTTTCTTCTGTGATCTTCATTAGACTTTTCTGTCGAATGGCTATGTTTCCAAGGATCCTTTTGTTTTCAACTTGTGTATTATAATCTTTTTAATGCACAGATTTGCTGTAAATTATATCCAGTTTTCAAAAGGTGCAGTTTTTAGATCTATTTGGTATACAAGTTGTTAAAATATATGTTTTTAATTCTTTTATCCAGATTGAAACAGGATTCTTTAAAGATTTTTACTTTTTGGTAGTTTATATAAAGTGTTATATTTGAATAAATAATAGCAAAAATAATTGTCATAATCTCATCTGTACAATCAACATCCCTACCCAAATGATATTAAATTGTGACTTTCTCAATTCTTATTGAATTTCCTTTGTAAGAGATTATTATGATTTTAGGAAAACAATTATGTTTTAGAGGAAGAATAATACATATTGCATTTTCAGTTCAAGAATAGTTACGTGTAATTGAATATATATTTGTTCTTTCTTCCTGGGGATTTAAAACTTATCCATGTAGCTGTATTTAAATTAACTGTCCAAAACTTCTAGGCAAATTCTGCAAAAAGAGTAAATTTACATCTTGCCCCATTATGTCTTTTTTCCACAAAGAATTCTAATATTGAATATTATATATTATATTAACATGTAACTGAAATTTTTGCATGTATCTTACTTAAAAAAACTTCTCTATCCCAAATTGACATTGAATTATATAAATAAGCTTATTTCATGCAACAAAATGCTTCTCAAAATCAACAAATAGGATTACCTTTTCTGAGCTTGCTACAGAGACTTCTAATCAGTATAATGGATTATTTTGAAATAGTATTACGGTAGATTATGAAGAGTGAATTAATTCTAAATTCTTCGGAACAGTCTCTTAATCCATTTGGTTTTAACCACTTCTATCTTCAGATTAAATCCTAGATCTTGTGATGGGGGGGTTTCAAGTTCATATGTTGCTTGTAATATCCTCCTTCAGTTTCTCCCTCCACATGTTTCAACTTCAGTCCAAATTCAATCATTTAAAATTAGGCAGGTCACGGCCATGAGACTCCATAATTTGAATATTTCTTTAAAACATGCTTTAATGTACAATGAGGTCTTTTGAAGCTGATCACTCCTTATTTGTAACTGGTAGCAGTTTTAAAGTTTTAATATTGTATGGTATGCAAGCAAAAGATTTTTATGAGCATTTAACCCCACAGAGTATTAAGTACTTGTAAAGCAAAGTGGAGCTTGCCATTCGTTGTTCAGATGCAGTGTCTGTAACAGGCAGGAAATCTGGCCTTTTAAAAACATCCCTAATTGGCTATAGCAACTCTCTTTTTCTTTTCCTTCCTCCTCTTAGTTTACTACAGGCTTCTTCCAGAGTAAAGACCTATTCCTAAAATGACTATAGCAGATGTGGGCAAGCCAGGGCCTGTTGTCTATGCCCTATTGTTCAGGCTTAGGTTTGCAGACCCGGTGGATTGTTGTATGAATTGGTGAATCTTAATCCCCAGCTGAGGAGAAGCTGTTTGGCAAATGGCAGGTTAATTTGCAGACAGCAGGATGCATTGTACTGTGTGTGTGGCACAACAGCATGTGGGAGAGAAATAGTTAAAATCCTTTTCATTCTCCCAGTTGCTGAGAGGAGGAAGAAAAGGAAGGTAACAAGCAACTAGGGCTTGTTCTAATCTCTCTGGAATGTAACCATTTTGAAACTTTTATAGCTTCAATATGCCATTCACTCACTTGCCAGCTCTCTTTTCCTCTTTTTTTTTTTTGTACATGGATTCCAACACAAGAGGTGCTCTCTTGAATTCAGTGGTGGCATTCAACTTTCCACATCAACCCTTAAACTTTTCCAATTCCTTGTATTTTTGCAGAATGTCTCCAGCCCTGCATATTGTTCTCTGAACTTAGCTTTTTTTAAAAAAAAAGCTTTTTTTGGAAAAAGCTTTTTATATAGCCTTTATAAAAAACAACAACCACGGCCCCAGTTTGCAGCAGTTTCTCTGCTTATAAAATGGATTAGAAAGCTCATTTTTGTGACCAAGTGTGCTGAGTAGAAGGGTGGAGTGTAAGATATACCAGCTGGAAAATGATGTGTAGGACTTTTAATTAGTAGGTTTTCCTGTATATATTTAGATATTTTAGGTGACTTGCCTTCTCAATCATTCTCCATTCAAAGGTTCCAAGAAAGCTGAGTCATCAAATGGAGTAGTGCTTGCTGCCCTAGTAATGCTGACTGTTATAGGTGTCTTTTAAAATTACTTTGCAGTAAACTGCAAATGAACTCACACCATCATCCAATGTGAAATGATTGAAGCTGATACAAGCTTGGCGCGAGATCAGCGGAGTTCTCCATCTAACCAGCCATACTGGATCTCAGATCTTGGAGAGTAGATCAAAGGCAGTCATTTAGGAAACTACTACTACTGTACTCACAGTCCAGAGTGTACTGTAGGTCATTGAGCTAGCTTGTTGGGAGTCATGGGGCCAGCTGCATACCAAACATACTCCTTGTACAGATGACAGCCCTGGCTCCCTGCCTTTTCCTCAATTGGCTGTTGCAGGAACCTTGGAGACATAGATCTGATTACAGGTCCTGAGCCCAGCTCTACACAAAGGGCAACGTTTCAACGATTCAGCTTCCCAATCTCAGTGGCAACTCAATGTTATTTTCTGCTCTGTATTACTTTCTGTTCTAGCGTCACATTGTTTCTTCCTTGTGTCACATTATTTTCTGAAAAGTAACAGTCTAAATATTAATTTTAGGGTGTGGTCTAACCTCTACCCTGTGTTGTCATAATAGTTATTGCCTAACCACAGTAGACAGCAACAAAATCAAGTCAAATTCAGAATGAGGAAATACAATTTTGAAAGTGTAACATTGGTGTTGGAAAAGGGAATTTAGATATTGTCCACAGTGCTACCATGAACTGTTGGCAGCTGCAGATGTTAAACTCTTGACTTTCAGACTATCAGAAACTTGATGTAGGAAATTTGTTATATGGACAGATTTTACAGTTGTTGCAGTGTGCAAAGAAAAGTTTAAAAAGTTGAATAGTTTCTGAGCAGAAGCAGTGACTGTGTTAGTGTCAGGTTCTGCTGTTCTGCCAGGGAATAAACGACAACACGCTTTGTTTCTGCCAATGCCTTTTATCTCTTCTGTGGAAACATGGTACAAACTGACCAGCACCAAAGCGCAAAAAAAGTCAGATCTACTCTCTCAGCGTTACCCACCGCTACTAAAGCTGCTCTACAACTCCGCCTCCACCACACCAGCAATCTTTTTCCACATCAGGGAAACGCCACGCTCCCCCCCCCCCACCTAAAACAATTGCATATAAACTCCGCCGCCACCACACCCAGTGCTCTTTGTCCAAATAAGGAACATGCTGGTCCACAGTTGATTTGAAAGGAGTGCCTCCCAGACGATCACGCATGCGCTGTCAGCCTCTTCATTGAACTCTGAAGTAGTGCCAATCAGCTGTTTAGCGCTAGCCCGCCGCCACGGCTCCCTCAGCAAGGCGAGTAGCGATCCTTAAGTGGACATGCAAGCCACTGCAATGGCAGCCCTGTGCTAAGAGATAACAGAGTTAGTGCAATTCAAGGCATGTGACAGCCCCCTGGTTTTGTGGGATTCAAATGGTGGAATCTAGCTAGAAGTCGGGGTGCTTTCTTATTCGATTCATGCACCCACGAAGAGTCAGTGGATATCCTTTCCACAATACTAAATATTGCAACTGTTTTCTGTGTGTTCTCGAGTCAAGGGTTTTTTGTACCTCGAAGTGTCTCTTCCCTCCGACTATTACCGAAGGAGGCTTTGGAGGAGGGGGACCTCTAATAGTTGCTGTCCAGACTGGACGTAATAGACTGCAGTGGAAAACTGGGTGGACTTCCCCCAATAGGCGTGGTAATTTCAGGCGTGCAGTCACTGGTTAATGATCTTTTCAATAGTGAATTTAGGTCCCAGTTTCCTACTTGGTAATCTGAGGTTTTGATATTTTGTAGATAGATATACGGGTTGCCCAACAGAAAATGGAGGCTGTGGGCATCTTTTTCTATCTGCTTCAACTTTATATTCCTCTGCAGGCTTTCTTAAAGTATCCTTCACTGGGCCCCATAATTATTGCAGTTTAGTAATCCATTCTTTTAAACCCCCCTCCTCTGGAATATCTTTAGGACATTCTGGCACTGGGACAAAATCTACCCCATTAACCACATGGGATAGGGTAAATTCGGTACTGCTATGGACAGCATTGTTGTAGGCGACCTTGGCATGAGGTAACAGATCTGCCAACCATTTTGTTGGTATTTAACATAACAATGCAAATATTGCTCCACCACAGTGTTCACTCTTTCAGAAGCCCCATTAGTAGCAGGATGGTACCCCAAACTAAGACCTTGGGATGACCCTATCATTGCTAAAAAACCTACACCAGGATTCTGGCAGGAACAACAATCCGAGAGGTCCGAATTTGGGGACAGGAATAGACGGGGAGGACAATCCAAGAGGCAATTCAGGGGAGCAGGAACCAGGGGCTTCCACCGCCCCAAATAATTCTTACCAAGACCGCCCCCATTGGTAGGAGGCTAAAGTTTTTTGCCGACAAGTGGGATTCCTCGACATCTGATGCCTGGGTCAGGGACATTAGATTTGGTTTGGCTCTGGAGTTCCAATCCACCCCTCTGAACTTTTTCATGAGATGCCCATGGTCTAGGGACCCCGAGAAAAGATTTCTTATGCAAACAGCCATCAAACACGTATTGGAGATCCTGGCCATTCAACCAGTGGCACCAGATCAACAGGGCAAGGGTTTTTACTCAAACCTCTTTTTGGTACTGAAAAGTTCAGGGGATGGGAGGGCAATTTTAGACCTGAAATGTCTCAACTGCTCCTTGGTGTACAGAAAATTTAAAATGACTACCTTACAATCTATTTTACTTAGTATTAGACAGGGTGACGTCCTAACGTCAGTTGACCTCACAGAGGCATATTTACACATTCCAATTTGGCCTTCCCACAGCAATTTCCTCAGATTCTACTATGACAGTTTGCACTTTGAATACGTCGCCCTCCCTTTTGGTCTAGCCTCCGCCCCCAGGACCTTTACTAAGGTTCTGGCAACCCTGGCCACTCATCTCAGAAATGCACCTGTCAGGCTACAGTACTATCTTGATGACCTTTAAATTTAGTCATCTTCCTGTCAACAGGCCAAGTCAGATACTCTTATTACCTTGCAGTCCCTACAACAACATGGTTTCTCCATAAATTGGGCTAAGAGTCACCTAACTCCCTCAACCCGGCTAATTCACCTGGGAGCCATTATAGATACAGTGGAGGGTAAGGTCTTCCTCTCACCAGACAGGCAGGAGAGCATTAGACAAGTATCTCAGGAGATCAGAACCATCAAGCAAGTGCCCCTAGTTCTCATCTAAATTATTAGGGAAAATGATCTCCTGCATCTCTATTGTTCCCTGGGCCCGGCTCCACACTCGAACCCTGCAATGGTACCTGCTGCTGTACCAACGGTCAGGAAGAGACAGGACCAACGCCCAAGTCACACCTCCACCAAGGGTCCTGAGATCACTTCATTGGTGGACTGTCCCGTCTATTAACAAGGGCTGTCATTTCAAAGACCCCCACAGAGCCACCATCATGACGGATGCCAGTCTCTTTGGCTGGGGGGCTCACTACCGGTCTCACACGGCACAGGGGCGTTGGACCATACCAGAGCAATCATGCAGTATAAATTGGTTGGAGCTCAGAGCAGTCCACCTAGCTCTTCGCAGCTTCCTCCCACGGCTTTGGTTCAAGCACGTCCCGAAGACAACATTACGACAAAGGCCCACATCAACAAGCAGGGGTACCAATTTCAGACAACTGATGAGAGAGGCGGAGAGATTGTGCCTCTGGGCTGAGGTCAACTTACTTTCCATTAAAGCGGAGCACATCTCAGGTCTGTCAAATACCCAGGCAGACTGGCTGAGCAGGGCTACTGTAGATCAGGCAGAATGGTGCCTACACCTAGATCTTTTTCTGGAAGCGACCCAGAGGTTTGGCCAACCAGTCATTGACCTGTTCGCATTCCCCAGCAATGCGCAGCTACCCAGGTTCATCTCACAGTACCCATCTCAAGGGGTGGAGAACATCAATGCCCTCTGCTGCAGTTGGCCACCAGGCCTGCTGTACACGTTTCGCCCACTTCCAATAATCCCAAAGTGGTTCGGAAACTTCTACAGGAGAAGGAGAAGCTGCTAGTGGCTCCATACTGGCCCAGGCGGACTTGGTTCACAGACCTCAGGGATCTGTCCGCAGAACCATGGAGAACACTGCCAGACAGAGTCTCGCTCTCCCAAGGGCCAGTTCAGCACTCAGACCATCAATGGTTCCACCTAGCCATATGGAGATTGAGCAGAGACATCTGAGGAGCGAGAAAATTTCCACTAAGGTTATTTCCACCATCCAAGCGGCCAGGTGCACTTCCACAAATCACATATACAATGCAACTTGGTCCATCTTCTGTCATTGGTGTGCAAAATCTCACATTGACCCTACTTTGCCATCGGTGACACAAATGTTGGAGTTTCTGCAACATGGTTTGGACAAGGGATTATCCCCTAACACCTTGCGTAGACAAGTGGTGGCCCTAGCCTAGGTCGTCTCTTGGGGTGATCTCCACTCCATCTCTCATCATCCGTGCATTAGCAGTTTCCTTAGGGGGTCCACAAACTTGCGACCCCCAGTGATACATCGATACCCAACCTGGGACCTTGACAAAGTCTTAATAGTTCTCCCATGAGCTGTTCAGAGCATCCAGTAGTGGGGAGGTGCTTCAGTCTCTGCATATCTAGGCTGGGCTTAATTTATGGAACGCTCCTCCTCCTCCACGGGACTCCTCCCCAGCGTTCCCCAGTTTTGGCTCAGCCTCGTGAGGGATAGGCAGTGCTTTTTCGTTACTCCTTGGCCAAAACAGGAGAATTTCTCTTTTCAGGTTTGGAGACAGTCAATTCATCTTTCAGGTTCTCTCAACAAATTGCTTAACAATCTACCCACGCTGCCTTTTCCATCTGGTCATCGATGATTGCTGTATCGGGAAGCACTTTTCGCATCCCGAAGTGGAGGGAGGCTTCGGCTTCGTTCCATGCCCCCCCAACCACTAGCCCTGCCCTTGCCATAGTGATAGCCGTGCTGTTTTAACAAACAAACGGCATGGTTTTGTTTCTCTCTCTTGCAACCAAGTCGTATCGCTGTTTTCCCCCCTGAATGCCACCGGTCGCCATTTTGTTGTAAGCAGACCATGTGGCCACGCTGAGTGCGAATCTTCTGTAGACTGTGTGAGCTAGTTTCTTATTCCCGATCAGAGGGTCTTTATTCAAAAACCCCAAGGAATTATTGCAACCTCGTTTTAAACCATATTCGAGGCCATCTGTTATTCTTGTTGGCTTAACCCTGTCTGCCTGTGCAGGGAAGCTGTTGAAGGCCTGTGATTAATACTTGGGCCTGTTAAGCATTCTCAATTTGGCTGATTGGGATATCCAATTAAATATAGCTGTTATATTGATATATATTTACATACATATATACACTAATAATAATAATTATAATAATATTAAGAATAATAACTATAATAATGCTAGTAATATAATAATAATAAATTTATTATTATTGAGATACAACTCATATTAGAAACATATATATACATATTTATATCTAAAGGGGGATTTCGATTTCAGGGCACCGTGTCCACCCTTGGTCAGACCCCTGGGTGTGCCAACTGCCTATACAGTATTGTGCTAAATAAAAAGCATACTGTAAAATCTCTAATTGAAATGGCAGGTGGTAGTGGTTCCCAGACCTCAACCTCAAGGGTCAAGTCTAAATCTCAGCACAAATCTAAACAGACAAAAGGGAATTCTAAGGCCTCAGAAAAAGACGCCAACAGGCGCCACAGGCAGGCATTGGAAAGACAAATCGATAAGTGCACAGGAGAGGCACACAGGACCTCTCAAGCTTCTTCGCCCCTCATAGTTGAATGTGCTGACAACAAAATCACACAAAAATTATCAATGGAAATCAAATTTAGCAACCAGTGGAGGTCTGGATTTGGAGTTACACTCAAAATTAAAGTGGAAAAAAACACTACAGGCTGATCCAACTTTGGTGTAATGACCTTAAAACAAGTCAAAATGAGGGTCAGTAGTGTGTGTGGCCTCCATGTGCCTGTATGACCTTCCTACAATGCATGGGCTTGCTCCTGATGAGGTGGCGGATGGTCTCCTGAGGGATCTCCTCCCACACCTGGACTAAAGCATCCCCCAACTCCTGGACAGTCTGTGGTGCTACGTGGCGTTGGTGGATGGAGCGTGACATGATGTCCCAGATGTGCTCAATTGGATTCAGGTCTGGGGAACGGGCGGGCCAGTCCATAGCATCAATGCCTTCGTCTTGCAGGAACTGCTGACACACTCCAGCCACATGAGGTCCAGCATTGTCTTGCATTAGGAGGAACCCAGGGCCAACCGCACCAGCATATGGTCTCACAAGGGGTCTGAGCATCTCATCTTGGTACCTAATGGCAGTCAGGCTACCTCTGGCGAGCACATGGAGGGCTGTGCAGCCCCCTAAAGAAATGCCACCCCACACCATTACTGACCCACTGCCAAACCGGTCATGTTGGAGGATGTTGCAGGCAGCAGAACGTTCTCCACGGCATCTCCAGACCCTGTCACATCTGTCACGTGCACAGTGTGAACCTGCTTTCATTTGTGAAGAGCACAGGGCACAAGTGGTGAATTTGCCAATCTTGGTGTTCTCTGGCAAATGCCAAATGTCCTGCACGGTGTTGGGCTGTAAGCACAACCCCCACCTGTGGACGTCGGGCCCTCATACTGCCCTCATGGAGTCTGTTTCTGACCGTTTGAGCAGCCACATGCACATTTGTGGCCCGCTGGAGGTCATTTTGCGGGGCTTTGGCAGTGCTCCTCCTGTCCCTCTTTGCACAAAGGCGGAGGTAGCGCTCCTGATGCTGTGTTGTTGCCCTCCTACGGCCTCCACCACGTCTCCTGATGTACTGGCCTGTCTCCTGGTAGCGCCTCCATGCTCTGGACACTACGCTGACAGACACATCAAACCTTCTTGCCACAGCTCACATTGATGTGCCATCCTGGATGAGCTGCACTACCTGAGCCACTTGTGTGGGTTGTAGATTTCGTCTCATGCTACCACTAGAGTGAAAGCACCGCCAGCATTCAAAAATGACCAAACCATCAGCCAGAAAGCATAGGAACTGAGAAATGGTCTGTGGTCACCACCTGCAGAACCACTCCTTTATTGGGGATGTCTTGCTAACTGCCTATGCTTTCCACCTGTTGTCTATTCCATTTGCACAAGAGCATGTGAAATTGATTGTCAATCAGTGTTGCTACCTAAGTGGACAGTTTGATTTCACAGAAGTGTGATTGACTTGGAGTTACATTGTGTTGTTTAAGTGTTCCCTTTATTTTTTTGAGCAGTGTATATTTACCGCACAGTGACTTTCAGAAAAATGGAAGTCTTATTTGTGTCGTTTCAGCCCAACACTCAGGGATGCAAGGTCTCATCTTCTACAATAGGCCGTTGGCTACAGGCCATGATAGCAAAAACGCATCAGACTCAATCACTGCAGGTGCCCAAGGGCATAACAGCTCATTCAACAAGGAGTGCCGCAACATCGGCAGCATGGGCCACACAGGCACCAATAACTGAAATTTGTCGAGCCGCAACCTGGGCCTCTCTATCGCCCTTCATTAGGCATTATAAGATAGATGTGTTCGCATCTGCTGAGGCCTCCTTTGACAGAAGAGTTCTGCAACGGGTCCACAGGGACCATGAGGGGATTCCAGGCCAGACAGAGTCCCTCCCGTAGGACAGGCCAAGCTTTGGTATGTCCCACTACTGGATGGTCTGAACAGCCCATGGGAGAAAGGGGCGTTGGTACTTACCTGACATGCCCGTTCTCTTTGAGCTGTGAAGAGCATCCAATCCCACCCTTTTTCCGTCTGATGGGATCCTGTTTTGGCCAACAAATTGTTAGGGCATTGAGGATGAGGGTGTTTATTTCTCTCGTCTTCACCAAAACTGGGGAACGCTGGGGAGGAGTCCCGTGGAGGAGGAGGAGCGTTCCACAAATTAAGCCCAGCCTAGAAATGCAGAGACTGAAGCACCTCCCCACTACTGGATGCTCTTCACAGCTCAAAGAGAACAGGCGTGTCAGATTAGTACCAACGCCCTCTCTCACAACAGGTCCCTTTGAGCCCCTAAGGGCGAGTCTCTGCTTCCCAACCTATAAGGTGGTCTTTTTAGTTGCAATAACTTCAGCATGAAGAATCTCCGAACTGGCAGCTTTATTGGTGAGACAGGTCCTCTGCATTTTCCATACTGACAGATCTGTCCTTCGACCAGACCCAACATTCATGCCAAAAGTTAACTCGGCTTTCCACAGGGCACAGGAGTTGGTCCTTTCTAACTTTTGTCCGAGGCCAATCCATAGACTCAAACTCGTCAGTGGCATTGACTTGATGTAAAACGAGCTTTGTGCTCTTAAACAGACCGCACTGCAAATTTTAGAAAATCAGAGGCCCTCTTTATTTTTTTTCAACCTACCACTCAAGGACGTACGGTTTCCTCTTCAACAATTGGCAGGTGGTTAAGGGCCATGATTGCTAAAACATATGAGATGCAATCACTGCCAGTTCCCAGGGGTATAACAGCTCACTCTACCAGGAATGTGGCAACTTCGGCAGCATGGGCCACTCAGTCACCAATACATGAGATCTGTAGGGCTGCAACCTGGGCCTCTCCATCGCCCTTCATGAGACACTATAAAATTGATTTTTATGCCGAGGTGGCATTTGGTAGGAGGGTTCTACAAAGTGTCCACAGGGACCAAGGAGGGACTTCTAACCAGACGGAGGCCCTCCCGTAGGACTGTCCAAGCTTTGGTATGTCCCACTACTGGATGCTCTGAACAGCTCAGGGGAGAATGGGCGTTGGTACTTCCCTGATACGCCCGTTCTCTATGAGCTGTGAAGAGCATCCTGCCCCACCCTTATTCCGTCTGGTGGGGCACTATTCCAACCAAACGTTAGATAGGGTGAAGTATAGAATGTTTCAACACTTCAACTTCGCCAAACCTGGGGGACACTAGAGAGGAGTCCCATGGAGGAGGAGGAGCATCCTGCAAATTAAGCCCAGCCTATCCAAGAGGAGACTGAAGCACATCCCACTACTGGATGCTCTTCACAGCTCATAGAGAACGGGTGTATCAGGTAAGTACCAACGGCCAATCTGATCCTATAATAGCTGTTTTGCTGTACCCCTTTTTTCTGTGGTCTGTCTTTTTTTTTCCTTTAAAAACTAAGGGATTGAGAGATGGACTAGTTTAGTACAGTAACTACCATTGTGAATCCTCAGAATTGAATTATAGAGTTCTTGTGGCTCTTTGAGCTTATTTGCTTGCAGACGTTTCATTACCCAACTAGGCAATGTCATCAGGCACTGATGCAAGCATATTATGTCTGCAAGGAAACAAATAGGGGATTGGCAGACTTTGTGGCAGCTATCTGTAATTGTTGCAGTACCAAGGTGTACATTTTTTACTTATGGACAACACAGTCATGTTTAGCATGTCACGGGATCTTGCCTTCAGAAAAATAATAGGCTACCAAGGTTAAGCTTGTAGACACTAATCGCTTGAACTTAAATTTGTGAATCCTTGCAAATGATGCTACTTGTTTTCTGTGAATGAAGTGTTTGTTGTAATAACCGCCAGTATACTTTTTGTAATGGTTCATCAAGTTTATAAGAATTGCTCTTTAATTGCTGCCTAAAGGAGTTACTTTGAAGGAAATAATCCTTTTGGCTCATAGTTGGTGTTGGGAGGCCAGTTGTCTTTTCCTTTGCTTAGGAGGAAGGATGTTTGCTTGTGCATTTTCATTCATTTTTATCCTGGTATTGTTAGTTTTGGCTGTATTCAGTTTTAAGTTTTGAGGCTGAATTTTTCAGCTAAAATGTAAAAGGTTGAAGAAAAACAGTTCTGCATTGTGGACAAAGCAGTCTGTTACAGTAGACTATTTGTGTGTTTTATGGGAATGAGATAAGCTCTCTTCCTGTTTCATGTCAAGTATTCACAAATCCCCACTTCCTTTGTCCAAAGGTGCTTTCTTCCTTGGTCACCTTCCAATTTTTGCTTCTCATCTTTAAAGGGAGAAATCCTGAATACTTTCATATATATATTTATATATATATCAACCATTGAAATATAACAAAATTGGCAGTAGCTCTAAATTTTAAAATGTTTTCTCTGCTCCCTAGGAGGAATGTGAAATCTGGCCTTAATCTTGTGCTGGATGCTAAGAAATAAAGCTGCTTTCCATAGAAGCTCTACTGCTGTGAAAGTATTAACTATATCTTTACTAGGCTTCAGAAAGCATAGGGTTTGGTCTATCCACTAGATACAAATCTCCAAATCCACCAGAGTTTAAGAAGGAAGTTTGAATAGGCGCAGAAAAGAACAGTCAAGATGATGAATCTAAAAGTTTTAGGATATGTTTGTGTCTAACCTTGAGAAAAGGCCACTGCTATATGATAGTACAGTTCAAATACGTGAACGGATGTCATGTAAAGAGCAAGACCTGCTCTCGGATTTAAATTACAGAAAAGCAGATTCCAATTAAATACTAGATCAAAACTTCCTGAGAGTAATAGGTAGTGGGTGGAGTTTTTTAACTAGATGTGTCCAAGTAGAAATTAGATTGTTATCAGTCTGGGGTGTTTTAATTTGCATTCCTTCACTGAGTAGGGAGCTGGACTGTGAGGTCTAAATGACCTTTTCCAAACTGTCAACTCTCCTCTTGGAACGATAAAAAAAAAAATCTCAAACTGCCGGTACAATTTGTTTTAGATTGTTTGTGCAGGATATTCAACACTATTAAAGTTTCTCACAATAATTCAATTGAATGTATTGCTCATCTAAACCTAAAATGTAAATCCCAGTGCATTTCTTACTTCAAGTCCTAACTTGCAAGTGCAGTTAGTGTGAATGTGAACCATGTTTGTTTATTTTTATCAAACCTCATTATATCCTCTTTAAAAGTCCAGTTGATATGTATGGTTAGAAAATAGAAGCAGAAGTTAAAAACTTGGAATGGAGGAGGATATGTAAACAAAGATGAAATAAATGTGCAACTAAACAATGAAATATTGAATAATTAGGATAAGTAAACATAATTAACAGAATTAGAGGATAATGGTTATAAATGTGATGTTCATATGATGTTTATAATGTTTGATATTATTAACCAATTATAGATAAAACCGAATAGAGTATTTAATTAAATAATGGGAAATGTTCAATAAGGATAAGTGAAGATCATGGTGAATAGATTTTGAGAATAATAGTTCTAGTTAGTGTATGTATAAGATGTATTACTTGTATTTAAAAGATTGTACCCAGACAGTACACTGCCATTGTAGATATAGAAATTTTATATATAACAAAAAGAAAATCGCTTAATAAAAATAATAATTAAAAAAAGTCCAGTTGATACAAATTAGGGAAGATGCTCCTTGGGTAATTGATCCTAACCCAAGTCATAAATGGATATTTCACAACATAAGGAATGGTTGGGTTTTTTTTGGAAAACTATTTTTGGTTGTTACGCTCAAGGGGGCATTATTGAGTTTGTGGAGATAAGAGACCTTTCAAAACAAAATTTATTTTTTGAAACTGATTCATTTAAAGAAATTGATTCTTGTGATGAGTTTAAGATACTACGGTCTACAAACCAAGATGTTTGGCTTGTAAACAGCACTTTCTTCTCAGTTTGTCTGCAAGGAATTGTAGCAGTATTGTAATTTAACAGGACTGAATTAAAAATAAGAATAGAGAGAATAAGGCATCAAGGTATAAAAATATTCTGAAGATGTGACTGGAGACAAAACATTTTGGAATGTTTTTGTTTCTTACCCTAAAATGTTTAGCCCAACATATAGAATCCATTAAGATTGGGGTATATTATAAATATTATAAAACAAATATCTATATGAATGTGGAATACCGATTTAGTGGTTAAATTGTTGTAATGAAATGACTAGCCAGATTGTATTTCAGTCGTCTTTTGAACAAATCTATTCAAAGGTTGTCTTCTGGGCCTTCTACTTTCAAGATAATTTTCAGGCATGTGGAATATTTTATATGCTGTCAGCCAAAAGTATTCTTTATTCAGTTGCTGTATTTCTTCTGCTATACACAAACCTGTTGAAAATTGTAAAAGATGCTAATGTAACTATTATGTGTGAATTTTGTAACTCTTTGCTCTCTTAGCTTATTCTTCCCAAGATACAGAAAAGGTTTTAACAATATTTCATTGTGTGAAATCTTTCAATCACTCAATGAAAGGATGATATCAGTTTATCCTCTATTAGATGTCAAAAAAGTTCTAAAGCATGTATGTGTATATGTTTGCCCTAAAATACGTCCTAAAAGTTTATAATATCTAAAAAAGATGAAAACAGAAATAGATCAAGATAACTTCATGCATACGGCTACCAAAATATTGTTTAATGTTAATTATGCTTGCATGATTTGAATTGGATAGGTGGCAAAAGAAATAAAATTTATCTGATTTTAAAAATGCTTTTACCTTTCTTGTTTTGGTCTAGGAATAGTTGTCTAGGTTTTTTAAGAGACTGTAGTTTTCTCAGCATTTATGCACCATTTCCCACCTGAAATAAATAGTTAGAGGAAATCTGAAAGTTTGTTTTAAGTTGAAGGGTTAATCTTCCATTTAAATTATTGGTTGTTCAACCTCCAAACAAAGCATGCTGGGATTTCCTTCCAGCTGTTTTACATCATGAAGATTTGTGTGTTAGGGAAATTCCATTGCACAGCTGCAACTCATCCAGTCCACATTCTCAAACCTCCAACATTTCACAGGACCCATGTATTCAACTATAATGGCATGAGATACTTATCTTTCTCTGCTAGAAATACAATCCAAAATAGCTTTATTATGTCCAGCAACAAAGACCAATATACGTTATCGATTTTAGAATATTACAGAAAAATGCATTTTCATATTTACATTTGAATGTGAAACCAGCCTAAAATTAATGTGCATGCTTTGAAGGCTACTTTTAGAAATCAGAATGGTGGATTTGTTTTAAATAGTTCATACTGAACATTAGTGAGTTGGCGTATTTAAAAGCATTCTCAATTAGACCATTGAAATAGAGAATAGATCAATAGTTATTGAATACTGATAAACTGGAGATATAACTTAACCAGCGTAATTAGCTTTTTCTATGGTTGGCTTCTATAACATTTCATATACCGTGTTAGTACCTAAATTTTGCTGAATCAATTCTTCCCTATCCCATTCATGTCAGTAGCTAGGTCAGAAATAGACTCTAGTTTTTACTTAGAAAAAAAAACTGTATAACTTATTAACTTTAGGTTACCTAGGCAGCTTGAAAACCAGTGCTGAGGAACCAAATTCCCAGGAATTACCATACTATCTTGGTGTTAGGCTAAAAATATACCACAACCATTGAAGAGATTTCTGACATTAAAACATAACCCACAAAAACCACCTTTGTATTAAACTAAAGTTGGAAAACTAAGCTTTGAAAAAAAATACTATTCTTTTTCATCTTGATTATTTTTTTCCTTTCATCTGATTTGTTTCAGTATCTTCAGGTGAAATGGCCACTTCTAGATGTACCAGCTGGAGCTACACTAAAGGATGCAAGATCTCCCTCTCCTGCCCACTTAGTAAGTGCTAGTGATTTATTTATGGGTCTTGTATTTGTTAAATGAAAGTTTATTTATGAATATATACACCTACGTCTATATTCCTTCAGCACAATTAGTTTAGGGTTACTGAGGCTATTATATTCAAGGTGGGGCATAAAAATTTGAATTTCTAATTAAAAAAATAAAGGAAAGGACGATTTCTTATAAATTATTGTGTCATAGTTATCTTATCTCACTTGATACTAGTTTGTTATGAAGAGCATTTCCATCAGTACCACAAGCGTTCTAAAGAAGTATTCTTTGGTTTAGTAAAAAAAAACTCAAGAAAAAACAACCATTGAAAAATGAGACAATTAATTTTCAAGGCATAATATCTTGCAGCTGTGTCTAAAATATCTGTGCCTCAGGCTTTGTATTTCAAGTTAAGTTTTAATGAGTCCACCATAAAAACATATGACTAGAAGAATCTTTTGTTTCAATGGCAAAATAAGACAAACAGTGATACTCTTAATTAACTGAAAAGGGATCTTTCAACTCCTCCCCACGCCCCCATTACTACAGATTAAACAGCCTTGATCTGCATTGTATCACGCATCCCAGACCTTCCAGTGTATTCATGCTGAAAGACATTTTTCAGATTTTTCCGAGCATTCATGATGACAGAAATTACACTGCTGCAATTGATTTGAAATAATCTTATGATTTAAAAAGTAAAATAAAAATATTTTTGAGAGAATATTTATCCAGTAAATAGCAAATTATATGGCAGAGCAAAGAGAATGACACTAAAAGTTATTGCTGAAATTAGAATCTTAAAAATTCTTAGTGGGATTGATTTGCTAAACACAGTTTTCCTGAATATTTAATATTGAGCTGTAACATCTGTAAAGCGACATGTCCATTTGTTAATAGACTACTCATTTCAGCACCTCCACTATCATGTGATCGCAATTGAGCACTTGGATGCTCAACTCATGATGACAACATCACAGGGAGCCATTTTCATGTGATTGCTATTTACAACTGTCTCTGTGACTTCACCATATATCAACCTGCTAAGTAGTGCATAGCATGAGTTCATGAGCCTGCCATTTTAGAGATGGCTGCACCTGGCAAGTCTTCTACATTTGAAAGCTAAGAAAGATCAGGCCTAGTTAGTATTTGCTTATATGGGATGCCTCCAGAACAGGGGTGGAATTCTACCGGTTCACACCAGTTCAGTAGAACTGGTTGTTACAATTCCTGGTAGTTCAGAGAACCAGTAAAACGGGCCCCTGGCTGGCCCGCTCCTCTGTTCCCTGCCCAGTCAGTCCTTATAGCGTATGTATGCTACATCGCTTCCCGCCTTTTCCTGCCCGCAGCCATCACTGGCTTGCAACAGCAGCAGCAGCCAGCCATCGCTGCCTGCCTTCCGCCGCCCTGCCTGATCTGGGTGAGTGGGGGTTTACCACCACTGCCAGCTACCCTCACCCACCCGGCCTCGCCCAGACTGCCTCCCCAGGCCTGCCTGCCTGCCTCCTCCAGCCACAGTTGCTGAAGATGCGGATTGGTAAGTGAGACCTCCAATCAAGCCCCAGTCGCCACCGCCCCCCCAGTTGAGTCCTGACGACTCCTGGACTGCCAAGTCGCCCTTGCTGACGCTGCCTGTCTCGCCCGGCCGCCATCTTCCCCCCGTGGCCCACCGCACCGTTGCTGCCTGGCCTTCTACCACTGATTGGTTAGTGAGGAGACAAGCAGCAAGCCCCACAGGTTGCCTATCTCCTCCCACCGCCACTAGCCCCATTCAAGTGCCGACTCCCGGGCTGCCCAGTCATCCTTGCCACAGCAAGCTCCAAAGACTAGTCCTGACCAAGGACCCCAGTGTTGCTGGCCAGCCAACTTGCCTGCCTAATTTTTGGTAAGTTGCTTTTTTAATTTTTTTGTGTATTTATTTTTTTAGTGTATCTTTTGTTTTTATTAATCATAAAAACAGAACAGATAATAAAAACATAAATAAATATGTAAATGATTTTTTTTTTTTTGTTACACTACTGTTATTGTTACATGCTGACACTTACGTTTTTCTTTTTCTTTTTCCTATTAGGAAACAAACATAAGTGTCAACACATAACAATAATAGTAAAATAATTTTTATTTATGTATTTTTAAAGTATTTTTTAATCATAAAAACAACAGATACAAAAAACAAATAAATACATAAATGAATTTTTTTTTGTTACACTACTGTCATGTGACCACCAAGCCATCCCTGGCTGGTCACGTGACCACCAAGTTACACCCACAAATTAGGCCATGCCTACAGAACCGGTTGTTAAGAAATTTAAATCCCACCCCTGCTCCAGAATATCTCAAGGATTGATTTGATTGGGAAATTAAACAATTAATTTTTAGTTTTTGGTGGCAGGCTTTTACTTCATCCTAGAAGACTACATGAAATGAAATTTGGCAGAAATCAAATTTTACTTAAATAATACTTCTGTTGCTATTATGCAGTTAAATTTCTTGGGAAATATGTGAAAGTTACGGTGGCCCAGAGAAAGGCGTTCAATATTGATCTTGATACTAGGGCAGATGATAAAAGGTTTAAACTGGTAAATAGCTTATGTCATAGCTATTTGAATTTGGCTAAAAAGGAAAAAATGGGACTTTTTGCCAGTATGACAAACAACAAGATGGGATATGTGCTTGTTAACTATTTTGTACCATCTACTAGCAGTAGAAAACAAAACAAAAAAAGCTTCAGCCTTTCCCAGAAATGATCTGATGATCCTAAAATGAATAGATTAAACCACAACTAGTTCGTGTTAAGAATGGTGAGCATTATATGATCCTGAAAAATATCATATCTTAAAGAGTATGCAGGCAAAATGATTAAAGAATTACAGTGCCTGCTTACTGCCATGTATAAAAATCTATTTATATTTCTCGAGTAGGATTCCTCCCAAAGTTGTACTGTGCTTCTCTTATGAAGTGAGTTCAAGTTTTCATTTTGGATCCAGTTCTTAGATTGTGCAGGAATAATGAGAGGATCTTCTCTAGAGCAGGCTTGGACAGCTTAAGAAAGGTGTGAATCAAGTCCAAGAGAATGTGACTGTTGTTTATGAGCATAGTCAAGAGATAAGAAAAAGCAAGAAATTTCCTTTTAAAAATGGAATATTGCCAAAATGAAAACAGATAACACCACAGAAGATGACAAAACAACTTTGCTGATAAGACAAATGGAAAATATTTTTGAGGAGCATACTGCTGGAATGTTGATTATAAAGAAGAGGAACCCAGCAAAGATGAGTAAATAATAAAGGAATAAAAGGCATGCTAAAAGAGAGATGGCCAATAAATTAAATTGACTTCGTGTCTTTTTTTACCTCAGAATTTCTGCAACTTAAAAACCTGAATGGAGATGAACTGGTAATTAAAAAATTAAAAATTAACAAGCTCAAACAGAACACTGCTGATTATTCTTGTGGAAATCAAATTTGAATTTTCTAAAATGCTGAATTCTGTGATAAAATAGCCATCCCAACACTAACATTTGAGCCCTGAAAATCAGCCAATGTTATACCCCCCCCCTTTTTTAAAGGAGTAGGCAAGTTAACCTACTATTTGTTCCAGATCAAATTGTTGAAAAATACTCAAGATAAAATTATCAATCACTTAGAAGAACAGATGTTGCTGGGAGAGCATCAGCATAGTTTTTTTTTTGCAAACACCTTTATCAAAGTTTAGTTATGTAAATGTATTTTGGATATCAGAATATATTTTGTCATTAAAAGTGACTGGTTGTTATCGAAGGCCATTGAGCACACTTAAAAGTCACAAAAATAATGGTTTAATAACAGTTAATTGGAGGAAAATGGATAGCTTGTTCAATGAAGGGAAATTGGCAGTTTTGTTAGGAATGTCTGTTGTGTTTGGTGCCTTTAATAAAGATAGGAGTGATGAAACTCAAGCACACCGCAACCCAAATAGCTCTTTCCATATTTAAAATTTTATTTTATGTATTAGATCTATTTTAAGCCTATGCTATATGTGTGAGTATGTATATAAAATAGAAAAATTAACTTCCCAAATTATGTTTTTTCCTCTTCCCTTGTTTTTTAAAGTAATAAATGATTGAAAAATAGAAGTAAATGCTTCATTTAATTACAGATACATTTTTGCTTTTCTTTTGCAGTCAAACAAAGTTCCTGTAGTTCAACATCCACATCACATGCACCCACTGACACCACTCATCACCTATAGCAATGATCATTTTTCACCAAGTTCACCACCTTCCCACCTCTCCCCAGAAATTGACCCAAAGACAGGTGAGTGTTTGAAAATCACAGTCTTATCCAAAGCCTATCAAAGAGTCTGGGTACCTTGCCAAGAGAAATAAATTGAGGGGGAAAGAGTCAAAACAAAAGTATAAGTTTATCAGCAGATATTTGTGAAATTCTGAGAATACTTAACATGTTTCTAATTATAGGGGAGGTAAGGATTCCAGTTTAGAATTGAACAGAATTCTAACAAGAGACTATATCTCTTAACATATATTATTGTTTCTTCACTATCAGGAATTCCACGACCACCTCACCCTTCAGAACTCTCTCCTTATTATCCGTTGTCTTCTGGTGCCATTGGACAAATTCCTCATCCTTTGGGATGGCTCGTACCACAGTAGGAATTTCCATCCTAAATATCCTTTCTTGCTTTGTTTTTCTCTTATAATGCCAATTGATCTTCATTCAGTACAAAGTTTTTGACCCCAACATGTGTTACCTCTGAAATAAATCAGTTTTATGAAGCCACAGGTGCTGTAATCTTTTGAGTTAGCCAAAACTTCACCTGCTCAAGAGACTTTTTCTGCATAGTTTCCTACTTTTCAGCATAAGATTTAACAGACATAGGTGTACATTACAGTCACATTGATATACCAACCATGTGACATATTTTATTTATGAAGCTCAAATTCTCCTTTTATCTTCAAAACAATTCCAAGGTCATTCATATGCTGTGTGGCTAAGGCCTGCAAAGTACAAATGAGTTTATTGTAATGTTCAGAGTGATAAATATGAAAATACAAATTCAAGGCCCGGGGGCCGCCCTGGAAACAGTGATGGACTGGCCCACGATGCCTCTGCCAGCAAAAATGGAGCTCCGTTTCCGCTGGTAGAAGGTTGCAGGAGGCCATCCCAGCCAAAAATGGAGCTTGAGAACCTGTGTTTGGTTGCAGAGCGCTCGGGCCACCATATCCCTCCCCCCCAACACGAGTGACATCATGCTGGCTATGCAGACCCCAGACCCCCCCAGTTCATACACAACCTTGATGTGGGCCTCAATGAAATCGAGTTTGACACTCCTGTCAGTATAAACAATGCAGTTACCTCCATTGTGTTCATAACATCACAAGGAAGCTTGAGAAGAATTTGAAAGGATTCAGCCAGTTTATATATAATTCGAAATTTAACTCATTGTTAAATTAGTTAGGGTCATTGGTAATGACAACTAAAGTTGTGGAAGAGACATATAGTCTTGATAGACCTGGGGAAAATTACTATGCAAGCTTTGTTGCATATAAGGGTGCCTTGATTCAGATGTCTTATTGTATTCATTGTTTTTTCTTACACGTTTATGGTAATAATAATAGCAATAATTCATTAAACTTGTATGTCACCCAGTTGTCAACGACAATGAAACAAAAATTATAAAAATAAAACCAATAAAATGTAAAAGATATAGAAAAGGCAAGTGTGACGATGTCGGATTAAGGGGGCAGGGGCTATCACCTTCCCTTGCCAAAGGACTGGGTGAAAAACCAGGTTTTCACAGTTCTTGTAAACAGTAAATCTGGGGGAGGGTGGAACCTCATTCCTGAGGGCAAGCATTGATACAGTGAAGGTATTCTGCAGTCCCAATAGATGACATTGTTGAATTTAAAAAATCCTGCAGGATCAAGTAGGCCAGGCAGATGCTATGGGAGACAGGTGCTCCCTGAAGCAATCAGACCCTTTGAATATAGGCCTTTATAGGTAACAACCAGCACCTTGAATTCCACGCAGAAACAAACCATTACAGCTCACAAAGCAGAGGCAGAAATTATATGGTATGCCGAGACTTGCACGTCACTGTTCATAGTCCTACATTCTGGACCAGTTGAAGTTTATGTAAGGTCTTCAAAGGGATCTATGATGCACTGAATGGAGAGACTAAACTTATATGCACTGGATATCATGTATATAGAAAGCCTTAAATGGAAAGATGGTTTTAAAACTGCTAATGAACTATGCATGATCTGTACAGATCATATCTTGTGGGTTTTGTTTCTAAGATAATGTTTAAGTGATCTGGGATTTTACCAAGAGAAGATAGTTAAAGGGGAAAGGAAATTGGTCAAGGAATGGGAATCTGGGTTTGATGATGAAGAAGGTCTGCAACACGAACTAGTAGCAACAGGTATTTGCAAATATTTCTTTTTTAAAAAATGAGATTCTCAGGAGGTAAATATATATTCTATGTATGTTGCGTGAAATAGAGAAATAAAGGCTATATAGCACTGAATTTTATAATTTCTAGGAACCTACATTATTAGCAATCAAGTGATTAGTTTTGTAATTTGGTATAAGAAATTTATTTGTTGGTAATTGTAATGAGGAGAACTTGTCTCGTCCATTTTAGGCAAGGGCAGCCAGTGTATTCCATTCCTCCAGGTGGGTTTAGACATCCATATCCTGCCTTGGCTATGAATGCTTCAATGTCCAGGTGCGTTCAAGCGGGAATCTAGGTCTAATTCTCTCTGAACTAGTAAAAACTGTATCTGTGCATTTTATATCAAAACTAATAGGGTCAAAAACTCACACACACACACCTGTTATCTCGTAAAAGAAATTCTACATGCTTTATGTCTTACATCTTACATATGTGGAGATATTCGTTTTCATGAAAGAAATAGGCATTCGTGTAAAGCAACATGCAATCTGACCTGATGTGGCCCAGATAACAAGTTGACTATCGCTATATCTTAAAGTGATACCAGATGAACAGCTCATTGATACTTGAATTGCTATAGTTTACACATTAGAAGCAAATTTAGGGGGAAGAAGTTTGCTTAATTAAATTAGTAATTGGTACTCTTTAAGACAGGTTTTGAACACTTTTAAACCTTTTTTTTTTTTTACATATTTTTTTAAAGAACAAATCCTTGAACCCCTGATCAAGAGTGAAAGTTCTGTTAGTAGAAAAGTGGCTGTGTTAAACTTTTTGGTTAGGGGCTTTAGTTTTTCATGAGACCTCCATCAAAGAACCATTAAGATTCCATAGAAACATGTGGAAGGGCATTTATGCCATCATCTACATTGATAGTTTATGTAATCATTCTGATTATGCTGTTGCCATTTTTCACCTTCATGATTCTTGATTTCTCTACAGTTGAGAGCACAGTTAAGTTGCTAGATTTGGTTCATATCCCTATTTGACTACATACTAATTTGGTGATCCAGATATGCGAGTCTTAGCCCAATCCATATCACAATGTTGTTATTGCAGGGATGAAATAAGGAAATGAAACCCTCATGTATGACTTGATTTGGGGAAAGGCAGTGAATCAATAATTTGCCATTTTGAAAAGACCTCATTTTTGAGAAATTAACTTCTAATCGGCAGAAGTCTGAAAAGCAGAATGAATAGAAATTTCTAATAAGGAATAAAAATAGACATCTCTTCTCTTTAAATATTGTTTTAAAATAAGTGGATTATACAGAAGAGAACCAGAATCAGTCCAAGTACTTCTCTGCCTAAGCAGTTAATGCAATCAATTGGTTATTCATAAGTTGGCCTTCTGTTATTGCTATTGACCTTAGGTTTTACTGTTCCTTTGGGGGCTCTGGCAAGATGCCAAAGAAAGAGAAAAAATGGGGAAGGGGTATGAAGAAATAATAAATAGATGATATGTAATGATGAAAATAGTTGTGAGAAGTATTTGTTTTCAGCATACAACCTTTGTGCTTCAGCTTGATGTCTAGCAGGTTTTCACCTCATATGGTTCCTCCTCCTGCACATGGAATTCATCCCTCAGGAATCCCACACCCCACCATCGTGTCGCCTATTGTTAAACAAGAGCCGACACCATCCAGCCTGAGTCCTGAAGGAAGCTCGTAAGTAATAGGTTAGCTGGCTGCTGCCTGAATGCCTTTGTTGGTGGAATGTCTAATAGGGAAACAGTTGCTATCCATTTATTATTTCTTAACATGTTTTACAATGTACTTGGATGCATGTATGTCATCACAAATTCCTGATAATGCAACCTTACTATGCACTATAAAATTCCTCCAACTAATTTAATGAATATTTTTGGAATGCATTATTTTTCTTTTTATTCTTTCAACCTAGTGAAAAGATGGAAAGAAATAATGCAAAAGGATTAGAACTCTGGCATTAGCACAATGAACACAACGGAACCAGATTTGGCGTGAGGGGAGGGAAGCTTGAAAAACAATGATCAAGTTCAATAAGCGCCAGATGAGCCTCCAGCTGTATGGAGAAAAATATTTTCCCCACAACATCCCTGCAGAAAAGGCAGTTGGGCCATGGCTGGGATAGTTGCTCATGCCTCTGATTATAAGCTGCGGGGCCCCTTCCTTCCCACACCTTCCCTGTCTGTTACGTGACTATGAAAATGCAGCTATTATTAAGGACTTTGAAAGAAATCCAGAAGCTCTGCCCTGCATGCTTTTCCTAACTTGTTTAAACAAATGGAAACAACAATCTTCTGTTTCTTGAACTAAACACCAATTTGGAATCCTTCACTCCTCTTAAGTTAGGTAAAATAGCAACAGGCTTTTGTTAACATGCAGCATAGCTGGGATAAATTGGATAGAGCAGATAACTATGTCATCTTTGCAAGTTCTACACAAGTGCACATCACCCCTACACTACTCTTATTATCTTGAGAACAGCCACCATGCGCTGTATCTTATTCCTCTTCCATCAGCCATTAAAGGTGTGGAATATTGCACACTATATTACTAGGTGCTGCAGCTTTGAAAGTGAAGGCTTTCTTCATAGGTGTAGCAATTCCTGCAGTATTCAGTACCTTTGACTCAATAGACATAGTGTGAAATGAAACTTCATTAAGCAGCTAACCACTTCTAATAGTGACAGAGTTTGTTAGAAATAATAATCCTTCACTGTGCCTCATGTTTTCTGTTCCTTGTTGGTGGAAAGAGAGTGAATAGATACGTGGATTATGGGACTGTAATGAAAAATGTGGCTCTTCCAGAAAAACACCTGTTATTGTCAAAAAGGAAGAGGAGAAGAAACCCCATATTAAAAAGCCCCTGAATGCGTTCATGTTGTACATGAAGGAAATGCGCGCCAAGGTTGTGGCAGAGTGTACGTTGAAGGAGAGTGCCGCTATCAACCAGATCCTAGGAAGACGGGTATAAGCACACTTTTTTTTATTCTCTGCTCCATTTCTGTCATGTGCTACTGACACATTCAAAATTTGTTTGTTGTGACTAATGTATTGTTCTTGTGCTGCTTCACAACACCATTCTAAAAAAGTTCAAAGTCCATCTTCTGACCAGATAGAATAGGTTGTTGGTTGTCTGGGATTATAAACTCAGGATTTAAGAGTATCTTGTTTGTTGAGTAGACTGAAGATGGAGGATAAACCAAGAATCAGTGAAAGTTAAGAAGTCTAAATATAAAATGGCTCAGAAAAGGATGTATAGCAGAGGTCCCCACCCACCCCCGGGCCAGTACTGGTCTGTGGCTTACTAGGAACCAGTCCGTGCAAGTGGCAGGCGAGCGAGCAAAGCTTCGATCTGCATGTGTTAGATCTATCCATCCCCCTTCCAGATTGTGGAAAAATTATCTTCCATGAAACTAGTCCCTGGTGCCAGAAAGGTTGGGGACCGCTGATGTAAAGAATATTAGATGAGAAAGAGGATCTGAAGCATTTAGAGGAACTGGAAAAATGAAGGAAAATGGCAGAAACTCTGACACATGTCTGTTCTGAAGCAACGTCAAACTCCAGGGCCAGAATACTGTGGAATGGGATAAGAATGCATAAGACAAGAGTCAAGGTTGCAAAGTGGGATAGAAAGGAGCTGGATTGTAAGAAATAAATTTGGAAAATAGAGAGTGTGTACCATAGGATTGAACAACTTTTTTCCATTGCATATAGAACCAGAATAGTTTCTGTTTTGGTAAGAAAGATGTGCTGGGCTAGCAAAACTTGGCAGGTTGCATACAGGTGATTCTTGTATATATCTGGGCTGTGTAATTCTGCTTAATATTGCCTGTTGCTTCAGTGTTGTGATTTTCCAATCCTCATAGATTGGGAGAAGTTGATGTGGAAAGAGGAAAAGAAATTTAAACTTCCTTAACATTGACTTGAATTAAGCCATTAAAGCTTTGTTTGTAGGTTTGTGTGTGCCTTCAGTTATTTTCTCAGTATGCGGTTGGAAGTGGACTGATAAAATCAATCAATATTGTATAAAGAGTACCATAATTTTCAACCATCATTTAAGCTTTATTCCATGTTCCGACTACAATATATTTTTCTATGCTTCAGTGGCATTCATTGTCCCGGGAACAGCAAGCCAAATACTATGAGTTAGCACGGAAGGAACGACAGCTTCATTCTCAACTCTACCCTACTTGGTCTGCCCGAGATAACTATGTAAGTCATAATTACAGATATGTATGTTTTCAGTAATGGTACTTCTAGTAGTCAACATCATCATCATGCAAATTCTGGGATCTGAACCTCTGTACCTATAGATTCACAATCCACTGTACTATAGTCAATTTATTTTTTTCATTTATGGTTCATTTTTCAGAATTGTCTTCAGAGTTGAGTTGTAAACAGTCAAGCTGGGGAAATCAGGAGATTCAGGCAGTTCAAATGAGTAAAGATTTATTGCAAGCTTAAGCGCTCTACAAAAATCTGAGCTACTAACGGTCAAGGAAAATGAGCAGGGATTAAGAAAGCATTCGAGGTGGACTGGAGTTAGCTCTCTTGTGGGTGCGCAGAGACCCATGATTTATGACACGTTTGACCCCTCCCTCAGGCTCAGCTTGGTCATCTTCTACATAAACAATCAAGAAGTATGTGAAGGAAACAAAGAAATAATGTTAAAAGCTGGGACTAGGTAACCAATTCCAACAGGGAATAGTGAGAGACTCAATTAGCTTCAGTTGTCTTCTGAATATTCAGTGAAAGTTTGCCCGTGCATTTCTAAAATGATTTAAGGGGGATTGAGGAAAGATCCAGTAGGAATTGATTAAAATTAATCATAGTCATATAGTGTGCAAAACTCGGTTTTTCACAACAACAAATCCTAATAATCCCTTATTTGGGCAAACTAAGATATTTAAAACAATGATGAAGAATCAGTTAATCTCTTTTGGGAAAACATTTTTGTTTGCTCTCTCAATATTTGCCTTTATTTGTTGCTTACTGGAAATTTTTTATAGTTGCCATATCTGCAGTACAGTCAGTAAAGAATAAAATTATCATAATGGAATGGCCAAATAATACATAGCAGAGCATCTCATTATAAAGACCCCAATTTTCTGTGCTTTTGTTTTGTAGATCCCTAAATAAAATTTGCAGACAGAGTTGCCATGTCTGTTTCTTGTTTCTTGACACTTCATACACGTGTCTTTTGAGACTGTTTTTAATCTTGAGAATTTAATTTACAAAGAATGTATTTCTGTTCAGTGAATAATTATAAACAACTAGATAGTTGGTTTTAAATGAGTTTATGAAAGCAAATGTTTCATAACATCTGTTTTTAGATAGTCTTTCTGCAATATGTATTATAATTGGATGGACATCTTATTATTATGGCAGTTGTCTTCACCATAAATAATTAATGACAAAAAAAGCACATGCTATTGTCTGGTATAGTGACTTATTCAAATAAAATTGTTTTGTATGGCATTTATCTCCTTAAATATTGTAAATTTTTAAATGACTACAATGTGATTCTGACTTTCGGTAAATTTGTTCTTTTCAGGGTAAGAAAAAGAAAAGAAAAAGAGAGAAACAAACTCAGCAACACATCCAGGAAACAGGAAGTACGTATCATTGCCATTTGATCAATCTGGTCCCGAATGAGTGTAACAGCACTAGCCCACCTACCCATCCCCCAAGTGAGAGGACATGGGCGAGATCAAAATGGCTATTATTTTCCTCTCTTACAGTGTCTCCTAATTGGGTGATGTGTAAATGTATCAAGAAACCTAGTTTCCTAATCTGAGTAGGAATTTCAAAATGGCAGCAAGGATTAAAAAGAGAAACAGATGTCGAAGGGATAGATTGATGGGGGTGGGAATATACCTCCAAGTTGTTGGTTCCTAAAAGCAAAACTCAAAGAGAATGTAAGCTGGCTTCTGGACAATCGGCATTATGAGAATAATACTTCTGGGGTTGTATGGCCCTAACCACAATGCTGACTGGGAATGGCTGCTTTCAAAATAAATGCATTTTTCAACCAAGGAAACAATCCGCTTTTAATCATTTCAGACCTTTCCCTATTTGGCTAAAAAAGTGTCATCTCCCATTTACATTAGGATGGTAGATTTGGAACTGCATAGTTTATGGCTCAGTCTTTAACCACTCTCTTTTTAGTTTAACCAGATTTTATGGAATTAAAATAGATTAGGATAATTTCAAGTGTGGTGAAAGGTAGGAGGCAACGAGGAATAAATACACCTCTGCCCTCTTTGTTATTAACAGATCCAATGGCTTCGAAGAGCAAGAAGCCCTGCATGCCATACCTGTCCACTGACAAGTCCTGTGACAGCCCTGCGTCCTCCCATGGCAGCATGTTAGATTCTCCAGCCACTCCCTCCACTGCCTTGGCGTCACCCGCAGCGCCTGCTGCCACCCACTCTGAGCAAGCGCAGCCCCTCTCCTTGACCACCAAGCCCGAAGCCAGGGCTCAGCTGTCCCTGCACTCAGCGCCTTTCCTGCCCAGCAAGGCTGCTTCCTCTTCCTCAAGCCTCACCAGCCAGTCATCTCTCCTCTCCAGGGCTCTGCCCTTTACCTCCATGCCCCCCACGGCTCTTCTGACTACGCCTCCGACTTTTGCAGCCATTTCGTCTTCTCAGGCCGCCCTGGCTATGTTGCAGGCCCAGCCGCTCTCCTTGGTAACCAAACCAGCCGAATGAGGAAGCTTCCCCAACACCCGTCTACCTGCTAAAAGCGCCCCCAGTTGAGATTACGAAGCAAACAAAGCCATTTATTGGTCAATATTTGACCCTTTCTGAACTCTTCCGTAAGGTGACTCTTGAGGAAGAAAGTGCTCTACTCTCAGAGTTGTTTTCAGTAGTCTGTCTAAAGACCTTTTTTTTTATTTTTTAAAATAAAAACCCATCAAATACTACTTTTTAACAAAACCCTGAAAAGAATGAAAAACAAAGATTACAAGCCAAGTCTTGTATTTCTATCAGTGCCTCTTAGGCATGTAGACTTGTACAGCTGGATCATCTCTCAATGGTGTTTGCATGTTTTGATATCTTGCTAACTTTTGCTATCTCCCATATCCCTTGGCCAGACAGTGTTTTATATGACTTCTCCCCTCATCCCGCTGTTTCATTCTTTTTCTAAGAGACTTGCAGAAAGACACAGTGCCACAGAAATATAGTACCTCACTGTCATATTCAGAACTGGCGAGCCTCAGGGAGGCCAAATGCGTTTCTTATAATCTGGAGTGACTGTCCAGGAAAATGGTAGGACAATCCATCCTATTTCCTTACAGAATTATTTTCTGTAGCAGGCAGTAGGGGAATAGGCGTTGGGAAATTCCATGTTATTTTAAAGAAATAAATCTGCATCCTAACTTGCTGTGTGAGAGTATTCAGTGAAGAATTTACATTCAATACATCTTGCACACTGCCCATCCTTTTCCCTTCATGAGTATGCACGAAGAGGAAAAGTGTTTGCAACTGATGCCTTTATATTAAGATTGTCTAGCCTGTTGGTTCTGTCTACCTTAATTTTGGCCCCGTTAATTCCCAGAACTGGACCATAAACGATTCCTTCCCTAACAAACATTATGAAGTGTATATAAAGAAATGATTTGTACATGCTGTTTGGATGAGCCCATCTGAAGATTCTTTAAATCTTGAGAAATGGGATAACTGAAAGAGGGAGGGAGGGTGCAGAAAAGGGTGTTAGGCTCTAGGACATGGGTCCCCAACTCCTGGGCCATGTGACTGTGATATCATGGCTGTGACCCGTTCAAGGAGCTGCACATGTGCATGCTTGCCAGCCACTCGCATGAAAACATCCCCTCTCCCCACTTCATCAGCAAAGCCGGAAAGGTTAGGGAGCTCTCCTCTAGGGTATTGAAAAAGACCCCATTCATATTCTAGATCGGGGTCCCCAATTGCCGGGCCACAGCCCACTACTGAGCCGTGGCCTATTTGGAATTGGGCTGTGCGAGTGGCTGGTTGGAGCTTGCACGCGTGCAGCTCAACTTGCACCAGTCCACCACTCATGCAAGTTGAGCTGTGAGCGCATCAGCCCACCACTCTTGCGGTACAGTTCCCCTCCCCCCCATCTTGGCCACCAAACCACAAAGGTTGGGGACTGCTGTTCTAGATAACACGTCTTCCAGCAACCTGACTGTCCACACTTAAAAACAGAGGTGGTTAAGATGCAGGAAGTCAATAATTGACTGGCATATAAGTTGGTTAGGCCAAATGGGATGAGCAGAATGAGAAACATGGTTTGGAACTAGAGCTGTTTTATTTATAATCTCACATTATCTTCAGCAAGATCAAAGTGCCTTATAGAAGTCTTCCAGTTACCTTCATTAAGGGTCTGTAGTCTTCATTGAAGGGAAACCAATAGTTTGATTTTCCTCAGCTATCCAGAAGAGTATTAGTGATACGTTTGGCCAGGAAATAACATAATTACCAAAACCATCAAATGTTGGCATCTTCACCATTAAAGCTTCTGGCTCCTTTAATTGGAGCATGAAATATAAATTACTGCCCAAATTTTGTGACTGTTTGCCAGGATGTCACATTACCTGCCTGTTCATTTTAACGCTGCTTTCATTTCCAGTATTAGCCTTTTAGAAGTAACCTAATTCTAGATAAATTACACTATAGATTTTCCCTGTAAGCACATGCTGGGAATTGTAGATTGTGCATGGTATCCTGCATACATAAGAATTCTGGTGATTGTGTGAGATGATGCACAAAGACATTCTTAGTTGTTATTGTAACTGGAAATCTCTTCCTCAGGGTCTCCCCCCAAGTTCAGCTCAAGTTGCAATAATGCATCCAATTTATAATTTTGTTGGCTGCAAAAGAGATTGCTTTCTTGGGATTTTTTTGACTTCCCTCTCTAGCTTATACTTCTGATATTCCCTGGAGATTTTCACTCTAAGCATTAATCATGGCCAACTCTACTGACCCCAAACAAGATAGGTCAAGAATTTCCACCTGTTCATGTATGATCCATATAGACTGGGAGGGATGGTGGGGGAGCACCAGAAGAGAAATGATAGTCTCAAGTTGTGACATAGAACAGGATTCTACAAATAAAAATCCAGCTTTTTCCTAAAATTTAACAAAGCACCAATCATTATACAGTAGACATTTCACCTTGCTCTGGGTAGTAAAGGTTAGAGCAAGTTGTTTAAAATTGTTTTGTGGAACCACAACTTTTGTGAAAAACTAATGGCAAAACAACCACAACCATAAAATGTTTACTCCGATACAGTTAATTTTCTATTATAGTAGAAGAGTTCTGCCTCTTCGTTGGGAAAGCTCGGACTTTCTCCCTAAACAGGTTCCAAAGTCTAAAAAAAATCGAAAACCATCGTAGCAATTTCATGCTATATAATTAAGCTTTGTTTTCCAATTCACTTGGAATCACTTTCTATGTTGAATAACATACATTGGAGGTGGGATGGGAAGGATATTTACTGTCTGTTCTTGCCCCGATCTATCTGAATATTTCAGAGACATTCATCCAAAAAGAAGATGACCTTGAATTTAAGGTGATCTCTCTCTAGCCTCTACACACACACACACACACACAAATGGGATGGGGTTATATGGTTAGCAATGTGTTTGTGCTAATGTCTAGAACAGTGGCCCCCAACCTTTTGAGCACCAGGGACCGGTTCCGTGGAGAGAGGCTTTTCTGTGGACCAGAGGGGACGTGATTTTGTGTGCTGCCTGCATCCCACGAATGGGGTTTCGCTTGTTTGCACGGACCAATTTCTGGCATGCCACGTACATGGACCTGGGGTTGGGGAACCCTGGTCTGGAACACTATCTAAAGTGGATTGGCCATACTACTTTTACATTAAGAGGGTAGCTTAATGCTTTGGACCAGAGGTATCCAATCTTGGCAACTTTAAGACCTGTGGACTTCAATTCCCAAAATTTTCATTGCTGTCTGGAGAATTCTGTGAGTTGAAGTCCACAGGTCTTGAAGTTGCCAAGATTGGACACCCTTGGGTTGGAAGGGCCCTGTGTTGAAATGTTGCATGCTCTTGTTTCATGCATGCAATTTAGTGACTTGGATTAAAACCTTGATATGCAAGGTTAATGGGGCTATAAAGTGTAATTCTCTGTATCCCCGGGATATTACAGATTAACAGAGTTGGAAGGGCCCAAACAGAAGACCCTACCTACACCATTTCTGGCAGATGGCAGTCCAGTCTCTTGAAAGCTTCCAGTGATGAAGCTCCCACAGCTTCTGAAAGCAAACTGTTCCATTGGTTGGTTGATTTCGCTGTCAGAAAATTTTTCCATTTCCCAGTTGAATCTCTCCTCAGTTTCCATCCATTATTTCTTTCTGGCCTTCATGATTCAGAATTTCTTTTTATGTTTTTAAAACCAAATCCAATGGAAACCAGAGAGGCCTGGATTCAAAATGTAAGAAAGAGTAGTATTTACTGATGGTTCAGTTGAAGTCTGGAAAGGGAAGCATGCTTGCATGTTTGGCTTGTAATTTATTATATCAGACACACATTTACAGGGGGGGAAAAAACTGACTGTCTCAAGTAGATTAGCAATTTTAATATCCAGTGTAAGAATCAGTAACAGCAAGGCAAGTCTCGAATAAAATTACACAAAACCATTTTTCCCCTTGTCCTGGGGAGAAACAAAATACCAAAATCTTGAAAGAAATAGTATCTGCCATGCCTATTGAAATCTCCTTTAAAAAATATTGGCTGCATCATTTTTTAAAATGTATTTCCACTGAAAACAGGATGCTAAGTTTCTTCATGTTAGCAGTTCAACAATGGTTCCTTTTTTCTAAAAAGCAAAAATTGATTTCAAGAAACATCTCAAAAAAACATTGCATATTTGGCAAAAAGCACCTGGGTCATGTGCAACCTTGCTCGGAGAATCCCAAGAGCTGCCTGCAGACAAGCAGCCTCTTGAATCAGATTTCATGGAAAATTAAAGGCATGAAGCAACCTGTCAGAATAATTAAAGTTTGACCCTGGGCCAGACAGCTTCAAACAGATGTTGAGCTTTAGCAGGAGAATATTTCTTTGTTTTACGCTGCATTTTCCCATACAGGAAAGAACATCTGTTAGGGTGCTGCTTCAGGAGGGGGGGAAAATGGGGGAAAAAGTCGCTTTGCCGCAATGGGTGGGGTTGGAGGGCAGTCAAAATACAACTGGCATCATAGCTTGAGGGTTTGTGTCTAGGGCCATGTTTGCTTTCAATGAAGTACAGGTAGTCCTTGACTTACAACCGTTCCTTTAGTGACTCTTCAAAGTTAAGAACATTACTGAAAAAGTGATTTATGACCATTTTTCATACTTACAACCATTGCTGTATCCCCATGCTCACTTGATCAAAATTCGGAGGATTGGCAACTGATTCATATTTATGACAGTTGCAGTATCCTAGGGTCATGTAATCACTTTTTGTGACAATGGGAAAGCCAGATGCACCGAACAACCATGTTACTAACTTAACGGCAACAAAATACACTTAATAACTGGGAAGACAGATCGTAAAATAGGACAAAACTCACTTAACAAATGTCTTATCAATATAAATTTTGGGCTCAATAGTGGTTGAAAGTCAAGGACTACATAGCATGGCATGGCGGCAAGCCACTTCATTGGTTCAGGGTCTCTGCTTTCTCATGTAAAAAGCTACCTGGCCAACACAATCCTTGCATTTCACTCTTTTCTCTCTTACTAACAATATGATGCTTATTGATGGCAAGATGCTCACTATCCAAGTTAGGGCCTCATCTGGCATCACCCAGCCATTTTTGAGGTCGTGTAAAACATGATCTTATTGCAATCTTCAATGATTGTTGAATGGCTTTGGTAATTGCCATGAAGTCAATAGTAGGGTTACTGCTTGATTGGCAGATTTTCATAGGATGGAAATATGGAAAATAACAGGCCCATCAATACCACTGCAAATATGGACATCTCATATCTTGGCACCACTAAAAAAAGTAAAGCTAAATTAGTTACTGCTGTAAATGTAAGTAGTCTATAATGAGTTATAATCAAGTGTAGTTTCACCCAGTCTTGAAATCTTACCCCTCCATTGTTTTCCCAATGGTATAATAAACAAAAAGAATCTGATAAACACAAAAGTTGCATTTATCTTGCTGCACTCTTAACTGATCAGAGACCCTGTAGCCACATTTTTCATTGCTGCCCATTTGCGTGCCATGAACACTATCCTCCCACTTCTGCCACACAGGTCTTGAGTGCATTACCGTAATCTAATTCTGATTGCATCAAAGTTTGCCCACAAATGTGTACATTTAGGATTAGTCCAATAAATGTATTTTGTGATCATGGAATATGACTTTTTTTTCTTTTTTATGAAGAAAACTACTTGTAGAGAGCTTAAGGTTTAGTTCTAAAATGGAGCCTCCTGGCTGTTGAGTGGTCCCTTGACTTGGTACCTATAAAAAGACAAGGATAGGACTAAGGAATACATTTTACTTTCAAAGTAAAAAAAGTTCAGTCTGCAATGTTTACGGCAAGACCAGCTTCTGATTGGCAATGGAGTTGGAACCAGTAGAAAACAGCTTCCTTATATTTCCTCTTCAGGACTCTATATAAGCATTCTACATAATTCAGTATTTCATTCTTTCCATACCCACGTACACATTTAGTAGTTTATTGGGACTAAATTTATCAACAAACAGGACAACATCCCTATTGCTGAACAGGAAAAGTGTGTGTGTGTGTGTGTCAGATTAAGTTTAAATTGCATTGAAAATTCTCACGGACTTGAATTCCGTTTCCAGATTAAAAACAAAATCTACCCAGCATCATTTCTCTGCCATTTCTAAGATTCAAAGAATAGCTAAACCTTAAATTTTCATAAATCACTTGCTATTTTGACCATTGCCATTTCATTCACAGCCCTTCATTTCTTCTGCTCTGCTTGTTTCTTAGTCAGATATTTCAGGTGAGATTGAGAAAACAACAATTATTTGTGTGTGTGTGGTGGTGGGACTTGATGTGGAACTCTTGTCACTCTTCAAGGAAGTGTAGTTCTAACCAGACCAAAGAAACGATGAGCTTGCCTTAAGAGCAGCACTGGAGAAAGAATTTACAAGCCCCTTCCCCCCAAAAAAATCTCTTAGGAGTTGCATATTTAAAAAAATTGAAATATTTAAATTTTCCATGTGTACATTTAGGGCTAGCCTACGGTTGGGCATTGAGCTATCATTAACACAGTATGTATTTAGTTATTTAAATTGGTTCATTGTTTTATTTTTACTACATGTATGGGAGGAAATTCTTATGTGGGCTGACTTTGTCTGCTATACCCTTTCTGTCCATACAACCTGCTGTGAGCCCTGAAGCATTGGGGTGGCATGTGTTCCTCTGCTTCATGTAGCATTAAATGTCTACATTTTATTGATATTCAGGTTGAACCTCTGCATTTCTCTGGTACTGGCTCATGTGTTCAGCCTTTTAGAAATTAATGTTCCAGAATGGTCTCTTGGTTAGCTTTAGCTTTTAGCTAGACTTTCCTGGATGTATGGTTAGCATTTGAATGCTTCATTTTGTACAGAGAATCTTGGGTTTCAGTCTTAAAACATAACTGTCATCTCCCATGGAGTGTGTCTGTATGTCTGGAAATCCAGAATTCTGACCTACCAATGGGCAAACAGCAAACTGAACTTGATGGCTTTACAAGTTTTTGTTGACGTGGTGTCTTTCAGAAGTGTGGTATATGACATCCATCATTCCTGGTTGGCTATGCAATTCTATTTTGATAAGTAAGAAACTATCAGCATGCCTTGTAATTAATCTGTGAAATATTGATGGATATGAATATTACTGTTCCCTTCCCGTCATCCTTACTCCTAGTAAAGATCCTTCCGAATGGTGTTTACATCCATGGGCATGTCCCTTGTGAGTTGAATTTTGAATTACAGTAACGTCTGAACCCAGACAGTTGGGTCTTTGTTAATAAATAATGGCTAAACTAAATTCATGTCTAATTTTTGTGTTTTTCCTTCATCAGTATCCCTTAGTAGCATTCCTGCCAGCAAGAGAGGCAATAAAGGATGAGCATTGGCTGTAAAACAGCCTTGCAAGAGAATGGACTCTTAAAAAATAACAATAAACTGAAAGGGTCAGTCCCTCCTTTCTCTTCAGCAACTGCACAGGCATAATAAAAATGAATGGAGGGTCTCAAGTTACCTCCCCTCACTCCATTGGCAGTCCTCAGGAATCAACTGCTTGAACTTGGGCCAGCAAGATACAAAGGCCTGCCCTTTCTTGTTCTCCTCCTTCACTCTTTGTATGTTGCTGTTCTGTTCTGCTTTTTCTTTCTGTCTGTAACAATTAATGTAGGTAGCCAGGTTCTAAATGTACAATTGCTTCTCTTTGGGGATCCACTGACCATCTCATTAAAAGCCTGAGTTGGGTAGATCTTTCTTTCTTTTTTCTTTTTTTCAGAGAGCTTGTTATAAAACCTCTTGAGTGCAGATAGCATCTGGGTCCCTGGTCATAGCTTTATGTCTCTTTTGAAACAGAGTTGCGTCTGCCATCTTTGCTTGCATAACTAATCATGGTCAATGCAGGAGAAGCATTCTCCCATGCCTTCCTCTCTTGTGTGTCTCTTCAAATCAGATTTCTTTTCCCCCTCTTACTAACTGACATGCCTAATGAAGACCCAAGGGATCTTGCCAAGCAAGAAATAATTAGGGACTCAGACAGAAGCCCATTGCAAAGTTTGGGCAAAGGAGGCTTTCTTGATCCCACCTTTTGTGACAGACCATTGGGGAAGAACACCAGATGTCCTCTTTCCCAACTCTACATGTTTGGAGTACAGGAAAAAATTCCCCCAGCCTTCGGCTTGCCTGCCCAAGCAGCTGGTGCAGGGGCAGAAGCTCTGCTTAATACATTTTAATTAGCATCATTAAACTCCTCAATTTGCTAATTGTTTTGCTTTTGATCTTCTATTCTGACCAAATTAATTCTCTGGGGAGCAAAACGGTTGATATATTTGTGCTTAGATGCTTCTAATCAGGTGAAGACTTAATTGTCATTCCCTGAATGGGACTGCTTGGCAGGCTGATTTCATGGGCAAGTGCTAAGTTGGCAGGGTAGACATGTGACTCTGGGTTAACCCTGGGGTCTCTTAATGTCTCGAGTTCTGAATCTCAAAAGTTCCTTGCACAGTGCTCTGCTAAGTTGGAAAGGGTAACCACCTGGCTCAGCAAAGTGCCTTGAGACACCCTATTGATTTACCTGCCAGACAATTATTTTCCTTTTAGTCATTTAAGTCTTCCTAGTTGAGAACCAGGTTTAGTTCACATCAAAAGAAAGACAGATCTTTTTGTTTGTCCTGAGGCTTCAAGGTGTGCATTTCTCTTAAGCATCTTGACTAATTGATGCTATCCAGAATTGGGTTGCGACCAGAAGTCCCAGCCTATGTGACCCAGCCATTGCTCTTGTCCCAATGCATCTGGGAGGTGCTAAGTCAAAGGATGGGCTTAGAATGGCCACAGCAAAATTGGGGATCAATGGAACTGGGGGTCCCATTTAATTTCCCTGTTGAATGAGATTGGCACATTCTTGATTTCCAACTGAGATGTAGTGTGACAACACAAATGCCCTAGATCAGGGTTTTTCATAGTACGATCTGGGGAGCCCTGAGGCCCTTTCAGGGGGCCTGCAAAGTCAAATAATTAAAAATTTCCCTGTTTTAATTTCTACTGCAGTCAATATTGATAGATATAACCCACGTAAACCAAAGCTCTTGCGGCTTTTAAGAATGTAAAGAGGTGCTGAAAACAAAGCATTATGAGATCATTGCCCTAGATGAACTGATTCTGTGGATACTATAATTATCTAGACTAGTCAGTAGATGGCACTTATTTGGAGAGAGTTTCTGCGGCTGTTTTAAGAAACAATAGAAGTGATTGTTTTTTCTCCTGACAAGTCTATCCTTTAATTCTTTTGCAATGCACCCATTCTATTTATCCATTTGCTAACCCTGTGCAATTTGCCAGTGATAGAGGAGGTTACTCTCTGCAGGATATTTGGCTAAGTTATATGATTCATCATATTTTAACTCAGCCAGCCTATTTCAGCAGTGCACTAGTTTGTTCCGTTTGCAGCGTGTTGGGGCCTGGGCTGAATTAAACGGATCAGTGAATTGATGGAGGAACTGGTAGATAGATTGGCCTCAGCACAAGGAAATAGCTTAGAGCAATGTTTCTCTACCATGGCCAGTTGAAGATGCGTGGATTTCAACTTACAGAATTCTCCAGTTAGTATGGCTGACTGGGGAAGTCTGCAAGTTGACATCCACACATCTTCAAGTGCCCAAGGTTGAGAAACATCAACCTAGAGAGTTTTATCAATCCTGAATAACACTTTGATTGTGTGGTACTTTAGCCATCTCTAATGACAGTTCAAGAATTACACATCTCATCCTAGCTGGCAAAATTGGATAGTTTAGAAAGAGCACACATACACAACACACTTCCTCCCTTTCATTTTGAAGAACTTGAAATATAAAACTAGTTAATTTGACCTGTTTACAATATGCCTCATCTATCTCCCTTCCAGTTTTGGGAAACTTCTGCCTAGATATTTCCTGTACTGCCTTCAAGAATACTTGGGAACTAAAGATCTTGTACTGAATGGATTTAGCAGGAGGAGGTAATTAATTCTGCTCTTTTGGACTCAACTGTGCAGCTTCAGGAGCATAAGGATGGGAGGAGGAAGGACTGCCCATGAAGGGGTTGGTTAGTCTTTCTAGCATCCAAGGAACTCCCTTGAAAAATTACGGAGCTAAGCCAGAAGACACTAAGATAAACACTTCCATAAGAAAAACTTGCCACTCATACTTCCCTTTTGTTGCATAAGTTAAATATGGCAATATGATCAGCAGCTCTTATTTTGATACTGAAAAATCACAGTGCATTCAACCTGGAGCTTTCCAATAAACATCAATTATGTGTCCATGGCACAGGGCTGTGTTACTCAACAGATTAAAACTCTGTCTAACTGGATGGTGACATGAAAACCACAAAGCAGCATTTGTTTTTATTTTATGTCCCAGAGCCTCATTTTGTATCATTTAGACATGGGATTATTTTCAAGTCCACTATTGTTTACTAGGCAGGCAGCTTTGGTGTGCTGATGTGACTATTCCAGTGCGGTGTGTTTATATAAGAAACTTGAACACTGGGGGGAAAAAAATAAACAGCAAGTCAGCGCACCAAGATTTGTGTTTCTCATTTGAAAGCCAAGTTGCAAACGGTTAAGAAGGTTTTTTTTAAAATTCTGATCCTGTTTACTAACTGAGCAGAGTTCCTATAGTGTAAATGTTAAAACATATTTTTATATTATTATTTGTGTGTGTGTGTGTGTGTGTAAGAGAGAGAGGGGCGTGGAGAGAGAGAGGAGAGAGAGAGATATTTTGATTGTGGAACTACCAAAAAATACATATACATCATTTTATGTTCCAAAGCAGGTCTTTTTCCTCTATTTTTTTTAAAAAAGGGGTCATCCTATGCATTATTGCCAGACTGTCAGCCAATAAAATAGCACTGAAACATTGTGTTTGCAAATACAATCAATCATTGTCAATGTAATAATGTTTTACTTCATTTACTTATTTCCTTCATATGCATGATACATTGAATCTAAGACCGGATTCATATCACATGCTCAGCTAAAACATTTGGCAGATTTGTGGCTCCACCTGGTACAGAAGTGGCCTGGTGTGATATTCCTTGACAGTTGCCTTTCTTGAAGTTCAGATATGTTTGTGCAACATGCTAATCTGTGTTTAAATAAATTAACTTTGTTAAAAATCCTGAAATGGACTATAGCCAACTTCACAAGATTAGGATGCTGTGTGAAGAGTGAACCAGCCTAACCAGCCTTCTAATCCAAAAGCATCCAACCTAGGCAACTAGATTTGAAGACAACTCCACTTCAACATGGCTGGCTGGGGAATTCTGGAAACTGAAGTCCACAAGTGTTATGGTTGCCAAGTTTGGACACACACACACACACCCTCCTGCCGATCCTGGTTCCAGTCTATCACTTTTAGATTGCACTAAACCAGTATGTGGGTTGTTTGCTTTTAGCTTAGCAGCTTAGCCACAATGTTTCATAAATCATGCTTTATGGCTTAGCAACCTGAGTAACTGTAGTTAAGTCCAGTCCTTGTGTTAAGCCAGTGTTTCCCAACCTTAGGCACTTTAAGAAGTGTGAACTTGGACTTCTGGTTTGGGTCTCTTCAGCGACAGACCAAAATCCGTGATTGTGCGCAGTTTCGATCTGTGCTCGCTGCTGGAGCGCCCCGAGCCACCCCTTAGAAGAGGGAGGAGATTGCTAGCCAAGTGGAGGGGAGCCGCATCTCTCCTCCTTGGCTGGTTTAAACTCCCTTCCCCGAAGGCGGTTGCAGCAGTGGTCAGAAATGGCCACCTCAAAGAAGAACCCGACTGGATAAGATTGTGCAGGAGGAAGACAAAGAGGAAAGCAGGACAGACCGGGCTAAACAACAGAGAACATTTAAGCAAGGTACCCTGAATCTAAAAGGGATACTTCTGAAAGAAGATCTTTAAGCGGCGAAGGAGAGAGAAAAGGAGGTTAAAAAACCTTTTTTTAACCTTTATATTGACAATTACAAATGGTATGGAAAGAAATTTTTATTAATCTATTTTGACACTAATAGGAAACCTTAAGCTGAAATCTAAGTGTCAAAAGAAGAATAAAGATTTTTTTTTTCTTGGTCATTTTAAAACCCTAAAAAGGAGAAGAGTGGAGGCAAAAGAGTGGGACTTGGAATAATGGAAAAATGGAGTGCCACCTGGAAAAATAAAGAGGATTAACAGTGAAACTTTGAAAAGACTCCCGAGGATATATTTTAACTGAAATCTTATTAAAAGATACAGTAACCCTCGGAAAGGAAAAGTAAAGGAAAGAAACAAGAAGGAACAGTCTGGGATCGTTTGGTGATTTAAAAAAAAAAGTTTTTGGCATTGGTTTTTTCTTTCTTTTTCTGTTTTTACTTAAAGTCAATCGGGGGGGTTGTTCAAAAGTGTTTAAAATGCCATCACTCCTGGAGGAATTGAAGATGAGTCTTAGAAAACAGAAAGAAGATGCAGAAAGGGGAGGAAGATCCCTTGGCTTCGTATTTGAATTTTTTGAAATGGAGATCCTGAAAAGGAAAAGCTTCAAGAGCAAGAAGAAGGGCGGGACAAAGAAGAAGCCATTTTCAATGATCAAATAATGCAAAGTGTGGTAATAAGAGGAAAAGGGGGGAAAGGAGTTAAAAGTTTGAGATCAAAGGGAACAGCCAAAAAGAAAAATAGTCTGAAAAAGAAGTATAACAGCAAGGAGAAACAGAAAAGAAAACTACAGAAGGGAAAATTAGAGAGAGAAGGGTATAAAAAAAGGGATGAGAAAAAGGGGGGAAGATAGAAAGGGAAAGAACTTACGAGGAACAAAAACAGGAAATAAAGAAAAAGGGGAAACGTACTAGGATTAAAGGTATTTGCTCAGCTAGAAAACACAGAGACAATGGTTAAGTTAAAAGTGAGGATTCTGCAAAGGTACAAAAGAAAGTGTGACAGTGGAATATTGTAATGAGTTAGAAATGAAATAAGTAAATAATCTATGAGATAAAACTATTGTTATGTAATGGTATGTTTATTTATAATTAATGCAATAATAAAGAAGAGAGGGAAACATTGCAATTGTTTCTAAAGATTGATAAAATATTGAAAAGAAATGTGAAAGATTTATAAGGAAATTTATACCAGTTATTAGAATGAATTTGAATATTTTTTTTGCTTATTAATAGTAAATAATTTATAAGATAAAACTGTATGACTATTCAATGGTATGCTTATTAACAGTTAAGTAATAATGAAGAAGGAAGGGAAACATTTCAATTGTTCTCAAAGATAGATAGATATTGAAAAGAAACATGAAAGATTTACAAGGTTCATACCAGTACTAGAATGATTTTGAATAACTATTTTGTTTACTAATGTTTATATATATATATTGTTTTTGCTGTGTTTTTAGAATTTTTCTTTTTACATTTTCAAGGGGAAGTACCAAGCAGAGTCTGACTGATGAGATTTACATGATATAAAATAGATATTAGAAATTTGAATGTTATAGTTTTAGAATGCACAAATTCAATGTTTAATGAGATTTCATATGATAATAACAAGATTTAAAGATGTTGCACTTCGATTGGCAATCATAGGGAGAATTTTTCTTCTTAAGAATGTTGGAAGAGAACATATGAAATTGTAAACAAGACAGACGAAACTATAAGTACAATGAATAAAAAGATATAGAAATTTAGGTAAAAGAAATACAATTGAATAAGAAGAAAATGAGATAACCATAAAAGAAAATTAAGAGAAGTAAAGGGAGAAATAGTGAGAAGTTGGAAAAAGAGTAATAAGATATGGAGTTGAATACATAAAATGAATATGCATATGAAATTGTGTCTGTATGGAAATGTGATAACCCGGAACCATGCTGTACTCAAATAAGATGTTTTATTTGTTTTGTTAAAACTCATTAAAAAAAGAAGAAGTGTGAACTTCAAGTCCCAGAATTCCCCACCCAATCCTGGGGAGGGGCAATTATGAGAGTTGAAGTCCACATTCATTAACATTCCCAAGGTTGGAAAACACCGTGTTAAGCCATTGTTTTAAACCATTTTTAAATAAGTCAGTGGCTTGCTGCCCTAAATTACATCCTGATATTAATTATTGATAATTCATTCAATTTTTAAGGCTGCCTAATCAAAAATGATTCCAGTGGTGCCATCATGCACAGAAGTGGAACATATTTAAGCTCAACAGCGCCGCATCTGTAAATTACAGAAGTCTCTGGAGAATTCAATAGGATATAAAAACCATAAATAATAAACAAATCTGACCAGGCAATTCCTTTCCTACACCTCTACTAACCCAATACTCTTGTTTATGAAGCTTATTCAGCAGTTAATGCAAGAAGGGGATATTTGAACTCCTATTTTTTCTGTATGAATATATTCAGCTACATTAAAAAATGAGAACTCATTGCTTTTAAATTCCAGATGAAAAACAACTTCCCTTTATATATATACATAAGAAATCTTCTGATTTTAAAGAAATGTATTGTCTTCAGAAACAGCATTTTGACAGCACTTCTGGAAAACCTTAAAAAGTATACCAAGTCAAAGATAAGGCCAGCTGACTTTGTGCTGTTGGAATATTCCCATTCAGCCTACCATCCTGTGCAGAAAAGGAAAAAGGAAACAACTAGAAAAGTTTCTAATTATCCAAATTGCAGCTTTCCTGAAACTGGCCTAACAATCCCTGGAATTTCAGAGCATTTGTAGAGAGGCGGTACAAATTCATAAAACCACAGCTTCCTGCCTTGGAGTCACGAGTGAAATATCTACACTGTTCTGAGCTTTAAAAGTAGATACAATGATAATCTTTCCCTCCTTTCTTTTAAATCCACGAGAGAGTTCCTAAATATGAGAAAAGCTTCCTGTGGTTTTCTAAAGTCTAAAAATACTAAGAGTTAAACCAATGTTACAATGACAGCCTTACAATGATTCATTGAGAAAATGTTTGTTTTGTGTTAAATTGCAGAATTTTCTGCAGTCATCCACCTAAAATGACTATCATCTAGTCAATAACAAAAACTCCACCTATAATCACCAGAATGACCCAATTGTTTTAAGAATCTATGATTCCTTAAACAAATAAACTTAAAATGTTGGAAGATTAAAACAAATGCAACTCATTACATCATGGAAGGCTGGAAAAACTATATTGTATTTGGTTTTATCTTTCAAAGACGCTACCAATTCTTTATGACATGCTATTGTGAAATCCATTATGAGACACAAGTGTAGTAAAAAAAAACCAGAACCAGTCCCATTTAGTCTTCTGAGGATTGTGCTGAGAATACAATAAGCTTGACTTTATCTTTTGAGTACTTTAGAGCAGGGGTTTCCAACCTTGGCAACTTTAAGCCTGGAGGACTTCAACTCCCAGAATTCCCCAGCCAGCTTTGGTTGGAGACCCGAGTTAGAGAACCCTATTAATAAGAACTTGCAATGTGCTGTCAAGTAGCCTGTGATTAAATAAAATATCCCCAGTATCCCCTTTGCAAATGTATTTCATAATAGCTGAGAACAAAAGATATAGACCACAAGATGGTGCTGCATCACCATTCTTTAAGACAGGGAATTTTGTCAGCTGAAGTTTTGTGTGGCACCTTCAAGTTAGTGTTGGCTTCTAGTGATTGCTTGGACAAAGTCCTCATTAGTTCTTTTGGCAAGATTTTGAAAGTAGGGTTGTTATTGCCTCCTCCCTAGGACTGAGAAAGGGATTGGCCAAAGGTTTGTTGACACATCTAATGCCAAAGCTGAGTTCAGGCACTGGATTCAACCATGCTTTGTTTCATGAGCACCTGAGTTCCCACAACCTAAATTAAAACAGAACAAACTCCATTATAGTTAACTAAATGTGCAAACTCGGCCTCTATCTGTTCTGCTTCAGCACTTTTCTGGCATAACCTTTGTTTTCCCTAGTTTACTTTCAATCTTTTATTATTTTTTCTTAAATGTATTTGCTCCTGTCCCACCATAGGGCTATTCTAGTGGGCTCATAATTACTGAAAACGAGAGAGAGAGGCAGAGAGCAGCAAACAAGGGTGGAGGTGGAATCTGCCCATCAATCCATCAATCATCTCCAGATCTTTCAGTCTGCAATGCAGCAACACACTACTACCTTCAACCTTTCCAGTTTGTCCGGTTTGCAATTCAGACATGGAGTTGTGAGGGTTAATCTACATCAGTGTTTCGCAAAATTGACTTGTTTTCAGATGTGTGGACTTCAATCCCCAGAATTCCCCAGGCAGTATGGGGAATTCTGGGATTTCAGATCCTGACGTCTGAAAAACGCCAAGTTGGAATGGTCCACATCAACTCTCAATTAGAAGAAGAAGAAAAAATACGAAGCGGCCTAAAGCTGGTGGTGCATATTCACACAAATAAGATTAAAGCAGGCGCCCGCCTTCCATCAGCAACCCCCATCCCCCTCCTCCCTGGAATCGTAAGCCACGCCCTTCAGTAGAGTTCCGCCCTTCTTCTCGCCTTCCCGAGAAGTTCACTCCAGCTCTCGCGAGAACAGCGTCGGGGGAGGAACCCCAGCCGGAAATGGGCGCTCCGAGAGCCGTGGAAAGGGGCTTTCCATTTCCTCTCGCAACTGGGCGGAAGTAGAAGGTGCTCTGGAGCCGGCATGGCGGCGTGTTGGTACTTGTGTCTCTTCCTGTGTTCGCTGGCTGCCTGGGGGAGTGCGGCGCCGATAGAGACGGGAAAGAGCGAGGGGAAGACGGAGGGGAAGAAAGGTCAGTGGGGGGGTCTTGTGGGGGGAGAAGGAGAACGAACGCCTTTGCTTCCCCCACCCCGTCCCTGCCCGCAGGCCTTGGGCCCATCGCTTCGCTATGGCGGGTAGGAGGATGGAGGGGTAACGGAAGGGAAATCGCCCCCCTGCTCGCCCCAAAGACTTCTAGGCTTGCTCTTGGGGATTGAAGCCGTCAGGGTGGTCTGTACAGCCCACCTTCTCTTAAGGACTATACAGACCAAGGTTTTCAGCCACTTTGAGATGTGTGCATACAAGTCCCAGCGTTCCCCGGGCGTTGTGCTTTAAGATTGTGTGGACTGCACAACTCTCACAATTCCCCAGCGAGTAAGACAGGTTCTGGATACCTTTTGCGGCCTTTGATGCCGCAGCCTGGATAGTCCCTAAAGCTGGGGAGTTCTGGGAACTGAAGTCCACCTTTAAGTTGAGAAGCCCTGATAGGGACCATTCTGGCACTTCTGGATATCCCTCTCTGTGACCCCTGAATGGCTGCCCCGGAATGCTCCTCAAGCTTACTCGTGGTATATAGTCTTCTGAAGGAGTGATGGATTTAGAGTGACGACCCCCATCGATCTGGCATCCAGTGTCTAAACAGCCTTTGTAAAGGATGAAACCTGTCACTTCTTGATGGACAGTGTAATGCCTGGTAATAGGTATTTCATCTGGCTCAACCTTTCCTGTCTGGTGCTCTTCATTGTGATTAGGGCATCAAACTAAAGACTGGGACTTCTAGTTTGGCTTAATCTTGAAGCCAGCTGGGTGACCTTGGCCAATCATTTCTCTGAGCCCCAAGGAAGAGGTGGCGGCAACACCTCTGAAACATTGCCAAGGAAGAAAGTTGTCCATTTAGTCGTTGGGAATAGACGCTGATTCAAAGGCACATAAGCAAACTTGGGAATCCTCTGTCCAATGTAGGCTGAGCATTCTGGGAATTGTCCCACCGTGTGCCAAAATTGCCAGGGTTCACTCACAACATTAAGTCAAAATACAACACGCTGTATAATAGCTTGGTTTCTTGCCTTATTAAGTCAGGCATGCAAATGTATAATAAAAAACAGATTAGAAATGGCCACAGCTATTCGAAATAATAAGATCTTGCCGTGATGTCAGCCCAACTCACCTCACAGGATTGTTGTGGGGAAAAATGGGAGGAGGAAGGAATATGAAATATGGTCCCTGCCTTGAGTTGTTTAAAAAATATATAAAGGTGGGATATGATTAAATGTGGCATGAATGTATACAACTCACATTGCACTATTAGTGAAAGTTCAGTGTGAAAATGTTTTGGGCAGCTGTGAGAAAGTTGCTCACTTTAGAAACCAAAGCATTGGAGATAGATGCAACAAAGTATATTTTATAGGAAAGCAAAATGTAGTCACTGAATCTGTAGTAACACACCGGTTGAATCCCACCCCTGTGGATATAACTGCAACTGTCATAAATATGAGTCAGTTGCCAACTGTCTGAATTTTGATCATGTAACCATGGGGATGCTGCAGTGGGGTCATAAGTGTGAAAAATGATGTCACTTTTTTAACGGTCACTAAATGAACTGTTGTAAGTTGACTACCTGTAAAAGGAATAATAGAATTACACTAACTCTTCCTCTGGAGCACCATGATACCCATTGAAATAACCTCCCTATTATATTTCACCCTTGCAGCATGACACTGTCAACATATCCAATATACTACAGTATTTATATTGCAATCTCCTATTCTGTTCTTACTTTCTAGAGAGACCGCTGTCTGGTTTACGTAAGCTGGTCCAAAGCCACAGCACAGGATATACAAATACTCTATTTCTAAGCTATAAGTACAGCTATAAGTTGTACTTATAAAAGGGTGAATATGTTCAGAATGATTTTATCGTTTGCATTACTGTATACCACTACACAGTATTATTGTAGCATACAGAATACTTTTAACTTTAACTTTTCCACATTGTAGAGTTCTCCAGTGACAACCCACAGTTAACGGACTTGACTCAAGGTGCTTCAGGCACAGGCATAAGCTCTGTAGACAATAAATCACTTCAAGTTGTACAAAATATCTTACAGAATAGCCAGTCAGAGGTACCCCAGCAAGGTTCTGATCAAGCTAAGGAACAGGATCCACCAATTAATCACAAAGGTTCCCAGCCAGATGCTATTAAATCCAGCAAAGCTCAGGAAGGCATAGATAAATCTCAAGGAGATAAGACAGACACATCTGATACATCTTATCTTCCAAAGTCAAACATTAAGGAATCAGAACATGGAGAAGACCTATTAATTAAGAGCCAGAACGTTCAATCTGGTCTTCCTACTCAAGACTCTTCTTCAAAACTAGGTCTTGTTCAGCCTAAAAAGGGTCAGAAAGATCATCATCCAGAAGGCACTAATGCAATTGATAAGGAATCAAAACAATCACAGGACCCATCAGCAAAAGACAAGAAACCCCAGTCAAGTCAGTCTGCTCAACAGCCTGGTACTGCAGAGCTAGATGCTACTAAAGCCAGCAAAGCTTCAGCAGACGTAGATAAATCTGAAGACGCTCAGACAGACACATCTGGTACATCTTCTCTTCCAAAGTCAAAAACGAAGGAATCAAAGCAGGGAGAGGACCCATCAATTAAAGGCCCAAACCCTCAGCCTGGTGTTTCTGCTCAAGACTCTTCAAAATTAAATCCTGATCAAGCTGGAAACACTCAGGAAAAGAAAGATCACCCAGAAGAATCTAAGACAGACATATCTCATTCAGGTTCAAACATTAAGGGACCAGAACAATCACTAGACTTGCAAACAAAAGACCGGAATCCCCAGTCAGTTTTACCTGCTCAAGAACCTGCTTCTGGAAAGATAGATTCTTCTGAAACCACCAACATTCAGGAAGACAAGACTTCTGTTCCAAAGTCAAAAACAAAGGAATTAAAGCAGGGAGAGGACCCATTAATTAAAGGCCCGAATGCTCAATCTGGTGCTTCTGCTCAAGACTCTTCAAAATTAGATCTTGCTCATGCCGAAAATGAAGAATCTAAGACAGACATTTCTGATCCAGATTTTTCTGAACTAGAGATAAATGATGAGTCAAAACAAGTGGAAGACTCATTAGCAAAAGGCCAGGAGCTTCAATCCGATCTCTCTGTTCAACAGTCTCAAAAGTTAAATCCTGTGGAATCCGAAAAAACTGACGAAGAAGTAGTTGACCCTGGAGATGAACAAGGAAAAGGCTTGGCTGATGAAAAGAAAAAGAGTGCAAAGCATGGGGAAGATTTGGAGGGGACACCCAGGAATGGATCTGAAAATAGCCATTTCTTTGCCTACTTAGTGACCACAGCTATTATTGTTGCTGCACTATACATTGCATATCATAATAAACGGAAAGTGAGTATTATTTATCTCTATCTATGTATATGTCTCCATCTATCCTTTATATCTGCCCATCCATCCATTGTCTATCTGTCTGTCTAATCCAGTGGTTCCCAACCTTTTTTTCGCCCCGCACCCCTAAAGAAATTTCACTCGAACCTCGCACCCCCTGAAATAAATAATAAATAAAAATGCCAACATAGAGCCAATATCCCATTATTTACCTGGACATTTCTCACACCCCCTGGAATATCGTCTCACACCCCCAGGTTGGGAACCCCTGAGCTAGACTGATGATAAAAATGAAAGCTGTTTCCTCAAGGCATCTTTAGCAAGAAGAACTAGGGTAATGTCTTTTAGTTGATCTGATTTTAACGAGGCTATTTTAGCTAGGACCTGATTTGTTTCTTACTGGATTTTCAAAAATAAAACAATCAGAAAACGTATCCCTCAAAATATATTGGGATATTGGTTTTGTGCATGGGAGCCATGCTGAGTAAACCATACTAACGCTATGTAAAACTTCTAAAAAGCTAGGTATTTTAAAATATGTTCCTTGGCTTGGACTGATATATGCTGCAGGCTGTTCATTTTTCTTACCTTGGAAAAGATGTAATTGGTCTATTGGCTGTAGAGAAGCTGTTACAAGCAACATTCCAATTATGAATATTCTATATTCTCTGGCTTACTTGATGGGTTATGACTTTGAATCATGTCTTACTTTCTAAGTGAGACTTGTTTTCCCGCCCTTTGGTGAGACCTAACTGTTGCTATTTTACAGGTTTTAATATACCACCTGTGCCATCTCTTTTTTTAAGGCTTTGCTAAAATAATGTGCTTTTTTCAAGTTTAATAGTTATGACAAGCTGACTTTAATGTAGTGATGTAATGGTAGTGTGATGATTCAGATTCTTGCTGTGGCACACTTATTGATTCTCTTTTCTTCCCTTGCAAAGATTATTGCATTTGCTCTAGAAGGAAAAAAATCAAAGATAACCCGAAGGCCCAAATCCAGTGACTACCAGCGACTGGATCAAAAGGTAAGTTCTTCTGCCATGAACAGCTGAATTTATGGTTTGATTTTTTTTTTTACTTTAAAGCCACAATCACTTCTCACAGTTGCTTACAATAATAATATGTATGGTACATCATTATACTTCCATTTAGACCAGCGAGGTCCAACCTTGGTAAGTTCAAGACCTGTGGACTTCAACTCTCAGAATTCCCCAGCCAGCCAAGCATGACGGGCTGGAGAATTCTGGGAGTTGAAGTCCACAAGTTTTAAGGCTGCCAGGGTTGGACACCCATGAATTAGACATATGTTACAGCATGCATGCACTTTTCTAATCCATGTTGCTGATGACATTGCCTTGGGTTTTGCTTTCATTGTTTGGTACTTTATTCCTGGTTGGAATCTACAAGCCTAGATTTATAGTCAGAAGAAATAAGCATTAGGTATGTGCTTTGGAACTTAGTTTATTGGCTCATACAGAAGAGTTGGGTTTAAAATTTGAAAAAGACACCTAAAGCATTGCCTTGGACTTTTTTGAAAAAAAAAAACAAAACCTCAAATCTCTTCTCTGTAATAAAAGAATTCTTCCTTTCTAGTTGTAGTTAATAGAGACCTTTCAAACTCCTCCAAAATCTGCTTTCAGTGATAGGAACACAAGATTGTCACACTCCTGTGTCATCATTAATGTAGCACAGGTAGTCCTCAACTTACAACCACAATGGAGCCTGGAATTTTGGTCTTAACTCATTGGGGTTATAAGTCGAGGAACCACGTGACTGGACTCGATTTTATGACAGTTGTAAACATGGTTATTAAGCAAACAATGTTGTTAAGCAAATGCAGCATATCCAATGGGTATTTTGGGGCTTTTTCTGTTGGAAAACTGTAAAAACCATAGCACATGACTTTGGGGCACCACAAATGGTCATAAATGCGAACCAGTAGCCAGGTGCATGAAATGTGACCACAGAGGGTTGTGGCAGAGGACAAGTCATAAGCATCTTTTTTTAATGTATTGGAACTTTTGGTTGTTAATTGAGGACTACCTGTATGAAAAACCAATGAAAAACAGAGCAAAATGGTCCTTCTTAACCTATATGCAGTTTGGAAGGACCATTTTCTTCCCATTGGTTTTCCAATACCAAGGAAAACAATTTCAAAACCTGTGGTTTGAACTTGCCACGCGATTTACGTCTCCGTTTGTTTTTCTTCTCCGCAGATCTAAACCCAGACCTTTCTGCACGCTCCTGTGTTGCATGAGGACTCGTTTTGAAAACAGCACATAGAAACATGAACGATGTCCAGCCTTTTGTCAGTACAGCCTCAGAGCCTATTGGCTTTGTTATTGTGCCCACTTGGGGGGGGGGGGGCAACGAAAGTGCTTTTAATTGTGCACATGCACTTTGCCCATTGCCATGCCTCATTTCCTCTTTCAAAGCCCTGGACTGTTAATTCCCCTTTTAGCAACTTGATGTCGGAGTGTTTTTCTCCTGCATTGTGACTAAGAACCAATCACTAGACAATGGCTCTGTGACTTTCCTCTAAATGATGCGGTACTTACTATGTGTGAAATTGATCCTAAAGAATGTTAAATTGGCTGACTTTGTTTCCTCGATTCTGGATGTTAGAATCAGTTAAGATCGTGAGCTTGGAGCAGAGTTTATAAAGATTGATTCTCACCCCTAAAGGGCCTTCTTCCACTGAGGCATGTATTGCCTGATGCACTGGTTGAACATCTCCTGCCTGTAGACAGCAATATTGAGAAGTGAATATCCTGTACTTCCTATCTTAAGTGTCAGTGTTTGAAATATTGGAGTTTTAATGCTTGGCTTAACACGGCCCAAGTTCTGGGTTGATCACTTAGATCAGTTGCTCCTTTTCTGGTGTTAGACTGCAGATAGGTGTTTGAAGAAATGTTGACTTCAGTGTTTGTCAACCCACCCTTCTCTGCCAAGCATTCTCCATGAATTAAGATCTTTCCAATCCTTACCGCCTCATTCCCATGATTGACCTCGGAAGAACAACCAGGTTGGGGCCATTGTAATCCATTGCAAATTGCACAGATTACCCAATGGCAATAGGATCTATTTAGAATCAAAGTCTACCGTTCTGACAGGAGACATCCACTCGCTGTTCAATCCAAGAAAGGAGCTGCCCATTCCACCCATAGCCAGAGTGTTGCCCTCCATGTGAAGGGCACAAAAATAGGAATAGATTGGTGGCACCATTTATAGAGAGGTGGCAGAAGATGGCAGTTCAAGAGTTGGTATGGTGCATATATATCCCCCCTCCCCCATCTGAACTCAGCACTGGTGTTTCTTTAAGGCAGTCCTGTAATGTGAAGCAGGTATTTCACACTGTTGCTAGCTTGAATTTGTCCTGTGGCCTTCATATTCTTTAAGCTGATGTTCTGTGTGGCACGAGAAAGCTAAACCTAAGGCCTGTTTGAGGATTACTTTGATTTTAGTTTTCACTTTCATTTAGCGGGCTTAATAATATCACCCTAGGTGAGAAGCCAAGTTGCCTTTAGCCTTCATCAAATGATAGGACATTCAGCCTGTGTCCCCTGTCCACCTGGAAAAGTCTTTCTGCACTTTTTTCCCCCCTTAACCTCTGCAGGTGGTCACAGATGGTACAGTCAGTCAGGCTTTTGTCTGTTGAGGCAAGCCAAAGCATTTCTGTATAAAATACTTCCTGCTGATAGAAATGTCTCCCACCCACCCCAAATTGGGCAGTTTCTTATCAGCTGTTTGGATCTCAATATTCAGATACTTAGAATTACAGAGAAACAGTCAAACTGACCCTCTTCCGTCATCCAGCAGCTTAGCGTGCAACCTCATTCTGGCTCTGAATCAAGTCAGGAAAATCACCTTAGTGCTGGGTGTCTTTTAAATGACGTAAGTAGGGGAAGTACATTGGTATCTTTGGAAACCCAGCGGCCAGTTTTTGTATGTGGTTAATGTGTAACCTTACACATGAAAGTCAGAAGATCAGTAATGGGACATTTCCCAGCCATAAAATGGCCTTTCTTACCTTGGAACTAGCACATGACTGTCAATCTTAACATAAAATGTAATTTTCTGGAGTGCAATAGAAACTTTGGATCAAAGTTGTGAGTGTCACAGGTGGATGACTTCTATCACTGTGCATGAAACGCTTTGTCATTTTCTTAGTTATGAAGGAATTGTTGGAACCTAAGAAATTTTGTGGCATTTTGATTTTAGGCATGAGGTACAAGTTTAAATAGGTAAAGCTTGCTTCATATTCTTTTGTGTTCAGGTTGTAACTTTAAAAAAAAAAACCAGTTCTCTTTGAGATTGTTTTTCTTCCAAATGTCAAAATCAGCTTTCTTTCCTGTTTGAAACCAGAAGTACGTTTTTTGGAATTGGCCAGCTGTAAAAAGAAACAACACCTTAAACGTTCAGATTTATTTTTTAATCTTTGTAATCTTAGTGAACAAATAATAAATGGCTACACCACCATTCCTTCTGTGGAGGACAGTGTCATCAGTATCTGCTGGGTGTGCTTGTAATAGGCTCCACACTGTCTCTTGTTGCTATTGATCCAACTTGGAGCTTTCTACTCAGAGGGCACTCAAGGTGAGTGTTGCTGTATTCACTGAGCCACCGATGATAAAAACCAGGGTGTAAGAGTACAATGTAGACTCCAGTAGAAGAAAGTAACGTATATATGGCAGTAATCCTATCCTAGCAAGATGCTCAGGGTGGCATTCAACAATTCTTCCTTTCACTCTTTTCTTTTTTAAGAAGAGAAGAAAAAAATAGGAAATTAAGGGAAAGAAAGGGAGCGGGGAAAAGGGGAAAGAGAAAAAGGAAGAAAGGGGGCATTGACTTCCAACTCTTCTTAGCACAAGATAAACATACTGCAACCTCAACTTTTTGCTTTTACACATGAATATATAGCTACAACCAAATCTTTCTAATCAACAAAACCAACGTTTCATTTTTTTTCTTCACAAGCACAAATTCCAGAAGTGATATCCAAATAAAAATATAGTTTCCTCTTTGAATAAAATTTAACTATTCCTGCTTTATCTTCCTTGGTATGGAAATAATGTGTATTTCTGTTTCACCTAGATCACTTAGTAACCTTTGTAAACAAACTCATCATTTTTATTTACAAAATTCATTGTATTCTTTCAAATTCTTCGACCTTACTGGAAAAAAGATCTTTTTTTCCACCCTTTGTTTTTCTTCAAAGTACTAAACTTAAAAAAAAACACTTTTAGAAACCAAAACTTTCTAATACATCTTTTTCTTTGACTTTTTAACATACAAGCTTTAAACTTCAGTTTTACGTTTATATCCCTTCAAACTGTCCTTATACAAGAATGTTTTTTTTTCTTTTATAAACATCCCTTTTAACACAGAGAGTTTTTCTTTAAACCGGTACATTGTTTTCTTTAACTTTCTCTTAATACAGGTACTCAAATACATTTTCAAATTTGGGGTTAAAGCTTTCTTTCAGTTACACATTCCTTCTTGTAGGTAAGGAAGGGTCTCTCTTCCTGTTCAGCATAGGTTTCTTTGAAAGAAAGCCATCTCAAACTCTTACAAGGGGCTGCCTGGCTGTTGAGGGACTTGACTCTTGAACTATTCCAGGACTGTTAACTGTTACGTTTCCTCCAAAGCCTTATCTTCCCATTGAAGTCCATGTTTTCCCTGTGTGACCATCTTCTTTCTGTGTCAGTGGAAAACTGCTCCCATCAGGCTGAAATGGGGGAGAGGGCGATGCATAGCCTCCTCTTCTGTTCATGGAAGTCATGGGAAGCGAAGGCCTGGGGAAGGTACCCCGATTTGATAAACGTAATGCTTCTAGTGAAGAATCTACACTCTCAGTCCTACTTTTGGCACCTGTCCATCAAAAAGGGCTCTTAACTTTTTGGAGTATTCCCTTTTAATAGAAAAGTCATGCAGGCCTCTGGCTTATGGAAGAAGAGAAACAGGTTCCACATGATAAAGATGAACAGAGGTGAACTGAAGTGAAGGGGTTTATTTCCTTTTCTTGCCCGACTGCTAGTAAGCAGAGCAAATAAGATAAAAGTATTATTTTCTAGTGCCATTCATGTCATATGGCTATGCTGGCAATTTACTTTTTTTTTTTTTTTTACACCCCTGATTTTTTAGGATTGTGTCTTAACTTCTTTAGGTGTCTGTTGCATATTGCTTATAACAGCGCCATTGTCTTTTTTAAAGAAAACAAAACATTCCATTCATTCATTTGGTTTCTAAGGCTGCCCAGTCACAGCAGCATGCATAGAAAGTACATGAAGCGGCTGTGCAACCCCGTCTCTCTCCTCTTTCCAAATGTACCTTATGGCCCGAAAAGGAACCTTGAATTCCAAGGCCTATGTAGCAGCCCACCCATGCAGGTCGTCCTTGGCTCAGGACCCCACAGTGAAGCCTAGAATTTTGCTTGTCAATCATTGTCATGAGTCAAGGCACCACAGCTGGACTCAATTTTATGTCCATTTTTACAATGGTCATAAAACGAGTTGCCACAGTCATAAAGTGAATTGTGTTTAAATGAATCCATTCTCCTAAATAGGGTTTTTTGCTGGAACCCACAAAGATGTCACAAATTGCATTCATGACTGGAATGCTGCATCTTGTCAGAAATGTGATCATGGAGGGGCAGCGGTCATAACTTAGAAGACAGGTCATAAGTCGCTTTCTTAAACTTCGTTGTAACCTTTTGAGCAGTTATTAAATGTAAATTGACACTACCTGTATCTTCAGAGAGACCTCTCGACATTTTATGCAGCCCCATTTTTGATTCTCACAATCTGCTGTTTTACTTAATTTATTTCAAGAATTTGCATTCCACTCTTCTGTTAAACAGTGGGCAACATGGACACATTCTGTTTCATTTGCTGCAAACAAGGGTTGTTCAAAGCATTGGATCCAAAGTGGGAAGAGTGCATGGGGGAACACATAGTATCTGTTGACATCCACTTCAATCAACACGTCTTTTCCTAGCATTGTCACAGATACTGGCAAAAAAGACATAGCTTTAAGGAGCTGCTTACACAAGCACACACAACCACTTTACGTTTTTCCCTTCAAAGGCAAAGTGCTGTATAACATCCATGCAGCTATTATGACTCATATTTTTATTTCCAGTAAGAGTATGTATTTCTTAAACCATTTCTTTTTTTAATTTATCCCCATCCTGTTTCTCTCCTAGCTTGGTATGAATGGACACATTCAGACAACAATAAATTATGGGTACTGTAACTCAGTGATCCCCAACCTTTTTTATGGCGCGGCCCGGTACCGACATCAGCTGGCGCCGCCATCTTGTTTGATGAAAAAGTGCTTCCGGTGAGCTCACCGGAAGCACTTTTCATCAAAACAAGATGGCGGCGCCAGCGCTTCGGTGAGCTTTTCCGGGTAGAAAAGCTCACCGGCGCTGGCGCCGCCATCTTGTTTTGATGAAAAAGTGCTTCCGGTGAGCTTTCTACCTGGAAAAGCTCACCGGAAGCACTTTTTCATCAAAACAAGATGGCGGCGCCCAGCGGCCCGGTAGGACTTGTTCCACGGACCGGTACCGGTCCGCGGACCGGTGGTTGGGGACCCCTGCTGTAACTGACTGGTTAAATAAATTATAATTGTCTGGATCAAAATGCAGCAAGTGAAAAATCAAACGGCATCATGAACCGACGACTGAATTGTATTTGTAGGGTTGGAGTGATCTGGGTAATCCGAGCATTCTCTGTCTTGTTTGAAAGGGTAAACCTTCTCCACCATGTTTGTGACAAAACAGGGCATCTCCTTGTTGCCCTTATACCCAGTTCCTTTTGCTTCACAAAAGAAAGCAACCTTCCAGTTAATCCAAGTCATGAGTTTGGTGACTTTCAGTTTTCTTTCCTCTCCTTCTAGCACTTCCAGTAATGCTTTGAGAAACATAGATTCCCACTGATTGCTGAACGAAACATAGCCTGAGCAATTGAGAGAGAAAGAAAAAGAGAGATAAGGAGATGCCAAAAGTCAAACAGGACTTTTCTACTCTAAGCAAACATGTTAGAGAAGGCTAGTAAAATCTGGAGACACATCTCTTGCCAGTATATGCCATATCGCAAGAGCCAGGAAAGGACAAAGTGTACATTACATCGGAAACTAATTGCGGTGAAAATAGGGACTTTCTGTGGCCAGAATTAGAGTCCTGTTGCATTTATATCATGTACGTTTTGCTCATGACTGAAAAAGCCATCAAATCATTGTTAAGCCAAAGTAATAATGGCATGGACATCTCTTTAATGATGGCTGGGTGAAACCATAAAACTGTTCTAACTCATACGTGTTGTTCTATTTGCAATGGAAGGATTGCAATGATTCTCCAGAAACCTGAAAATCGAAGAACAGATTGGCAGCTTGCAAAGATGCAGCTGTTCTCTGTAAAGAACAACTGGTAAGTGTTCTTAGCATATCATCCTAGTTGATTCTTCCTTTGTCCTTTAATCATGACAACAAGATCAGCCCTACACAGGGAATGATGAGAAAAATCTGGAAAGGAACGAGTTGTTTCTGAAATTCCAGATTTTCACTGTCCAGAAAGATTGTTGCTGTTTCTTCGTAGGTATCTTTTCAAGCAATTGCATGCATTTTTGCTGATTTCTGTCCTCCCTGATTGTAGCATTGAATGATAAGACCCCATGGTTACCTTAGATTATAAGTTGTGATGGACTGGCATCCATCTGTAATTTTGTTTGTCTTGGCTGAGTGCCCTTATTAAGACTCACAAACAAACCAGCTGTTCTCTGGCTGGGTGTTTTTTTTTTAAATTCTTCAAACTCCCAAATGGGTAATTCTACCCAATCCTGTGCATTTATTTTGTGGTATCTGATGACCTTTGCTGCAAACCTGACCTAGACTAGGTTTAGGTGGTTAGACTGACATACCTGGGCTGCAAGAAAACATGACAGCAGTATTTTCAGGAATAGATAGGTAATGTGAGAAACAGTCTTCCTCAGGTGCACTATCTGTTTCTAGGTAGATGCCATCATCAAATCTGTTTCCACGGCACGCCTGAAAAACATATGGAAGGCAACAGCTGTTAAATAGCCTTTGTGTACAGCCCTTTGTTTGCTGGATCCACACCCTGGGGAGTCAACTTCAGATTTTCTTGTGATTTATTCTATTCTAGACCATGAGTGAGGTGACTCCTTTGACATTTTCATCTGAATGGGCTAAACTGAAGGAATGAGGTTAACGATTTGCATTAAACTTGCATGCTGTTTTAAAAATGAATGAATGAAATACCATTAACTAAATAGCATTAGCAGTGGATTGGGGAATTAGGGGCTTGCCCAGGCAACAAAAATGGATTTCATCCTTTATTCTCTTGCATAGATTCGCACAGCTCGTATTTGCCTTTGGAAGAAATGTCACTATAATCAGTCTGAACTTCACATCTGCTGTAAAAGTATCCAGGAAATGCAATAAAGCCAGGGGTGGGATTCACAGGTTTGCACCTATTCTCTAGAACCGGTTGTTAACATTCTAAGCAGTTCGGCGAACCAGTTGTTAGAAGAAATTACTGGCCTAATCCTGTAAGGAAGGCAGGAAGGAAACATTCTGGCGTTGGTTACAGAAACTGCCTCTCCATTAACCCTTATTACATTCTTGGCAGGACTAGACTTCCTGTCTCAGGAACTTCTCTGGAGTTTTTTTCCCCTCCTTTGCTGGTACTTTGCTTGTGTGGTGTGACCATTCAAAGTTACAATGGCACTGAAAAAAGTGACTTATGACCATTTTTCACACTTACGTCTGTTGCAGCATCCCCACAGTCACAAGAGGCCAGGCAAGGAGATGCGTGCCTCGATGTGAGTGATATTGAGTTGGTCACACCCAGCCAATAACATGACCACCAAGCCATGTCCACTCAGTCATATGACCACCAAGCCATGCCTACCACCTAAGCCACGCCCACAGAACCAGCTGTTAAAAATTTGAATCCCACCCCTGAATAAAGCTAATGTAGAACATTAGTTTTTGTGATGCTGCAGGAGAATTAGAAATACCTTTGCTTTATTTTTTAACATCAGAGTCATGCACATATGCTAGACATGGCATCAAAAACATTTCCTGAATGAGTCATTTGTTTTTTTAAGAGGGTTTCTACTGCTATTGTACATATTGCGGAGGGCAAACCCTGTTCGCAAACCCAGAACTCGTGTGCATGTAGAAAAGGTTGCCAGCTTTTGGTTGCATAATTTGGAAATTCTGCCTTTGGACTCTAAAAATAACAGCCTAGGGTTATGAAGTCAAAGTTTTCTAGTATCTATTAATTTCATTGAGATTATTTCCCTATTAATCTCAAATACGTGCAAACGAGACATGTGCAAAGAAAGATTATGTTGTAAGATTTAACAGTGGTCTTGAAATTATTGCAAGGCTGTGTTTTGCCAAGATTGGAGACCCCGGTCCTATAGGATAAAAAAGACTGAATTTCCCATACTTCACTGCTGCTGTTTGGACCCAGAACCCCACAGCTCCTACCTGTATGAAGAAGATTTTAGGCTTTCCCGCCAAATGCGGACACCTTTCAGAAGATAAGATCTTATAAATGCGCGTTAGCTTTAATGCTTGTCCTTGGCAATCCATTATGCAGCCGTCTTCTCCATGGCTCGAGAGGATGCTCACAAAACATTTCCCATGTTCTGCCCGGCTTTCTGCAAAGACACAATTTAAGGAAAGGAGTGATAGTAAGGTGATTTTATTTTTTTTGAAGCCTCTCGTGACTCAAACACAGACCTTGACTCTCAAATCAATACAAAAAACCAGCTAATCCATCTTGAAGCACATTCCTAGTGAGCACCAAAAGTACATTGGGGGCCATTATCTAAGGTTCGGGTTTACTCTCAGCCATAGAAACTCCCTGGGGAATTTGAGGCCAATCGTTCTCAGCCTAACCTATGACACAGGACTATTGTGGTAAAACTGGAGGACGGAAGGCTATATAGCAGTGGTGGTTAACCTTTTTGGGCTCCCCTGCTGAAAATTGCATGCATGCGCACGTTTATGTGCCAGCACCCATAAGGCAATGTGCCCCACCCCCCCTGCACATGCGTGTGCAACCCCCCACATCCCTTTACCTGCACTGCTCATGTGCATGCCTCCCGGCTGATTTTCGGCCTGTTTTTCAGCCTCCAAAGGCTACAGAGGCTTCCCTCAAGCCTCAGGGAGGCCGAAAAAGGCCTCAAATGGGCCAAAAATCAATTGGGAGACATGTGCATGCACAGTGCAGGTAAGTTTGGCTGGGGCTCACGTGCCCGCACAAATAGCTCCGTGTGCCACCTGTGGCACACTTGACATAGGTTTGACATCACGGCTATATAGGTTTCCCTGAGTTCCTATAAGTGGGAATTGTTATGTATTGAGCATATAAGGGTGTTAAGCTTTGCTAAAGTGAAACTAACTTTTAGATCAGGGGTCGCCAACCTTTTGGACCTCAGGGACCACCAAACTCATAATTTTAAATCCCAGGGACCCCTAACTGGTTCTGTGGGCATGGCCTAATTTGTGGGTGTGACTTGGTGGTCATGTGACTGGCTGGGCATGGCTTTTATGCAAATATTATAAATATTTATACAAATACTGAATTTTTTTATATTAAAAAAGAGCAACTTTTACCCAAAATCAGGCAAAGCAGGCAGGCAGATTGAGTTGCTCACAGAATCATTCATTGATCTATCCATCTGCCATCGGCTACCTGAGTCTGTCACATAAAATTTGCTTGCCCTGAGTCTGCACTGAATAATAGAACCTAAGGGAGGTTCGGTTGTGCTTAAAAGCAGAGCTGAAAATCTAAAGACTAGCTAGAAAGCAAAAAATCCAATCATTTCATGCTTCCTGGCTAATTTAAATCTCCTAGCACAGCAGAACAGCTTATGGTTGGGGAAAAAAAAAGGAAAATAGCAATTTAGTAGGCAAGTTTGCCGGGTAAGGAGTGAGTGGGCAGGGAGGGTTCCTGTGAGCCATGTGGGCGGTACAGCCTTGTATTCCTGCACAGCCTGGATTAATTGCTTTGGGGATGCTCTGGGGGGTGCAATTTCTCTGTGGCCCACCAAAATTTTCTTGTTGGCGACCACTGTTTTAGATGACCCTAACTGTTAACTCCAACTGTTTTGGAGGAAAACTTAGAACATTTATATTTGGGCAGAGTTTTCAAGTCTTATGATTGGTTAAGGCCCTGTGGGCCCAGAGTATAAAATTACAGGCTTTTGCCTACTGTTCCTCAGTCCCAGTTTGAGTCAATAAATTGCTGTTGTAACTATGCTGGCCTGCTGAAGCCCACTACACAATAGGAATACATGGAGTCCTCATCTTATGACCACAACTGAGCCCAAAATTTATGTTGCTAAGTGAGAAATTTGTTAAGTGGGTTTTGACCTATTTTATGACTTCTCTTGCCATATTTGTTAAGTGAATCCATGCAGTTGTTAAATTAGTAACTTGGTTGTTAAGTGAATCAGGCTTCCCCACTGACTTTCCTTGTCAGAAGGTCGCAAAAGGGAATCACATGATCCTGGGACACTGCAACCGTCATAAATATGAGTCAGTGATGATGACATGCAGGTAGTCCTCAACATGTGACCATAAGGGAGATTGCTCATTATGATCATCATTAACTGGAGGATCATCTAAAGCACGGGTGTCAAACTCGATTGCATCATGTGACATACCGCCACCTTTTTTTGCCTTTGCAGAGCTGGGCTGGGCGTGGCTTGCGCATGACACATCTGGCCCGCCAGTTTTACACCCCCGATAGAGTAGAGTAGAGTAGAGTAGAGTAGAGTAGAGTAGAATAGAAAATAGAGAATAAATGGAATGGAATGAAATCAAAAATAGAGAATGTAAAATATAGAACTTTATTGTCACTTTAAATGTATACTAATCAGCATATATTAAAATGAATTTTGGTTGCATTCAACTCTCAAAAGATAATCATTATGCACATATACAACCACATACACACGCATATATGACACAGAAACATCACAGTCTAATTCAAACGTATAACATAGGTGGCAAAAAAAAAATCCTGCGAGTTTACAAGACGAATGACATAAGGACAAGGCTGTTACAGAATCTAGTAGTTCTGCTGTAGATACTTCAATGCAACCCTTCTGTGGCTATATTCACATGACAATGTAATTGCCTCATACCTGTGACATTCTAAACCTGGTTTTAAACTTGAATAGAATTGTGCCTTTGTAAACTTAAGCCATACTAGATTTATGCTTCAGTGTATTGTGTAATATTAGTAAGTAAATGGGAAGTTTAGTTAGCAGTTCCAGTGTGGAGTCCAATCAAGTCCTGGGTTTTCAAGAATACATCCTGAATCTGTTTCCTGTGCTCTTTGCTGATTTGAATACCACAGAATCCCAGCCACAAAACCACTGCAACCATACTTCTGCGGTGTAACTTGTTTTAAGTTTAGAAGCTAGGCAAGCTCTCCTGATGATATTTCAAGAAGACTGTTGAGTTCTTCATTGAAGGTCATCTCTCCAGTTCAGCATTTCTCAACTCGGCAACTTTTAAAATAGGTGGACTTCAGCTTCCAGAGTTCCCCAGCTGCCTGCTGAGTATGGAATTCTGAGGGTTGAAGTCCACCCATCTTAAAGTTCCTGAGGCTGAGAAATGCTGCTCCAATCTATCAGCCTAATTCCCATAAATCAGCCTTGCATTACCACATCCATCCATATGTACCTCTAAAGCAGCAGGGCATCACAGTTGGCCAACTGAATTCAACAGGAGCACTTGTTGGAGGATGTGCTCCAGAACATATGCAAAGTGCTCAAATAATATTGAGTAAAGAAGGACCAGAAATTCCCAATAAAATGTATGAAGGTGCTCAGAATATAACTGTTCTGGGATGTAGAACAGACCTATCTTTGAAATGAAAGCTAGATTTCTTATGAAATATTGTGTATCTGTGCCTGTGACATCTTGACAGGAAGCATGAGAGAGAGAAAATACTTTCTTTTTGGTGAGTTTTTTTTTAAACCCAGAGACTTTTTAAATAAGAGATCAGATGAGAAATGGAAACAGGGACTGTTTGAATACTCTACACCAGAGGTCTCCAACCTTGGCAACTTTAAGACTTGTGGACTTCAATTCCCAGAATTCTCCAGCCAGCATAGCTGGCTGGAGAATTCTGGGAGTTGAAGTCCACAAGTCTTAAAGTTGCCAAGGTTGGAGACCTCTGCTCTACACCTTTCATTGTCTAACAATTGCTCATAGGTACCCAAGATGACACACTCTCCAGCACAAACATGTTTGAACAGAGGGTAGACTAGTCCAGGGTCTCCCACCTTGGCCACTTTTAGACTTGTGGACTTCAACTCCCAGAATCCCTCAGCCAGCAAAGCTGGGAGTTGAAGTCCACAAGTCTTAAAGTGGCCAAGGTGGGAGACCCCTGGACTAGAAGACCTCCAAGGTCTCTCCCAACCCTATTATTCCATGCTCTGCATCATCATTTTAGTGATGGAAAGGAACCTTCAGGGATCTGTAGTGACATTTCAACTAACTAGTATCCCTAACCCATGGCTGCTCTTCTAACTATCTCTCACTGCTAAGAATACTCTTTTAATGTTTGACTGAATGTTACAGCCTCCAGATGCCCATCCAGATCTCAGGCTTGCTCTCTAGAGTCAGGGGCATCTATAAAGTGGATCAAAACAATCCAGAGAGCGGGCAAACTATAAAATCCAATCCTCCAACTTCCTGAATGCCCCTGCACACCAGACATTTATCTCTTTTTTTTTTTCTTATAATGTTGTTAAGGATTATATTAAACAGGTCAAGTCCAACAGATGCTTTTTCAAGAGGCAACTGGACTTTCTTTGTTTTTCCTTGAAGATGTTTTACTTCTCATCCAAGAAGTTTCTTCAGTTCTGACTGAAACTTCTTCGATGAGAAGCAAAACATCTTCAAGGAAAAACAAAGAAACTTTGGTTGCCTCTTGAAAAAGCACCTTTGGAACAACCATGACCTTAAATGATCCCCATAGACATTTAAACAGATAAAGGTAACACAAAAAAACATTACATCCAGTACATGCATATGAAAAAGTGGGGAAAAATATCTCTCCTCAAAAATAATAAGAAAAAGAAACTTTCCCCTTCATCCCCATTAACAATATTCAACATTAACAACTTATCCCAATACAACCAGGTACTTCTTCCTTCCATACCTCAGCCCATTTCCTATAAACTTGCCTCTCAATCATCATCGTCATTTCATCATCATTCACCAGCAAAGACAAAAATATACATTTTTATATCATATCATAATCAGTGGGATTATGTACAACTTAACTATATAACCCCATTGTCCATTTAGTCTAAGTCCTCCCGACCCTTCTCTTCCCAGCAGCTCAGACCTTTCTGATGAACAGTAGAACAAAATTTTGGAGATTCCTCCAAGCTTTCCAACACTTCCACGGAAGACTTTCAGGCATCCCTTTTTGAGCATCTCAGTTGCCTCCAACCCAAACATACCTTCCTTATACACTTCTTCTATTTCTTTGGCTGTCAAATCCAGAAACAACCTCACGTCATAATTGCAATTGGATAGTGCTTTAAAAAGCTTGTCTGCTTCCCTTTTGGCCCCCACTCTTGGTCGAAGTCTTTCTTTGGCCCAAAGGAACTGATAATTGACAATGATCAGAGCTCTATTCCTTTTGGGGCAAGTCATGCTGAGGAATATCCTGATGGTAGACTGTTTAACGATTGGATGTGTGCACAGATATAGGTTTACGTGTGCCCTTCTGAACTCTTATGATTCAGCATTCAGGGTGTGGCGCTGTGAGCAGAAATTAATATCCTGCTTGATTAGATAACATTACAAACATTGGTCTTTCTTAGACATGCAGTTCATATATGAAATGCGTCACAAAAGCAGTTTTAATATGTGTTTCGCTTATTCAGTAATATTGTAATATATTGAAACCAGTGTTTCAATTTAGAAAGTCCACTGCAGTTAAGGAAATAAATATCTAAAAAATAAGTTTTAAGCCATTGTTTTAAAGATGCATCTTAATCACTGTATTTATTTTAAACACCATTGTTTTAAATAATGTTTAAAATAAATAGTGATTAAGATGCATCTTTGTCTCTTCTCTGAGGGGTCCTTGGTGCTCCCTGAAGTTTGTTTTCTTGCAGACGTTTCATTATCCAACTAGGTAACAGCATCAGTGCGCTCTATCTTATCAGAGTGATTTCCTGTTAGTGTCTACTACTCTCTGGTCTTCCTTTTCTCCTTCCTTCATCAGAAATTGGGAAAAATCCACCAGGGAGATTTTCTTATGAACTCTTGCTTTTATGGAAGCAGGCTTGCTTTGTTTATTTCTATTCTATTTATTTATTCCATAAAGTGAAATATAGAAGACTGCAGCCCAACAGTTTTGTTCCCAAGAGGAGAAAATCATTTAAATTGTTTCTAAGTTGAGGTTTCTGTTTAAAACTGAATTGCTATCCCTCAGGAATAATTTAACTAAAGTCTGTGAATTAGCCTGTTAGAATTAGCAAATTAATTATTTGAGAGCCCCCTCCCCCAAATATGGATTTAAAACCAAGCCTTGCCTTATTTCTGACAGAGGTTGATGGATTAGCCTCAGATGTGACATAAAGCTACCAGGGGGAGAGCTAATCAGAGAAACATCAGAATGAAGCAAAACATATAAAATGTTTTGTATAGAGCATACAAAACATTTGCTAGACCAATACTTGAATACAGCTCATCAGTCTGGAACCCACATTATGTATCTGATATTAACACAGTTTTTTTTTCCAGAAATTTTATTATTTTTTAAAAAGCAAACGTATATAAACAAGGCACAAAACATGAAAACATAAAACATCTTTTTTGAAAGCAGCTTGATCTCTTCGTACAGACATAAATTCAAGTTCGTGCTCACTTTTATGTACCATTCCCTATCTTATTACCATTCTACATTTTCTATATAGCTTCTCCCCTCTTTTCACTCTCTTAATTCTATTTTATTTATTTCATCTCAATTTAAATCATTATATTTATATCCTTTGTCTGTCCTGTTTCAGCTGTCTATTATCTTTTCTCAGTTAACACAAAATTTCTCCTGTAATCACTGATTGAAGTATGACGCCTATATATCTTTCCCCTAAATTTAACACTTAATATAATACATAACTTTCATTCGGATTCTGCTTAGTACATTCTAAAGCTACACACTATATTTTAAGAAAAGAAAAAATTATAAATGTATAATATAATTAAAAGAACAATCCATATCAATTGAACTCTATCGTTAAAATTAATATTCATTTAAATCTTAAACATTTTACACATTCCTTTTCAAATAGGTATCATGCTTCGAAGGGAACACTTATAAATTTTACGTAGTTACTTCCCCCCCCATTTCAGTTATATTTTAAAACATTATGTAATTAAAATGTTCCCATTCCTTCTTGATTCAATTCTCTCATATTTCATTTCATTTATTTTGTTCAAAAAAAAAAAAAAAGAAGTTTCACTGAATTACATTGAATATTTTATCCCATTTTATAATCATATGTTGTCCCAATTTTCTAACATTATTTCTAATACAAATACAACAATAGTCTTATGTACCTTTGCAGAATCTCTTTTTCAGTTATATTTTTACCCATTATCTCTAAATAAATCCTGTTTCTTTACATCTTGTTTCAAACCTTTGTAGCTTCTCTTCCCTTCCTTCCTCCCTTGCTTCTTCACTCTGCCCTTTTTACCCCCTTATCTCTCTATCTCCATTTCCCTCTTCTGTATTCTTTTCTGTTGCTTTCTGACATTATATCCACTTTTCACCTTATTTTTCCCTTTTTTGGTTGTTTTTTTAGGTCTTAAATTCTCCATTCTCTTTCCCCCCTTTCCCCTTTCTTCCCCAGATAAAGTTACTTGTTCATTAAAGATGGCTTCTTCTTTGTCCCCATCTTCTTGTTCTTGTAGTTTCTCATAGGTAGAGATCGCCATTTCTAAAAAATGAAAAACAGAGCCAAAAGAGCCCTTCCCTTCTTGTTCCTCTTCTTTATATTTTTTGAATTCCATTTTCAGTTCTTCCACAAGTGATGCCATTGTAGAAAATTTTTTAAACAACCACCCAAGTATTTTTAATTATTCAAATATAATTTCCAAAAGTCCCAAAGTCACCAAACAGTCCAAATACACACAAGCTGTTTCATTTAACACTTTCTTCTTTTTTCACTTTCTCTTCCTGGGTTTACAATTCAATTACAAAGTTCCAATTAAAATGTATCTTTCAATTTAAGTTTAGATTCTTTTAAATTCCAAGCAACTCCTCCAGCCAAATCTTATTCTTATTCTTTTCCTCTCCCTTCCCACTTACAGCAAAAAAAAGTTTTTTCAGTGCTCAGAAATCTTTATTGCCCCCTTGGCTTTGATTTTCCAGTTTAAATTACCTGCAGATGCCAAAGCAGGTTGTTCTAATTTCTCATTCATCTGCTGTCACCGTAAGGAAGGAGAGTGAGAAAAAACAAACTTTCCCTTTTCACTTTCATTCGCTGCTTCCAGATCTTAGGGAACGATGTATCTTTTTTAAAATTTAAATTCTCGGATATCTTGGTTATTGCTTCTTATCCCGGTCAGCCAAAACTTTCACTCCTTAGCTTCCTCCTGCACTTTCTTTTCCAGATGAGTGCTTCTTTGAGGCGGCCATTTCTGACTGCCGCTCTACCGCCTTCGGAAAAGGAAGTTAAGCCAGATGGGGAGGGGAGGTGCGGCTCCCCTCAAACCCTGCCGGGTCTCCCCTGTCTTCAGTCACCTCTACGGGGTGACTTTAGCCCCGAAGCCGGCTGGCTCGGGGCACTCCAGCGGCGAGCCCAGGCAAAAATCGCGCACGATTGCGGATTCCTGCCTGCCGCCGAAGCGCTGCAAACCGGAAGTCCATATTAACACAGTCCATATTCACAAGAAGAGTTCTCCACTCCTCTACTCATTGCAGAATACCTTATGCCACCAGACTTGAAATTCTAGACCTAGAAAACCTAGAACTACGCCGCCTTCAGTCCGATCTAAGTATAGTATATAAAATCATACATTGCAATGTCCTACCTGTCAATGAATACTTCAGCTTCAACCATAACAATACAAGAGCACACAATAGATACAAACTCAAGGTAAACCGCACCAAACTTGATTGCAGGAAATACGACTTCAGCAACAGAGTGGTCAATGTCTGGAATACTCTACCTGATTCTGTGGTTTCTTCCCCAAACCCCAAAAACTTTAACCTTAGACTGTCTACTATTGACCTCACCCCTTTCCTAAGAGGTCTGTAGGAGGCGTGCATAAGCGCACCAATGTGCCTACCGTTCCTGTCCTATAGTTTCTTTTATTTTTCTTATATGTACCCATTTCATGTATTCATAACTATGTATATACTTATACCTATTATCTTGTAAGCAATTGACAAAAAAAAATAAAGAATCCTCCTGGTGGAAGACTTCCTGATCTCTAGCAAGTGCCATTTTTGAACACGCAGAAAATCTTCCAGATGAATTGGAAGATACCTGGGTGCAGACGGATCCAAAGGATCAAAATCACCAGCGATTCCCAAAGTCCCTTCCCTTCCCTCTCCTGTTCAACTGAAGAAGTTTCTTGGATGAAAGCGAAACGTTTTCAAAGAAAAACCCAAGAAAGTCCTGTTGCCTTTTGGAAAAGCACTTCTGGGACAACCACGACCTGGGTGACTGAAAAACTCCATAGACATTAGAGATTCCCTTTTCAGCGCAACGTAGCGGAGCCCCGAAACTAAAACTCTCCTGCGGCTTATTAAGGCGAGGTTTGGACGCGAGCTATGGGAATCACTTCGGTGCAAACCCACTTAAACCTCATGCATGCTCCCCACGGCTCAGCCCCTTGCTTTCTTTCCTCTTTTCCTTCCCAGCGCTGCCTTTGCCATCAAGCAGGGCGAACGGAGCGAGCTTTCCTGTCCCGAGCTAAACTCGGACTACGCTTCCCAGAATGCAAAGCGGCGCGCCTACGCTTTTTGCTCCTGTGGGCGTTACGAGCGGGGGAGGGAATGTTAGCAACAGAACCCAGATTGGAGGAAAAACGGCGGACTTAAAACCCGGGTTCGGTCCAGCTGTTCAGGAATGACACCTCCGTGGGTGCGTGACGAGGGGGAGAAAGGCAATAGGGGACTCTGGGGAGAACCGTGGGAAGAACAACGGGTCTGGGAATGTGGGAACCTGTTGACACGTGTCTGCAGATGCGTGCACGGGGAGGAAGAGAGCCTGGGCAGCTGGCAGGTGTAGCGAGAAAATTTAGGCGGAAGGGCTAGTGAGTTGGGGGTTGTTGAGAGAGGGCACAAAGGAAGCCCCTCTGGGACAGGAGGTCGTGGGAATGGTGTTTTTTTATTGGGGTGGTGGTGGATTCTGTCGTGATGAGATGGCTTTGTAGAAGGACCTATAAAAGGTGAGTCTTTTTCAAAAAAAAAATATTATTGTGGACCTAAAGAAGGAAGTGGGTTACAGGGAGGGTTCAAATCTCAGGTGGCCTTTTCTTCACCTGGAAAGCTGCTTCCACCACTGACCAAGATGAGCTACCAGCTATTCATTCATCCCGGGCACCTTTGCTTCTAATCCCTTCTGGCCTTTTGTAGTGTAACAGCAAACATCCGTTTGCCTCCAGGCTGTAATTTAGATGCATCACAACTCAGTGGGACATTCTGGCAACCTGGATGGGTTCCCCAAGCCAGCTATGGAGTTCCCTCTTAGGACCTTCCAACCAGAGCAATTGGAAGTTCTGTCGGTGGGCGTGGAAAGCTGCAGCTGCCCGACTTTTACCAAAAAGAAAAATTAAAAAAAAAATCCCCAAAGAACCTTCAAATGAGATGATGCATTTCCAAATTAGAACTTCAGGTCCTGCTGTCTGTGGAGATTCTCAGTCATCGTCGTCGTCTCAAAGGTGCTTTTTTTCTTCAAAAGGCAACTGGACTGTATTTTCCTTGAGGAAGAAGAAAACATTTTGCTTCTCATCCAAGAAGCTTCATCAGTTCTGGGAGATGGAAGGATAGGTTCTGATAGGATCGTGGTGGGGATGGATGGAAGGATTGCATTTCTTTGCAGTCATCTGGTCATTAGCACTCTCTGAGAGCTTTTTGAGGCCACTTGGGGGTTTATCTGTGCCCTCAGGGTCACCTGAATCAGGATGCAATTGGGGTCCTGCTGTTTTTGTCCCATAAGGGACAGGCTACCTGAAAGATTGGTGCGAGCTCTTTGTTGTAGGGAAAATGGAATATTCTGTAATAATTGGAAGGAGATATGGAACACATAGGCAGTTTTACATAGCAGTAATTCTGGAATCACACCTTCCATGATTATGGGGAAAAAATGGGTTGCTCAGTTGCAATTGATGCAGGTAGTTCTGTGCACGGTGGAGCTGAATTTCTTGTTCCTTTGCAGAAGGAAAAGTACCTTTGGGATTTGAGAAATGATCCTGCTTTCCCTGGTGACTCTGATTTCATTGTTTCCATTAGGGGATGAACCAGTGCAGCATAAACAACTGCCAGCATGAAACACAAGCAATTACCTATCCAGTTTACAAAGTTGTGCATGTGAGTATACTGGTCATTAAGGTCTAACCGTCTTTCTTCATACACTACTCCTGGTGGCTACGATCATTGGGGGTATAGCTGGCTGTGGGTGGAGGACGTAAATTTAGGAAACATTATTGGGAAATGCTCCCACAAGCAGGGTCTGAACAGCCTGTTGGAAGAATTATCCTTCTGGGTTCAGTTCCAAGTGGGGAAAAAGACACTGGAAACATGGAGGCTGCTTGGAAAGATGGTTTAATGGTGGACAGGACCACATGGCTTGGAGCTCCAAAGTGAAATGGATGATCACATGCTCCAAGGGGAAAAGAGAAAAATCAAGAAGAAGGAGGAGGGCTGAAAGTGCCTGGTTTTATACCCTCTGTTGAGATTTGAATTTGAGCTTGTGTTCTGATTGGTTGTCAGACTCCCATGGGGCCATGTAGGGGCAACTCTGTAGGCTGCCCTGAGTCCCAAGCTTGGTTGAGCCTTGCTGGATGATGATGTAATGAAAAGGGCTTTGGGCAATTGCTATAGCTTTACCTGGAGATCTTTGTTATGTAAACTACTCTGGCCCAGGCCTTAATGGCCCACCCATTAACAAAGGTGTGGGTGAGTTTCTGCTTCTGAGTTTCTACTCTTTTTAGGGGAAATATTCTGCCTTTTTAATATTTCCCAGGATATTTCATTTTTCTAGGAGAGGGGTGGGTGCTAACTTCCTACAAGGCTTTACACTCCATTATAAGAACCAACGTGCATTCAGGTTTCTCAGGATTTAACCACAGTTCACAGACACGGATGCAGTCTTTTATTAAATCCAAATATTGTGCAAATATGACACAGTTTCTCTTGCTCAAATGACAGTAAGAGATAGAGTTGAGGGGCATCCCATAACCCTATTTTCACTCATGCCAACCTCTAAAACACTAAAATAAAAACTCAGATTAGGGATCAGTTACCAAATCTGAAACTGAGTCTTTTGTTCAATGTAACATTGTGGAAAGAAAGGAAATACGGCTTTTTTGTGTCTGCATGTTTCTTTAAAAGAGGAAATTGTTCCATTTCCTTTCTCCAGAGTACAGATATTAGCTGCTAGGGACTTGAGCCAAACAGCTCCTATTTCTTCACCCATATATCTAATTTTTAATCCTCTCTGACAGAAACATCATTTCATCAGGTTTGTATTTTTGTTTATTATAAACGGCCTTTTAATATGACAGTATGCACCTTTACACATAGTTTAGGATTCCCTATATGCAAGCAACCCCGCTGCTGAAATTTTGAGGCCCCATGTTTGATTCCATGCTAGCTGAGGAATTCTGGGAGTTGAAGTCCACCCGTCTTAAAACTGCCAAGATTGAGAAACACTTGTTTAGTTTGGTGGGTGAAGCCAGAAAATCAGGTTAATTGAGTAAACTGTATTTGTGTTAACCTTGTATTAAGCACGTTGGGTGATTATAGTAAAAATTAAACAGGTTAATCTGAGGAACATGACTACTTTGTGACTTTTTACTTCTTACTAAAAATGTGCATTGACAGAAAAGGTTGGGATGTTACGAGCTCTGAAGCAGTGACATGAAATCACTTTGTGAGTTATTGGCCTCGGAAAGGTCTTGCGGATAAGTTATGAAAAGTTTGGGTTCTTCACATTTAGAGGAGAAGGAGAGGCAGAGCCTCGGGATGAAATCAAGAGAGGAATCAGCCAGGAGTCCTTACTTCCCACAAGCAGGGTTGTGAATTCTACTATTCTACTATTAGCACCAATTTCATCTGAATGTTAGTTGGCTAGATTCTGGTATATAGGCATGAACAATAAACCAGCTTACTGGAATTTAATATGTAGTCCATCCTGCTTTGCACCCTGAAGAATCCTCACCTCTCCCTCTTTCAGATTTCTGCATTGAAACAGAATGGACTCCTGCAGTCTCTATCAGCAACCCCCAGTGATTTTAAGGAATCAGGTAAAGACCCAATTAATTTGATCTAATTTATTCAGTTTAGGCACTGCCCAACTCCAAACTAATTCTGCATGGTATACAATAAAAGCAAAGAAAATAGAAAATTAATAAAGGGTAGAAAAAGAAAAGGAATAAAGAAGAAGAGATGGTGAGTTTTGCTAACAACATCCACATAACCAAACATATCCTACAAGAACCCCAACCATCCTAACACAAGTCCCAGGTTAAAGAGCCAGGTCTCAGTTGGGACACTATTGGCATTCAGCCCCATGAATATCAGGAGGAATTTTAATTATTGTCTTTGGATTCTGTTGCATTTTGGATGATGTGAAATATTGAAGAGCAGGGACTTGCAAAACATTTCACTTTCAAAAGGACTTGTTCCAACTTTACTGGAAAAATTTGGTGTGATTCTGCATGTAAATCGTTCTTCAAACATCTTTTCAAGCTTGAAGCTGTTTTGTACTCTACTTCTAAGGAACTGTGGCAGGATCATACGCCTTTGAAGTCACTGAGATAACGGGTTTTAGATCTCCCAGAAATTTAAGTAGCTTCATCTGCTTCTCATTTATAACTGTATCTAGAGTCAAATACTCCTTTAAATTCTGCATGAAAGTCAGTAAAGGTTGAATTGAGATTGGCTGACAGGCAGAGTTATGGTTTTTATGGTGTTCTTAAAAATGACATTAATTATAAAGGTGGATTCTAACTGTTTTAGGGCATAAAACTACTAAAACTCTCATTGTCACCACCTTTAGCTAGGCAAAATGGTACCTCATATGGCCACAATTGTTGAACCAAAGTATCTTAAATGGGCTAAGTTGCAAAATGTGCCCTAAATCTGGGACCCATGACTCCTGTGGGAATGAAATTTGGGGAAGCTGTGACTGCTTCTTTGCTACTGCTTGCTGCTCTGCTGATGTTGCAGTTATGAGATCTTCATTTTCAACTTTCTCTGACAGCCACTGTCAAGCCACTTGTCAGTCTGTGCTCCATTCAAAATCCAAGAAAGAAATACTTAGACTCCATAGATTAGAGAAAAGAATTCTTTTACTGAAAAATGAAATGGTAGCATCAGGTAAAATTCTGAATCTGAGAAATTAGGCGCGCAGACCACATATACAAAGTGATGGAATTGTTCCCACCCCCCAAAGTTCAAAAGATTCTTCCAATTAAAAGTTCTGGATATGATCATGTGGACATCTTCAGGTGGTGATGAGGCCTCTGTCCGTTGACCTTGGCATATTTTGATAAAGATTTGCAGCCGTGCAGAGAAAAGAAAGCTAAGCGAGAAATAGAAACCTAAAAGCAGGAATTTATACTCCCCCCACACTCCTCATTTACACAACACAAGAATGTAACACCTCCAGCTCTCTTCCCAGACAATTCCCCCCTCCTCCCCCCGTTACTTATGGCAGCCAAAGCAAAGCAGTAGCAGAAGATCTTGAAGGCTGACACCACTCTTGCAATCCCTTACTCCTTACTCCTCTTACCCAGCAGTAGCCATTTACCTCCCTGCAGGGGAAGGTTAGGGTTTTCATAGTTAGTATTATTTCTACCTGTCAGTTTCAGATGCTTTCTGTTTGAGAATCCACCTCTACGGTTGGGTAATTTAGAAGAATAAAATGGAGCTGCTGTATAGTGCCTGGGGCTGAATTAAATTGAATTGAATACTTTATTTTGGCCAATTTGATTAAACATACAAGGAATTTGTCTGTGGTACAAAAGAGATGATGATGATGATGATGATGATGATGATGATGATGATGATGATGATGATAATAATAATAATTAATAATAATAATAATACAGACATTAAGAAGCACTGGGCAAATTGAATGTTCAGCTGAGTGATGGCATGCAAGGCCCCATATCGCCATCCCAAGGGAAGGAGTTGAAACAGTTTATCTACAGACCCCTCCAGGAGGTGAGGGGTCTGTAGATATTTTCTCAGCCCTTCTTCTGACCCACACAACATACAAGTCTTCTATGGAAGGCAGACTGGTTTCAGTTGTTCATTCTCCATGCTTAACTTTCCCTTGGTGTCTATACCTGTCTGTTTAGTTGCTGTACCAAACTGGACAGTTTATAGAAGTGCACATAACAGACTCAGTAATTCCTTTGTAAAGTCACACCTAGATTTTTTCTTTAAAAGAAAAATGGAATTATCTTTCAACAGTGGTGGGACTCATCTCGGGGGGATGAGTCTGCCTACCGAGATGAGCTAGACCGGTTGCTTTCGTGGTGTGGAGACAATAACTTGGTCCTCAACACCAATGAGACCAAGGAGTTTAGAGTGGACTATAGAAGGAACAGATCAGACATCCAGCCCTTGCTTATCAATGGAGACCGAATGGAACAAGTGGCCAGTTTTAAGTTTCTGGGTGTTACCATAAAAGAGGACCTGACCTGGGTGCTCACATTGCAGCCCTGGTCAAAAGGGCCCAGCAGAGATTATACTACCTGAGACTTCTCAGGAAACAACAACTGAATGAAAAACTGCTGGTGACCTTCTACCGCTGCACCAGGGAGAGTATCTTAACTTACTGGACCTCTGTATGGCTTGCCAATTTGCACAGTGGCAGATAGGAAAGCACTCCAGAGGGTTAAAGTCATTGCCCAGAAGATCATTGGTTGCCCTCTCCCCTCTTTGGAAGAGCCTTATAGCTCCCACTGCCTTAAGAAAATTCAAAACATTCTCAAAGATCCATCTCATCCTTGGCACCCCTTTTTTTGAACTATTACCACCTGGCAGACGGTATAGGATAATAAAACAAGGACAAATAGGCTGAAAAACAGCTTCTATCCCAGGGCAGTAGCTCTATTGAATTCTACTGTATAGTGCAGTGTTGGTGTGATGTCAGGGGTTTTCGGTTCAATGTGTGAAGAGTGAAGGATGTGTGTGTTTATTTTCATGGTCATGATGTGCCCTGAAGATGGTGTTTGATTTCGTTGTACAGGTGCAATGACAATAAAGTAAACTAACTAAACTAATTAACTTTCACGCCTCTTAATTGAGCTGCTTTGGAAGTGATTCTGAAGTGTGTAGTTCTGGTATGTCATCTTGTTTTCCCCTTGCAAGATATTTCGGAGGAGGTACTACGAGTCCGTGAAGAATGGGACAACATAGCAAGCATCCATCCAGGAGGTATGGAAAATAAGTACTGTATCATTTTACTCCCTATTGGAATCTGTTCTGAGTTGAATTTTAATTGTGCTACCCACCATAATGCTACCATTATGGGTGGCCACATATAATACAAAGGCCACCAGTTTGTCTAACTGACTTATTTTATTCTGATATTGCTCAGTCTGGGAAGGAGTGCAGAGTGGAGTAGAAAAAGGATACTCAGCAAGAAAACCATCCCTAAACAAGACAGTAAGCATAATAAGGATTAAAAATGTATAAACAAAGTTATGTTTTAAAAATGATGGTATAAAAAGGATATGCGTTTGTGTGTATATATACATAGAGACAATTAAAGTTTCCCACTCAATACTTTATGTGTACATTGAATTATGCAGGTAGTCCTCAACTTACAATCATTTGTTTAGCCACCATTCAAAATTACAGTGGCACTGAAAGAATTGACTTACAACGGATCCTCACACTTCGAACCATTGAAGCATCCCTGCAGTCACATGACCAAAATTCACACGCTTGGTAATAAGCATGTATATTTACAATGGTTGATCCCCATTTGTGACCTTTCCTGCCAACTTCCGACATGCAGTGTCAAAGGGAGAAGCCAGATTTGCTTAACAACCACGCAATTCACTTAATGACTGCAGTGATTCGCTTAATAACCGTGGCAAAAAAGGTCGTAAAATTGGGCATCACTCAGCAATGGAGATTCTGATCCCAATTGTGTTCATAAGCCAAGGATTACTTGTATGTATCATGAGCTGTTCCAGTTTGGAGAGACCCATTTGGAAAATTCAAATAGTTGTAACTCATTGCATTAGTGGCTAATCTTTTCTCCCCTCAAACACTGTAAGATGCTTTGTTCTTCTTCTGGAAGGAGCAGGGACATCCAAATCAAATCCTCTTTCTTTCTTTGCTTGCAGGCATTGTGGAGAAACCTCTCGGCCCGATACCTTTGATTTCTTTCAATGAGGCACTGCAGTATTTCCAAACAGCAGACCTCTCTGACTGTAGGGTAGGTATCCATCATCTAGGATGGATGTAGCAGTCCTGCTCCGTAAATATTTTAGGGACCGAAGACAATTCCTATGTGGCCCTTAGGGTAGCAATGAATACGTTCATATGACTTGAAGTAGTTTCATAATGTGTGGATGGAGTAGTCTAACTCAGCCAGGACCCAAACTGACAGAACTTGTAGAAGTAGCTGCAAGTGTGAGACTAGGCCAAAGCCACCATACTGAAAAGTGGCGAAGGCATGTAAGCAGGGTGGACAAAGCCAGGAAAAGTTCCCTCAGGGAAAGGGGCCCGAGTCGTTAACGGAACAAAAGGGCAAAAGTTAGGCTTGAACACGTGGCAAGCCCCCTTCCCCACCAACTCTGGGGGATAAATAGAGGTCCTGAAGCCAGTCCAGTCTTTTTGAATCATTTTTGGATCCCAGACTTGGCAGTTTCTGTCTCTCTGGCTAGTGCCTGGCAGCCTAGTAGTGGATGCTGGATTAGTGTGTACGTGCGTATGTGTATGCGTTTGTGTGTGTGTGTGTGTAAGAGCAAAAATATATCAGTAAAAGTTTGCTATTTCAAATTCACTGGGTCTCTGTGTATTTTAAAGAACTGCTTGTGCCTCAGTGTTCCAGCTGATTTGGGATTGAGTGTGGCAATTTTCCAGGCCAGTGAGTGAGTGACCATAAGCTGGACCTGAGAATCCACTGTGTAACATGAGCCACTTTCAGAGTCTGTCTATCTCGGATAGTAACACCTCTGAAAAGGAGCCCTACTCGTTCAGAGACACAAGAGTAGTTTTTATTTATGTTTGTTTATTAAACTTTATGCCGCCCATCTCCCTTATCCATTCTTTGTTCAGTGTCCCTGCCACTTGAGGAGGATGCTGTGGCGTTGCTGTCCTCCCTGCAGGAGTAGGTTTCTCAGCACCTGCGATGCTTCCACCTTTCATTTTTCCTTCTTCCAGAAGAAGATTCGGCCAACCATCCAAAGGAGAGGCCTGGCTGCCATGGCCCATTTCCTTTTTGGTCCTCCTCGTCTTCAGCAGCAGCTGCAGAGCGAGAGAGACTTGGCTTTGGCCATTGCCCAGTGTGAGTATTGCTTCTGAAAATGAACACAAGCCAATCTCTCTCCTCGTTCATTAGCCAGCAGCAGTTTCACAGCAACTTCCTTACTGTCTCTAGTCAGGAGTTCAAGTTTAGGGGACATTAGGAAAGTTTGCTAGAAGAGTGACAAAACATTGCTGTCTTCTGTGGATAATGCAATGATAGGCCCCTTGGAGTCCTTAAGTCTTATCGTCCCGTTTTATTTCACTTTTCAGTACAGGTACAGAGGTTTCTTTACCCAACTAGGTAACATCACCAATGGTCTGAAGATGTTACCTAGTTGGGTAATGAAATGCCTGCAAGAAAACAACTAAGCTCAGAGAGCATCAAGGACCCCAAAGTATAGAATAGAGTAGGGTAGGGTAGGGTAGAATTAATAGAATAGGATAGGATAGGATAGGATAGAAAAACAGGACAGGACAGGACAGAATTCTTTATTGGCCAAGTGTGATTGGACACACAAGGAATTTGTCTCTGGTGCATAGGCTTTCAGTGTACATAGAAACAACAAAGTGATAGGCCAACTATCTTGTGCTCACTTATGTAGAGGACTTAATGGGCCTTTCCCTGTACAGGTGGTTTGGATAATAATGAAAAAGTGCACATGAGGATCTTGCAAACTGTTTACAAGAAACTAACTGGCTCCCGATTTGATTGTGCCCGCTATGGAGCCCACTGGGAAGATCTTGGATTTCAAGGTACGCTGAGTGTAGAACAAGAGTCTTTGCTTGAGCAAATATATACCTGAGCCTTGTTTCACTCTCGTTCATGGACTTTGGGACAAAGAGTGCACCTGTTGGCCATTTGAAGTTATCCAGAACCCTGACACTATGCTTTTTTTTGTGCACCAACATCACAACATTGATTTGTTCCCCTTCAGCGCATAGATTTCAAGAGGGCCAGTGCAAGTGGTCACCAGAGCATTTGTAGGAGTGTTAGGGAATGCAGATTTGCTGATTTCCCCTCTTACTCACCTCCAAAATCACTGTTTGAATCCCCCTGCTGGGTAGGTAAGCAACTTTCGCATCTTCCTTACTTCCTACCTATCAACCTACTTATTTGAACAAAAACATTTAAACTAAACACAACCCCCAAATCATCCCATACATACATGCAAGCTATCTTCTTACAGCACACTAACTCTTGATCTCTTATAGCTTTATAGAATAATTAATAGGCAATTTCTACAGCTGGGTCCAGTTTTTGCAGCTGTATTTCATTACCAACTCGTGAGGAAGAGCACAAAGTTTTCATTATACAACTTTAATTTCAGCATTGCCTTAAGTGTCTGAGCAATTTACTGCCTGGAAGTTTGCTTAATACATGCAAGACCATTTCTTGGTGTGACAGCCTCTGTGTATCTTCTACCCTTAAGGAATGGATCCCAGCACAGACCTACGTGGAGCAGGGCTGCTAGGATTGATGCAAACACTTTATTTTGTGATGGATTCCCGGATATTACCTGTAGCTCGAGAAATTTTTAAGTTGTCCCATCATGAGGTTCAGGTATGTTGCCTCATTTTTCTCATCTCTGTGCAGATTTTCTTTTTAAAGAGCAGCTGTTATGTACATATTGAGAACAAAACCTTTCAGGCTGATCATTTAAAACAATGTTTTTCAGACTTGGCAAGTTGAAGCTGGATGGAATTCTGGGAGTTGAAATCCACCCAGCTTAAACTTGCCAAGTTCGATAAACACTGATTTGAAACATGCCAGCTGTTTTTTTTTTATATCTCTAGTAAAGCCAAAGGAATTGAGTTTTGAGTCTGTTATAGGCAGGGCACTTTTTAAAATGTAGCTTTTGTTTCTTTTCCAGAATTTTCCTTTCTGTGTGATGTCTATCAATATTACCCGTATTGTCATTCAGGTTTTGAGGGAAGAACGCCTTTCCAGGTGAGCTCATCATGGGTTTTGGATATTTGCAGAGGCGTTGATGGGACATATGATGATGTCATGCCTGTGCTGTGACATGACATACTGTGCCACAATACATGTATGTAACCAGAGCTTTTAATGTAATGACATCAGATATTATATCAGCATCATGCATGCCATAGTCATGGATCTCTCTGTGCCTTTGTGAGCTTTCAATGCATTGATCCTTCAGCTAAGTTGTTAGCTGTAATACAGGTCATCCTTGAATTACGACCACAATTGAGCCCAAAATTTATGTTGCTAAGTGAAGCATTTGTTAAATGAGTGTACCCCATTTTACGACCTTTCTTGCCATTGCATTTGTTAAGTTAGTAACGGGACTGTTAAGTGAAACTGGCTTCCCCATTGATTTTGCTAGTCAGAAGGTCCCCAAAGGGGATCACATGACCTCCGGGACACATCAGCCGTCATAAATATGAATCAGTTGTCAAACATCTGGATTTTGATCGTGTGACCATAGGGTAACTTATTTAATTTATTATCAGTAAAAGGATTCTTAAACCAGCTGACAGCCCAAAGGAAAATGATCTCTTATCGTTTGTTTAGAGTACAAGTCTGTCCTTTAAGTCTTCCTGCTCTTAAAAATAAGCCTCTGCCTATGTATTTTCCACATCTAGTACTCAGTGAAGCAAATGTGAATTTTTACGTAGCCAAACAACGCCATCTATGGGCAACAGGCCTGAAGGGAAGTTCTAAAGCACAAAGTATATTTCAGAAAAAGAGAGAAGGACCCAAACAGCTCAAGGAAGATTAAGCCTTTGGAGCAGGGGTGGGATGCTACCGGTTCTGTCCGGCTCTACAGAACCGGTAGCTCTGAAGAGCAGCAGACACAGAACCGGTTCTGTGTCTGCTGCTGTTTGGCCCACCCACCTGCCTGGGCTCTTACCTGACCTTTATTTCCTGGTTTTTCAACCTGAGCTGCTTTGCGCGGCACAGCTGAGGTTGAAAAAGAAGGAAAGAAGAGGATTTTCAAACGCTGCACACCTGTGCACAGCGCTTATCAGCTGTCCGGGTGGCACAGCTTTAGGTGTATTACATGCGTGCACAGCGTGCATGCACGCGCAAAACATAATCACCGGTTGAATCCCACCCCTGCTTTGGAGTGTGTCCTACTGATAGGGAGGTGGTGGTGGATGTAAATATTTTGTAACGTGTCTTTTTCAGAGAATGCAATCGAAGGCAGCAGGTCATTGCAGTGCTCAACGATTTGTACGTGGCTGTATTTTTACGGCTTTTCAACATCTGGAAAACCCAGCAAAAGACCATTTCTGATTCTGGTTTTATTCTAAAAGGTGGGTTGCTCTGGTTTTGTTCTGAAAATCAACAGAATTGACATGATGTGCTCTTAATATTAATGCATTCCTCCATAGAAAGCTTCAGCAATATGGTTTCCAGTCCCACCGGACACAGACTTTTCTTGCAATAGGCAGACAAACATAGACATGAAAATGACCCTCAAAGACTCCTAACCCAAGGATTGGGGTAAACAATGGGTTTGTTTAATAACCGCAGCGTTCCCTTAACAACTGCTGCAAAAATATTGTTGGTCATGTGAATGATGCGCTTTAAGATTGTCACGACTTACGACCGCAATGGACAAGGCTCCATTATGGTCGTAGCTTGAGAACTACCTATAACCACTTCCCATCAAGCAATTACAGATTCCATATCTGGAGTTCATTAGGCAAATCAAGCCAACGTTTGAGCATCCATCTCATTTGAATAACTTGTGTTGGTTTATGGTTTGAATAGACACATATTAGGGCTGACACATGACTTAGAAATGCCTAGGTGGTTAATTGAGTGAGATGCAATTCATTTTCTATCCATTCTACGTGTATTCAGTGATTAAAATGGTATGCAGGGCTCATTTATTTATTTTCCCTTCTTTGAGAATGAAGATATAATTGTTGGGTTGATCATTTCATAGTTTGCTGCTTTCTGTGCCATGTGCTGCTAAATGTTTCCCTAGCCATAGCTGCTTCTGATTGGAACAAAAGGGAAGCAATTTTCATTTAATTCCTAGATTCTACTCCAGACACTCTTGGACAATACTGTCAAAACTAAGATTGACAGGAGGCACCATAGCACAACAACCCAGAAGTGGAAAACAAAAGAAGTGCCTTATCTTATATCTTCACTTCTTGTTGTTATCATAGAATCATAGGGATGATTCTACAGTCTTCTAGATCAACCCCCCACACACCTAGGACAGGAATCTTCAGGCCAGTGGCTGTCCAATCTTTGCTTGAAAACCAAATGGAGCAGCCATTAATCCAGGAGGCAGATTGCGTCACTGATTAATAGTTCTCATGGCCAAGAAAATCCCTCCTTATTCTTGGTTGAGGCTCAGGGGTTAAAAAATGCTGAGCTTGTCAGATTGAGAGCTGACAGTCTGGGTTCGAGACCCAAGCATTGTGCAATGGAGTGAGTGCCTGTTCCTGCTCCAGCTCCTGCCCAACTAGCAGTGCGAAAGCATGCAAATGTGAGTAGATAAATAGGTACCACTGGTGGAAGGTAACAGCATTCTGTGTGCCTTTGGTATGTAATCATGCTGGCCACATGACCATGGAAAATGTCTTCAGACAAGCCCTAGAGTTGGACATGACTGAACAGGGACATCTTTACGTTTACCAAGTTTCTCACAAGGAGAAGCTTCCACACATTGATTCTTGTCCTGTCATCAGATACCATGGAAAATTCTCCTTGATGTTGGCCCAGTATTGGAAGACTGCTATAGTGTCTCCTTTTAGCCTTTCCTTCTTTAAGTTTAACATACCCAAGTGCAGAGAAGAGCAACAAAGATGATTAGGGGAAGACTGAAGGCTAAACATATAAAGAACGGTTGCTGGAATTGGGTATGTCTAGTGAAAAGAAGGACTAGGAGGGACATGATAGCAGTGTTCCAATATCTCAGGGGTTGCCACAGAGAAGGAGGGGGTCAAGCTATTCTCCAAAGCACCTGAAGGCAGGACAAGAAGCAGTGATTGGAAAGTAATCAAGGAGAAAAGCAACCTAGAGCTTAGGAGAAATTTCCTGATAGTTAGAACAATTAATCCGTGGAACAAATTTCCTCCAGAAGTTGTAAATGCTCCAACACTGAAAGTTTTTAAGAAGAGATTGGACAACCCTTTGTCTGAAATGGAATAGGGTTTCCTGTCTGAGCAGGGGGTTGGACTAGAAGACCTCCAAGGTCCCTTCCAACTCTGTTATTTTGTTCTCTTCTCTTCTCTTCTCTTCTCTTCTCTTCTCTTCTCTTCTCTTCTCTTCTCTTCTCTTCTCTTCTCTTCTCTTCTCTCTTCTCTCTTCTCTCTTCTCTCTTCTCTCTTCTATTCTATTCTTTATAGAATTTAGCCCGCAATTCCATCCTTGGACTATAATCTCAGAAATTCATGACGCTTGGGCTTGTGGCTAGGATTAATTGGATTACAATCTCATATATCAGAAGGATGCTAAATTGGAAAGAGCTATATAGCAGTAGCTTTTCTTATAAACCAGAAGCACACATTTCTTGACTTAACAACCATCCACTTAGTGACCAAAGTTACAACAGCACTGAAAAAGTGACTTATGACTAGTTTTCCTACTTATGGCCATTGCAACATCCTGGAATTACATGATCACTATTTGTAACCTTCTCAGCCGGTTTCTGACAAGCAAAGTCACGGGGGGAAGCCGGATTTGCTTAACAACTGCATGGTTCACTTAACAACTGCAGTGATTTGCTTAATAGCTGGCAAAAAGGTTGCAAAATGGGGTGCAACTCTCTTAAAAATTGGAATGGAAATTTTGGGCTCAGTTGTGGTCATAAGTCAAGGACCGCCTATGCTCATTCTATGCTGGATGTTGAGATTTTTCAAAGCAGGCTCATATTGGATATAATTTTCCTGGTTTTTCTTTTTCTTTCCGCTCTGTATAGAATTGGAAGCCTTTGCCAAAAAAAACCCAAAGCAGCTGCTAAGACACATGGAGACATTCATGAACGGAAGCTCTGCAGCAGGAGGGGATGATAGTTTTCAGGCTCCTGCTTTCAGCTTGGATGTTCTTGGTCCCAACTTAAGCTCTGGTACCGTTGACAGTAAGGAGTTGGATTTCGCTAGCATCGATGACCTGGCGACCGAGAAAGCACAAGACAGTTGATCTGGATCCAGAACGGTCGTGAGGATCCTTGTATGGGATTAATCAGCAAAGGTGGTTGCTTTACAGCCTGTAGGGAGGCCTCGGAGGAGGGCTGATGCTCTTGAAACGTTACTAAAGTAGAGCTACAGGACTCTGGTTGTAGGGCAGAGCAGCTGCCACAAGGTACAATGAGAGCCCTCGGGGTGGAGCCTGGGAGAAAAAGCAGGCAGCTTCATTCAAGAGGGAAGCAATCCAGCCAGGATCTGATTTTCCCAGTTAGTAGCATTAAAACTAATTTGTAGTGGGGAGAGTGTAAATCTGATATATGAAAAAGCATTACAGTCTCCTCCACTCCGCCATGTTCTTCCAATGTTCCAGCTAAGAAATATTAATGTGTTACGGATTGTGAAATCTGAGCTCATGTCATTTTTTTTAAAAAAATTGAGTTGTAGCATCTCCAGGCTTAGGTTCCTCCCCGCTTCAGTTACGTTTTTACCTCGATGTATAAGAACTGAGTCCTTCTATCAGTTGGGGGAGGCATTTATTTCCAGATGGCTTATTCCTGACACTTTATCAATCCACAGGGCCTGCGTTTTGCTTGAAACAAGATAAACAAATGCATATTACTAAGTTGTACTGAAATTGAGACACCCACACTGAAAGCTGTGGAAAACGATAGAGAGACCGCCAGCCATGACACCGTAGCTATTTTACTTTTATGAATGGTTATCTAGCACTTTACATTAATGAGGCAAATCAGGTTTTTTTTTTTAGCCTCCGGCTGTGTGATAAAACCAAGGTTATTTTATTCCCATTCTTCTACTTCTCTTGGTTTTAGGGTGGCCTCTGGGTTTGATAATCGGCCAGAAAGGATAGATTTACTGCATGTGAAGTTTTCAAATGTGTCTCGTAAAGCGACAAAAGTTACCGCACAATAAGCCTTTAAATAGTCATTTCTCTAGTTCTAGGAGACTCATTTCAGCTATGCAGAATTCACATGGATGTCTTGTTCAGTGTACCAACCGTGATGTAAAATTCAAGCCTTATGGATGGTGTTTCCCCCCCCCCCGCCCCCATTAAACTTATTGTCTTCAATCCCAGGTTGCGTGTCCGTTCTGTTAATCTCAAATTAGCTGCAAAAATTAACACTTTTGACTTGAAGTATCTCCAGACTACAAAAAAGATGCTAAGACTCTGGAAAGAGTGCAGAGAAGAGCAACAACTATGATAAGAGGTCCTGGAGACCAAACTGCATGATGAACAGTTAAAGAAACTGGGTATGTCTAGTTTAACAAAGAGAAGGATTAGGGGTGACATGACTGTCTTCTGGTATTTGAAGGACCGTCACAGAGATGAGGGGGTTGACTTACTCTGCAAGCACCAGAGGGTAGGACAAGAAGCAACCGGTAGAACCTCATTAAAGAGAGATCCTACTTGAAACTAAGGAGAAATTTCCTGACAGAAGAATTGATCCCTGGAACAGCTTCACACCTGGAGTTCTGGCATCTCCATTGCTGGAGGTTTTAAAGAAAAGATTGGATGTTCATTTGTCTGGGATATAATATAAGGACTCCAGTTTTGGGTAGGGTGTTGGGCTCGAAGACCTCCAAGATCCCTTCCAGCTATGTCTGTCTGTCTGTCTGTCTTGTCTGTCTATCCTCTCTCTCTCCCTGCCCCCTCTCATCATTTTATTTTAACACAAGGTGAGTATGATTTGATGATTCTAATTTGTTTTTAACATAAAGGTAGGTGCATGAGACAGTAGGCAAATCACAGTGCAAGTACTAGAGAATATGACTGAATTGTTATCCGGTGCTTTGCTTAAAGAATAGGGATCCTATAAGTAAAATGTTAGCTTGAGATCACATTTATGACTCAGAGGCATGTGATCTCCTTTTGCGACCTGAAAAGCAAAGTCAATGGGGAAACCAGATTCACTTAACGACCATGTTATTAATTTAACAGCTGCAGTGATTAACTTACTAAATGTGGAGAGAAAGGTCGTAAAATGGGGCAAAACCCACTTAATTTCTCACTTAACATAAAGTTTGAGCTCAATTATCATTAAATTGAGGGCTACCTGTAATTACTTGGGAGAAATACAGTAAAACCCATCTGTGTATAATATGGGCGAGATTGTGATGGAACCCTCAATACAGTGCCTGCCATTCTGGTTTACCTTCAAGTAAACGGTTTAGCATTTCCAGGGCCCTTACGTAGCCTTGAGGCAATCAATGGAAGCATTCCATTTTATTTTTAAGGCTGATAGTTGTGTTCACAGGAAGACTGTCTAACCATTTGGGCCAACCGCCCATGATGACTGAGGCATACCTCCAAAGCTTCATATCACCACATCATAATAAAGCAAAGCCAGTTTGGTCATCCATTCCTGACAGCCAGGATGAAAGAGGGATTAATATGTGGTGACAACAACATGTCCTTGAAATAACACTTGTCAGATGGACTGTTGTACCTGTCAGGCAAGATGAAATGCGCTAAATTATCAGATCAGCTCATCGTGGTTCCTGATGGATGCTAATCCATTTTTTCAAAGAACATCGGAGTCCTGTCGCTGATAATTTTTTCCCCAAGCTGTATATAGCAGAGGTCTCCAACCTTAGCAACTCGAAGACTTGTGGACTTCAGCTCCCAGAATTCCTCAACCAGCTTTGCTTCACTGGCTGAGGAATTCTGGGAGTTGAAGTCCACAAGTCTTAAAGTTGCCAGGGTTGGAGACTCCTGGTATATAGTACGTGCAGTATAAAGGTAATCCTCAACTTACAGCAATTGGGATCAGAGTTTCTGTTGTTAAGAAAGATGGTTGTTAAGTAAATCATGCCCAATTTTCCAGTTTGTTTGCCAGTTAAGGAAATCACTGCACTTGTTAAATGAGTCATGCGGTCATTAAGCAAATCCGGCTTACCCCACTGACTTTGCTTGTCAGAGGTTGAACAAGGTGGCAAATGGGGATCACATGACCTCATGATCCTGCGACCCTCATAAAGGCATGCCGGTTACCAAGCGCTCCGATTTGGATGCCCTGAGATCCTAAGCGTGAGGCCCAGTTTTAAGTTTTCAGTGCCATTGTATCTTCGGTCACTAAACGAATGGTTGTAAGTTGAGGATTACCTGCACATACATGCCTGTTTCAGCCGCAGTGCTGAAGGGATGGACTTGAAGGTATTGGAAAATAAAGTTCAAAGACACAGAAGCAGCTATAATTTCAAGGGCGCAGTAGATGTTTGTGTGGAAATAGGCTAGGCCTCCTATTGTCCCTTTCCCTTCCGATTTCTGTTTGTTCCTGCTGTCAGTCTTGTTCTTCATTCCCTTTGGTGTTTACAGTAATTCTCAGCCCAGGGTTATGCCTGATAGAAGAAACCCAAACTTAACTCACAACAGAACTTTGCAATTGTGGGATGTTCAGGCTTCCAATTAACTATTTTATATTGCCTTTGTTCTCCACCCTGAATAGTTCTCTGGAATGAATACTGTTTTTCAAATTCATATTTCACTGTAGTTATCAATTGCAGGTGTTTATGGTCTATCTCTGCTGCCATTTATTTATCTTTATAGTCTTTCAACCAAGCACGTTGAGCCCAAAGTACCATCAAATCCAATAAGATGTCTACTTCAATAAAAATGAACTTGCACAATGGGCAAAAGTAATAGAATTAGGCAGGAGATCCACAGGAGAAGATTTCACAAATGGGATGCCACGTGGAAAAAGTGGTCCGTCTGTTTTTTCTTGGATGATGGAAACCCATGGAAGAGAGATTGAAAGATATTTAGGCAGACTTATACAGCAGTTCTGTATTTGGTTCATAAACTCTGCATTTCTGCTTTGGCTTGAATTTCAAGGTAAGTCCTTTGAAGTCTCCATGAGGTCTTCAAAGGATATTGAGACTGGAATACTCACCCAATACTTTTAGGTTGTTGACTGTGGGACCTGAATAACATTACAAAAATGCTACCAGTATGCTTGTTTTCCAACTGGTAAACCACAAAAACCTCTCTTTCAAGTGCTGGCCCTCTTAATCCCCATTTGAGCCTGCTAAACACATCATAAATGAAGAGGAAGAAATGTTGGGTTCCTTGGACAAGCTTGATTTAGCAGAAAACAAGTGGTGACATAACACAAAGGGTGTTGCAGGAGAAGCAAGCAGAGGGGTTGAGTTGAGGTGCTATTTTGAGACCATAACCTACAGCTGCATCTTATTTGATTGATTTGATTTTTTTTGTTTTGTTATCTTGGGCCTCTGGAAAACATCATGCAAACCAGTGAAACATTACAACAACCCTGGGCAGGGTTGGAAGGGAAGCTGTCCTAGTTTGTGACATCCCCAAATATGAATTTGGAAACATCTTTTTAGAATACCCAATTTTGTTCAAAGGCAGCAATGCTTGTGAAGATCAGAGTAATCAGCCATCAAGAGTTCAAGTTTGATATTCTAAACCCCTCTCTTGACTTCAGCCGTTTTTGCCTTCTTGATACCTAGAATCACACAATTTTCTTATTTATTTGCCTTTTGCAGAAAAAAAAAAAACCCCACAGCTGGGGGACATCTTTTCCTCTCTGTAATAGCTCATTCCTCTACCTCTTTAAAAGCCTCATCAGATAGCAGATACAGATCCTTTAGCTCTGGCCCTGCTCCAAATATTCCTCTCTATCAGTGTGACTCCGTCCGTGGGAGGGGTGAGCCTCCCAAATGATGCAGCTCTTTTCTGAAGAGGCTGGGCTGGAGCTGTGCTTGCCACTTGGTTTTGCAGGCTTTGAATAACGGGTGATGAAGATTTCTACCTTCCTCAAACCGGCTGCCTCACCTCCCTGATTTCCTCTCTTGTCTCCACATCTCTGGACTCTCATTAGGCTGCCCCTGTTCTTGGAGGGGCCTGGCATCCAGCTCCGAGCGGGGTCGTTGCTACCCATCCGTGTCTGAGAGTTAATGCATATTGATGAGGGAGGCTGAGCCCACGGCTCGTTCAAGCTCTCTGCAAAGAGGAGAGGCAGTCCAGTAACTAGGAACAGCGCGCGCGGTGTTCCTCCCGCATAGACAGCTGCTGGCCTGTTCCTCTAGCCAGATTGGTTTTCCTTCCTTCCCTCCATCACTTGGGCCTTCCGGATGGGATGCTGAGGTGAGCGGAGTGTTGCCAGCACGCTCAGGTGCGTATTTGTGGAGGCTGGGTGGGCTAGGAGAACAGAGGTGTCTCCTGGGCAAGGGGCTTTAAAGGTGCTTTCTCCCATTGTCTGCTGCGAAAGGCCCAGCAGATCCTACCTTTTCAACTCCCCACATTAGGAGTCTTCCAAAGGCACAGCAGCTTCTCATTAGGGTGGGGTAATGTTGCGCCTCTGAAAAAAGGAAGGATGAGATGCTGAGAGTTCCTGACAGGTGCGTGCATGTTTAGGCAACTGGGGAGATACTGGAATGAGGACAGCGCCGTCTTTGTGTATGGGAAGAAGGTTGGTCTGTTTGGATGAAGGGATCTATAGGGGACTGCCTCTTTGCCTCGAGATTAAGGCTGCATTCCATGGCTCAGAGAAGAGAGATCTCTTTTGTTCGAGTGACAGCTGGACTGTGGGATACCAGACGTGTATTTGCACAGGTGGGAAATGTCTCCGTACATTGAATGGCTGGACCGAAAGGGAAGGAGAGTTGTGACCAGGGTTATTTGCAGAGAAACAAAGAGGTGGGGGGCTCTGCGATGAGGCCTGCGATATCTGAGCAGCCAGGTTTTTATTCAGGGGGCTGCATTGAGCAGGTGTAGGGGTGCCCTGTGTGGAGGACGCTTGGTTATTGAGCTGGGTTTATGGAGGTAACACCATTAGAGGCTTGTGATTTCTAGCTTGTGATTCTAGCATTTCTAGCATTAGACATGAGTGGGAAACCAACTGATTTTAGGACTGGGAAAAGGCTGGGATGCTTGCTTGTGAAGTGTGTGCGCGCGCGTGTTATGTGAGGACCTGTGTGGGAAGCTCTGAGAAAGAGAGTCAGGTATATAATATGATCTGCAGGAGCAGGTGGATGTACCTGCAAGGTGCTGTTTGGTTGGTGGGGAGACAGAAGGGATGTCTGCTGGAGTGACTGCTGGAGAAGCTGAACCATGCATCTCTGCAGAGGGATGCTGCAAAAGCAAAAACAGAAAGGGACGAGATCATGATTTGTAGGTGTTTTGCTTCTTCTTCATTGCTTTTTTGAAGATCAGCATTGATTGTTGCTACCTCTTGTAAAAGAAAACAAGTTTTTGGTGTCATCTTTCCTTAAATAGCATAATGATGATGTGAACTATACCAGGAAGTAATAGTTCAAAGAAGCTGGCCCAGGACTAAAATCAGGAACCACAATTTGGACAGGGCTTATTGATGACACTGGCCTCACTGGCCTTTTAGGAGCACCAGCCAAGCGAAATTCAGCTACCCTCACTCACATCATCATCCCTGGTGTAAACCTGTCTATGTTGTTATCTCGTGGTGCTATGCTATGCTACTGGATTATAAAGCTGCATCTCAGCTACCTCAGGTTGTTGCTGGCTGATGGGTCACCACCGCCAGACTAGTTCTGCTGTACTCAGCAAAAAAGGGAGCCCTGATGGTGTTTTCTCACCATCTTCTCAAACTTGCTGGCAGTTCTGTCCCAGGACAATGGATGGCAAGGCTTTTCCATCTAGAAATCAGATATATTTAAGGAACTGTCCTAAGAATAAATCATTCCAAAATTGAGTCAGTAATTACAAGTCATAATGTCTATTTCTCCACTCTTACTCTATAACATGAGCATGCATAATAGTGATATATTTAGTGGGGTTATTGTATGAAAAAGAAAGAAAAGGAAAGGAAGGAAGGAAGGAAGGAAGAAGGGAGGGAGGGAGGAAGGAAGAAGGGAGGGAGGGAGGGAGGAAGGAATAGGCCTATTGCACTTACTGAGCCTTTAATAAGCCTCTATTTAGTAATTCACTCTCCCTACATTGTGCTTTGCTTGTTTTGTTTGAGAGATGCTAAAATGTTAATTGCACGTTCCTAGATCTAAAACTCAGCTCCCTCTTCAAAGTCAGGAGAAGTTAAACAACAGAGTGGGCAGATGGCTCTGTTCTTTCCCAGTGGCAAATGTGACCTCCTGCTGGGTAGTGCATGGCATGAAACTTGCTGTACAAAGCTGAGTTCTTGGTTTGAAAATGTTGGGTGGACTATTCAGTTCAAATCCAGTTTAATAACAGATGTCAGAAGAAAGAGCCAGGAGCTTTGAGTGTACCCATCCGCTGTTACTAGGGTAGACTGTGCAGATATCTGACTTATTGGTTACTGTCTATGCTCTGTAACCAATTACATTACATTATATTATGATGTATTTTTGTTTATCGCAATAGCAATTATTTCTAAATTTGCATGGGCACGTATATATTGGCATATATTTATACATACACATGTCTTTTGTTTCCTTTTTCAATGCTGCAGTTCTCCTCTCTTTTTGGAGAAATTGAAGCAGCTACCTAAGTGACTTGCTTGCTATTTTCCATCTTACACTTGCCAAGATGCTTTTTCAATGGCTTCTAACTTACTGAAATGTAATATTTCTTTTTGCCCTTGCTCATCTTGGCTTTCAAGTTGACTGGCAATGAGCTACCATCGGGCCAATCCATCTAGCACAAAGCTGATGCAGCAAAGAGCCTTTTCCAACTTGATGTGATTGGGAAGAGGTCTTAAACTTCTAGAATTCCTAGCCTGCATAGAATTCTCGTTTTGGAAGATCTTGCCACCCCATTTCATAGAATGCATTGGACTCCTGCAGGTCAGACGGGAGATTTATCTTGCTTGTGTCTTCCCCTGTTGTGACACCTGGCTTGGTTTGCTTGTTGGAGTCTCCCAAATGTGCTTTCTCCATTCCTAGCATCACATGGACAAGCTACAGGACCATCAGTGAGGGATTTTGTAGTTGGGATGTTGAGAAATGTGTCCTGTCACAAATCGGCATGGTGTTGACCTTGGATGACTTTCTCTGTGTCAGTCTTTCTTCTTCTCCTTCAATGAGTCACCTCTTTTCAGACTCTGCTCTTAATTCATTGGCCAACAAAGAGCCAATAAGCAAGCAGGCAGCAATAACAAGGAAGACAGAGAGAAAGCTGCAGGTCCAGGAAGTGATTCCTGCAGCCCTTCGTTTGGGAGCGTAAGCTTTGGCACATGCCAATCCTCTTAACCTCTGTCACTGGGTGAGGAGTCTTCTTTAAATCTCCTGTCCCTGAGAAGGGGTTGTGCCGCTTCTCATGAACCCAGAAGCCATAAAACTTTCCTAAAAAGTTGCAGGAGAAGAACCTCAGATTAAGGTGGGACACTAATGTGTGTCCTCTTCCAAAATATGATGGGGAATGTGGCATGTTTTAGGACTTTTTTTTTTAATACAGAGATGAATCAAGGAAAATGGGTGGTTGTGCCAAGCAAATTTCATACTTGAATTCTTTTCCTTTGACGTTCACCTTCAGTTGTTTTTGTCACTTCATACTGACCAAAGGGAGTTGGAAGCTTATATAAAAGAAAGTAGTAATTGGAAGGCCAACTTGCATTTTGCTGCCTGTCCAGAAACTAACCATTTCCTTATATATGGAGGTCAGTGGGAGGTATAGGTAGTCCTTGACTTACAACAGTTCATTTAGTGACCGTTCAAAGTTACAACTGCACTAAAATGTGACTTATGACTGTTTTTCATAGTTATGACCTTTGCAGCATCCCCAGGTTCTTGTGATGAAAATTCAGATGCTTGGCAACTGGTTCACAGGTTTGTGATCTTCGCTGTGTCCCAGGTCCTGTGCTTCCCTTTTGCAACTTCTGACCAGCAAAGTCAATGGGGAAGCATGATTCGCTTAGCAACCAGGTTACTAATCTACCAACTGCAGTAGTTCACTTAACAACTATGGCAAGACAAGTCATAAAATGGGGCAAAAAGTACTTAACAAATCTCTCACTTAACAATGGGAATTTGGGGCTCTATTGTGGTTGCAAGTCAAGGACCGCCTGTAGTTAGAATAAAAAATGGAAGAGGTGGAAAGATCAGTGGTTGATCATGTGGGTGGCAGGGAGAATCTCTGAATGGCCACAATAGATTCAGGTCTGCTGAATCCAATGGAGGCCTCCTGGTAGTAGCCAGGTGGACAACAACGGTGTTGTGCTGTTTGCAAGAGTTCAGTAGAGGAATAAAGAAAGTGGTTGGTACTGTAGAGCAGTGATCCCCAACCTTTCCAGCCTTCCACAGTGGCAGTGACCGGGGGTGGGGGGGGGAGAAGGTGTGGTTCTGAGCGCACAGCAGCTCCATTTGTGCATGCAGTGGGCATGCATGCCTCCATTTGCCATTCACCCAGAGATGGTCTTCAGCAGGTTCTGACCAGTTCTGGAGATCCGGTAGTGGAAATTTTGAGTAGTTCGGAGAACCAGCAAATACCGCCTCTGACTGGCCCCGCCCCCATGTATTCTCCGCCTCCCGAGTCCCAGCTGATTGGCTGGGTCTTCTTTGGTTGCCCTGCACAGGAGAACGGAGCTGGAAAGCAGGTTAGTAGGGTGGGGAGAGAATGTGGATTTTACAGTATCCTTCCCCTGCCACGCCCACCAAGCCACGCCATGCCCTCCAACCTACTCCCACAGAACTGGTAGTAAACAAAATTGAATCCCACCACTGCACTCACCCAAACTGAGCTTTGGCCACGAGCTCCTGCCACTCGTGCATGTGAAGCTGCACGTCGCTTGCCTGGCTTGGTTCCAAATGGGCTGTGGCCCGGAGGTTGGGGACCCCATACATAAAGGTACAGAGGGGACTTACAGTGAGATGATGACATAAGAGACTGCACATAGGTGAGCTCCATCTGATAATTTTAAATTTTATTGCATAAATAAATATTGAGTAGGAGGGTTTTTTTATTGCAATACACAGCATCAGTATCAGCTATGATTTGCTGCCTTTGTAGTTTTTAACCATGAGGGTTGCAGGATCCAATTCGGTCACCTTTAACTGCTCTGTTAAAACAGGACATTGCTTGGGGTATATCATCACGGAGATAGTCTGCACTTCATACCCTAGTGATTATTAGTAATTGCATGACCCCTGTGGATGTCATACACTAGACTAGATAAATAAATAAATAAACTATGATTTGACTGCCGGAAGCTAAGTCTGCTGGAGAAGTGCAGCCTGCCGATAACAAAAAATGTAAACTAAAGGTGGAAATGTCTTATCTCACAAAACTTACTTTATTTCTCCCAGGTATAATCCAGGCAGCCAGTTAGTAAAGCTGAGAGTACTAATCGAAGCAGGATGGGAAAACAATTGAGAATATAATGAGTTGGAGGGCTGTAATTATTATTGAAATACTTAAAATGGTCTTCCCAAAAGGACTTCTGTTCTATAACAGAGCAATAGGGATGTTAGACCTTCGGACCTCAGCGCTTTGGCAGAATTGCCCAGGTAAAGAGGATTCTTCAGCTATAATTACACTTCCTAGCCTGCAGTGATACATTCATCCCACCATATTGCTAAGAAGAGATTCTTATCCTATGTTTTCCTGCTAGCCCTGAGGAATGTTGCCTTTGTAGAGAAAAAAAAAAGAGGCAGGACAGAAATTTTTGAAAAAAGTTCTCTTTTCTAACTTTTGTCTTTTTTTATTTCCTGTGTCTTGATATTTGTAGAGGCTAGCCTGTTATTCTATTTCTATTTCTAAACCAGACTGGTGTAAAACCTTCTTGGCTAATCATCTGATTACTGAACATGAAATTCCCAATTGCCCAGGGATTCCAGGTAAAGGAATATAGGCTTTAGACTGAACAGAGATGATTAAGTAGATAGGATGAAAATGATGATATGGTTTTGATCCATGAAAGAATAAGGCAGGGAAAAGAACCAACAAAATAATAACTTCTTTGACCAATAGAAACTTGAGCCTCATCCAGGAAGACGGGAATTATCTCAACTAACATCTGAAGATATAACAGGTGCCCAGGAAGGTGGTTTCTTTAATTCATTGTTTCTATACTTGAAATATTTAATCCTTGTAAAAGGTGTTTAATCTCTTTGTCATCCTGCTCCCATAGTTATGTCAATGACTTTACAAGAACTTTCCCACAGCCCACCCACTTTGGTGATCAGAGTTCTGAGTAAAGTTTTCCAATTGTGGTTCCTCAATTCTGTTCTCCTTGGTGGTTGCCACATCTAAAAAAATGATTCTTTGCTTTTCAATGATTGTGATAGTATAGAACAGGGGTGGGCAACTATGGCCCTTTTATGAATTATGGACTTCAACTCCCAGAATTCCTGAGCAAGCCATGCTAGCTCAGGAATTTTGGGAGTTGAAGTCCACAAGTCATAAAGGGGCCATAGTTGCCCACCTCTGGTACAGAAGGTGTAGTGTGTTCTAGATCAGGGGTTGCCAACCTTTTGGACCTCAGGGACCACCAAATTCATAATTTTAAATCCCACGGACCACTAATATGAATGTTGACTGATGGTGACTTGCTGATGTTGGTGGGAAAGTTGGTCCCATATTCCAGAGTTGCAGCAGTCACAGGACTGGCCCTTTGGTCATCCTGGAGCAACTGCTCCTCTACCCAGGTGCACCAGCCTGCCATGGACTGGAGGAGCTGCTCTGGGATGACCAAAGGGCCAGTCCTGTGAATACTGCAGCTCTGGAATATGGGACCGACTTTCCCACCAACATCAGCAAGCCACCCCGGGGTGGATGTCCATCCCCTGCCATTGGTTTTACCTTCCAGTTCCAGCTCATGTGGCTCTACTCAAGGTAAGGTTTGCGCTCGGCCGAAGGGTGGGGGCCAGCCGGTGGGCAGGCTATGTGGGTGCTGCAGCCTTGTGTTCCCATGCAGCCTGGATTAATTGCTTGGGAGTGTGTGTTTGGGGAGGGGGGCATTTCTCTGTGGCTCACCAAAATTTTCTCACGGACCATCAAAGGTCCTCAGTCCACCGGTTGGCGACCACTGCTCTAGATGGTAATCACTCCATAAGTGAAAGACCGTAACATTTTAACACCACCATTTTCAAGAATAAAAGTGTAATTCTTGCATAGTTAAATGTCTATGGAGATTCTCAGTTATCCAGATCATGATTGTCCCAAAGGTGCTTTTTCAAGAGACAACTGGACTTTCTTGTTTTTCCTTGAAGATGTTTCACTTCTCATCCAAGAAGCTTCTTCAGCTCTTGCATAGATGCCATTAGTATTACTAGGGTTGGATAGATAGATGTTCAGACTGGATTGGCATTTTTGTCTACCTATTGAGTCCTTCCCAAGGACCTGAGAAAAGCAGATGTGAATGTTTGATGCTGCTAAGGGTATTGTCACAGATTGTAAGCTGTTCCAAGTCAAGCTGCCTTTCGAAATTGATTGATGGTGATTTTATCAGTGCTGATGTTCCATGCCTTCATTGCAAGAACATTTCTTGCAATTTAACCCTTTTAACTGGGGGTATGGAGACTATCTAAATGGAATGCCTGCACTGAGAGATATACAATACTGCTTCTTTTCCATCCCATGCTGCTGCTCCCCTCCTAAAGATGACCACAGATCACTAATGCAGCACGGACACCCCAAATTTGGTTTTTAAAACAGTGCTTGTAAACTGTCAAAGAGGAGCTGTAAGGAAGACCATCTGGGAAATTCATAGATTTCAGTCTGAGTCTTCCAACCTGACAATCAGTTGCTTGTTCAAATGATCCTGGCTTCCAGAAAAGTTGCAGAATGCTTTAAATTCATCTGCAGATCCTCGAAATGGTAACAACAGTTGTTTCTTTGTGCCCCAAGATTGGGAGGGGGGGGGGCGAGAGGGGGAGTTGTCACAGCAACAGATCTGCAGCCCAATCACGATGCCTTTTCTTTGCAGTGACTGTGGTGACAATAGAGCAATTTTAATCCAGAAGGAGAGCCGAGGCGCCTATCCATCAATCAGCAAAGAAATCTAGATGGAGCCAGCAGTTCCAGCAGGCAACCTTTTTAAAAAGCTCTGGTTTACAGAACTTTGCCTTCGTCCCAGGCTGTGTCTGGGGTGATGAATTTGTCTGCTAGATGGCAATATTCAAATAAGTTAATGGTTCCCTTCGGAAATTAAATTGGTTCAGCCTTCCCCGCCCTTGCCCCTTAAATTTATCAAATCAAAGCAGAATGCTTGGAGGCAATATGGATTTAGCTGGCAGAGGAACCTTCAGAGGCAATATTATTTATTACTGCCAGCGTCAAGCAGCTGCAACTCAGCTCCTGCAAGGGACTCAAATGTCTTTTCTTAAGGTGGATTATTGTAGGCAAGATCATACTTTTCAATTAAGGCAACTTGTGAATCTCCCTCTTCACAACATTGTGAATCTGCAGCATTGTCTTTGCTTTAAAGCTAGGTTTCCCTGGATATTAAATTGTACACGAATCCAGTTGCTTAAATTAGAGCTGGATTTCCCCTCATGTCCTTGAGCTTGAGAAGTTGAGTCACCAGAGAATTGCTGCAGAGGGAGGATAATTCTTCTTTCTTTTTGATTTTGATAAAAAAAAGATAGCATTTTGGCCACCAAGGTGGATTTGGCTCTGAACTTTAGCTCAATAAAATTAAGCTGGTGTTTTCAAATATAGAATTGCCCAAGCATTTCCCTTCTTCCTTTTTGTGACAGGGTGGTGGTGGGTGGGTGGGGGTATTGTTATCCTGGTTCAAGACAATATTCGGCAAAATATATGGTTTTCTGTTCCTCACCGAATGGGGCTGATTGCAACTATGCTGGATAATTTCAGAGAATCATTGTTTGCTTGGTTTTGTTGGAAGAAATATCCGTCTGGTTACGTTCCAAGCTGGGAGAATGACACTGGAAACATGGAGGCTGATTGGAAAGATGGTTTAATGATGAAGCAGAGCCACTAGGCAAGTGTCATTCTGGGTAGCTGACCACATGGATTTGAGAGAGAAGGGTTTTTATACCTTCTCTTGGGTTTTGCACTTCAGCTTCCTGTTCCTGTGCAAGAACATGTATTCTATTGGCTATTGTCAGACTCCAATGGTGCCATGTACGAATGTTTGTCTTAGCTAAACTTGGTTGAAGTTTGGCTGATAAAATGAAGGGGCTTGTTGGGCAATTTCTATTGTGGCTGAGGGCTATCCCTACCTTTGTTCAGATCTTGCTACAGGGAGTAATGGATGATCAAATCTGCATTTCTAAACACTGGCCTCAGTATCTGCTTGTGGGGCTCTGAGTTTCTGTCTCCCTTAAGATTTTTATTTCTCTTTTAGGTGAAATATTTTATCCTGCCTTTTAAAATATTTCTCAACATATTTCATTCTTCTAGGAGAGGGGTGGGTGCTAACTTTCTACAGTTTCAAAGGACATACAGAAGAGCATCCTCCACTTTCTAGCTTAACCATAAGACTGGATGAAGAGGTATGTCTTAGATTGGTGCTGAAAGCTTTAAAAAGCTTGGTAGTCAGTTGTAACAAGCAAGGAAGAAATTGTATTATCAAGAAGTATTGGGTATCTTATCAGGGTTTTTTCCTGTCTCTCCTTCCTTTTTCTCCTGTTATTTTCAGCAGCAAAAACTTCTATGGTAACTAAACACCAGGAAGCAAAAGCTTTGCTACACTTGCATAAAAGTGTTTTCCTGAAAAAGATGAACCAAGATAATTGGAACCTAGGATAATTTTTTCACCCCATGCAATGGGACAGAAGCAATGCTCTTACTGTTGGGACCAAGGTTGACTTGTTACGACTGTTGCCTTATTCATGTTCCTTCTCTTGCAGAGGCCACCCTTCTTCCATTTGCCAGTCCAACATGGAAGCCCCACTTGTAAGCCTGGATGAGGAGTTTGAAGATCTGAGGCCATGCTACATAGCGGATAGGGAAGAGAAAGCTCATTATTTCTATGGCTCTACAGCTCAGCTCTTGGAAGATCCTTCTCTTTCTGAGCTCGAGAACTTCTCTTCTGAGATCATCAGCTTCAAGTCCATGGAAGATTTGGTCAATGAATTTGACGAGAAGCTCAACATTTGCTTTCGGAATTACAATGCCAAAACAGAGAACTTGGCTCCCGTGAAAAACCATTTCCAGATCCAGGAAGAAGAGGAGAATCTGCAGGATGAAGAGTAAGTCACAAGATGTGAACAGTCACAGAAAAATTGTTCCTGGTTAGCACTTTCTCAGTGTTTTCTCCCTGAAGACATCTAATAGAACACCTACTGAGTCAAAGAGATTCCAACTTTTTGTCTTCCTTTTTATTATTTTTATTTCCCCTTTATTGAACATGATTTATTTTTAGGTCCCCTTTATTGAAATTGAATTATGGACTCAAATTATTTGAAGGGCTCCAAATTGAGAAAATCTAACTTGGTATAAAGCATCTGTTCAGATAGATGCAAAATTGTGTCCATTAAAAACAAAACATCCCAAAGATACAATTGTGTTTTTGGGCAACTGTTAAAGAAAACAGCTGCAAGTGGATGTGAAAACAAGAAACAGTCCAAAAATTCAAACAAAGGAGCAAAATTAAATTGATAGATTCTTCCTTTCTTAGTGTAACAATTGTTGTATTATTTGGTTTTTATTTCCTAGATCAGGGGTCCCTGGTCCGCAACCTATTAGGAACTGGGCTGCGCAAGTGAGCAAAGCTATATCTATGCATGTGCAGGATCTAGGTAGCACATGAAACTACGGCCCTACCGATAGTTCTTGACTTACTATTATTTGTCCACAATGGTTCAAAGAGGTGACAGCCTCTGGAGAAGTGATTTATGACCTGTCCGTGAAGTTGTGACCATGACACCACCTCTGTGGTCACATGATAGCAATCCAGACCCTTAGCAACTGGCTCTCAATTATGACCAGTTGCAGCATCCTGCAATCACTTGATCACAATTTGCAACCTTCCCAGCTGGTTTCCAACAAGAAACATTAATTGGGGAAGCTGGATGTGTTTAACAATCACAGTAAACATTGTCCTAAAATTGGATCTGTTCCTGTGATGACTCATTTAACAACCATATCACCTAGTGACCAAAACTCCCATCCAAATTGTGGTTGTAAGTTGAGGGCCACCTGTATTACTATAATAATAATAATTTCTAAATTTGCAGCTTTACAGATGAATTAGCATAGGCAACTTTTGTGCAAATTTGTGTTGGCCTGGTACATTTCTGCTTTTATCACTAATTAGCTAAACATTAGTGGCCACATTAAGGTGGCAGATGGTTTAGATTGGGGGCCAGATCCAGCCAGTGGGGTGCTTAGATCTGGAAACATTGAAGCCCACAGTGCCTGTGCCAGTGAAAACGGAACTCACGTGCTGCCCTCCACAGCTCCATTTTCACTAACAGAGGGTTGCAGGAGGCCATTGCAACCGAAAATGGACCTCGGGAGCCCATTTTCTCCGGCAGAGCGCTTGGGCCACTACAAGTGCCCCCCAACACGAGTGACATCATGTGACATCACCACACCCATCCTGGCCACACTCACTCTGGCTCCCTGAGATCAAACACAACCCCGATGTGGCCCTCAATGAAATTGAGTTTGACACCCCTGGTTTAGATGCTACTTTTACTATTTCACAGTGATCAGTGTGCATGGTTTATGCAAATTTGGGAGGCCGGAGGGACCAGCAACAGTTGATTTTCTGTCCAAGAAAATCCAATATCTCTTTCACAAACAGAGGCATGAGGAACAGATTTTCCTAATTTTTGTCCTTCTGGTTGTTGCTCTCTAACTGACCTGCTGTACTCCACGCAGCTGGGAGGATTTGGGTTTTTCTTTCTCTCTTTCTTTTGGCTTGATCCCAGATACGCAGTTGTTTGCTTTTTACTTGAATAGACGCATTGTTTACTGTTATAAAGACATGTGAACAGATGTGAACTTTTCCAAAACCGGGATATTAAAAATACATTATTTGATAACACTCTAGGTATGGTTCTACACTTGCAAAAATCAGCCAGTAGACTTGTTAATGGGAGAGCCGGATTCTAGTGAAGGTTACCCCATAGAATGGGGTACTGATATTGCTCTTTGAAATGCAACTCTCCTATTTGGGGAAATAAACTGGATTTGCTTGCCTCCAAGCCTAGCCCAGACATATGAATCTCAGGTTGTTAGATCAAGACTGCCCATCTTCTGGTCTTTAGGAGATTGGGCCATAATCCCCTTAGTTCCCAAAAGACTCCCTCCTTTTGGCTTCTGAGCAGAGATCATTCAAGTTCCTTTCTTTTGATGGGAAGTCTCAGAATATTAGCCTGCACTCTTCAGATTTAAAATAAGAACCAGTGGAATCCAGTTGAATCATCGTTACTGTCAGGACCAAACAGGCTGATGATTCAGGAGGTGCAAATTCTATTGTAGTCATGGCTGAATCTGAAACAGAGAACCTGCAGCTGTACTATCATGGATCTGGCTCAGTTTTCACCGTCTACTTGTCCGTCTCTTGGGGTTTGAATGACGGAAGACTGGAAATTGCCACTCAATCAGCCAGCAACTGCCCTTGGTTTTGGGGCGGGACTTTACTTGTTCCATCACACTGTAAGTGAAGATCTGCCATTTGAGTTCTTTTGAGTGAACAGCAGCCCTGAGCCATAACATGACAATTGCCTTAATAATGACAGATATTATATAAAATCACACAGGCAGCTCTATAAACACAATTCTATAAAATGGAATAAGAGCCCCCACCTTAAGCAAAGCCCTCGGCTATCATCAGATCCACAAAATTCACAAAATAGATTTATTTTGCTTTGTAAGGTTGCCACTGTATAAGTAATGTTAGTATGAATAACAATGTTTAATAACAACAATCATAGCAATAATATCCTGGCATAAGAGACAGATAAACAGTGCTTTTTCTAGTCCATGACTAGAAAACAAAGACAACCAAAAATATATCATTCAAACTCACAGACAGAAAAAGAAAAACAAATAGATTTGTTTGGGAAAAAAATAAATCAATACAGATAAATAGATAATAGATAAATAGGGTATCCATTTATTTATCTGAATAAATCTATCTAAAGTAGAGAATGATAACTCAAGAGAGATAAACATTTACATACCAATCCAAAGAGACAATCAAAAAGCCAAAAAGAAAACAGAAAGACCAAAACACCTCATCACCAGCAATCAACACCCAGATAAGCAAGGATCAACACCACAATCATCACTGGACCAACAATCAAGGAGCAAACAATACCCAATGAAGAAACCATCAACTCAGACAAACAAGCTAGCAGTAAACAACAGCCTAATCAAGGTAACACTAAGACCACAATCACCAACAATGACAGGGCAAACCACAATGTAATATGAGAACAAACCTCACTCTTTTACTAGAATTAAAGATTTTACCTATTTGGGCTCAGAAGTGTCTGCATGCAAATAAAACCAAGTTCAGAAAGTATAAAGCACCCCACAACTCAAACTTGAGCTACAAATACTTTCTTCAATCAATCAATAATCAATCAATAGTTTTCAAAAGAGGCTAGTAACAAAGGACAGGTTTTCCATTTCTCTCTCTCTAATATCTATTTATCTTAATTAGGGTGACTTATTTCATTTCTTTTTCATTATTTTCCAAGGGTCAGATAATGCTGGCTTTAAGAGACTAATGGAATAGGACTCACTTTCTGCTCCTCTCCTTTTCCTCATGAGAGGTGAGGACAATCCCTGTTTCTGTTCACTGAGTCACTGTTTATTATATGCTCCCATAACCTTTTTCTGGTGTTTTTATGAACAATGTGATGAAACACATAATGAGAGATGTCTGCTACCCATAAATATGAAGATGCAGATCAAAAGGCACATTGTGATGCTTCTATCTGGAATTCTATCTGGAATGGGGTGATCAGTCATGAGTGATATTTCAAGGATATTTTAGGAATCTGTTAGAAAATAGATTATAGAGATTATAGAGAAAAAGAGATTAATATTTTTATTCATGGACTAAAACAATCTTTATTTAATTTATTTAATTTATTTTTTATTTAATTTTAATTTAAAACAATTATAACTTCAAAAAAAGGCAACTATGATCTTATAAACAACGATCTCTCATCCCTTGATTGGCAATTTCTATTCACTGGATGCAATACTGTAGAAGACCATTACAACATATTTTTACTTAAAGTCAAAAGAGTCATCAAACTATATGTACCATTAACAACTCCCAAAACCAGAAAAAACCATAACAATAAGGAAGCTTCAATCCAAAAAGAAATCACTTTGGCGGAAAAACAAATCTGGTCACGTTGCCAACTTCAAAAGCCGATACAAAAATTTATGCCACCAGATAAAAACTGAATGCACTAATTATCACATTAAACAAGAAGAAAACCTTCTACCCACCAATTCCACCCGCGCTTTCTACAATTTTGTAAACAACAAACTAAAAAACTCAAGGTCCATCCCACCCCTGAAAGGACCTAATGGTAAAGACTGTAACGACGACACTATTAAAGCCAACATCTTTAACACATTCTTTGGCTCAGTATATGTAAACAGCAATGGATCATGCCCAGTATTTCCTAGTCGAACCGCAGACAACTACAATGATCTAATACATATCGATTTTACAGAAGACAATGTTGAAAAAACACTACGTAATCTAAAACCATCTCTATCTGTTGGACCGGACGGAATATGTGCCTGCTTCTTAAAAAAGCTATCCACTGCCATAGCAGAACCTCTAAGCATAATCTTTCAGGACCAGCTCCTTGCCAAAACTATGGTCACAAGCCACAGTCATCCCCATCTTCAAAAAGGGAGACCCCCAGCCTAGTTGAAAATTACAGACCAATCTCTTTATGCTGTGTCATCTGTAAAGTCATGGAATCAATTATTAACCAATCCATCATCCTTCACTTAGAAACAAACAACCTACTCTCTGATAAACAATTTGGTTTCAGGAAAAAACTATCCTGTAATCTGCAACTCTTACACTGCAAAAACATATGGACCACACAACTCGATCAGGGCAAAGCAATAGACACAATCTACATAGACTTCTGTAAAGCCTTTGATTCAGTGGTACACGACAAACTACTCCTAAAACTAAAATCTTACGGTATCTCTGGACACCTGCATAACTGGATAGAAGCATTCCTGCCAAACAGACAACAAATGGTCAAAATTGGGAGTGTCCTATCAAATTCTGTACCTGTCAACAGTGGTGTCCCCCAGGGCAGTGTTCTAGGACCAACTCTTTTCATACTCTACATAAATGACCTCTGTGATCATATCAAGAGCAACTGCGTTCTCTTCGCTGATGATGTAAAGCTATTTAACACCACAGACAATACTGCTACCCTTCAAAAAGACCTTGACTATGTATCAGAATGGTCAAACAAATGGCAACTTCAAATCTCAACAAATAAATGCTCTGTCCTACATATTGGCAAAAAAAATCAGAAGATAAAATACAGGCTGAATAGTCAAGACCTTGTTGATGATCCAAACTCTGTCAAGGATCTTGGAGTACTCATCTCTAATGATCTAAGTGCTAGAGCCCACTGTAACTGCATAGCCAAAAAGCCATTAAGAGTTGTTAACCTAATCTTACGTAGTTTTTTCTCTGGTAATATTACACTAATAACTAGAGCATACAAAACATTTGCTAGACCAATACTCGAATACAGCTCATCAGTCTGGAACCCACATTACGTATCTGATATTAACACAGTTGAGAAAGTCCAGAAATATTTCACAAGAAGAGTTCTCTACTCCTCTACTCGTTGCAGAATACCTTATGCCACCAGACTTGAAATTCTAGACCTAAAACACCTAGAACTACGCTGCCTTCGGTCTGATCTAAGTATAGTATATAAAATCATACATTGCAATGTCCTACCTGTCAATGAATACTTCAGCTTCAACAATAACAACACAAGAGCAAACAATAGATACAAACTCAAGGTTAATCGCACCAAACTTGATTGCAGGAAATACGACTTCAGCAACAGAGTGGTCAATGTCTGGAATACTCTATCTGACTTTGTGGTTTCTTCCCCAAACCCCAAAAACTTTAACCTTAGACTGTCTACTATTGACCTCACCCCTTTCCTAAGAGGTCTGTAGGGAGCATGCATAAGCGCACCAACGTGCCTACGGTCCCTCTCCTATTGTTTCTTTTATTTCTTTTATTTTTCTTATATGTATCCATGTATTCATAACTATGTTTTTACTTATACCTATTATCTTGTAAGCAATTGACAAAATGAATGAATAAATAAATAAATCTATGCACAAGATCCTCTGACGTTCTTATTTGTCCCACTTCCTGGTAGCTATGTTTCCATAGAATTATTTTCTCTTTGATTTGTTCAGGACATTTCGGAGGGAATAGACATGGAACCAGAAGCTAATATCTGAAGAAAACATATTCAATAAATAGAATTGGATTTAGAATTTAATTCGTAACTGAGCCAGGAGACCTCAGAGTGGCCTGAGGTGATATGACACATCTTTAGACAGCTCACATTCTTTGCAATTTTGCTCCTTGGCTATCAAAACATAAATAATAGAGATCAGTCTCACAATATTGAAAATAATGTATTGCTGTTGACTTTCTTCCCCAGAGTAGAGAGATGAAATTAAGAACAGAAATGTTGCAAACATCCTGATGGTTACAAGTAAAGGAAGGTCCCGTCCCCCCGTGTTTTCTGATTCTTGTGTTAAAATTCATTCAGTCTTTAATTAGCAGATCCTAAAGCAACAAATTCTGTTTGTAGAAGATCTGGATTAGATTAGGAATCCTTCCAAATGCAAGCTTTACACAGATCCAAGACTGGTGTTTCCCTGAATGATTCTAGAGTATTCTAGTGGTGGTCATGTGAAGTCTGTTTAACTTTAGAAAGTAATTGGCATGGTTACTGCTTCAGAGAAAACATGACATCTGCATTTCTGCATTTCTTTTTTAGCTGCAGTGTGTGAACTGTTGTCTTATTCCATTTTCTTCCCCCTCCTTTCCTTAAACAAAAGTATTGGGATGTTTTGCTGCCTGTTCTGTTTGGCTTTATTGCAGGTCTGCAAAGTAGTAAACACAGCAAGGGGAAGAAGCAGACAGGATACCAACCATTATTAATGCTGGTCTGCTGGTTAATGGGAGAATATGTACAAGGACTCAAGATAAGAAAAGTGAAGACCCTCATGATGCACTATGAAGTTGTGCAAAAATATTGCCGTTGGGGGAAACAAAACCAGTGCCTCTGTAAAAGGGACATTATATCCACTTTTGTGAAGCTATGCTTAATATGAAGTAATGTCAAAGTAAAAAAAAAAGCATGCTGGATACTTTAAATTCAGTCCATTATTTCTTAGCTGAGAAATATTTTTAATGTTCAACTCCTACTTGAAAACCCTCCTCTCTCTCTTTTAATACCATTGAGCTAGGTCTGGACCAAGTCGTCTTAGAATTCAAATTAAATTAGGTCTTACACATGTTTAGCTTGGATGTATTTATATGAGGGGTCCTTGGTGCTCTTTGAGCTTTTTTTGATGACGTTTCATTACCCAAACTAGGTAACATCATCAGTGCACTTCATGCTATATTTGAACTCTGTAGACCAAGCTAATAGCCTTGAGGGAAGCAACTCTACTTTCAAGACAGATTCTCTATATTAACACTTCTTGCTCTCTTCTGCAGGGTCTGGGATGCTCTAACGGACAATTACATCCCATCCATCACCGAGGACTTGAGGGATCCCAACATTGAAGTGCTCAATGGCAATATCTCTGACACAGAGGTACTTACCTGAATGAGCCTGTCTCAACCTTCCCCTCCATTACTCATAAGATAAAACAGGGGTCATGCTGGTGCTGAAGCTCTATTTGAAATCCAGCAAACAGGAATGGCTGTCTTAGAAGTTAAAATAACATGTGGCTGTCTTTTCACAAAGCAGAACCTAAGAATATGCCAAAAATCCTTCCTGGATAGCCATACAGACTTCCCAATTTTCCATAAATAATATTATTTTCATGCTTATGTTGGGTATTCTTAAAAAAAATAGACACTCCCGTTCCTTCCTTCTCCTCTATCTGTTTCTTTTAAATCTGAAAAATATGAGTGGGATTTAGCTGGCACTGGTCTGTTTCAATTAACACAGAACCATTTCATAATGTACAGTAGCTTTCATTGTTGATGTCTGGCCTCTATTATCAGTAAGCCAGTTGATGCTCTGCACTACAGCTCCCCTTAATGCAACTTTGCAGTGTTCCCAGCCACAATGGGAATTGGATATCTGAAGGGCACCAGACTGGGGAAAGTGATTTTAGTGAGATGGGTTTTAAGTTCTGATAGAGAAGCTCAGTGTCCCAGCTGTGGTGGAGATTTGGATGTTTGGGAGAAGAAAAAAAATCTCTTACCTAATCTGTGGGGTTTGTGTGTGTAGCCTAAAAGGCTTAATTGGACCCTTCTCTTCTTTATGCCACAACAATCTTTCTTTGAATAAAATTCCTGGGTATGATTTTCCTCCCAGGCAAGCATTTCTCATAACTACAATAGTCTTTGAGAAGGCTGAAACCATTTTTGGGGTACTGCTTTGAAGGAATCTGGTTTTGAGGGATGTGTAATGGGTACCAAACATTCATGAGCTCCAAGGAAGGATCATTACATATACAAAGCTCTTTGTTGGATCCAGACTAGATATAAATGTCAGTGTCCAGTGAGTGACCAGATTCCATTGGCAGGAAAACATCAGCCCTTCTCTCTTTTTCCCCCTAGCCTCCTTTTGCCAACATGCACCAGGCAGGCTCGGCAGACAGTCGAGATCTTTAGATGGGCTTTTATTTTGTCAGCCCAAGGGCAGAGGAGGGAAGGGGCTTGGAATGGTATGTAGGAAATCTGTCTCTGCAGCATCCATTGCTTGCCAGCGAGCAGGCAATGAGGAGGTGGTGGCAGGCAAGTGGGCTGGGCCTCAGGAACCACAGGGAAGGCAGCGGGAAAGGCAGCGGGGAAAGCACGCAAGCTGGCTGGGCAATGTGGGAGGCAGCTAGGCCAGGATTCGCGCCTTGCTGCTTGCCTGCTTGCCCAGGCTTATTTGGGCGCTCAGCTGGGTCGTGTGGAGAGACCTACGTGAGCGCGGAAGGCAGGCAAGTTGGCTGGGCCACATGGGAGGCAGCTAGTCTGGGATTTGGGCCTTGCTGCTTGCAGTGACTCACCTAGGCAGGTCAGGACACCTCAGCTGGGCCACTTGGAGAGTGCCGCGTGGGATGCAGCAGAAGCCAGGCAAGCTGGCGGGCTCTCAGAGACTGTGTGGCCGAGGCAAATGAGGGAGCCAGACGGAGTGCAGCAGCCTTTATGCCAGGTGAGCAGAGGAGATGAGGAGCGACTGGGAAGGGCGGGTCAGGGGCCAGCCAGTGGTTGGATTTTGCTGGTCCTCTGAACTGCACAAAATAGTAACTACCGGTTCGCCTGAACCAGCTGAATCCCACCACTGCTTAGAGCCCATCAGATCCTTCAGGATCCTTAAAGATCCAACCTGGAACTAAGGAGAAATTTTCTGACACTGAGAACGATTAGTCAACAGAACAGCCTGCCTTCCAGAGTTGTGGGAGCGCCATCACTGGAGTTTTTCAAGAAGAGATTGAACAGCCATTTGTCTGGAATGAAATAAGGGCTCCTGCCTTAGGCAGGGGATTGGACTAGATTTCTTACAGCTCTACAATTCTATGTAGGGCACTGCTGGAAGAGGCAATGGTAAGCCAGGACCCCTTCCAGATTGTTGAGTGCTGAGATGACCCTTGCATCAGCCAACATCATGCAGTGTGGACTTCCCATTCCAGCCAAGATGGCACTTCGGTATGTCACCCTTGCAGGAAAGGCAATTTGAAGCATCTTCCATACCCTTTTGCGAGCCCTTTAGTAGCCATCTTTTCCTGTGCAGTGAGTTATGCAACTGACACTCCAGGAAACACAGAAATTGAGAATCTCAGCCAATGCAGCAATTCAGCAAAATAAATTGGTGCCGCCAGGGAAATGGTGAGATGAGCACATATTGATTGCCTTTCAAAATCAAAGTCATGAGACAGCAAGGGCAATCTGGAGAGGACTTTGGCTTGAACGGAATGGCGAGAAAGGATTTCCAGATAACAAGGCAGATTCCATACTACTACCACCTCCCCTCCAACTTCCCCAATATCTGTCCAGATTGTTGCCTCAGCAGAGAGATGTCCCATTTTCTTTTAGTTTGCCTCTCTTTACAACAGTGTTTTCCAACCTTGGCCTTTTTAAGATGAGTGGACTTCAGCTCCCAGAATTTCCCAGACAGCTTTGCTGACTGGGGCATTCTGGGAGTTGAATTCTACACACGTTAAAATGTCCGATGTTGGAAAATACTGTTTTACAGGAAATGCAAGATAACTGGGTGGAATTATTCTATTTGGAAAAATGAATGAATGAATTAATGAATGAATTCTTTATTGGTCAAGTGTGATTAGACACACACGGAATTTGTCTTGGTGCATATGCTCTCAGTGTACATAAAAAGAAAAGATACATTTGTCAAGAATCATAAGGTTAATTACAGTCATAGGGTACAATAAGCAATCAAATCATACTAAGAAACAGTCAATATAAATTGTAAGGATACAAGTTACAGTCATACAGTCACAGGTGGGAGGGGATGGGTGATAAGAACAATGAGAAAGTTAATAGTAATAATAATGACTTAATAAATAGTTGGACAGTGTTGAGGGAATTAGTTGTTTAGCAGAGTGATGGCGTTTGGGAAAAAACTGTCCTTGTGTCTGGTTGTTCTGGTGTGCAGTACTCTGTAGCCTTGTTTTGAAGGTAGGAGTTGAAACAGTTTATGTCCAGGATGTGAGGGGTCTGGAGATATTTTATTTTTGAAAAATTACACAAACACACACAGAGACACACTCCAAAGGCTAAGTTCAACTTTGAAGATGCGCAGTCTCTTTGACTGATCGCCTAACCCTGCAGTAAGCTTCAAATTTTGAGTTGTTTTTTTCTTCCTAGCATTACTTTAAATTATTTCTGTGTTCCTGCTGCCTGGCGGTAAGGTCACTTGAGAACACATTGGGAAATTAAAATGGTAGCTAGACTTGGCAGGCAAATTTCAGCAGGTATTAACGCTTCCTTGTGGGCTTGCCAGTTCCCCCTAGAAGGAATGGAGATGATGCTGACACTAAGGGGGGGAAAAATCCCTCCTCTTAAAAGCCCTTCAGACAGCAACAACTTTGGTCTGTTGATTACCAGTGTCAAGCAGAGCCTTGAAGAAGCTGTTCTCCTTTGGTTCTCAAATATTTCCTAGGACAATTTTGCTTGGCTCAAGAAATCTTTCCCATTTCTTGGACAATTTCTTCTCCCAGATCTTGACAGAAGTAATCTAGTCAAGTACGCTCAGTGAAGGGCAAACATCCCACTACAGTGTGTGTGTGTGTGTCAGTAAAACACAATCTGGATTTTTGAGAAATGCCATAGATCCTTCTGAAGGTAGGATTTTTTGAAGTGAAAGGTAAAAAAGGTGAAGGTTTTCTTTGTCTAGTTGTGTCCAACTCTAGGGGTAGGGTGCTTTTCTCAGTTTCCTAGTTGAGGGAACCATTGTTGTCCGAAGATACTTCTATAGTCAAGTGGCTGGCATGATTATACACTAAGGTGCACAGAACCTGGTACTTTTTCACCAAAGTGTACCCATTTATCTACTTTCCCACCTAGCATTTCAAACTGCTAGATGGGCAGAAACTGAGGCAGGAACGGGACCCCTCCTTGTAACATGGTGCTTGGATCGTGAACTGCCAACAAATCCGGTGTCTTAACCACTCAGCTACAATCCTTCAGTTGTATGTCATATAAGAATTGGTGTGAGATTCCTTCTTCTCCATCAACCTGTAAGTCACAGCAACAACCTAGATGGGGCCCATATTTGCTACTGAGTCTGCATGTGGTTTGTTTTCTTTCTTTTTTCAGATCCATGAGAAGGAGGAGGAAGAGCTTAATGAGAAGAGTGAAAATGATTCCGGTATTAATGAGGAACCTCTACTCACAGCTGATCAGGTACAAGCAAGTCCCCCTCCTGACCATCCCTATGGGAAATATTGGAAATAAAACCAGGAATTGCTTCTAGCTACTGCAGTAGTAGAAACCTCCCCCCCCCCTCCCCCCTGTTTAGTTATTCCATCCTAACAAAAAATATTCAATCAAAAAATAGAAGATCCCTTGATAAAGGAAAGGTTAGAGATTTTCTAACCAAACACCTTTCAAAGTTCTTAGGCCACAATTTGTACATTCATAAGTTCATAAAGAGAGCCAGTTTGATATAGTGGTTAAAATATCAGGCTAGAAACTGGAAGAGTGTGAATTCTAGTGCTGTTTTGGGCACAAAGCCAATGGGATGACTGGGACCAGTCACTCTCTCAGAGCCTTAGAAAGGAGGCAATGGCGAACCACTTTCGAAAAACAACAACAACAACATATTGCCAAGAAAGCTGGAGGGACTTGCCCAGGCAGTTTCCCAGAATCAGAATGCGCTTGAATGGAAAGAATGAAGTTCATAAAGTCACTTTAAATAAATTAGTGTGATTTGTGTTCCAAAAAAAGCGTGAATTTAAATCCCCACTGTTTTCATTGTGTTATTTGATTGTAAAAAATTAACTGAAGTTTTGCTAAAACCAAAGAGCCCGGCAGAGGGTAAAGTAACGTTTATTGAACTGGGGTTGTGTTTTGGTGCATTATGGTAGTGTTAACAGCAGTAGGATGAATATGAACTCTGCTTTTGAAGAGAATAGATGATGCAGGGAGAGGGATTCAAAAGAGGAGAAATAATAGGGAAAACTGTGGACAATTTATTCTCCTAGTAGATTTTGCCAATAGAGTTTCAGATCATCTTTGTCAGGCAGAATCTTTGGCCACCGTTTCATTTAAATAGACTTTAATATATGTGCATCTCTTGGGTTTTGCAGTGAGTCAACTTATTCCATGCTGAGCCATCATTCACCATGCCTCTACCTTTTTGCTAGAAATGAGCTGCAGTTTGTTAAGTGGCCATAAGCACCTGCTGTTCCATGTGATCGTGTTTGCAGTAAAGGGTGGTCTATGTATGTGTGTGTGTGTGTACGTATTTGTGTGTGGTGTGTGTGGTGAAAAAGGTCCTTTTTCAACATCTAGGTTGCTGATTGACAGTTTGGCCTCTTTTTTCCACAAGAATTTGTCCTCTAGATCACGGGTCCCCAACCCCTGGTCAATGGACTGGCACCGGTCCTTGGCATGCCAGCAACTGGACTATGCAAACAAGTGATGCCCCATCCGTGGGATGCAGGCAAAACCATGCCCCTTCTGGTCCACAGAAAAACCATTTTCCATGGAATCGGTCTCTGGTGCCCAAAAGGTTGGGGGCCGCTACTCTAGATTCTAATTTTCACAAGACTATTATAGATCAACCAGGGACTTTGTGGTGTCCCTGGGATCGACAGGATGCACTCTCCTCGACTACTGTCTCTATGGGACGGACTGTCCAGCTACGGGGATATTGACGCCGGTCCGGAGCCCTAAGATCGTTCATCGTATTGTCACAATGTCAGCCCCGCCCTTCTCTGGACCTATGACCTTAAGGGAGTGTGCTCTTCACAGTTGTAAGGTACGATGGTCATAACATGGATTGACTGACCAGATTCTATGATCTTTTTGTGACAGTCATTAAACAAATGCTGTGGTCATTAAGTTTACCAATGGTTAGGTTCAAGGAGATGAAGGTGGGGAGTGCATTTAAGGGGTGATAAGGATCTGTAGGATGATTCCCTTTCTCTTATGTTTGGATTGGAAGGTTTGCCTCTGCTCGAAGGGCAAAATGGATAGATGGTTCCCTTTTTAAAACTACTGGGAGGTGGGGGGAGGAAGCTGCCCGGCCAGCCTGTATTCTTAGGGAACTGATGGAGGGAATGAGAATAAAGTAAACTTAAAGATGGGGAAAAGGTCCACGGGGGGGTGTCAGACCATGCAGGGGATGAGACCGTAACCCGAAGCTCTGGGGTGGGAAGCAAAGCAAGACATGGAGTGGGAGAGAAACGATGGCATCGCCCTCCCGCCACCACTTCCACCTACCGAAGCCCGAATGACTCACTGACTTGCAGGACGTTGTTGACACAGCAGCCGTCAAGCAAAGCGATGCCCCTGCAGGAGGGCAGGCGGTTCTCATCGGCAGCGGGGTCTGTCCCACTGCTGCTGCCGCTGTTGTTGGAGACAGTGCTGGTGAGAGAGGCGCCACCGCCGGTGGGAACCGTGGAAGTTACGGAGGTGGCTCACCCACCCAAGAAGCAGCTGAAACACTGCCGGTGGAGGAATGCACTCAAACTGTTCCTCCATCCGCTGGAAGGGCCACTTCTCCACTACTGCCATGTTGTGATGTCCAGCACAGACTCCGGCCTCTGCATCTTGCCCAATGGCAGAGTCCGAACGCAGTATAAGCTGCGGCGAGGGCAGAAGGGAAAGCGACGATGGCAGAGGAAGTGGCAGCGGCAGCTGATGAAGGTCCCGTGACGCCAAGTGCTCCTCCGCCACTGAGGCCAACATCCACGCCGCTGCCACCCACCCGCTGACCCGGCCTGCAGCCAGCACCATACCTGGGTCTGCAGCAAAGGGCGTAGGGAGCCCTCCACGCTAAGCCATGATTGGCCATTAGGAGCGGCTGGTGGCAAGGCATGGCTGCCTGCAGGCCGCTCCTAACGGCAAGTCCCCCCTGCCCTTCCCCCCCATTTTGTATGTTTTAAATAGGCCTAAATTTTGGGGGAGGGACTTAATTTCACCTCATGCCTAGAAAACATGCTGGGCCTTCTGGGAGGGGCCATATTGTTGGAGAAACAAGGTATCTATCTATCTATCTATCTATCTATCTATCTATCTATCTAGCTCTAGCTCTATCTATCTATCCTGATATTTTCATGTGTTCCTGTATGTATGCCTGGATCCCCAAATGCAACACATGTGCACACAAATATGAAATGATAAGCAGACAAAAGTAAAAAAAGAAGACAAAATATTGCAGCACCAATACTGGTGGGTGGGTGAGGAGATAGAGACTATCAGCCAAGTCTTCATTAACATGAAGACCTGACGTTTCTATCTGCTTTTGCCTTGGACATAAAAGAGCACATCTCAGCATAGAGGCCATGGTTTCAGTGGCAAGGAAGAAGCACAACCCACCTCCACATAAGAATGCTTCTTCAGATTGCTAAATATATTTGAGATCTGGCTTGATTGTACTGGTGTTACTTGATAAGTGCCAGTCATTCAGAACAGTAATTGTTTGTGGGCTAATTTGCCAATGTTATGGCTATTGCATAATTTATGACGATAACAAATGGCACAGCATCTGGCTGAGACTATTTCCCATTGGCCAATTTTAGGGATAACACAAAGAAAATACATGTTATGAAACAAATCAGTTGCATCAGGAATTAGGAGATGCATTGCATAATTAATTCTGGAACAGAATTATTAATTTCCTGTGTGTGATCAGATATGCAAGTTTTTCTCAGTATGGATCTCTCTGGTTAGACATTTGGACTATAATTCCAAGTATCCCCAATTATAGATTAGATTAACAATGTCCATTCATATAGAATATAGAATTGGAAGGGACCTTGGAGGTCTTGTAGTCCAACCCCCTGCTCAAGCAGGAAACCCTATTTCATTTCAGACAAATGGTTGTCCAGTCTTTTCTTAAAACCCTCCAGTGATGAAGCTCCCACAACTTCCAAAGGCAACTTCTGTTCCATTGGTTGATTGTTCTGTCAGAAAATTTCTCCTTATTTCTAGGTTGAATCTCTCCATCAGTTTCCATCCATTATTCCTTCTCTGGCCTTCGGGTGCTTTGGAAAATAGCTTGACCCCTTCCTCCTCTCTGTGGCAGCCCCTCAAATATTGGAACACTGCTATCATGTCTCCCCTGGTCCTTCTCTTCCCTAGCCCAGTTCCTGCAACCATTCTTCATATGTCTTAGCTCCCAGTCCCCTAATCATCCTAGTTGCTCTTCTCTGCACTTTTTCTAGAGTCTCAACATCTTTTTTTTTACATCATGGGAGGTTAAATAGTGGGAGGTTAAAAAGAAATTTGGTTAATTCTTGATATTCAGGCAAACGCTGGGCTGGAATGTAATACAATTACCACATTTTGATCAGTTTCCAAGTTAGCCATTCCCTGTGTGTGTCAACTTGTATAAACTTCTATTCAACCCTGACATCTGTCCTCTGTGTTTCCTAATTTAAGGCTAGGTTTTGAAGGAGGGGGAGGCATCTTGAACTGTTCTAAAAATGCACATCCTTGTAGATTAGTCATCCCCAGCCTAAAGCACTCAGGTGTGTTGGCAACAATGTTGGTGTGATTATAATGGCCCCTCCAGATGGTGCAGGAGATAGTTTTACTCACCCAGGGGCCATGAAGCAGGAGAAGCCTGTTTTAGATTATAAGCCATTGCAGCCAACTGTAAGTAATGTGTTTGAGTTGTTTGGTAGGAAGCCAAGATATAATTCTGTGAATTAAGGAGCTGGAATGTGATCTTCATTTATTATTTCATTTTTGCATGTGTGCTTTGGTAAGCTGAATAATTCAGCTTCCATTAGAGTTATTTAGATCTCCCAAAGCAACCTTTTCCCCCAACCTGTCATTTTCCATTTTCCAAATGTTTTGGACTACAAGTATGATGGGCAAAACAGTTCTGGCTAGAGATTCTGGAACCGTAGTCCAAAGACATCTGTAGATGGCAGTTTAAAAAATGCAACATTTTCTAAGAGTATTGGTGTAAGGTTTTAGTTCTGCAATTGGCTTGGCAGATAAGAATGTTTATCCGTCTCAATTTCCTATGTCCATTTACTGTCCATTAATTGAAGTCCTTATGGGTTTGTGGAATTAGATATTTTTCAGCTGCAGTGGTTTTCTTTATGTTCCTGGTGCTAATTCAGCATTGGTACTGAGTGACTTAGACCATGCAGTGCTGTCTTCTGTCATACATACTTGTTGTCCTAATAACAGCAGACCTCCAAGAAAGCAAGAAACCAAAGTGTCATTCATCAGATCTAATGCAAGGAAAAAAGGAGTTAGGTTACTGTGTGGAATCTTGGAAATAAGGATACTGTAGTCCATTGTTTTTCAGTCCTAGCAACTTTAAGATGTATGGGCTTCAGCTTCCAGAATTCATTGCTGGGGAATTCTGTCCACACATCTTAAAGTTACCAAGTTTGAAAAACGCCACTAGTCCTCATTGATTTCTGAATACATTAAGGCTCTGTCAATTGTTCGATCTTCTTTTTCACAAACTCTGAATGGATGGACTAACGTCTAGCTTGAGGTAAAACTGGAATGTCTGCCATGTTTGACTACTTTTCCCAGGCTTAGAGAAATTTATGTCATCTATCCACTTATGATACTTAGAATTGCTCAAAGTCTGAAGTAAAACCTGAAGGTGAATCGAGGCAGATGGCTACAAGGAAAAGGCCTTTTTAAAGGTGAGCCACTGATAGACATTGTTGGCCTCCATAATGATGTCTTTCTGGTGATTGGTGAAGCCATTTCTGTTGTGAACTAAAGAAATGTAATTAATAAAGATTCATTTGCATGGCAGTATCGTAATCCTGCACTTCCTATTGGCCCATATAATAGCAAGTTATGATTGGTTCATCTCGAGCAATCTGATTGGCTGTTGGCGGGCCGCGCCAAGATTGAAACGCTATAACACTATCCATTGGTTATCCGGATAGCAGCTTATTCTATAAAAGAGTGACTGCTAGCCGGGGGTTTTTTGTCTCTGTTATGCTTGTTGAATAAAGAGCTGAAGTTCACGGTTTACAGTCTGGTCTCCGTTCAATTAAACCCATGCCTCAAACTTAACACTGGCGATGAGGATGGGATGCGGAGACAAAAAGCTGACTAAACCCTACAGAGCACCAACCGAAGCACGTGGCTGAGAGCGCATCTACATCGGCAGGATGTCAGGTGGCGCTATACCACCCGCTCCTTTTGACCCGAAAAGGAAGACTGGGAGTCATATATGGATCGGTTTCAAATGTTTCTAGAAACCAACAATTTGAAAGACGCTACACCCGGAAAGAAGCGGGCGGTGTTCTTGACCCATTGTGGACCGCCGTTTTAAGATGGCGAAGCGCCGCGAAACCGGCTGAGGTGAAATCAATGGATTGGGACAACCTCGAACCTATCCTACGGGCTCACTATGCCCACGCCGTACCAACGTTGGTCCGGAGACACGAATTTTATCAACGGGATCTGCGGAAGGGTGAAAGTATTGCAGACTTCATCGCTGACCTTAGAAACCTGGGAGGCCTCTGTGGTTTTTCAGACCTAGAAGAAGCTATGCGAGACCGCATAGTTCTGGGATTAGATGACCACACAGTACAGAGCAAGATCATGACGAAGGGGGACATCGGTCTTGCAGATGCCATTGCAGACGCTACTGCAGCAGAGGCAACCAAAAAGTCGGCGCTGAATGCGGCGCACCAACGCACCGCTCCGTCACATTCGCCCGTGAAGCCTCGCCTCAAATAGAAAGACACTCAGCAACAGCGCACCATGAGGACCTCGAGTCCCAGTCCGAGAGTGATGAAGAAGAGGTTAACAGGCTTCGGGCCGAACGAGATCAACAAACTCTAAAATTTCAGCGCCCATGTGCGAGTTGTGGGGAAACCACCCGCGATCCGGTTGCAAATTCCTCGACACAATCTGCCGTTCCTGTGGGAAGAGAGGCCACATCGCACGGTCTACAAAAGTAAGAGGGAATCCAACACTAACAGAAAGGAGAACAACCTCCGCCAAACCACAGGGAACCTCCCTGCAAATCGGGATCGTTTGAATAACCAATGGAACAACCATGCTTACAGCAGCAAAACATCTGCTCTTCCAGCAAGACAAGAAGAGGCACACCAGACTATTATTATCGGCCACGCTTCGTCATTAGACAAACAAAAGATCCGAGTGGAAGTTACCATCGAGAACCAACCTTGCCTGATGGAAGTCGACTCTGGGTCGTCCCCTCTCGATGGTTTCCTGGAAGACCCTTAAACAGCTGATCCCTGCCATCCGTCGTCAAGACCTCAGGACACAGAAAATCATCCTCAGAGACTACCAAGGGAACATGATCCCAGTCGTCGGAAAAAGTCAAGTCCAAGTATCTTTTAAAAATCGTGCCGTGTCACTCCCATTAACTGTCGTCGATGGTGACTGGCCCAGTTTACTAGGCCTACAATGGTTCGGCCCCACTGGGATCGAGGTGGCCGACATTCACCGGGCCGGAAGCAACGATTGGGAAGAGAGCATCGTCCAGGAATTCCACGACGTGTTTTCGGACAACTTAGGCAAGTACAAGGGGACCCCTATATCATTTAGCCTCAATCCAGAAGTAGCCCCTATCCGCCTTAAGCCTCGTCGGGTGCCGTTCGCCTTAAACCCAAGATTGACGAGCAACTTGATAAGTTAATAGCCCAAGGGGTGTTGGAGCCTATTGACCATGCCGTTGGGAAACCCTAATCGTAACCCCCATCAAACCGGATGGGTCGATTAGAATTTGTGGAGACTACCGCGCCACCCTGAACCACGCACTCCAACAGAGCGCTAATCCAGTGCCGGTGGTTCAACATCTTCTCCACTCCTGGGCGGCGGAAGATCTTGGCGAAGTTGGACTTAGCGCAAGCGTATCAACAACTACCGTTGATGCAGAAACCGCAGAGGCACAGACTATCGTTACACACCGAGGTGCCTTTAAATGCAACAGACTCCAGTTCGGAGTCAGTGTAGCCCCGGGATATTTCAGAGTCTAATGGAGAGACTTTTACAGGGAATAAAAGGGGTTGTACCGCATTCGATGACGTTTTAATTGCTGCCCCAAATAGAGAAGAGCTTGAAAGGCGTCTCAGATTGGTTTTACATAGATTTAAGGACGCCGGTCTCAAGGTTAAAAAAATAAGTGTCAACTGTGCACTGAAAGGGTAGAGTTTCTCGGATACCTCCTCGATAAACAAGGTATTCACCCTACCGAGAACAAACTCAGGGCAATCAAGAACGCCCCAAGACCTAAAAATAAGACTGATCTCCAGGCTTTCCTGGGACTTATTAACTTTTACAACATCTTCTTGTCCCAGAAGGCGACTGTAGCTGAGCCCTACATAGACTTCTCGACAAAAAGCCACCTGGGTCTGGGGACATCGAGAAGAACGCTCTTTTCAAAAAGTGAAAGACTTATTAACATCCAATGCTGTTCTAATGCAGTACAACGAGACTTTGCCATTAAATATTACGTGTGACGCATCACCATTTGGGGTTGGAGCCATTTTGAGCCACGTGTTACCAAACGGGAATGAGGCTCCCATTGCGTACTTTTCCCGCACATTATCAAAGGCTGAACGAAACTATAGCCAACTTGACAAAGAGGCTCTTGCTATTGTATCGGCCGTGAAGCGATTTCACGAATATGTTTACGGGCGGCCCTTTACTCTAGTTACAGACCACAAGCCTTTACTTGGCATTCTAGCAGGTGATAAACCAACGCCGCATATATTGTCGCCTAGAATGACTCGCTGGTCAGAATTCCTAGCAGCTTACAACTACGCACAGCAGCATCGCCCGGGAAAGCCATTCCCCACGCTGATGCTTTGAGCCGTCCCACTTCCGGAAACCGTCAGCGACCCAGCTCCAACCCTCACTACGCTGCAAATTGAAACTCTCAACTCGCCGCCACTAATGGCAAGGGATATCGCCGCCGACACAAAACGGGACTCTATCCTCGCAAAAGTTCTCAGTTGGGTCGAACGCGGGTGGCCAGTCGAAGAAACCCTTGCCATTTTTGCGCCGTTCAAACACCGGCAAACGGAACTATTTTCCCAGAAGGGCTGCATCCTATGGGGAGATAGAGTCGTTGTGCCAGAGAGACTACAGCGACTCGTGTTGCAAACCCTGCACCGAAGGACATCCGGGCATCATCCGCATGAACGCTCTCGCTCGAAGCTACGCCTGGTGGCCAGGCATCGATAAACAAATTGAAGCCTGGGTAACCACGTGTAGAAACTGCCAAGAGGTCAGCAACGCCCACCGAGAGCAATTCCCACCGAATGGGAAACTCCTCGAGGCCCGTGGTCCCGCATCCACATTGATTTCGGGACCCACTAAAGGACACACCTTTCTTCTAACCGTGGATGCTTACTCCAACTGGCTCGAAATCCACAAGATGAAAAGCACGACTACTGACTCCATTATTAAAAACTAGATAGATTATTTGCACACACGGTTTCCCGGACGTTATAGTTTCCGACAATGGACCCCAGTTCACGGCCCTCACATTCGAACAATACCTGGCGGACCGGGGCATCCGCCATGCCTTAACTTCGCTGGCTCACCCTGCGGCAAACGGTAGGGCGGAACGGATGGTCCAATTTGTTAAAAAGACACTACAAAAATGGATCCTGGGGACATCGACACTAGATTGAACAAAATACTCTTACTACAGCACATTACCTCCCACAGTGTCACCAACAAGACTCCAGTCGAACTTTTAATGGGGCGGAAGCTTCGCTCCCACCTCGACCGATTACACCCGTCTTATTCGCCAAAGAAACCTTGTGGATCCAGCGGAACGTATTGCCAATTTAAGGTAGGCGACTTGGTCTATGCCAAAAACCTTTCCGGCGAACCGTTGTGGGTCCCAGCCACCGTAGTCTACCTCACTGGCCCTAGATCTTACCGCCTGAAAACAACAGACGGCAAGATATGGAAACGCCACATAGATCAACTTCGATCTCGTTTACAACCCAATATTTGTGACCCCCCGGACTTCCAAACTCAAGGGGGAGGGAATAACGAGGGGACGAAGGCCGTATAGACGACGACGTAATCGAGGACAGACGGCCGCTAAACCGAATACTCGCGCCACCTGAAGAAGGTCCGGGATCGGGGCATCCTCCCGCAGAGGAACACCGTAGTGGTAACATGCCTGCCCAATCCAGGAGTGGACTTTAGGGACCCTGATAGTATCGAAAACAGCACCGCGGAATCAACCCTGTGCGAAGATGAGCCTTGCGTTCCACCGGAACCGAACTTTAAACAAAAACCGGTGGAACAGCGAAAATCAAATAGGCAGGTAAAATGACCTGCATACCTGCGTGATTACGTCACCACGGCTGTCAAACGGAACCCAGGGGGGAGGGGTGTTGTGAACTAAAGAAATGTAATTAATAAAGATTCATTTGCATGGCAGGATCGTAATCCTGCACTTCCTATTGGCCCATATAATAGCAAGTTATGATTGGTTCATCTCGAGCAATCTGATTGGCTGTTGGCGGGCCGCGCCAAGATTGAAACGCTATAACACTATCCATTGGGTATCCGGATAGCAGCTTACTCTATAAAAGAGTGACTGCTAGCCGGGTTTTTTTTGTCTCTGTTATGCTTGTTGAATAAAGAGCTGAAGTTCACGGTTTACAGTCTGGTCTCCGTTCAATTAAACCCATGCCTCAAACTTAACAATTTCCCCTTCTTTCAAGCATTTATGTAATTGATTTTAAATTTAAGTCCTTGTGTTAGCTTTTTTTACTTGCTATTTGCAGCTCTGTTCTGTGCTTCTCTTATTTTTTTTTATACTGTATGTGTATGATGCTGTATATTATTTGGAAAAATATTGTCATCTGTCCAGAGAACTGGAGTTTGGGATGATTCAAAACAATTCTAGGAGGCTCCTAGAATTCTTAGCAATGTGGCAGGGGAATTCTGGAAGTTGTAATCCAGACATTTTAAAGTTGCCAAGATTGAAATAATGCTTTAGAGACTGCAAGGGGTATCAAAGCTGGATGTGTATGTATGTACAGTGTTTGTGTGGGCTAGGATGAACAATACAACGTCTGGGTTGGGAGTACCAAGGCTCCAGATACCAGCTGCAGGGAATAGAGACAGGAGAGAAAGGTATTGGCCCTGATTCTCCCTGCCTTTAGGAAGACCTGAAAACATGGCTCTGATATTGTCCCTTGGACTACAGCAATAGTGGGACTGCTTACAATGGCTACATTGGACTGATATAGAATTAATTCTGCTGCTGAATGTGATTTTTTTGTTTTTCTTTAAAACTGATTATGGATAGCTTTTATGTTTTATATTATATCATTTTAACTTGTTTTTATTGGATTGTTTTTACCTGTTTTGAGCTACACAAAGTCACGTAGATAAGATGGGTGGCCATACAAATTGAATTAATAATAATAACAATAATAATGCAATTTGAGAACCACTTGAATACCATCAGTATTGATCAAATCATCATGAGTCATTGCAAAAGGCATCTACTTGGAATAGCTCACATCCTGCACATCCTGATGTCTTTAACATCATCAAACACTAATATCTGTCTATTCTAGCTCCTTGGGAAGGATTTGATCAGTGGATAAAAATGCCAAGTTCAGTCTAAACATCTGGCTGGCTGTGTGACCAACCACAATAATAATAGCTTCACCTTCTGTTTTGCAAACACCTACAAACATTGGTTGGGCATCATCAGAAAGAAAGCTGGGCTAGTGGAGCTTTTCTTTCCTTAAGATTTCATTGTTGGGGATATTGACTTAGCACTGGCTCTTTTATATTCCTTTTAAAAAATTCACACTCTGGTTTTGGGAATCTAAAATAAGGCTTTAAAGTATCCCTGACTGCATTTTTACGTATTGGAGGGGAAAAAAAAACCCCCTCTGTTTGTCGTTTATAGCTCAACTGGGAATTTGAGTTTTTCAACTATAAGGTTTCCATAGCAACGTCTCCTTTTCTGACACTGAAGCCAGCCATTGCCTTTAATTGATTTGGCTGACTGTTCTTTTTGCAGGTGATTGAAGAAATTGAGGAAATGATGCAAAATTCACCGGACCCTGAAGAGGAAGAAGAAATTTTAGAGAAGGATGATGATGGGGACACAAGCAGTCAGGCTGATTCCATCCTTTTGCAGGAAATTCAGGCCTTGTCACAAAGCCTGAACAACAATTGGTCATGTGAAGGTAAGATGTGGTGCATTGAAAGGAACAGGTCCCCTCTCTCAGTAAAGTGTTGTTGTTCTTTGGCAGCTAGTTTGTACAACTATCCCTGCAGCTTTTCCTGGGCTGTAGACTGTAGCAAAGGAATTCAGATTCTTCTGCCTGAGAGTATTTACCAGCCCACGTATTTACAAATATTGTATGGTGAACAGTAGGGCACGAGGGAGAAACATTAAGCAAACACGTGACACAACAAATATCAAATCTGCAACTTCAAGTGATCCAATTCAGGGTGATATTGATTCAGCTGTGCAAAAAAGCTCACTTCTTTTCACTCAGATAGTGAGGAGGTTAATGGAACTAGGATTGCATGATTCCAGAAGCCAAACTGTCAGGGGTACAAAACTCAATGAAACATTTAGCACAGACCTCTTTCTGTTGTGTGGCTGTGAATATTTCCCTTTCGCTGTCTTGTGTCTGTAAACTACCTAACAAACACCAGACAAGAATGGCTTGTCTCTGTGGTATGCAGGTCCGTTGTGGACTAGATGACCTACAAGGTCCCTTCCAACTCTGTTGTTATTACGCAATGCCTGCCCCAAAATTGAATTGCATCAGTGAAAAAAGAAAGTAATGATATGGATTTGCACAAAAATCTCCTCCTCCTCCTCTTCCTCTTCCTCCTCCCCCCTCTCATCTTCCCCCACTCCTCTCCTCTCCCTGCTCCTCTCCCCTCCTCACTCCCCTCCCCTTTCTTCAAAGCAGACAAAAATATATTGTAACATGTGGTTCTATTCTATTCTATTCTATTCTATTCTATTCTATTCTATTCTATTCTATTCTATTCTATTCTATTCTATTCTATTCTATTCTATTCTATTCTATTCTACATTCTACATTCTACATTCTACATTCTAGTCTTGTCTATATCCCATTCCATTCCAATACAGATCTTGCATATCGAAGTGTACAGATATTTGTTCTCTTTGTGCTAATTGTGGTAGGGCACATCAAGACCCCAATGACCTTCTTATATTTCCTTTCCTTTTAAACAAGATTTGTACCATACGGCCTTTTCAATGGAGATTATTTTTAATAATGCTGCATTATCTAGCATGTCTGTGGCTTTGAAGATAAGAAATCACATTGCAAGTGCAGGAAAGGAGTGACAAATAGCCAAGTAAACAAAATTTAAATCATGATATAAAGCAAAATAGCTCTATCCTCTTCTCTTTCAAATGTAGGATGACTTTTATGAAACAGAACCTAAAGTATATATTCATTTTAGCTGCACTGTATCTTTTCTTCCTCAAGTTATTGCACCAAGATTTTGCTGTGATGAGTTTCTTAGTCATGGGGTTGTTTAGTTGTTCTGCTGGTATCTTTTTCAAGAAAGGAGGGGGTTACTTCAGTACTGTGGAGCTGGAAAAATATTTTAAACTTACTTTTTGCCCACTTTGAGAAGAGCAGGAAAAAGCCATGGTGGCTCAGTGCTTAGAATGCAGAATTGCAGCCTACTTCTGCTGACTGCCGACTTCCAGCAGTTCGGTAGTTTGAATCTCACCAGGCTCATGCTTGACTTAGCCTTCCATCCTTCTGAGGTGGCTAAAATGAGGACCCAGATTGTTGGGGGCAAAATTGCTGATTCTGTAAACCACTTAGAGAGGGCTGGAAAAGCGCTATGAAGTGGTATATAAGTCTAAGTGCTGTTGCTATTGCTATATTCTGCCTGACTTTGAGGGCGGGGGAAAAAAGGGGAAGGAAGATGTTAATTTTGCTCTCTCTATTTATCATTCATCTTAGAACAGGACACAAATTCCATGATACAAATGGAATATGTTTTTGAAGTGTGAACTAAACTTTCCAGTTTTTGCAATCTTTAATGCTGATTTATTTATTTGTAGGCTGCCCCATTCCTAGAACCTGGGGTGAGTTATGGTTTCTCAGAGCCACAAACATAAGGTGCCCAGGTGAAAAAAGAAGTAAATAAAAGCACACAGACACCAGAACCTTCAACCCAACTATAAACTGAACACCAAGCCATTAAAACAATCATTGTAATTCTTAAAGAGGCTCATCTATGGATGTTTTACTCATTAAGGAAGACCGTAACATGCTTTTAAGGGACCCACATTTGCCATAGGAAGTCTCTACCAATCATTCAGTCCCAGTGCATACGCCTTTCTTTTAAGCCAGTATCCCTGACTTAAATATGCTCATCTGTTTCCTTGTATGCAGCCTGTGAACACATATTGTGAATGCATGCGAAATACAAAAACTATGGAATTATTTTCACATCTGGGGAATCCTCTAGTGGGGAACAAATCTGGGCCAGCCACATCTTGGTTGCCTCCAAGCATGCCTTCAGTAGGTAAAACAACTTTTCTGCTGAGATTTCTTAAAGTAGATTGTAATCCTATTTTTGGATTCTTGGCTTGGTGACAGGAAATTCCACTCCCTAATAATCTAAAGTAATTGGGGCTGCAGTCTATTATTTCACTAATTCAACAAATGTTTCCCAACCTTGACAATTTTAAGATGTCTGGACTTTTAACTCCTAGAGTTCCTGTAACCACATGCTGGCTGGGAGAATACTGGGAGTTGAAATCTACAATTCTGGGAGTTAAAGTCCAAACATCTTAAGTTGCAAAGGTTGAGAAACACTGAATTAGAATAACATTTTGATTGACTGATGCACTGGGCAGGTATTTTAAATTATTTTAAAACCAAGTTTTAATCATTTTAAGAGGCATTCCTCCTTGCTAAGAACGAAAGGGGTTAGAATGCCTCTTCTAAAATTTTATTACATGCATGCTTTCTCTCATCCGAGACAATTTTTTTCATTTCCAAGTGTATCCTGGTTTAACCAATTAATGTACTAAAATGACAACGCTAATTAATGAATCCATTATGAGTGTTGTGATGAATGTCCTGAAAAATAATAATTGACATTGTTAATGACCTTTGGCATTTAATGCTGCAATTTGTAAGCATCTAACATAGCTTTGCACAGATTCTAGCACTAAACTCCTTATCACGATCTTGGTCAGAATGGTCCACCTGATATATGAACAGGCACGCTTGTTTCTTCCTAGGTTTGGGGCACATGTCTGTCTCGGAGCTTCTGGAGCTTCTGGATCGAGTGGAAGGTGCTATTCAGGATTACTCGGAGGAGCTGGTGCAGCAGCTGGCTTGTCGAGATGAACTGGAGTTTGAGAAGGAAGTGAAGAACTCCTTCATCACCATCCTGATGGAGGTGCAGAACAAGCAGAAAGAACACCGAGAGATGATGAAGAGGAGGAGGAAAGAAAAAGGGCTGAGTCTGCAAAACAATCGAATAGAAAGGGCAGCTCAGATGCCTCTTAAGGTTAGTGAGAATTCCCTGAAGATGGCTTTCAGATAAAAAGGAGAAACAGAAATAAGGACATAGATTTAAGAGCATAGATTTAAGGTTCCTGTTCCCCTCTTCCTTTTAAGATGGTTTACAGGCTGTCTTAATGTAATTTTGCTAGGTATTCATTTAGCTAAGGGAGCTCAGAAATAAGCAATTGTTGTGCCAAATTCACAAAGCTGTTGTTATAAGCCAAATTGGTTGGATGTCTATTCAGTGAATTCTTCTCCAGTGAGAATTTGATGCCGGCTTCTGGCTGATGGTCTAGTTATTGCAAAATTATCCTAGAGGGATTTTAGGATACTCTTAGCAATTTATGACTGAAATACTTTACCCTGCACAACTGTTCTGCAGCTTTCCCCATCCAGGATCTTCCAGATGTGAAAGGAATGGTAATACTCAGAAAATCTAACCAACTCAGAAATTGCCTCTGGATCCCAACCCATCTTGGGGGTGGGGTGGGGGGAGGGGACAAATAAGGGAAGACTGATCTCTAAGACTGATATATATATATATATATGAAGCATCTTACCAATCTAGGATCTTGGATATACACTCTTCCTTAGAATATGAGTTGTGTCATTAAGGTTTACTGCTGGTACTTCCTGTAGCATTTGTTGTTATTGAGCTGTTGAGAGTTGTGGCTGAGATACATATCAAGAGCTACAGTTTTTTCATCCAAGGTGTATTTAGTTCATGGAGAATCTAATGTTAGTTTTGTACTAGATACTTTTCAGTTCAGAATCTACAGGGGCAGAATGGCGATGAATTTTGTCAAACTTCTGCTCCTCCTGCTCTGCCCAATGTGTTGTGTCCAAATAGACAGTCCTGTAGTAGCAACTAAGACTCTAAAAACAAGCCTTCAGAGTTCTGTTTTCTCATCTTTGTAGCGGTTCAGTATGGAAGGAATTTCAAATATTCTGCAAACTGGAATCCGGCAGACGTTTGGAAATTCAGCAACTGAAAAGCAGGTAAGAGTGTACTGGTTTCACCCAGAAGATACAGTTTATGTGAGGTTAAGGTTATGATTGTTGTTGTTTATTTTATTGACTTATTTATGTATATTAATGTATAAGAAAGGTATATGGTCACCCACTTACTCACAGTGACTCCGGGTGGCTTACAGAAAGAAAAACCCAAATATAAATCTCAAGACACCCCCATGGCCCTAGCAAGATCATTCAAACAAACCACTTGATGAACTCCATATCAACTTGGATCCCCAAGTTTGCTGGCAAAACCATGTTTTCAATGCTTATCAGAAAAGAATCAAGGCAGGGACCAGTCTTATCTTCATAGGGGTAATGTTCCACAGGGATGGGACCACTATGGAAAAGGCCTTTCTTCTTGGTCCCACTTGGTGGACCTCTTTGATGGTGGGTACTCATATTGTACTCTTGTCTCCCCAGCCTGGTGGATTGAGTAGATGTAATTGGGAAAAGATGGTCCTTCAAATAACCTGCCTTCAAACCATGTAGGGCTATAAAGATGATTTACAATCACCATCTTGAATTGTGCCTAGAAGCAAAACAGCGACCAATGCAATCTCACAAGAGAGGTGACATATGTGCAAATATATGCACAAAGCCATGTGGTTCGTTGCATTTGAACTAACTGAACTTCCAGATGCTTTTCAAAGGCAGCCCATGTAGAATGCTGCAACAACATTACCATTTTGTAGAAGATTGGTCTTGACCAACTGAAGGTAGTCTTGAAATTAAGGAACCCAGGGCCTTGTCTTCAGTCAATTGATGCGCCTGGGCCATCTGACCCAGTATTATTTTTATTAGTGACATCTTTCACTCTTTCCAACTCTCTGGCTGGTAATGACACAGATTATATCTGGTTATCCTCCCTGCAAAACAGAATTAGACCCTCTACATCAGGGGTGTCCAACCTTGGCAACTTTAAGACTTGTGGACTTCAACTCCCAGAATTCCTCAGCCAGCTTTGGGAGTTGAAGTCCACAAAGTCTTAAAGTTGCCAAGGTTGGACACCCCTGCTCTACATCTACATCTGCTTCACACAGTCAGTAGATAAAATATGTTGTTGTCTTATTTACTGATTGTATGAATTGTCTGTTATGTCTCTTTTGGAAACAAAATAAAGGGCGGGATGGTTGTTTCTAATTGGAAGAATGGCTAGGATTTATAATTACCAGTATTTCTTATTTTCAGTATTTGAATACTGTTATCCCATATGAGAAGAAAGGGGTGCCTCCATCAGTTGAGGACTTGCAAATGCTTACAAACAGTAAGTTTATACTATGTTAGAATGTAAGTTCCTGATCTGCCATGTGGCATGGGGAGTATTGAAAATATCTTTAATTTAAAACATTTCCTTAATCACAAAGGAGAAAAATAAAAGTTATATGCCAGTATCATTTTTTTTTTTTTGGAGAAATCTAACTGGGAAGAAGACCTGGCCATCTTTTGAATGGGTAGTTATCCTTTTGGGGGCTTAAGGCTATATTTGGTCTTTAGAGGGATCATTATTCCTGTAATTTCTGACTATTCCAAACCAGGGAAAGAATTTCTATTTGTTATTTAGTTCTTTCTGATGACAGGAGAAACCAAGTGTGACTAATTAAGGAATGATGTACCAGAATTGCTGTTCATTCAGTCTAGTCCAAATTCTGAACAGTTCTGAGTGGTATCTAAGTGTTGCCAGTTGGAGTGAATGTAATTCCCTTTCCTCCTCTATGTGTATGCATTGGAATGTGTGCAAAAACACAAGTGTGAGCTAATAGGGCGACATACAGATTGTCTGGGTTGAGATAAATGGTTGTTTTAGAACTTTCAAGTTGTTGTTTTAGATCCTATTGCAGTTCCTAAAATATTTTGCTAAGAAATCATTGTAAAAAAAACCCAAACCCAATATATCCTAGAATAATAGATGAGTTAATAACTTCAACAGCTATTTTATAAACACCTGAATTTGCCAGCGATGGGATTTAGCCTCCCTAACTCTGACTAAATAATTTGTGGAACAAAAATGAAAAGGTTGAGATGTTGTGATGGTCCTTTGTGCATTCTGGGAGAATCATCTGTCTCCCTTTGTGTTTCTATGGCAACTGTGTTTTGCACTCACTGGAACAAACCCTGTCTTCTTTTGAAAAGAGCAGAGAGCTATGAATGGCTATTTTGTGCACACAGTGAGTTTTGTACAAATGACAATTTGTGTTTAGAAGCAAAGCTTCTAGAAGCAAAGAGGTTACCCGGGATAAATTTGTCTTTTTTCCTCCCTTCTTTTTTCCTTGTCTAACTAACAATGCAAAACTGCTTCAGATCATGATGCAAACATACTGAGATGAGATCAGGTTACTGGGCTGGAAGGAAACTTCCCAAATAAGATGCACAGAGCAAGCAGATCCTCAAAATATTGGACTTTGTATCCAAGCTACCACCAACAGTTAATGAATAATGTGTCTAGTATTCGATTTGAATGTATGGTTTCCCCACATTTTGGATAAAAACAGATTAAATTCATTTTACATTCATAGTCCTTTTGCATACAATTCCCCAACAGGAGATTCTTTTTTAACATTTATCCTCCAATGTTATTTCCCTCCTAGCTTAAATACACATTTTCAGATACTTAATCCACTAAGGCCAGTCTAGCGCAATAGAATTTGAGAGTCTGGATTGGCACTTTGGTCTACATGAAGAAGAAACCAGCTCAACATTCCACATTAAAAAATGGTAGCCTTTCCTATTTCTGGACTGAGTTCATTGTCCCTATCTTATTCTAAAAACCAAATACGTAGCTTTTTCTCTGGTAATATCACACTACTAATGAGAGCATACAAAACATTTGCTAGACCAATACTTGAATACAGCTCATCAGTCTAGAACCTGCATTACGTATCTGATAATATAGTTGAGAAAGTCCAGAAATATTTCACAAGAAGAGTTCTCCACTCCTCTACTCGTTGCAGAATACCTTATGCCACCAGACTTGAAATTCTAGAACTAGAAAACCTAGAACTACACCGCCTTTGGTCCGATCTAAGTATAGTATATAAAATTATACATTGCAATGTCCTACCAGCCAATGAATACTTCAGCTTCAACCATAACAATACAAGAGCACACAATAGATACAAACTCAAGGTAAACCGCACCAAACTTGATTGCAGGAAATACGATTTCAGCAACAGAGTGGTCAATGTTTGGAATACTCTACCTGACTCTGTGGTTTCTTCCCCAAACCCCAAAAACTGTGGTTTCTTCCCCAAACCCCCAAAATAGTAGACTGTCTACTATTGACCTCACCCCTTTCCTTAGAGGTCTGTCGGGGGTGTGCATAAGTGCACCAACGTGCCTACCATCCCTGTCGTATTGTTTCTTTTTTATTTTTCTTATATGTATCCATTTCATGTATCCATGGCTATGTTTATAGTTATACCTGTTATCTTATAATTGCTTGACAAAATAAATAAAATAAATAAAATAATCTACAGGGACTGCTGCTTCCAGAATTCCCAACCAACATGCCCCAAAGTATGTTTGCAGTCTCCCCATAGTTAAGAGCAGAGAAGGCTGTGCTAAGTTTTGCCAGTGATTGAATCTAACCATTGTGTTAAGAACCTTGATGGGATCATAGCATCTCTTTACAGCGCAGGCCTTTAATAGCTTTCCCTAATCAACATCTGGTAACTGTCACATTAATGCCAGGCAGCTCTGCAATTCAACACAGACCTACAACTGTGCAAAACACAGGGCAACCTGCCCTGGCCTCTTTTCCGTCTCTTTCTGTGCCTGTCTAACTTTGGTATCCTTGTCTTCATCTAAAATGCATAAAACGTGTTTCTGCTTGCTTGAAAGGCATCTAGGGCCTTCTGTGTGATTCTGTGCAACGCTGAAATTAAGATCTTCTTAAAACAGGACCAATAAAGTGAAGGACTCATCTTAACTGCCAAATGTTGCAGGAATAGGCCTGTTATCCAGAGTGATTGTAGTTACAAGCCAGAGTTATGGGTTCCATAATACTGGACCAGTGGTGGGATTCAAATTCTTTTACTACTGGTTCTGTGGGCTTGGTGGGCGTGGCAGGGGAAGGTTACTGCAAAATCTCCAGTCAGAGGTGGTATTTGCCGGTTCTCCGAATACTCAAAATTTCAGCTACTGGTTCTCTGGAGCTGGTCAGAACCTGCTGAATAGCACCACTGTTCTGGACTCTCCAAATTAGCCCCTGTGCCTCAGGTGATGTAGTCCAGAACATTGCCAAGGTGCAGAAATCTGAATATAAGTCTGCTTTGCTTCCATATCTGGAACTGATGGGGTGCTGTCTTGCTCCTCGCCTCACTTGGCATATATAAGGATTGATTGCGGAAGGCAGAGTTAATGTGGCAGAGGAACAGTTGATGTCTCAGTGCCCAGGCAGGTTAAAGAGAGAAACAAATAACTCATCAGGAGGACCTCACTAATGATTTTTGTCCAAACTTGTTTCCTCAGTTCTCTTTGCCATGAAAGAAGACAACGAAAAAGTCCCTACACTGCTGACTGACTACATTTTAAAAGGTAACAGTAGGAACAGAAAGAACCAACCTTCTGCAGAGTTAGAGGATGGATCCATGTTCACTCTCCTTGGTTCAAGCAGAAATTATTCTGCAACGCAGAAGTCTTTCCTGGATTTTTAAAAAATTGATATCTGAAGCTTTCACTGGAGTCATCTGGCACTGAATGTGCAGCCTTTTCTACAGAGGCCAAAAGAAAAGATGCCACAATTTATGTCTTTCTCAACCTGGGCTGCATCTTATGTCCTTCACTTTTCTAGCCCTCATATTAGGATGCTTAGCAATAACTAGTTTGCTGACTTTCTTTTTCTCCTTGGTGTGTAACTTCATTGGGATTTCCCTCCAGCTTTGCCATCCGTTTGTTAGGCAAAGAAGCTTGACCTGATGATCTGTTCCTGTAGATCCCTGATTTTTTTTTAATTACCCTGCCTTATTATAGATATGAATTCAATAAAATGAATGCATGTCTTTTTAAAAATATGTGCATTTTGTTGAACAAGTTTTAACAATGGAAGTCATGTTTCAAAGACTGAATTTGCTTTTTTGATGATCTTGGTCTTTTCTGGTTCATTAGCAATGCTTATATGGTGGTAGCTCCAGTAGAAGAAATATCTGCAATCCAAGATGGAGCTGTGGAGTCCGCTCTGAGGTGCTGTCTGAGCTTGGTTGTTTTCTTGCAGAGATTTCATGACCCAAATAGGGAACGTCATAAGGGAGTGGGATTTGCTCTCTGTTTACATACAAGTTGCTTACCCTCTCAGTGTAGGTGGGAAATTGTTTTTGTCTCGACTGCTCCCTGACTAGGCTGTTGAGAGGAAACCCATCCCTTCTAGCACTGATGATGTTACTTAGTTGGATAATGAAACATCTGCTAGAAAACAACCAAGACAGCACCAAGGACCCCATAAGTCCTCCTCCTCCTCCTCCTCCTCCTCTTCCACAAACCCCATTCTCTTCTAGTACTGATGATATCATCTAGTTGGATAATGAAACATCTGCTAGAAAACAACCAAGACAGCACCAAGGACCCCATAAGTCCTCCTCCTCCTCCTCCTCCTCTTCCACAAACCCCATTCTCTTCTAGTACTGATGATATCATCTAGTTGGATAATGAAACATCTGCAGGAAAATAACCAAGCTCAGGGAACACCAAAGGTTCCGCAGCTTAAAGTAGTTATTCATAGAAATAGGAACAACAGTTTCACCCAAGTTTAGGCTTGAATGAAGAGTATTGAAGTTAAACTAGATTTAAAAAAACAAACACCCCACATATAATTGGGATATTGTGAGAGATCAACAACAATAAAAAGAATTCTGCTATCAGGTGTGTATGCAAGGGATCCTGGTGTTTTCTCATTAATGTACACTGCCTGAATTAATGCAGCCGGATACTGAGTCTGGATGAATCTAATTTTCTTGAACTAATTTGAAGGAAAGTAGATAGAAGTTGCACTGCCCTCAACAGTGATTGCCTTCAGCCATGGCAACTAAAGAAACAAACCGTTGAGAACATGTTAATGATTTTTTTTATTAAGTTTATGCTCTTAGCAGTAAAACCAGAATCCATTTGATTGAAGAATTTCATGCACTGATTTTCCTTTCATTCCCTCTTCTTCTTTCCCTTCTTCCAGTTCTCTGTCCTACCTAAGCTCCACGTTTTGAGCCTCTTGAAGACAACAGGAGACCAGGCCAGGTGTCATTCCATCACAGGACTGCATGACATAATGTACACTTCTGAATTGTGTATTTAAGATGTATAGCATTAACTGGGGTTAAATACGAGTGAAATTCTATCCTTCACTGTTGGTTTCTAGTCATAGTCAACATTGAATGCATGAGTGAAGGCAAGGAATGCTAGTTCCCCTGCTCTCCTCTCTCCCCCTCTTCTTTTGTCCCCCTCCGTCTTGGAGGGCGGCCATTGCTATATTCCATGTACTCTCCGTCCGCCTTTCCCCAAGCAGTTACGAGACTAATTTGAATACTGAAATAAAACTTTCATTTAATTAAAGAGTTGTTGTATTTCTTGAATATTTTATCACTGGAAGTTTCCTTACTGCTACAAATTAATTTCGATTTGGTTAAAAAGATGGTTTCATTTAGCACATGCTGTGCAGAAAATGGATTCATAGATATCAGTGAGAAGAGAAACCAGTCCAATATTTAATTTGTAGAACCCTTAAAAAGATGAAGTATAAGAATCAAGGGAGCTGCTTCACTTCCAGGCTGTGCTGAGAGAAAAAGATGCTTGCTTTTCTTCACCTTGTGTGGAATCTGAGTGAAGAACATATTGCTCGTGTTTGGTACTAGGGTCTGTTTGGTTGGACAAGGAGCAACTTTTCATTTCCCCAAGGCTGGCATGTCCAGATGAGTTGTGTGTGTGTGTGTGTGTTTGTGTGTGTCTTTTCTCTCCAAGTGACACCTCACAAATATATTGGATTTTGACACTCAGATTCTCAAGCCAGCATGGACATATGCTGAAAAAAAGCAGGTTGGGAAAGGTTGGAGAGAAAGAGAGAGAGAGACAGAGAGAGAGAGAGAGGGAGGGAGGGAGGGAGGGGAGAGAGAGAGAGAGAGAGAGAGAGAGAGAGAGAGAGAGAGAGAGAAGTGTCATCCTTCTTAGAGATTAATTCTGCTTCTGAAAATAAGTCCACATTAAGATTGTGTGCCAATTACAGTTTGGCTCACAATAATGACATAGTGACATGCTTGTGCCCCCTCCTTTGCTTCAATGAATGCTCCCTTTAACACTGTATATTGATGAAGGTGCAACTTTGATTTTATTCCAATCCTTCACTGATTTCCTCTGTAAATCTCTATCCATTTGTATCTTCTTTGGGGGAAAGCTGCATTGCATTATTTAGCTTTCTGGGATGAGAAAAATGATGGTTTGCCATTTGTATTTTATTGTCTTCTTGATTCCAACCTTGCCTCCCTGCTACTCTAGTATTATCAAATGAAGCTGTATACCTGTTGTTGTGCAAGATCCCATCCATTTATTTGCCGCATCTTTAAAAAAAGATTCTGAAGAGGCCAGTTGAAGAGCTTCTATGCATATTCATGCTGGCTTCCAAACAGCAGATACACAAATTAGCAGGATAATTTTTAATGAGTCCTAGCTGAAGATCCCAAAGGAAGCTGTACACTAAGCTTTTGCTACCTCCCCTTCCCGCCCCCAGGAAAAGATTTGACAAAATTTATGGCATCGTAAAACAAAGCTGTAATGAAGTACTGCATGCATCCTGCTACGGTTGACCTTTATCATGGCTCTCTGAAGTGCACCTGGTAGGGCCTTTTCATGATAGGAAATGACATCCTTAACATATAACAGATTATCAGAGTTGGAAGGGACTTTGTAGGTCATCTAGTCCAACCCCCTGCCCAAGCAGGACACGCTACACCATTTCTGACAAATGGCAGTCCAGTCTCTTCTTGAAAGTCTCAAGTGATGGTGCTCCCACAACTTCTGAGGGCAACTTCTGTTCCATTGGTTGATTGTTGTCACTGTCAGAAAGTTTCTCCTTATTTCCAGGTTAAATTTCTCCTTGTTCAATTTCCATCCATTGTTCCTTGTCTGGCCTAAAGACGCTTTAGAAAATAGCTTGACCCCCTTCCTCTCTGTGGCAGCCCCTCAAATATTGGAAGACTGCTATCATGTCTCCCCTGTAACCATTCTTCATATGTTTTAGTCTCCAGTCCTCTAATCATCCTGGTTGCTCTTCTCTGCACTTTTCCTAGTCTCAACATCTTTTTTATAGTGTGGTGACCAAAACTGGATGCAGTACTCTAGGTGTGGTCTTATTAAAGATTTATAGAGTGGTATTAGTACCTCACTTGATCCTTCTTAGAGATTAATTCTGCTGCTGGAAATAAGCCCAGGCTACACATAAGATTGTGTTCCCATTCAGTTTGGACCACAATAGTGGCATGCTTTTACCCTCTTCCTTACTTCAATTAATGCTCCCTTTAACATTGTACAGGTAGTCCTCAACTTACAACAGTTCATTTAGTGACTGTTCAAAGTCACAAAGGCATTGAAAAAAGTGACATATGGCCGTTTTTCACAGTTACGACATTTGCAACATCCCCAGGGTCACGTGATCAGAATTCAGACGCTTGTCAACTGGTTCATACTTATGACCGTTGCAGCATCCCGGAGTCACATGATCCCCTTTTGCAACCTTTTGACAAACAAAGTCAATGGGGAAGCTAGATTCACTTCACAACTAACTTATACTAACTTACTAACTTATAGCAGGGATCCACTGAATAACTGTGGGAAGAAATGTCATAAAAGGGGCAACACTAACTTAACACATTCTCACTTAACAACAGAAATGTTAGGCTCAATTGTGGTGGTATACTGAGATGAAGCTGCATCTTTGATTTTGGTCCAGTCTTTCCTTGGTTCACTCTGTAAATGTGTATCCGCTTGTCTTCTTTGATGCGATTTGTCCAGATAGACTATAGCTTTAGCTGTGAGGTCCGGCTCTGACCTCGATGCTGGCATATGCCTGTTCTTAAGGCTCTGCGTAAGGCTCTGCTCCAAATATTGGTGAGCTTTTCTGTATTGAACAACATAATGATAGGACGAGTTGTGGATGAAGACACTCAGTCATCCAAGCAAAGGCTGAATCATTGCAATTGAACTAATCTTTTCGCTCCTCTAAGACAAGCAGCTTCATCAGTCCAGTTAGGCAAAGAGTCTTTGGAATGCACATAGAGCTAATTGTTGCAACGTATACTGATACACTCTATATCAAGAATGGGAGTGCACAGAAGGGTAGGTTCTAAGCATTTACGCCATCAGTATCTATGTCACTATGCTTCGTCTATGGAGCTCTTAAACTCACCATTAACCCAGCGAGAAGCGAGCTCCTATCTAAGACTGTGCTGACCTACAGGCTGCATTTAGATGTCACATTTACTCTGGGCTTAAGCTGATGAGAATCAGCTTGAGCAGAGAGTGGGTATAGACCCACCCACGCTTTTCTGTTTAATGCGGCTACAGTGCAAGGAGAAAACTAGAAGCTTTTATTTCCAGGTTTAACTACAAGAATCAATTCATTGTGGTTATGATCATTTGTGTTGGCAGTGGTCTTCTTTCAAACCACGATTAAGATTAATCCAGTTACGAGTGTTGTAATTCAAAAAATAATAATAAGATAATCAAGGAGAGCGGGCTTGCAGGAAAGGAAATGCCAGGTTTGCATAGATTCATTTCTATAAAGTGAACATAACTGAAGATGGCTAATGCCTTCAGAGACCTTTAACGATGGAGAACCTCTTTATATACATATATCTGGCTGAGACACAGCTGAAATACAACACCAGGAAGAGAATTCGCTGCAGTGGATTTGGGCTCTCCTTATTTGTTATTCCTAAACCTTTTCATAAGAAGATGGAAAAAATGCAAGGAAATACAGCTGAAAAACCTCATCTGGTAGCACTTTATCATAAATGGACATGAATTAATACTAAATTACAATGAATTTTCTATGAAATTACAGATTACATTCATGCCATATCAGGATTCATAATGAAAGGAGGGGCTTGGCTTATGCCCACTGACACTCCAATACATTCTCAAGGAATTATTGTAGATTCAACCATCATGTAAAGTGATTGATTTAAACCTCTCAACTTTTTAAAGCAGGGGTGTTCAACCTTGGTCACTTTAAGACCTGTAGACTTCAACTCTTCAAATTCCCCATCCATCCATCCATCCATCCTGGCTGGGGAATTCTGGGAGTTGAAGTCCACAAGTCTGAAAGTTGCCAGGGATGGACATCTGTGTTTTAAAAAGTTAAAAGAAGAGTAGGTGGTAAATGTGTTTTGTGAGCAAAGAGAAAGGAATTCTTAGAATTGACACTTGGATATCTTGCTGAATAGTAAAATGGGCAAAACTTTCATCTTGGAAGTTCAAAATTTGTATGGGGGTTGCAGTGTAGGAAAGTGTATGAACCATTGGACAAGTTTTGACTAGCAAGGAAGAAAAGCCCTAGAGGGCAAAACCTTCTGCCCCACTTATTACAGCATCAGAAAAATGGAATCAGATTGTTTTAAAACACACAGATTATAAATAAAATTATTGGTGCCATAGTTCTCTGTTGAAAACATTGTCAGCATTCCCCTCCACCCCCTGGGAGGGAAAATTACATTCATGTCAGGAAAATGGAGTTACAGTATGTATTTCCTAAGTCAGACTCCCACAAATTGTAGCTCATAGGTTAGTAGAGACCTCCCTCCCTTTCATTTTTGCACATTGGAGACATTTTCCTGAGTACAATGCACAAAATGAAGCCAACAAACTGCCTCCGAGGGGATGTTTGAAGGAAGCGAGATGGAGCGAGAGGTTTCAGTTGCCTAAGACAGTGCTTCACCTAAGCTGCTGAATTGGCAAATACTGAACGTTCATCACACACATTGCCTTTATTCCTTATTAAGACATTGGCCCTGGCTTCTCTCTCGCCTTTCCTTATCTCATGATACAACGATCTGCCAGAAGTCATGGTAGTGCCCAGCCTACTCTCAAGATGCCAAGCCGTCACAGTTGTAGAATGAAGGGCAAACCTCAATCATTTTGAGAGGGTTCCATGTCTAATCTACCAGAGGAAACCACACCCTTGATGTATGTTCCAACTGTAACAGAGACATGCTTAGAAAAATAGCAATAGCAACAGCACTTAGAATTATATAGTGCCCCACAGTGCTTTACAGCCCTCTCTATGTCAGCCTCTTGCCCCCAACAATCTGGGTTCTCATTTTACCAACCTCAGAAGGATGGAAGGCTGAGTCAACCTTGAGCTGGTCAGAATTGGACTCCTGGCAGTGGGCAGAGTTAGCTTGCAATGCTGCATTCAAACCACTGTGCCACAATGCCTTTTTTTTGCCTATTAGAAGCATCATTTCTCTGGCAGGCAATTGTCTATACCTTACTGGAAGAAAATACAGCAGCCATGTGGGTTTTTTTGGTGTGTGGCAGAAGCAATAAGGAATAGCTCCATGCACAGATTCCTTTATGGGTTATATTTAGAGCTGCACCTGTGGTTGGAGGTGATGTGAACAGGAAGATCGTTTGTCTTCACTCAACTGACTGAGCCTTTTATAGTGATAGTTCTAGGACTGTCCATCTGCATGAAAACATCTGTTTCTTGAACCTGTGGCTTTTTAAAAGGAGAAAACTGCATTAGACACACACAAAAGCCAGTGTTTAGAGCTGCCAGGTGGAAATTGCTCAAAAAGAAGGGTTCAGGGTCAACAATTCCCAACACTGATGGATACTACTGTCATTTTTTAAAATGCCTGCAGACAGATGGAAAGCATCATCTGATTCTCCCCTGGGTTCCTGTTAAGCTCTTACACTACCTGACTTGCTTTACTTTTTTTTTTAATGAAGAACTAGCATGATGCAAAGTGAAGCCACCAGCAACATTTGTATTTCTAAGGAAGCCAGTGGGGCCTTTAGCATTCTTAGCACACGATGGACAGCTGCTATTCAGGGTCTTGTTTGGAAGGATGGCTTACTTCCAAAGATAAACATAAATGGGATAATTGTATACCATCTCTCTTAGGATGGGGGTGGCAGGTGGCATTCTGGTGAATCAGTGTTTCACGAAAGGTTATGCCTCTACTGTGTCAGAGATCTATGGGGAGCTTGTCCACCAGTAGCTGTTCTCAAGAAGGTTCCTTCCTTAATTTCATAATCCCAAATCGCTCACCGCTTGCAAAATGTTGAGGGACCTCATGTCTACTTTTCATGCTCTGTTGTAGGCAATGAACTCACTGTACTGGGATGATGCCCACATGGAGATTTAAATCAACCGCTGTTTGTGGGCTTAACCTTTGATTAGCAGCGATTGCTAATGGCAAACGTTATTACAAAATCCTGTTCCTTAAATGTCTGTAATACGTCTGGTTGAATGTTGATTTCGTAGGCTTTTTTGATATGAGAGTTTGTGGGCTGGAGAGGGGAGGAGGGGAGTTCCTGGGAAATGAGATTGTGAAAATATGATTTCCTGCACCCCATTGGATAGCTGTTCTGCTTATTTCTGTTTTGAAAATATAGGAATTCTCTCTGCCACTGATCGCTTCCTGCTTTGCAAATGTTGGAAACCTGAACCTGCTTGTACTCAACCAATGTATAAAGCCACCATTATGACTTCTGTATTGGTGAACCTCTAAACATTCCTTCTGGTTAGCTAATATCACATGCTATACCAAGGCATCAGCTTGGGATATTAAAATGTCACAACATTCCACTCAGAAAGCAAACGCGATTCTTTCCAAAAGGGATTCCAATTACAGGGTGTTATTTGTCACATTGATTGCAAAGCACAGGCCTATGGCTTGGGGCTTCACCTGAGTCCGTATGGATTCCATAACTGCAAAACTCACAAGACATCCACTTGCAAAGGGCGTTCAACTCTCATTTACTCCTTGGTTGAATTTCTGCCCATTTGTAAATGTTTGATTTTTTTCCCCCACCTACATTTCTACAAATCATTCCCTTCTAGTTTTTCTTTTTCTTTCATAAAAACCACTGATCTTTTTCTTCTTCTTCTTCTTCTTCTTCTTCTTCTTCTTCTTCTTCTTCTTCTTCTTCTTCTTCTTCTTCTTCTTCTTCTTCTTCTTCTTCTTCTTCTTCTTCTTCTTCTTCTTCTTCTTCTTCTTCTTCTTCTTCTTCTTCTTCTTCTTCTTCTTCTTCTTCTTTTTCATCTATAAATCTCTCATAAAAGCAGTGAAAATGAAAACAGCCATGCCTCTGAACTTGCATGTCACAAAAAAGGCATTGAATTAGAACTTCCATAAAACATTCAGTCATACAGAAAACAGCTTACTCTAAAAACACTTTTGTTATTGTGGTTATCAAAAACAAAGGTGGGAGAGAGTGGGGAAGAAACTAGTCACAATATGTGCCTTGTAAACGTGTGTCCTTCACTTAAATAATCAGCTTGCACACTTGACAGGTGTTCAGTGTACTTCCACGTCCATTCCTGCAGCTTAATGCAGGCCAAGTAGGACATTCAAGAAAGGGTTCTGTTGTTGAATCCTATTGTTAAAGGGATGTGCTCATCAAATGTTCAGGCGCACTCTACAATTCAGGCCAATGAGTTTCACAAGCAGGTTCAACAGTTTTCCAGTCGGTGACTGTTCCACCATTGGTTATAATCCTCTATTCGAGCGAGTCACTGTGCTCCAGGCCAAGGTCGCTGACGTTAGTTGTCTGGAGCTCCTCAGGATCCTCTTCCAGTTCTTCCTCCTCCTCCTCCTCTTCCTCTTCCTCCTCTTCTATTTCATCTTCCTCCTCATCTTCTGTCCCATCTAATGAGTCATCGTGACCCGCCATCATGGCCTGCTGCATAGCAATGGTGGCATTATCGGAGGAGAGGGTTTGGAGGTTGTCCATATTGATGGAGCCTAGAAGGAAAGGCAAAGAGTTGATAGGATAGGTGGTGGAATGTTGCTGTTGACTATGACTTTGGGGCCAGGCATCCAAGAACCCACTGAGGTCCCAAATGCAGTGGGGTTGATTTATGTTATTTTTAAAGTGCAGTAAAAGAAATAATACACAGAGTGAAGCAATATCTATTGCCTCTAAAGAGTCATCTTCCACCCGATGAGGGAGACACTTGATTGACTACTATCAGGTACTGTAGCTAAGAAGCTGTGTACATAGCATTAGAGGGGGAAAACCCCCAAGCTCTTTTCTGCAAAGGGGGATATGACCAGAGGATATTCCCACTCATCCATCCAGATCTAAATGTGGTTATGTTCTGTAACCAGAAGCTCAAGTGCTATTTGGTTATTTCATATCCTGTGATAATATTCTTAGTAGCTGATCAGAGGGTCCTTATTGAGAAGATTAACAAAATGGTCATCCAGTGGTACTTTAGGGCTGAGAGAAGCACACCGAGAAATTTAAGATGTGTGTAAGACAAATCATTTCTCCAGGATATTACATGGAGAACTGGATGCTTTACAAAGAACAACTCTCTATTTAAAGGCAATTATCTGTTTGAAAGGATCCCATCCAAGTACAGTGTAAAGAAGAGTGAATCCAGGGGCATAAATTGTCCATCAATAGTTAGCCACAAGATAGCAGACAATAGAATAGAATAGAACAGAATAGAATAGAAGAGTTGGAAGGGACCTTGGAGTTCAACTAGTCCAGCAGTTGCCAACCGGTGGGCCGCAAGAAAATTTTGGTGGGCCGCAGAGAATTCTCCTCCCCAGAGCACCCCCCGAAAGCAATTAATCCAAGCTGCGCAGGAACACAAGGCTGCGCCGCCCACATGGCCCGCAGGAACCCTCCCCACCCACTCACTCCTTACCCGGCAAACTTGCTTGCTAAATTGCTATTTTTCCTTTTCCCAACCATCAGCTGTTCTGTTGTGTTGGGAGATTTAGATTAGCTAGAAAGCAGGAAATGGTTGGGTTTCTTGCTTTCTAGCTAGTCTTTAGATCTTCGGCTCTGCTTTTAAGCACAACTGAACCTCCCTTAGGATTGAAGGTTCTATTATTCAGTGCAGACTCAGGGCAAGCAAATTTTATGCGACAGACTCAGGTAGCCGATGGCAGATAGATAGATCAATGAATGATTCTATGAGCAACTCAATCTGCCTGCCTGCTTTGCCTGCTTTTGGGTAAAAGTTGCTCTTTTTTTAATAAAAAATACAATATTTACATACATGGTGTGTTGTGACTTAATATTGTGAGTTTGCTTGCTAGCAAATTTTATGTGACAGACTGAGCTAGCCGATGGCAGATAGATAGATCTCTGAATGAATCTGTGATTTTGTGAGCAACTCAATCTGCTTGCCTGCTTTGCCTGATTTTGGGTAAAAGTTGCTCTTTTTTTATAAAAAATTCAATATTTATATAAATATTTATAATAGTTACATACAAGTGATTCCCAGCCAGTCACATGACCACCAAGCCACACCCACAAATTAGGCCACGCCCACAGAACTGGTTAGGGGTCCCTGGGATTTAAAATTATGAGTTTGGTGGTCCCTGAGGTCCAAAAGGTTGGCAACCCCTGATCTAGTCTGCTCCGGCAGGAAACCCTGTAGGCTCACCTATGTTTTTTCCTCTACTGAGTGGTACTGGGTCTCATTATTTCAATGATATTCTGGTCTAGGTTGTGGCCTACTTCAAAGTTAGGGTTATTCCAGAGTTCACCAATCTGTCACTTTCTAGATAGGTTGTTGTGACTCCAAGAATTGCCAACTGGCACAGCCTCAACACATCTAATGGACTGAGAATGGACCTTAATACAAAGAGAGTCAAAGGTTGCATCGATTCAGTGATTCTTACCATCAGGGTTAGTCCCGGGATTGCCTCCTTGTTGCTGTAGAACCCCAGCTGCGATGGAGTTGGGCCAGAATCTCTGGGTTGGCCGGTGCTGGGATTTGATTTTCTTGGCTTTGGGGGCTGGATCTGGATTGCTTGCATCAAGCATAGGTTGCAGGATACGTCGCCGGGCATTAATAAACCTTCCCAGAAAGAAGGTAGCATATCAAAATAAAATCTTAATTGTTGCATTTATTTGTTTGTTTATTAATTTTATATTCTGCCCATCTCATCATTGGAGGCAACTCTGAGTGGCTTCTCTGTTTCTCTATTCTCTTGACCTAGTCAATGCATCAGTGCTATTGTTTAAGAAAGACAGTCTGGCAAACTTATATTTAAGAGTTAGAAACAGAAAAAGACTCATATTAAAGTGAACTAAAAATGAAATTTCAAGATAATTTCATCTGATTCTTCTTCCCAACAGCACATGGAGAATGTCAGATTTTGTACCCTGCAGAAGGTCCCTCCCGTTGTTCCTGCTTTTATAGCAGCATTTATACCAAATCAAATTATTCCTATTCCTGTTTATGCAGGTTGTCCTCATTTAGCAAGCACTAGTGGGACTGGCAATCTGGTCATTAAGTGAAGTCATTTCTGAAATCAAAGAAGTTTAGAATAGAATAACAGAGTTGAAAGGGAATGTAATCCAACCCACTGCTCAGGCAGGGAAGTCCTGTGTTGAAATGGCAACTGTGCTTATGATCTGACAGTTTTCCTTTGCTTTGCAGACTTACATCTATGTCATTACATCGTAAATGCAAGGATTGGTTGTAAATTATGACTGTCATTGCAAACAGTCACTAAACAAGGCAGTTGCTAAATGAGGATTACCTATAAGGGTATTTGTCCACCTAGCTCAATACTATCTACTTTGATGGCCTCCTGAGTTTTTCTGACATGAGATTATTTTCTCCAACTATGCGCGGACTTTTACGTTTTGATTATTGTCTAGAGCTCTTGAAGAAAAGGCAGGATATAAATATACTATAAGTTACAAAAACACCTATATTCAGTGCTGCTCTTTGCTGATTATAAGTAACCAGCAGAGGGTGCAATTGAATTAATGTAGATTTGGAATGTAAGGAATTTGCCTTCCACAAAGAGCTGATTTTTCTTCCTCAGAAGAAAACAAATCTGTCTTGCAAATGTTCCACAAATATCAGCGTGAGCAAACAGATGCCACAAATATCAGCCAATACAAAGAAAACATTTACAATCATGTAAAAAAAAAAGAAACTGCCTCTGCATGTTCAACCTTAAGTAAACCCCACTATTAATGCAAAGATTGGAAAATCGTCATTTAAAAATCAGATTCATACAAGGGTCTTTCAGAGGATTAAAATATTCAGCACCAGTTCCTATAATACTCAGGCCTGGCCTTCAAATTAATTTTCATTCAGACAGAAATGTATGGCTACTTGTGATTGTCAAACCATGCAAAGGGGCTGGAATCTCATAGTCTGTGTGGTCATGTATACATTTCGCCCTGAATAGACTTTCCACGGTGTGGTGGGATCTGGAATTTATCATGTCTTTGAGTTCTGATCATAAACACGGATCCTATTTATCTATAGAGAGTTGTGGTATTTTATTGACCTAACTGGGGATATTGAATTTTTACTTCACATTTTTAAAACTATAACAAAAGCCAGCCCTTGATGCTCTCTCAGCTTGATGGTTTTCTTGCAGATGTTTCATTACCCAACTAGGTAACACCATCATTTTGCTAGTGATTTTACCTCACTGGGAAATGGAACATCTGCAAAACCACCAAGCTTGGAGGGCTCTAAGGACCCCACCATTCAACCCTGAGCTACAAATATTCACTTCGATCAAAAGCCCGAATGTAGACTGAAGTTTTTAAATAGCTGTAATACATAGGACATCTTCAAAGATATTGCACGAGGCCTCTGGACTAATTTAAAGCTAAATAAATAAATTACATTGAAATAATTGTTGAGATCTCTACAGGGCTCAAATTCTTTTCCAGGAGCCTGAGAAGGGGATAACAAATAGAGAAAAACAAAAGAAATATCAGTAAGGAAATGGGTGTCCCCATCCAGTTTGGCTTCTGATACCACCCAATTGCTTTAGTCCCATTATTCATGGCCTTTGAAACGGGTCTTTTCTGAGGGAATGAAAACTCTGAAAGAAAAAAGGGTTACCTGGAATGTTTTAAAGCAACCGGATATGACATCATTTTCAAGGCATTGGAAGAAGACTAGTGGGCCATTTGTCAGAGGGACATTTTTTTGAATGAAAAAGTCTAAACCAAGTCCATTTCAAAGAAAGAAAATAGTAGAGGCACATCCCTTATAATCATCAACAGCCTGTTCCTATCAGCAGATGGGATCTAGGATGAAGTATTCTTTAGTTCTTTAATGAAAGGCGTGATTTATAGATCTACACAGATTTAACTAAGCAAGTGCACTTGTGATACTGATCCATACTTTTTGGTACTATATAAGTGATCAGCCGAATCAAGAAAGCGGTTCTCTCTTTGAGCAGGAAACAAACATTTCCATATGATTATTATGCTTGAGGGGGAAAAAAAAAGATATTTACTTACCAGTTGTTGACTTGCAACAGTGTGAGATTTGTCTGTGCTGCTATTTGCCGCTTCTCATCCTCTGTTGGATAGGGGTGCTGAAAAAAGCAAAGGGCCACGATTATCTCACATGTGATTTGTTTTGTTCTATAACATCAAATGGTTGAAAGTCTTCAGATTCACCTATCCTAGTGGATTGATGGAAAACAGAAGGGACACATCTCATGTTCCACATCAGGAGATTTCAAGGCTGCAGATAGTGCTCAGGGCCTCTCAGAAACGTGATGGTAGATGGTTATTTTCAATGTGATTGTGGATAGAAATTACTAAATAAATGACAAGGAGTCGTATAAACTTTATTTAACCATTTTAGTTAAGTTTACAAGTTGTTGTTGTTGTTAGTTGCGAAGTTGTGTCTGACCCATCACGACCCCATGGACAATATTCCTCCAGGCCTTCCTGTCCTCTACCATCTTCTGGGGTCCATTTAAGCTCACACCGACTGCTTCAGTGACTCCATCCAGCTACCTCATGTTCTGTCGTCCCTTTCTTCTATTGCCCTCAATCTTTCCCAGTATTAGTCTCTTCTCCAGTGAGTCCTTCCTTCTCATTAGGTGGCCAAAGTCTGAGTTTCATCTTCAGGATCTGGCCTTCTAAAAAGCAGTCAGGGTTGATCTCTTCTAGGACTGGCCAGTCTGATCACCTTGCAGTCCAAGGGACTTCTCCAGCACCATAGTTCAAAGGCCTCAATTCTTTGGCACTCAGCCTTTCTTATGGTCCAACTTTCACAGCCAGACATTGCAACTGGAAAAAAACATAACTGTGACTATACATACTTTTGTTGGCAGAGTGATGTCTCTGCTTTTTAGTATGTTGTCTCGATTTGCCATAGCTTTCTTCCTCAGGAGCAAGTATCTTTTAATTTCTTGGCTGCAGTCCCCATCTGCGATGATCTTGGAGCCCAGGAAAATAAAATCTGTCACTACCTCCATTTCCCATTTCTTCCCCATCTATTTGCCAGGAATTGAGAGGGCTGGATGTCAATATCTTATTTTCTTAATGTTGAGTTTCAAGCGAACTTTTGCACTCTCCTTCTTCACCCACATCAAGAGGCTCTTTAGTTCCTCTTCACTTTCTGCCATCAACATCTGAGGTTGTTGATATTTCTCCCGGCAATCTTAATTCCAACTTCTGATTCATCTAGCTCCGCCTTTCTCATGACGTGCTCTGCATATAAGTTAAATAGGCAGGGTGACAGTATACAGTCTTGCTGGACTCCTTTCCCAATTTTGAACCAATCAGTGGTTCCGTGTCCAGTTCTCACTGTTACTTCTTGACCTGCATATTTTACAAGTTTACTTAGTTTACAAATAAATGAGATTAAATCAAATATAATTTTGTCCAGGTTCTATTTTGGCTCCTATACACCCTTCTTCTGATGCTTTCAGGTATTACCATGTATCCTACCCAATAAAAACTAAAAATATGAGGCCTTCCACATGTTTTCAATCTAAATAATGGTTCGTCCAATGCAGCATCACACATCACAGCATCATCGTCCTTGAAGATGACTGGATATTACTTGGAACATCACGGTATCTAATACAAGATGACAGTATGTCACTCCTGATCTTGTTCCTTCTTTTGTATTATTCCTATGCAATTCATTATTTCTGAAGAACTGGAGAATTTGCTCACTAGCAGCAACTGAATTAAGGTCAACTGTTGTCAGACTGGTTTGGTCAACAGAGGTCAATGGACTTAATACATCAATACAAGGTAGTTAAAAGATTTCCTGAAAAGGTCAGAGAAAAATACAATATAAATGTGAGACAGCTAAACAGAGAAGCAATATCGGAATCATAATAGAGACTTCTGAGCCCTAAACTAGGAGATGTTTGCTCAAATCGGGCATTCAAATTCTGTCTCTGAAATCTTCTCATGTGAAACGGCTTTTTTTAAAAAAAATAGGAATGCATTAAAACTTCAGTTGAATTTTTGTTGGTTGTTTTAGAGCATTTCTTAGCAATTCTGCAGTCTCCTTGACTGTCTCCAACTCCTGATCTGAAAATACTCCTGAAAAAAATTCCTCATGATTATCTTCTCTTTGGATTTAATCCAGCATGAAAGCCAGGGAGGTTCCAAAAATGCTGGAAAGATGATTGTGCAACAGAAGAAAATATGAGACACACCACATTCAACCTATAAGAAAATTAAGGGGAAGATTCTTATACCGTTTCATCAGAATTTCATGGAAAATTTCTTCTCCAATGAAAAAATAAATAAACCCAATTTATTTTCCATCAGATTAAATGAGAAGAGTTGAAAATATGTGCAATGCTGTACATTTTAAAAATCATCAGGTTAATTACTAGGAAGGCACCTAAAAATTATCTGCTCTAGCTGGATAGGATCCACTTCAGTTAATGTGGCTTAAGAATGTAGACAAAGTGATTAGGGAAGAGACATTGTTGGTTGCCCATCTGGTTTCTTCATCCTTGCCCATTTTGGCTACTCATTTCTACCATCAGCCTCTTAGATAGTACATTTTTTCAAATTGCACTTATATTATTTGTTTTGAAATTTATCCAACTGAAGGAACAATACCATGAGTAAATAGTCTGATACCACCAGATCAGTTCACTACCAAAATAAGAGGCAGGTAGAAACTATCTTTCCTATGGCAAAGAGACTGGTTTTTAGCCTGTAACTGTATATAGTGTGAATGATGAAAAGGACACAAAAATGTGATCCTGAATTTCACCATAAATAGGTCTCGCATATGAAAGTCTAGCAGTCCCTTGAATTCTTTCCTAATAGCTTCATTTTACTTTGCTACAATAAATTAACTTTATCCATGCTTTGTCATCGCTGGCAGCCTGTCCTTGTCGTTTCTTGCTGAGTGAGCTGCCACCAATTTTATTTCAGTTTCATAATCATCCAGTGGGTTGGATCACATTCAAAGATTCGTGGCTGAATATCAATTTGCACTGAAACATTCATTTCAAGGGGCTTTTCTGACACTTTAACCACACGGTCGCACTATTTTTATGAGGTTTCTTTTGGGACCCTGGTGACACCCTTCAATCACGTTGCTGAATGCTGCTGATGCTGTGCCAAGAATTAAGGTACGGCTTCCTACCATTTGGAGGCAGTGCAAGCATAAAAATAGGATCAAACCAATTAAAAGCAAACCTTCTCATATGCCTCCAAGATCTCATCTATATCTGAAATAGTTTTGCTGTTTTGCATCTTCATTGCATCCATTGATGCTCTTGTCTTTCTCCTAATGTTGAGGGTGGTCCTCATTGTCAAAAAATTGCACACATATATACTGTTTTATAAAGGAGTACTGCACAACCAGGCACAAACCTGCCAAATATTGGACAGGTTTAGATGGAAATTTGGCATGGATGTATGAGTAGTCCTTGACTTATGAACACAATTGAGCCCAAAATGTCAATTGCTAAGTGAGACAGTTGTTAAGTGAATTTGCCCCATTTTATGAACTTTCTTGCCCCAGTTATTAAGTGAATCATTGTTGTTAAACTGGTAACACACCACTTATTAAGTGAATCTGGCTTCCTGATTAACTGCTTGTCATAAAGGGTGATCACATGACTCTGAGACATTGCAACTGTCATAAATATGAACCATTTGCCAAACATCTGAATTCTGATCATGTGACCTTGGGGAGGCTGCAATGGTCGTAAGGGTGAATAAACAGTCCTAAGTCACTTTTTTCAGTGGCGTTATAACTTTGAACAGTCATTAAACAAATGGTTGTAAGTTGAGGGGTACCTGCATTTATATCTTTTTTTCATCTCTACAAGGTAGATCAGATCAGGAAGCGGATTCCACGGAATGATTAGAACGATCTTTTATTGAAAGAGGTCAACAAACAGAATTATGCAGGTCTGTCCATGTGTTTCTTCTCTTCCCATCCTCTTACACCACTGGGAGGTGGCAAAGAAGTGAGTCTAAGTCTCTTGGGAAGACTCTCTCAACTCTTCTAAACTTAACACATGTTTTTTCTGCACCTGGTGTTTCCTTAATAATCTTTGGTTAATCCAGGGTCAATCTCCTTGTCTCCTTATATATGTGTTTCTAATTAGTTGTGTTCAAACTGAGATATGCATTAAAGAGAAAACTGTATTCAAGCTTTGATCCAATAAATCTGTGCAATTGTACTGAATTGTTGTTGCCTATTATCCTTCTCATCCTTCCTATTACCTTCTCCTATATTGGTATCTTATGATTACATTACTTAGTTGTTTGTATGTACACTGGGAGTTTATCCATTGGAGACAAATTCCTTGTGTGTCCAAGCACATTTGGCCAATAAAGAATTTTTCTTGTCTTCTTGTCTTTTGTGGTGATCATGCTCAGTGGGACAAGATCTTGAGAGCAGAGATAGATATTTTCCCTTCTAAGAAGTTGCACTCTGGCTTTGCAACAACTTTTTCGTTTTTACTTAGATATCACCAGTGGCCAATAACCACTTATATGCAAACTTATAAAAAGATTCTCATGTAATTAAAGTTGTCCTGATTTAACATCCTCATGAGAAATAATATCTTCTAAGCTAAAATCTACAGCAAATGATCCAGGAGGAGTTCTGCCTCACTAAGATGCTTATCTGGTGGTTATTTCTATTTTAGCAGGGGTGGAGAAGGAAGATCTTTTTTAGTCACTGACAGAATGAAATTACTCAGTGGGTTGGAGTAGGGGTCTCCAACCTTGGCAACTTTAAGATTTGTGGACTTCAACTCCCAGAATTAAAGTTGCCAAGGTTGGAAACTTCTGGGTTGGAGACTTGATTATACTTATGAATAGATTGCCTATGGGTGTAAAACTTTGCATGGATCAATATAATGAAATATGGGATTCATTTGCATAAAATACAATAGGTTAAAAACATGGTAGTTATATAAATGTATTAGAATTGATTGCACACACACACACACACAGACACAGACACACACACAGAGTTTACATTAGATAGTTATATACAGGAAAAGCCCAACTAAAAGTTGCTTACAATTTAATTTTGAAAGTTTCTTAAAGTGGTTTGAATGGTTTTATACTGAAGAAGTAAAATTGATAATATAAACACAGGGTTCAAATGTAATTTTTCCAGTTGGATTTCCTTAACCAGAGAAAAAGACATGGGCCCAGCTACTCATATCTTGGTAGTACTGGACTACTGTGAGTCCTTTGTGTAGGTTTGTCCTCAAAGGCACTTCAGCTGGTGGAAAATGCCGTCTCTTGTGTGCGAGCTGGAGTGAGATATTGAATTCACAGTAAACAGATCTTAAGGGAGCTGATGATATTGTTGATGTTGTTATTATTGTGTACATTATATATATATTTTAAAAACATCCTTGTTTACCTATTAAAATGAAGGCTGGGAGGGAAAAGGAGTACAAGTATTGGAGCAACTGCTCCTTTGCATAGGTAATAGAGGTTACTGGGTGATTTTCCACTTGCCAAGATGTTCTAGGGATGGTGTGGTGGCTCAATGGTTAAGACTCTTGTTGGCTGGAAAAACCAACAGCCTTCAAAAGTATGCAACTGTGAGTAGATAAATAGGTATCACTTTGGTGAAAAGATAACAGCATTCCATGATGTCATGCTAGCCACATGACTGTAGGAATGGCTTCGGACAACATTGACTGGCTCAATGGCCTTGAATCAGAGACGAGCACCTCCCCCTATAGTCGGCAATGATTAATGGAGTAAAATCCACTCCTAAAATATTCTTGGTCTTCTACTAACAGATGAGGAATATATTCCTTCACACTGCACTGCTGAGTGTTAAATGTCAGCAAATTTATTTCTGCTTTTAGTTCAACATGATGTTTGAAATTCTTATGAACCTACTTATGAGTCTGCTTAGCTTAAGGGCCATTTTCAACTTGCCAAGTTTTGCCATTCAGTTTTTTTAATACCAGCAGTTATTGACAAAGCGGGACGAATTAAGGGATGGCATCAAGATCATTCATAGGAAGATCTGTTAAGGCCAATGTTTTTTGCAACTGGCCACACACACACAGAGGACGATCCTATGCAGAAGACATGTTAGTTTTTGAAATACATGTAGGCTGTGATGAATGTGGTTAGTGAATCCCACAAAATGGTTGCACTATTCAGATTTGCACTATGCAATGTGATATTTCTATGGAAAGTAGAGTAATTGGTTCTAACTCAAAGGAAATAGGCAATTCAATCAAGCTGCCCTAAATCAAATTTTGCACAATTCGAACTCACGCTAATTGTGATCTATCTGTAATCAGACTGAATAGTTTTCAATCAAGTCAATAAAACAACACCCTGATGCAAAAATATTTCAAAATCTGTAGGCTTGTCTTTCCAAATAGTCCACTTACTGGGATTTTGACTTCACTGAACAGGGATGGAAGTATGATAGGCTAAACATATCAAGTTCCTTTAGCCATTCATCATATGATTTAGCCTCCAGGTCCCCATTAATATAATCTTATCTGTTAATGGACCCTTTTTAATCATTTCTGCTATCTAGAAATATCATATATAAGCTGGGTGGCCATAAACATTTTCTAAATAAGGCATAAATAAATCTAAATAAGGCATAAATAAATCTTATCTTTGAGTGAAGTATTTTATAATTATACAGCAAAGGGAAAAAAAATCAGGAATAGCTTAATTTACAATTTCAATCTCTTGATTGCCATATATTTAGAATAAGTTTTTTCATGCCAGTATTTCTCCTCATCTGCAATTTGCAAAACACACACACAAACACACACACACAGAGTCATGTACGAATATAAGGAGAATAAAGGAATATATAAACAGAGAGCATACCCCACTCCCTTCTCTCACTGAAGATATTACCTAGTCAGTAATGAAATTCTACAGGAATACACCCAACTCAGGGAGTACCAAAGAGTCCACATTTCAGCTGTAAACTATAGAGTTTATCTTCTAATAATATAAGGAGAATCCTATTTCAATATCCAGATTTACATAGATGCCAATTCTATGTTCAAATGCCATACAAACAGTGGTGTTGTGAGAACAATATTAGTTAGACAGTCATGATGTACAGCTTTCTATATTTTGGGGCCATTTTGCAGCTGAATTACTCCAGGAGACGGACCATGGAAAAGAGGGCTGTTTTCATGAAAAATATGTTATTGAATTGCTTGCTAAATGAATATATTCACAACTTGCCCAAAATGTGGAAAATATTTAGAGTAACAAGTTTTAATTTAGATTAAAAACTATGCTATAACTATCTATTCCACCCTGCAGCTTTAGGAATAATTGGGACAAGAAACTTAGAATGCCCCAGAGTCTTTTTCAAACAGTGCTAATTGCATAAATCTGTATTAATTGCTGTACAAAAGTGTGTTTTGGAAAATCTGCCCAATGCCTTTTTAATTCTTTGGCTGTTAGAGCCAAAGTGTTATGAATGGTTGGATGTAAAAATGTAGCCTGCAAGGCAGAGTCCTACATGGTTTAGGTTTTTTTTTGCCAGAAATCCTGAAAATATATCATCACTTCTCACAGTAACTGGTGGCAGTTAGGACAAGTCCTACATAAAGTTAAATGCATCTGCTGAATATCCAAACATTAAATGTATATTATAATAATTATGTCCCAAATAGCAGGAGATTCTGATATAGGGTTAGGGAACAGGTGTTAACGTCTTAAAAGACTTCTTGGTGAATTCATGAGATCTAGGCAGTTTGGGAAAAGGATAGGAATAACAACAGCCCTTAGACATACTACTTCACAGTGCTTTACAGCCTTCTCCAAACAGTTTACAGAGTCAGCCTATTGCCCAGAACAATCTGGGTAGGGGTGGGATTCAAATTTTTTAACAACCGGTTTTTGTGGGCATGGCTTAGTTGGTGAGCGTGGCTTGGTGATCATGTTATTGGCTGGGCGTGGCCAACTCAACATCACTCACATCGAGGCACGCATCTCCTTGCCTGGCCTCTCATGACTGTGGGGATGCTGCAACAGTTGTAAGTGTGAAAGATGGTCATAGGTCACTCTTTTCAGTGCCATTGTAACTTTGAATGGTCACTCCACACAAGCAAAGTACCAGCAAAGGAGGGGAAAAAAACCCAGAGATGTTCCTGAGACAGGAAGTCTAGTCCTGCCAAGAATGTAATAAGGGTTAACGGAGAGGCAGTTTCTGTAAGCAACACCAGAATGTTTCCTTCCTGCCTTCCTTACAGGATTAGGCCAGTAATTTCCTCTAACAACCGGTTCTCCAAACTGCTTAGAATGTTAACAATCGGTTCTAGCGAACAGGTGCGAACTGGAAGAATCCCACCCCTGAATCTGGGCCTTCATTTTACTGACCTCGGCAGGATGGAAGGCTGAGTCAACTTTGATCTGGTCAGGATTGAACTCCTGGCAGTGAACAGTGAGTTAGCCTGCAATACTGTATTCTAATCCCTGCACCACCATGGCTCCTAAAGATATATATCAGCTGCTTTACATAAAAGTTTATGCATGCCAATAATTCTCTTTATCTGGATTTTGCAGAAAGTATCTACAGAGAGATACATAAGAATATAAGAAGTAGCCGATTTCAACATCCAGTTTCTGCTAGAAGTATTGCACTGTTTAAGGCATTGCCACATCAAGATTGCCCTTAAACATTTCAGAATGTAGACAGAAGAACATTCTTGCTGGATCTAAGTGGTATCTCAAAGAGTTTTGAATTTTATTTCTAATTCAAATAGCTAGGTGTCATTTGAAAACTTTTAAATAGGACAATATGAAGACTTGTTCTCCATATCATGCCAATATGGAGCTTCATCTAAGCGTCTTAAGAGATCTTTCTTGATCAATGGATCAATTAGAAGGCAACAGACACAGTTTGAAGAATCACATTTATATAATCAAGACTGGGAAAGAAGCTTGTTAAACAAGAAAACAGATTTAAATTGGCATGAAACAATCTAAAGAATTCTTTCCCATACAAATACTGTATAGTGAAAATGGCACCAAAACCTAGTGCTGTATTGAGGTCCCTTGGTGGTTCTTAAAGTTTTCTAGCAAACTTAAAGAGTTCTTACAGACCAATAGATTTTTTAATAGATGGAGGGGGTGATCCCTAAAATCAAAATTTACATACATATTAAGTATAACATACACAATTCCAAACTTTTCTTAAAGTTGTAGGTGAAAAGAAACATTCTTCTGCAGTGACAATGACTTTTCAAGGAATAATTTTTGAGGCAGAATAAAATTTTAACACTTATGACACTATAAAAATTGTAGTGTGATTAAAGATATTTGGAATGCAAATTAAGATTTAAAAACTCTTATGGGCATTTGGGACAAAATTTGGTAAGAACACTTGGAAGCTTTAAGATTTGTCTCAGGTCGAATTATACTATTAAAACATACCATTAAAAATATTATACCAATTATATCACATACATTATACCAAATTTGTATACCAAATGATATTATATCAAAACCATCAAGATTTACATCTAAGGATTGCTGAGAGGAAGGTGATAATATTGAAACAGACTAGGCCATTTGATGGGCTTGTTCAAAGATCCAGTAGTTTTAGAAATGATATTTTTGTGCTTAATAGTACAGCTTTATAGTTTGCAGCTCCTATAATACCAGTTTTAAAAAAAATATTAATCCAGGGCTTTAGCATTTCTTAACTAGCACAATATTTTGCTATCTCAGATTTTACTATTTTACACATTTAGCAGTTCAACTTTTAAGTATTGTAGGCATTTCTAGAATTTTAGTATTGGCATTTCATATTCTACTTTAGCTTGAGTTATTTTACAAATGAAGGTGAATACTGTATATGTGTCCCAGGATAATGTTGCAGGATCCAAACTGGGCCAGTCACTTGGACCTGAGATTTTGTCTTCTGAGCTGAGATATTTAGAAAGCCATTTAGAACAGGCACCATATAAATACCACACACAGAACAGCCCACTCTCTGCTAGAGAGAAGTTCCGTGAAGATGGGCTCCAGCATGAGTCCAAAAGCTTGGAAGACAAAACCTCTGATCCGGGTGACTGACCCAGATTGGATCCTGAGTTATTTTAATTTGTATAATCTGTGCAGACATTTTCTCATTTTTTTAGGGTAACAGTAAAGATCTCAGCATTCTGGCACCCAGTCCTTAATCGCTTTAACATTAAGTATTATAAAATACAAAATACAAAAGTAAATAAAGGAGCAGTGAGGAGGGAGGGGAGAGGGAAAAGAGAAGTGAGGAAAGGTAAGGAAAAGAAAAGAAAAAGAAGCATTGACTTCAATTGCCTTAAAGTTTCTAACAAAGGGAGGGAAAATCCATAGCCTTGTAGAAAGAAATTCTACAATTTTGGAGAAGAATAAAGATTAAAAGGGGGAAATAATTCTGAACCTTTATTACTCCTTTAGAAAATGAACAGAAGAAAGGATGATCTGAAAATAACACTGTCTAACCCATCAATTCAATTTTTTTCTAATCTTCTCCAACAAGGTATAGAAACTCTTTAGAGTTAGACAATTCTTTGAGTAGCATCCTTGTCTTGGACGCTAGGTGGCAGATGATGTCCTAAATATAAGGGTGTAAGTTAATTCCAAATGTGGGAAATTTCCATCAGAGGATTTTGATTAAGAAAAGAAAAAAAGAAAAGAAAAGAATGAGATCTTTCACTTTGGAAAACTGTCGGTTTGGATGCAGGATGTAGAACATGTTGTTGCATTAATACTATAGAGGGAACTGGTAATGAAGAGTGAAAATAGGTTAGGGATCTATATTTTTTTCTTTCTAACTTTTGGATCAGCTGAAAAGCAGAGCACTTGGGACTGAGTTGCATCTGGCTGACCCAGAAACAACTAGGACAGGCATATTGTGTTGAAGCCAACAAGGAAGGGAGTGAACAATATAAACAATGTCTTTATTGCTTCACATAATGCAGCCATCAGATCGACCCTTTGGGGCAGAAGCCCAGGGCTTACTCTGGAAGCAATGGCTTGCTGAATTTTGAAGCAGTGCACTCATTTACATTACCACCTAAATGAGTAACCCCAAAGCCATTACATCCGGAGTTTAAAAGTGGTAACTGCACTACTAGTTTTATGCCAAAATGGGAGTGGGTCTCTCTGCACTGGGGTCACTCAAACACTTAAAAGGAACCAATTTATGAGTGATAGAAGGGGATCAACATTTAATGACGGAAAATTCAGAATGCCAGGGTTGGCCGTGTCATGATGATATCAGGAAGCGTATTCAAAGCAAGAGCAAAACTTTTTGCTCTCACTCCGATGCCTCAGCAGTTAAAGATGCTGAGCTTGTCACCTGGAAAGCTAACAGCCCAGCTTCGAGATCCGAGTGCTGCATAATAGGCTGAGCTCCCATTCCTGCCCCAACTCCTGCTCACCTAGCAGTTCGAAAGCATGCAAATGCAAGTAGATAAATAGGTACCACCGGGGAGGTCAGTGGGAGGAGCGGCCCCCCGCACCTTTGATATGAGCAGTGCCCCATCCCCTCCACCTTTCCCCACCCCCCCCCCCCCACCCCCCCCCCCCCCTCCTTTACCCCTCCCCCCCCCCCCCCGCCCCCCCCCCCCCCCCTGCCCCCCCCCCCCCCCCCCCCCCCCCCCCCCCCCCCCCCCCCCCCCCCCCCCCCCATCTTTTTGATGACCGGAGCCCGACTCACCGGGAAAGCAACCAGCAAGCCGCACCGGAGGACTTTTCCCAACCGTCCGCGGACCGGTGTTGGGGACCCCTGATATAGAGGGATGCTGACCACATGACTATGGAAAATGTCTCCAGACAATGCTGATTCCCTAGGCTAGAAATGGAGATGAGCATTGCACCCTAGAGTTGAACACAACTGGACAGGGAAAAACTTTACCTTTTTTTTTTTTTTTACTATGTAGCTAGAGCAGATTGCTAGGGTCTTTATGTTCTCTAATTAGTTGGGATCAGCTCAGGAAAGTGTGCTATTTAAAAACACTGGTAGCCAAGTTGCAGATCAGGAAAAAAAAACCCACAAGCAAGTTTCTACTTACTTACTTCTCTTACTTTCTAAAAATGGTCTTCCTCTGGTGAGTTTGAAACTTTCATTGGTGAAAGAAATAGGTGCTCCCTTCCTTCTTATCACAGCTAAGAGCAGCTGCAGTGATGGAACAGGGTGAGTCTGGACTTTTCCAATTGAAGCTGCTTTGTACCTTTATTGTTTGAGGGTTTATTTCTTGGCTGACTATCCCAAGACAAGGAAGGAATTCTTAACTGAGTATTTCCCTACAGCCTCTTCTTCGATGTGTTAACTTAAAATTCCTTCTTGTCAACATGAATGGTTACAGAGAACACCAATAAATCAAGAACTTTTGAGTTCCGGTGCTTAATGATTGTGTCATTTGTACGCATCTGTGAAATAAATCATTTCTGTCATATTCAGACATCTTATTGGCTTTAAAGCATCTGCCTTATGTTCCCTCTGTTGCCAGGCACAGTGATTTTTGTAGTTTTTAAACAGGCAAAAGCAGCATTAAACCTGCTGCTCCCCTCCAAGTTATAACCAGAATCTAGACCAGGGTGGGCAATTCTGGCAAATTTAGGACCTGTGGACTTCAACTCCCAGAATTCAGCATGGCTGGCTCAGGAATTCTGGGAGTTGAAGTCCACAGGTCCTTACCATAGTTGCCCATCCCTGATTTAGATGAATCCAGAAAACATCACCCTGGCTATCAGCAGATCTTGTTTGCCTTCAGTGATAATGTCACATAGCCAACTCTGTTTGGCAATGTAATGCTTAGGATATTTGATTGACTGAGAGCAGTTTAAAATGAGAAGTCTTTGGCTATGTACTGGTGTAGAACGAATGCAAAAAATGCAAAAAAAGTAAAATTAGGAAATACTTGGCTTCTCCTGACAAAATTGGCTTCTCCTGACTATATTACATTATGTTTTTGTGTAGTAAGCGGAACTTAATTATCTTTATTCTAAAGGTGTTTTTTCAAAAGGCAACTGGACTTTCTTTATTTCTCATTCAGGAAACTTCTTCAGTTCATCCAATGTGATCCTTCACAACTGAAGAAGCTTCTTGGATGACAAGCAAAACGTTTTCAAGCAAAAATAAAGTCCAGTTGCCTTTTGAAAAAACATCTTTGGGACAACCATGACCTAGATGACTGAGAATTTCCATAGACATTAATGATCCTTAGGTTTTAAATTACTTGGGTCCCTGAATAAGGATATTGGAAAAATCCTCTGTTGATAGTCAGAATACATGTACACTTAACTTTCGGCTGATCAAACCCTTGCCCTGCTATTATATGGCAGAGTCCATCCTGCAGAATAAGACGCCAGATTGTACTTGATGATCTCTAATGAACAAAGCCAAGAGCCCTACATGTATGCTTAAAATTAAGGCTGTAAAACAAATTCACCATTATTTCTTAATTGGGGCAATCCAGGGTGGCCTGCATAAACAAATCCCGTTGTTGCACAGACAGAGAGCAATGAATGGGGGTCTACTAGTGCTGTCATTTTGTATGCAATAATATGCAGGTCAGGTCAGGTTTTAGAATGACCTATTTCCAGGAGAGGTCATTTGGTCAGGGAAGGTCAACTAAGGCTTAACAAGGTCAGTGAATAATTTGGTGGCACAGAGCTAGGTTTGCATCCCACTTCAGAGTTTTCTTTTTGTTTTGGTCCCTTAGTGTGTTAGGCAGATCCCGCAAGTTGGATTATTGTGCAATTCAGTATTGTGTGAGATTTTAGAAAATAAATTTATTGAGTAATCAAGTCAAGCAACTGGGAAAGGAAGGGGCAGCTATACAAAATAAGCATAAGTTAGGCAAAACAGTGAACAAAACCCTGAGGAAAATGGGAATGGATATTAAATGCTGATTTTCCTAGAGTATATTTTTTAAAAGATTGCAAATAATAGTATAGGGAATGGAAGAATACTTGAAAACATGGACTAGATTTTGTTCTGCCTATTTCTAACCCCAACCTTCCAGCACAAGTCTTTTCCAAACAGGATAAAGAAGGTTGCGTACATTCTGGAGCAGATCAAGATATGCAAAGCATCTGCTAGGTACAAAAAGAGCAGTGTATGTTCTCCAAGTTGACTTCTCCAAAATGCAAAAAGACCCACAAAGGGTTAATCTCTTAGACACACATGTTGATTTTGCTCACCATAAGATGCTGAAAAAGCCAGGAGCGCATAATATTGGTAGCATGTTTTGGGAGGACTCCTCGTTTGTTCTTTGACTTTTTATCTTCACTGTCAAGAAGGGAGGTCAGGTCCAGGTTAACCTGCAGGGCAGGCAGAAGAGAAAGAAAAGCTTCAACAACAATGCAGGTTAAAAGAAAAGAAGAAGAAGAAGCCTGGGTTGCCATGGCAACATGGTTGTCAATGTTAGTCCCATTTAACAGTGGCTTCCAGGAGGACTGAGACAGTGTGGTGAGAGACAACAGCACAACTTAAGAGAAAGTGATGTTCATTTGGAAATTAAAGGGGGGAGGGGGAAAGGCGGTAGCCTTTACTTCAAGAGGGAGTCAAAAAAGGCAAGACTGGGAAACAGTGAGGTCTCATAACTATAACATGCTTTTTTCCATCTGTAGAACCTCAATGGATAAAGACTAGCATTCTTGAATCCAGGAGAGACTTTAGCTCTCACTAAGCCCATCAGATAGTTTTTTTTTGGTTTTGACTTAAGAAGTCATGTGATCCCAGCCATTTTAACCTACCCAATAAACTACAGTTAAAATAAACCATGCTTCAGCTTGATGTCTAAATATGTAGATAGTTGAACCAAGCTTATGAAATACTGGACTTACGAATCCTCTATTTCAAAGATAGAAAAGCTAAGGGACCTTTCTCTCCACTGTGTTCTTTGTTACCTACTAAGGTAAGATCTGACTTTGGTGCAAGAGGGTCCAGGTGGAAATTTCTTCCATTCAAAAGTTTAACTCAGAACTTCTAAGTCTCTTTATTAACTTTCATGTGAGTTGATCAGGTTTCAAACTTTCCCAATAGTTACACGTAACACTATCAAGTTACCAAGCCTATTTTTATGCCAGGCATCACAATGTGTCAATGACACCCTCCAGTTTTTTTGAAGGTGGAGTCCTTCTACCCAAGTCTTGACTCGATATAAAGAACACAGATCTTTCCCACTAATTGTTGGCTATTGAAATGAGAGGAATTCTAACTTAGGCATCTTTTTTCTCGTTAGGGGCCTCAAAGTTAAAACATATGAAGAATGGTTGCAGGAACTGGGCATGGCTAGTCTAGTGAAGAGAAGAATCAGGGGTGACATGATGGCAGTGTTCCAATATCTGAGGGGCTGCCACAGAGAGGAGGCGGGCAACCTATTTTCCAAGGCACCTGAAGGCCAGACAAGGGACAATGGATGGAAACTGATTGAGGAGAGGTTCAATCTAGAAATAAGGAAAAATTTTCTGACAGTGAGAACAATCAACCAATGGAAAAGCTTGCCTTAAGAAGTTGCAGGTGCTTCAACTGAAAGGACAATTTGGCATCTTCTCATCTTCTCAAATGTCTGGCTCCTTGTTGGAGGAATATTTTTCCTTTTGGGGAGCCAGATAAATAAGAGTGGCATGGGAGAAGGATGGTCCTGGAAATCTATAGGAAGGGAAATTTCTACTCCAAGGTGTTCCTTCTCTGCCCCAAGAGATATGAGCAGTATAATCAATGATGTAGCTCTTTTTAAATTATTGATAGTTGAGTGAGAGTTATTCTAAAGCAAAATAGTCAACTTAATCCTTGAAGAGGATTGGATCATCCATTACCTTCAGCTTTTCTAAACAGTCAAAGACACTGCACTATTGAAAAATAAGCAGTTTGCAGACTGATTTCTTCTTAGCGGCATCTTAGTGGGAAGTGCAATGGTTAGATGAGCTGGGCTGTAAACAGACCACTGCCTGACGGAAGCCTGTGCGAAATGTACCATTTGAACACTTTGGTAAAACATTGGGACTTTCTCAAGCATTCGATAGTAAACAATAGTAACTATCTGGAATACTGCATCATTCTGAATGCAGTGTTTCATGTCTAATGATAGCAGTGTTCCAATATCTAAGGGGCTGCCAGAAAGGTGAGGTGGGGTGTCAACCTATTCTCCAAAGCCCCTGAAGGCAGAACAAGAAACAATTGGTGGAAACTAATCAAGGAGAAAAGCAACCTAGCACTAAAGAGAAATTTCCTGACAGTGAGAACAATTAATCAGTTGAACCGTTTCATTCCAGAAGTTGTGGGTGCTCCAAAAGTGGAGGTTTTTAAGAAGAGATTGGACAATCATTTGTCTGAAATGGCATAGGGTTTTCTACATAAGCAGGGGGTTGGACTGGAAGATCTCAAGGTCCTTTCTAACTCTGAAGAGCAATGCTTCCCTTTTGTAGATCTGTGACTGCAGCACATCTTCAGGATCAAATCATTCTCTCATTCATTACTCATGGATATTGTCTGTGGACAAGTCTTTGCAGCAACTGCTGCCTTTGGCCAATGCAACTATATTGTGCATAGATTGATAGTTGACCTAATGCAGTTCTCCCTCCCCCTTCTCCTGTTATGAACAAACTCCAGTTTTCAGCCACCTTTGAATTCCAAGTTACCTCCAATTATATTGCCTTATAATATCCTTCAGTCTTATTAAACCCTTCGAAAATATGTAATTCTCAATTATCTAGCTACCTGAATGGACAGGCAATACCCAGAAGCAGAAGATAGCAAAGAAATATCTTTTTAAAAAGTAGTTGAAAAAAAAAAGACAAAGAATTGGGAAGGGAGAAGTTTTAATGAGGTTTGCAGGAAATTGGAAATTTCAGCATCCAGTTTTAAGAACACACATACACCCACCTACTCTTTTCCCCCCTAGTTCTTCATAAAAAACATTTCTCCTGCATGAATTAAACATCAGGATGGCAGCCCCGTGTCAGGTATAAATGATTCCCTCAGGTGCCGCTTGCGATGTATAGCAAGGCCAGGGCTGAATAAATTACCCAGGCAATATAAAAGTGACATTAAGAGTGCTTGTCCAGGGCTCCATCCTTCCCACAATATTCCCAGCCTACTTGTATTCAACACATCTGATCAATTTCCCTCTAAGATCTGAGCTAGATTTACACATTTCAGAAGGACTCGGATCTGGTATTTGGGGCTCGCTTTTCCCCCTCTATGCTCCCACTCAGAGAGAGCTAAGAATTAGGAATCTCACCGTGGAGTGCTGTATTTCTCTAGTTTTTTATTAAGCGTTCTATAAAAAAAGAAAGGAAACAAGCCTTAATCCAGAAGGTGAAAAAGGAAAAGCCTGGAGACCTTAAAAAGAGTTTGGAGACTGACTAGGTGCAATGGAAGTCCCAATAGTGCTGAATCAGTAGGAAGCATTGGCACATCAATGCACAGGTTTTTTTTAATGATTCAAGCTTGTGTAGCAACTGCTGCTATGATTTGCTTCTCATTAATACAAAATAGGACAGTTAAGAAGAGGGAGAATAACTGGGATACATTTCAAGAAGCAGGTAAGGATTTCTGCCTACAAAAATCCGGTGGGGAAAACTAACAAGGAAGGCTGTTTTCTACCAGCACAAGATCTTAATTATTCATGCCTCTGTTCTCTGAATCTTTGTTGGAATGATTTAAATGCCATGCGGCTGGAAACAGGTTGTATATTTCTTTGATTATAAGTATTAAAGGTGGTGTTAGAAATGCAGCTGGACTCCTGTTCTGTACCCTGATCCACCATTAGGATGTTAATATAATGGAGCAGCTGAATGAGGGCTAGTGGTAGTGGGGACCCTGATATGTTCTTCCTTGCCCCATTCTTTCAAGAATAGTGATTGTTCAGATTGAACTACCATGACTGGACTGTAAGAATTAAGGTTAGAGGATATTTGGTGTTCTGAGAATAGTGTAAAACAAATACAAATGAATAAAACAAATGGATCATAGAACAAAACCCTCCAGAGTTCTCACTCAAACTCCAGAGTTCTCACTTATCATTATTTAGATATAGTAGGCAAAGGTCCAGATCTCAGGAGGAGTCTACAATGCTGGGAAGAGAACAGGATGACCTGTACCAATGTAGCAATAGCAATAGTAATAGCACTTAGACTTATTTACCGCTTACAGCCCTCTCTAAGTGGTTTACAGAGTCAGCATCTTGCCCCCAACAATCTGGGTCCTCATTTTACCTTGGAAGGATGGCAGGCTGAGTCAACATGAGCAGATGAGAATCAAACTACTGGCAGTTGGCACAATTAGCCTGCAATACTGCATTCTGACCACTGCACCATCAGAGCTCTTTTGATGGACTCAAAAGTAGATGGACTCGGCTACAGCAACAATGGGCACACCATTGAAAGATCTGAAGATCAAGATGAGGACAGATCCTCCTGGAGAAAATCTATTTGAATGGTCCTTAAGAGTCAGCACTGACATGCTGGCACATAATCAAACAGGTAGATGGCAGTCAAGAATTAGCATTTGGGGATCTTTCTGCTGCCATGCCTAGTGGTGAGGCTCCAGTTGAAGCCATATCAAATAGCAGAAGAGAAAGAAAAGCGCTTTCTCATTAAGACAGAATAGGTGTAGTAGGTTACTAGCCTTAGTCACACCCATTCCTCATGCAATACTCCATGCTAATGGGAACAACAGCACTGGTCAACACCTGAACTCTGAGATTTTTTTCACAAAGTATATAAAATGCTGGTTGGTGACTGCAATAAAGATAGTAAAGAACAGTTTTACCTCCAAGCCCACTCATGCTATTTCTGTTTCTCTAAACTAAACTAAAGGCTTCTTAATGTACAGTATACTACTTTTTAAATTTTGCACTTAAAAGCAGCAATTCAAACATATCTCCCTCAAACAGAGATCTTCTGTAGAGGAATAACCTTGCCTGGAATAGACAGGTGATTTATCTCCACCCACTCCAATTTACTTTATGCCAGGCACATCCACGTATTCCTCCTAATGAATAACAGAATAACAGAAAGGATCTTGGAGGTTTTCTAGTCCAACCCCTTGCTCATGTAGGAGATGCTATCTCATGCTAGACAAATGACTGTTCAATCTCTTCTTAAAAACCTCCAATGATGCACCCACAACTTCTGGAGGCAAGCTGTTCCACTCGTTAATTGTTTTCACTGTCAGGAAAGTTCTCCTTCAAGCTTGGAAAACACTCAAAATTTGCAAAACCTTCAGAACAATCTGGTGACTTCTGGAGCACCCTTTCCATTCTTACCTGTGCATTCTGGATCTGAATAGCCCCTTGAGGAATTGCTTGGGTTAGCACCTGGCCCTGAGATGTAACCATAGTTACAGGCTGGTAAAGGGCTCCACCTGGCAAACAGATAGGATTTCACAATTTTACAACAAAGGCAATATCCAAAACCCACAAGCCAACAAAAGTTTTAACCAACCATCTGTATTTGAAATGGTTTTTGGGAAAAAAAGCTGGTTATCAAGGGAATCTACATTATCATCTTTGCCTGAAAGATGTCATGTTCACCCTAAATTTATGATCACAAGGACTGGCTTGAAAATATGGACTTTAAACTTGGACTATCTATGGCTGCCATCAAGGGCCCCCAAGTATCTTTCTTGCAACCTGCACCACTCTCTGAAAAGTTGGCAAACAACTAATCAGTAATTTTTAAGCTGGAAAAAAATAAGAAAATATAACCGTGTATTAAAACTGGAATTGATTTATCACACTTCACAATTTTTTTAATTGTCTCTTGACAGGAAAATCCTGATTTCATCCTTTATTATTATTACTGAGCCTCTCACTGGGCCTTTATCATCATCATCATCATCATCATCATCTGCCCAACCTGTGGAATACACGAATAAGCAAACAGTTTTTTTTCCTCCTTAAATTAAAAATCATGAAAAGGAAGGCTCTCAGAGTGAAAAATAAATTTGTTTATTTATTGCTGGCAGCAAGCTTAGGAATTGTTCATGAATGGAAATAGAATATGACTGTACAGGGTGATATGAAGATTTCACCTTGATGGGTGGATAGTGGAACAAATGCTTCCATTCAACAGACGAATATGATAGATTCATTTACTGAAATATGGTTTATGCTCATTTCGTATAGAAACAGTAGCTCTAGGAAGGTTAAAAACACAACATTTGCAAAGATGCATGCATGAAACCTCATTCCCAGCATGCAATTTGCTCTTTGGTAGATCTTCACAGATCTTCACATAAGTAGGCTTGCAAATTGGTTCAGTTTACTAATTTGCTTACTAATTCCCCAATGATCAGAAGATTTAGTATGGCACAGACTGTACTGTGGGATAAGTGCATTGATGAAAAGCACAGACCAACTGCTCACCCTCTTTCATATAAGAGTGGGAAAACAGTGATTCTGGAACTCCATTCAGCTTTTCCAAATCCCTGGAACAATTCAACTTTTGCTGAAAACTTGGTGTCGGTGTGTATCATCGTTCCAAGGTAGGACATGCTAAAAAATATAGGTGTACTTCTGAAATCTCTTTCTGATATCACTTATATTTTTTGAGTCGTGATGTTTAGTGCAATACTGAACTCAAGTCCCATGAGGACTTAACTCTAAGAAACTTGCTGATTCCATGTACGGGTAGTCCTTGACTTACATTTAGCGACCATTCAATGGCGCTGAAAAATATGACCTACAACCGGTCCTTGCACTTACACCAATTGTAGCATCCTGTGATCGAAATGTCACGTCACATGATCAAAATTTGGATGCTTGGCAATTGGCATGTATTTATGATGGTTGTAGCATCTTGAGGTCATGTGATCTCCATTTGTGACCTTCTCATCTGACTTCCAACAATAGCAATAGCACTTAGACTTATATACTGCTTCACAGTGCTTTACAGCTCTCTCTAAGCTGTTTATAGAGTCAGCCTATTGTCCCCAACACTCTGGGTCCTCATTTTACCAACTTCAGAAGGATGGAAGACTGAGTCAACCTTGAGCCGGTCAGGATCGAACTCCTGGCAGTTGGTATAATTAGGCTGCAATGCTGCATTCTAACCACTAGCTATTCTAACCATTGTAGCTCTTATAGAAGCAGAGTCAATGGAGGAAGTCAGATTTGCTTAATGACTGTGTGATTCACTTAATGGCTGCAGTGATTTGCTTAATAACCATGGCAAAAACAGTCATAAAATTGGGTGTGACTCACTTAAAAAAAAGCCTTGTATAAAAATGGAAGTTTTGGTCCCTATAGTGGTCGTAAGTTGGGGACTACCTTTGTAAAGACAGATTACCATTGGAGAGCATGTCGCAGGAGGTTTTCTTGAAAGGGAGAGGCTTTTAGATGTCAATACAGTCTCTTAAATGAAACAGAAAAACAAAAGCCCGTGATTCCTATGTGCTGAATGACCTGGGCAATTAGTAAAAATAAAAATAAATAAAATTAAAAATTAAAACAAAATTTAAAAAGCAACATGTGTGTGCCTCAAGAGGAATTCTGGAGGGGCTTCTGAGGAATGCACACGTGGGACTTTGCAGTGCGATTGACTCAATCCCTAAGTTGTGATTCAGGGCGCACAGGAGCACTTTGCATGCATGTCGGAAGGCAATACTTTCGCTCCCAAACCACCTTTTGGGAGATGAAGTCCCAGCCCTGCACAGCCTGATTGAGAAGATGAGGGTACAAGAAGATGTGTGCGTATTAACCGATTTCCACACTGCTCTGTCTAGACCAGGGGTCTCCAACCTTGGCAACTGTAAGACTTGTGGACTTCAACTCCCAGAGTTCCTCAGCCAGCTTTGCTCTGGGAGTTGAAGTCCGCAAGTCTTACAGTTGCCAAGGTTGGAGACCCCTGGTTTAGACTATGCATAGTTCAAATCTGGTTATGGAAGGAGGGTTAAAAATACCAAGCATGCAAAAGACGCAACTAACATGGTCACGGACGTATGCTCCACGCCTCCCACCTGTCACAACTTGTGAGTTCACTGTTGCCATGGAGATATTCCCCTGTTGCAGTGCTGAGGCAGGTACCACAATTCCTTGGGGGTTACCAGGTATGGCTGTCATGGAGTTGGGAGAATTTTGCAACATGTCCTATATAGAGAGAGAAGACAAGAATGGGGAAGAGATTTGTAAAAACATGATGCCCACGAGAGATAATATTTCAGTGCTAAGGACTTCTTGAATGAAAACAAAGATGGGTATCACCCTCAGCCACACCCTCTAGGATTTGCCTTATTTCCTTTTGAAGTTGAGGCTTATATAGCATGAGCTGAGACACAAAGAGAGGCTAGGGCTTATTTGATAACTTATAAGGAGCAAGAAACTTCTTATCCAATCCTTAGACAAGATCCACTTACTTTTTTGTGCTAAAACCACAGCTATGCCTCCGGAAGCAGCCCACTCAGGAACCCATGCAAATCAGGACCCCCACAATCCATGTGCCAATTCTGTGATGCAGTTCTCAACTCAAAATGACTGTACATTTGGGGATGTCATAAGTTTGGAAATTAAATATATCTAGGTAAAAGAAGTGGGTGAGAGTAACCAGATTGGAAAGCCGCACACCCTTACAAACTTAAAATATTTAGCTGTCTGTGTTATCAGTGCATAGTTGGGATAAAAATGTTTAAAAATAAAATACACTCGACTTACAGCAGTTCATTCAGTGACCGTCCAAAGTTACAATGGCACTGAAAAATAGTTTAGACTATTTTTCACACTTACGACCATTGCAGCATCCCCATAGTTACGTAACCAAAATTCAGATGCAACCTTTTTTAACCTTCTGACTAGCAAAGTCAGTGGGGAAGGCAAATTCGCTTAACAAACGTGTCACTAACATAACAATTGTAGTGATTCACTTAACAACTGTGGCAAGAAAGGTTGTAAAATGGGGCAAAATTCACTTAACAAATGTCTCACTTAGCAACAGAAATTTAGGGCTCAGTTGTGGTGTAAGTTGAGGACTACCTATACAGATGGAAAAGTAGAATTTGAATGGTGGACTCTGCTGCACCCTTGTTGAAAAGCCTGTGTCTTTCCTGATACACAACCAGTCATTAAACTTCTTCGAAAGTTCTGATTCCTCAGATTTCAAATTGAGCTCCCACAATATGACTTTGGCAATTCAGCTTTTAGGCTTGTTGAGTATATTGTACAAGCCACCTGCTCTTCGTGGCTGTCACTAGCCATGCCAGCAAGACATGCCTTTTGCCAAGGCAAACTTAATTTATAGCGAGACATTCTTTTCTGCGAGCTGGTGGCATTATCAGTATGCAACAGAGGGAAAGCCCCAAATCATAATAGATGCAGAACAGAAATATTCAATTATTAAAGAAGACAGTCTTGTAATTTGAAGGGATAACAGGTCAGCATTCAATTAACACTTTTCATTGTTCATTACGTATTTGTCTTATCTAAGTAAATCCATGTAGCTAATATTACTTTCTTGAGGATGCTGATCAATATATAATAAACAATGTTCCAGCATCCAGAAAAATGCCAATGTATGTGCAAGCAACCCAGCAAAAACACTGTTTGACTGATTTTCTAATTTTTTATTTCTTCATAGGATTCACTCACTTGATGTATTTTTGGGCAGACATTTTATTTCCATCCTGGCTCGCTATTCTGAAGAGTTGGAGCCTTGTTGCTTCACTGATATTTAAGGAATTACATCTTCGCTTGCTGTTCACAAGTAGAGTTGTGGTGCTTTCACTGTCACTGCTTAAGAAATCTACTTGCAATTGTACCTTTGGTTGATTCCAGATATTATCAGAGGGTTGGCTGTAAGACTCTACTTGATGCTTGTTATTTTTATCACAAATAATCCATCAATTGAGTCAGAGGAAATATAATAGCTGGTGACCCAACATGCATCAACAATGGTTAGGTTGTCTGTTAACATGTATTCAACCTAGGATTTTGTTATCAATATCAAAACCTTAACTTGCAAAGTCTTTCAAACAGAAATCTGTTCCTGGTCTTTTTCCAACAATAGTTTTTCAGTAATTAAACTGGAGAAGAATCGTTAAGCAATTGCAAAGCATAAACTTCTGCAAATCTTTGAAAAATTGATTCAGAAACGGAGAGCCGGTTTGGTGTAGTTGTTAAGGCGCAGGCCCAGAAACTGGGAGATGGTAAATTCTAATCCTACCTTACAAATGAGAGCTGACTGAGTGTCTTCAGGCCGGTCACTGTCTCTCAGATCAACTCACTCACAGGACTGTTGTGTGGGGAAAATATGAGTAGGAAGGAGTGTTAGGTATGTTCATTGCCTTGAGTTGAATATGGAACAAAAGATGGGATAAAAATCTAAAAAAAAGAAATCTGAGTAACTTTCCTAACGGTGCTTTTCTTAAAGGTACCTGATTTGAAAATGTCTGCAGAATGAAACTGAAACCACGAAGCAATGTGACTGCAAATAAAACATGCATCCAGGATTCTTTTAAATCCTTTCTTATGATGAGAAATGCCTACTTTTGTATGTGTAGAACTTCCAAACAGGTGGAGCAAAACTTCAAAAATGAATATTTTCTACAGGAGTTTGTCATTTTTTATGAAGCCTTTCCCCAAATAAAACTTTTAGTGTCATACTACTTTTGTGCCATTCCCTCAATAAGGAAAGTAACATTCATATTTCAATATCAGTGTGAATACATCTACAGAATAAATTTAAAATTCAGTGAATGAGTTAGACAGTCATGCCTATTTGGAAAGCAAATATAAAACTTCAAAAACTGGAAAGTCTTTGAAAGTCTGGATGCTTTCAAGTTGCCTTAGCATTTCCTAAAGCAAATTTTTTAAACTGTCAGAATAACTTAGATGTCTGTTGCTTATATTAAGCCCACTATTTCCATATTCAATAAAGATTACTACATAGAGGTTAGCTAGTACAGCTACAGTATTTACATATGCAAGACAATAACTTTGTCATTCAAAGGATGAATTATCTTTGAGTTATAATCTAAGAGGAGAGAACCAACCCAGAAATGTACTGTTAGAATAATCAATCAATGAAACAATTTGCCTCCAGAAGTTGTGGTTGCTCCAACACTGGAGGTTTTTAAGAAGAAATTGGATGAACATTTGTCTGAAATGTTAGAGCAAGGGGTTGGATTAGAAGACCTCCAAGGTCCTTTCCAAATCTGTTATTCTGTTATTCTAATAGAGGACTGGCTCCTTCAACCATAAGGAGTCTGTTCTACAACAGCTTCCATAATCTCTTACTATTGGACTTCCTGGTGAGACTGATGATAGTTGAGGTTCAGAGCATCTGGAGAGGTCAAAGTTTTCCACTGCTGCAATCTTTACTTAATGACCAGATGCTGTTGTATTATGAGCTCCATCATATCTTGGTAGGAGACATGTTGCACTGAATGTGGTCCAACCCAGTGGTGGGATTCAAATTTGTTTACTACCGGTTCTGTGGGTGTGGCTTGGTGGGTGTGGCAGGGGAAGGATATGTGAAATCTCCAGTCAGAGGTGGTATTTGCCGGTTCTCTAACCTACTCAAAATTTCCACTACCGGTTCTCCAGAACTGGTCAGAACCTGCTGAATACCACCTCTGGTCCAACCATATACGAGGAACCATGATTGAAAAAATCTGCACTAATGGAAAAAGAAAAGAAGACTCGCTTGTGCTACTGGGAGGCCTCCGTCCTTGGGGAAAAGGAGAATCATGCACGAAGCTCCCCATCACTTATATGTCCATCTTTGCAAGATTTATTCTGAGATTCCTTGAAATATACAGTTCGTATATTTTGAAAAGGATCTCGTCTCATGTCAGAAATGTAGGCACTAGAGAAAGGGAAATGATTTATTTAAATTTCAAAAGATTACAACTATTTATGAAAATGAATTTATTTAATTTTCATCCACATAGATGGCAAGGATATTTCCAAGCAGCAAGTCATACTGTGTGCATGTCGGTCCCAGGGGGCACTGTAAAAGATGAACAGTTGCTTGAATAGTGCCACATTTGCAATAAATATCCTTTTTCTCTGATAGAAACTCCCATTTCTTTCCTTGTGGTCTTTAGTTCTAGCCAAACCAGTGTGTGGTCTATTTAAACATCTCCAAAACATCCACTTCACCTCCAAACCTCCAGGCAACTCCTCAAGTGGTTCTATCCAATTATAAAGATGTTTAACTTGAAATTTCCATATTTTTAATCATTTAATCTGTTTGAGGTATAGTAACAATCTTCTTGGCGCAATCTAAAAAGCTCCTTCTTGATTTCAGTCAAGAAAAGATCAGAAACCTACATCTTAAACATTCTTCTTCTGCACAGTAGAAGGTATCCAGGTCTTCTTGTATGGATTCACCAGCATCTAATGATTTCTCTTTTTCCTTCTAGGGCCATCTTTAGAATCACACCAGGCAGTGTGAGAAAGGGAAGAAAGTACATCTGGCCATACAGATCCATAGCTTCAGCGGGGAATGTGAACTTCACTTAAATATTTCATTCCATCCCTGCATGCCTTTCCTTCTGGCCAAGTAGGTTACATGTGGCAGAATAAAAACTGCCCAATTTGTATAACCGCAGAGGGCAAGAGAGAGTCCCGTTTCATCATTGAGCTTGCACTCTCTTCTTTTCCCGAGACTGCTTGTTCTTCTCTCTCTCCCTGTAACACAAATCTGAGTAATTAACAACTTGAGAAAAACGTTAGGAAGCTGCCTTCAATAATGCTGGCACCAGAGTGGGATTTTTATCCTGCTGCATCATTTTCCAGTGGGGGGCGGGTCAAGATCACCATGAATGTAGATGATGATTCTTCTATTTCAAGCTGCTGGGATTAATTTGGAACCATGACAAATTTCACACTCTTCTCTTTCTTACAACAAATATGTCATGCTAAGATGCCTTGGAAGAAAAACCTTGACTTTTCAGTGCTCCTAGCCACTTCCTTTCAGATATAGTTCTTTTAGGGTAGAGTGGAGTAGATGTTCAGACCCAAACCTTGTTCCAAGGAAACAAACATGAAACAGAGGTAACTGCAAACCTTTTAATGATTCTTTACGAATTCTGTTCCTTCACGGTTAAAAGGCTGTTTCAGACAATTTTCTCTGATAAGAATGAGCATTGCCAAGGTTGTGCAAGGCTGCCAAGAACACAAGATAAAGTTACTAAGAAATATTTCAAACCCAAAGAGTCTCCAAACACCAATCAAGATACTCTGAACGTCCACAAGGCTTGAGTGTAAAAACTTCTTTGCTTCCTGCAAAGAACTCCAGTTTTTCAGCTGGCTTTTATCTCCTCAGGGAGGGGCCATTACCTTCCACCTTACTCCTGAGTCGCTTGTGCTGCAGCTGCTTTTTCCTTCGAGCAGCCCTGCGTGCACGTGCACTGGGCACAGGCTCCTCGGGGCCCTCTTCATCACTGCTGCCAGCCTCCACAGTCTCCAAAGGCAGCATATTCCACTCCCTAATGGTCCTGGCCCCATTCCTGCATCACCTACAGGCCCCTCATCTGAGTCCTCGCTCTCTGAGTCCTCAGCCATCTGCACCTGCTGCCGGGGAACCACAACAGTAGAGTAGAGTAGAGTAGAATAGCATAGAAAATATGGACTGGACTGGACTAGACTAGAAAAGAAAATTTGGAATGGAAAGGAAAAGAATGGAATGGAGGAATGGAACAGAACAGAACAGAATATCAGTGATGGAGGTCTTCTAGTCCACCCCCCTGCTCAAACAGGAGACTCTATACCATTTCAGACAGCTGTCTAGTCTCTTTTTAAAAGCCTCCAGTGATGCAGCACTTACAAGACATCTGAAGGCAAGATATACCACTGGTTGATTGTTCTGTCAGAAATGTTTTCCTTTAGTGCTAGGTTTTCATCTTAGTTTTCATCAAATTGTGGCAAACCCTACAGGTGAAACTCAAAAATCAGAATATCGTGCAAAAGTTCATTTACTTCAGTAATGCAACTTAAAAGGTGAAACTAATATATGAGATAGACTCATTACATGCAAAGCAAGATAGTTCAAGCCATGATTTATCATAATTGTGAAGATGATGGCTTACAGCTCATGAAAACCCCAAATGAACAATCTCAGAAAATTAGAATATTACATGCAATCAATAAAACAAGGATTGTACATAGAACAATATCGGACCTCTGAAAAGTATAAGCATGCATATGTACTCAGTACTTGGTTTGGGCCTCTTTTGCAGCAATTACTGCCTCAATGCGGCGTGGCATGGAAGCTATCAACCTGTGGCACTGCTGAGGTGTTATGAAAGACCAGGATGCTTCAATAGCGGCCTTCAGCTCTTCTGCATTGTTCGGTCTCATGTTTCTCATCTTTCTCTTGGCAATGCCCCATAGATTCTCTATGGGGTTCAGGTCAGGCGAGTTTGCTGGCCAATCAAGCACAGTAATCTCACAGTCATTGAACCAGGTTTTGGTGCTTTTGGCAGTGTGGGCAGGTGCCAAGTCCTGCTGGAAAATGAAGTCAGCATCCCCATAAAGTTCGTCTGTGGAAAGAAGCATGAAGTGCTCCAAAATCTCCTGGTAGACGGCTGCGTTGACCCTGGACTTAATGAAGCACAGTGGACCAACACCAGCAGATGACATGGCTCCCCAAATCAACACAGACTGTAGAAACTTCACACTGGACTCCAAGCATCTTGCAGTGTGTGCCTCTCCATTCTTCCTCCAGACTCTTGGTCCTTGGTTTCCAAATGAGATGCAAAAGTTGCTCTCATCAGAAAAGAGGACTTTGGACCACTGAGCAACAGCCCAGGTCTGTTTTTCTTTAGCCCAGGTAAGACGCTTCTGACGTTGTTTGTTGTTCAGGAGCGGCTTGACAAGAGGAATATGACATTTGAAGCCCATGTCCAAGATCCGTCTGTGTGTGGTGGCTCTTGATGCACTGACTCCAGCCTCAGTCCACTCCTTGTGAAAGTCCCCAACATTTTTGAATGGCCTTTTCCTGACAATCCTCACCAGGCTGCGGTCATCCCTGCTGCTTGTGCACCATTTTTCCCCACACTTTCCCCTTCCACATAACTTTCTATTAATGTGCTTTGATACAGCACTTTGGGAACATCCAACTTCTTTTGCAATTACTTTTTGAGGCTTTTCCTCCTTATGGAGGGTGTCAATGATGGTTTTCTGCACAACTATCAGGTCAGCAGTCTTTCCCACAATTGTGATTCCTACTGAACTTGACTGAGAGACCATTTAAAGGCTCAGGAACCCTTTGCAGGTGTTATGGCTTAATTAGCTGATTAGAGTGGGACACTTTGAGCCTAGAATATTGAACCTTTTCACAATATTCTAATTTTCTGAGATTGTGGATTTGGGGTTTTCATGAGCTGTAAGCCATAATCATCTCAATTATGACACATCACGGCTTGAACTATCTTGCTTTGCATGTAATGAGTCTATCTCATATATTAGTTTCACCTTTTAAGTTGCATTACTGAAATAAATGAACTTTTGCACGATATTTCAAGTTTCACCTGTACATTTATTGCCTTCAGGATGAAAATCCAAGATTTGTGATTTCGCCCAACCTGTCTTCAGTTCATTGAGGCATCAAAGCTGCTACATCCTCATCATTACCGCATTCAGATGAGTTATACAGATGGATGGCTAGCTGTGGGATGTTTACGAAGAGATGTGGGATTTAAGAATGTAAATAAAGCATTGAATGTGTTTGTAATCAATCAAAATAATGCCACACCACCTTCAGAGAAAACAGGGCACCAGTGAATTAATGTAAATGGTCCAGGGCTAAGATGGGGGTAGCCACTGATGCTCAAACTCAGAGCATCTCTTTTGAGTTAATGGCATATTTTCCCACCAAAGCTTAGTGCAAGGTCAGCAGACTCTAGGATCAGTATCATAACCTTGAAAAGCTTCTGAAAAGGACATCTGTTCATTCTTCCTCCCCGTAAAGCCAATGGTAACTTAATAAAATGATGCAAGAAAAATTCAGTTCAGCAGCCAAGAAAGGCACATATAAAATCAACATTTATCAACCCTTTTAAAAGAAAATTCTCTCTAAAATATATATCTATGCCAATTAGGCATGTGAAGATATTCTGCTCACATACTTATCTTCATACCTTTCCCACACAATCATAAACTCATAAACTACTCGATTTGAAATTTAAAGTGGTCAGTAAGAATCCCACTATAAAGTCTGAATACCATCAATAAGAACAACAACAACAAACATAAATTTCTTTTTCTTAAAGGGGCCTGTATATACATCAATATTTTATAACAGCAATATATAATTGTCATATAATTATTACAAAGATCAGCACTGAGAAGTGTGTAATATTGCACACATACATGCACAGTCATGTACACATTCATCCATTAAACATGTCACATAACATTTAATCCCGATTAAGGCTATTATTCAGTTTTCTCCCTTGCAACCACCTATTTCAATTTGGGATTTTTGGCTAGTCAATAATGTAAAACCAGCTGCAGTTACTGGCTCCTGAAATCCAATGTGATGGCCAAGAGACTGAAACCTGGCACACTGCCAATGACTTCCTTGCATCGGATCTCTATATCTATCTGGAGAATTAATGCATGAACTGAACAGTAACAAAAAGACAACAAACAGTCATGTCACCTTTTAAAGAATAACAAATTGATTATGCTGTAACAAATTTGTTTCCTGGACTATGGCCCACTTGACTTCAGTCAACATCTTTTACAGCCAACAAGAAAACAAACGTGTAAGAATGTAATCTCTACTCTTGAAACCCTGAAAGAATGAACCATAGGTTGCCTTGCAAAAATATATCGAAAAGAGGCGTGCTGTGAGTTACCCAGAATTTGCTTCTCGAAAGAAAAAGAAAGACACAAACACTTTCATAGATGTCTCTGCAGATTCTCAGTCATCCAGGCCATGGTTGTCTCAAAGGTGCTTTTTCAAAAGGCAACTGGAGTTTGTTTTTCCTTGAAGATGTTTTGCTTGTCATCCAAGAAGCTTCTTATTTCAGAATGGAAGAAGATTCTTGGATGAGAAGCAAAACGCCTTCAAGGAAAAACGAAGTCCAGTTGCCTTTTGAAAAAGCACCTTTGGGACAAGCACTTTAATACCTCCACTAATCTAAAAAGCAACTTTGGGGATTCATAGCACCATGGAATCATCAGGTTGGACTATGGAGGTCATCTGGTCCAATTCCATGTTTTAAAGCTGGACCTCAGACCATCCCAGTAAACTGGCTGTCCAAACTTTGTTTTGAAAACCACCAATGTTTAAGAGCATGCATGTTCAGGAATGTCCTCCTTATTTTAAGTTTGGGTCTCTCTCTCTCTCTCTCTCTCTCTCTCTCTCTCTCTCCCTCTCCCTCCCTCCCTCCCTCCCTCTCTCTCTCTCTCTCTCTCTGAAGTTTTTACCCTTTACTTTTAGTCCTAACACTTGGACGCTATAGAGAATAAATCCACACCCTCTTCCCTTTGACAAAAATTTGAATATTCCCTATTCAAATATTGTAGAACAATCTAACCACATGCTGCACCCTTTCATGGGTCCCCCAACACTCCTCCGCCACTAAATTAATATGCAGGTAGTCCTCAACTTACAACATTGAAAAGAGGGACTTATGACCACTTTTTGCAGTTACAACTTTTGCAGCATCCCCATGATCACGTGATCAAAATCCAGATGCTCAGCAACTGGTTCACATTTACAACTGTTGCTGTGTCCCAAGGTCATGTGATTTTTCCTCTTGTGACCTTCTGACAAGCAAAGTCAATCGAAAGCCAAATTAATTTAACAATCTGGTTACTTACTTATCAACCATGATTCACTTAACAACGGAGGCAAGAAAGATTGCATAATGGGGCAAAATTCACTTAACAAATGTTTCATTTAAGAACAGAAATTTTGAGCTCAATGGTGATCATAAGTTGAGGACTACCTGTATGCCACAATAATTATTAATAATTCCTACTTTCAATTGCCATATGATTGCGATAGATGACCCGTGTTAACAGAAGAAACAAGAGAAAGAAGAAAAAGAAGAGGAGAAGCAGCAGTCATTGTATGGCAATAATTATAGAGTAGAATTATATTTGGAACCGCTGATCGCTCCAGAGTATCTGTGTTTCTCATTATTCCAAGCACTTGTTCAATATCCATGACTGGGAATAACTCTAAAAGGTCATGCAGTTTTGATAGGAAATAATTAACATTTCCTAACTTTAATGATCAAATGCCCAGTGACCTCATCAGCACCGGGATTTTAAGTGACAGAAGCAGAGAAAAATCAAGCCAAAGTCAGCTAAGAAGCTAAATTGCCACATGTTGCTATTAGGAAGCGAATGGAGTATGCCCAGGAATACGGACATACAATGCACGGACCTATATGGGTTGTTAAGGCCAGCTCAGCCAAGTCTCTGCCCATCCTATTATGAGCGTCTTCAAAGACAGAGCATAGAGCACTTTGAACACGATCTTCCCACAGCTCAGAAGCTACTGTGTACAGCATCATACAATAAGAAAGACAGAAACATCCTAGAAAATAATTTGTTCCAATAACCTGCTCTTGACAACATCTACAATGCAAGATTATTAGATGTACTAGAAAGGTATAGGAGGGTTTTCATTACTGGCACATAGAATCAAGATCTACCACAAATGTTCTATTGGGAGACTTAGGAGGAACTTCTCTCTCTGTGAATCACTGCACATCATTGTTGTTGTGAACATAACATTGGAATGGGGATCATTGTGTGTACTGGAAGAATCTCAGGAATATAAATCTGACAACTAATATATGAATATAATACTATGACTGCCACCATTACCACAGTCAAACTTTGAAGAATGACATCATGATGCGTGAAGCATTGTTTTGATGTCATTGTTCCACTACTTCTTGTACTGTTCTACTACTTGTAGACCCAGCCATGCTCAGTTTGTGGTGATTATTGGAACACTCGGCTCTTTCTCCCATCCATCCCCCCTTCCCCCATTAATAAATGTGCCTCTGGTCACCCAAAGCTTTCCCATTACTGCTCTACAGATTGCAGAAGAGTATTCGTGCCTGAGCACAAAAGTTGAAGGCAAAACAGGATGAGGGATAACGCACCTGAAAACATGAAATGGCTCAGTAAGTTTAGAAACATTCTGCGAAATAAGGAGCATTTGTACTGAGCATTTGTACTGAGCTCTGCGCTAAGCGGCTGATTCTGAACACAGCATTTGAGAGCATGGATTTGGGATTTCTCAGCACTGTATAAAATCCACTCCATTCCATTCCATTATATATATTCTGGGGCATTCTCAGCTTCCCAAACAGTTCCACCAGTGTGTGTGTGTGTGTGTGTGGTAGATAGATAGATAGAAAGAGAGAGAGAGTGTGTATGTCTTTATTTATTTATTTATATTTTAACATGCTGGTGGAACTGCTTGGAAAGCTGAGAGCTGCCCCAAAATAAATGGTGAAGGGCAATCTCCAACAGATACAGATGTTCTGGTTCACATGTTGTTCCGATCAGCTTACAGTGGAATTTGCAAAGGTCAAATTCCTTCTCTATGCTTTCTGCAAGATCTGGATACTTTTGGCTTGTTTATTTTTAGAGCAGGGAGAAATCTGTTGGTGAGAAAGAGATACAGCCAACACAGGGTAGTGTAATGATAAAAGCACTGGTGTGTGAACAGCGCATATAGCACTGCACAATGCATGGGCTCAAATTGAGCCCCTGTACTAGATAAAACCATGCAAACAGGTTCTTCATAGCATTACACTAACTAGGCTATAGTTACATTGCCTTTTGACATCATGCTCCACCCAGCCCTGAACTTTAAGACAAAACGCCTATTTATACTACAATGAAAACTAATATTGTTTAAAAAACATGTCCAAGTCTGCATCTCGGTTGGAATAAAACATTACAGAACTATGAAACGACTGAGAATCAGTTCCAAATAGAAACACAAAATATTTATAAAATGCTCCTTGCAGCCCCAGCATTATTGTACACATTTCCATAAAAGTCTGGAGATTTCCAACTCTGCTCAAATGCTTAGATTCCCTCCCATGAGAACTGATAGCTTTTGGCCAGGCTGATATATTGTGCTACAGCTGGTTTCCTTTTTGTGGGATAAGTTCTCCAGATACGCTCAGCTGAAGCAAAATGCCCCTCTTCGTTGGGTGGTGCCATCATTATACAGTATTTTCTATAATTCTGTTGATTACAGTTACCTTGATCTGCCTCCAGGATTAACGGGGAAAAACTTAAGCCTCTTGTAAGGCAGAGGAAAGTCTTATATAGTACAGTATTATCGTACAAATGAAGATTAATTTTAGCTGGTCTCTTTGGAAAGGGCTAAGGGAAGAATTGGAGAGTAGATAGACAAGTCCCATCAAGAACAAATACTGTCTGAATTATATAAGTGGTTTTGCATTTCCCACTAACAAATACTGTAGAAAGATCAACACCTACACTTGCAGGATAAAAGCAAGAACATCCTTTGCACGTGCAGATAAGAAAGAAATGACTTGAGTCCTATTTTGGATGAAAGTCAAAATGCTGTTCTAGCCGAACTGAATGGGATCTGTTCAGATCTTCCAGCTTTTTCCTTGGGAAGGGCTCTTGCACATTTGAAAACTATACAGCAGGCAGCATGGGAGACTTTAATTAAGCAGGATAGCTTAACCATTCAGAAAAATGTCCTGCTTTTATTTTCTGGTACCTCTTAAAAGCATAGGAGCTCCACCAGGAAAACAAGAGAGGGAAACCTGGAAAGTTTGTTTAGAACAGGGGTCCCCAAACTTGGCAACTTTAAGGCTTGTGGACTTCAACTCCTAGAATTCTCCAGCTGTACTGGAGAATTCTGGGAGTTGAAGTCCACAAGTCTTAAAGTTGCCAAGTTTGGAGACCTCTGGTTTAAAACATAGAATCATAGGGCTAGGAAGGATCTCAGAGGTCTTCTACTCCAACCCTCTGCTCAAGGCAGGAGACTTTACACCATCCTGATCAAATGCTTGTCCAGTCTATTTTTGAAAACCTCCAGTGATGGAGCACCTACAACTCTGGGAGGCAAGCTATTCCATTGAATAATTGTTCTCACTGTCAGAAATTTTCTCCTTACTTCTTGGTTGGATCTCTCTTAAGAAGCTTCCACCCATTACTTCTTCTCCTGAGCTGTGGTGCTTTGGAGAATAAGTCAATCCCCTCTTTTCTGTGACAGGCCCTCAAGTTTTGGAAGACAAGTCTTGGAAGACAGCTATCGTGTGCTCCCCAATCCTTCTGTTCGATAGGCTACACATACCTAGTTCTCTCAATCATTCATCATATGATTTAGCCTCCAGACTTTGTTTCTCTTCTCTGCACCCTTTCTAGGGTCTCAGCATCCTTTTTGTATCATGGTGACCAAAACTATGTGCTTATGAAAAATAAGCCACCCTCCAGCCTTTGCAATGAAGTCTGGAGAACATATTTCTCTGCATCTCATTGTAGCCCAAATGCATTGCCAGGCACTCTCTCCCCTCCTCTCTCTCCCCTCCTCTCACCCATATTTATGATCTCAGATTGAAAGTCAAGGATGAATGAATACAGTCCAACAGCAATGTGTCAGCTAGACATTCCAGAAAGACCAATGCTTTTGGACTTGCCCAACATGTGCAAGGATCCTGCAGCATGAGGAAATAGCACTCAACAAGTTTTCCCCATCTTACATTACAATGGTGGAATGCCAGCCCATGATCCAATGTTTGGGTTCGGGAGAAAGACATTTGAATCCATGGCCATCTGTCCTTCAGAATTCAGAAGATTGATTTGTTCTCCATGAGGTGTAGAAAGGCAACTTGGAGGCAAGGAGAGGAGCCAGTGCCCACATGCATTAGATCTCCAGAGTGGAAGTAGAAGGCCACCTAGCCCAGACCTGTGACGGAGTTTGTGGGCTGTATGGAAAACTTCTAGCTTTAATCCAAAGCGTCTTCAGGTAGGGCTGGAGACTTCGTTGTTAAAATTCTGCTGCTGGTCAGTGCAGTAAACACTGTGTCAGGGTTCCAAGTAACACCTCCAACCAAGTAAGGTATCCCGGGGAAATAATTTGCCATGGATTTCATTGTAGAGTTCCCAGACACTGCTTTGAAGAAGCCAAACAGCTTCTTCGTTTTTGGGAAGTCAACATGGTCACCCATGCAGATGGATGAGTTTTATAGGAAATGGGCAGAGCAAATAGACAGAAAATTCCTGCCTTCCATGAATAAAAAGGATTAGATAACAGGATCAGCCAGCCAACGGATTGATTAAATTTGACTTAAAATTAATTTGATTTAATCAAATTTAAAATTTGGGGTGCAAAACTCAGGGCTTCCATACCTCTCCCATAAAAACCTCTCTAAAAACCTCCCACTAAGATAAGCAGGCGAGGACAACCAATTTGGGGTAGTGGTTAAGTCACCAGGCTAGAAACTGGGAGACCTTAAGTCCTGCCTTAGGCACAAGAAACAGCTGGCAACTGTGGGGGAATCCAGATTTGCCTAACAGATGCATGATTCACTTAACAGCTGTGGCCATAAAAATGGGTGCATCTCTCTTAACAACTACCTTGCTTAGAAGGGAAATTTTGGGTTCAGTTGTGGTGAAGAACTATCTGTAGTGGAACACATAAAGATGTAAAATGGTTGTCTGTACTGGTTTAAAAATCACACGAATCCTGCTTCAAACCCTGAATTTTTTGTCCCGATTACTGGCATGCTCTGGCTGGGCCTGCATTCTTCAAATGTCAGGCCAAAAATAGGCTCCAGCGTTAGTTCTTGAGTTACGTGAAACGTGATCTCTCCCGCCAGCCTCTCAGCACATCACCTCAGCAGAAGCCGGCAACATCAAACTAATTTTATCCAAAGCTTACGCCCGTCTCCCCTCCAACAGTTTGCGCAATGTGCCATCCCAGCAGCCAGCCGCATGTGTACAGTCAGTCATTCCCTCTGCAGAAGACAAATTCCTTCTCAAAATGTCAGGGAAGGGGAAGGAGAGCCATTTCTTTGCCTCTCTAAGGGGCTGATTATTTTCCAAAGACTTGTGTTAATTTTCTGATATGATCCTTGCATCTTTGTGAAGCTTTAAATCCTCATTACTTTTCCTGACCGATGCATTCTAATTAGATCAACATTTAGAGAAAAAAAATCACAATAGCCACAGGACAGCTTTCCATCTCATTAACTCCTCACATATTATTTTCATGAAAATTACTGATAAAACTGTGCATCTGCATTTGCTGGGACTCAGAGCTTCGTCAGTTCATATCTAACATCTCTCTCATCGCCCTGGATGCGAGGCGTTGCCATGGCGACTCGCAATAATAGAAACCAATAAATTACAAATGAGATGCTCGTTGAGCAATTATTGTTCTCCTTTATGCAAGTTTCTTGCTAATTTTGATCATAAGGGAAACTACAATAAAGCAGTAAAGGAATATTAAGTCCATTTCTGGAGAATATTTGAAGACACAATAGGCTCTCTGCGTGCACATGTTGCTTTCTTTCTTTCTCAAGATCAACAATTAAATGATTTAGATAGTTCAGTAAAATCTAAACAGGAACCAAACTTTTCCACTCTCTCATCACCCCCACCTTTTCCCCCCACAAGAAACTCTTTGGGTTTGAATAACCTAGGCTTCACATAACCTAGGCTGCACAGAGAAAGGTGGGTTTTAACTCAATATTTAGAGGTCTCTCCATTCACTTGGCATCTTTAAAATGTTATTCTTCAGAGAGAAATCATAGTCCAGGTACAGACAGTAGATAGCTTGAACTAAGAGGTTGATTCATGTGATGGGCAAGGCAATTGTACCAATGCTCATTCAACATTTCCATGTTTTAAACTCTTCTCTAAAATAGGGACCTCTCCTGCTTACCATAATATTCCATTTCACTCTCCTAACAATCTGGAGGGGAAGACTGCCAGCTTCTGTGCTTTTGCTTGTCTCCAGCTATCTCAACCTCTATATTTGTAAACAAACCCAAACATGTCAATATGTCCCCTCAGCCTGCCTTCTGAAGAAAAAGCAGCTGTAACCCCTGAATTGTCACCCTTTTGGGAAAGGGGGTGCTTGTAACCATTTTTTATCTGACAAAGAATTAAGAAAATAGATCTTTTGCACATTCATTTTTTTTGTGGGGGTGGCCACAAAAACAACACCCAAGTAATATCAATGAAGGAGCAACTTGCATGATTTAGACTTGGAAGGAGGCATTCAATGTGAAGCTGATATATGACTCCCTATTATTTGGTTGATACTATTGGAAATAAACTGAAAACAAACAAGCAAACAAACCTGCTTGTTTCTTGTACAAAGGGTGGGATTGGGCTAATGGTGTTTCAGTCTACTGCAAAGAATAAAAGAGAATTTGGTCCTGAATAAAAAGTAGAGATGTTTGGCTTGCAACTAGTATTTATAAATAATATTTATAAATTATTATAAATATAAAGTATTGTAAATATATTATCATGAATACTATATAAATCAACAAAGATGCTTAGGGGCCTGGAGGCTAAAACATATGAAGAATGGTTGCAGGACATGTCTAGTTTAAGGAAAAGAAGGAGTAGGCGTGACATGATAGCCATGTTCCAGTATAAGAGAGTCAAGCTATTCTCTAAAGCACCAGAAGCAGAAGGTGGTATTCAGCAGGTTCTGATCAGTTCTGGAGAACCGGTAGTGGACATGCTGAGTAGTTCAGAGAACCGGCAAGTACCACCTCTGCCTGGCCCTGCCCCCATTTATTCTCTGCCTCCTGAGTCCCAGCTGATCAGCTGGGTCTTCTTTGGTTGCCCTGCACAGGAGAACGGAGCTGGAAAGCAGGTTAGCAGGTTAGTGGGGTGGGGAGGGAATGGGATTTTGCAGTATCCTTTCCCTGCCACGCCCACCAAGCCACGCCCACAGAACCCACCACTGACCAGAAGGCAAGATAAGAAACAATGGATGGAAACTAAAAGAAATTTCCTAACAGTGAGAACAACTAACCAGTGGAACAACCAACCTCCAGAAGCTATGCATGCCCCAACACTGGAGGTTTTTAAGAAGAGACTGGACAGCCACTTGTCTGAAATGGTATAGGGTTTTATGCTTGAGCAGGGGATTAGACTAGGAAACCCCCAAGGTCTCTTCCAAGTCTGTTACTCTGTTAAATAGATTATTGAGGAAAAAAGACAGAATTGTTATTTCATTTATTGCTATTTTATTGTTTTTTTGATATTGATCAGTAGCCACTGGCTCTTTGTGATCTGGTGTGCAATAGTTTGATTTGTGAGTAGCTGGTTTCTTTTTTAGATTCCCACAATTATGGTCAGTAGTATTCAACCACCTTGTTTCCTATTGGTTAGTTTTTCAATCACCTTCCATTTTTCCAAGCATCAGGGTCCTCTCCATTGACTCTTGCTTTCACACAATGAATCCAAAATATTTAGGCTTTAGTCTCATCATTGATGGTTTCATGAGTTTTCATGAGCACTGACTTGCTGATCTTCTTACAATCCAAGATATTATCAGCATTTTTTTTCCAGGATAAAAATTCAAAGGCACCATTTTTTTAATGCATTCAGCTGTTCTGATGCTCCATATCTTATAACTGGAAAAAAGCATAGCCTTGAAAATATGTACCTTTGATGTCAGTATGATGTCTCTGCCCTTTAATATTTTGTCCAGATTTGTCAAAGTCACTTTCCCAGGTAGCAGACTCACTTTTCTTTATTTTAAAATGATGGTCACCATCCTTGTCGATTTTTCAGTCCTGGAAAATAAAGTCTGTTATTACTTCAGTTTCTTTGCTCCCTGTTTGTGTTGGGTTGGCCTTGCCAGTTGACATTTAAATTTTTTTTTTTGTTACAAATGTTATAAAGTTAAGATATGCATATATTTATATATTTTTGAAATTTTAGTATTAATATTGACCAGCTTTTGCACTCTTTCATCTTTAACAGCAGATTCCTTAAGTCTTTCTGACTTCCAGGTATCAACATAGTATCTGAGGCTGTTAATGTGCCTCCAAGCAATTTTAATTCCAATTAAACTTGGTCCACTCTTTTCCCAATTTTGAAAAAAAAACCAGTTGCTTCATATTCTGGGTTTTTTCCCCCTTGATCATCATATGAATTCTTTAAGATGCTGAGATAATTCAGTAAATCCATGCTTATAAGGGCTATCCACAGTTTGTACTGCCTACATTTTACACAGTCAAAAGCCTTTCTATAGTTCAATAAAGCAAAGATAGATTTTTTCCATTATCCACTGGAAGTTAGCAGTATGTTTTCAGGTTGCTCTGTGCCTTCTGAATCCAGTCTGAAGAGCTCCTGGCCCATGTATTGTTGACACCTGGATGCAACATCTGAAGTGTTATCTTATAAGAAATGAGATAAATAGGTTGTTTGGTAGTTGAAGTATTCTCTTCTGGTAACAGAACATATGTTTATTTTTTCTAATGCCTTGATCTTGTCCTATACTTTTCATATCTATGTAGACTTTCATTCTATCATCTTGCAAGGTTTTAAAGATTTGCACTAATATTTCAGCAACTCTTGCAACTTTGTTAGGAGTATTTTCCAGGGCCCATTTAACTTATTTTCCCCAATGTGTGGGTATAATTTAATGGAGATCTTTTTGTACATTTGTATACATTTCTTCTTTATATTTTCTTTTTCTGACAGGTCTTTGCCCTATTTTGCATTAAAATTTCTCATGATTTCTGTAATTTTCTTAAATAAATTTCATGACCTTCCCTTTCTATCATTACCCTTGATTTCTCTGCACTCATTATTTAGATACAATTCCTTCTCTCTTCTTAATCTTATCTGGAACTCAGAATTTAATGGGGTACAGTTTTCTCTCCCCCTGTGGCCTCCCCCCCCCTGCATTTTTCCAGCTATTTTCAAACTATCAGGAGCATTTTGTATTCTTTTCCTTGTTTTAATTTTGGATATCTTTTGTTGTCTTTAATAATGTCATAAATTTTAACCCAGAATTGTTCAGGCATTCTATTTATCCATTCTAATCCATTAAATCTATATGCTGTAGCATCACTGCATAATCCTATGATACATTACTGAAGTCATATCTTGTTGGTTTGATGATTTTATCTGTTTTCTTTAGTTTCACTGTAATTTTGCAAAAAGGAGCTCGTGATTTGAATTTCAATCAGCACTAATTTTTGGCTTTGCTGACAGAATAGAATGTCTCCATCTTTACTTGAAGAGTATACAGTCAATTTAATTTTGATGATTGTCCACGTAGCAATGTCTTTTAGATTGCTGAAATAAGGTATTTATTATAAACTTAGTATTTTCTTGTCTTTTCCATTATTCTGTATATAGAATCCATATTTCCCCATTATATCACATGCTACTTTATTTTCAGCTTTAACATTCCAGTCTCCTATAAAGGCAAAGCTTTCCCCTACTCAGTTGTGTCTGACTTTAGGAGGCAATGCTCATCTCTGTTTCTTAGCCGACAGAGCCAATGTGGTCCATGGTCATGTGGCCAGCATGACTGTATGCCAAAGGTGCACATAACAGTGTAACCTTCTCACTGAAGTGGTACCTATTTATCTGCTTGCATTTGCATCCTTTTGAACTGCTCCATGGGCAGGAGCTAGAACAAGTGACAGGAGCTCATCCCGTCACACAGAGCTTGGGTCTCAAACCCAGACTGTCAGCTTCCCTGCTGACAAGTTCAGCATCTTTAACCACTGAGCCATCACACCCGCTTCCAGTCTCCTATACTTATTTTGACATTGTTGAGGTATTGTATCAACAAGGGTTCAAAAGTCCTATAGAACTGCTGAAGTTCTGTTTCTTCTGTATCTCTGGTTGGAACTCAGACTTGCATCATTATACTATTCGTTAGCTTGCTTTTCACTCAAACAGAGATAATTCCATTGCATACTTTCTGAGTGGAGAAACTCATCTTCCAGTAACACGTCGACATTTTTGTAAATCTCTTTTTAGTTTTTTTGACAGTAGATTACTCATGCCTAAAAAGCATTCCAGAGCATTTCTCTCTCTCTTCTTTTAGGGAATAGAAATTTAAAGAAAGATATATTTATTTTATGTGAGCGTACATTTTTATGTTTCTTTTAGTCTTTTTAATCTTGTAAAGGATAATTGAGGAATACTCAGCATGTTCAATCAGATTTTCTTTTGAAAGTTATGGTTTTGCCAAGCATTGATGATGCAAGAACATGTCAAGTGTTGAGAAAGAAATTAAAATAACAGAGTTGGGAATGTTGCAGCTTGATCTTGTACAATACTTTTCCCCCCTGACAGCATGTAGTTTCTTTTCTAATTTTAAATAGGTCCTTGTACGTATGTATTCATGTCTTCTCTAGAACTCCAAACCTGAAAGCTTCAAAAATGTTAGTATCAAATGAGCATAGAATATGACCATGTATGCATGCCAGCTGTTGTTGAAATCTTTATATTTTGGAAGTGCATTGTGTGTTTTTTGCAGATTCTGAAAAGTTCTAAATTATCATAAAAAGCATACTATCCATACAGAACACGACCAGACATTTGTCTTCTGATTTATATCTGGCCAAATGCATATAAACAAATCCATGTTTGATTGAGATTTTTAGAATTGTAGTCCTTACTTTTCTGAAGGTAAAGTATTAGTTAGGTTATGCCATCTCCAAAACCAAACAGAAAGAGAGAGGAATTTTGACCCCAATCCCCAAACATATTTTAAAGAAAATAATGCAACGTGGATCATAAATTGCATTGGAAATATTTTTCTGGCTTTCAAACAAAGATTTTCATGTGCTAGCACAAGGAGTCTGCAGTTTAAAGAAAAATTATGTCTGCTAATATAAATTTCATATCTTTATCCACTTACCTGGAAGTAAGTCCCATTGAACTTAGTAGAACTTACTTCTGTGTGAACTAAAGAGGATACTACTAAACCACTTGCAATAGCATTGCAATGATTTTTCTCAAATATATACAATAACTTTAATATGTCTAGCTGCACATCGCATTATACTCATTCTATTTTCACTCAAATAATGATCATCCTTTGCATATTCTCATACGGGAGAAGTTAAATTCATAGAGAAAAAAACCCTCAGGTAATCTTTTCTTTATAGCAATGATAGTACTTAATATCGAATAGATCTCCTCTTTAGGATTATAAACAGGAACAGGTAAGTGTAATTTTTATCAGATCTTTCAAATTAAACAATTTCAATCTTGCGAGCTAGGATATGAAAAAAGAGCTATTTCTCAGTTTACATGCCATATTAGCTATGTTTGTAAGCAACAAGTTTATGAACAAGACAACATTCTTGGGAATGATTTATTAACTATCCTCAGAATAATTAGGAATCAGATACAGAAAGCTATTTTTGTGAAGCTGTGAAGAAAGTGACAAATGGCGACAATCTGGATTAACCTTGAGAACAGAGCTGACTACTTGACTAGATGACAACTACAAAAGAGGTTCCTGGGTTCTGAACAGTTATATTGCTGGTAAATCTTTTTCGAAAGGATGTTTAGTGTAATGAAACCAATGCTGGGTGTATGGAATGTTTTTTCTGAAAGAGAATAAAGAAACACACATATTCTATTAGTTAAGCTAAATATTTCCCTGTCAGGTGTGTCCGATTCTAGGGCACAGTGCTCATCTCTGTTTCTTGGCCAAGGGAACCAGGATTGTCCAAAGACATTTTCTGTGGCCATATGGCCAAAGAGACACAGAATCTTTCCACCGAAGTGATACCTATTTATCTACTTGCATTTGCATGCTTTCGAACTGCTAGGTGGGCAGGAATGGGAGCTCATCTGTTGCACAGCACTCAGGTCTTGAACCTGGACTGTCAGATTTCAAGCTGACAATCTTTAACTGCTGAGCCATTGTGCCCTCTCATATCCTATTAAGAACCACCAATTCCCAATCATCAAGTTTGGAAAAAATCAATTTGTGAATTTATAGCCTTAGAAATAATGCCTGGAACTTCATGGGATTAAAATGACATGTCAAATAATCATTTAGAATACTGTAGTCTAATAGAGGAATACTTTGTGCAACAAGGCTGTTCAAGAGCTAAGTGTATAACTCTTATGGGAAATCATCCCTAGGTGCTGGGGAGATCTAGCATCTTGAGAATCTCCCAGGCTTTTATCTATTCATATGGAAAGTTCTCCTGGAAGATGATTGGATGAAGTTTTCCAACCAAGTAATGAGCTTGAGAACTTGGCAGCATTTATTGTGAAGAGGCAACAGGGCTTCAGCTCTTCTTTCCTCAACTAATGTAACAGAAATATTTACACCTATGGCACGTTACTGAGTCATTTGTTCCAACTACAGTATATTTTCTTTCTGAGCTCGCAACCCACAAAATTCACTGCCGGTCCCAGCACACCCAAATGCTACCATGTAGAGAAGACCTGGTCTATGACTGATCACTGATCTTTGGAGTTTTCAGAGAGAGCTCTTTTGCAGCCTGTTCACTAGGATATAACATGTCACATGCTGTATCCTAATCAGTGGGCTTTGTACAAACCTTTTATAAGGATTTTTGGAATGGGATAGGGTTTCCTGCTTCAGCAAGGGATCGGACTAGAAGACCTTCAAGGTTCCTTCCAGCTTTCTTATTCTGTATAGGTTATGATAAATTTGGATAGAGAGCCAGTATGATGTAGTGGTTAAGGTACTGGCTAGGGTTGTAAGACCTAGACCTAGTCTTCCCTTAGGCATGGAAGCCAGCTGGGTGATTTGGTGCCAGTCACTCTTTCTTGTCTCCCAGGGTTAAGTCCTACAACCAGCAAGTGGAACAACAATCCCTTTGTTGCATTGTGCATTGATAGCTTTGCTGCATCAGCTAAGCAAGCACAATGTAAACAAAGCAGAGGCTGCAACTGAGCAGGACAAAATGCTAGGGGAGAAAAAGATTAAGGCTTGGTGTGCACTGTGGAATACAAGAATAATGAACATATTTCTGAAGATCAGGGCTCTCTATGTTTGGTCACATTTTGCCAATTTACGGCTGCTGTTTATTTTTTTCTGAATTCAAAATAGGAGGTATTTTCAGATTAAGAGTACATTGTGAAAAATATGATTCTGCCTCAAGAATATCTGTAGCTGTTTATAAGGGGGCACGTGAAGTGTATTTTTGAGCAATTACCTGTGTGTGTAGGTTAATGGAGGACTGATTCGGGGAGTAAGGTCCCCCAAGGTCATTCCTGAGAAGGTTGTCGCTGTGCATCTTAGTTTTGAGGCAGGTGATGTAACGATTACAAAAGTCTTTGCACAATTCATTCACTTTCTCCAACTCCAAGAGATGAATTCGCAGGACCTGAATAGCTTTCACCATCTGCAGACAATTCAAAACAAGAGCAGGGTCACTTTAGTTATGGAAAACAACGAATGCATCAATGGAAGATAATGCTGTCAAACGATGGTAATCAGTTCTGCTAGGATCCTTGATTAATAATGTATAAATTCATCATTTAAAAAATGCATGCACTTTCTCATTTTCCCATTTTTATTTTATGTTTGAAAAGAAAAACATTTCTCTTATATTTCTGATCAAAAAAACCTCACAAGTATAGATGCATTCGTACACAGGCAAACACACACACACACACACACACACACACACACACACACACACACATCATGTTATCTAGTTAAACAATCAATATGTAAATCCCTTTATTTCATAATACCTAATGGGAAATTGAACATATAACTTATAATACAGGTAGTCCTCAAGTTGTAATCACACTTGGGGCCAGGATCAGTGCAGTTGTTAAATTAGTAACATGGTTGTTCAGTGAATCTGGTTTCCCCATTGACTTTGCTTGTCAGAAGGTAGCCAAAGGGGATCACGTAACCCTAGGACATTGCAACCATCATAAATGTGAATCAGTTGTCAAGCATCCGAATATAAGTCATGTGACCATGGGAAACTGCAACAGTCATAAGTGTGAAAAATGATGATAACTCACTTTTTTCAGTACCGTTGCAACTTTGAACGATCACTAAACGAATGGTGTAAGTCGAGGATACTGTTCTATGTCTGCTAATGGGTGCTGCTGGTGCCACTAAGAGAGGCACAGTTCCCAAATATTCCCTTGGGAAAACTCACCTTTTCATTCTTGGAGCATTTTGGAATCCAGCCATGAGAATTCTTATGTAAGAGCATCCTTGATTATTCTCAGATGGCTTCTCTGCTTAACAAGCCCTGAGAATGAAAAATCTGCCTCATAAGCTCTCCCTTGGGAGAAGTCTCGGCCTTCATAAAATGTACCCCATAAATGTTAAAAAATTTACACATAAAACATGCCATGCATGGAAAGGAGGCTTTCCATTTTATAGCTCCAGCTCCAAATCCTGAATCAGGTATAAAATCTCAGCTATTCACCACAGAGTAGTAAATCAGCTTTTAAAAAATATTGTAACAAATGGTCTTTAAATTTCAAACCAGTTTTTTCAACTTGCTAATTTTAATGGTCCCTTTTACCAGCTATTAGTCACAGGCTTCTCAAGGGGTGGCCACTGTACTTATCAGCTTGGAGTTTGCTTTTGATTCCACTAAGAATCAAAGCGGCATGATTACTAAGGAAGGTGCTATCGAAGAGCAAAGTATATTGATTTTTGTTCTATGATAATGGAAGGAACAATTTGAAATAAACTTATCTAAGTTCACAGTTTCAAATCAATAGAGAAATGGAAATGTTATCATTTGACAATCACGTCTCTGTTTAGCAATGCAGCTTGTCAATAAGGATATATATCAACTTGTATTGAGCTATGCCTCTTACTAAGCAAAACTGTGTTCAAAATGCACATTTTGTACTAAATCCTGGTGGAGCTGTGGTGATGCAGTGGTTAGAATGCAGTATTTCAGGATAACTCTGCCCACACCTTGGAGTTTGATCCTGATAGGACTTGAGGTTGACCCAGCCTTCTATCTTTCTGAGGTCGGTAAAATGAGGACAAAGATTATTGGAGGCAAGATGCAAATAATGCTTCAACCTTGTAACTCACCCAGAAAATGCTACGTGGCAGTGTATAAGTTGAAGTGAAATTGCTATAAAATATAAATTTATTCTCACAAAATTAAGTAGCCAAGAGAAATGAAAATGGATGGATTCCTCTATTCCAAAGTGAAATAACAGAAAAGTTTCCTGTGGCCGTGTGAAAGCTTTCCTAGCTGAATTACAAAAAAGAGAAAATTAGATAGTTGGAGAGAATACTTTTTAGATTATTCAGAACTAAAGCAAATTTCTGCAACTGCCCCATTTACTAAAGGATCCTTGTTACTTCACCATAAGCAAACCCGATCACCCACCTGCTCTCAGTCAGTAGGTCACACTCTGAATTTCCCTTCCTCCCACCCTCTCCCCCTCCCTCCCTCCCTCCTTCCTTCCTTCCTCCCTCCTTCCTTCCTTCCTTCCTTCCTTCCTTCCTTCCTTCCTTCCTTCCTTCCTTCCTTCCTTCCTTCCTTCCTATGTGGGAAGCAGTGGGGGAAGTGAAGTGAACTCAGTGGAGTTGTCAGTGGGGAAAACTGGATTTGCTTAAAGCCCATATGTGATATTCTTCACAACTGCAGTGATTTGTTTAAAAACTCTGTCAAAAAAGGTCATAAAATCTAATATGACTCATTGAACAATTGCCTTGCTTAGCAAAGGAAATTCTGGTCCTAATTGTGGTTCATAAGTTGAGGACTTACAGGAAGAACTATTACCCCATTATCCAAATGCAATTACTGCCTGTCTTCAACAGGGGAAGCTGGAAATGAAGGAAGAAGATAAACCAGCCCTCCAGTAACATTGAATTCACTCAACAAATGTCTTCCTGAAAGTTAGCATTCAGGGGCAAGGAAAGTTGTGTGGGCAATCACATGTGGGCACCCACATCTGTGTGTGCGCATCTTTGTGGGTGCCCATGTATATATGTCTCTCTACCCCCCCTCTCTCGTATGTGTGAGGGTAACACACACACACACACACACACACACACACACACACACACACAATAAATCTCTCAATTATCTCAGCTCATTTGCTTGGGGTCTCTCATTTTATGTCCCTGCTTCGCTGAGCCGTATATCTGTCCGGATAATGAGTTACAGTCCGATGGAATACGTGTGTGGGGTTGTAAAAAATACAGATGCTGAATTAATTGACTGTGTGGCACTCAGCAGCTGATTGAGTTGATAATGGCGAGATCTGACCTTTTTCTAATTTCTAATTATGTGCATCTCGCCTGTGAGGAATACATGATTCTTATTCTAATGATGGTTAATGTCCCTGGCCTTTTCCTCTCTTCTTTGCTGTCAGCAATGGTGGACAATTTACATAGGATTAGCAGCATTAAAACCATGTACATACGACAAATAAACTTTGGGAGATAAGGATCTTGCGGAGGGAAGATTCATTGGAAGCGTCATGGTTTGCAAGATTTCCGACAAGTACTTCCGCTAGTGAGCTTTAAAAAAATCCAGGAATAGGGGAGGTAACAATAACAGTAAATATACTAATATTAGTAGTAACAGAAGTTGAGTTTAGTAGTATTAAGTGAGCAGTCTTTATTGGACAGCAAATAATATTGGTCATAATAATGATGAGAACAACAATGCCAAGAGAAAGCATATAAGGAATATAAAAAAGTAAAACTCATTTGGATGAACAGAAAGTCTACAGCAACTTCTGAAATCAGATTCTCTTCATGAAAGATCAGATTCTTATCCCATGAAAGAGGACCCTAACAGGTTGTTTTCCACTGACGTATGGATCCATGAATGTAGCCATTGATCTATTTCTGATTCTATAATGTTTAATGTTAAATATAATGTTTAGATTGTATAACGTTTAGTCCTAGTGGACAATCACTTAAATATGAGCCAACTGTGAGCAACAGCAAGCAAACAAGCCAATGCGATCCTAGGCTGCATTAATAGAGGGATAGAATCAAGATCATACAAATTATAGTAAAGCTTTACAAACCCTTAGTAAGACCACACCTGGAATACTACATCCAATTCTGGTCGCCACTACTTAAAAAGTTGTTGAGACTCTGGAAAGAGTGCAGAGAAGAGCAACAAGAATGATTATGGGGCTGGGCTAAAACATATGAAGAACAGTTACAGGAATTGGGTAAGTCTACTCTAATGAAGAGAAGGACTAGGGGAGACATGATAGAAGTGTTCCAATATTTGAGGGGCTGCCACAAAGAAGAGGAGGTCAAATTATTTCCCAAAGCACCAAAAAGCAAGACAAGAAACAATGGATATAAACTAACCAAGGAGAGAATGCAACCTAGAACTAAGGAGACATTTTCTAATGGTGACAGCAATCAATCAATGGAACAGCTTGCCTTCAGAAGTTATGGGTCCTCCATCACTGGAGGCTTTCAAAAAGAGACACTTGTCTGAAATGGTATTGGACTAGAAGCTCTCCAAGATCCCTTCCAATTATTCTATGTGTATTGTTTACACTGACTGATTGTAGTTCTCTGGAAAATCTGGGGAATTTCCAAATTTTCCCATTCTCCTTGGTGGACAATGGGATGTTATTCATGGAAAATAAAGGCAGCAGCAAGGAACTCATGAATATTATTTGGTTGTTGGTCCAGATGGGACCATTTTTGGTTCAAGCAAACTGCCGTTTTGTCACTAAGGGCCACTTCTGCTAATGAAGTTGTATGCAAAATGCAACACATTGATGGCAATGACCATCAATTATTTACTGATGCAAAACCAGTGATGGTCAGTCTGGCATAAGGTTTATCCATATGCTGTTAAATTTTCTTACTATGGAATCTGTAGTTTCCTATAGTGGTCTTACCTATATGGTCTTACTTAGTACTAACTTAGAAATCTTGGTGCCATGACTGAAACTTCTCATCTGAAAGGAACTGGGGATTCTTAAGGGCTATGTTAGAAGGATATAATAAGTCTTCTGGTTATAGAAGTGTTTCAGCCACAAGTACAGCCTGGAACCAAGGACATCCTCATCTTTATTGCATTTAATTATGTTCCAGTAAAAGAAGTACATCAAGTGAGGTCAAGTGATGGAAAGAGAAGGACTCTGTCAGCCTTATAGGAGAACAGCAGCATCTTATAGTGCACTTGAATTCATTGGCAGAGCTTTAACTTTTGACACTGAATCCCTTGGATAAATGACACAGGATGCTAACATAAGAACAGTGAACTTTAATATAATCTGTACAAAAATAGCAGAAGGGAGTTGGAACAAATTGCAAAAAATCCTCTTGAAACCAAGGAAGAAATCGGGTATTTAACCCATCCTTCAAATCTTTTCCTGATAATGCCTCCAGAAGAAATGTTCATACTCATGTACCTAAAGTGAAAAAAATCCCCTCTCCATGAAAACAAAGAAAGGAAAATTACAACTATTGCTGCTTTCAGGTTTTTAAAAATACATTAACTTGCCTTTGTCCATAACTCATTCATTCATTCTTGCAAGTTCAACGATCAAGAAAGATCAATATTTTTTCTGCTACACAGGTGCTTCAGGAATATAGTTTTCCAGGACAGGAATAGCTTTGTCATCAGGAGCTGAAGCAGCAACATGTTGATTTGAGCCAAATATTGAAAGAAGATGCCAAAGAGAGAGAGAGTGTGTTTGCACAGCCTAAGTGGATGTCAGTGACCAACCCAAAAAGATCAGTGTCAGCAATTGGCACCTTTAGGTAGCTGCCAAGGACTCAGTATTTAAGAATATGTATAATCAGCTGTCTTTTTAGTTAGTTTACTTTATTGTCCTTGCACCTCGTACAATGAAATTAAATACCATCTTCAGTGTACATTATGACTATGAAAATAAACACAAATACACATCCTTCACATTCTATACATTGAATTGAAAACCCCTGATATTGCATTAATATTGCACTATACAGTAGAATTCCATAGTGTTACTGTCCTTTTAAATTTGGGTGAAGTATCTGGCATAGTGTTGTTCCGGGATCACTGCACAAAACTGAAAAATTTTACTTCCATTGAATGATAGAATCATTAGACTCACATTTGGTGAACTGAAATTGTGCTCACAGGCCCCCATATTAATGCTGTCTTGACATTTTCTTCTATGTTTCATTGTTATTATAGGAGAAGCAGAAGCTGGGGGTGGAGTGAAAAAAGGGATCAGCCTAGAATCCTTATGTAGTCCCAAGTGAACTAAGTCCAACTCACTTTGAGTGCTGGTGACCCTTATCTAATGCTAACCAGGTGCTGGCCATTAGTTGAGAAGATTCCTGTGTACAGGCTCTTAGCAATAAATCAGCTTAATTGATCATTCAGTTGTGGACCCGATAGAAGGACCTGATTTTTTGTGCCTGACAATTATCATCAGTAATCCCCCCCGTCTATTTCATTTGTCCACACCCACCAGTTTGAAATGAGAGATAACATGTGGTCTTCTATCAATTAGCCTCTCCAATAGTAACAGCAGTCCTCCAATCTTGATGTCCACACATTTCTTGGTCAATGGCTACCAACCTATTTGAGTTGTTTGAATACAAACTCCTCAAGTGGATCATCAATGAACCTTACAATGGATCATCACCTATGTTATTTTTCATTAAGAGGCAGGGAATGTCATTATTAGAGGAAAACATGTGGGATTTCTAAGGTTCTGAACTGAGACTTCTGGTGAGCTAGACATCCCTGAAGGAGCAGGGAGATCATTGTGATCAGTGGCGAGAGGGCACAATTTGGTCAGCAAAACATGTGCTGTTAAATAGGGTTTGGCCTCATCCATTGAAGAAGCAGAACGTAGGTTTCCTTGCTGTTAGGTCAGAGGCTTTCAATATGAAGGACAATGTGTGATGAGGCAGGTGCAATGCAGGCATTAACTTTGGAGTTCAAGGAATATATAGTATATGTATGAGATAAAATGGTTGAAGCAGAAGAATTACCAAGTTGTCCAGCTCAGGATCATCACTGAAAAATGGTTTGTGCTCCTGTTCTTGCTGGTGTACGAAGTTCTCAATGTCAACATCAAAGCTGGCAGAGGTGATGCATTCTGAGCCCTGTGTTGCTTGCTCGCATTTCTCAAATAGCAGTGTCAGGAGGGGGAAAAGAGGATGCCTAAAGGGAAAAGGAAATGGAATGACATTTCAGAAACAAATGCACCAACAAGGCCATATCTATCTCTCAATGTATACACAGCTTCATAATGTTCTATATTCATGAATGCTGCTGCATTGGAATGCTCCCCTTCAATTCTTTTTCAAAGGACATAAAAAAAACCCTCATGTTCCTGAACTTGCTTCAGTTAGGAGGTGCCTGAGAGGTATGTTCAAGCATCTTTTCTTTCATCTCCAAATTTGTTGGGGGCTTTCCAGCTTCCTACGCTTCAGTTAAATCCTAAAGGAAAATATCAGGAGATAAATCTCCCCAAAGAGCTTTTTTTCAGATCAGGAAGCAAGAAAAGCAAGAGAGACTGCAGAATTAGAGATGTATAACTAAAAAAAAAATTCAAACCTTCCACCATCGCCCAATGAGATAACCGAGAAAGCACCATTGGAAGAAATTTAAAAGAAAGAAAGAAGAAAGAAAAGAAAAGAGGAAAAAGAAGGAAGGGAGGGAGGGAGAAGGAAGAAGTAGAGAGAAAGAGAGAAAGAAAAGAGAAAAAGAAGAAAGAAAAGAGAGAAAGAAGAAAGAAGGAAGGAAGGAAGGAAGGAAGGAAGGAAGGAAGGAAGGAAAGAAGGAAGGAAGGAGGAGAACAGGGAAGGAAAATTCAGAGTGTGACCTACTGACTGAGAGCAGGTGGGCAATTGGGTTTAGTTATAGTGAAGTTTAAGTAACAGAAAGTAAGAGATAGATAGAGAGAGGGAGGGAGGGAGGGAGGGAAGGGGCTGGGTTTGGGTGAGAAATTTCTTTCAGAGAGGGAAAAAAACCCCAGGAACATACAGCAGAAGGGTAAAGGGCAGTCTTGCATATCAAAGCTCTCAGTTTAAACCGAGCAAACTGGTGACAGTAAATTCCTTCATTGCTTGACAGCTTGGAGAACCAGCCAGGGTAGCCAAAACAAAGGACAAATAACCAACCTCATATAAGACAGCTTTCATTGTACCTTCACCAGTTTTTCAGCATTTCAACAGACAGCTAATAGCTATATAAGGTACACACCTGGTGATTATGTTTATACAACCTGTATTCTGCTCTTAGTTTTTCTTTTTTGTGGATTCTAAGCAAGTCAAACTCATCAACATGCAACAGTCTAGTCATCTTGCTTTGCAAATTGATTATCCACAATGTTAAGGTTGCCCAGCACAGGATTTCAGAAGAAGCAAATGAATGGGATTCAGCTAAGAATAGTAAACTTAATGTAGTTATTCATCTGGTAAGCCTCATTAGACCCATGGAAACTAAGTAGGAGGGAAGAAAAAAAAAAAAAAAAGGAGAGGTGTGTGAAGCATTTTCTACCCAATAATTTGCCAGCAAGGCTGCTCAGATAGGGAACATGGGCCAGACATAACAGTGAGGTCCATTTTTCTTTTGATAAATTATATATCCTACTAAAAATCTTGTTATCATGACCTTTAACTGGGTGAAACAGCACATCATAGAGAGACAATGTTTGAAACAAGGTAGCTTAAATGGGCTAATTTACAGAACGTGTCCAAAATCTGGGACCCAGGCCTCCCGAGGCAGTGACATTTGGGAAAGCTGTATCTGTTTCTGGGCTATATAGACTGCTGCTTTTCTGCTATGCTGCTGCTGCATCACGTGATCTTCATTTTATTTATTAAATTTATACGCCACCCATCTCATGATCCAAAAAGACTCTAGATGGACAGTTTCCCAGCCACACTCACAATCCTTCATTCCTTCCCGCACCCGGCAGCAGCCGTTTATCAGGAAAGGAGACAGGGAGATTTATAATGCTTCCTGACATATTCCAAGAAGAATACTCAATAAGCAAACCAGCAGGAAATCGGAAATAATTCCTGCATTCACTGCATTCTTGACTGCCCTTGGTCATTCTGTTTCTCCATTTAGATAAGGAAATATCTCTGAAAAGATGGTTCAATAGGGCATGGATTGTCTAGTTTGTGGTGTGTGTTTGTGTGAGAGAGAGGGGGGGGGCGGAATATGATGACATTTTTCTCCTTGCCTTTGCATATGTGGGGAATAGAAAAGAACTTATGTTCATTTTGCTAAGGGCTGAAAGTCTCACTCTGCTTAGTTAAAGTACGTTTTCTTTTCTTTCAAACCTGTTGTCCTGAATGCTTAGTCTTGAAGCTATCCTGAGAGTCTGGCGAGTTGAAAATGCTATCATACATAGCCATAAATCAGAGGTACCAATCAACTAGTTGAGTTTTTCGGGATCAAAACAAAGAGAAGAACAGGTGAAAGGGTTAAACTCTGATATAAGTCTTCATTTGCAGCTACTAATACTGCACCATATTACAGTCTAATCTAGACTGATCCCAGTTTAATGCAAGATTCTTCTAGCCATGAGCAGAATATGGAGGTGGGGGCAGGTGGAGGGAAGTTTCCCTGGTCGTAATTTAGGCAGCCCTGCCGAGGCTTAGCTGAGGGATATGAAAGGCAAATTCCAGACGGTGTTATGAATTATTTCGCCTTATGAACCTTCCCACTCTCAACAGATGCCTGCTGCCATTTAAACAGCCACTAGATCAATTAGAAATGAAAGGCACAAATCGACCCTGCGCAAGGGCACTAAATTACTAGGAACTAATAATCCGAGCAGTAATGCCAGGTGGTTGGAGTTCAGCGACGTGCAGGCCCTCCCTCTTTCCGCAAACCTTTGCACACAGCACCAATTCCTTTTCAATGTTATGAAGGAAATAAGAAACACAAAGTGATGGGAGGACAGAGTGAATCGCAGCTCTGAACTCACCACACCTAGCCTGGTGAAAGCTCTGAGGAGCGAAGTTACACATGGATGGCCCAAGATTTTGGCAAAACAACAAAATCTGCTAGATTGCTTCTTTAGACCAGCCCCATCCTAGATAAATTGCCTAGAGCCACATAGTTGATATGATTAGGGCAGAAATCTATTTATCGTCCATCCCTATCCCTATCCCTATCATCTCTATCTCTATCTCAATCTATCTATCTGGATGGATGATGGATGGATGGATGGATGATAAATGATAGATAGATAGAAAGATAGGATAGACAGAGAGGCAGACAGAAAGAAAGACAGACAGACAGGATTCTAAGGAAGAAAATCCTTTGGAGACTTTTCTTCTATGGAACAAACTTTCTCAGCCTGGAGAAAGGTAGCCCCTAACCCTTACAGCAGCTCCCCCCAACCTTTTGGGCACCAGGGACCAGTTCTGCACAGAGAGGTTTTTCCACGGACCACAGTGGGGGGGGTGTCATGTGCTGCCTGCACCCCCTGGGTAGGACTTTGTTTGTTTGTGTGGCCTAGTTTCTGGGATGTTGCAGCCTGGTGCCAGTCCAAGAAGGGTTGAGACCACTGCCTTACAGGGTATTGAACGAAAACCATCAGATTCCAAACACTGCAGGCAGATGTGGAAGAAATGTGTTATATTGACTCTGAATTTGGGAGTACCACCAATTCCCCCCCCCCCAAGAATTAATGCCATTGGTGGCTATAAAAGAGACAAGGACAATGTTTCAGTTTGGCATATTTGTTTAGCCAATATGAATGGAAGCATCTATTCATCTTGGTAAAAAGACAATCCTGAAGAGAATGAAGAAAATAATATCATACAGGAATGCTTTTATTGATTTCCTCTGCCTATGAGCTTATTTCATTCACTGAGACAACCTGAAATAGTTTAAGTGATTTGCCACTGAGAGGAAAAAAATGTAGGGCAAAATATTGTAATAAGGGGAGTTGTGGCAGTATAACTAGATTCACACATTATTACAGTAAGCTATAACGTGGCTTAGCAGAGTAGGTATCCCAGGCACTGCACCTTGCAAATCCCAATTTATAGCTTAATATATGTGATTAATTGTGAATAACAAGGTTGAGCAAATTAAGGTTTTTTTTTTAGTTTCATTAAGAGTTAAAAAACATACGAAAAAAAGAAAAGAATTGAAGTGACAAATGCTGAAGGAAAACCAGTCTGGACCCACGCTTTTTATTTTACAATATTTGTTTAATTTCACATATATTGAGACATGTCAGATTTAGTTGGTCTGGGTCTGATCTGGGACTGAAGACATCCCGATAATCTTGTTCCATAATTGTCTTGTTCCATGTTGAAGGAAAGTAAGATATGAATTTAGAATCAACCTGGTTTATCCCTTGATTCTATCAAAAAAATTCGGCACAACACTTTTTCTGTCAAAGTTAAGATGGGATATTGAACATTGCTGTTATGCCCCCATCGGGGCCTGAATATGCAGGGGAAGACAAGCTGGAACTGGACCTGACAAGAGATTGAGGGGCAGCTTCGTTGGCTTTGGAGGAGAATGGGGAGGGGCAGGCCCAGTCAGGCCAGGGCCTTTCAGGACTAGGACGGCTTGTAGGCAGGGAGGAACAGGGGCAGGATGACCAAGAGAGGCTAAGCAGTGAACATGAGAGACAGAGCTCAGGCAATAAGCAGGGACTGCCTCCTCCTGATCCTCGAGCACAGAGAGTGAAGAGAAGGCGAGAACAGCGCAGACTAACCCGGCTTCTCGGGAGGAGAGCATCCCACCCCTCTTCACAAGGCACAGCTGGGGACTGAGACTTAAGGAGATGCTGTGGGGAGGGGCATTTGTCAGGAACAAATGCTGAATTTGTAGAGTTTGTTGTACCAGTACAGACATTTGGAGTTTGCAGGACTGCTTGCTTCTTCCTTGCTTTGTGGACTCAGTACCTTGTTCCTGACTTCGTGGACTCATTGTTTGTTTCTTGCTTCATAGATTCATTTCCCTGTTCCTTTGCTTTGCTGGACAGTGCACAGCCAGAGGTTGCTGTGCATGTGTGTGTCATCACTTTGTTCTGGGACTTGTCAGAAACGTGGGAGTGTTTGGGGAACTTTGGAGCAATAAAGGGGCGGTTTGAACTGCCAGCTGCCTGTGTTACCTCCGTGCCATGTTCCAGGACATCACAACTGCCTTCTATCATCCACACTCAGAGGCAATAAGTTTCTCAAGCCCTATCAGAAGAGGCTAAAAATTAAACCTGGGATCTTTCTGTCTTGATCCTAAGGGTGTCTAGCAAAAGAGTGCAGGCTAAGTTTTGGGACACAAGAACAACTCACAGTATGGATAATAAAATAATCCATTCCAGAGGTTGAAATAACAGTAGTAATACAGTGGAATCGTAAACACGAAACCAATATGTAGTTAAGTATCAAGCCAATACTCACAAATTGAATTAGATAGAATTAGACTTCTGGGCAGAGTAAGGGAAATCAAGGCTGAAAAAAGAGAATTGTTTTCAGAAGTTGGGCTTTCCCAATGGAGAACTCTAGAGATCTCAACCCCATCACTGTTTACTTGATATCCATCTTTTTTCCCCTAGAGGATTAGGTTGTTTGGAAGTAATAGCAACTTTCAAGTAATCCCTACTTGTAGTTCAACCTCTATATCAAGCGAATATGCAAGTGCTCAGAACTGGAGTTTGAGGAATGGAAGTTAGTCCTGGGGCTGGTTGACAATGTTCAGCCATCCAGCAATGACTGGGTTGGACTCCCGTAAGCTTTATCTACTACTATGTGCATTCTGAGTTGCAGTGTAACAAAATCTGGAAGGACAAATATTGTTCACCCTACTTAAGAAGACACTATTTTTACCTCATAGATTAAGTCATTACCATTTATCCCATCAAAAAGTTAACTTGAAACCTTCACAGATGAATCCTTCAGAGAATCTCTAGTGCTTCACTTCTTTTGCCCCATAAGAAAAGCAAATAATTAACCTGTATTGGTGTTGAGTTCAACCCTATGCTATATACCCAGCTTAAAGTTAGTGTAAAATCTCTTGAGTCAAGTTTATATACATATACATATACATATACATATACATATACATATACATATACATATACATATACATATGTATATGTATATGTATATGTATATGTATGTATGTATGTATATATGTATATGTATATATGTATATATATATATATATATATATATATATATATATATATATATATATATATATTCCTCAAGTTATGACCACAATTGAGCCCAATGTTCATGTTGCTAAGATTTGTTAAGTGAGTTTGCCCTATTTTATGACTTGCCACAGTTGTTAAGTGAATCATTGCATTTGTTAAATTAGTAATCTGGTTGTTAAGTGAATCTGCCTTCCTCATTGATTTTGCTTGTCAGAAGATCACAAAAGGGGATCATCACATGATCCTGAGACACTACAACTGTTGTAAATATGAGTCGGTTGCCAAGTGTCCGAATTTTGATCATGGGGATGCTACAACAGTTTTAAGTCTCTTTTTTAAATGCTGTTGTAACTTCGAACAGTCACTAAAGTCATTTGATTGCTTATTGTACCCTATGACTATTATTAAGTGTTGTACCTGATGATTCTTGACTCTTGGCGAATGTATGTTTTCTTTTATGTACACTGAGAGCATTTGCACCAAAGACAAATTCCTTGTGTGTCCAATCACACTTGGCCAATAAAGAATCCTATTCTAAATGAACTGTTATAAGTGAAGGACTACATGTATACATTAGCCAATAAAATGCATTGATGCATGGTTTGCTCTCTCATATCAAGATGAATAATTATGAGGAAAGTGTGAGAACTTCTATACTAGCTTCATAATAGATTCTACTCTCTACTCTGTGAAGTTGATAACACTGACAGATAATGATTCATTCAAGGACTCTCCAAATAAGCATTACTGAGAAAGACTCAAAAACTACCTTGCCATTGTATGACCAGCAGTTGATTTATTCTCAATGCAAGTATTCTTCAGCAAAAGCTCTCTAAGTCCCAGTGCCTATTTTGAGAGATATTCCAGAGAACCATTATGATGGCTTAAATATTGCAGTGAAGTCCCTTTGAGCACCATCTTCATATTATTGTCCTTTCCATCAAGTCCCTCAACCACCCTAAAGATAATTGAAAAAAACAACTGCAGTCCAAGATTGCTGTATAGCCTTTATTTTAAGAGAAAGACTGAAAGTAGACAGAACTAATACTGTAAAGTCTAATCAGTTTGAATCAAAGAAATGGTGATGAAGATGATGATGACGACAATGACATATACTCTTTGTCTGAAGTCTTTTCATCACTCTGTATGGTAGTAAGTAGGTAAATAGTTATGTACCTATATAAGTTAGGTAGCTACGTAAGTTGAAAGAGATTGGTTCAATTTGATCTTCCTAACAATTTCAAGGCACAGCACGGACAATACTTCTTGAGTTATAACCCAGGCACTAGCTTCAACCACAATAGACCTCCTATTAGAAACAATTAGGAAATTGTCATAATCTGAGTTTGCCGATCAATATCTGATCAGCAGCAATTCTCCAGAACTTCAGCTACAAAGATATACGGATTATGTGGAGATTGAGCAATTGAAGATGGCCCTTCCTCATCAGAGTGGGACAACTCGCTACTGCCAACTCAAAATGGCCAACTCACTGTGGGACAACCCACCACGGCCAACTCACCACAGATCAATTGAACAAACACAAAGTTAATTTCAATGGAACTGTGGCCAATAATAATAAAATAAAGAGGTCAATCCAGAAATTCAAGAATTATAATAATGTTGACAAAGACATGGTCACCAGTAATAAAAGTAACTGAATGAAATGATTAATACAGTATTTAACTGTATCATGGTGAGTTGCCCCACAGTGAGTTGGCCATGACAAGTTGTCCTGCATTGCCATGTTGGCTGCCATGGTGAGTCGGCCATGGCATGTTGTTCTAGACCCCTTCTGCATATAGACCAGAAACTTTTCCACTGAATGATGGTTCTCCTTTAAGGTAAAATTAGAGAATTGGCCCATTTAAGTCCAGTATTGCTGATTCTGAATGGTGGTTACTTGCCCTAGAATCAGTCCATACCTTTTTCTAGCTAAAAATGAACATAATTTGGATCTTTCACAAGCAAAATTTGTGGTGTACCACTGAAATACTGCCTCTCTCTCAATCAAAGGAGATAAAAGGACCACAGTAGATTTGTTTTCTTTAAAAAGATAGAAAAGGGTATGTTTTTTTAACGTCAAAACAGTTATATCTGCTAGAAACCACATCACTTCTACGTACTTTTAAGTTTTAAAAGCTAGAGAACTATCTCTTTCAGACAGATTATGCATCAGCCTTCTTGGTAAACCATACAGGAAACAACACTACATCAACTAATTCTACTTTAATGTAAGGCAAATTGACAGAATCTTGCAAGTTTGAAGGTACAAACTTCCCACTGTCTCTTTTATAGACCGGGAGGGTGTCCCCTTGTGTCTCTTTTTCCACCCATTGCACAGCTGCAGGCGATGGCCTCTCTATCTAACCATTCCCTAGGCAGCATCATTCTTCCTGCACCCATCTGCCAAGGTCATTCCTACATGCTATTACATTATCCCTGCCCCATTATGCAAGGTTGGGATTGATAAGTAGTTTTTTTAAAAAAATCAAACCAGTTAAAACTTATAGTAGAGCAGAGCTCACTACTGACCCACCTGCTCCCCATCCTGGTTCTCTTTTCCCTTCTGCCCCTGCTCCCCCTCCCTTGTTTTCTCTCCCTGAAGCCATTCAAAATTTGGAGGAAATAAATCTCTCTACACTAATTCCAGGAAAGTTTGATCCTCGTCAGCGCAGAACAAATAAAAGAGCTGAACTGGCCTGACATTTTACTGCAGAAGAGAGGTCGTTTTCAGCCCCTAATAAAAAGGATTTGACACAGGCTAATAAAGAGAAATGAATTCCTCTAATGGCCTAATTTAGCACATTCAGCACTGTTCTGCCTGCAAGTGAGCCAGGAGGGAACTGCCAAGAGAGAGAGGGAGAAGAGGAGTGAATGGCATGAAATAGGGGGGGAGAAAGCAGGATTTTAAAAGACTAATAAGTACTTCTCATTCACTTTTCTAAAAGAGCAACAGGCAGGGATGGGTGTTCTTTGTGAAACAAAATGAGGGAAAAAAATAGGCCATTTGCCAAAATTTGCTTTACCTGAAAAAGAAAGCATACCAGTATTCCCCTCAGATTGCTAGGCTATTATCCTCACAAAATCCAGTGGTGAAGATCTCACTATCCCTTCAGTAATTAGTTCCACCACTGAATTATTCTAAGCTTGGGATTTTTTTCTCCTGCCTATTGGAATCTGTATTCCTGCAATTTAAAATGAGTCTTTCTTATCTCATAGGGCTCAATGGTTAGGACACTGAGTCTCAGACTGTTAAAGGCCTAAACCTCAAAAGGCAGTTCGAGACCTGCGAGATAGAGTGAGCTCCTGTCACTTTCCCCAGCTCCTGCCAAACTAGCATTTCGGAAGCATATAAATGCAAGTAGATTAATAGGCAGGGGTGGGATTCAAATTTTTTAACAACCGGTTCTATGGGCATAGCTTAGTTGGTGAGCGTGGCTTGGTGGTCATGTGACTGAGTGGACATGGCTTGGTGGTCATGTTATTGGCTGGGTGTGGCCAACTCAATATCACTCACATCGAGGCACGCATCTCCTCGCCTGGCCTCTCATGACTGTGGGGATGCTGCAACAGTCGTAAGTATGAAAAATGGTCATAAGTCACTTTTTTCAGTGGCATTGTAACTTTAAACGGTCACTCCACACAAGCAAAGTACCAGCAAAGGAAGGGAAAAAAACTCCAGAGAAGTTCCTGAGACAGGAAGTCTAGTCCTGCCAAGAATGTAATAAGGGTTAACGGAGAGGCAGTTTCTGTAAGCAACACCAGAATGTTTCCTTCCTGCCTTCCTTACAGGATTAGGCCAGTAATTTCTTCTAACAACTGGTTCTCCGAACTGCTTAGAATGTTAACAACCGGTTCTACCGAATAGGTGCGAACTGGTAGAATCCCACCCCTGTTAATAGGTAACAGATATAAGCACATGGGAAGGCAACAGTGTTCTGTGTTTCACCATACACTCTGTGCAGTGGCATGATGTCATGCTGGCCACATGACCATGGAAACATCTCCAGACGATGCTGGCTCTTTGACTTAAGAAATGGAGATAAGCACCACCCCCTAAAGTCGGTCATGACTAGTATGGGGATACTTTTACCTTATCTCATACTCTGAGATGACAGAGAATAGGTTTTGCTCTTCTTGTGCCAAGTTCAGACTTTTGAAAGTTCTATCACATCACATTTCATTAATCTTTTCTCAAGATTAAGCATACCCACATCCTGTAGCTTCTCCTTGGGTGATATAATTCCCATTGATCAACCTCACTGCCCTTCTTTACATCTAATCCAGTTTCTCTGAACTATTTTTAAAGTATGGTGTCCAGAACTGAACACAATAGCCGAGTTGCTATCTGACTATTGCAAAAATATTATTTCCTTTGATTTGGAAACTATACGTCTACAATGAAGCCTAAAATCACATTATTCTCAGCCACATCATATTTTGACTTATGATCAGCTACAGTTGGAACACCCTTTGGGTGTGTATTATTACTAAATCAGATATCCTCAGTTAAATACCTGTAAACTGTTCATTTTGCTATGTTTAACTCACTTCCCTAATAAATCAAGATCATTCTGGATTTTCTTTGTGTCTTTTACTTATTCCAACCACTTTTGAATTGTCTGCAAAGTTTATTAAGAGTCCCTCCACCTTTTTATCTAAATCATGAATGAGAATGGTGAAGAACATTGAGCACCAGGACTGAACCTGATGTGCCAACTTGATATCACTTTTCAGTTTATTAAATAACCATTGATGCCAGTCTTCAGCATGGTTTCCAAGCCCACTGTGAATCCGCTGCTATTTGGTCTGCTATCTTGTATTTTGTAAAATGCTTTGCTGATGCCAACTTGTATTGCATCCACAGCCTCTCCAATCTATGAAATTACTCAATCAAAAAATGAAACAATATGATCATCATTGGCTCTACTGCTTTTGTTCGTTTATATATTTACTGAAAACAGTATCATGTGATGTCAAAGTGAGGCTTGATTTTTTAAAATGAAAAGCAATATACAAAACTCATAAATAAATTTGAAGAGCTCCTCTGGGTTAGGTAAATGAGCAATAGATGTTATAGATTGAAAGTAGTGTTCTGAATTATAAGTATCTGTAAACTATCACAGGCCTTTAGGGAGTTGGCTGTCTATAAACAAAAACAACAAAATAATTGATAGCATGTTAGACTATAGCTGCTAGTTAGGATTTATGCAAAGTCAAGTAATAATCGATATTGCTACTTCATGCATGGCAGTGTTTTTGCAGCAACCTAAACCTTACATGTAGAAGAAAAATAAATTAGAATCAAAAAGGGATTCTAATATCCCAAATGTCTCCTATGGTATTTTTTGCAGGGAGAAAGAAACTTGGATTGATCTTCAGAGCAGTTTTGATCCAGCTTTGGTCAAACCAGCAAGAGGAAAAACTCCCCTAGAATGTGGAAAGCATAGAAGCAGAAAGTTTTCTATAGGAGCAACCCAGAAGGCAGCTCACCAGATACCAGGGCTCTTCAAACGTATTTCTGACAGTAAAACAAGAGGGCCTTTTTGAAGTTCTTTTTATGGGTGATAAAATTCCCAACATGCTATAAACTCAATGCAGTAGCTTCCCAGCCATTCAACCTTTTTTTTTTCAGAGTGACCTTGGCCAGGAAAATCGACCTCAATTATAGTCACAACCAACTGTGCTACAAGCTGACTGTGGGGCACTGCTTGTCTTTCCTCCATCAGTGACCTTGGAAGCTTACGTTGACTGCAAGGGACTTTCCAGTCCATCAGTAACCCCAGAAAAATCACATAATTTAGCAGGGCATTAACTCTGAAACTCCGTTCAAAAGCTAGACACTGCCATTGGTCTGCCAATCACTTTGGAAATGCCATTCTCCGTTTCTTTTTCCAAGAATCACGGTCAAAGGTTGGCTCATCACAGCTTGGCCAGGAAGCAAGGTGCATTAAGTAGCTTCTTAAGGTATAAATTCAGACTATTTTGAGCTATTTCCACGTGCATGTTGCTAGTATGTCATCATCATAGAACAAAGCAAATAGCCCTGTGTTTAATTTATTATTTAATTTATTAATCAAATTGATGTAGCCTCCCATCTAACTGAAGGCAACTCTGGATTGCACAACAATAGATTGTTTGGCTCTTTCGCCCAATTGGAATTTATCTAGCTAAGACTTAGATTCAATTGCTTAAAAGCTATGAAGGTTTCGGGTGAATATTTCTTCTGCCAAATGGTGAAATAAAAGAGGTTGTAATTTAAGAAAAATCACCAGATGGCTTGGGGACTGATATTAAGGACTGCTTTTTTGGTTAGGTTTTATTAGGGATTTAAAATAAAATAAAATAAGGCAATGTAAACCTAATTACAGATTTTTTTGGGTTTTCTACTGAACATCAGTGGAAAATGCTGCTGGTGGTATTTCATGGTATTCTTCCAAGTTTCTGAAATACAACTTTAATGAGATTTGGAGGTTGGAAGCAGGGCTCTGTTAGTTTACAGCTATTCTTGCTTAAGAGAAAAAAAAGGCTTGGGTATCATCTTGTCAGGTACAAAGAATGGGGACCACAGGCTAAGTTCCAGTTCACAAGATTTACTGCTCATTCCTATACACAAGAATCTAGTCAACTAGAGGTCAGCATTAAATTAGAGTTAATTTAATAGATAAGAGTTAACAGAATCCAAGGAGGGCTGGGCTTGGATTGTTTGTGATGAAGTAAGGACTCTAGACTGACTCCACTCCTACCTGTTCTCCTACATATCAAGTCTTTCTGGATGGCTTTTGGTCTGTGGAAGATTGTCAATGACATCTTGCCAATCACAAGGCAACAATAAGCATGTCCTATGGCCTTGATTTGATTCCCACCTGCACGCAGCATCTTTCCCTTTCAGCTCCACATTAGCACTTGTTTAAGGCAGACCTTTGCAGTAAGACTTTTCCTAAGCTTTTTTGATTTGTAAGAGGGACAGTAGTAGTCCCCCAAACTTCTCATGATGCGTGATCAAAAAATCCCACAGCTATAGCCATATAATATAAATATTCAGAATATTTTTAAAGGCATGATAGAAGCTCAGTAACTTGCAGGCTTAAGATAACTGAAGGGCATTCATAATGGTATGCATTTAAAATGTATTTTAGCCCACTGTTCAGTGTTAAAAAAACCTAAAGCAGGGAAGAATTAAAAAGCAATTGACAATAAATTAAAAACAATTAAAATTAATATTCAATACAATTTTCTAAAAATAACTTGGTTAAAATCATTATCAGCTTCAGAGCTAAGATTAATTTGGATAGTAATTTGGTCTGATCTGTTACATAGACACAACATGTGCTTGCACATGTACATCTTCACTACACTTAGATATTATTAAAATCAATGAGTTTTGAGAAAGTCATTATTTAAATTTCAATAGGAAGAAGGAATTATTATTTGATCCAATTCACTCTTAGTAACAACTGATGACATTTAATTCCAAAAGAAAGTCATTGAAATCTTCATTTCCATTTTTAAAATTCTGTTCTATGGAAGGCTGGCTATATTCCATCATAATAATTGTTGTGTTTATTTTAGCTTTATCAATTCAATTCAATCTTTTCTTTCTGATTATTTCTTCTGGTATTCACTCTAAACTACTCTAATCAATAGATATTGATTAGGTATTTCCAGATGCAAAGTGAATGTTTTTAAGAGCAGAAAGGAAAGTATTCATAGGTATCCTGCTTAATTTACACAGGAAAAACTGGGGGCGGCAGGGGCAGGAGGTCTACGTCCACCTTGCACTCTCCTCATTGGCTAAAATATTTTATTTTGGATCAATGTTACAATCTTCTAGGATTGATGGGATTTATAGTTAATCCCCAAATGTCAAAAAGTTGTGGTCATCTCCATGGTCACATGGTCTTTCAATGGAGTTTCTTAAACGAAAGAAACACATCCATCTTCCTCTGAATTTTTTCTTTTAAAAAAGAGAAGATGAGTGCTATGACTGGACTTGCACTTCCTGGTCTAGATCCTTTCTGGGCTCATTTTGAGTATGATTCAATTAGCATAGAATATTTTCTTCTCAATTTGCTTTTTCCCCCAGTCCTGTCTTGATTCTTTGAACCATGTCAACACTTTGCTTTTTGGGAAGACAGGTAGAGTGGAGGACGGGGATGCAAACACAGGAGTTGAGCCTCATCAAAAAGTGAGACTCTTACACTAATGCAGAACTTAGATCCTTGAGGGGCTTCTCAAGAGGTTTAACTTATTTTCATTGCTTTGATTTTCAGTTCCATATACCCCATTCCAATTCAAGGCTTTAAGCAACAACTCTGTGAATTGAAGTCCACAAGTCTTAAAGTTGCCAAGGTTGGAGACCCTGCTCTAAGGTGTCTGCAAGATTAAAAAAAATCTTCTAGATCTAAACTCGGCATCTTCCAAAATTGGATGAATTTCTTTGCCTTTTTTTTTTTTTTAGAATCTGAGAAAAAGAATGTTCCACACAATTCTTTAGCAACCAACAGCTTTTAAGCCAAAAGTTCCTGATGGAAACATTTGATTCTATTATGAAAGATAGAGATAGAGATAGAGAGATCAAGGAAAAGTAAAATAGAAAATGACCCCAAAGCAATTTTATATTATAGATTTCATTATAGATTCATTATAGATTTCAGCACTAACCATAAATCCATCCCAAAGTGCATTTCTCTGAATCCTTGTGGAGTGTTCTGTAAAAGAGCTAAGGTTCCTGGTATAAATGGGGATTCTGTTAAATGTTGCAATCAGTGTGTGTACGTGAGTTATTACTGCAACCATGATCATGCACAGAACACTGTAAAACTAAAGCAAACTGCTGTCCTTTAAGGTGAAATAAATTAAGTTGCTCAAAACAAGAGAATTAATCATAAAAATGAAAATGAATCTGTGACTCCCAACCCTTCTTTAAAGTTAGAGCTGATTTGCATTTCCACTAAAGGTATGATTGCCATAAAATATCACTTAAAGAGTCCTATTCATCCCAGGTCCCTTTTCCAGGGGTCAATTGTGTGGGTGTGTAATTGCTGTCATGTACATGATGATCTCATGTATTCTCAAAATGTACATGATGATCTCATGTATTCTCAAAAGGAACTATGCTTGCAGTGCTATTTGTAAGATGATGATTTTCCTCTCTAAGGATATACTGGTTGTTCTGGAGATGTGGAGATTAGAGGCGTCCACATTGACCTACCAACCTGATATTAATGAAGGAGAATATTTATAGCTCAGAGTTGAAATGAGGTGTCTTTGATGCTCTCTGAGCTTGGTTGTTTTCCTACAGACGTAAGCAAGAAAACAACCAAGCTCAGCGAACACTAAGGACCTCTCAACCTGATATTGTTTATTCTTATGGGCCAACTTCTCTCTGAGGTTGTGCCTTGCCTCTCTTCGACTGGAAGGGACAAGTGTAATGGGTTGTGAGAATAATATCGAGAGGAAGAGCTGCCTGGAGAACTGTCTGATAAATGAAATCAAAACTCAGAGCAGATATGTAATTTCAGCACCTCAGAGTTGACTCTCCCTGGTCATCTGGAACGTAAGAGGCAGGCAGGGAAGATTTGCTTATTGTCATCTTCTAATAATAGATTAGTACTCGTGATTTGGTTTCCTGGTTTGGACCATCTCAAAGGGCTGACGGCAAAGGAGGGCTTCTGGGTCAGATTTTGCCTTAACAATGTTAATCTGTCCAGATGCTCAGCTTGTTTAGGAATGACTCTTCTTTCTGTTCTAACTTTTTTCCATCTCGGTTGCCATTGGCAGCTCCTTGTTATAGCTCAGTTGCTTCTATCACTTACGCCAGCAAATGCTGGAAAGACAGACTCGGCTTCTGGGAATTAAGGAGTATAATATGACAAGAGTGTTGGCCTGTAAGGATTCAGGTCTCTCTTGGACTCTCTCTCATCAAGTATCTCTCTGCCTACCTTAAGCCACTTTGGGAGGTCTTGCACACAAATGCATCTAGGGAAGGCATCTTGAAGGGGGCACAAATTGCATACAAGTACCTGTAATGGCCTTAAGTAATCCAAAGCATCATTTAAGCTCTCTTTGTTTTGTGTATCAGGAATGGATGGAGCCCCCCTGCCTCATTTCCATAGCAACTAATGTATTTCAGATGGGAAAAGTGGAAGAAGATGGAAAATGATCAAAGTCCAATTCAGTTAAGTAGCTTGAACAAAAGAAGTGCCCATAGGTTGAGTTGTTACTGAGTTTGGCTGCTCCCTCTTGTAGACTTGAACTTCACACCCTCAAGGTTAGAGAATGGGAGAAATTCCTGCTGATATTACAAACCAATGCTGATCTGCACTGTCCCCTCTCATTTGTTAGTTAATTTACCAAAATTCACATTACCTATTGTTGTTGTTCTTAAATTTAATTCTTTTTAATGAAATGTATTTGTTAGATTTTCAACAATAGCTCTGCTCTCTGGATTATGTCCCCCCCCCCCCAGGATAGACAGTCCTCGATTTATGAAAGCAGTTATGATAGACCCCAAAAAAGAGACTTATGACCCAGATTCAAAGTTATAATGGCTGCTTTTCCTGCGATCGAATGAGTGCACTTTGGTTGCTTAGCAACCGAACCTCATTTACAGCCATTTGCAATGCCCCATGGTCATGTGACCACGATTTATGACGCTTTTATTGGAAACCAATGTTTACTTCTGATTTCCATCAAAAAATGCCCAAGATCAAACAATGGGTTTGGTTAATTGCTACCACTGCAAAAAAAAAAAAAAGTTGTAAAATCGGGCATGATCATGATTTATATCCAAAACTACAAGCTCCATTATGGTCATAAATTGAGGACTGGCTGTATTATTGTTCAGGAATAACGCAGTCCTCATTGAAATCATTTTGAAGTACATCATATAAATATAAGGTTTCAGTGGCAATAGTTGCTCTACCTCTTGTTCTCTTATGCTACATTTCTTTGAAAATTCCCCAGGTCAGCAAGAACAAAAGGCTCCACCTACATCTCTTTCTTTGCAAAATAAGGCTCAGAAAGGTATCCTCTCCTTTGTTCTTCAGATAAAGGTAAGTGCACCAGGAAAACTAATTAATTCTGAACATCATAAATGAAATGACCCTCTCTTATCCCTGTCACATTACACTGGAAGTTTTACAATGAATGGCACAGGCATCAGGCACCAAATGAATGCTTGGATTTCTTTCCTTGTGCTGAAGATGAAAGTTCAACTGAAACCCTTAGCTGTGTTACAGCCCTGCCAACTACTGTGGCTTCTTGCAATGCTCTTTAGCTCTCTTCTCTAAAAAAGTTAAGTTTGACCCCAGCTGTCAAAAACTCATGCAATAGGAATGATTATGGCATGGTGAAAAAGCATCTAAAATGGGCAAATAGGGGCAGAAACATGAAAACATTGCGAGAAGAAGCCTTACAGCATTTCATTAGCACAGACAAATGGCAGTAATAGAATAACAGAGTTGGACCTTGGAGATCTTGTAGTCCAACTCGCTGTTCAGACAGGAGACCCTATACCATTTCAGATAAATGACTGTCCAATCTCTTCTTAAAAACCTCCAGTGCTGGAGCTCCCACAACTTCTGGAAGCTTCTGGAAACTGATTAATTGTTCTGTCCGGAAATTTCTTCTTAGTTGTAGGTTGGTTTTCTCCTTGATTAGTTTCCATCCATTGCTTCTAGTTCTGCCTTCAGGTGTCTTGGAGAATAGGTTGACCCCCTCTTCTTTGTGGCAGCCTCTTAGTTATTGGAACACTGCGATCCTGTCACTCCTAATCGTTCTCTTCATTCTCTTCTAGACAAACCCAATTCCTACAACCATTCCTCATATGTTTTAGCCTCCAGCTCCCTAATTATCTTTGTTACTCTTCTCTACACTCTTTCTAGAATCCCAACATCTTTTTTATATTGTGGCAATAGTATACAGCCCCAAAAATAAGTAATCTGATATTCCATTTCACAGACGGAAGATCTGTAATGTTTGTGAAATCCAGTTAGAGTGGTCCAGTTATCCAGTACTTCAGAACCACATTTCTGACTGCAGAAAGGGAGCCTCCCTATTAGCATCAATTACCAAAACTTCAAGCTTGTTGAGGATCATTACCTACAGCTACCAAATCATGGCTAGGCCAGAATGCTTCCTCTGTGGTTTGGTTGAGAGGCATGTGGAAACAGGATAACAAATTACAGGTAGTCCTTGACTTACGATCACAACTGAGTCCAAAATTTCTATTGCTAAGCAAAACATTTGTTAACTGAGTTTTGCCCCATTTTACAACCTTTCTCACCACACTTGTTAAGTGAATAGTACATTAAGTGAAAAGCACACTTATAGACTGGGTGAAATCAGGCTTAATAGCAGAAACTGTGAGAGGGATCTTGGAGTCTTAGTGGACAGCCAGTTAAATGTGAGCCAGCAGTGTGCAACGGTAGCCAAAAAAGCCAACACAATCCTAAGTTGCATTAACAGAGGGATACAATCAAGATCAAGTGAGGTACTAATACCACTCTATAAAGCCTTAGTAAGACCACACCTAGAGTACTGCATCCAGTTTTGGTCACCACACTATAAAAAGATATTGAGACTCTGGAAAAAGTGCAGAGAAGAGCAACCAGGATGATTAGGGGGCTGGTGGCTAAAACACATGAAAAACGGTTACAGGAACTGGGCTTGGCTAGTCTTGTGAAGAGAAGGACCAGGGGAGACATGATAGCAGTGCTCCAATATTTGAGGGGCTGCCACAGAGAGGAGGGGGTCAAGCTATTTTCCAAAGTACTTGCAGGCCAGATAAGATATAATGGATGGAAACTGAACAAGGAGAGATTCAACCTGGAAATAAGGAGAAACTTTCTGACAGTGAGAACAATCAACCAATGGAAAACAGAAGTTGCCTTCAGAAATTGTGGGAGCTTTATCACTGGAGGCCTTCAAGAAGAGACTGGACTGCTATTTGCCAGAAATGGTGCAGGGTCTCCTGCTTCGGTTGGATGACCTACAAGGTCCCTTCCAACTCTATTAATCTGTATTGTTTCTGAATCATTGCAGTTGTTAAGTAAATCTGGTTTCCCCACTGACTTTGCTTGTCAGAAAGTCACCAAAGGTGATCCAGGACACTGCAACTGTCATAAATATGAGTCAGTTGCCAAGCATCTAAAATTTGATCACCTGACCAATGGGGATGCTGCAACGGCCTTATGTATGAAAAATGTTCATAAGTCACTTTTTTCAATGATGTTGTAACTTCGAATGGTCAATAAATGAACTGTTGTAAATTGAGGACTACCTGTATTTGTGCTATATCTCTCTACACACACACACACACACACACACACACACACACACACCCCACACACACCACACAGACACAGACACTTTATCTCCCTCATCCCCCAAGAGGAGAGCATAAAAGCAACTTCTTAAGCATTAATTCGACCTGAATGGGGCCTTGTTAAATTTATTAACATAAAATGAAAAATCCCCAATGTATTTTTGAACTGTCATGCTGCCCAGAGACAAGAAATTTTAATTAACCCCCACTCCTCCTTTAAGCACTCCCTATGATTCCATTTTCCAACACTCCTCTCCCGAGCTTCTTCCTTGCCATTGGTACCCTGCTTAAATGCCTAGGCTTCCTTTTCCTTCAGTTTCCTTGCATATACAAAACATAAATCTGTGAACACATGGTATTAATGTGTGAAATTGAAATATCACAAACGATTCTGTTATCCAGTCTGCCTCACTCATAAACCTCATTTAGAGAGCCATTTTCAACAGGATTTGACAATGGCAGTGTAAATTCCCATCCAGAATGCTGACATGCTCAGGAATCCCAACAGCTATTGGTCATTTAGCTCTCTCAGCCAACGGGGACCAATTAAGAACTTCCGAGAAATTTACTCCTTCGCTGCATCACAATGAGAAAATGTTCAATGTACGTATACTAATTTCAATGCACTGCCTGGCCCAAACCTTTACTTTTCTAGGTATACTTGCAGAGTTCAAATCTGCTTAAAAAGTGCATTCAAAAACGTGCATATTAAAAAAAAAGGAATGCAAACAAATTGGGCATATGAGAAAGTGGACATTGAGTCTTCCGGTTTGCAGGGCTTCGGCGGCGGCAGGAATCCGCGATTGTGCATGGTTTCTGCTGCGCTCACCGCTGGAGTACCCCGATCCAGCCGGATTTGGGGTTATAGTTACCCCGTAGAGGTAACTGAAGACAGGGGAGACCTGGCAGAGGTCTGGGGGAATCGCAACCCCCCTCCTCAGCTAGCTTAACTCCCTTTTCAGAAAGTGGTGGAGCGGCGGTTGTTAGGGATAACATTGTTTACCCTAACTGGTTTGGGTAAAAATAATAAATAAGGTATCATGGTTTGTTAGTTAAAGTGTGTGTAACTTTAACAGCAAGAATGTAATTAAGGGTGTGGTTGTAAAAGCACTATAAAAGCACTATGTAAGAAGCGAGGCAATTGCAGCTCGCTCTCTCTGGCTTGAAGATCCCTAATTACTGGATGGATTGATGACTGCGTTCTTGCTGGAACGGGGAGAGAAAAAGGAGTGTTGATATTTCTCAACGGAGAGAAAATAAAGATTGGATTTATTGTAAGTGAACTGACATTGGCTATTCAACACGGACTTTGCAAATAGAGTATCCCCGACAAGACTTGACTGAAAATGATATATGACTAATGGACCGTTTATTTTGACTATGCTATAATTCTTAAATGGAATAAACTATATTTTTGATAGCACAAGCGTATCTGTATTTTTACTGCGTGTTAACTAGAAAACTTATCTCACACATTTACCTGTCTTCCTATCTGACTTTGCTGCACATTCTGTTTAGTTTGTTTTCCTTAACACCTGTTGGGGAATCCAGGCTTAACAGCGGTCAGCAATGGCCGCCACAAAGAAGCTCTCATCTGGATAAGAATGTGCAGGAGGAAGCTGAGAAGTGAAAGTTTTGGCTGACCGGGATAATAAGTAACATTTAAATACCCTGGAATTTAAATTTTATTAAAGATACAACGCTCCCAAAGAAGATCGGAAAAAGCGGCAAATGAAAGTAAAAAGGGAAAGTTTGTTTTTTCTCACTCTCCTTCCTTACGGTGATAGCAGATGGGTGAGAAATCGGAAAAACCCGTTTTGGCATCAGCAGGTAATTAAACTCGAAAATGAAAGCCAAGGGGACAATAAAGATTTCTGAACATTTGAAAAGAAAAACTTTTTTTGCTATAAGTGGGAAGGGAGAGGAAAAGAATTAATATCAAGATCTTGCTGGAGGAGGCTGCTTGGAATTTATAAGACTAGAGCTAAATTGTAACAAGACTTCTAAAAGATACATTTTAATTGGAACTTTGCAACTGAACTGTAACCCCAGGAAGAGAAAGTGTAAAAAGAAGAAAGAAAGAAGAAAGTGTTAAATGAAACAGTCTGTGTGTTTGGTGACGGATTGTTTGGTGACTTTGGGACTTTTGGAAATTATTATTTGAAAGACTAAAAACATTTGGGTTGTTTAAAAAATTTCTCACAATGGCATTACTTGTCGATGAACTGAAAATGGAATTTAAAAAGTTAAAAGAAGAGGAACAAGAAGGGAAGGGCTCTTCTGGCTCTGTTTTTCATTTCTTAGAAATGGCGATTTCTACCTATCAGAAACTACAAGAACAAGAAGATTGGGATGAAGAAGAAGCCATCTTTAACGAACAAACAACTCTAGCTGGGGAAGAAAAGGGAAAGAGGAGAAAGAGAATGGAGAATTTAAGACTTAAAAAAACCACCAAAAAAGGGAAAAATAAGGTGAAAAATCGATACAACGTCAGAAAGCAACAGAAAAGAGGAATACAGAAGAGGGTGGAGATCAAGAGGGTGGAGATCAAGAGACAAGGGGGTAAAAAGGCTAGACTGGAGAAGAAAGGAAGGAAAAAAGGGAAGAGAAGTTACAAAGGTTTGAAACAAGATGTAAAGAAACAGGATTTATTCAGAGATAATGGGTAAAAATATAATTAAAAAAGAGATTCTGCAAAAGTATATAAGGACTGTATTGTTGTATTTGTATTTGAAATAGTGTTAGAAAACTGGAATATTATATGATTATAAAACGGGATAAAATATTAAAAGGAATGTGTAAAATGTTTAAGACTTAACGATAGAGTTTAATTTGCTATGGATTATTGTTTTAACTATACTATAAATTTATTATTTTGTCTTACTTTAAAATATAGTACGTAGCTTTAGAATGTACTAAGCAGAATCCGAATGAAAATTATATATTATTTTAAGTGTTAAATTTAGGGGAAAGATATAAAGGCGTCATACTTCAATCAGTGATTACAGGAGAAATTTTGTGTTAATGAGAAAAGATAATAGATAATTGAAACAGAACAGACAAAAGATATAAGCATAATGATTTAAATTGAGATGAAATAAATAAAACAGAATTAAGAGAGTGAAAAGAGGGGAGAAGCTATATAGAAAATGTAGAATGGTAAAAAAGATATGAAATGGTATATAAAGTGAGCATGAATTCGAATTTATGTCTGTACAAAAAGATGTAACCCGGGACTAAGCCGTTTTCCAAAAAGAAGTTTTATGTTTTCACGTTTTGTGTTTTGTTTGTGTATGTTTGTTTATTGAAAATTAATAAAAATTTTACAAAAAAAAAAAAAAAGAAAGTGGACATTAAAGCGAATACCTTGGAAGGACACGCTGACAAATGTGTGTAAAAAAATTAACAAGCTTTACAGAAATGTACAGAAAAACATCTCCAAGTAGTTTTTTAAAAAAATGAAAATGAGAAAAAGTGGTACAGGCCGATCCAAAATTGGGGGAAAAAAGGAGAAACGGAACACATTTTAAATGATCAAATCTGTGCCTGTCTGGCACCAGCATTCCCACGTGCTATACAGTGGTAAATGAAGTAGAATTTGGGGGTACATCCCCAATCTAAACCCATCACAAGAGTTGAAGTGAATTAGAGCACTTATATGCAATCCATAGTCATGGCTTTGTGTAGCCATTTGTGGCTCGGATTAATTATCCGAACATTAACTGCTGCATCACCCTGTAATCTAGGATTCCTCTTCCATGAAAGAAAGCCCCAGTCCTTTTGTGATTACTCTGGTTCACCGTGCACTCAAAGCTCTCTTCCTTCTCGTGACAACACGCAGCTATGAAACAGCCTCTATGTAGCACCTTTGGACAAGTTAGCCTTAGGACAAATACCAGTAATCGCTCCGCGTGTCACCACAGGGATGGAAAGCAACATCAAAGAGCAGACGGTTAGCATTATCCTCTGTACCTGTAGACAGCTCTCTTGTCAGCCTCCAGCTGTGCCTGAGGGTCGATCGGGGTGCTGGGAAGGGGAGCATTGCTTGCTGCCGAGGGTGTGGTGACATGCACCGGCTGTGCTTTTGCTGGCTGCTGGGCTGTGGCTGTCATCTGTTAAGAAGAAGCACAGGAGAAAAAGCAAAAGGGTTGAAGGACCGAGAGGATCAAACCCTGAGCACAAAGTGACATTTCAAGGGGAGGGGGCGGTGTTAGCCCCTGTCTCAGGATCTTTGAGAGGTTGTTGTGAATATATTGAAGGATTTAAAAAGAAAAGTTTCTGTATCCAATGTGGAAACACGAATCGCTAGCCTGTGAGAGGTTGGGGTTAGGTATCTAATCTTGGAAACGGTAAGAAAAGGTTGTAAAATCAGACATGGCTTACTTAACAACCTCCTTCTTAGCAATGAAAATTCTAGTTCCAATTGTGGTTGTAAGTCGAGGACTACCTGTAATCTTAAAAATACAGGAAGTCCTCAACTTACGATCATGATTGAGCCCAAAATTTATGTTAAGTGAGGAATTTGTTGATGAGTTTTGCCTCTTTTTATGACTTTTCTGGCCACAGTTGTTAAATGAATCACTGCAGTTCTTTAAATTAGTAACACAGGTGTTTAGTGAATCTGGCTTTCCCCTTGACTTTGCTTGTCAGAAGGTTGTGTGACTCCAGTTCACTGCAACCACCATAAATGTGAGTCAGTTGCCAGGCATCGAAATGTAAATCAATGACCATGGGGATGCTGCAATGGCCATAAATGAGAAAAATGATCATAAGTCACTTTTTCAGTGCCATTATAACTTCAAATGGTTACTAAATGAACTATTGTAAGTCAAGGGCTACCTGTACTAAAATAACAATATTTGTATCAATTTAGGGTAAAATCTTACAGACACATATACCTGGAAGAAGGCTCTACTGAACATACTAGATGTCAACTAAAAAATACTCCTTTGGTCTTTTTAGTTGCCAGAAAAAAGGAGTGGGGGAAAACAGTGCATTCCTTAAGTGCCTAGATAATCACTCTGGCAGCCCAAAGTTGTCGGAGCGCAAGGATATTACTGGAGAGCATGACTGATGACTCTTGGGGATGGATGTGTCCCAGTGGAGAATACACATCCAGGGGGTGGGGGGAAGACCAGGATCAAAGGGGAAATGAATTTTTATTATTTTTATTTTTTATTTTTATTTGGCTGCATCCAGCCAACACCAACATGGCCTCTTCTAATAAATCAATTTTCTTTTCTCTGAAATGCGGCTAGAGACTTATGATTTGAATGGGGGTGGATTTGTTGGAGTCCTGACACTAGAAGTTATTTTGGAGTAGACATGCTGAAATAATCAGATTATGGAGGGGAAAGTCTATAGTTGTTCTCATCATTTTCAAATTAATTGCTCTAAAAAGGTCTCTCTGAACCTAATAATCTTTAATGTCAGAGCTGTGGCTTTCCAAAATTCCCAATCAGCAAAGTACCCCAAATATGACAAAAGTTACCCATGTAGTTGAGTGACTTTGGCCAGGAAATATTCCTCAAATCAATCTACCCAAACACTAGATTATTGTTAGGAGATAAAACTGGAGAAGGGAGTACTAAGTACGTCACCTTGAAACTCTAGGGGCAAGGGAGAATGAGACTGTAACAAACAAATACATATCATGCATTCCCAGATGGATAATTAACAAGTTGGTTTGTGTTCATAAAAAAGACAGCTCAGTGTCATACTAAAAATGGGGTGATAGGATATGTTCCAATATCTAGGGGGCGATGAAGATGGGGGTCAACCTATTTTTCAAAGCATCTGAAAGCAGAATAAGAAGCTATGGAAGGAAACTAATGAAGGAGAGAACCAATCTAGAAATAAGGAGAAACGTCCTGACAGAATAATTAATCAGTGGAACGACTTGCCTCCAGAAGTGGCAGTTTCTCTATCACTGGAGGTTTCTAAGAAGAAATTGGACAGCCATTTGTTCAGAATGGTCTAGAGTCTCCTGCATCAGTAGGCGGTTGAACTAGAAGGCCTTCAAGGTCCCTTCCCGTCCATCTCTGTTATTCTGTTCTGTTTCTGTTAAATCCCTACACTAAGAAAATGCATCCCAGTCAGCATGAATGAAAGACGATTCTCACTCGGGACGGGGGTGGGGAATGAGCTGAAAACTTCAGAGTAAATGAAAGCAACAGCCTTTAAACAAAATGGGAACAAACAAGTAAAGGAAGGAAAAAAAAGAGGCTCTCAGAGTTAAAACTCCTCAGAAATACACAGTGACAACAGCTTGTTATCTTTATTGTTGACTGGCTGGACACAGCTAACGAATCGCTGAGGAAATTCTAAACAGGATTTTACCAAATCGTATTACATCCACTGCTCCAGACTGAATGCATTTCACAGCCAAATGACCAGAGATCTATGTAATGCAAGAGATTTTTGAAGCTTTTGGAAAGAATGTAAAGCAAGGGTTGATTCATTGGAACGTAATGGCCATTGTCATCAGTGGTGGAATTCAATTTTTTTTACTACCGGTTCTGTGGGCGTGGTTTGGTGGGTGTGGCAGGGGAAGGATACTGTAAAATCTCCAGTCAGAGGTGGGATTTGCCAGTTCTCCGAACTACTCAAAATTTCTGCTACCGGTTCTCCAGAACCTGCTGAATACCACCTCTGATTGTTCTCGGTTAACAGAGTTCTGCTCCAAAACTATGGAGTATCTTGCCATTTTTTTTAACCTTAATGAAAACAAAAGGCTGATGCTACGGACTGATCAAAGCACTGGCTGGCTAAGGGTAACAAGCCTTCTTCCACCCTTGTGTACTTTTCAAGTCTTTTAGGACAACCAGCACACCTTTTGCATCTAAATAATGCAAAGTCAACTAAATCAATCAAGTATTTATCTCTTTCTTTGACTCGATTTATTTTTCCCAAACTATGTGGAAAGTAGGGTCATGGTAAGTATCATAGTCTATTTAGTATTAAGCATTTACTTACTACATACATGGATTGCATCCCAAGTTCATCCAGTGAAGAGTATGATAGAAAACCACAAACCTCTTTCTCGAAGGGAGAAAGCTTCTCAGAACTGACATAGCCTATTTTAACACAGGAGTAAAAACCAAACCAAACCTGCAGAGCTGTTTCTGATGTTTGAAGACTGTCTTTGAGCCAATGGATTGGCTATAGCAGAGGTGGGATGGGGTAGCTTGTCTGCCGTAAATGTCACATTTCATTTTTATCAGTCTTTTTCCAGTAGCCTCTTGCAAAATTAGGATGGGAAAACAATCCCCCAACAGCCTGACTTTGGTGAGAAAGACTGACAATGATGAAGCTCTCCTATTGTCAAAAATGTCTTTCAATTCCCCACAGCTGTTAACTACATTTCCCTGCTGCCTTTTCTGCCTCTAGTTTCAGCTGCCTAAGCAAGAAAAAAGTCACTCTCAAGGAATAGCTAATGAGGACTGGATCTGCATTTAGTAAAGCACCAGGTCTATTCAACTTCCATGCACTGGAGCTGGGTTGGGCTGATGGGGAAGGAAGGAACCAAGAGGTGCAGCCAAGCGAGGGAACAATGACAGAGAAGTCCCACAAAGCCATAAAAGCCCCCGCCGAGGTATTTGTGCAAAGTGACCTTTCTCACCAGAGGGAGACATTTTAGAGAGGAGGATAATGAGGCCCATGTGACTTGGAGAAGAGGCTCCGCATCAAAGATTACACTCCTTGACAAGGTAGCAAAGCCATGTCTGCATTGTTGAGCACAGCACCTTTGCCCCAGTCTCTTGGAAAGACTAAAAGCAAGACAAAGGGACGTTTGCTCACTCTTGTATTCTTCCACCTGCTGTCCTCCTTGTGTGGTAGAACAACCTGTGCAGTTTGGAAATTTGCTCTGAGAAAATCTTTATTTTTAAAGTTTCTTGAGATGACTATAATTGTATGGAATATAAATGTTTAAACTGTTGTTTGCTTGTTTCTATTTTCCACATAACTCTTAGTCTTCTGCAAGAATAAATAAATAAAGAACTTGTAGCACTTTATATTCCATTGAGATAAATATGGAATATAAATGTTTAAATTGTTGTTTGCTTGTTTCTAACTCTTTTCCATCACTCTCAGTCTTTTGCAAGGATCAAGGACTTGGGACATCTTAAAGTTTAAAGAATATATATTGTCATAGACCTCCAAGTGGCCTCAACAATTCTCAGAGGGAGTGCTAAGGAAAGCTGTGGTGGCGCAGTGGTTAGAATGCAGTACTCCAGGTTACTTCTGCTGACTGGTGGCTGCCTGCAATTTGGCAGCTCGAATCTCACCAGATTCAGGGTTGACTCAGCCTTCTGTCCTTCTGCAGTTGGTAAAATGAGGAACCAGATTGTTGGGGGCAATATGCTGACTCTGTAATCCACTTTGAGTGGGCTGTAAAACACTGTGAAATGGTAAATAAAGTCTAAGTGTTATTGCTATTGTTAATGACCAGATGACTGCAAGGAATATAAATACTTTCATTCTTCACCATTCAGTCAGAACTGAAGAAGCTTCTTAGATGAGAAGTGAAATGTCTTCAAGGAAAAATAAAGAAAGTCCAGTTGTGTTTTGGAAAAGCACCTTTGAGACAATCATGACCTGGATGTCTGAGAATCTCCATGGACATTGTCACAGACAATTTATAAATCCCAATCTACCTCATGAAATGCAAAGAGGGGATAATCCATGAAATCTTCTGATAATACATTACTTAGTCTTTTAACTGATAATTCTTGCTCACTCTTGTATTCTCCAACCTGGTGTCCTCCTGGAATTGTAGAACTACAACCCCATTTTAAGCCAGCAACCTGTGCAGCCCCTTTTAGCACCTCCTTTGGGAATTCAAGGAATTGTGATCTGAACCATATGAAAGCCACAGGTTGGGAAATCAAATACAAAATTAGACTAGTGCTCCATTTAGCATTCATTGTTGATGCCAGTTAGAAGTTTAGGAAGGGTTTATTATTTTCCCCTAGCCCTAGAGAAGACACAAACCAAATTTCGGGTCTTCTATGAACAGGGTTAACAGGGTTAACAGTTGTCGTTTTAGTTTCCAGTTGGGGGAAATCAGAAAATATCTAGTGAGAAGTACAGATGTGCAATTCAGTAAAACAAAACTTTAGTTGGTTTTATGATTTGTGTTAAACAATCTTTGCTTTGTTGATTTGTTTTGCATTTTTTTAATCCAGCCATTTTTTTTGCAGATGTTTACCTTCCTAACATATGGAGTCGTTTTTATTCAGTTCCCCTAATCTACATAATTTTAAATTAATTTTGCCCCAAGAAAGTCTTTACTTTTAATGCTTCTTGAGATAACTATCATTCTATGGAATAAAATTTTTAAACTGTTGTCTGCTTGTTTCTAATTTTTTTCACCATAATGCTCCGTTCTTCTTCTGCAACAATAAGAAAAGAATTGTGGCACCTTAAAAACATTCAGATTTAAAATCATATTGTCACAGATGATTTATGGATCACAATATTTCCTCAGGTGCAAGGAATAGATGGCAATCCGTGAACTCTGATGTAATATAAAATAATAAAATAAAATCCCAGAGAAAGAAGGTGTCTTACTTAACTAAACTTATTATAACACATCTGCCTACCAATGCCTTCATGAGGTGAACACCTTTAATGTCTCCAGACAATTCTATTATTTTATTGACAAAAGTAAGGATAGGAATTGGAGCAGGAAATTTCTAGGTGGCAAACCACCTCTTCAAACGTTTCTGTTCCCTTACCAACAAGCTTCTGAAACATGGTCCAAACTGACCTTATCACTGAACGCCTGAAGCTCTGAAGTGGACCTTGCACACTTAGGAAGCTTGACACCTCCCATCATGATTTTTACTTGGTCTGTGCAAATGGACATCTTTGGAGTTCTCAAATTTAAGGGGAGTTTGTTGAAAATGGTGGGCAGCTGGAGGAGTTGAGTAGTCAATAGCTTTGTAACTCCCCCCATGATCCAATAACCTTAAAAATGAAAGAAGGAACACAAAATGACCAGCTGAGATCATTTGCTGAAGTAAAGGAATTGCGCTTTTTATTTAGACTTATCTCAGGAATCTTTAAGGGAATGTTTAAGTTATGAAAGGACATTTGATAGAGGTGAAACTGTGAGTTAAAAGCTTCCATGAAGATTCTAAGGGACTCAAAGCTTTCAATGTATAGTTTATCTGCAAAGCAAAGGAGAACATGGCTGAAATAAAAAAAAAAACAGCATTATATACAGAACAGATTTTTTAAAAAATATGGAAAAGTGAGTATGCTAAAACCAAGCTACTTTGTAGGTTTAATAGGTGTCTTTGGAAAGAAACCAATCAATATGATTTCATTTCAGTCCCACCTAGAAGAAGTCTCTTGAGTTTACTAAGCAAATATGCAAACATGCACACAAAGAATGTGTGCCTGCTTGCTTCCTTATTTTTGTCCTTACTTTTAACTTATGGTATTTAAAATACCAAATCTGCATAAAGTAATGAAGCCTCCTCAAAGAAATTTTGAAAAAAACATATAGTATTTTATAGTAATAATCAGTGGTGGTATTCGACCGATTCGGCCTGGTTCTGAGTGATGAGCAGCAGAGACCCACCCGCCTGTGCCCCCATACTCACTTTTATCTGCTGAATTTGAAGCACAGCTGCTTTGCGCAGCACAGAATAGTGCCGTGTGGCAGCTACTGAAGCGACTGGGATCGTGCAGGCTTGCAGGAGGTGAGTTAGAACGCCTCTGCGCCTGCGCAAAGTTTGGCATGCGCGTGCACGTAAAGGGTGTTCAAGTGCATAAAGCGCGCACACCAAGCCACACCCACCAAACCAGTGGCAACAATATTTGAATCCCACCATTGGTAATAATGTATAAATTATATATTGACAGAAGTGACAGCCTGAGACATTTCACATTTTAACAGCTGTAAATGCTCCAAATTCATAAAGTGAGGATGTATTCATTTGAAAGCAGATGGGAACTTCTAATTCTTTAATGGCTATTTAAAAGCAGGGGGAAAGCCACTTGACCATTTCACGGGGAAGGTTCTCTATGAATGAGGCCACCATAGAAATGGTCCCACTTCTTTGCCAGGGCCTCTAGTCTAGCTCATCTTTCCAGTGATAGGAGAGTCCAGCGAGATCAAAATAAAATTCATTCAGATGCAAAGAGTCCTTTAGTTTGAGCTTTTCCCAACAGGTAGAATGTTGGAGTGTTGGATAGTCTCCAACCTGTAGATTCATACAAGCTCACCACAGTTGCCAAGAGGCAACATCGTATTTGTGAGCTTTCTAAACTTATCAGGTTGGCCAATACTGAATGCTAGCCTAGATGGATATTGGCGTTGTTAGAGCTTTTTTTCTACATAAGTTATTTAAGGCATAAAAGGTTATTTTAAACTGGAATCCAGAAACACACTGATCAGTTCAACTGATATGGAATTTGGATTAGATATACTGATTCCTATTCAAGAAGTTATCCACAAAAGAAATACTGAGCAAAGTGATGTAGCAGAAATGGCTAGATTCATAAGAATAAAAACGGAAAAGGTGAGGGATGGGAGCTAATTGTAGTTTGCATGATGTGAATGCAAATAATCCTCAGGACCTGCTAAATAAAACTAACATGCAAAGAAAAATCAAGAAGACAATTAGCCAAGAATGGTAGAAGCCTATAAGGCTAAACTGATTCAATATAATGTGCCATTTTGGAAACACTAAAGCTTAGTGAATAAAACATCCGATCTGTGAGGTGATTTCAGGATCAGGGATATCAAGCTCTTTTTCAAGATGGATGTTGCTCTGAGGATTGTGCTAGTGTTGTCCTCCCAACAGCAACCAAGATTTGGACAAAGAGGGAGCAAGGAATGACACAACTGGAACCGATTTACATTTAATTTTTAAAATACAATTAGCATAATTACTCCCTATATACCCCACTGCTTTCTCCTTCTGAATATAACAATGCAGAGTCACATTTCTTGTGTTCGGCAGCCTTATAAACCTGATCACTCAGTCAGCCAATCAAAAACACAAACTCAAGGTTAACCGCACCAAACTTGATTGCAGGAAATACGACTTCAGCAACAGAGTGGTCAATGTCTGGAATACTCTACCTGACTCTGTGGTTTCTTCCCCAAACCCCAAAAACTTTTAACCTTAGACTGTCTACTATTGACCTCACCCCTTTCCTAAGAGGCCTGTAGGGGGCGTGCATAAGCGCACCAACATGCCTACCGTCCCTGTCCTATTGTTTCTTTTATTTTTCTTATATGTACCTATTTCATGTATTCATAACTATGTATATACTTATACCTGTATCTTGTAAGCGATTGACAAATCAAATATACTATAAATATACTAAATACTAAATACTAAATTTTGGCAAGTTCTGGACCATATCCAACATTGTCAGAGGATTAAATCATTCCCCGTGTAAATAATACAGTAGGCTAATGTAAAATAGTTTAGGGTTCAGTTATTTCCTATGTTCCCAGAAACACCTTCTGAAATGGACTCTATTACTTCTCATGATGTTCAGAGATATTCTGCTGGAAATCAGTGCACTTCTATCACCACTAGCCAGGAATCCAATGGGATCTAATCAGTTCCAGTTGCATACCAGTTATTCCCCACAACACAATTATTTTATAGCCTTGTGGAAAGCTGCAAGCATTTTTTAAAAATGGTTGAAGAGAAGATAAATTGTCCTGCACTGCAAAATCAAGACTTTAACATGTAAGGAAGCAATTATAAGCCTTTGCCAGGTTGTCGTTTAAATTGCAAGCCCTTTTTCTAACCCAACTTTGATAGCAAATGACTCACCCTCCAAAGGCTATCTAAGAAACACAACCCCATTTTTTTAAAGAAAACTTAAAGAAAACTTTTGCAAGTTTTCCCCAAAACTCAAAATTTTGACTTAGTGATAGTTGCTGATGTCACAGATCTATTGTTGGATTTGGTACTTCCAGTGTGGAAACAGTGAAGTGTGCTTTGGCACAACTTTGGCCAACCAGGAAACATGTATTCGATGCAGTGATCACTTTCTCCTGGGACATGAAAATGTTTTGACACAGTGATGAACCACGGGGTTCTTTCAGCAGTTGTGATTTGTTAATCCACAGTATAATGTGAATTAAATTAGACTCTTCACACTTAACTAACCTCAATCTGCATTCTTTGTAACACTTGAGGTTTCTGATTCTGCTAACAGCCTAATCCCTTCAGCTCCAAACTTCTCCCAGCTGTTGGTTTGCAGCAGTTATGGAAGTATTCCAAACATTCAGGGCCAGAAAACGTAATCCTAAAGCTGTTAGGCTCTACCAAAATAACAAAAACCCTCAATTTAAAGCTCTTAGCCTTAATTAACAGGAAAGGAGGCATTCAGGTTTGTGCCGAAACACAGAGCTTAGACATAGTGTTCTCCAACAGCCTTTTGCCCAGATTTCTTCATGTTAGAATTTTAGATCAGGGTGTTGCAAATATCAGTCACAATATCCTATAATATGAAGGACAGTCCAATGGCATGGATCAGTTTCCATCCATTTAGCATGCAGTCTCTAAGTGTATGGGTACTTAAAATATTGGTTCAGTGCCAACACATGGGTGCACATTTGCAGAAGGGATGGGTGAATCTGACAATTCAGTTTTTGCTCAATATCTTTCTTTGAGTCCTGTTGGGAATTTACTTCTCTGTTTACACATTTCACCAGAAAGAAAACTAGCAAAAACTTTCATGAACCTTTATAGTAAATGAAATTCAACATACATAGAAGGGATGGGTTGGAGAAAGCTGTGTTAGAGTGTTCGTAATCTGCAAAGATACATATGGCTACCTCTAAGGACAGATTAGACTACTTCGGGAAAAAAAAAGTTTTATTGTACTGAGAGCCCAGAATTAGTTCCTGGAATCCTAGGAGCTGGGTAATTGGCTCAGCTCACTTATCCCAGTATTATCTTAGTCAGGCCTTTTCTTCCTAAGAGTTTTGTTAATTGTCCTGGTTTTAGCACTGTAATAAATTAAGAGAAGAGGGAATTATACCATTAAACCAAATAATATTTTCAATCCAGGGCATTGCAATCCAACAAGATTAAAAATGGTATGAATTAAACCACACGTTGCTACCATAGTTTTTACTATTCATATTATAGACACACACAGAGTTCCCAGTAGTAACACGAACACTCAGGGTTGTGATTCCTAAGCTGGGAGAATGGGTCCAACAGATCTCAGGAACAACACCAGAGCTCTCTATCCGTAAAAGTGCAGTGCTAGAAACAGCTAAGATATAGTGCAGAATCCTAAAATTTCCAGGCTTCTAGTTGAGGACTCAAGGTTGAAGAAGTCACAGATAATCCATAAATAACATAGAAGCACCAGCATTTATGGGATCTCTATCCCTTTCTCACATGTGCAATGTCAAGACACATACCCAAAAAAGGGGCAGGGCTTGTGTTGTGACCTAACTTTAGTCATTCTGTTCTTGATACCACTTAGACTAGACAAACCATTTCTCATGACAGAAATGATCAGTGAAGTCCTTATCCTTACATGTGTAATGATGGTGCTCTTTAGAGATATCATTGTGTGGTAATTAAAACATGGATCATCAACTTGGAGAGCTCCCTCAACACCTCCCGTCTTGCTGCTGATATTCCTGCTGATATTCTTTTCAAATATCCTTTTTATAGAAAAGAAGAAAAGTGTATATGCTGCAAAGTATTTTTTATGAGAACTCTCACTACACATATTCTTAGAAAATAAAAAGAGAATGTGACTGAAACTCAGGATTTTCTTTGAAAGAGCACCTATTTGCCTTGAAGAAAAAAAAAGCAAAGGTAAGCTGAGGTGACAGACAGCCTATCTTGAATGAAATTAAAGTGGCTGGCAGACAGAAACTCAAACATTGCCTCTGGTAAAATTAGTATATTGGATTGAACAATTCCTACTGGCAGAATCCATGTTATAACTAGACAACTTCAAGGAAGCCATTTTGGGAGAAGATCCGCAACATATTCTCAAAATTTCTTCTGTGTCTCAGAGGCCTATCTGATTTTAGAGTGTCTAAATCTCATTTTATACATGAAGCTGAATGGTTGATCTTGAGTTGGTCACTTTGTGGATCAAACAGAGATGTTAAGATTGAAGGAAGAGAGATGAGAAAATCAGTCCTGTTTTGTGGTGAAAAGAATTTTTTCAAGACAAAGCTTTGAACTCACATAGGCCTAGTAAATGATAAAAAGGGACATTTTGATAAGATAAGGATGTCCATTGTTAGGTGGCAAATATTTTAGAATAATCTGTAGGAATGCTTTATATTTATGAGGCTTTTAAGACACAAACTACAAGCTTTTTTTGCAGCACATTTGTGGCTCTTCCAATTTGTTCCTTTATTTCTAAATAATAAATTCTAAAGCTGAATTTCCCCTAGTTTCAGCAGCTGGAGCTTTATAGAAAACAAGACAAAACCTTAACTTAAGGGAATCAGAAAGCTTATGTAAACATGAAATATCCCTGGTATGAAAACTTGGTCATGCAAGCCCAGTATTTCCTTTTCTGAGAACAAAACACATTTATTTTGAATTCTCTAAAAAGAATTAAAGTTGAAACACCTCTTTATCGTAGTTAAAAAAAAAGTTGAAACATCTCTTTATCGTAGTTAAAAAAAAACCTTGATTACATTCTAAATTTAATTATAAATATAAAATATGATAGCAAGAAATGAATTCCTTTGGCTTTTTATTTTTAGCCTGTTGGAGGGGATAAGCTAAGATCAGGCTATGAACATTGGGTTGGTCTGCAATAAGAAACTAACATGAGATACAAATAAAATAGCAATAACACTTCGACTTAGAAACCACTTCATTATGTTTTAAGCCCTCTCTAAGTGGTTTACAGAATCAGCCTATTGCCCCCAACATCTGGGTCCTCATTTTACTGACTTCGGAAGGATGGAACACTGAGTCACCTTGAGCCGGTGAGAATTGAACTGCTGGCAGTTGGCAGAATTAGCCTGCAATACTACATTCTAAGCACTGCAACACCACAGCTCAGTAAACCTGATCTAAAGGAGTCACTTTATTTTTCATAATCCTCAACCAGATGTTCCCATTGCCCACTGAAGGGTTTTATTCCCTCTTGTGCTCCTTAGCAGCTGGCACAATGGGGTATGTGTTGACTTCTTCCATTCTTTATAAAAATATCAATTTTATATGGTTGCCCATCTCACCAGAAGTGACTCTAGGTAGCATATTTTTATTTTACTTATTTTGTCTAATCTGTATCCGTAAGTAATAACCACCATGGAAGATATCAGACAAGTAGCTATTGTCATAAATAGCCTTTGACAGATGTCTCCTGTATGAATGTGTCTAATCCCATTTCATGTCATCTAAGTCAATGCCCATCATCACACATTTGGCAGAGACACAGATTTAATTTTATTGCCCTAGTGAGTTCCACAGATTTAATTATCCTGGATGTAAAAAATGCAATGCTTCACTGTGAAAACACAGTCTTGAAGTCCTCATCTGCGTAAACAGGAGGATTTACCTGTTAAACAAATATGGGATATATTATTTTATTCTTCATTTGGTCAGCCAGAGGTTGGTTGCTAGTTCTAGTTAACGTGATACCTGGATCATAAGCATAATGTATATATAAAAATAAGCCTTTCATCCTGGATGTGATTCACCCAGCTTTTTCTCCATTATTACGTAAAGCTTACATTAGAAGGAGAGGCAATATTACTTCACACAAGAACAGTGTATACAGTACATTCATAACTAAATAATGAAGCTTGTTTCCACAAGGTTTGTGAAGGACAGCAACTTATAATGCTTTGAAAAAGAATGAGATGCATTCATGGAAGATAAAGCTGTAATTCACAATATTACTGAGCCATAAATAATGAGGGAATGCTAATATTTGCCTCCTGTTTATATAGTAACTTCCCTATGTTTAGTCACCACAGGAAACCCCAAATCCAATAAAAACCTTTAGTCTAACCCTCTTGATCTCCTTCTGCTCTCTTCAAATAGGGATTTCCAATTTTTACCAATTGAACTGGGAACAAAAGCATAATCAGGAAGAAAAAGGTTGATAGCATGAAGGCAACTACCGGTAGTTTTATTCTAGAAATCCAAAATAGGTCCATTTTTGCCCCATAAGGTACATAAGTAATTTCTAGCCTCTGAACTAGATTCCTCAGAGGCAGCTTTTCCTTAAGTGCTCTCAACATGTCCTAGCAATTTGAGATTTTATTTGGTCAAAAATGCCTGTCAAAATGGACCACCAGGTTTGTAAATAGGGAAATAGGTGGGTTATTTTATTCACATTTACCCATGAGAACTTCTCCAAACAAGTGCCCAAGGGCAGGACTTCCCCAGATATCAGGGTAGCTGTTCTGTTCAGTAGGAAGCAGATTCCTCCCAAGGTCTTCTCTTGGGGTTATGGAAACATGGAAAGTCTATGAGGTTATGAACACTGGAGAGGATTGTCCAAGGGAGACCTTCATAACTAAATCAGTGCAGGACCACATGGAATGATTTATCAGAAATACAGGTAGTCCTTGACTTAGGACCACAGTTAAGCGGAAAAATTATGTTGCCAAGTGAGACAATTGTAAAATGAATTTTACAATCTTTCTTGCCACAATTAAGTGAATCTCTGCAGCTGTTAAGTTAGTAACATAGTTGTTAAGTAAATTTGGCTTCCTCATTGACTTTGTCAAAAGGTCATCCCAACGGTGCTTTTTTCAAGAGGCAATTGGACTTTCTGACTTTTCTTTGAAGATGTTTCATTTCTTATCCAAGAAGCTTCTTCAGCTCTGACTGGATGGTGGGGAATGGAAGGGTTTATATTCCTTGCAGACAACTGGTCATTTGCATTCTTTTAGCGGTTTGTTAAGGTCACGAGGGGCGTGGTGGCTCAGTGGCTAAGACAAGAGGTTGGCAGTTCAACAGTTTGAATCCCTAGCTCCACGTAACGGAGTGAGCTCCCATTACTTACCCTAACTTCTGCCAACCTAACAGTTCAAAAGCATGTAAAAATGCAAGTAGAAAAAAAAGAGACCACTTTGGTGGGAAGGTAACAGTGTTCTGTGCACCTTTGGTGTTTAATCATGCTGGCCATATGACCATGGAGACATTTTCAGACAGTGCTGGCTCTTCGGCTTTGTAACGGAGATGAATACTGCCCCCTAGAGCCGGAAACACCTAGCATGTATGTGGGAGGAGAACCTTTACCTTTACCTAAGGTCACCTGGAAGTTTATCTGTGTCCTCAGGATCACCTGAGTGGTGCAAACTGGTATGAAGCCTTCTTGGAACTGTTGAAAGGCTCCACACCAATTTGCACCACTCAGGTGACCCTGATGACACAGTTAGACCCTCAGGTGAGCTCAAGAACTCTCTAAAAGGATGCAAATGATCAGCTGTCTGCAAGGAGTATAAATCCTTCCATTCCCCATCATCCAGTCAGAGCTGAAGAAGCTTCTTGGATGAGAAGCAAAATGTCTTCAAAGAAAAAACAAGAAAGTCCAGTTACCTCTTGAAAAAAGCACCTTTGGGACAACCATGACTTGGATGACTGAGAATCTCCATAGACATTTGTCAAAAGGTTGCAAAAGGGGATCACATGGCCCTGGGATACGGCAACCATCATAGGTAATGAGTCAGTTGCCAACAGTCTGAATTTGGTCATATGACCATGAGAATACTGCAACAGGGTCCTCATGGTCACTGTGAAAAAGTGTGGAAAATGGCCATACGTCACTTTTTCACTGTTGCTGTAACTTCAAATGGTCACTAAATGAACTGCTGTAAGTTGAAGTCTACCTGTACTCTTTTCCTTTGGTCAATTTCTTTAAAGGAAACCCTCTCTCTTTAAAAGATATGACAACTGGTATTAAAAATGAAGGATTTTTCCCCTCCTGGCAGTCACTCCATCACTATGGAATCTTCCATCACTTATGACAATCTTTTCTTAGCCTCAAAATAACAACAATAACTATCATTACCAACTGATGTTAAAATATCAGTGGCCAGATGTTAGTGGCCCAAGGGTCTTCTGGTATGCTATAGGCATGAGCTACAGAGAGACATCACTTCTTTTTGATAGACCTTAAATCTTCTACAGTTCTCCATGAGAAACATTAACAGAGAAATAGAAGATTGTCTCCTTATAGCTGGTGAATTTATACAACATCCCTCTTCCAAAGTTGATTCTTTCCAAATCCTGTAAGCTCTACTCTTGATGTCTGGAAAGAAAATGCACCCAGAATTCCAGGTTTTGTCAAGAGAATGTAAAATAAAACCAAGAGAAGAATTGGTGGCAGAGGGATATAATTGTCAATGGTTCTCCTATCTAACACAGATTCATAATAGACAAAATAATTTATGGTTCTGGACATCGTAAGACTGAGTTTGAAAAAAGAATTGCATAGCATTGATGAACATGCAATTGCTACAATTTATAACCTTGTATTGAAATTTAAAAGAGAAGAAGAATGAGTAAAGATAAAGTGGGCTAAAATTTTTGGTTGTAATATACAGATGGAAGTATGGGAAAATATGTGATTGGAACGATTAAAATGTACACTGCCCCTTCTTGCTTTTCTCTTGCTCTTTGCAATACTGTAGCATGCCTATAAATATTGTAAACCGGAATGGTGTGCTTACAAAAGGAAACATGAATACTCACCTGTTGGGGTTCTTGATAAGGGGGAGGGGGTACAGTCTGTGTGGCCATCATTGTCAGAGATGGCGCTGGGGAGACATGTTGCATCATGGGATTGATTCACATCTAGGACCTATTGACAGAAGAAAGTTCAATTGTTACAAAAAAAAAAAGGAGAAAGGAGAGGAGAGGACATTATTAGCATAAGAGCCACTCAAGTCATCTTTCCACAGTAGATTGACAGAAAAATTTCCAATTCTGGTATCTTTCTGATATGTAAGAAAAAATGTTTTAATGCAAATCCTGGGAACTACCTTTAAATATATGCTTATTGAAAAAGAATTATCCTGTAGGAGGTGTACTTTTTTCTCTATTGCAATTACATGATTCCAATTTTTTTAAAAGCACTCCTTATGTTGTTAATGGCGAAGTCATGTCTGACCCAGCACTCCTTATAGAAAGGTTTAATTCAAACATCAGTAGATTGATGACAATAATGGCCCCAAACAAATCATGAAATATATTATTTTTCATTGTTGCTTTGGGAAAACTGTCAGATGCTTATAGATATGTATACAAATGCATATATGTATTTATACATATACTCTCTCTTTCTCTCTCTCATCAATCTATCTCATATACACACACACACACACACACACACACACACACACACACACCCCTATTGTGCATGAGTGCTTGTGTTTCATGAGTTTCATTCTCTGCATGAAACAAGGAAGCATAATTAATATTTAGGTGCAGCCATTTCTCCTAACAATTCCAAATGTGTACTACTTAACATTAGGGTTATAAATCCACTGTAAACAGCACAACATTCACGTCATTTGATATTCACTAAGAGGCAAGATGTTTCTGGATGCAAAAATCTAAAAGAAAGACCCAATTATGCATTGTAATCATTCTTTTTCTTTTGCCAGAATGATGATGGGATAAAATATCAGGATTCATTTCTTTCAGCAAGAGAGGAGAACCTTGCGTGGCTTTGAAGGCCTGTTTTAATTAATAGCCAAGGTACCAAAACTCTTGAGATTATTCCCATCAGACTGAGTTTAAATTATCTACCCTTGCTGATACAAAGTTTGATTTTAGCAGAAGTTGGAATATTTCTTCCTTTGTGAAATATATTTAGAGGTTCATTATTTTTAAATAGTCCCAATGATGAGCCCAGAACCTAAACAGAGAAATGAGAATGGGATGGTTAATTCTAACCATATTTAATGCTAATCGCACTACTCTCACAAGGTATTTTTTTCAAAAAAAAATTCTCTAAGAAATTTAGAGTGATGTGAAGGTCCCTCCATCTCCAGAACAATCTGATGTTTCATTGAAAGTTAGAAATCTAAACTGAAACCTCACTACTTTTAGACTGTTAATCTACCATCCTGTCAGCCAGCCAGAATTATTCTGGAATTGGGTGGTACCTGAATCCAATACATTGAACTGAAGTTTTCTCCAGGGTCTGTGTTCAAAGGTGTTATGTGTGTACAATATGTAGATATAATACAGACACACACATACACACATACAATATCTTGGTATTGTATACAAGAACCCTGGTGGTGCAGTCATTAGAATGCATATTGCAGGCTAACTCTGCCCACAGTCTGGAGTTCAATCCTGATTGGCTTAAGGCTAACTCAGCCTTCCATCCTCTTAAGGTTGATAAAATGAGGACTCAGTTTGTTGGGGGCAATTGGCTGACAGTGAACAACCCAGAGAGTGCTGTAAAGCACTATTAAGCGTGCTATTACTATATACATACACAGGCACCTACACTTACACCAGATCTTACCTAATACTGAAATTTCCACAACTTCTACAAAACTTTTATTATGTAGGAATGAATTGGATTATTATCAATAAAGTTAATTTTGAAAACTGCCCTGCCCAAACAATCTGCTCATTAAAGAAGCATTCATTATATCCTGTTGATATGAAACCCATTAGGCCAATTAGTATCCCATTAAAATGACACTAAGTCTTCCTCAGAGCAGCAACGAGTTAATACTGCATCATGTTAATTGCTCTGTGAGCACTTGAGAGGTGTATCCTCCAATGCAGGAATTAACAGCACACTCTCCCCTCGAGAAAAATAAACCAGATCTAATTGTAAAGCTTGAAGGGACTCGTTCCAGGCAAAATAAGACTTCAGCATTCTTTCATTGATATAGTATCGCTTGTTACTCATACCAATTTTCCCCTATCTGTTGGCTTACAACCATGCTAGACTTCAACTCCCAAAAATCCAAGCCAGAATGTTCTTTGAGGAATTAAAGTTCAACATATATGAAAGACAACAGATTGGGGAATGTTGATAAAACCTATTACCCTGACAGATATAAATGCTACATTCTCTGCTTCAATGGAACTAACCCAGTGAAGACAAGTTTGCTTTTAAGAGGAAGAAGACAAAAGACTGTAGAACATGTTAAGGGAACCTGAGTTCCTAAGAAATATTTTATATACCAGTTTCCCATTTTTTCTGCCAAAACATCTGGATAGAAAGTAAATGACCACTATTTTAATAGCACTATTAAAATTGACAATACAAAAAGAAAAGTATATCATGGATAGTTATTATCCCAAGCAAACAAAAATTCTATAATTTTATTGTTATCAGTCCTAAAATTCTTTAGAGTTTAATTCATCTCCAGTCAATGTAGCACTAATGAATTCCTGGCTCTAAGCCTGCATAACTTTGGACAAAGTTAACAGTTATTAACAGGCGGCAACTCAATACTCCTTATAAGGAAGTCCTACTGAACAATGAGGGGTTACTTCAAAGGAAACAGATTTAGCAAATAGCTAAATTAGAACCTTGATTTCAAAAAGGATCCATCAAGCTACGGTAAATGTGGATGCTAAAACATTAACTGAGATTTCCCATGGTCAGCATATCATTCCACTCCTGTCAGGTATGAAAGATTAGATCCACACAAGAAGGTTCGATTAAACTGATTTATTGCTAGTCATGCGGATGGCACAGGAATCTTCTCAACTAATGATTACCACCTGCTAGGAGTTAGATTAAGATCAACAGAATTCAAGGGGGGTTGTGGATTTAGTTTACTTGTGGCTACTTAGGATTTCTAGGCTGATCCCTCTTTTAACTCCACCCCTCTTTCTTCTAAAATTTCCCTCTCTAAAATTGACCTGAAAGATCTGAGCTATGAAGCAGAAAAGTCTTACGGTAAAATATTTTATTAAGAAAACATTTTAAGATTTTAAATTCCAAATTCTAAATGTTAGAATCTGGACACTTATTGCATTTAAAAAACAATAATGGCAATGCATATTCAATTTTCTGGCTTGGAAAACAAAATTTTGTAATGAAAGAAAAATGATGAATTTCAAAGATATATTCCTCTGAATTACATGAGGATAATGGAGTAATACCATTTGACTTACTGCTACAATTGGTGATGCCAGTCTTCAAAATAATGCCATAGGAAGTAATAAATAAATGACATAAACCAAAGGAAGTAAAAATGTTACTTGGCTAGGCACCAATTAAAAATTTATCATCAAGTGAAAGTCAGGATTCTCTGTCCAGAAAACACATGGAATGTAAGTTGTTCAAAACTTAGGAAACAAGTTTAAACATTTTGGTTTTCCTAAGTCTTTTGGCTATAATGTCATGGCTTTCCACCATCTTTGACCGTTACCAATTTTAATGATTGCTCTTTAAAATGTGTTCCAAGTAAGTTGATTTATAGGAATCTTTTCAAAGTGCTCAAGTGCACTAATTTATAATAGCATTTTGTGTAGATGCTGCAATTGAAAAATAAGATAGAAATATTTTAATAAACCACTCTCCCTTGAACAGTCAACCCAGTGCATCAACAAAGAGAGCAAACATGGGCCACCAAACAAAGAGCGAAAATTAGCATACTAAAAATAATAATTAGAAACAAAACATTGTGTTGTATAACAATGAAAGAGAAAGGAGGATATTCTTCCACTCGCCCAAAACCACAATTTCGGCTTTTTACTCTATAATTCTATCAAAAGTATGGATTCCTGAGTGTGCAAAGTTAAAGGTCACTTGGAAAGTTTCTCTCAGAAGTGAAAGTAGGACTTAATAAAGATAATTTTTAATAAAGTGAAAATGGAACCAAGGGAAAGACAACAGGGACAGAAGAAGAACCTGACTTCTTAATTTCCTTACCCAAACCAGGGATGTTCAAATGCTTGGACTGCTACTTAATAGAATATTTTTAACCAGCTTGGCTTGAACTGAATTTTGAGGGTTGATTTCCAGAGAAGCTGGACATGAAGTAGTGAAGACTATCTGATATTCTATAGTAGAGATCTACAAGCTTGCTTGCTTATTTATTTTCTGGGCTTCTGTGCTGCTTCAATCTTTAATAACTCTGAATGGCTTCCATACCCTATGTTTTAAAATGACTTCACAAAGTAAACAAAACACCCAGGATCCAAAAAAAATGATTCAATTTCTCGCAAAAGGTAAGTGGAAAAATTCATACTCTACCTGTCCATAAGGCCTATTGTTAAAAAGAAAGAAACTCAATAGGGTTGGGAAGAATATGGGCTGTACTTGAGGGATATGTTGAGGATGTGCTCTTAAACCTGGGTTGAGTCGGTAGGGCAAATACATCAATTTGATGAATGAACATGAATGTAATTGCTCCATCTCTACTACTGATTACTTTCTCTCTTCCGTCACAAAAACAATTCAGTGATAATTTTAGGAGGAAGCATTTAAGGTTGGAAGATGCAATGCTTGGAAAGTATTTGACACTCTACTATCCCAATGAATAAAGGCTGCTATATTTCTCAAGGAGCATGTTAAGATCCCTGATTTTTCCTTTTATTAGAACTTGTGATGCCGTGAGTTTGACACCACTGTTGTAGACTCTATTCATAGAATTTGCTACTTGATCATCTTAATTGCAGGTGTCTGAGATTTTTGGTAAGTGCTACAGCTAAGTCATGAGCTCAATGGAGAGCCAGCAGTTGGCTAAGTGATTCTGGGCAAATCTATTTTCTGGGAAAGATATTCTGCTTGGTACTTGGGATTTATGCTAATATTCCCTTTTCTCTTCCCCTTTAAGGATCCTTCTGAGCTAAGTAAAGAAAATGACAATCTTTTAAATCTTGGGCATATTCTCATAACCTGAATGCCTTTCAGGCCAATCCAAGAATGAGGAACTAGGAGCCATCCAGCTGAAACACAACAACACCCAGCATTCTTCACCATGCTAGGTGAGAACTACAGGAATGCCACCACTGGACTCAACTGTTTTTTAAGGAATGGCAATTAAATTCTGCTCCAACTGTCTTAGATTCTAACACAGAGAATCAAAAAAGCCTGTGAGAATCAAAACTGAATCACTTCTGAGCTCTGGATAGTATAAGAAGTCCCTGAATTGGATGGATCCAAATTAGGAAGCCAAATAGCAGTAAAAAATTCTGTCCAGCATCCTATTTTGGTCCAGTCTTTAACTAAAATATGTTTAAGTTTTGAGTGCTTCTGTAAGAAGAACTTAATTTTCCAAACTATTCAGGGGAGAAAAGGGAAGGAAGACATACTGAGACAGGTACTGCCCAGGGCAAACAAATGGCAATTGCAGTTGTATTGTGAATGAAATGTGACTTCTCCCTTCATTCTGATTTTTTTGCATGCTCCAGAGGGTGGCACTATGGCACGTTAGATAATTGTCTTGTGAACCATAAATGCATTCCTAAATCACAGCCCTGAAGCAACCCGAGCTACTAAATCTCAGGGCCGCCTGTCATAGGATTTACAGTTCTGGTTTTTTTTTTAAAGAGAGAGAGAATTGAACCTATAGTTAAATATAAAAACAAATAAAAATGAGAGACAGCTGTTGCTGATAACACTCTATTTATCTCTGGGACACAAATTCGCTTTGCTGTAGTAAATATGCCAGGAACAGCATTCTGTTTGCTGGAAAGATTTGGACAGCTCTCTCTCACTGGGGACCTACAGCTATGAATCTTGAAATAATGGTGTAAAGCTGTCACAGATTTCATGCAGTTCCAGGGATGTATCTGCAGCAAAAATACACATGTTGAGCATTGGAAAAATTCACCAAGGACTAAATGGAGCTGGGCTGGATCCTTATAGCATTGAGAGGGGATAAAAACCATCCTTAATCCCAGTAGCTAAAGACCAAAGAAGAGCAAATTGGATGGATTAGTTCTACAATCAGGGATACAAACTGGAGTGTTGGCATATGAAGTTCCTACTTATGGGCTAATTATGAGTCAGATTCTTCTAGAGTTCATATACAGCTTACCACTACCTTCTTCTTCTCCCGTGATCCTCATAGTCAGCCTTCTGTGTAGCTATCGACTTCTTTTCCCCCCATTAAAATAGGCTACTGTGCTTTCAATAAAATCATGCAACTTGTATGTCCTTGAAATTGGCTTATTTATGCATCTGGATGCACAGTGGCTTCAGGAAAGGCACTTGAAATAGCTTGTTTATACTGTAAAGGTTTCAGGAGGCTCCAAACAAGACATCTTGAGGGAGCAACATTATAGGAAAGTAATTCCCATGCGTTGAGGAGAACAAAAACACTCATCTATCATTGAATTAGAGCTTCTTCAGATAAACATCAACAAACATTCATATGGCCCCATCAAGTGCCAGTTTTAAAAGATGGATAAACATTTCAAAGACAATAGCAGAAGCAGCTCCATGCTAATTCACTTAGGATTTCTGCTCTCATTCCCTTTTCTCCTCCCCAGATCATCTTTAAGGATCCTTCTGAGCAAAGGAAATAACAATCCTTTAAATCTGGGAGATGTTCACACTTGGCTCTCTTAAACTTGAATGCCTTTCAGGGTAAACCAGGAATGGGGGGACCAGCAGCTGTCCAGATGAATTACAACGCCCAGCATTCCCCATGCTACATTTCAACGGTATCAGGAATTCCACAGATTTTCCATCTCTTGATTCACCTGTTTTTTTTTTTTTAAGGAATGGCCATAAAATTCTGCTCCAACTGCCTTTAGATTTCTATCACAGACCTTTTATGTCTGTGAGAATAAGGACTAAATCACTTCTGAGCTCTAGCTAGTATAAGGAGCTCTTGAATGAAGACAACTGAAAGAGATCAGAAATAAAATAAGGACATCTACTCAGCCTTGCTAGTTTCATTTTTCCTTTTTATGGCTAATCTAGAATCCATACATAGTGTTGCATAACTTAACTTCAAGGGGTCTATGTGTTCTGAAAACCTTCTTTCTCATGATTAGTAAGGTAATAAAGACCATAAAAAGTAGATGGAACAGGCAACAGAAACTATTTTTTGACTTTCTCCTCTTAGCTGCTCATGAAGACTAATCTAATCGCCTACCCTGAACTCAGTTCACCTACTAAAGCAGCAGCATAAAACTGATCACCATGCTCATTTTGTTTCAGTTTGTCTGACTTCATTGAAGCAGCAGCATTTTTCAAGAGACCCAGTTGGCATATATGCTGCTGAATCATTCAAAAGAAAATATAGAGGAGGACTCAGAGATGCTTGAGAAATGGCACTTATTTGAAGAGCATGCCATTCCCAAGAAGTCCTAGTTAAAATCATATATTTTACTCATGATCTTCTTTTTTCTTCCAAATTCCTATTAGAAGGCTGGCCCTACTATTAGGTATAGAGAAAGCAAACCCAGAAAATATCAGTGGTGTCCAATCTTTGCAGCCTTAAGATCTGTGGATTTCAACTCACAAAATTCTCCAGCTTCTGGAAATTGAAGTCCTCAAGTTTTAAAGTGGCCAAGGTTGGATACCTCTGATCTAGATGAACAAATATTCTTAGTTTCACACATTCTCCCATGCCCCCATTGCCCCAGTATACCAAACAGCTTTTGAAATCCTCTAACTCAGGGGTCTCCAACTTTGGCCGCTTTAAGCCTGGTGGACTTCAACTCCCAGAATTCCCCAGCCAGCAAAGCTCTAACCATCTAAGCCAAGTCCACATTATATTTTACCAAAATGTGGGCATCTGAACCAGTCATTGGACAGCTTCCTATATTTCTAAATCTCCCTCTGTTAAGGAGCAAAAACAGTAACCTAACGGTGGGGAGAGATATGCTAAGGCAGCACAGCCATGCCCCACATCTGATCAGTAATGCAGAAGTGGCTAAAAGATTGCACTCTGTTGACCACCAAAGGCAATAAAAAGCAAGGGGTTGCCTCTCTTGGTCCCATCACTCAAAGCCTCCATTTCCCCTGGATTATGCTGATGGGGAAAGATCACGAAGCGAGGGTCACAATGTCACTTCCTTGCATATTGTCAAGACGGGAGGAAAAAGAGTGAGACTCAAGGAGGTAGATGGAGGAGGAGGTGTTTGCTGGCAGTGGGGAAAGGCGCCTCACTGGAAAGAAAGATTCCTTCCTTCCTTTGAAAAGCATGGCTACATCAGCGGGCCTGCCTCTCTTTCTCCTTGTTCATAAAGTATTGAGCAGCTGAAATGCCAATTTAATTCTGCACCATGGCATGCTTCCATTCACGCTTCCAACTTAATCCTTTTCATCTAGCTTGCTCGTAACTTCTTGATCTTCAAATCAATTCTGTAAATAGCGGCTGAATATTTCATTCTTTCCTTTGCCTGGTTGGCTGCATTGTGATGGTGAAATTCACCACTTTCTACAGGGCTTGTACAAAAACTGTTTGGCTGAGACCTCTCAGATTCATTTAATGATGCAAGGGAGCCCCAAAGTAGATCCCAGTTAATTCCCAATCTGCCAGGCATTTCTGGGGACGCATTGCTACTTGGCTGGCCAATAATATCCCACATTTATTTATTTTTGTTTATTTAATATTTATTTGCCTAACATGTCAATCCATTTCCAAAGACTTCAGACAGAATTGTCTGTTTTTTGCTGTGGTACAAAAAAGTTAGAAGCCCAGCCTTGGTTCCTGAGACTTCTGCAGTGCATTGGCAGTTTTCTTTGCAAGATTTTTGGAAGTTATTTTTTTATTAGGGCCAAAAGACTGGCCCAAAGTAATCCAGTTGGCAAGTTTAGAATGTATGGTGTTCCAGTTTCTAACCTGGTGTCTTTAACTACTTTACTAAACTGCCTCTCCCAACCAAAAGTAGTCTTCCTATTTGAAAAACTGAAGATTACTTGACAGAGACACACATAGAGACAGAATTGTTCTTGCGGGTGTGCTTATGCCTACAAACATTAGCAAATACCCCTATGAATGCATGGGACTTATTTTCAAATGAATAAATGTGCATTCATGCTGCCTCTATATTAACAGGGCAGCCTAATCCTGAGGAATGCCCCCAGCAGCTCACATTTATCAGATGAGGAAGAATATTTTAAACCTGTCTCTCTGTCTCTCTCTGTTTCTTCATTCTTTGAGTTTGGCAAACCACCCAGGCAAGCTGTTCCACTGGTTAATTGTTCTAATAACTGTCAGGAATTCTTTTTTCTTAACTCTGAGTTGCTTCTTTCCTTGATAAGTTTCCATCCACTATTTCTTGTCCTGCCTTCAGGTGCTTTGGAGAATAATTTGACCCCCTCTTCGTTGTGGTAGCCCCTTAGATATTGGAACACTGCTATCATGTCATCCCGACTCCTTCTTTTCACTATACTAGACATATTCAATTCCTGCAACCATTCTTTGTTTACAGGCAATGAGAAGAATAAAAGATATTCCAGATGGTAAGACAAATCAGGATCCTGGGAATACACTGACTGGGAGATATTTCAAACCCAGAGTACCAATACCCATGTGTTTTCCTAATTCTGGAAGACTACAATATCCTGGGAAGATTAGCGATATCACTAGTATGAACGGGGGATAGGATTTTCCCTGGGAAGAAACAAATTCTTTTTCTGGTGGTGTAGTATAGTTTTAGATTTATTTGTTAGCAGAGGCTGATAAAGCTTTGTTCAAAATGTGTTCAAACTTTGTTCTGTCCTAAAATACACCAGAACCCTGTGCCTCTTTGTCTTGGTAATTTAGTTATCAAGATTTGGAGGTGCAGGTTTTGTGTCTGTTTCTAACAAATGTTTAGGGTTGTATGTTAATGCTCCCAGCAGTGCTTAAAGATTGCCTCTAGCTATCATCTTAACATTTTCCATTGCCCCAGAAGGACATTCTGCTAGAAAAATGGTTCTCTCTCTTACTATTTCTAGTCTTCTGACATTGCACAAGCTGCCAGGTAAGAAAAATAAGCAAGAGACCCTTTCCCCAAATGTTGAGTTCCATCTAAATACAGTTAGCAAAGAGAAATTGTTTATCAGGGTTGAAAAAGACTGTGCAGATTTTAACTCAACAACCTTTTGTGCAGAAGCCCTTGAATGTCCTGGTCATTCCTGCAAAGTACTGAATCAGAATCATAATTGAGAAAAACAACTGCCAAACAATGTTCTTTGGAATTAACCTTCTGGAGAAAAACAAACAAACCAATTTGGGGTGTGCAAAAGTCACACTTCTTCGTAGTTCTTACAACAGCCTAACAAAACTGTACAGAGAGATCAGCAATGAAGACGGCTAACATACTTGGTCTACTGTTTTTTCATTATAGAAGAAAAAAATATAATGTAAAGTTGACCAAGGGCTCTATGGAAACACCTACTTGTTCTTGGAGCAGATTCTAAGTCAACTTTTCCAAATAGTCCATTGAGCATTAGCCTATGCTCAAGTTATCAGTTGGATTACTATTATTGATCCAAGTTACAACAGGGTACTTTGGAACTATGTGGAAATTTTCACAACACAGAAAGTGGAATAAAGAAACTCCCTATTGTTTTTCCCATCTTCTTAAAGAGCAACTTAATGGTCATTTTAGCTCTGATCAGCTGCAATAGGCTTTTAATGAATCCTACAAGGCTTGTAGGCAATACCTTGATCACTAACATTATTTTCATTCATTCCTTTATGACATTTTTATCCTCCTTTTGACCCAGGAGATTTAGGGAGTGCTTTCCCTCAGAAGTAATCTCCCCCCCCCCCCCCCCCCCCCCCCCCCCCCCCCCCCCCCCCCCCCCCCCCCCCCCTGCCCCCCCCCCCCCCCCCCCCCCCCCCCCCCCCCCCCCCCCCCCCCCCCCCCCCCCCCCCCCCCCCCCCCCCCCCCCCCCCCCCCCCCCCCCCCCCCTGGACAACCCCCCCCCCCCCCCCCCCCCCCCCCCCCCCCCCCCCCCCCCCCCCCCCCCCCCCCCCCCCCCCCCCCCCCCCCCCCCCCCCCCCCCCCCCCCCCCCCCCCCCCCCCCCCCCCCCCCCCCCCCCCCCCCCCCCCCCCCCCCCCCCCCCCCCCCCCCCCCCCCCCCCCCCCCCCCCCCCCCCCCCCCCCCCCCCCCCCCCCCCCCCCCCCCCCCCCCCCCCCCCCCCCCCCCCCCCCCCCCCCCCCCCCCCCCCCCCCCCCCCCCCCCCCCCCCCCCCCCCCCCCCCCCCCCCCCCCCCCCCCCCCCCCTTTTGGAGGACAATGGTGGCAAGCAATGACTGGAGTTAAAATCTAAAAGTAGTTTTTTTTTCCCCCCCCAGACACTTTTTGAAAAAAATTCACAGTGAAATGCCTTTCTCTAATTCTCCTTGTTGTCCATTTCTTTCTCCTCAGCAGCTGGTTCTCAGGAAAAGAAAAACCAGGTCTTAGCAGAGGTCTGAACTGATTGCTTGCAAAGGGCTTTTGAAATTAAGCTGAGGATTGCATGAAATCAGGCTAAGGGCCAGAGGTTGCACACTTCTGGCTTAGGTCATCTTCCACCTGGACTAGCTTACTCGCACAATAACATTTCATCAGTTTTGGATGGAGTACCAGCTGTGACCTTCCAAGGTAGTCCTGCCCTCTACATCATTAACCCTGCTCCATTAACATCCTGTTTGGACTATAGCAATGCCTTAAAAGAGGAGCTGTGAATGGCTAAGAGTCATCTCAAGGAGCATAGCACTTGCCTGGTGAATAAAGGGAGAATTGGGGGTTTGCCCTCAGGTTGCTTTGACGAGCTTCCTAGGAACATCTGGCTGATCACTGTAGGGAAACAGGGTGGAATAAATCTTTGATTTGATCCTGCAGGGCAGCAGCATCCTTTTTCACAGAGTACAGATAGATTGAAGAATTGGAGTGGGACAAATAGCTGTGCCTTGTTCTCTCTGCATTCACAGGGAAAACATTATGGAATTTGGGAGGAAAGACATTCTTAACTTCTTCCATATAGGTTCTGCATGTATAGGTGTGGGTTTTGTGAAAAGTTGTGAGAAGAAGTTTCAGAAAAGGGCTAGGAAGTGAACAAGTGAGAGTGAGAAGTAAAAAGGAAGAATAAAAAGGAGGAGGAGACAATTCATAAGCTCATCTGGTAGCAGATCTGGATTAATAATATTGGAAAAAGCTGTCCTAGTGATGCAGAGCAAGGAACTGAATTCTACACATCCAAAGGAAACTGTGATTTCTGTAAAACAGTCATCAGAGGGAGCACTTTTGTATGTTTTTTAAAAGCATCATGCTTTTTAAAAACTAATCAGTTAAATTGTTCAAAGCCACAGGAACAGATTTCTTCCTGCAGTTATAATACTCTGAGTATCTTCAAATTGCTTCTTTCATTCGAACATAGCAGCTTCACATTTTGAGTGTTCCATTCTAACAGACCTTGGTGTAACTTTCCTTACACCAACACCCATGTTTCATGGGAACATTACCTGTCCACCTTTCGCCCTCCTGTATATATTGTTTTATGAGTGAGTTCTGATGTGTATATTTATGTGAATATGGAGGCAGATGATCTAAATCATAGTTTTCCCAAAACAAGCTTCTGCAAGAAATCCAGTTATCATTCAGTATACATCAAAACACAGAGTTTCTAATAATCCATCCCATGAAATATCAATATGTGTATTCCTCATCAGTTCCAGGTACAAGCTAGCCTTTTGTTTGTTCACTGATTGGGATGGAAATCAATCCTTTCTGTTGCTTTTTTATGCAAACTGATCAAAATGCAACACTGAAGCATTGTTAAGTGTACTTGCCTTTTTAAATTCTCCCCACTACCAGCCTCACAAAAGCTGTTGCTTCCAGCCACTGCGACCTGAAAAGAGACAGACGAAACAATCTGATGGAGAGAGAGAAAAAGGGATGTTTCTTCATTGCAAATTCCAACACTCCCCCCCAAAAAAAGCCCTGCAAAAGCAACATAAATTTAAATACAACTATGGTGATTTCTACCCAAATCTGCAAAGAATGCTGCTATAGTCCACAGACAAGCCAAAATAGGTTGCTGATTGTTTTTCATTTTCATTTACAAAAATGAGCTAGATGGAAGGCATGGAAAACCTTGCAAAAACTTCCCCACACCCAGAGTGACCCCATTTAGCTCTCCCCTCCTTTGAGAAAGACTAATTTGTTAGGGCCAATTTCGGGATGGAGAGGCCCTACTCCATCCAGCTGTGTCAAGCAACCTCTTATCTGGTTTTTCTATCCACCCAAAGGAACTTTCACTGTTTCCTTGGGGGGCTTGCATACACCAATGTTTTGTCTAGAATTTACATCCTTGGCTCAGCCTGTTATTAGAAAAAATGCAGACCACACTGGTGGTTGTACCAAACGGTTGTACCGCATTCCATCTGTTTCTCTGCTGTTGTACCCATGGTGCAACTCAAGCCGTGGTAGGACAAAATATACTTCTTGTGGGCTCGCTTCCCAGTTTCCTACCCTCCAAAATTTCTCCCTCTTGACATTCTCCCTTCCTCCAGTATCTGCTTCAGAGTCCCCTTTCTCAGAGTCCCCTTTCTCAGAGTCCCCTTTCTTCCAAATCTGGACAATAACAACTCTAGCAATTTCACTCTTCTAAAATCATTAGATTTAATTTGATAATTAGACGGGATTACAGTTTCATTTAGTAGACTTCATTTCTCTTAAGGACTGTGAAAGAAGGAAAGGAGGAAGGAAAGACAGTTGAACGAAAAAGCATTTAAAGGAAGAACATTCATGCCCACAAAACATGGACATGCTCTCCGGTCACTCTGTAACTAAGTAAGCGCAAGAACGCTTCACTCCTTTCATGAAAATTTGGGAATTTTGTTTCTCCTTTGAAAGAATTCTGAGTACAAATTCAATCAAATGAATGAGAACAGGGTGTTTTTTTTTTTAAAAAAAAAAAAACCCATGCAGGATACTTTCTTCATCTTGCACCTCTCCAAAATAGGATTTTACTTCTGCAAAGCTAAAGCACCATTTAGAACCTTTTATATTACAGTACTTGCTCTACTTTTCCAACCTCACCTGTGGAATTCCTAACAATCTACCATGCTGATGGATCAGAAGAAGGGCTAGAAGGCTAAATGTGTTTTAAAATACCCTCTGTACAATCCCAGCCACAACTGAAGAAAGGCCTTCAGCCCATTAATTATCTAGCTTTCCTACAGTTATGTTTAAATACATTTGCATGTTGGAAAAACTTCAATAAAAAGGTCTTGCTTTTAGGAGATCCTTGAGTGAGGTGACAAGTTCTCTTTGTGATTCATAATTGTATGCAGAAAAGGTTGCTATTTTCATTGCTTTACTGATGAATGGACCCCATTAGGTTTAAGGAAAGTTTATCTGAGCTTGAGCAATTAAAATAGTATTTCTAAGGTTCTACTGTCCCACTAGGCTGGTGTTTACTTTAAATACTTTAACTTTCACCCTTTTTCACAACGTTAATGAAGAATTTCTGATATAATACAGAAACAGTTTATAAACTATTTGGCTCAAATAAACATATTATAGAAATCACAAAAAAGAAAGCCATTGCAAGAAACAATGTACAATTAATTGCTCTTTTTGTACTGCCAAGCTTTCATTAGTTTCCAAGGTCTGTCTCCGAGATCAGGCTTTTGCTTCTATGAGAAAGCAAGATAGTTGAGATGCTAGACTAGAAACCAGGAAGCCTTTAGGAATTGGCTGGATGACTTCAGTCCAATCAAAAGGTTGTGGGGCAAAATAGGAGGAGGGAGCATTCTGTATTTTGCCTTGACTTGTACACAATAAAAATGGGATTAAAATATAATTTAAAATTATTCTTAGCTGAGAATTTCCACCATATTAACATTGGACATTTAATAATATGCTCAACACTGTGAGTCTTCTGGAAGGGCTTAAGGCTTGGCTGGAGGTTCCTGAAGGCATTGGGCCCAGGATATTAAGTTGAGGGCAGTGGGTGAGCTTAGTGAGGTTCCTCACCACCATCAGATTTTATATTTGGAACTTTGGTTTCACTGCATGCTTTCTCTCTGCTTGATGTCTCTTTCGTTCATTTTTCCAATAAATGAGCAAAGAAAGTGTTTCAGATTGAAATATTCCTGCTTAATCATATCTTGTCTGCCAGCTTACCACACTTTGACATTTAGGTGCAATGAGTGATATGAAGGCAAAACGGAAAGTGTGAAGGTATGGCAACAGTCACCACTGTTAAACTACCAGTATAGCTCTCTTCACTTGGGCTGCCCAAAATGGCCAAGGCTTTGAGCCTCCAATAGCGAGAACGGCAACTGGAGAAACCAAGGGAATACACTTTTCAAACCATGATAAGAGCAATCTCCATAAATTTAATGGAAATTCTTTCTGAACGTTGTGCAATTAAGTGTTTTTTTGGTAGCAAAAACTCAGAAAGAGAATGTCAGCCTTCAAGATCTTTTCTACTTTCCTATTGCTTTCTACTGCTTTGCATCTTTTGGCTGCCATGAGTAACGGGGGGAGGAGGGGTTGCATCTTGTGGGAAGAGAACTGGAGGTGTTACATTCTTGTCTTGTATAAATGAGGAGGGGGGGGGAGTATAAATTCCTGCTCTTAAGTTTCTATTTCCTTGCTTAGCTTTCTTTCTTTTGCGCAGCTGCACGAAGTTTTATCAAAATATGTCAAGGTCACCGGACAGAGGCCTCATCACCACCTGAAGATGCCCACATGATCATATTCAGAACTTTTAATTAGAAGAGTCTTTTGGACTTTGGTGGGTGGGAACAATTCCATCCCTTTGTATATGTGAACTGCGCGCCAAATTCCTTAGATTCAGAATTCTACCTGTAGCTTCCACTTTGAATTTCAGTAAAAGAAAAACTTTGCTCAAATCTATGGAGTCTAAGTATTTCTTTCTTGGATTTTGAATGGAGCACAGACTGACAGAGAAACTATCCCACAGGCAAATAAAAACCAACAGCAAACTCTGTCCTCCTAACCTTTACCAGTGCAAGTTTAGTCCATGAAGGTCAGAGGTACTTACTCCATTTAGATTTAGACTAACAAGAGTTGGAAGGGACCTTGTAAGTCATCTAGTCCAACCCCCCCCCCCAAGCAGAAGACCTTACACCATTTCTGACAAATGGCAGTCCAATCTCTTTTTGAAAGCCTCCAGTGATGAAACTCCCACAACTTCTGAAGGCAAGCTGTTCCATTGGTTGATTGTTCTCACTTGCAATTCTCTTATTTTTTCTAGGTTGAATCTCTCCTTGATCAGTTTCCATCCATTATTCCTTCTCTGGCCTTCAGGTGCTTTGGAAAATAGCTTGACCCCATCCTCTCTGTGGCAGCCCCTCAAATACTGGAAGACTGCTATCATGTCTCCCCTGGTCCTTCTCTTCACTAGACTAGCCAGGCCCAGTTCCTGTAACAGTTCATCGTATGTGTTATGAACTAACAAAAAACCATTTAATAAAACTTATTAACATTATGTTAAGCAGGCTTGAAATCCTGCACTTTAGATTGGCCCTTGGATAGCAAACTGGGATTGGTCCTCACGGAGCAACCTGATTGGCTATTAGTTTAAAATCTTTCATTGGCCAAAAGTTAAGCATGTGAACACAGGTCATTGGTTAACAGGTCAGTAGCTAGCTCTATAAAAGGGCTACTTCTGCCCAAGGGTTTTGCTCTCTGTTTTCTGTTCCTTAATAAAGAGTTGAAGTTCACTAAGTCACTGACTCGTCTCAATTACTTGCACCCTTGCCCAGAATATAACAGTATGTTTTAGTCTCCAGTCCCCTAATCATCCTGGTTGCTCTTCTTTGCACTTTTTCCAGAGTCTCAACATCTTTTTTATAACATGACCAAAATTGGATGCAGTACTCTAAGTGTAGTCTTACTAAGGCTTTATAGAGTGGCATTAGTATCTCACTTGATCTTTATTGTATCCTTCTGTTAATGCAATTTAGGATTGTGTTGGCTTTTTGGGCTGCCACTGAACACTGCTGGCTCATATTTAGCTGGTTGTCCCCTAAGACTCCAAGATTTTTCTCACAGTTACTGCTATTAAGCCTGGTTTTACCCAGTCTATATGTGTACTTTTTTGGTTTTTCTTACCTAAGTGTAGAACGTTACCAGGGGTGGGATTCTACAGGTTCACACCTATTCGGTAGAACCGGTTGTTAACATTCTAAGCAGTTTGGAGAACCAGCTGTTAGAAGAAATTACTGGCCTAATCCTGTAAGGAAGACAGGAAGGAAACATTCTGGTGTTGCTTACAGAAACTGCCTCTCCATTAACTCTTATTACATTCCTGGCAGGACTAGACTTCCTGTCTCAGGAACGTCTCTGGAGTTTTTCCCCCCCATCCTTTGCTGGTACTTTGCTTGTGTGGAGTGACCATTCAAAGTTACAATGGCACTGAAAAAAGTGACTTATGACCATTTTTCACACTTACGACTGTTGCAGCATCCCCACAGTCATGAGACGCCAGGCGTGGAGATGCGTGCCTCGATGTGAGTGATATTGAGTTGGCCATGCCCAGCCAGTCACATGACCATCAAGCCATGCCCACCAACTAAGCCACGCCCACAGAACTGGTTGTTAAAAAATTTGAATCCCACCCCTGGACATTACCTTTTTCTACATTGAATTTCATTTTATTAGATAGGGCCCAGTGTTCAAGTCTGTCAAGATCCATCTGGATCTTGAGCCTATCATCTAGGGTTGTGAAGTGCTGTATGATTACTTAAAACATGAGATCATAGATTTGTGTCTATGTGTAAAATATGTATATTACACACTCATGTATGTGTGTGTATACACACATATATGCACACATACATATAGTCAAACAAATAACTTTGTTAAATGTTTTAAGATTTTCTCATATGAGAATCCATTAAGTTTAAGAGTTCCTTCACCTTTGAAAGTTTTAGGGTAATCTCAGATCAAAGTACTATTTTCTATTAGACCTGAACCCAAATCCATGGCTTGACAATGCTGAAACAGTTCAATCCTGGCTTATTATATTCAAATATGATTTGAACAAATGACTCCTTCAAGTCCTGATATGTAAACAGAACTTGAAGATTACTCTGAATCAAAGAAGCTTTATACTATGGTGTGCAAACAAGAGTACAGCATATGAAATAAACATCTCACGTTCAGAACATATGTTGTTTACATATGATCCAAGCTTGTCTCTCATTCCCCTCCCAAAACATTTTAGGAGTTTGCAGTTTAACATATTGTGGAAAAAACATGAGTTCTATTTCCAAAGGTTGCATCCCTCATTTTGTCCACAGGGGATGGGGCACATGAGAATTGATCAAGAACCTATTCTCCAAAACACCTGAAGGCAGGACAAGAAGCAACGGATGGAAACTAATCAAGGAGAGGACCAACCTAGAACTAAGGAGAAATTTTCTGACATAAAAATTAATCAGTGGAACAACTTGCCTCCAGAAGATAAGGGCGCCCCAACACCAGATGTTTTTAAGAATTGATTGGATAACCATTTGTCGGAAATGATATATGGTTTCTTGCTTGAGCAGGGACCTCCAAGGTCTCTTCCAACTCTGATATTCTGCTATTCTATTGTAGCAGAGGTCTCCAAACTTGGCAATTTAAGACTTGTGGACTCCAACTCCCAGAATTCCTCAACCAGCCATGCTGGCTGGGGAATTCTGGGAGTTGAAGTCCACACGTCTCAAAGTTGCCAAGTTTGGAGATCCCTGTATTATAGCAACCACCTGGAGGGCCACAGATTCCACGGAGGGCAGTTTGTTTTACCAGAATTATCTAATGAAGTGAATGGTGATCCACAAACAGCTCCATCACAATAAACACATTTGCCTCTACATGATTCTTTGTTACTTATAAAAAAATCCATCTTGAAGACACATCCGTGACCAACCTTAATCCAAAATAAGAAGTCAGGAGCCTGGGGAGACTTCTGATTAACCTGCTTTCCCTCTAACCAGCTGGCCTGGAGGCTACGGAATGGCCAATGGTGCGGATATCAAGCTGTCTCTCCCCAAATGCCTAATTAACAGGCAGGTTTGGCTGGAGGAGAACACCATGGGAGGTAAGCGAATCTGGAAACTGGGGCCAGCAGGGGTGACAGAACTCACTCATATATTAGCTTCAGCTCAAAAATCTATCAAACTGCCTCAGTTTACATACTGTTCCCTTGTGGGACGCAGACTGCACACATTTGCATATACACAGCCCACACCATTGTGCTGGCATCTCTTAAGAGGAGCCAGAAAAAGTAGAAACTTGTGAAGTATTAGGAAGTGCAGAAAATTATGTCAAAACTGGGAATGTAAAATGAGAAATGTACTAACAAAATGTATCGCTATCTAACTAACTCGCTATCTCGCCATCTCTTGAGCTATTATTTATCCATCCATCCATCCCTCACCCACCCACCCAGCTAGCTGGCTAGCTAGCTATCATCCAAGGGCTAGAAACCACTCTGCACAATTCAGTATTCAAAAGGATTAAGATCTTTTAATTCCATAGGCAGCTGTATCTAAATATGACAACGGAGGTCTTCCTCTGAAAAACATCTCACAACTGAAGATTCTTTCCACCTTCTTTCCCCAACCAAGAATGAAAATTCAGAGTAGTATTTCAATGAGGGTTTGTATATCAGTACCATTCAAAACAGTATCTGTTGTTTGAAAAGTCTATGCATCACATAGGGAAGTTTCAGCATTTTTAACAGAACGTATTATATTGCCACATGCAAGAAGGTGTCCAAAGGTAAAGGAACCCCAAAGATCAAAGAATAATTACTTTTTTAAACTAATGTAGTTGAAGTTGGGGGTTCCCTAAAACAACAACAAATAAAGGCGTGGGTTTGCTCTGCAGAGACAGAATGAAAAGATATTCCTATTCCCATCAAAGTACACAATATTTTGTTGCTCGGGTCACCTTTGATGTTAACATTAGGTACTCTCAGTATTAACTGAACTTGGCCTCAGTGGAGAGGACATCTAGAACTTAACAAATTCAGGCTAGCTGCAAGAATCAGGATCAGGTGATGAAAATAGTCTTCTACTTAATGGTCTAGACTCTAGCAGGGGTCTGCAACCTTGGCAACTTTAAGACTTGTGGACTTCAACTCCCAGAGTTCCTCAGCCAGTCGGCTGGTTAAGGAACTCTGGGAATTGAAGTCCACAAGTCTTAAAGTTGCCAAGTTTGGAGACCCCTGCTGTAGAGCAGGGGTGTCAAACCATGGCAACTTTAAGACTTGTGGACTTCAACCTGCTGGCTGGGGAATTCTGGGAGCTGAAGTCCACAAGTCTTAAAGTTATCAAGGTTCGACACTCCTGTTCTAGAGCAATGTTTTTCAACCTTGGCAACTGTAAGAGGTGTGGACTTCAACTCTCAGAATTCTGGGAGTTGAAGTCCATACCCTTTAAAGTTGTCATGGTTGAGGAACACTGCTCTAGAGATCTGCTGCTAGTCAGAGTAAACAATACAGGGCTGGATGAGAAAATATGCTCCTTTTCAACTTTAATTATTCTATTTATTCATTACATTTTTATGCTGTCCAACTCCCCTGTATGGTGACTCTGGGCAATTTACAAATATAATTGTACCAAAAAGACTTTGCTGAATCCAAAGAGTATTTTTGCCATATTTCCTGATATAGAAATTGATACAGTTGAAGGATACACATGATTGTGTGCATGTAAATATTTGGGCTTTTCAACAGTGTGGGTCATCAACATGAGATAAGAGGCAATGGATGGAAATTAATAAAGGAAAGAAGCAAGCTAGAATTAAGGAGAAATTTCTGGATAGTTAGAACAATTAGCATCCAGAAGTTAAGGGTGCTCCATTGCTGAAGGCTTTAAAGAGGAGATTGGACAACCATTTGTCTGGAATGGTATAGGGTTTCCTGTTTGAGCAGAGGGCTGGACTAGAAGACCTCCAAGGTCCCTTCCAACTCTGTTATTTTTTTCCATACTCTCTATGTTCTGGGAATAAAATGACATGTGAATACATTTGAATAATTGAGAGAATGGAGTTTGTCTGAGAGAATAGAGCATGTATGGGGAAGAGGTGAAGGAAAACATGGTAGGATAGTGGCTGGGGTTAACACAGTTGCTCAATGGGAAATCTGTGCTGGGCCCATAAATAATAGAGAATCGCCTAGTCCTATAGAAAGTGGCTTCATACTGTTTGGCTCCAGGCAAAATAAAGGGAATTCAGTGCCCCAAAGGGCTAGAACAGTGGGATTAATAACACATCAATTTTAATGCAGGTTTTTTTTTCTGCTTCATAAACAGCAAAGTGAATGTTTGAGCATCTCAGCAGGGGGTTAATGAGGACTCTGATTAGTTATTCAGATTTCCTTACACTGCCTCAATCCATCCTTCTAGAGGGAGAGGAAAGGAGGATGGGTAAGAAAAAATACAGTAAAGATATTCTTCCCACTCTCCTTCTGTTTTCTAAGCCAGCTCTGGCCATAACATGGCAAAACCATTCAGCTTCAATTTTTTATATCTTGTGATGATTCAGGTTTCACAGAGAGAATACAGAAAGCCCAAACTGTGTTCCATCACCTTCCTGTCTTTCTAAGAAAGGGAGATCACAATGAGAAGCGCAAGGATGTATGAAGCTGGTTTAGCAGTATCCTAAATCCTGTCTCTTCCTAAAGGGTGATGGGTTTGCCTCAAACCTGAGTAGATCCTTGATTTTCTTACTGGAAAATTAATCCTCCAATGTGCTTTGATTAAAAACTTTGGGTTACAATGTCCAAAGAAGACAGTTCCTAGATAAGAATTCTAGTAACAGCAACAATATTGTTGAAAAAAGGGTGCCTGATGGGTGCTGAGTGGGGAGAACAGATCAGGAAGGAAGAGTAGCTTAACCAGAATAAGCAGCAACAATGGAAGTTGTATACTTTCAAAGAAAGCAAAGAAGTAAACTTAGAATGATAATAAAGAAAATGTTATACAAAAAAGGATGGTTGTGAAGGCCTCTTCCTTCCCTCATTGCTCTCTTTCCATTGCATCTCAGCAGGCTGTTCCACAACCAACAATAGAAGTGGTCTTCACCACGCAGACTGTTTTGTTCAGCTCCTCAGACATTGTCTTGGCAAAAGTAGCTCTTCAAGACCTCAGGCCCAGAGAGCTCCTCCCTTCAATTGTCTCATTCTGAGATGCTGAGGATTGAACTTGGGGCCTTCTGCATTCAAAGCACATCCTCAAATCCATCTCCATGTCTTGGCATAGCCATAGTCCCATCCTTGTGACTCCCATGATAGTCTCACACCACCATTATTACTAATTCCACCCAGATGTACTACCATATCAGCCTGGTTTCATCACCTATAATGACTTATGCCTGAGGGAAATGATTATCTCAATTTCATTTTTTTCCAGGTTCACAATACCAGTGCTGTGATTGCAAAACATCCAAGGGAACAGAATAGGAATGTATGCAATATAGACAAAAAAGTACATCACTTAGTACTGTACATTCTGATATACTATAGAAATTGTCACAGGGCAGTTATCTGTTGCTTTATTTTTGTTGTGCATTTCCATTTTTATAGTTATATTGATGTTCTTCACTGTGTTTGCCACACCTAGTGTTGCTTGTATGAGTTGGGCAGCCATATAAATTGAAATAAGTAAAAATATACATGGTTTGGTATAATTTCTTGTGAACTGCCTTGAGTAAGGTGGAAGTCAGCAACATACAAATTATTATTATATACACTACAATGTGAAATCATAGTCGCCAGTACTTTAGCTGGCATTGGCCTTCATATGCATTGAGTTCTTCCCAAGAATTTAGGATGTTGTAATGAATTGGCATGTTGCCTGTTGTAATTGACAGATGGACATTTTGTCAATGTGCAGATTTATTAAGTGACATCCAAGATTTTTTGGTATGGCACCCAGTTTGCTGCTAACCTCTGAGACTATCACAGCCGTTTTATGCCATAATCTTTCAACTTCATTATTATAACTGACTATGCAGATAATGTTGCCCCCAGCAGATGCCAAATGATAATTGGAGAAAGTTGCTGCTTTCAGATCCATATTTAAATTGTTTGAAAAGCAAACTGTGACTGAAAGAGACATGGTCAGTGGTATCCAGAATACAAAAAGTTAGCACGGTCTACTGAAGATTATTCTCCCAATATATCTTTGCCATTGATGAGAAGCATAAGTATATTCTGTAGGAGCAGAATGCTAATTCTAGCCACCTTCCATACCATGAAGATTATTAGTAATAATCCTGCATGGATTGGAGACCTTTGTACCTGAGGCTTTGTGAGCTCATGTCTTATTTTAAGGGGTGAAGCCAACCAGGATCATAAGGTTGACAGCTAGTTGTGAGTCATTATGAAAGAGCTACAATTTTCTTTTAAAGGCAAAATCCAAAACATACGAGGCATGTGGATCACCTAGTCCAACTCCTTGTCCAGTGCAGAAATCATTAGTTGACACATGGCATCCAGCCAAAGTGTGTCCATCACCTCCCAAGGCAATCAGCCAATGCCTGACAAGATCTTCATTTGTTACTAATTCATATTTGTAGGTAGCCAGAGATAAGGTGGAATAGACCTTATACATGTGACAGGATGCTATGTCTTCACACTATATTCCATCCCCTTGTTCAGAAATATAACTTAAACAAACTATTGCTGGCTATGGGATATAAACATATTCATATAAGACCTAAACAAAGGGGGGGGATATCTTTAATAAACAGACCACCTAAAGCTTAAGATGATCACAAATGTTTTTCACCTTCCATCACTTCTGAATCACCAAGTGAATTTTACATCCAAAGAACCTTTTTTTCAAGCTTTCCCCTTCAATGTAATTGAGGAGTCCTTTATTCCTCCATAACATTTGCTTGAAGGAACGTTAGAGCTGAATTATAGCTGGGACCATTATTTCACAATAACTGTCTGGGAAATGTTAATGCCTAGGTCCTGCAGAGTGCTGTATTACATCTTTTATGGTGGACGTAACATTTTTATGAACTTTTTCTCAGGTAACATCACCATTTACTATGGAGAAGAGCACCTACCTTGGGTTCGTTAACTTGGGTGTAAACTTCATGAATGCCTTGGGGTATCTTGAGAGAGACATCCCCGAAATATTAATATCATCACTTTATTTCTATGGCCCTTTTCTTGTAAACACATTCAGAGTGGCCCACTCCATCATTATAAAAAGTTTGCTAAATAAAATGATTTGTTAACCATACAGGGCTACAAAACTGAAATAACTGGATATTTATTAACACAGTATATATTAATACCAAGCAATTCATAGACAATTTATAATATGGCTAACAATGGGGGGGGGGGAGGAACCAAGCAACCACAAAAATAATGCATGTTTTCAAAACCAGAAAAAAAATCTCAGCATTCTCTGAACTTTGATGGTTTTCTTCACCAGAAATGGAAAGGGATTATGGCAGCCAAGGGCAAAATATTTGAAGACCCAGAACGCCTTTTCTTCCCCAACAGGTAAACATCCTAACATTGATTTTTATGAGAGAACTGTTATTTTCACAGCTTCATTGCTACAGAAACCTTTATAGCAAGAAATGCAAAGGATTAAGTGGAACCGGGAGCTCTTAAGGTATTTTGAAAACAATTAGCAACTTCAGGGTAAAGTTTGGGCCTTTTCTAGAGAAGTTTGGATGATCATTGAAGTGCTTTTAAATCCATTCTGTCCTTATGTTTCCCACCCTGGTTCAAGAGAACTGTATTTTATTTAGGTTTTTAAAAAAATATATAAGAAAATGCACTTTTAGTAGTTTATATTTTTTTAGTATAAGAATGATTTACCCTGTGGTAAGATGGGTGGCCAATAAATTAGCTAGCTAGCTAGCTAGCTAGACAGACAGACAGACAGACAGAAAGACAGATTATTTCAGATCTCTTCCCTGATTGTTTAAATGTATTTGGCTTTCTCATGTCTGGAATAATTTTTTAATTCCATTTTATTCAAGAGCCATGGTGGTGCAATGGTTAGAATTCAGTACTGCAGGCTAATTTTGCTGACTGCCAACAGTTCGATTCTTACCAGCTCACCATTGATTCAGCCTGACTCAGCCTTCCATCCTTCCACGGTTGATAAAATGAGGGCCCAGATTGTTGGGAGCAATATGCTGACTCCGCAAACTGCTTAGAGAGGGCTGTGAAGCACTGTGAAAGGTATATAAGTCTAAGTGCTATTTCTATTTTTCTTCCCTTTTTAAAAAGAAAGATGGATTTTATCTGTTCATGCTTGTCTCACCTCTAGCTTCTATTAAGCGTCATAAGTATTTCATTATGGGAAACCTGGTCTCCTTATTTACACCTGCATTTGAAGGTTCCAGCATTTCATTATTCTTATAGACAGAATGCTTTAACCCTCTGACATTGCTTGTAAAATCTGGATATCTTGTGTGAGTTTCAATACTTAGGCTGACAAATGTCAGCACAAACACGCCCAGGGAGGAAGAAATGACCTGATAAGACCCTCTAGATGACCAGAAGCACTTTTAGATAATGCACAGCGATGTTAGACAATTGTAGGATGACTCTTCAGGTTGGGGACCTGTCACCTAGGAGATAGCACAAAAGCTAGGGAGACTAATGGTAGAAACATTGCACACCACTTTATTGCAAAGTGTACTTCAATGGTAGTGTCAAAGTACAAGTCAGCAAAGATACATTTAGGATCTACAAAAGCAGAAAAAAAAGAGAGTTTCTAGTTTGTATCATTTGGAGTTTCTTAGGTTGAAACAGAGAAGAATAATATAAATAGAAATACAAGAAAAAACACTTCCTGCATGTACATTCTTTTCATTTATTTGAAAAGAATTGCATAATGCTTTCCAATCAACTTCAACCTATAAGCATGGTTGGATATTACGATTATTTATTGTTCATTAAATCTTTATGGCAACCTATCCTATCTAAGCGACTCTGGATGTCTCACTCCAGGTGAAAAACAATCCAATAAAATCAACAGAACTGAGGAAGATACTTGGATGAGAAGTGAAACATCATCAGGGGAAAAAAGCAACTCCACTTGTCTTTTGAAAAATCACCTTTGGGACAACCATGACCTGGATGACTGAGAATCTCCATAGACAATCCAATAAAATTAAGTTTAAAATGTCAATAAACAAGCATGTAAAAACATCAGTAATAGTTTTAAGGGAAAAAAAAACCATCCTGACCAGTGGTAAAATCTATTACATCAGCTCAACACAGCCACTGAAAAAGTTCTTCACTGTTGCCACATCCTCTAGGCATAGTGGCAGAGGCATGTCTTCAGAACTTTCTTAAGAAGTTCTGAAGGGAAGAAGTTCCCAGGATGGGTGCCATAAAAAGCAGAAAGGAGAGAACCTTCTGGGACAGGGATGGGAAACAATGGTCTCTTTATGAGTTCTGGGAGTTGAAGTCGCCAAGATTGGACATTCCTGATCTAAAATTTAAATTGTGCATTTGCACCCACCTTCATAAATTTCCCCGCAGAAGCAAATGATTTTGCACCTGTTCCTAAGCAACATGGGACTGGTTCTCCTCCCTCCTGCTGTAATCAAACTGTTTCCTAGACTCCCTCTTTGATACTAAAGAGACGTCATAAAAAAGAGAGATTCTTTTCTTTGGGACCACTGCCATATGCTTCATCTCAGTCTTAAACTACATGTTAATTGTTCTGAATTAAGAACTCCAGCTGGAGATAGCAAACAAGCAATTTACAGATCTTAAGATAACACCCAACCTATCCAAATGGATGTTGAAAAATTTCCCGTTCTTGGTTGGGTTGAATTCAAATAATACTGACTGGGTTTTTATTTTTAATTTTAATTTTTAAAAATAAAGCCTGGTTTCTCAAAACTGGATTTATTCCCAAATATATCTTAAAAAAATATCGACAGAGAAGGAGAAAGATGTTTCCACCTGAAGGACATCTCAGATTACCAGCCAAACTTGTAGATATATTCCATCTTTTCCTTCATTAACAGCCACTTTGCTTTCAACTAAAATAAACAAAGAAAAAGACCAATGGAGGGAAAACAGAAGATTATTTTTTAACAGCCTGTTTCAGAACTTTGCAGAGAGATATAGAGTAGTTGATGACTCTGGAGATAATATAACTTTTCAGATGACTATTCAATCTGATTTGGCAGGAATATTCTTATCATAGGGTTAGATTAGATCATGGGTGTCCAACCGTGGCAAATTTAAGAGTTGTGGACTTCAACTCCCAGAATTCCCCAGCCAGCCATGATAGATAGTTGGATGACAGACAGATAAATTTTATATGCCACCCATCTCACTAGGAAGTCACACTGGGCAGTTGTCTAGATAGATAGATTGATCTGATTTGATCAGAGCTACCCATTATGCCCACTTAGGCTCTGGAAACCATATATTTGCTTCCAAATTTTCTATCAATCTTTTTTGAAGAAAAGTCTGTCAAGCTCTGGGGAAATCAGTAAATTCAGGCAGTTCAAATGAGTATAAAAATTTATTGTAAGATTAAGCTCTCTACAAGAATCTGACCTACTAACAGTCAAGGGAAATTAGTGGGAGTTAAGAATAGAAAGGAATTCAAGGTGGGCTGGACTTAGAACTCTTGTGGGCCTGCAGGGACTCTTGACTGATTATGTGTTTGATCCCTCCCTCAGGCTCAGCCTGGTCATCTCCTACATCATCTTTGCTAACACTGGCTGTGGAACTCCTCTGGGTTCAAGCAAATAGCAATATATATATTGCTACTTGCAGATTTAAGACAACTCTTTAGAAGCCAATGATAGCTAGTCTGAAATTCAAGAGCAAGTGTTCTGCGAAAGCAGCCTGCTCCCCCTGTCCTCTATTCTTTGACCCAAATGAATCCTCCTTGGTGGAAAATGACAAGGGCTTTATTTTAATGAAGACCTCTGTAATCAGATATTTTATCAAATACCACTCAATTATTCAAATAATCCCTGCCACTAAAATGTGGGCACTGTTTAGGAAAAATGGATCTCTTATTAAGCTGCAGCCATTTCTTCACCTCAGTCAGCATTCCTGAATTCCACGTCTGATTACAAAATTTGCTTTCAATTTAATTTTTCCATCTGGGGCAAATGAATAATCTGGGTCCCCATCTCAACCTTAATTATATTTATTAAATTAAGGAATGTGAGAAATTTAAATGCTAGTAGCACTGCAGACAAATACACAGCTAATTTCAACCAGCCTCAGGTTTTTCCCCTATAACTCCTGTTCTAATTTCTTCCCCATCTTTCAAGAAACTATGCATTATTTTTTTTTAAAAAAAGTGCAATTGAAAAACCAAACAAAGAAACTTCAAAAATGATGGAACAATAGATGATCTTTTGACACTTTCAGGGCTGCTTGCAAGAGAATGAGATAAAAGTAATAAATTTATATACTCCGGCTAGTGGCTTAATTTCAGTGGCTAGAATTTCCATTTTTATATGTGGAGTTTCTGGAGTGCAGAAACCCTGATAATGCCACACAGTTCAATTTTATTTCCCTTCCATACAACAACAACAACAACACAAACATAGACCTCAAGCTGTCAGCTGCTGGAAATAAAATGAGGTAGTATCATATTACTTTTACACATGGAAAACTGCTCTTCAGAGGTCACAAGCTCCTTTTGAGTGAACTTCAGCCTTGGATCTGAATTTGGCTGGAGTGACCATCACTCCAAAGAGGTTGTCAGAATGGGACAATTCACCAAAGCCAACTTGCCGTGGCCAATTTGCCTTGGCCAACTCATTATGGTGGGACAACTCAACATGGCCAAATTGCCCCGGGACAACTCGCTGTGGGACAATTCAACAATTCAATTTAATTATTTAAAATAATTAAAAAATATTTTAATTTTAATTTTCACCTTTCATTTTGTCACTCCTTTTGGCATTCTTTCTTTAATGACTCTATTCCACTATTTTTTCAATATTAGTGTGACTCTTGTTCTGCGGTGAATTGTCCTGTGGCGAGTTGCCTGTTGCGAGTTAGCCATGGTGAGTTGGCCATGGTGAGTTGGCCATGGTGAGTTTTCATAGACTCATCATTTCCTTAGTATAGCTCTAAGGGGTGAAATCACAACCACTCTCCTTCTTCAGCCCAATCACCATTGCTAATTTGAAATTCTTCTTCCTGAAGCCAAGCAATTTTCACCACTCTGCCCTCTTCTTGGTGTCCTCCAGTATATAAAATGGTGGCACTGGGATCTGATATATCAAATACAGTAATGTCATAGGGGTTCTGCTCCCTTTCACTCACCTGCCTGTCTCCATAAGACCACCCAGTAGGGAAGTGGGACAACTTGCCACAGCCAACTTGCTGTGAGGCAACTCATTGCGGGACAATTTAACAATTCTAATTATTTAAAATAAATAAAAATTATTTTAATTTTTGCCATTCAAATTTCATTCTGTCCCCTCCTTTTGCATCCTTTCTTTAATGATTCTATTCTGGCATTTCTTTGATATCAGTACAACTTTTATCCCACAGCTAGTTGTCCTGTGGCGAGATTGCCATGATGAATTGTCATAGACACCTCCCAGTCATTTTAGATTCTTAGAAATGTTGGAAACACATTTGCTCTGGTTCAGGGGTGGGATTCAAATTTTTTAACAACCAGTTCTGTGGGCATGGCTTAGGTGGTGGGCGTGGCTTGGTGGTCATGTGACTGGGTGGACGTGGCTTGGTGGTCATGTTATTGGCTGGGCATAGCCAACTCAATATCACTCACATCGAGGCACGCATCTCCTCGCCTGGCCTCTCATGACTGTGGGGATGCTGCAACAGTTGTAAGTGTGAATAAATGGTCATAAGTCACTTTTTTCAGTGCCATTGTAACTTTGAATGGTCACTCCACACAAGCAAAGTACCAGCAAAGGAAGGGAAAAAAAACTTCCTGAGACAGGGAGTCTAGTCCTGCCGAGAATGTAATAAGGGTTAACGGAGAGGCAGTTTCTGTAAGCAACACCAGAATGTTTCTTTCCTGCCTTCCTTACAGGATTAGGCCAGTAATTTCTTCTAACAACTGGTTCTCTGAACTGCTTAGAATGTTAACAACCGGTTCTAGCGAATAGGTGAGGACTGGTAGAATCCCACCCCTGCTCTGGTTGCATCCAAACTATTCCAGCCAGCTGTTCAAACAAAAACAGAAAGCTACTTCCATAAAACTTACTGGGATAAAGTTATGAAGTAATTTAGGCTTCTAAAGAATCTGTTCATCATCCTCTTTTAAACCTCACACTTTCTAACCAGGGAAAGAACATCTGAAATCTTTTATCCTTCAAGGAACATTCTGCTAGCAAGAGCTGCCCACTAAAATTGTAGCTTTGGTGAGACCACAATGTGCAATTAGCTTCCATAATGAAACTAAGTCTGAGTTCTACTTAATATTAAGTTACACTGAACTGACCAAACAAAAGCAACTTAAATTACATCACTTCCCGGCTATTTTGAAATTTGGGGAACATTTGTTAGAGTGACAGCCTCTTAGAAAGGCTAGATTAGTAGAGATGAAACCTGAGCATTGAAGATTGTGCCAAAGTAATTTTCTGTAGGCTCAAAGCTGTAACCACTGGAAGCTGAGGGTGGAAATACATGCAAATGGTAAAGGAAACTCTAAAAGTGGCTTAACATAATGTAACAAAACAAAAGTTGGAAAATCCAAGTTTCTTTCTCCCCCAGGAGCAAGTAGGAACAGTCGGTCATAATTTCACCTGAAGGTCTGATCCCTTTGCCTGATTGTCATACCTCCTGGGTCTCCTGTGACCTTTCCAAACCTTTTAAGTGAGGCCCCCAACCATGAAGTGTAATAGGCCCAGAACTATACCATGAAAAATGCACATTTAGGTTGGAGTTTTTTTGTAATCTCCCATCCGGTCAATAAAACCCATTCGATTAAGTGGGTTACTTTATGGACGGGCAGCACTTTGAGCATCACAACGGTACCTGGGAAAGGAGACGATGAGCATAGCCCGTTCATGTTTCCATTGGAGAAAAACCGGAGCAGAAAGCTAGAAATGCTGAAGACTGATTCCTTATGCTATACCTAAGCAGTTGGGGCCACATGGCTTGCATGGTTAGGGGGCTGGACTGGACGCAGTGGCCCCCAACCTTTTTTGTGCCGTGGCCCGGTACCGGCATCACAAAATGTTCGCGGCCTGGTACCATCATCAGCACGCATGACAAGGCAAGGTGAGCCGAGCGACCGGCCAGCCAGCCGTCCCCCGCTTCTCCCCACCACCTTCAACTCCTCCTTTGTACCTTTGTCGATGGGCTTCGCTTCGGGACGGCTTCGGGATGGTCGCTCGGCTCGCCTTGCCTTGGGTGCTGAAAGAATCCTCGCGCCTTAGTTTCGTTTGAAGCCCCCCCCTTCGATGAAACTAAGGCGCGAGGATTCCTTCAGGATCCAAACGCCGCTTTCCAACCGGAAAAGCTCACCCAGAAGCACTTTCTCATCAAACAAGATGGTGGCGCCCAGCAAACCGGTGGCCCGGTAGGAAATGTTCCACGGACTGGTACCGGTCCGCGGCCCGGTGGTTGGGGACCCCTGGACTGGAGGTGGGCAAGCCCATGTTAGAGACCTGAGTGCTGCCATGGGTCAGGGATGAGCTCCCTCACTCCAGCTCCTGCCCGGGACATGAAAGGAGCCTCCAACTTGGCATCTCCCAGGCAACAGTGACATCACCGGCTAATCTTTTTAACCCAGAAATGCCTTGGTGCTTCTGACACGAGTGCTATGCTACCAAACAATAATCTTCCATAAACTCAGTACAGGTAGTCCTCGACTTACAACCGACTTACAGGTAGTCCTCGACTTACACTCATTGCGTGTCCGTTATTACAACAGCAATTTTAAAAAATCACTCATGAGATTTTTAACATTTACAACCATTGCAGTATCCCCCTGGTCACTTGATCAAAATTCAGATGCTTGGCAATTGGCATGTACTTATGACAGTTGCCGTGTCCCAGGATCACGTGAGCCCCTGGCAAAGCAAAGTCAACGGGGAAGTCAGATTCACTTAAGAACCGTGTTACTTACTTAACAACTGCAGTGATTCACTTAAGAAAGGTTGTAAAATGGGGCAAAACTCTTAACTGTCTCACTTAGCAACAGAAATTTGGGGCCCAATTGTAGTCGTAAGTTGAGGACTACCTGCAAGTCCCTTTCCTCACCCCCACCCCCTTTTTCAAGGCACATGGGATTAGATTTACCACCAGAGAAGAGCACAAATGAGCCTAAGACGGAAGGAAGTGGACACGACTTGCATTCAGATTGCATTCTCCACCAACAGTAAATCGCCTCTACGAGGTTGTGGATCTGGCAAAAAGAATGAAACCTGTCAGGTCATAATCACCTGCATCAAGACTGGAGGAGATTGTCATTATAACTTCAATCCTCCAGTCATTCCGATTTACATGTATAAATAATCCTACTCACTGACATTCACCCTTGAGGCTAATAATAGATTTTCTGTGGGAGCAGACACAGGAAACATAAAATAAGAATGAGGCGCAAAGCAAGTGGCGATATAGAGATGGTGAAAGGGGCCTTTGGAGTAGCTCGGAGGGAGGGAGGGAGGGAGGGAGGGAGGGAGGGGGTGGAATACACAAATGGACCCCCAGCTAAAGCGACAGATGGACAAGTCAGTCCATCTGGGTTTGTTCTGCATGGATTCCTTAGTCCATGTTCCTCTTCCATTTCCAAATTAGCCTTCAGAGTTAAGAAAGCAAAAAGTTCAAATTTATCGGAAATGCAACTTTCGCCAATATAAGCATTTTGGGTGTTCTTTTTTCCCTTCCACGCTGCCTTCTCTAATTTGTACATTTTCACTTGGAATTTGGAGATTTTTGCATAAAGGGTTTGCCTCTACCAGGTTTAGATATGTTTGGTACCTGACAACTAAGCAATTCATATATTGTCAAGATAGGCACACTGAGTTGACTCAGCTAAAAATCCAGACCACACAAAATATCCCTAAAGGCACCCCAAATCCTGCCTTTCTTGTTCTACTTAGCTGTCCTAGAGGAATCAAGAAAGAGAAGTCTATAAATAGGTAAGGAAACCTAAAGATGCTTCAAGGAAAATAGAACATTTTTCCCTCGCCCTACTTATGTCCTCTGTTTTTTCGATAACAAATCAGAACTAGATTTGGAGAATATTTCCTGTACATAGGTAGTCCTTGACTTACAACAGTTCATTTGTTCAAAGTTACAACAGCATGAAAATAGTGACAAGACCTTTTTCACACATACAATCCCCGGGAATACAATTCCCGGCCCATCAACCAGACGGCCTCCTGAAGCTACATTCACGCCCATGGCCGCTGGTCTTCGCCAGGAGGAGGCCCCCACATCTGAGATCCCTGCGCACATACAGGCATTGATGGAACGGGCCATTCGCCAGGGGATAGCAGAGGGCCATTCGCCAGGGGATAACAGGGGGCGTGCATAAGCGCACCAACGTGCCTACCGTCCCTGTCCTATTGTTTCTCTTATTCTTTTATTTTTCTTATATGTACCCATTTCATGTATTCACAACTATGTATACGCTTATACTTATTATCTTGTAAACAATTGGCAAATCAAATAAATAAATAAATAAATAAAATAAACAATCATTACAGCATCCCTGTAGTTATGTGATCAAAATTCAGGTGCTTGGCAATCGACTCATATTTATGACGGTTGCAGTGTCCTGGGATCATATGATGCCCTTTTGTGATCTTCTGACAAGTAAAGTCAATGAGGAAGCCAGATTCACTTAACAACTACAGCAAAATTCACTTATCTCGTTAGCAACAGACATTTTGGGCTCAATTGTGGTCATAAGTTGAGGACTCCTGTAGTGTCTCTGATGATGGGAAATAGTTCAAGAAGGGTTTTATAATGCTGATGGTGTAACAATCTAATGGAAGCATGATTCAAGCATGGTTCTGGACTAATTGCTTGCAGCTTCAACTCATGGGTCTTTGGGGACAGGGATGAAATTAATTTATGGGTTGCAGGTCAGCCCTGATTTTATTCAAATGGTATCTGGTCTCCCCTTCACATTAGAGATTTATGACATGTCAGAATGAGAGCACCTTCTTGCAAAGTTTAAAAGTAATCATTGGTTTTTTTTAAAAAAAGAAGTAGTACTTACAATGGTAATTTGTGACAGTCGTAAAGCAGACCTTTCATGTAAGCAGACCCAGTTTTATGCCCTTTATTGTGCTGACCATCAAGCAAGGGCAGCAGTCATTAAGCAAACCCATTCTTTACTATGGGGCATTTCTTTTTCCAGAAAATGGAAATAAATGCTGGACAAATGTCATACATGCAATGTCATATGACCACGGGGCATTGCACATGTGGGTTGGTTGCTGAGCGCTCAAAATGAAGTCATGTGATTTTAGAACTAGTTTCTAAGTACATTTAGAAGAGGAACTTTGAACAGTTTCTAAGTGTCCGGTCGTAAGTCAAGGACTACCTGCCTTCTATTTATATGACTGCCCAGACATCTGGATAAGACCTTTTTTGAGGAGCCCTTGGCCTCATCTGTGGCTGCCTTCCCTGGGCAGTCAGTACAGCTGCAATTTGGAGCATCTTCTTGACCCTAAAGCCTGCTCTCTCCTGGTCCAGTTGATGGTGATGGGCTTTTGGGTCTTCATTCTTGCACAAGAAAGACTATGAGCAGCTCTCTGCTTAAACAGGGCATAAGTTGAGACACAAGATCTCTCTGGATCTGGTGCTTCCCAACTCACTACTGGTAGCTGCCTTTTCCCCACTGAATAGCTTGATGTTGAGATCTGAGATGATCTTTTGAAGGTCCAAGTATACTCAGAGTCACGAATCCTGGGGGAATTCTATATGAAAGAAGATATGGACTCATCTTTCAAATTATTTATTCTTTCCCCTGCAAGCAGGGGTTACACATTAAAAACAGACTTGCGTGCAAATGACCCTTTTCCAGTGCTCTGAGAGGTTTATTATTTTCATTTTTTTAAAAAAAGAAAATCATGATGTTTTGCAGTCAAATTTGGAAGCCTTCAAAGCTCAAATTTGAAAAACCTATTAAAAAGCCCTATTAATACTTTTAAGTGCAAGAAAAGGAGCAGATTGCGCCTGCTGAGTGAGACTCGATCTTCACAAGATTTCTTTGTGTTTTGTTTTGGATTAACAGTTATTGTGCCCAAGGATAAATCGTCATGTTTTAGCAATGAAGTCCCTAGTGAGCCTGTTTAAAAATTAATTAGCAGTATGCAACAACATATTTGCAATGAATAGTAATTTTTTCCAAGATTCCCTTTGCCCAATCACAAGCCCCCCTCTCTCTACATAGCTTTGCTATTATTTTAGGGGTTTGCTAAGTGGACTCTAAGTGAAAAGTGTCTTGGTTGATTTGCATGTTAATGATTGACAGCAAAGCATCAGAATTTCTCCAGCTAGAAGGCTGCATCAAAGGGCTGAGAGCCACATTCAAAAAATGGATTGGGTCAGGACTTTATGGATGTAGGAAAGAGTTAAGAAATAAAAATTATTTTGACACTTAAAATCCCACAGAACTAAGATAAAAAATAAAAAAGGGGGGACGCACATTTTAGTCCTTTCTCTTTAGTCTGCCAGTTCTCTCCTGAAATCTCTCCTTGTGATTTAATAGATGAAAAATGCTCAGAGAAGCTGCAGAGTGCTGGAGAGATGCTTGTACAATGGAAAGTATTTGCACGAGCCCATTAGTTGCCTTGCAGCTAAGAAATATAAGAACAGCTCTCTTCACCAACATAGTTAGCCAACTATGGAATCTGGGAAGACACATTAAGTCAGGGTTTCCCAACCTTGGAATTTTCCAAGCATATGGGATTCAACTCCTAGAATTCCACTGAGAGTTGCAGAGAATTCTGGGAGTTGAAGTCCATTCACCTTTAATTTGATAAGGTTGGCAAACTTTAAGCATTAAGTGCCATAGGTTGGGAAATCTGACACAGCTACTTCCTTGCAGAGATGTGCAAATTTTTCAACTGACCAACCTTAAAACAGACCTTTTAGATTTAGAACATTTATTATAAGGTTGGAACAGGCCTTTTGAACCTCTAATCTTGAAAGGTTTTGAATTCAAAACTCTTTGCACATTTCACTCTACCAAGAAGAGCAACTTTTCTTTGCTGCCCCTTCTCTGTAAATGCCTCCCCCAGCAAGTGAGTTACATATCTTTCCAGTTGCAATTTTTTAAATTCATCCTTGCCTTTGAAGATTTATTACAGTGGTGGCTGCCTTAATTTATGGCTGCCTGATTACATGGTGAATTTATAATGAATATTTATACTGCACTTTTATTGTGGGTTTTAAAATCAATTAAAAACCGGTAGCCCAGTAGCAATAGGGAACCAAAGGGGTCTTGTTTCACTCTCCACACCACTTTTCAAAGTCATTCCTTAGCATGCTGGCTACTGCACTGGAGAAAAACAAACAACCACAATCAGCTTACAGACATTCCAGTAGTGCCCAAATCCATCAACATGCTGAGTATTAGCAAAGAGGGATGAGGAAGTGAAAGGAAAAACATTCCCTACTCCTAGCATTCATGGAGATAAAATGGATGGAGAATTCTTGGCAACATCTGGAAAGCATCGGTTTTATGATATGTTTCATATCACAGGCTGGTACTTTGAACTGAAAGCTGGTAGCCATGCTTTTTTGGCCCTGGGTGGGCTGCAGACCCCCCACCTTTTCAATCTAAGGTAAAAGGTAAAGGCTTCCCCTGTCCAGTCCTGTTTGACTCCAAGGCGTAGTGGTGCTCAACTCCATTTCTTGGTCAAGGGAGCCAGCGCTGTCCAAAGACATTTTCCGTGGGCATGTGGCCAGCATGGCTATACGCCAAAGGAGCATGGAACACTGTTACCTTCCCACCAAAGTGGTACCTATTTATCTACAGATAGTCCTTGACTTACAACAGTTCACTTAGTGACTGTTCAAAGTTACAATGGTACTGAAAAAATGTGACTTATGACCATTTTTCACAGTTGTGACCATTGCAGCATCCCCATGGTCACGAGATCAAAATTCAGATGATTGGCAACTGGTTCATACTTATGACCGTTGCAGCTTCCTGGGGTCATGGGATCCCCTTTTGCAACCTTACTACAAGCAAAGTCAACAGGGAATCCAGGTTCATTTTATAACCAGGTTACTAACTTATCAACTGCAGTGATTCACTTAACAAATGGGGCAAGAAAAGTTGTAAAATGGGGCAAAACTCACATAACAAATATCCCACTTAACAACAGATATTTGGGGCTCAATTGTGGTCATAAATTGAGGACTACCTGTACTTGCATTTGCATGCTTTTGAACTGCTAAGTGGTCAGCAGCTGGTCCACAGAACGGGACCTCATCCCGTTGTGTGGCTGTCGAGTATCAAACTGTCAAGTGTTCCAATTTTGGGCTCAATTGTGTTTGAAAGTCGAGGACTACCTGTATCTCCCAAAGGTCAATTGCTTTATACTGAGAGTTACACTTGGTTCCGTTATTCTAGTTATTGTTGTCTTCCATTGAGGCCCTGTATATGGCACGAGCCAGAAAGAGGGCTGTGAAAGTATCTGCATACCCTTCTCATCCTGGACATAAACCGTTTCAACTTCTTCCCTCAAGATGACGCTATAGTATAGGGCACTGCATGTCAAAACAACCAGACACAAGGACCGTTTTTCCCCCTGTGCCATCACTCTGCTAAACGACTAATTCCCACAGTCCTGTCAAACTACCTAGTAGGGCTGTATTACTATTGTCCTTCTCATCTTTCCTATTTCCTATATCCTTACCTTCTTATGACTATAACTTTGTTGCTTGTATCTTACAATTTACATTAATGGTTTTATTTAGTATCCTGGTATGATTTATATTGATTGCTTATTTAGTATCCTATGACTATCACTTATGATTATGATGAATGTATTTTTATGATGATGAAGATGATTTATCACTTTTTGCTTCTATGTACACCGGAGACAAATTCCTTGCATGTCTAAACACATTTGGCCAATAAAGAATATCCTATTCTGTCCTGTCCTTTTCTATTCTTGATTGATGCCTTTCTAGGGATTCAAAATGCATTTTTTAATCCTATCTAAAAATGTTAAGAATTGGTGTGTGATGCATACTGTAGGGTCTGAGCTGTGGACCTTCTAACCAGAAAGCCCACAAGCACTGAACAACTTGTGATATTGGGCAGTGTTCTGAAACTGGAGCTCAGGTTTCGTTTCGTTATCTTCAGATGCATTTATTTAAGCCCATGGATTAATCTCCTCTTCTTTTTAAACCACCTGTCTTAGCAAGCATGCCTGCATCATCTGAAACTAAAGGGGGAAAAACCCCCCACTATGCTTCTGGCTTTCAAACTAATTTTTTTTTACAGATACTGCAGATTTAATAGATGAATTAATTGCCTGATATTCAATATACTGTTGGATAATTTTAATAGGAAATCACTTAACATTTCATTTTAAAATATGTAAAGAAGTAAGCTATTAATGCTGGACTTCCAGATATAGTAGAACTGAATTCCTATCACATGAAATCCCATCTTGAGCAGTAACCATGGGTGTTGTAGTCCCACACCAAAATAGGGAACCCTGGCATATAAAAATTTAGCCTGGTTTATCCGTGTTTCTCAAATAAGGGCATGACTGCAAAGATTTTATTAATCCAACCCTATGATACTCTTTGTTTGTATGGGTGTTTCAGTGTTCGTGTGAGTGTGTATTGTGTTTGTGCAAGCATTGGTATGTTTATGGTTCACAATTCAGCTGGAAAGAACCTAAAGCAAGTCATTGTAACAATCAGTTCTAGAGCTCGCGGTGATGAACTGCTGAAACATCTGGAACTAGAAAAGCGGAAGAATCTCCCCAGAACATTCAATTCTGAAGGACTTATGGAAGACCTCATTATTGCAAGCAGGGAAAAACCCTGGGCATCTGAAATATACACATAGTAATTGTTTGACATAAAAAGATTCATTTCCCAGCAAAGACGCATAAAAAATGGAGAACTGTTGATCTAAAGGTCACTGGATACAAACACAGACAAATAAAGGGATGAGCACAAAATCTCAGAAGACTACAGAGGAATTTCCAGTACCAGGAGAATGAGGGATGGATCCCCCCACCCTGAAAGGGGGTGGGAAGAGCAAAACAGCTGGTCTCACCAGGGCTCATTTTTTCCCATAACAGAATTGGAAGGGACCTTGGACTTCTTCTGGTCCAACCTCCTCCTGTTGTGGTTCGCCAGCAGCATGTGTGGACGGCTGAGGTCTTGGAGAGCGAGGACTCAGATGAGGGATGGTGTGATACAGGGATGGGGCCAGGACCACCAGGGAGTGGAGTGCTGCCTTCGGAGCTTGTGGAGGCTAGCAGCAGTGATACAGAGGACCCCGAGGAGCCTGGGCCCAGTGTGCGTGCGCGCAGGGCTGCTCGAAGGAAAGAGCAGCTGCAGCAGCACGGGCGACTCGGGAGTAAGGCTGCAAGGTGATGGCCCCTCCCTTAAAGGATAAAAGTCAGCCCTCAGAAGTGGGATACTTTGCAGGAAGCAAAGAAGTTCTTGCACTTCAAGTCTTGTGGAAGAGACTATCCTGGTTTGTGTTTGGAGACTTTTGATTTTGATTATTTCCTTGCAATTTAATCTAGTGTTCTTGGCAGCCTTGCACAACCTTGGCAAGGCTTGTTCTTATCTGGGACAATTAGTTTTTAACAGCGTATTACTGTGAATTTTGTTCATTCACAGAGAAGCATTAAAAAGGTTTTGCTTTTATTTCTGTTTGGTGTTAGTTTGCTTTGAACGAGGCTTGGGTCAGAACACCTGCTCAAGCAGAGACTCTATACCATTTCAGACAAAAGGTTGTCCAAGCTCTTTTTAAGAACCTCCAGCGATGGAATATCCACAATTCCTGAAGGCAAGCTGTTGTCATTGTCAGGAAATGTCTCCTCTGTTCTAGGTTGGTTTGGTTGCATAATACAGATAGTTCTCGACTTATAACAGTTCGTTTAGTGACTGTTCAAAGTTACAATGGCACTGAAAAAAGTGACTCATGACCAGGAGTGGGATTCAAATTTTTTAACAACCGGTTCTGTGGGCCAGGCTTGGTGGGCGTGGCTTGGTGATCATGTGACTGGCTGGGCGTGGCCAACTCAATATCACTCACATCGAGGCATGCATCTCCTTGCCTGGCCTCTCATGACTGTGGGGATGCTGCAACAGTTGTAAGTGTGAAAAATGGTCATAAGTCACTTTTTTCAGTGCCATTGTAACTTTGGATGGTCACTCCACACAAGCAAAGTACCAGCAAAGGAAGGGAAAAAAACTTCCTGAGACAGGAAGTCTAGTCCTGCCGAGAATGTAATAAGGGTTAACGGAGAGGCAGTTTCTGTAAGCAACACCAGAATGTTTCCTTCCTGCCTTCCTTACAGGATTAGCCCAGTAATTTCTTCTAACAACCAGTTCTCCGAACTGCTTGGAATGTTAACAACCGGTTCTAGCGAATAGGTGCAAACTGGTAGAATCCCACCCCTGCTCATGACTGTTTTTCACAGTTAAGACCTTTGCTGCATTCCCATGATCATGTGAATCAAAATTCAGATGCTTGATACCTGGTTCATATTTATGACTGTTCCTGTGTCCCAAGTTCATGTGATCATCTTTTGTGACCTTCTCACAGGCAAAATCAATGGGGAAGCCAGGTTCATTTAATAATCAGGTTACTAACGTATCAACTGCAGTGATTCACTTAACAAATGGGGCAAGAAAAGTTGTAAAATGGGGCAAACCTCACTTAACAAATGTCTCACTTAACAACATAAATTTTGCGGTCAACTGTGGCCGTAAGTTGAGGACTACTTGTAGAACAGTTATAATATTAAACCAGAATTGGAAGGGTTCATGCCTCAGTCTAATTCTCCAGCTGAACATGGAACCATTTAACTCTCAACCCAATCTATTTTGCAGAGTTTTTGTAAGGAGAAAAGGAGATCTCCAAATTTGTTGTTTTGAGCAATCATAGTTCAGACTGAGAATACATGTATTAATAATAATAATAATAATTTATTTTTTAAAAAGCTAGCAACTACTCAAACCAAATTTACTTTATAAAAGTCTTATTTTTTTAAGCATTGCAGAAGTTTCCATTCTCTATTTTACTGGCTGCTTATACAACAGAATTCTCTTACATGGGATTTCAGATGTATAAAAGATGTAAAGTATTCTTCAATTATTCATGCAGCATTTATATATGAATCTTCTACTGCTGCAGAATTACAAGGGGAAAAAAGAGTGGTGGGAATGAAAAGACCATTGCCGCATTTTTGCCTTTTCCTCTTTTAACTAAACGGGAATAATTTTTCATCTGATGTATAAGATGAAAATGAAGAGAGAACAGACAGACACACAATGACCAATTCAAGCAACCTATGCCTGTTACCCACAATCAAGCTATATTTCCTGGGATATCCAAGGAGTTCTTGGATAAAATTGCAGGATTTTCTATTCAGACAAAGCAAAGCCAACTGTATATCCTATGAGCTATATAGAAAGCAGATTTCTGCACCTTGGTTTATACTTCTAATGCTTCTCCATCTCCGACACTTCACAGAATAAGTTGTAGAGCTGTCTGCAAAGAAAGAAGTTGTCTGTAAAGAAAGAATAAGCCAACCACCAGAAAATGAGTTTTGTGTTCTTCTAAGGTGGTGATGAACATAACTTTAAGTCTCTATGTGGATCAAAAGCAGCTTTGGATGAATTTCCGGTCTGCAGCACTTCGGAGAAGGCAGGAATCCGCGACTGTGCGCGGTTTCTGCCTGTGTTCACTGCCCGTGTGCCCCGAGCCATTTGGCTTCGGGGCTAAGCCACCTCTGTAGAAGGTGGCAAAGACAGGGGGTGGGTCTGGCAGGGTCGAGAGATATCGCACCTCTCTTCCCTAGCCAGCGAAACCCCCTTTTCCAAAGGCAGCTGAGCGGTGGTCAGCAATGGCCGCCACATAGAAGAGCTCAGCCGGGAAAAGAAAGTGCAGGAGGAGCTGTGAAGAATTGAAAGTGATCTTTGCTGACCTGGACAAGTAACAGTGAAAGTATCCTGGAATTTGAAACTTGTTAAAGAAACATTGTTTCCAAAATGTGTCAAGCGGCGAATGTAAATTAAAGGAAAAGCTTTTTTCTTCTTCTTTTCACTCTCCTTCCGAACATGACAGCGATAGAATCTTAAAAGAAAAAAGAAGAGTTTTAACCCGGGATCAAGCAACTTTCAGAAAAGATGTTTTATGTTTTTATGTTCTATGTTTTGTTTGTTTGTTTGTGTATTGTTTTTGAAAAGCAATAAAATTTTAATTAGTAAGAAATATAATTTGGATAATAGAATGAAAAGGAGAAGTTGGGATAAGATATGAAGTTGAACAGATAACATAAATATATATATTACAATTTAGAACTATTTTGTATGTTCTATTGGTTTTTTCAGAAAAGATCTTTTATGTTATTATGCCTTGTTTGTTTGTGTATTGTTTTGTAAAACTAATAAAATTTGTCTTTAAAAAAAAAAAGCAGCTTTGGATATGCTCCACACCAAACTTTTCCAAAGCTCATGGATTTAAGTTCCTCTTTGGTTCTAGGTTACTTCTTTCCTTGATTAGGTTCCAACCATTGTTTCTTGTCTTCCCTTCAGGTGCTTTGGAGAATAAGTTGAGCCCCTTTTCTTTGTGCCAACCCCTTAGATATTGGAACACTGCTATCATGTCACCACTAGAAGTATTTGCTTATTAAAATGCATAGGTGCCAACTTGCAAACTAATGCACAATTTCAAATATATGTAAGTTAAAGAGAAAAAAAAATAACAATACATTTCAGCAGAGAAAACCTCTGATTTGTGTATAGTCTCAGCCTCAAAACCAAATTCTTTATATTGATCGGCAATACAAATCAATTTTTCTCCCTCTTATGACTTTTAAAATGAGCTTGTATTGTGCAACCCTTCAAACAGGCTATTTCTTTAGAGCAGTTCAATAGAAGAACACAAACGTGCTGTGGCTGCAGGTTGCACTTTTGTTTTAAATAACTGTGCCCCAAACCTTCTTTATTTCAAAGCTTTTTATCTCAAAAGTTTTCTTCTCATGACCAGCAGCTGTTCTTTGGAATTATTCTTGGGTTTCTTGAAAATTTATGAAATTGTACGCATAGCGTTCTTGAGTGTCTATGGGGAGTCTCAGTCATCAAGATGATGGTTGTCTTTTTTTTTCTTTGTTTAAAGGCAACTGGACTTTGTTTTTTCTTGAAGAAGTTTCACTTCTCATCCAAGAAGCTTCTTCACTTCATTCCTAAGCTTACTTTATTATTAGTGATGGAAGGATGCTACCACCAAGGTTGATGTTTTCTTTTAGGCCTTTTTTTAAACAATCCCAGCCTTTGCATCCTTCTATAGCCCAATTGATCCCCTCCCCATCCCAAAAGACCAGGCAAGGTGTTCTCTCTTATTGGTTTGTTTTATTAAAAGAGGCATGTGTTCTTAATGTGCCTCCAGGGACTGGAACAAGGATAGCCACATGTAATCCACTGACATCCCACGTCTGAAACAATGCATGCTTTCAAATTTATTTTCAAAATAAAAATTTTCAAGTTTAATCTACTGACAGCTTTCTACATTCAGAACTGATCATCCTTTGTGAAATGGGACATATGACCATCCTGGATTCTGAGACACTTGTAGGTAAACATCAGCAGATGATTCCACTGGACTTCTAGAATCTAGACTTCTTTAAGAGTAGACCTCCTTTCACTTCCTTGTGAAACTAAGGACATCTTTGATCAGGCTAAAAGAGGAATACAGGTAGACCTCAATTTACAACCACAACTGAGCCCAAGTGCTAACTGAGGCAGTTGTTATGTGAATTTTGACCCATTTTATGACCTGACTTGCCACAGTTATTAAGTGAATCATTGCAGTTGTTAAGTTAGTAACATGGTTGTTAAGTGAGTCTGTCTTCCCCATTGACTTTGCTCATCAGAAAGTCACAAGGCCTTTGGGATACTACAACAATCATAAATAGGAACAGTTGCCAAGCATCTGAATTGTGACCATGTGACCATGAGGATACTGCAATGGTTGTGTGAAAAATAACCACAACTCACTTTTTTCAATGCTGTTGTAACTTTGAATGGTCATTAAATGAATGGTTGTAAGTCAAAGACTACCTGTAGCTTCAAGGCAAGAAAATGTGCCATGCCAGGTACCCTGTTAGAATCCTGGCAGCTGCATTTGGCGCATAAGCACCAGTTTTATGGGAATGAATAGGAATCCTGCAACATCACCCTGTGCTTTTGAATGGCTCCAATTTATTCTGATGCAGCTACATAGGAGTAGTGCCCAGTGTTCTTTTCTTCTTCTTTTGCTTTCACGTGCAGCCCGGCATGGGAACTGCAAGATGCAAAACATAAAAATCCTGATAAACATAAGCACAGCTTGATGCTCACTAATTACCCAGCAATACTATTTATATGCTGCTGGCGCTCCCAGAAATGAAGCTTCGACTAAGGGAAGTCCACATCAATATTAATGCTGCCGTTGTCATGTTAATACCTTGAGTTGCGAAGAGACAAAGACACACATTCAGGTAAGGGGAAAAGGAGGGGTGAGGGGAAAAAATAGTCCAGAGGATCACGCGCACGCACACACACACACACACACACACATCCAGGCAGAGAGAAGAAAGAAATCTCCATGAAAGGAAAGATTAAGGTGAATTGTACAACACCTTGTAAATCTTTCTGTCCAGCCAGGGATTTTAAGTTCTATTTACAGCTGAAAATGAAACCACATAAAGTAAGAAATATACTCGAATGGGAACATTATGTCCATGATAAAAGGGGAGGTAATAGATTACAGATTAACAGAGTTGAAAGGGACCTTGTAGGTCATCTAATCTAACCCCCCCTGCACAAGCAGGAGACCCTACGCCATTTCTGACAGATGGCAGTCCAGTCTCTTTTTGAAAACTTCCAGTGATGAAGCTGCCACAACTTCTGTTCTATTGGTTGATTGCTCTCACTGTCAGAAAATTTCTCCTTATTTCTAGGTTGAATCTCTCCTTGATCAGCTTCCATCCATTATTCCTTGTCCTGCCTTCGGGTGCCTTGGAAAATAGCTTGACCTCTTCCTCGCTCTGGCAGCCCCTCAAATATTGGAAGACTGCTATCCTGTCTCCCCTGGTCTTCTCTTCACTAGACTAGCCAGGCCCAGTTTCTGCAACCGTTCTTCATGTATTTTAGCCTCCAGTCCCCTAATCATCTTGGTTGCTCTTCTTTGCACTCTTTCTAGAGTCTCAACATCTTTTTACTTTTAATAGAACTTGTTCATGTTCAGATGTCCTGCACATTCCAGATGGGTTTAAATCACTGCTTCATAGTGCTTTACAGCCCTCTCTAAGTGGATTACAGCATATTGCCCCCAATAAACTCATTTAACTCATTTGACTTTGGAAGGAGGGAAGGCTGAATCAATCTTGAGCTGGCCAGGATTGAACTCCTGGCAGTGGGCAGTTAGCGTGCAATACTGCATTCTAATCACTGTGCCACCATGGCTAAAGATATGGATAAGTGATCCCATTTTCATCCCACCCTTGTTCTGCTGGTTTATCTCATGTATGTCACTTCCATTTCTGAATTAGTGTGTACTTCCCTCCGCCCCCCCAGGCCACAAGACCAGTTCCCATTATTTTGGAATACAAGACGTTTTTCTTAAAAACAAAATCTCTATGCATTACAAATCAAAACATACTTTTTTTTTTTTTACACATGCTGTTTTCTTCAGTTGTTCAACAGCAAAATTGACTAAAGGACAAAAATCAAGGGTAACCATCTTCCAATCTGCTAACGAGATCAAGAGTAGCAAATCAAATCGATCTGTTTATAAATGGAAGCCATATAAAACCTTTCAGCATCTCTGGATGTTACTTCATAGAGTCCTCCTTATAAATCCTTAACTTATGACCAATCACTTAATGACTGTTCTAAGTTATGATGGACCCCACCAGAGCTGCTTATGATCCATTTTCAAAGTTATGATTGCTGTGCTGCCCCTCCCCCCACGGTCACATAATTGCATTATGGGTGCTGGGCAACCAGCTCACCTTCATGGCTGTTTGCAATATTCCGCAGTCAAGCAACCATGTTTTATAATGTTTTTTGCAGTTTCCAATATTTACTTCTAGTTCTGGCAAAAAAAATAAAAATGGCCATTGGGAAAAATGGATTTGTTTAATGACTGCAGTGTTTGCTTAATGACTGTTGCAAAAAAAAAAATATCCCAAAATTCAGATCACACAATGCGTCAATCTATGACTGCAATGACTTACAACCATAATTCTGGGCTTAATCACAGTTGTAAGTTGAGGACTATCTATAGGCAAGATTAAGAAACGTTTCTCTAGACATTCTTCCAGGCACAGAGAAAAATGTCAGGAATTTTCTATATGTAACATCTCTGGTCTATTTGTGCTCTATCATTAAACTGGTAAGACAAAGCAGGCTTAAATACAGCCATGAGGTCTGGTCCTGTGGATGGATTTTTCCCAAGGAAAGTAGTGTGTGTGGCAACATCTTGTGAGCAATTCTTAAAATCAACACTTGCTTATTGCAATTGTTGGAAAGCTTTGTCTTTTTCCTGGAGATCTTAAGCAAACATCACATCCAGGTTCCCCATGAAAACAGCTGTCAAGAGAGCTAGAAATAATGCAAAAGGAAATTCTCCATTTGCTTTGCAGTCCTCTCCCTCATGTTATAGAACAGGACCTGCCAGTTAAGACGTTTCTGGTCCCAGTTAGCAATCACAGTCATTTTTCATCTTGTGCAAATGAGATGAGAAGGGGGCAAAAGAAAGAAGAAAATCCTCTTGGCTGCATGTATTTTAAGAGCCTTCTTCCCTTGGTAGCAGCAGTGCTGCATTCCAGTTCTTTAAGGCACATTAAATTCTCAAACAAGCTTTAAATCACTGCCTGCACCAGAAAGGAATTTCTTTGGAATGAGGTTTGCAGGAGGATCTCTCAGAGTGGTACATAAATACATACCAATAATGCAATTCCTTTTGGGAAAACAGGGAATAGGGGGGAAAAAAAAGACATACTAACCCCACCACCACCAAAATTAAAATCATAAGATAAGAAACAGAGACAGAATTACAATGAATTTATATCAAAACTATTCACTGTACTTCTTTATACCTTTCTACCTTTACTCTTTGTTCTACTACCGGTAGTCCTCGACTTACAACAGTAGGTTTAGTGACTATTTGAAGTTACAGTGACACTGAAAAAAGTGACCTATTACCATTTTTCACACTTATGACCACTGCAGCATTCCCCCATGGTCACGTGATCAAAATTCAGCCGCTTGGCAACAACTCATATTTATGACGGTTGCAATGTCCTGGGATCACATGATCCCCTCTTGTGACCTTCTGACAAGCAAAGTCAATGGGGAAGCCAGATTCACTTAACAACCAGATTACTAACTTAATAACTGTAGTGTTTCACTGAACAAAAGTGAAACAAAATTGAGAAAAAATTCACTTAACAAATGTCTCACTTTAGCAGCAGAAATTTGGGGCTCAATTGATATCCTAAGTTGAGGACTATCTGTATATCCATCCCTTCACATATTGTCTTTTGTTTTTACACTTCTAACTTTTCTCTTTTTGAGGATCAACTCCATCCAAATACAACTTTCTCAATTTCTCCCTTCTCTTAATACCCTTAATCTTCCAGTATTGTATTCATTGGGTTCGCAATCTATTCTCATTTGTTCCTTATATAAGATCAAACTACCTCAAGTTACTTTTTCCAGGCTGGTTGTTTACTTTTCTATACAATCCAGATTCATTCATCACATGTGCACGTATACAAATGCACATACAAAACCTCCATATATCAACCAATCCTAAATTGTCCATCAAAATTTTTAAAAAGGGGATATGCCTAGAGGAATTTTAATATTTTTCCTCTGAGATTCTGATATTCCAATCCATCAACAGCAATTTTCATAAGAAAAACCTTTCCATATTTTGTTTGTAGAATATTACTTTATCTTCATTTGGGGCATAGATCTGTACATTAAAGGAAAAGGTAGCAAAAGAACATTAAAAAAATTCTGCCAAAATTCCCAGCAATGCCTAATGGCCCTGTAATTTTTTAATGTTCTTTTGCTACCTTTTCTTTTAATGTACAGGAAAAATATATGCAATTATATATTTATATTATATTGTATTATTATATTATATGTTATATATTATATTTATTATTATTATTATTATTATTATTATTATTATTATTATTATTATTATTATTATTATTATTATTATTATTATTCTGCACTGCACTATACTATTATATCATATGAAATTCCCAGCAATGCCTAATGGCCCTTAATTTTTTTATGTTCTTTTTCTACCTTTTTCTTTAATGTACAGGAAAAATATGTGCAATTATATATTTATATTATACTATGCTATACTATTATATTATTATATTCCAGTAGAGAGATGTTCCCTAAAGATGAGCTCCAACATGAGTCCAAAAGCTCGGGAAACCACATGTCTGGTTCCTGTGCCTGACCCAGACTGGATCTTGCAGGAATATGCATTGGATTGGGTAATTTCAATTGTTGAGCACCAACTGTTAGGCATTTGAGGTCAACAAACATACATGTCAAGGATGCTCCTTCTTATAGTAGATAGAATAACTGAATCTGAAAAGCTGCCAGAGTTTCTCTCTACCCCATCTTATGCCAAACAAAATGAAGGCAGGGCTATTTTTGAGGGTGTTTTTTCTTTCTTTCCCCTTTTCTAGGACTCAGCAATCTTTCCCATTCCCAAGACCAGGTCTACATTCCTCCATGTATTTATTTACATGCTGCACACTGCTGACCTAGGAACCATGTTACCAATCGTGGATTTATATCATTAGTTTAGAGTAGAGTAGAGTAGAGTAGAGTAGAGTAGAGTAGAGTAGAGTAGAGTAGAATACCAGAGTTGGAAGGGGTCTTGGAGGTCTTCTAATTTCTATACCATTTCAGACAAATGGCTGCCCAGTCTCTTTTTGAAAGCCTCCAGTGATGGAGCACCCACAATTTCTGGTGGCAACTTATTCCATATTCCATATATTTGTAATGTATGTAACACTGTAAACCAGTACTTAGTACTAAAACAGTATAGGAAACATTCAGTAACCAAGAAAGTAACATTACACTATTTGTTCAATGACTACCAGCAAAGGTGTAAGTAGTGGGCAAAAGAAGAGAAACTTTTTCAGAGATTTCCCTTCCAGGGTCCCCCCCAACCCCACCCCACCCCACCCCAAAAAACATTTTTGGTGTACATATCTAGTGTATTAGCTTTTCAAGCAGACTAATTTCTCCAGATTGTGAGGTTCGGCAATAGGATGCCAGAGAGGAATTACATTCTTGGAGCTCTTAGGAAGTACATGTTATCACATGCTATTGACATTCCTTTGAAAGTTGCGATGTAGTTCTCAGCCAAAATCAAACAAAAATAAAAAATTTAAATGATTTTGCAATGTGGATTGAGAAGAAACAGACATGCTTATTTTGAGTGTCCACTAGATTTTTTTTAAAAATTGTTAACAGCAGGTCTGTCTTATATAAAAAATGATTAAGAAGTGCTTCAAAATTTGCATGAGCAAATCACATATCTGGTGTCCATTAAAGCAGCTCATCTTTTTTCAGGTTTCTGCTTGAGCTTGTACAAAAAATTACAGGCCCTTTAAGGAATCAATTCATTAAAGTAAATGCAACTCTTGTTTATTTATTTATTTAGCATATGGCTGTAACTCTTGCTAAGTAGTCTGAAAAGAGGCTGTTTCTTTTTACCAATACCAGAGATTGTGCAAAGTGGAAAAGCATTTCTTCCAAATCATTTTAGAAGCATGCACAATTTTTTATTAAACAGTATCAAAATACATTTTTTCATGCAGATTTTTCGCTATCAGAGAATATTGCAAAAATAAGAAAGCTGTTTTAGGAGGGAAAACAGAAAAGCAAAATGAATCCATCGAAGCTTATTTACTATGCTGCTGGACTATTGATTTTGAGAAATATCGTAATACCTTCTGGACTATGAAGCTGAGTATATGGTAAAGAAATCAAATTATATTTTCTGTACAGATTCATGAGAGTCTCTCTCTTTGCCCATTCATATATCTTTTCACTGAACTGCCAAGAAATATTTAGTCATAGTCTCTGTGAGTGCCCACTGAAGATGGGAAAGAAAAGTATAAAGACAGGGATAGAAATGGAATCCACAAATGGACTGTCTGAATAGAGGTGCTTCTTCTGCTGTCAATCAAAAAGAAATGGTAGCTACTTATTGTTGTGGTTCGCTGGCAGCCAGTGCAGATGGTGGCAGAGTCAGACAGTGAAGAAGAAAGGGAAGAAGTGAAGAAGAAAGGGGAGCAGGCAGGGAGTCTGGAGAGGACTTGGATGAGGGTCCTGCATCTGATTCAGGGATGGGGCCAGGACCACCTGGGAGTGGGGTGCTGCCTTTGGAGCCTTCGGAGTCTGGCAGCAGAGAAGCAGAAGACCCAGGGGAGCCTGTTCCCAGTGCGCGTGAGCGTAGAGCTGCTAGAAGATGAGAGCAGCTGAAGCAGAAGGGCGACTCGAGAGTAAGGCTGGGAGGTGATTGCCCCTCCCATAAGGGATAAAAGTCAGACCTCAATGACAAACACTTTGCAGGAAGCAAAGCAGTTCAATTAGATTCTGAATTCTTCTTGAAGCTCTGTGAACTCTGGTTGGTTTTTTATGGGACTTTGGTTGGTTTATGTTATAATTAATTGGACTTCTTTTTGGGGGGCAGCATTCTACAGCACTGAACGGTGTGCTCTTATCTGGGGGAACTATTTATAATTAGTTCTGGCTGGGAATTCAAGTAATTCCCAGTGTTGCATTAAAATAGGTTTTGCTTTTAAAATAAGTTTGTGTTTCATTAAGTTTGATGAAGCCTGGATCAGAACACTTATACTAGACATTTAGGAGGTAGAAAAATATGATATCATATGTAGAAGAAGGTGCAGGATAAATTACCCATTTCTTAAAAGAAAAAACAACTTTTTGCTTTGGCCAGATTAAATTCATTTGCAAAGTTAGCCACACAGATTTGCCAAATTTTAAACAAAAAACAGATAATTCTCTACTTACAAAATTTCATTTAGTGACTGTTTGAAGTTACAATGCTACTGAAAAAAGAACTTATTTATTTATTTAGGAAATTTATATTGCTGCCTATTTACACATGGCGACTAAAGAATAGCATCACCACCAGATGGAATCGTAACTGGCTGACTAACCACACTCAACGTGTAGTCCTCAATGGAACTACATCTACATGGAGGGAAGTATGCAGTGGAGTACCCCAAGTATTCTTCAACATCTTCATCAATGACTTGGACAAGGGGATAGATGGGGAACTCATCAAATTTGCAGATGACACCAAACTGGCAGGAATAGCCAACACTCATGAAATTCAATGGTGAAAAAAGTAAGGTTCTACATTTAGGCAAGAAAAACCAAATGCTCAGGTACAGTATATGTGGTACTTTGCTCAATAGTAGTAACTGTGAGATGGATCTCAGAGTCCTAGTGGACAACCATTTAAATATGAGCCAGCAGTGTGCAACAGCTGCCCAAAAAGCCAACACAGTTCTAGGCTGCATAAACAGAGGGATAGAATCAAGATCACGTGAAGTGTTAATACCACTTTATAAGGCCTTGGTAAGACCACACTTGGAATACTGAATTCAGTTTTGGTTGCCACGATGGGTATGTCTAGTTTAATGAAAAGAAGGACTAACAGTGTTCCAATATCTCAGGGGCTGCCACGAAGAGGAGGGAGTTCAAGCTATTCTCCAAAGCACTTGAAGGCAGGACAAGAAGCAATGGGTGGAAACTAATCAAGGAGAGAACCAATCTAGAACTAAAGAGAAATTTCCTGTGACAGAATAATTAATCAGTGGAACAACTTTGTCTCCAGAAGTTATAAATGTTCCAAAGTTTGAAGTTTTTAAGAAGAGATTGGATAACAATTTGTTTGAAGTGGTGTAGGGTTTCCTGCCTAGGCAGGGGGTTAGACTAGAAAATCTCCAAGGTCCCTTCCAACTCTGTTATTCTATTCTATTCTATTCTATTCTATTCTATTCTATTCTATTCTATTCTAATATAAAAACATTATGACTGTTTTTCACCTTACAACCATTGCAGCAAATTCAGACACTTGGCAAATGTTTCATATTTATGATGGTCGTAACTCACTTTTTTCAATGCCGCTGAAACTTTGAACGGTCACTAAACAAACTGTTAAGGCAAGGACTATAGATAGGTAGGTAGGTAGATAGGTTTGTAGGTAGATCAATATAACAAAGAGTTATAAACAAACAAAAACAAACAAGAGTCAAACAAATCAAAACAAGATAAACCAAAACAAAATAGATCAATAAGGAATAAGAATCACTTAGTTTGAACATTGGTTATCATTCAGAAATATCAGCCCTCTTCTTCAAGACTCCACATTAAACAAAGTTTGCCAATATATAAATATATCTAAATTTATGACTTAATAAAGTGAATTGTTATCCTAAGCTCTATCTACACCTTTCTCTTCCCAACCCATCATAATCCAACCAAGCCTATTAGATCAACGTCATATAGGTATCCAATATCATACTTTGAGCAATTTCTACTAATATTGCATGGGCCAATCCCATGAAGATATACTGTATATTTTTTCTCCTACTATTACAATAGTAGCTTATCAAATGCTCGATCAATATAAATCAGAATTGTTCAAATAGCTGACAGATGGCTTTGATGCAACGGGCTCTTTTTTTTAACAGGATGGAGGGAGGGAAGATGAGTGGTAGGAAAAAAAATTAAACCTAGCTTGAAGTCAAGTGATTGCACAAAAGAGGCTCCAAATGATTTCCCAGGCCATTTTTAAAAAATCTGCCCTTGAGCAAAGGGAGGTAGAGAAAGGCATATGGGCCCTATATTAACATTTGATTAATTATATTTTTCCTTTGAGTATTTTTGCATGTCTGTGATTTGCAGCACAATTTTTCCCAGATAACTACAGAACTGAATTTCATAGTTTTAATGTATCAAATATCCTGCTGGGAGATAGTGATTTGAAGGACATCGATATCTTACAAATTAATATTCTGTTGCCACTAGTTTTGCTTTCCATTGGTTCTATGTGGGAAATATTTGCTGGAAAAATACTTTTTTTAAAAAAAGTATAAAGAACCATACACTGCCTTTCCATTAAAGAAATATTCTAGGTGATGATTAGAAATATCCATTAATAAGACCCAATTAAAAACCTCATAGCAATTAAAGTTACCAATATATATGGAAATGAAGAACAACATTAGGGAATTCTTTTGGTCCATATACTTAAATTCCACATTTCTTTATATATTGCAAATATATTATCAGTTTGGAAATGCGCATGTTAAGGAAAATGGAGAAAAAAATACATATATGGGAAAATTTGTATATGGCAGCAATAAATTTTCTTGTTGTTTTTTAATAATTGATTGATATAGAACTTAAAATTGAATATTGCTTAAACTGAAAAGGAGTAAATCTGTATGCTCTAATGGAAAAGTGCTCATAAAATATTTCATCTATTTATAGTATTGTTTTATGTCTGCACTTGAAAGGGATTCATCAGTGCACATGTTCTGTGTCTAAAAATAATTAAACACCCACTCACACAAATTATTCAATAGCATGATATGGAATTGAACAAAATTCCCAAAGTATAAAATGTTCCATTTTTTTCTTTGTAAGTCCATATTCTTAACTAGAACATTTTTAACTGGAGGAATAAAAAATGGTTTTTAGTTCAATGAACAAGTCAATATATAAAGCCAGTAAAAGTTCCAAAATATTTCACAAAGTTGCCTGTGTTGAAAGCTACAGGTAAACTGGGAGCATGAGAAGGCACAAACATACAGACATGCGCACATAAAAACCCATAACCATATACACAGCATCCTCAATTGATAGAACAGAAACATGGAGTTTCATATGCTAATTGTATGAACTATGTTCACTTGATGCTATCCATCTATTCCTCAATTTGGGAGAGGTGTGAAAAGTAAGCTCATACCCATGTAATATGCACTGAACCAGAGATGCTCTGGTTGAGCAAGAATTCTAGTTGTTAGTTTGTTAGGTCAGAACTGGATCAAGGAGTACAAACACCAAAATTCCTTTCTTATACCTGTACTTATTGACCATGGAGTCACTGATGGGAAAAACAGATTTATTTATTCCTCCTCAGCTATTCAGATTTTTTTAACAGAATAATGGAACAGAAGAGTTGGAAGAGACTTGGAAGTCTTCTAGCCCAATCCCCTGCTTGAGCAGAAGTCCCTATACCATTCCAGACAAAGGGCTGTCCAGCCTCCCCTTAAAAACTTCCAGCACTCACATCTTCAAGCTGTTCCACTGATTAATTGTTCTAATTGTCAGGAAATCTCTCCTAATTTTTAGGTTGATTCTCTCCTTGATTAGTTTCCAGAATAACTATGTCTATGTGAAAATGTTCATATGAGCTTTACTGCAAAAATGACAGAATGCACCACAAAGAACAATAGTAAGTTAGACACACCATGAAGTCAGGTTGCAAGAGAGATGAGAATTGTAACCTAGTTTTCTTACCCAATAGGCATATTTTTATACCAACAAATATAATAAACTGTTTCAGCTAAGTCTTCTTTAATTAAACCAATCCTAAAGAAAGAAGATGACCCGAAATTTCATTCAAGCAGGCACATATCACAAACTTTCAAAAAGGAATGAGCAAGGAACCTTTGTCAATACTTTCTAGCCAGATTTTGTGACACTTTCATTTTCTGAATCAGCAGAAAGAATTCGATTGACAATTACAACCCTATTATCACTCCATTAAATGTGAATCGGCTTAACCTTTCCAGAATTATATTGTGGATTTTTGTTTTTTTTCCAGCAACAACAACATCAAAATAAGATATCTTGGCTGCCCTGTAGACAACAGCAAAGATCCCACTATTGATTAAAAGGATGTATAGATAGCCCTCATTTAGCAATCATCTGCAGTTATGATGGGGTGAAAAAGTAATTTTATGATCAGTCCTTGCATTTATGACTTTCACAGGTCTATAAAATAAAGAATATCTGAATTTATAATAGCAAAATCATGATGTTTCACTTAGTGCCTGCTTCACTTAATGATTGGGGAAACCAAGTTGATGGTCCCAATGAGGATTACTTGTAGAAGTCTGCTTTATGCAGCTCAAACGATGCCTATTTAACCTAACTTTGTGTGCTCTGCTTGGCAGAGGCCATATAAAGTCTTAAGAGTTTTTCCCCCCAGTACTTCCTTAGAGTTACACATGCAAAACAAGTGCAATATCATAGTTATTATTATCCTATTAATCTCATCAACAGGTATACCAGAAAGAAAATGAATAGATATACAGTGGGCAGTTACCATGGATTTTTCAAGAGATAGCATCTTCTGAGGCAACTGATTCAATAAATGTAATTGATTAAACATATAATGCATTAATCTGAAATAAGTATTGGATAGATTAAGAATCAATTGGAAATTCATACCTAGAAATTACTTTTTAATGGATTGTTCTGCAATTGGCAAGAGGTAGTAAGTGCAGTTCCTCAGCTCTGGTCTATTCAGATTCTGTTCAGTGTGCCCATCGACGGCGAAGATTAAAATGTGGAGAATGGTCCATCAAGCTTAAAGGCTTTACAGTTTCACCATGGACCATCGATAACTTGGTAGGCAGGATAAGAATTCAAATCAATCTTCATCAGTGGAAGGAGTGACCTGAAAAAAAGACATTCAGTTTACTTATATATGCATCTAAAATAGAGACAAAGTGGACAGATGGGAACATGTGATCTTCCATATGTTGCTGAACTCAAGTCCCATCAATCTTCACTACCGACCATGAGTGTAGCATCTCCATCTATCTCCACAGATAATGCAGTTCTGAGGTTTGGAAGTTAAATATTCAAGTGCAAAATTCTGGAAAAGATTAGTCCCCTTTTAGGCTAAATAAAGGTTATTCTGCAGGACATACAGTGATATGTATCATGCATTGTAGCTGGCCATCCTTTAATCTTGCTACTGCTGTAGAGAATCCTTTCCTTTTCCTAAAACTGTAGTAAATGACTTTAAAAAAAATAGATTAGGAGAAGTTTAACAAATTCTCTGTCGCCTTTGGGAAGAATCTCAAGTATCTCTTGGTGATGGTCGTTGTGGAAGATGGGAGGGAATAAGCAAGATGAACAGATTAACTTGAATTCACTGAGATCTTTCATTCATGTAAATGGAATGGAGTTGAGTGGAACAGAATGGAATGGATGAGCAGATAGACAATCTATATAAAGAGGTTACATGAAATAAACTTGTATGGAGTATCCATGATATAAGCCCATGGATAGTCTTATAAACATTTTCAGTGCCTTCAAATATTGTTTTCATACTAATGGTTAGAACCACATACGAATGGTTAGAACTTTTTTCAGGCCAATAGTTGCCTTTTGAAAGATGTGCCAGCAACCATACTCAAATAAGCTGATAAAGCTAGAACAAAACTTATTTATTTTAATATAATGTGGAGGCCGTTTTTAGAGAAATCCCCCAAATTGCAAGCAAGGCTTTCGAGGCAAAGGGTTGCATATCACTGAGATCCCCATTTGTGTGCATTTTCTACAGATTCAAGAGATGTCCTCAACAAGGATTGTTTACGATGGTGAATGCCTTCGTCAAAATGGCAGCTCTGATGGAGCAATTCTTCTTTAAGTTCACTATTTTTGACTGCATTTCCTCATTTTTTCACAATTATTCACCCTGAGTGGTTCTTTCCAATACACTGTAGGGAATGGAAAAGACAGCGTAAGCTCAGTTCTGAGGATTCAAGTCCATCAGGAGGTTTATAACGAAGCCAACATTTAAAAACTGCATTGGGAATTTGGAAATTATCTTGTCTTACCACAGTTGCAGCTCTGACTGAGGTTTAATTAAAACCAAGTTAAACATACACACAAATTCAGAGAGTAACTATTCCAGATATCACTCTATTGCATAAATAAAGCTTTTATCATTGAGTTTTTAATTTACTGAAAGAACCTTCCAACTCAATTGAATATCGTTTATATTATTTCAAGGAAAGAAAGAGAGAGAAAGAGAGGGAGGGAGAGAGAGATTATGTATAGTACAGTATGCGTATGTGTGTATGTGTGTGAATGTATGTATATGTGTATATGTGTGTACACACACACACACACACACACGCACACACACTGTATACATAGCTAATCCCCCATAATCTCCTAGAGTTGCACCTAAAACACAGTTTCTTGCAAGTGACCTTTTGCAGAAAGGCTGTTTCTATGGCAACGGCATTGTTCAGTTCAGTTAGAAGAAAAATACTGCATGAGAGGAGGAAAAAACCCCTAATTTTGCTGCATTTGATGTCACATTTAATATGGACAACTTGCCAACGATAAGTAAATCTCCCCATACTGTTGTTTCTCAGATATTTAACATCCCAGCTCAGAATGAACCTAATAAGAAATAAGTCTATTCTGGTAATATTTTGGATGGAAAACCAAGACACTGATCTCCATTGAAATGCACATATAGGTAAGCATGTAGAGTTTTATACAGTGACTATTACTGCAATTATAATGCAACTGACATTTTGCATAAGGCCGCTCATAAAAAACCTCAAGTAGTAATTACTATGTAAGGTGATGATTTTCTGTCTATGGAGATTCTCAGTCATCCAGGTCATGATTGTATCAAAGGTGCTTTTTCAAAAGGCAACTGGGCTGTTTTTTTTTTTTCCTTTAGGAAGAAGATGTTTCACTTCTTACCTGAAAAGCTTCATCAGTTCTTTTTAAAAAAATAAATTTTATTAGTTTTCCAAATTTTAAAAACATAAAATAAAAACTTTGTACGTTGTTATCAACATCAAGACATCTTACATTTTATTGCATTTTTCAATATGTAATTGCTTATCCCATTACCATTACATCTTACTCTTGCTATAAATCAATATCTTCCATTTTACTTGTTAGACTTCTCTATAACATATTTACGTATTTACATATTTCCTCATTCTTTTCCGAATTGCCATTTTGTTTTCTTTTTATTTCTAAACCACTCATCCCAGGCATCCCAAGCTCTATAGTATGTTGAATCTTCTTTTCTAATGAATCTTCAGTTCTAATGAAGCTTCTTCGATGAGAACCTAAGCATCTTCTTCTGGTTCAACTATTGCAAATCTCTGAGGGCAATGGCAGACAATGTACAAATACACAAAATTTTCCAGTATACTAAGGATAACACCCAAAGAACTAAACCGTTCTTCAGTTTCTAGAGCTGTGTTGGAAAAACAGTTGATATTTTAAACTGTTTTCATCCACTTTCAATTTACGGTCTTCCTGGCTTTCTATCCTTCAGCAATATCCTAATGGGAGATCTAGGGAGATTTTCTAGAAGTTTGGTGTTCAGAAGATTGAATAACAACTACAGTAACAATTTCCAAGAGAATAACTAAATAAATAAAAGCATCTCCAGGAGAAATCCAAAAGAATTTGGATTTTCATCCTGAAAACAAGGCAGGAAAATAACATCTTCTTTCAGATAGAAGAAATTAGGGAATTTGAGATGCTTCAGTTCTTCTAGTCCTCCAGGAATCTGAGATTTCTCTTCTATCAGTTCTATAGATGTGCTTGGAAACTTTTTTTTTCCTAAACAGGGGTAATGTTCTTTTGCATTGGTGCCCATTTGCTCAGGTTCATGCTCACAGAGATTTAATAAAGGATCAAACTAGAAATAGGCTTTATCTTTCCAAAATTCTGCAGAATCTCTTTTCCAAATTATTCCAAAAAGAGTTCTGCCTGTTTTGAATGTTTCCCCTTTTACTGTCTGAAATATACTGGCATTTTCCTCTTTGGAAGCTTTTTGACTCTCACCTGTTCTTATCCCCTGCTCTATCCTTCTTCCTTTCCCTTTTTCTGCTTTGTCTCCATCCCTCTAATCCTCCTTCTGTGATTGGCATTATAGGTAGTCCTCAATTATGACCACAACTGAGACCAGAACATTTGTTGTTAAGTAGTAGGGTCATTAAATGAGACATTGTGTAATTGTGCCTGATTTTACAGCTTATTTGCTGCAACGCTTAAGCAAATCACCCTGGTCATTAAGCAAGACAACATGTGACTGTGACTTGTGACCTTTCCTGCTGGCTTCCCCATTGACTTGTCAGAAGCTGTTTGGGAAGGACACAAATGGCTATCGTGATACCCCAGAATGCTGCAATTGTTGTAAGTGCGTGCTGGTTTCAAGCACTCAGATCACAAACATGTGACTGTGGGTATGCTGGGATAGTTTGCAAGTGTAAGGTCCAGTTGTAGGTCATTTTTCTGTGCCATCATAACTTCAGAGAGTCTCTAAATGAAGGGGACTACTTATAAAGTGTTTCATACAAATAAACCCCATACAGAACCATATTAACTCCCATCCAAAGTTGAGTCAGAAGTTGAGAAACATTAGAGGGGGAAAAAGTAGCAACCGGTGACCTTCCTCAACAATAATCAGAAGATATTTGTTAGGGGATACTGGTGGTTACAGGGAGAATCATTCACACATGTCAGACATTGATCACCACACAGCACCCAATTCAAATGCTTCTCTTTGTGAATGTTTAAAGTTGGACCTGAGCATGCAGCAATGATGAAATCAATGATATCTCTTACGTTTTTGAGATGAGATGGTTGAAGGCATGACTTAATGAAAATGTTGTTCAAATTCAAGCTAATCTAATTCAAATCTTCCCTGCCCTGTTACTGTAAGGAGCCTGGGTGAGCAGCTGGAAAAAGTCATCATACCTCAGTGCCTTCTAAACAGATCGAGACAAACTACATAATAGCCACACCAACTGAGCAAGTTGTGTGTAAATGCTTGCAATAAGTTATCTCTAGCCAAGCATCATGTTTAGTGTCACCACCACTCAAAAACTGGATATGGGGAAAAACTGCCTCACCAAAAAGTAACATTCCCCATCATAATGTCCAGCTAGATAATAGTCTGCTACTGCCTTTCTGTGGTTAAAGCTATCATGTACAGGATGCTTTGTAGTCTTGATATATATGAGGACTTTCTCAGAAATAGTTATTTACTTGAAGAAAGTAAACAACTGTTGTCCTTACAAAGTAAAGTGGGAATAACAATCCAGATTTGCACAACTTTTTTCTGTTTCATGTTAACTTTTGGACATGGTTTCTGATTGCAACTGAAAAATTTGGAACCACAATAGGAGCTTCATCTAACCAAGATCTAAACAGAACAGAAGAACAGACTTAAAAGGGACCTTGGAGGTTTTCTAATCCAACCCACTGCACAAGTAAGAAACCCTATACCATTTCAGGCAAATGGTTGTCCAATATCTTATTTAAAGCCTCCAGTGTTGGAGCACCTGCAACTTCTGGAGGCAAGTCGTTCCACTGGTTAATTGTTCTCATGGTTAGGAAAGTTCTCCTTACTTCTAGATTGGTCCTCTCCTTGATTAGTTGCCATCCATTGCTTCTTGTCTTGTCTTCAGGTGCTTTGGAGAATAGATTGAATCCCTCTTCTTTGTGGTCTGGCCTTCTTGTATGCAAGATAAACAATATAACTCTATATGGTACTATTCCTACCAGCCAGCCTTTCTGAACTATTCTCTTTTCAATACCTGGCACATCCTATCCAGCAGCATGTCATATCACTGGAATTTGTTCACTAAACACTTTCCAATGGTCTTCACTCAGAACTTTGTCCTTGGACAGCAGAGGGGTAAGATACCTCTCCCACCTGACAATTTGAAAAGATGACAGTCTTGTTTCCAATTTATTTATTTATTTTAAAATCCTAATTGTTTTTCCCCCTCCAGGCAGAAGTAAGGAACTTGTTAAAGCCCTGAGAGACTCATCAGAAACTACATCATGAGCAGTAGGAAATGTAGCTCATTTGCATACTTTAGCGGCATGTAATCAACATAATTTGGATATCATTTTCATCATGAAGAGAAAAGATGACTCACTGTAGCCAGTGGATACTTTGCAATTAATCTGCAGAAATGACGGGTCTTAGATGAACTCCTGAAGAAGCTGAACAACATGGGCTTGAAAAAGCACAAGGATAAGCACACACTTTCCCCACAGGCACAGACATTATTTATACCAAATACTCCAACATTTTCCCACAGCATTTTCCTTTGCAGCCTTAGGAATGCAGTAAAACCAAATGGTTCTTTGTGAGACAAACATGCAACCTCTGAATATATCAGTATGGACATATTAGGATTGTACCACTGGTCTTGGCCTAGCCCTATTTGAATAAACTCACTGCAGAATCCATTGTCTTGATTTCTGGAATGCATTTCATGCATAGTCCTTTGTGCATATGGGAGATTACATAGCGGTTTGTCAGGCACAAGAATCAGGACCATCGGTTAGGTTGCAACACAGAAGGTATATTCAATCCTATGCGCAAGAATATGGTCAACTAAAATTCAATACTAAATTGGCATCAGATAAGGGCCAACGAAATTCAGGAGGGGTTGGACTTGGATTATTTGTGGCAATGTAATGATTCTTAGCCGATAACGTACTTAACTCCTCCCCCCAACTCCTCCTGCTCTTCTCCTACAAGATCAGAGTATCTGATTGTTCATGTAAAGCCCTTGGCCCTTTCTCTAAAGTAGGACCACCCGTAGTTCCTGGGCCCCAGGACTACCTAAAAAATGTCCTAGAAGTCATTCCAGAAAAGTCCTGCTTTTATTATATTGTTAGTTTTACCTTTTGGTGCAGAGTCAATATTTTACAATAAGTAATTGGAATGCCCATTACGCAGAAGACTGAAAACTTGATGTTGTATGTAGTTATAATGAAATATGGTCACCCTTTACTGAAAGTTGTGTAAATCTTTTACATTAATATTTATATAAGAAGTCCTCACACATGTAGTTCCCCGTTCCTGTCTTTTTTTCTTTTTGTTTTCTTTTTGTTCTGAGCAGAAGGTGTTAAAGGAAGCTGGATGGAGGGCAGGGACTGCAAGGAAACAGCTTCAACCAACTTAGTCCCTACCACAAAAAAAGGCGAACCAAGTATTGTCACCAGTTGAGGCAAGCTGTGTATTATCATCCCAGGGTTATTCTCTTACAGACAATCAATAGCACAAGACCATCATATTCCTTCCACTCAAGGAACTCATCACCCTATGGAAAATTAATTCCTTAAATATGAAATAAATATTTAAGGAAGATATGCTTCCAAGGAGCACCACTGAATTTGTAATCTGATCTTAATAGTTTTAAGGAGAACTAAGAAGCTGTTTCTCCACCCCTTGTACTGTGCTGATACATTAAAAACATGTTTAGATAAAGACTCTAATTAATTTTATGTAATCTAGAACTCTTTGGTTATTGCAGCAAAACTTGTAATTCAGACTTTAACATATTAATATTTCTGCAGAGATCTAATATATCCCAATCATAAATAGGCAGCAATTTATTTTGTTGGAACACAATTTATTAATAACAACCTGTGTTGGTTTGAAACAGATTGAAGAAGCTATTTACCCACACCATGTGTTGTGCTAACTTGTTCCAAAATACACCGTTTAGATAAAGAACTCGGAAGGAATTCAAGTGCCAAAGTTAGTGGCCAGTGATTATAACTTCACAAATGTTTCACTCAGAGAAAGGTTTGAGGCTGGATGGCTTCAGTTACGCCACAGTATATATTTGGGAACTATTCTTTATTGGCCAAGTGTGATTGGACCCACAAGGATTTTTTCTTGGTGCATATATCTGCTCAAAATCTCAGAGAGCTGTTGTCAGCCTGATTTTGTAGGAGATGGCCAGGCTGAGCCTGAGGGAGGGGTCAAACATGTCATGAGTCATGAGTCCCTGCATGCCAGATCTAAGTCTAGCCCACTTTGAATGCCTCTCTTATCTCCCGTGCATTTCCCTCAACGGCCAGTTGGTTAGATTCTTATAGAGAGTTTAAACTTGCAATAAATCTTTATACTCATTTGAACTGCCTGAATATCCTGATTTCTGTGGCGCCTGACAGATTTAGCATTAGCTTAAGCATTAGATCCTCCCATGCTATGTAGCATATCAGACATCAAGGGATCTCCATCAATTCAGTCATAGGTGGTATTTCAGTGTCTTCCCATGTAATGTTTAGAGCAGTGGTGGGATTCAAAATGTTTTACCACAGGTTCAGTGGGCATGGCTTGGTAGGCACACTTTGCGTGCATGCGCGCCCCAAATGTGCACTTTGCACAGGTGCAGAGGTGTTCCAACTCACCTCCTGCAAGCCTGCACTCTCCTGGTCGTTTCAGCAGCTGTCGCATGGCACTACTGTGCCGCGCAAAGCAGCTGTGCTTTAAATTCAGAGGATAAAGGTGACTATGGGAACCCGGGCAGGCGGGTGGACCCAACAACAGAGCAGTGGAGAGAACCGGTTTGGTCTCTGCTGCTCATTACCACTACTGGCTCGGCCAAATTGGGCCAAACCGGTAGAATACCACCAATGGTTTAGAGTCTTTAAGCCTTCCATGAATGTTCTTCACCATGTATTTCAAGGGGATCCTCTTAAAGATTTGGCATCGGGGTGATGGTGGGAGACAGGGATCTATCTCACTGCCATCTTGGGAATTCAATTACTTTCCATGTGGAGAAAATGACCTGCAAGTTGTGACAATGTTGTGTAGTTTGCAGGAGAAACTCTTTTGGAGCACTTCTTCCTTAATGATATGATCAAAATAGCAAATCTTTAGGATTCGTCGAAGGCATCTTTGTTGGAAGACATCGAGTCTCTTGTTAATGCTAATACCAATAGCTTGTTATTACTTGTCAACTTGACTAATAAAAGAATATTGAAGTAGATGGATCCATGATCTACAATGCAGCTTTCATTTAGCATAAACTATCGGCATGATATTTTGGAAAAGTTCTAAAATGTTTTCTAATGCAAGGAAGAAGGTTGGATCAGAGGTACGACAAATTTCCTGCCAGGTCTAATCTTCAAAGAGTGCTTTTGGATCATGCAAATAAATTACCTAAGGAAGAGCTTTGTGCATCTTTGAAAAACTCCTGCAGGTATGGCAGAGTTTTCCTGAAGGTTGTGCAAAGCCTCTGAGAAGTTGGCTACCTCAACTGCAGGCTTGCTTTTCCAAACAGCCTCTTTCTGGCTATTCTGCAAAGCCTCAAAGGGGCCCAAAACATATCAAAGGCTTGACGTGGCCAAGTCCCATCAAACCAACCACTTCAAGGGCTTTTGGCAGTCTGCTGCCTAATGTTTATGCATGGGCAGAAGCACTAGGACAACAGAAAAGAGGGAAGGGGGCTCAACTAAAGTTGCAGGCAGAGAGCAATCCTGCTTCCTCAAAATCAAGTCTTGTACAAATTGGATCATTCCTTTGAACCAGTTCAAGGCAGCTGCGCTTTGCATGCTCCTGGTTTTCACAGAAGCAATGAATTCGCTCCACCTTCTGACTCACTGAAAAATATTTCCCAATGCAGAAGAATATATATAAAACAAGAGGCTGCCTGTAAGATATGTGGAAGCCTTATTGGGGCAGCTTTTAGCCCTTTTCAACGGTAGCCTTGGCCTTCTTTCGCTCTCTGTTCTTTTCCCTCCAACAGTTTAATTCAACAAGCTTTAACGAATACAGGTACTCTTTGACTTATGACCACAATCGAGCCCAACATTTTTGTGGTTAAGTGAGACATTTGTTAAATGAGTTTTCTCTCATTTTATGAGCTTTCTTCCCACTGTTGTTCACACTGCAGTTGTTAAGTTAGTTAGTGAGTTAGTTTACTTTATTGTCATTGCACATCATACAACGAAAAATCAAACACCATTTTCAGTGCACATCATGACCATGAAAATAAACACAAACACATATCCTTCACAATCCACACATTGAACTGAAAACTCCCAAACCGCACCATCACTGCACTATACAGTAGAATTCAAAAGAGCTACTGCCCTGGGATAGAAGCTGTTTTTCAGCCTATTTGTCCTTGTTTTTATTATCCTGTCCCGTCTGCCAGATGGTAATAGTTCAAAAAAAGGGTTCCTAGGATGAGATGGATCTTTGAGAATGTTTTGAACTTTCTTAAGGCAGCGGGAGCTCTAAAGCTCTTCCAAGGAGGGGAGAGGGCAACCAACGATCTTCTGGGCAATGACGTTAACCCTCTGGAGTGCTTTCCTATCTGCCCCTGTGCAATTGGCAAACCATACAGAGGTGCAGTAGTTAAAATGCTCTCTATGGTGCAGCGGTAGAAGGTCACCAGCAGTTTTTTATTCAGTTGTTTTCTGAGAAGCCTCAGGCAGTATCATCTCTGCTGGGCCCTTTTGACCAGGGCTGCAATGTGGGCACCCCAGGTCAGGTCCTCTTTTAGGGTAACACCCAGAAACTTAAAACTGGCCATTTGCTCCACTTGGTCTCCGTTGATAAGCAAGGGCTGGAGGTCTGATCTGTTCCTTCTATAGTCAACTATAAGCTCCTTGGTCTTATTGGTGTTGAGGACCAAGCTATTGTCTCCACACCACGAAAGCAACCGGTCCACCTCATCTTGGTAGGCAGACTCATCCCCCCGAGATGAGTCCCACCACTGTTGCATCATCTGCAAATTAACAGTAACACGGCTGTTAAGTGAAGCTGGCTTCCCCATTGACTTTGCTTGTCAATGCAAAAGGGCGTCACATGACCCCAGGGCACTGTAACTGTCATAAGGATGAACCAGTTGCCAAGCACCTGCATTTTGATCATGCGACCCTGGGGATACTGCAACAGTTGTAAGTGTGAAAAATGGTCATATGTCACTTTTTAAAAGTGCCGTTAACTTTCATTCCTCATGAAGACAAAGACACTTGTAGCAGAGTTGGAAGGGACCTTAGAGGCCTTCTAATCCAACCTCCCGCTTAAGCAGGAAGCTGCTGTAAGAAAGAAGCTGGGTCATGCTGGGAAAATCAGTTACAAAAAGCTGATATGCAGTAACCTCCTTCACACATCCATCCAATGCATCCGGCCCTTCCCAAATTCTTTGAAAAACGTTCAAGCATTTTGAGAAGGAGGTAGAAAGACAGAATCCTCCCTTGCAGGAGAAGGAAACTTGGAACCTCCTTTTCCAGCCTTTGATTTCATAAGTGATAGCAACTGGAATCCAAAATCGGAAAGTGGAGTTTTATAAAATTCCCTGAAAACCAAGATATCAAACTCTGGTTTCAGTAAGTTTGCTTAGATTAAAGTTTCTTTTAGATGTCGTGGGAAAGGGCATTATAACAAGCCAAGAAATGCTGTCTTAATGCATGAGAGAAAGAGGGAAAGAGGTGATATAGATAGCGTAATCATTTCCACTCCAACAAACTGGGACAAATATTGTAATAACTTAATCGTACCACTGGGTATCTCTTGACCAACATTATACAGTCTAAGATAAATACTCATGTTGAAGCTTGATCTCAGAAGATGGAGCTTCAATTAAATCTACCATCTGAGACTTCAATGAGTGCTTTAATGTACAAATTCTGAAGTTCAAAAATAGGATGCTTCAAAACAAGTACAGAATAAAGAGATAACTTAATAGTCATTATTACATTGCCACTTACTCTGGAGTTTTGAAGCAGGGAAAAGCAGATGCCAGCTAAACCGCTACAGTGAAACTATTGAGACTGGGTAACTCAACTGTCCCCTGCTCTGATTGGCCGATAACTTTTCCATGAGTTTTCCATGAAGGTTTTAAATCACTGCATTTCTTTTCTGGGACTTGGAATGGCTTTTTAAAACAACTTTCCTTATTTTTATGTTCTTAAGATGCATATGAATTCAACTGCCACTATTCCAAGTAAAAATGTGTCATTCCTCAGCAGCACAAAGCTCCCAGAGCTGGGATGTACTGGTCACCGAGAGACCACCAGCTAGTGTGGTAAACTGGACAACAGAATAACAGAGTTGGAAGGGACCTTAAAGGTCTTCTAGTCCAAACCCCTGCTAAGGCAGGAAAACCTACACCAGTGATGGCTAACCTTTTCAGCATCAAGTGCCCAAAGTGCGTACGTGTGGGCACAAACACCCAAAATGCAATGCATGCACATTCCCATCCATGCGCCTCCTGCACATCTGCGCCCCCCATGCGACCCATCCCCCACACGCACGGCAAACACCCGAAGACCAGCTGGCTGGCAGGAGGCACGCACATATGCGTGGCAGAGCTGAGCCATAGGTTCTGTCATGGTTCTGGCGATTGTCCTAATTAAATCATGAGGGTTTCCCCCGCTCCTGCTTATGGCAACTCGAAACAAGCATAGGAATGCTTTACGAGTTGACAGGTTTGCCATTATGGACCTATATCATTTGAGACAAGTGGTGGTCCAATGTCTTCGTGAAAACTTCCAGTGTTGGAGCATTCACAACTTCTGGAGACAAGTTGTTCCACTTTTTTATTGTTCTCACTGTCAGGAAATTTCTCCTTAGTTCTAGGTTGCTTCTCTCCATCTGATGCTTCTTGTCCTGCCTTCTTGTGCTTTGGAAAATGGGTTGAGCCCCTCTTCTTTGGGGCAGCTCCTTAAATGTATTAGGGGTTGGACTAGAAGATTCCCAAGGTCCCTTCTACTATTCTATTCTGTTATTCTTCCATTCCAACGCCCTGCTCAAGCAGGAAACCCTATACCATTTCAGACAAATGGTTGTCCAAAGATGCAAGAAAGAGTCACATGCAGCCTATGAGCTACCTGGGGCCTCTCCCTGAAATAGAGAATGGAATTTAACAACTTTTAGAACACAGGACTGACTGGTGAAGGACATCAAATGGCTCAAGATATTTTGTGGCAACTGATATATATTAATACATAGCATTTGGTAGCTTAATGTGATTTATGCTCTTATAAGAAAAAGATAGGTCTGCAAGGAATGCCAACAGTCAGTAAATAAAGATCATTCATTGCAAAAGAACTAGTTTAACTGAACACCACATATACAGATCCAGGTTCAAAACAATTCAAAGCTTCTGAAAGCTTCTTCTTAAAATTCCCCTTTTATCCTCCAATAATCATTCCAATTATTGCAATAATTTCAAGAGGATACTTAAGGTGACCAGCTTAGACCAGGATGACTTAATGAGCTTCATGGCTGAGAAGGGCTTCCTAGCCCTTATCTAATCTTACTCACTGGAGAAAGCAGTTTAGAAGAGTTACCAATAAAAGAAAACTAGGCTGCCAAAGAACACAATGGCTGGACACCATCAAAGCTGACACCAGCCAGAGCGTAGAAAAACTCAAAAAGCAGTGCAAGATCAGAAGAAATTGAGAGACCTGGCCCACAGAATCGCCAAGAGTCAGACATAACTGAATGGATAGCATCATGATCATCACTCTTGCATCCTGTAAGAATGGTATGGTATGGTATGGTATGGTACGGTACGGTACGGTACGGTATGGTATGGTACGGTACGGTACAGACTAGAATACTTAAGACACACAAGGAAATTGTCTCCTTTGTGAATAGGGACAACAATTCTCAACTAACAGAAGCAAGCTGAGAATTCTAATTCTTTTTAGACCTTCCAAACATCGCACTGCTGGTCACTGGTCACATTCTTAAACTGATGGAATTGGCTTATGGCTTCTGAGCTTGGATTACTTGAGTGAAAATCAGAACTCCCTAGATGGCGGAGAAGTTATCTTCCTGAAATTTGTAGGAATTATATACAAATATGTATATTATGTTTCATCAATACAATATGAAGAAGCAGACCAGGGCACAATCAAGGACTTGCACAAGGCTGCCAATTTCATTTTTACGTTTGTGGTTTTCTCTCCCCCTCTCCAAATTTTAAGGTACCCAATTTTTCATCCCACCAACATCTCTCCCTTCAGGGTGGCCAGACAAATCCCACCCCCTTTCCCTCTCCTTCTCCTCCTGCATCTCAAGGGTTAAGAAGAAATTCAAACTATACACCCCCCTAGACCTTGCTAACCCAGTGCTCTTGGAGACGCATACCCATCGGCTGAGCTAACTCTTCAACTCAGCCTGAGGAGAGGAATTGTTCTGCAGAAGTAGCCCATTGGCTGGTTGCTATGGAGACCGACATACCACAGTTCTGACCCTTGAGAGGTTTAGGACTCGGCGCAGCAAGGCTGCCAGCAGCTGGACTGCAGCTGTTGCTGGGTAAGATTCAGCCCGGTTGTAAGGGAGAATTCCCTCCTGCCACAAACAACTCAGCTTGGGCTGCCAGCAAAGACAGCCTGCCTTTGATTGAGATGAATTAATATTTGCTTAGGGCTGGGGCTGTTGTCACTGTGCAAAACAAGATGTACAAGGCCGCAGCATCCATCCTGCATGGGAGACCTTAGCAATTGTAAACATAGAGAGAGCTGGCTGAAAGGGGGTCTCTTGAATTGGACAGGTGTGAAGATGGGCTGTACACATTGAGCCATTTATCATAGGTGACCTTGATAGATAGGGTCTAACGCTGAGCCCCAAAGATCTGTCACATTCAGACACAGACACATGAATAGTAATGCACCGAGTTCCTGAGGAAGGCTTCTCATCTCAAGACATGCACCCAGAAAAGCAAATCAGTAAAGACATTTGCCATCCAAGGCAACAGCCTTAAATAGGAGTCTCATACTGCAAACAATCACCTCTACTAATGCATTGGCTAATGCTCTCAAAGAAATTGTGCTGGTGGTTGGAAGCAGTGATGATAGCAGAGGAGAGAATGGCCTTTTATTTCAGGTGAAATTTAATGATTCGGGTTTCAGAAAGATCATCTATAACAATCCTAGCCGAGTAGAAAATTGTTCCACCTTGGACATCGTGAAGCCATTTAAGGAAAGAGGAAAACAATTAACATGTTCTGCACTTAGCCATTAGCTGAAATCCCACAATCCTCTGCTCTCCCTGAGTGGTCCTAATCATCCCTGGCTGAAGAGGCCTTGGGTGTAAACGGCTGGAATCAGTCAGATGCACCCTGGCATTTGATATAAATAGACGAAATGCAAGTAATTGGGTGATGTGTGTTTGATGGTTGCATGTATTTGTGTTCATCAGTCAAAAACAGTAGAAGGTCCAGAAGGTCCTTCGTTTGTTTGCTTTTGTTTTCTGGCCTCTTCATTCATTCCTGTATATAAAACTTCTGCAGTTTTACTAACTGAATGGTTGCCTCTTCTCTCACCTCTCTAGATGTCCTCCTCCCCTTTCCTTCAATAAAACGGGTCAAGGCAAAGAACAAGCTTTTGCTGGCTCGCTTTTTCAGAAACGGGCATTTAGGAGCAGCACAATCATGTTGTGTCTCGTTGACACATAGCTTCTCTTGCAAATCTCCCCTGAAAGAGCTTTCCCATCTTGCATTGAGGCTTCAGGGATTGCCTGTGCAGAGTGTGGCTGACGAAAAGCCTGGTGGGGTTCCTGATTCACCCTTCCCTCATCTTTTAGGACTGGGGGGAGGGGGAAGTGCAATAAACTGGGCACAGAGCTGTTGAAGGAATCCTGCCAAGGAACCTAAAGGCTTGTAAATAAATCAATCCAATCAGCAGCACCTGCGTGGAGCTTGCCCTGAAGAGGATAGTCAGGGTTCACCATGCTTTGACTGAGTTGCAAAATAGCACTCGTTTATTTGCAAGCTGCATTTCCTGCAGACTGGAACTAAGCTTCATAGGGGCCCTTCTCAATTTTGCATAAAGTAGGTGGAATGTGTGCTATGTCAGCGTTACCTCCCTAATATTCTAGAGCAGGGAATGGGATCCTCAGCTTGGTTATGGACTGTAGGTAGTCCTTGACTTATAGCCATTTCTTTTTTTTTTTTTTTGAAAACAATTTTATTGATTTTCTACAAACAAACAAGACAAACAAAACATTAAAACATCAACTCTCTTATGTACGTACAGTGTGTCGGTTGGTTCATCAGTTTTGTGCATTCATTTCGTAGTCTCAATTGCAGTTATATTACATAACAACTCATATTGTCAATCCAAACTTATATATCCTAATATCGCTATTAATAAATCATTTGACTATACTTTTAATCATTCATGCTTTATGAGAGAACAATACTTTAAACAGTTTATTCTATAACAAATCATATAATCATACCAAATCTATCCTAAAAATACTTTATAGATATAATGTCAAATAACATAGGCAAAAGAAAAAAATAAAAGTATTCCTTGCTATCTAACTTTCTAAATATTCTATTATCGTATTTTGTCATCTAGCCACTGATAAAAAAGATCCCAAATTTCATAAAATAGCCATTTCTTTAGTCACCGTATGAAGTTACAACAGCGTGGAAATAAGTGGTTTACAACTGGTCCTCTCACTTACAACCATCGTAGCATCTCTCCTGGTCATGTGATCAGAATTCTGGCGCTTGGTAACTGGCGTGCATTTGATGGTTATAGGATCCTGGAGTCATGTAATCACCTTCCCAGGTGGCTTCTCACAAGAAAAGACAATGGGGGAAGCCCAATTTGCTTAATGACTGCAGGGATTCATTTTTAACAATGATGGCAAAGAGGTCATAAAATGGGGCATGACTCACTTAGCAACATTCTTGGTTAACAATGGAAATTTTGGTCCTGACTTGGTTGTGCTAAATACCTGTATTCTACAGTTTGCATGACTCAGCATATTTATTTTATTTATTAATTTGATTAGTCAATTGCTTACAAGGTAATAGGTATAAGTATAAACATGAGTAAGAATATAGGAAATAGGTATGAATAAATGGGGACAATAAGACAGGGACGGTAGGCACGATGGTGCACTTATGCACGCCCCTTACAGACCTCTTAGGAATGGGGTGAGGTCAATAGAGGTTAGTTTGAGGGTAAAGGAGTAGGACTTTATAGGATGTAACAACAGAGTCAGGTAGTGCATTCCAGGCATTGACCACTCTGTTGCTGAAGTTGATACTTTCTGCAATCAAGTTTGGAGTGGTTTACATTGAGTTTGAATCTGTTATGTGCTCTTGTATTGTTGTGGTTGAAGCTGAAGTAGTCTATGGAAGTAGTGGAGAATGCATTCCTTACAGTAAACTTCATTTGCCCTTCTGGTTTAGTGCAGTGTTAGGAAAAAGGCTCATAAATCTGTCATGCAGCACCCGACATCCACAACATCAGTTTCTAGCACCAAACATCAAACCCTAGGAAAACGTGGGAATAAACACAAAGTTCCTGATCTTAAACAGAAGAAGCAGATGAGATCGATTACCAACTCTCATTTCCTTCGTGACATTTTTTTCTTGGTTCTGAACCTCTGGGATTCTGTTATGCTTTTGTCATCCATGAAGAATTTGTCATACAGATTCATTTAGTCTGCATTTTGCCCTGAATATTACACAACAGGGAAACAAAACAGGCTGTATCGCAAGCCTGGAACCTCTTCTGCAACTTGAGGGACAATGAGGATGGAATTTGGACTCTTCCAATATGTGTTGCTCTGTGGAGGGTCTGATGCGCTGTTTCTGGGCTACAGGGGTGATAAGGCCAGTTTTATTGAATCAGCCTCTTTCTCAGCACAGTCTACCTTCCAGAGTTGTTATTAGAGGGGAAAGTGGAGGAGGGAATATTAAGTAGAGGGAGTTCTCAACTTACCACCATTAGTTTAGTGGCCGTTCATTTCACGAAGTTACCAACAAGCACTGAAAAAAGTGTCTTATTATTGGTCTTTGTAGTTCCAAACATTGCAGCATCCCCATGAGATCAAAATTTGGGTGCTTGACAATAGACATGCATTTATGATGGTTGCAGTACATTGGGGCCATGTGATTACCATTTGGAACCTTCCCAGCCAATTTTTGACAAGCAAAGTCTACGGGGAAGCTGGATTTGCTTCATGTCCATCTGATTAATAATTGCAGTGATTTGCTAAATAACCAGGCATGGTTATAATCAGGTGTGACTCATTTCAACAACTGCAATGGAAATTCTGGTTATAAGTTGAGAACCAGCTATATCCAAGCTCCATCCAAGCAAATCATTAACAGGTCTTTGCAAAATCCTACTTCTGATGAACAACCTAAAGTTTATAAACAGTTATGAACTATATCTCCTCAGGAGTTAAGCTTCCTTTGCTGAATTAGAGATGGAACTTGACATCTTTAGGATACACATCCAAGGATCTCTCCAGGAAGAGATCAAGTTCACCTTGGTTGCCACCAACCATACTCAGTCACATAATGCTCCTCACTTACCTACACAACTCACATTCCTTGGCTATGAAATGGGGGTTTCATAGCACCTTTGTGGCTAATCATGGTTAATAGACATCTGTCTCACTTTCTGTAAAGATCATTGTTATAGCTCGTGCCTGTAAATTCTACCTGGGTTTTAAATAACATAAAAATAATAATAAACGGATTGAATTTTGGTTTATGTAAGTGGACTCTGTCATAGCACAGGCTGCAGGACCAAAATGTTTTCAGCATGCATGTTCTTTATTGCAGAAATGTTATGAAAAACAACATTTATTTTAGGAAGTTCCCAATAAAATGGCATATGTTTGGAAAGTTGCATAGCCAAAAGCAAGTGTGTTAAGAGCAGCCAAGTACAAAAACTGTATATTACAGGTGGTTAAATAAATTGAATACAGAAACAGTACGGTGAGCATGTCTGCAACAAATATACTTTAAGTGAATTTCTAAACACCCAGTTTACTTAGTGACAAAACAGAGTAACTTAAGAGCACCTGTAAGATCATCTCTGACAATATAATATGAACTTGTTGGTAAAGTTCAGGAAAAGATGCTTCAGAAAAGCAATATATTTCAAAAACTTTTAAGGAAGAGTGCCAAATTAGAAGTACGGTTGTCTACTTCAAAAAAGATCCCCATCCCACTATTTGTCTCCTAAACCTTTAGAGAGAAATTGCCTCCTAAATCATTCCTGATGAACATGATCCCAAAACACTCTTATCAGGCGATAAGGCTAAGTATCATTATCTTACTATCATAGTACAAAGAGTGTCTTGTATTCTCTCTGAATCGGTTAAATCAAAGAGTTCACTTCTATTCTGCTGAACTGACAAAGACCTGTATTTATTGCATAAATCAAGTGTTTTTCTTTCCATCTAGAGCTGTCATTATGAAAAGCAAAAAAGGTACGCTGCCTTTCCTCAGACAAAACTGTACAATCATATCACCCACACCGTTTTAACTGGACCTGTTTCCCTCCTGATCTTTGGCAATAAAAACAAGCCTATAAAATGAATGTGAAAATGTATTCATTAGGGATTTATAATGCTCATTACAACTGCCTGGGTAGGAAACCATGACTGAGATCCAGAGAAGAAGGGGGGAAATGCAAATTGTAACACATGAGATGGGAGAGACAGGAGAATTTCTCTAATCGACCAATCCAATGGCAGTCCAATTATCTGTGGCCAACCCAATGGGTTAAAATTATACCATTCATTCTTGGACACAGTGTGGAGTCTAAAAAGTGTTTCATTTTAATAAAAATGAGATCTGGACACTGCAGAAACCAGTTTCACTAATGATGTGTTTACACAGAAGACAACAATTTCTATTTAATGGTGATTACTACCAAGAACAAATTAAACTTCCTGAAGTATATGGGTTAGAGATAATGGGAATTGAGAAGGGTGGGGAGAGTGACAATGAAAGAATGTATGCAAATGTGCACATAAGATACACACTAAACTTAATACACTCAGTATTGCAGCAAAACAATAATAGAACCAGTGTGATCTAGTAGTTAAGGAATCAGGCTAGAAAATGGGAGATTGTAAGTTCAAATCCTGCCTTAGTCACGAAAGCCAGTTGGGTGGCCTTGGACCAGTCACTCTCTCTCTCAGCCCAACTCACCTCACAGGGTTGTTGTTTTGGAGAAAATGTGTTGGATATGTTTGCTGCCTTGAGTTATTCATAAAAATAATAAAGGTGGAATACAAAGATAGATAGATAGATAGATAGATAGATAGATAGATAGATAGATAGATAGATAGATAGATAGATAGATAGACAGACAGACAGACAGATACAGATATTGCACAAATAAGATAGATGATAGACAGACAGACAGACAGACAGACAGACAGACAGACAAATTAGGAGGAGTAATCTATGTCCTCCCACCCATATCTTTAAATTTAAATTTCCATCAGCTTTCATAGTGAGGAATAATGGGATTTGCAAGCTGCCAATGTACAGAAGGGTAGATATTTCGAGCTCATGATATTCAGTCTAGATAAACATAATTATAAAAAGCTAAGGGGGCATTCACATATAGAACAGGATATATTGGTCAAAATGATTGGGCTTTAAGTAAAATGAAGACAGAGCTGTGGGGGAAAATCTGAAACCATTTCAGCTCTTTCTCTGCATGCTGGAAAGTTTGCTCACATGGACTAAAAGTGCTCCTGTGCTGATTTGGGTTTCACAAATGGAAACTGGCTACGTAAAGCCAGTTGGACGTCTCTTCAGGAAAAAGGAGAAGATGCTTCCTTCTCTGTTGATTGATCGCTTGATGGGGTGACACTTCTGCCACTGTGATCTGTGACAGTTGGAACTGCTTTGAGGCCGGTTTGTCTCAGGAGAACTCCTGTTTTTGTTTCTGTTTCTGTTTTGCGATGCCAGAAGTACAGATTGAGAAAAGCAGCCATTGCCAAGACTATGCAGAAAAAAAAAGGAAGCCTGAATATTTAAATCTTATGAATATGCATGAGTGGAGCAGGGGGAGGCAGAAGACATTTTCTTTTTAACAAAAATGTTGAACACCTATTTTCTCTAATAAAAATAAAATGTTAAAATTCAAACAGACAAGCACCTGCCACATAACAGTCCAGACTTAATAACTGTTGATAAGAAAGATAAAAAATGAATGTCTGGATAGTGGATGTGGCAGTGCCTGGAGACAGCGGAGTAGAAGAGAGAGAATGGGAGAAAATCACAAAATACAAAGACCTGCAAGTAGACACAGAACTGTGGCAAAAGAGAGCAAAGGTAGTACAAATAGTAATAAGACACCTTGGATGCAATCCCAAAATAAATGGAGCACCAGTTGAACATCATCAGCAGTGACAAAATCTTCGGTCAATTGCAAAAGGCAGATTTACTTAGAACACCTTACATCCTGCAATGATACCTTGAACACAATCAAACAACAGTATCTGCCTATCCCAGGTCCTTCAGAAGGACTTGAAAGATGGATAAAAATGCCAAATCCTCCCTAAACATTTGGCTGTGTGACCAACCATCTGAATAATAATGTTAAAAGTTGAAAATAAGCTGGTTATAATATTGCAGGATTGTCAATAAACAAACTGATAAGTCTTGGTTCATAACAAAATATTTTAACTGTGGTTGAAAAGGAGGAAGTGTGGACAATTAATTTGGCACTACCAGGAGACAGCAGAAAGCAAAGAATTGAAGAAGATCACAAAGTATTAAGATCTGAGATTCAAAATTGAAAGATTATGGCATAAACTGGCCATGCTGGTCCCAGTGGATATTAGAACACTGGGTACTATACCAACAAATCTTGGATGGCACTTAGAAAACGTACACAGTGACAACATTTCCATCTGTCAGTTGCAAATGACTGCACTGCTTGAATCTACACATATACTATGCAGACACATGATGGCATTCTAGGTTCTTGGGAAGAACTCAATGCATATGAAGGTCAACAGCAATCAAAGAATTGGCAGCGGTGACTGCACATTTTCATGCATATACTACTACTTCTAATAATAATAATTCATTAAACTTGTCTACCTGACACCCAATTACTGTTGTTGAAACAAATTCGCAAAAGAATTTGATATTCATTCTAAAAGCACATCTTAGTAATGGAATGGGGAAACCACTTTTGGAGCAAGGAAAGAAGCTAACAATGGCTGTGCTGCCCGCCCCCCATTCACACACCCTTGTACTCAAGTAAGACTAATGTGTGAATGTAGTTTTGCACAAATAGATTGAATTGTTAGCTTCCAGGAACTGCCTGGGAACTGAAATTGCTTTCTAGGGGAGGAAAGGGACAACTGTCATGATCATTAGCCATTAATGAGCTCTTGGGCAACCCTGTATTTAATAATTAAAACAATTAACATTCTTTGCAGCCAGTTGCCCATGATTGTGTCATGTCCCACTTATTTTCTGGTTGGCTTCATGTTGGGGGCCTTGGGTAGCATTTTATACTTTCTGGAAACTACAATATGCATGCTATTAATTAAATTAGAATGGCCAAATTTTTAAAACCAAACAAAACAATTGATCCCTCTGATTTAACTGCAATAGGTCTTTCTGATTTAACAACGATTAATCATTTTGATAGGAAATTGATAGCGAGATCAAGTGAGGTACTAATACCACTCTATAAAGCCTTAGTAAGACCACACCTAGAGTACTGCATCCAGTTTTGGTCACCATATTATAAAAAAGATGTTGAGACTCTAGAAAAAATACAGAGAAGAGCAATCAGGATGATTAGGGGACTGAAGACTAAAACATATGAAGAATGGTTACAGGAACTGGGCATGGCTAGTCTTCTGAAGAGAAGAACCAGGGAAGATCTGACAACAGTGTTCCAATATTTGAGGGGCTGCCACAGAGAGGAGGGGGTCAAGCTATTTTCTAAAGCGCTTTTAGGCCAGACAAGAAATAATGGATGGAAACTGAACAAGGAGAGATTTAACCTGGAAATAAGGGGAGACTTTCTGACAGTGAGAACAATCAACCAATGGAACAGCTTGCCCTGGGAAGTTGTGGGAGCGTCATCACTGGAGGCTTTCAAGAAGAGATTGGACTGCCGTTTGTCAGAAATGGTGTAGGGTCTCCTGCTTGGAAAGGGGGGTTGGACTAGATGACCTACAAGGTCCCTTCCAACTCTGATTATCTGTTATCTGTTATCAATTGATCTTTCTGATTTAGCAGAAATTTATCTTTTCATCAAACAACAATTGATCTTTCTGGTTTAACATTAGGTGCTCTTATGTCCTTATAATTCCAGAGATTTGGATTTTTTCTTTTTTCACCAGTGCATAACTAAGGCACTACTTTATCAGAAAACTGTTTTGCAACTGTAGGAAACTGAGATGTGCATCATCAGGTATAGTCACAATTGCCAACAGAGCCCAAGCTTTAAGCCTGCACCATGGAAGGTTATGGGGATAAAAAGCCAACTTTCAGGTAAACTGGTTTTTCCATATTTGACGATCATCACAGCAATATATGCAAAGCACTTCCCACTTCACTGCTTCCATTGTGACAAATCAGCCCACAACCATGGAACCCCTGGGGTAGCAGTAGCTTTAGGAGACAATGCAAAAGAGCAAGTTTCATTTCAGAGGATATGACGTATGGAATGAACAACCACGAAGCATAAAATGTAACCTATGCCAGGCATAATTTTTGCCTTTGTTCCAATACACCATTCATGGTGACCTCTTCAACACTTCACCTTGCTTCGTTTGACTGATAAAGATTTCTTTTGCTCTCTGTGTCAAAGAATTACACTCTCATCCACACTCATTTGTTTCTTTGGCTGCCAAGGCAGCCCTGAACAAAGCTGAAATGCTAACTATCTAACTGGGGTTATAGAAAAACAAAAACAAAAATAAAGCAGCACTATTCAATGTTAATATTATTTGTTTTCTAAAGGACAACACTCCATTGTTTGCCAAAGTAAGCTTGAATGCTAATGGTTGGCAGTACAGGAATTTAACTTCAAAGGTATAGTGTCTGTGAAGATTTAATAGTAAGAAAAATTGTGATTGTAACTGAAGCATAATGAAGAAACAACGTATCCCAAACAGACATACAAACTCCAAGATTAGCGTTTGTTGAATAGAGATCAGTTCAAAGCAACAGTAAACAATGTACTGAAATACAGCTCTATTATCTTTTGCCTTAAAAGGCACAAACCAGAATGTGATCATGTGACTGTGGGATAGGGTGGGAGTGAAGGCAGCAGTCAGAACTTTAGACATAGATATATCTGGGGAAAGTCCATTGTAACTTTGAATGGTAGTTAAGCAGTCACTTGTAAACTGAGGATTACCTGTACTGGCTTTCAGCCATATTGGAACACAACATGTAAGTAGCATTACAAGAAGCTTGACATAGTTTGAGGCCAATGACAGCACAACACAAAGTGCTGCGCTCTCAAAACTTCTCTCTGAAGCCAGATAAACAACTGCAACTATAGGAAATCCTGTTTTAAATTTGGGGCTAGCCTACTGCTGTGCCAGAATGTTTTTTTCTTCATCCTGATTGGTTGGGAGTCTTGGTCTGTGTTTATTGGTCTTGGAGTTTGCTGTCTTCTGCTTGATTGGTGTTTCTAATATCTTCTGTCTGCCTGATGATGGCAGATGAGATTCTGCCGAAACGTTGCTACAACTTTAAAAGCACAACTATAATGACGTGGGAAAATACCCGAACAAAGCTGAACCCAGATTGTTGGTGGCAATATGCTGACTCTGTAAACCGCTTAGAGAGTCTGGGCAATAAAGCACTAGGAAGCGGTATATAAGTCTAAATGCTATTGATATCTCTATCTATCTGTCTATCTGTCTATCTATCTATCTATCTATCTATCTATCTATCTATCTATCTATCTATCTATCTATCATCTATCCATATTTGCCATCCTGTTGTGGTCTGCTGGCGGCCTGCGCAGCTGGCAGCAGAGTCGGACAGTGGGGAGGAACATGGGCCAGTCCTGGAGTCTGGGGAGGGCTTGGACGAGGGATTTGCATCCGACACAGAGATGGGGCCAGGGCCATCTGAGAGTTATGTGCAGACTCCGGAGCCTCCAGAATCTGACATCAGCGAGGCAGAGGAATAAAGGAAGCTGGTTCCCATTGCGCGCTTGCGCAGAACTGCCAAAAGGCAAGAACAGCTAAGACAAAGGGGTGATTTGGAAGTAAGGCTTGGAGATGATTGGCCCCTCCCATAAGATATAAAGGAGGAGCAAAGGGACATGAGTCTTTGCAGGAAGCAACTTTGTTTGTTTTGGTCAGTTTAAACTCTGAAGCTCTGTGTTGACTTTGTGCTCCGTTTGGCCTTGTATAGCTAATTGGCAATTTAATCATTGGCCATATTTCAAGGGAGATAAAGGTGGGGGCTTATCAGCCTTATCCCGAAAAGATTGTGGCAGACTTCTGTTGGACTATTCATAAACTGTTTAAGACTCATTACGGGCTGTGAATGCATATAATTCACAGCTGTTTAAATAAAAAAAGAAGGTTTTTGGGAACAGCATGTGATTGTTACTGTCTCAGGAAGCCTTGGTCGGAACACATCCATACCCACTTCGCATAATCACATTAGAAATTTTATCCATGATCCTAACAACCCTAGAATTCCCTTCCCTTAGAAGCTATGAATGCTTCTATATATACAGCTAGTTCTTGACTTACAACAATTTATTTAGTGACCTTTCCAAGTGACAACAGCATTGAAAAAAAGTTATTTATGATCATTTTTCACACTTATGACCATTGAAACATCCCCATGGTCATATGATCAAAATTCAGATGCTTGGCAACTGTCTTATATTTATGATGGTTGCAGTATCCCAGGGTCGTGCCATCACCTTTTGCGACCATCTGGGAAGCAAAGTCAATGAAGAAGCCAGATTCACTTAACAATTGCATGATTCACTCAACCATTATGGCAAGAAAGGTTGCAAAATGGGGCAACATTCATTTAATAACTGTCTTGCTTAGCAACAGAAACTTTGGGGCTCAATTTTGGTCCGAAGTCGAGAACTACCTGCATTGGAATTGCGCCTGCTTGACATCTGATTGGAGATAAGAGGTGCTTGGAGCGGCTCTTCCTCAAAATGAATACAACATGGACATCATGCCAAGACTGTCATTCTGCCCCAAAGAATGTGGGGCAGAATAAGCCAGGTGGAGTCAGGACAAGATCCAAATTCGATTTAATTAAAATACAACTAAAATAAACCTAATACGATGATCTCCCACACATTTAAGAATCCTCCTGCCCCACGGTCAGAAAATTTAAACCTACCATGGCACCTTCTGGAACAATTCCAGCAACCTCAACCAGACTTCATGGAGGCCACAGGTCTTTGGACTTCTTTGGAACAATTCAATGATTCCAAACAAGTCCGCATTCCCAACCTCCAGAAATTACTTTCATCCCCAACTGCAAACTACCACAAAGATTCCATTTTCTGCAATGGAGCAATTGACGTCCACCAGGTGCAGAACTCAAGAGCATTGAATATGGTACTAAGTTGATCAGGGGATTTTCATGTTTAAAGAATGCGGTTTGTACATCCTCATCTGCCATTGAGAAACATCAATCTTTCGAAGAGAAAGACTGACAGGACTAAATATTCCAAAACCAATTTCATCTCTGCTTGTGGTAAAAAAAGACTATTGCATCCATAAAGGCAAAAGCTAAAAATAAGAGTTTAAATGTAAGCATTGAGCCCTGGTGGCACAATGGTTAGAATGCAGTGTTGCAGGGAAACTCTGCCCACAGCCTGGAGTTTGTTCCTGACGGGGCGCAAAGTTGATTCAGCCTTCCATCCTTCTGAGACTGGTAAAGTAAGAGACCCAGACTGTTGGGAGCAATGTGTAAATAATGCTTCTACACCAGGGCTGTCAAACTTGTGGCCCATGGGCCAGATGCTGGCCACGCCCAAGTCTGGTTTTGCGAAGGGAGGGGAAGTCATGATACTTCACATGACGCCACCATGACTACATGAGTTTGACACCTCCGTTCTACGCTGTAAACCACCCAGAGAGTCCTGTGAAGCTCTATGGGGCAGCATATAAGTCTAAATGATATTGCTATCTGCATGGATTATTTTTGGTAATTGCCTTTATCAACAACGTGCATTATGTCACTTTTAAATGGGAAAAGACCTCAACTTTTTCTAGAGGTGGATTTAGGAGCTCTTTTCCCAATCGTCCACTGGGAAGAAGGAAGGATAGGAGAAAAGGGCTTTCCTTCCATAGGGGGAGTGAGAAATTGTGCTTTGGGAATTCAGCAAAGTGTTTCAAAACATTTTCTGTTTTACATTAACCCCGTTTAACTCAAGGTTTGGTCTATTAATATTTAATGGTGAAAAGGGTTCTTCTCTCAGTTAGTTAAGCTAGAAACCCTCTTCTTGCATCTATTAATTTGCCAGCCTGTCTCGGAAGAGCTATACTGGTTTCCCAGCTTTGCTGAGGGATGAGCTCAGACAGACAGAATTTTCTGTAAAGTAAGACATCCTTTGAGTCAAGTTTTACTTCCGTTGAACTCATTGATGCAACTATCTTGGCAGCAGTACAGAGGTGATCCACTGTTGCCTCCATGGGAATGTCTTTCCCCACATCTCAATCTAGCCAACATCTCTGATATTCACTGACATTCTCCCATCCACCCTCTCACCTGGGCTGATCCTGCTTAGCTGCCCAGCCCAGCCAAGGTTAGCAATACTTTGGGCCTAACATCAAGTCCTGAGGCCATGAATGCAGATGTGCTTTCCCATTCCAGAATTCTCAAACCCAATGGCTGATTAGCATAACACACAGATGTGCATTTTGCAATAAATTATTGGACATGCCCTAGAAAAAGTCAAGATTTAATTGTCTATGGAGATTCTCAGTCATCCAGGTCATGGTTATCCCAAAGGTGCTTTTTCAAGAGCAACTTTCTGGTTTTTCTTTGATGACATTTCACTTCTCATCCGAGAATGACTCTCTAAAAGCATGCAAATGACCAGCTGTCTGCAAGGAGTATAAATCTTGCCATTCCTCACCATCTAGTCAGAGCCTAAGAAGCTTGCATGATTAACAGATTAAAAGAGTTGGAAGGGACCTTATAGTCATCTAGTCCAACCCTCTTTCCAAGCAGGAGACCCTATACTATTTCTGACAAATGGCAGTCCAATCTCTTCTTGAAAGTCTCAAGTGATGAAGCTCCCACAACTTCCGAGGGCAAGCTGTTCCATCGGTTGATTGTTCTCACTTGCAATTCTCTTATTTTTTCTAGGTTGAATCTCTCCTTGATCAGTTTCCATCCATTATTCCTTGTCTGGCCTACAGGTGCTTTGGAAAATAGCTTAACCCCTTCTTCTCTGTGGCAGCCCCTCAAATATTGGAAGACTGCTATCCTGTCTCCCCTGGTCCTTCTCTTCACTAGACTAGCCAAGCCCAGTTCCTGTAATCCTTCATATGTTTTAGTCTCCAGTCCCGTAATCATCCTGGTTGCTCTTCTCTGCACTTTTTTAAGAGTCTCAACATCTTTTTCATAGTGTAGTGAACAAAACTGGATGCAGTACTCTAGGTGTGTACTAAGTACTAAGGCTTTATAAAGTGGTATTAGTACCTGACTTGATGTTGATTGTCTTCTTGGATGAGAAACGTCTTCAAAGAAAAACTAGAAAATCCAGTTGCTTCTTGAAAAAGCACCTTTGGGTCAATGTTGAATTCCATATGCCTTGGCACTATGGGCTACTTTGACCATTAGCTACCCTCTCAGATTTGATAGTGTTTGTGAAAGCAAACACCAATGTCACACCATGCATTTCTCTTATACCAAGTCAGATCAATAATTATTGATTTAATAGCAACTTTCTCCAAGTTCAAAGACTTCGAGTTAAGACACTGAACTAGAGTCCCAGTTACATCATATGTAGATCTACCCTTCAAATGGTTGCTATGCATGCTTGAATGACATTGCAACTACTAGGTTGGATGCAGGCATGCTTGCTTTAACATTCCCTCTTTCTAAAAACCTGTGTTCCTGATTGATTTCATAAACAGATTTATTGCCAAGTGACAAAATACTGCTTTATCAACAAAACAAAGTCTGACATCGACTCCCCCAACAACACACCCAAATGTCACAAACTAGTGAAACAACTCTCAATAACTCTTTCATAATTCTAAGTGCATTCTGAAGGATGATTAGGACTGATAGGATGATATGGTAGTTACCATCAGGATAAACAGTAGGTAAAGCTGCTTTAAGAGATTTAATAGCAGCAAATAAAAAGATTCTGAGCTTAGCATGACTCCTTTTCCCCCAAAGAGTTTCTTTTAAAGAAAAAATTTTGTTTTAAGGAAACAAATTAATAGTTTAAAAATATCTATTATTGTCTGAGTACTGTTCAGATAGAAACAGCAAGGACAGAATTATTATTATTAGAAAAACAAAGCAGAATAAGATGGGTGGGATATAGGCAAGATGTTTATTCCATTTCTGTCTCTATTTTAATGGATTTGAATAAGGAAAATGTATGCATATCAGCCAGCGATTTCATCAACCTGCAGAGAACTGATTGTCTGCCCTGGGGAGTTGGCACACATAGAATGACTATTTTAAAGAAAGGAATTCACAATCATTTGGGTATTAATAAGGAAAACATGTTATCTATGCATGGTTGGGCTAAGGAGCACTTGTCCCAGGACTAAACTGAAATTTCAGCTGATGGACAAATCTGTCCATGTCAGTGTTGCTCAGTTTCTCACTTTTCTAACTATAAATTAGGTACATTGCACAAAAGAGGAAGGAATAGCAATAGTACTTAGACTTATATACTGCTTCATAGTGCTTTACAGCCCCTCTCTAAAAATTATTTGTATATTGCTCCCAACAATCTGGGTCCTCATTTTACCAAGTTCTGAAGGATGGCTGGCTTGAGTCAATGTAGGAAGGAAGGAAGGAAGGAAGGAAGGAAGGAAGGAAGGAAGGAAGGAAGGAAGGAATGAAGGAAGGAAGGAAGGACATGGACTTCCATACATAATTTTCTATTCAATAAAGGCCCTCTATCTAAAGAATATGTGCATATGCCATTTCCCCCTAATATTTATGATTTTTTTCAAAGCTTTTTCTCATGTATGCATTCTGATTGAATGCTTTTGAGTAATGAACCTATCACATTGAAAAATTTGGACAAGAACAATTGTCAGTGATGGTTGGATACAGTGTTCTCCAAAAGTTTCACGGTGACTGAGTTGGGTAAGGAGGAGAAGACAGAGGAGTAGGAGGAAGATCATCAACCAGGAGGCATCATACTTATTACAGAAGAGTTGTAAATCCAAACCATAATTACCTCAACTACCTCCAGGTCACTCTGGGATGGGCAACATGGGAAAAGAGCACTGCAATGAATCTTTGGAATCTGTGCCACACATAATGTTGTCAAATATGTGTGCTGACCACAGCAAGTGGGGCAAAGCAGAATCTTTTATCAGATGATGTTCTGGGCTATAAGGGAATGGCTCAGTACAATTTTAGTTGAAAGGGGAGAACAGGCGCTTCAAAATTACTCATCAACTTGGACAGCAAATTGAAACCACATATAGTCTTTCCAGCTCTGTCAACCATCTGCACTCTGCTTTGATATGTTATGAAAATGTGAAAATGTGGCATGTGAGGAGGGGGCAGGCAAAGAATCAGTGGGCTCCTATCAACACATGTACTAGCTGCAGACAGAGGAGAAGTTCAAGACCCAGCCAGGATTGATACAAAGCAAAACACCCTTATAAGGTTAACATGCAAAGCTATACATCTGTCCAAGAAGTAGACCGAGGAGGGATAAAGCTGTAAACCTAGAGGAACAATAATAATGTTCAAGAGGTTTGGTTTGCAGCAGCTGCTGTTCAGAAGTGGCCTTAGTTTGACATTGCCTTGCAAGGCTGGGAATATGACTCAGAAAGGAAAAGAACTGGTGGATGCAAGATTCTGATAATTGGCAGGCTGAGAAAATATGAGCACAGGATAAGGGAGGGTTGCTTGGCTCTTAAGCATCCTACACATCGCAGGCCCAGCCTTTGTACAAATAGGGGAAAATAGAGAGAACTGCATGGCCTACAAGCTAGTAGGGTTGTCATGCCTATATTGGCATCTTGGATACGGTAATATTACTGAAGCTGGCAGAGATGGCAAAATTAACTGCTTTGATTAGAGATAATGGACTAGCCAGCCTTATAAGAGACTGGAAACCATTTATGGATTCTGTATGTGCTAAATATAATAACCGAGAATGCAGTATTGCAGGATAACTCTGCCAACTGCCAGCAGTTTGATCCTGACCAGTTCAAGGTTGACTCAGCCTTCCGTCCTTCCGAGGTTAAATGTAAAATGACAATTGTTGCAGGGCAATATGCTCTGTAAACCCCTGTCAACAAAGCACTATGTTGGAAGGAGCCGGCACCTCTCTGTCTCGAGGGCAGCCCCGTGGGCCAGATCTAACCACATCATGGGCCAGATGTGGCCTGCAGGCCTTGTGTTTGACATGTCTGAACTTAACACTCTGGCTTCCTCTACTTTGGATATATTTTAAATACATTGTTGTATCTATTGCTTCTATTGTGCCTTTAAAAAAATTAACCCATCAGTATGGCTATGAGTGTATCTGAGGTGGGATGTAGACTTCCCTTGTCTCTACTACAGAGATTGGAAATATACATGCAGAAATATTTTTATCCACTAATAATGTAGCATAGACGATTCTATTTTTTCAATTATAGATGTAACCAAAAGCATGTAATTTCTCTACAGCTGATAATCACCGATCTCAACCCATTCTCCAGGATACTAATCAATGCCAGAGAGGTGAATTTGGAAAATGCAGTCTTATTCCTCCATACTGTGTCTAGTTTGGGGGAAAACATGGGAAACATGGGAAATTAAACTGGGACAGGCACCTTATTTCCATGCCAATATGACTGAGCCATGGTTGCATGCATTTCTTCTGTTATTTCACTTTGCTGGACTTGACATGATATCTTCTACAAATTGGCCCCCCGTCAGTGATGTCCAAATGGGCTTCTATTCATTAAATGTATATCCCACTTTTTCAAAATTTAACCGAGCAAGATATAAATTTAAATATCAAAAAATGTATATACCCTTGATGGACTTGGAGAGTGATAGGTTGAAAAATGGATTATATTTGAAATTTATTTGATCTTTTCCAGGTTTAGTAGAATGTTACAGATCACGAGATGAATTCATTCTTAATCTTACTTATATACAGGGGTGGAATTCTACCAGTCTGCACCTATTCGCTAGAACCGGTTGTTAACATTCTAAGCAGTTCGGAAAACCGGTTGTTAGAAGAAATTACTGGCCTAATCCAGTAAGGAAGGCAGGAAGGAAACATTCTGGTGTAGTCCTTGACTTACGACCACAACCGAGACCAGAATTTCTCTTGCTAAGCAAGGCAGATAAGTTGTGAGTCACACACAATTTCATGATCTTTTCTCCTCATGGTTGTTAAGCAAATCATTCCCGTTCTTAAGTGAATCCAGCTTCCCCGTTGAATTTGCTTGTCAGACACCAGCTGGGAAGGTTGCAAACACATTAATTCCAGACAGCTGCAACCCTCCTAAATACATGCTGGTTGCCAAGTTCTCAAATTTTGATCACGAGACCATGAGGATGCTGCCACGGTTGCAGTGTAAGGATTGGTTGTAAGTCGCTCTTTTCAATGCCATTGAAACTTGCTAAATGAATGGTTGTAAGTCAAGGACTAGCTGTATTTAGAAACAATGGTCATATAATGAATATAAGCATGGCAACACTACTCCTGTTCAGATGTGCCACAACACAAATGAGAGGGCAGGATATACTAATCAAGTAATAACTAACATCCACCAACCTTAACTCAACAAATACCAGTATTAAGGTTATTCAATAAACAAAAGTCTTTCCACCCGATGCCAAAAACATTATAGGTTTAAACAAGTCATTCCCTCAAAGATAAATTTAGGAAGGAGCAAGGAACAGTGATTTAGCAAAGATATTAAAGGCCATCAGTACACCAGCATGTGAGGTGTTCCAGAGAACAGTCCTTAGCATGGATGAATTCACTGTCTTCTCTGACAGCTAGGACAAAACAAATGGAAATATTTTATTAGCATATCAGTGTAAGAAGCCAATAAAAACATTTGCTCTTTTCCCTGATGGAACCAATTACCATCATTCACCACCACACTAAAATAAATCCAGGAGATGCAAATGAAGCAGTTCACTAGAGCTGTACTGATCTCGGGCTGGGCAGTTAAGTAGCTTTTCCCAAGTCTTTTGCATGCTAAGCATCGTGTCCTATCACAATGGAAAGAGGGACAATAAGAAGAATATTGGGGGGGGGGGGGAGCACATGTTGATGGGCGAAATAAGTAAGGGCTTCGTTGGCTACGTGAGACCATGAATGAAATCACTGATGTTCACTAATATCAGCTTTAGGGATATAGTGAATTCCCCAATACAGGTAAGCCTTGACTTACAACAGTTCGTTCAATGACCATTCAAAGCTATAATGGCAGTGAAAAAAGTGACTTACAGCCATGTTTCACACTTATGACCATTGCAGCATCCCCATGGTCACGTGGTTTACATTTGGATGCTTGACAACTGACTCACATTTATGACGGTTGCAGGGTCCTGGGGTCACCAGACCATCTTTTGTGACCTTCTGACAAGCAAAGTCAATGGGGAAGCCAGGCTCACTTAACAACCACATTACTAATTTAACAACTGCAGTGATTCACTTAACAACTGTGGCAGGACTGGTCATAAAATGGGGCAAAATTAATTTAATTAAATTAATTAATTTACGCTTAGCAAAATAAATTTTAGGCCCAATTGGGCTCATAAGTCAAGGACTATCTCTATCAGCAATAGGAAATTATTTATTTATATTTTTAGTAATATCAGCTCTAGGAAAATACTAATTTATTTAAATGGCTACTTAAATATTACTGCAAACCATTTTATTGTTTGTTTTTAAATTGTATATCAGATATTTAAAGTAAAGGAGAAGACATACCATATTTAATAAAGGCAGCAATTAAAATTTCCATACATCATTTTTTTTAAACAATGATCTTAGGAACAAAATATAACAATCTCTCTCTCCCACCCTCACTCTCTCTCTCTCTCTCTCTCTCTCTCTCTCTCTCTCTCTCTCACACACACACACACACACACACACACACACACACACACACGAGTCTTGATCTGGATGGGTCTACTGTATGCATATTCAAATGTAAAAACAAATGAAAGGCTAATTTGGTGCTTGTTTTTAACATATTGTGCAATTTGCTCCTTAGAGTCTTAAAACTAATTTAGTTTTAATGAGTGCTCCGCCAATTTTTTTTCCTACATTATTCCAGCCATTGTCATTCAATCTGATGGAAAATAAATTGCTTTCAATTTTTTTTTCCCCCAAAGAAGAAAATTTTGCTGAAATTCTTGCTGCTTAGCTGCCACTTTTTGGTGCTTAGCTTAATTATGAAATAGATCAGGAATACAAGCACAGAAATGGTCTTATCTTTCCTCCATTGGCTTCCCACATTTCCTTTTCCATCAAATACCAAGAAGAGACATCTTGATATATCAAACTTTATAAAGGAAGTTATATTATGGAGGAATTTACATCATGAAGAAACTTGTATTATGCAGGAACTTACATCATGGAAAAAGAGATGTCTGGATGCAAGGAATATACAGTATGTAACTGGAACTGTTCTACCTTTCTTTGAGCAATCGTCTTTTCAGAGTCCTCCAGCCTTCCTAACTTCCAACTTTCCATTAAATCTCAAGAGAAGACCTCCTGGAGGAGCTTTCTCCTATAGGTCTTTTTTTAGACGAGCCCACATGGGCAGCTGCTATAGTAAGGAAGCTAGATCACGATGCAAAGATCAGTTACAGAAGACTGAAATGAGGTAGCCTCCTTCACACATCTATCCAATACATCAGCTGAAAAACACCCTCCCAAAATTCTCTGAAAAATGCTCAAGCACCTTGAGAAAGACAGAGCCCTCTCTTGCTGAGGAAGGAAACTCAGAACCTGCTTTTCCAGATTTAGGCCTCCTGCCACCATCTAGGTGGAGTCTGAAGAAATGCTTAGTGCACTTTATCTCCTGCAGTAAAGATGCTTTTTCAAAAGGCACCTGGACTTTTTCTGTTTTGCTTGAAGACATTTCGCTTCTCATCCAAGAAGCTTCTTCAGTCCTGATGAGAAGCGAAATGTCTTCAAGGAAAAAATCAATAAAGTCCAGTTGCCTTTTGAAAAAAGCGCCTCTGGGACAGCCTTGACCTGGATGACTGAGGCTCTCCATAGATATTATCTCCTGCAATTTTGTGTAAGAAATCCTACAAGGTGACTGCCGAGAAGACAGAACAAGACCAAAAAATAAAAAAAAATGTTAATGCCATTGTACTTTCATCTGGAGGGCGAGTTGGGCAGACCTAGGCTGTTCCGATAATAAGAGCTATGTCCAAACAGGAGAAATTATCTTATTTTTGAGCAACAAACTGCTGCTTCATCAGCCTTTTTTGCATTCTAACTAGGGTAGGCAATGGAGAAAAAAAAAACCTGTGAGTGTACAAGCACATGCAAAAACAAAACCTTGCTTGCCACTAGAAGTTGCTCCCTACAATTTGAAAGAAAAGAAAAGAAAGAAAAGAAGCTGTTTAAATGTCTCCTTTCCAAGTCAGCCCCACAGAGTCTGAGCTGCGAATACATTAGCCTTTAATGAAGTGAAACTCTCATCTTGCTGGAGACACCTCATTTAGCGCAATTGTTTCAGAGCCATTACAGAAAGACAATTACAAGGAAGCGGCGAGAGTAATTGGAAATGCTGGCAGGAGTTGGGCGAAATGATAATAAATAAAAATATTCACCCTAATAAGCTTCCAGGAGGGGGTGGGCTGAAGAAAATCAACATAATTAGAACTGAACCTTGGCAAGGAAAAACAGACAGCAGGGTGGCAAGTGCTTGGCGGGTATGGGAAGAGGAGGGGGACAGGGGACCAAAGTGAAATGAACTCAATTATTTACTGGATCTTCAGATCTCAGCACAGGAGTGACCCGTAGAGAAATGGACGAGGGAGATGCTCCCTGTGCAGGCAAGATCCGGGATGCCAAAAATGATTACAAAGAGTTGGTCTTGAAAAGCCAGGCCAGAAATCATTTTTGCCAATGCTTGGGGCTTGCAATTCAAAGAGAACTTCTCCATGTTTTAAAACCAGTGGATTGTCTTCTGAAACAGAGGGATCCTCAGGAAATGCTTGCACAGATCTCCAGATTCTTCTGGTTTCCTCTAAAATGAGCTGAGCAAAGTGAAACTCTCAGCTGTCACAAACTCTTCCATAAAATCCTGATGGGAACGAAGATGATTTGCAAGAGAAGACATGAGATGAGATAGATTATGAATTATTAGATACATGCTACGGTCCCTCACCCCAGCAAATGTGGTTTGTTTCAATCTGACTGAACCCCCTCTGTGTGAACCAGCTATTCAAGATGAGTGCAAAGCAGGAAGCCTTGAATGGATCTCACTCTAGTCAGGTTCAAACTGTATGCTCATCTGGCTAGTTTGTGTCTTATTTATTTGCTTTTGGCCAAGCATTTTGTGTGAATCCATCTATTGCCATTTGCAAAGTGGGCTTAGAGCATTGCGATAAGAATTCAGTTTTTCTACCTGAACTTTAGGCTTTTTGAGAATTCTTTCTAATTTTCTCTTGATGGTGCTTTTGAGCTTTGTTAACTGATGGAGAGGTGGTAGTTGGTTTCTGTGTCTATCTTTTCAGCTCTCTGCAGCTTTCCGGATAACTAGACCTCCCAATTGAAGATGACATATGGGAGGCAAGCTCCCATGGGTTTTCTTAAAGGATGGGGAGTTACAGACTGTTGTAAGAAGACTGTATGATAAAAGACAGAACATTCACATAAAGCTGCTCACGGTTGAAACTAAACAAGTTGCAAGCATGAGAATTTCACTCAAACTCTTTCTTCCTCTGAAAAACATTTTGCAAGTTTTTTCCCCTTAGAGTAAGTGACAAGTGATATGAAAAAAGTACATATTTTAAGTGCAAATATAAGATATGAGTTTGCCTAAGGTACACTTAAAGCAAAGTTTGAAAGTTTTCCTGGCTGACCTCAGAGCAAGTAAGGAGAGAGAGAGAGAGAGAGAAAAAAAAACAAGCATTGCAACATCATGATGCATGCTCTGCTTGTTGTATGTGATTTATGAAACTGGATGTATGTACCTGTATGTAACGATGTGTTTGGTATATGGTTTTGTATCAAATATCCAGATTCCATATATTTTTTTGCTTTATGGTATGTTTTTATTGCTTAATATATTGTGAGCCACCCAAAATCAGCTTGGAGTTGAGTGATAAATAAGTTTTAAAAAATGCATACAGGCATAAGAGGCAGAATTTGCAACACTCAGATTCTAAAAATTCTGTTTCATTTCAGTTGGAAGTTGGAAGAAAAGAAAGCATGGCAAAGTTTTGACAATGATCTTCCTACTCAACTGGGCATATAGAAGCAAAAATCAAAATTGACAGGAAACTATTGAGGAGGAGGAGGAGGAGGAGGGGGAAGAGGAAGAAGGAGAAGGAGAAGAGAAGGAGGAGAAATTTATGTTCTTGAATAAGGAAAAAGTGAATCTCTCTCTCTCTCTCTCTCTCTCTCTCTCTCTCTCTCTCTCTCTTTCTCTTTCTCTTTCTCTCTCCCTCCCTCCCTCCCTCCCTCCCTCCCTCTCTCTCCTACTTACTCTCCCACTATGGTATCACTTAATTACATTCCCACTAGCCCCAGGAAAACTTACCTTCATAAAGGCAACCACATTATATTTTATTTTATGTTTGCCAGAAAGACATCTGAGCTACAGAAGGAACTTTAAGCATTACTCTGGAATATCTATATGAAAGAAGAATGTGAGGAAGAAAAGGTTACCTATGGGAAAAAATAATTTCTTTGGGCTGGGTGGAAATGATGTTAGTTTGCAAGAAAAGGAAAAACCAAGTAACTATGATACAGGCTAGTTTGTCAGAAAAAAAATTCTGGCAATAAAGCCTATCATTATACAGGATAAGCCATTATCTATTTACTGTAATTTTTTAGACAAGAGTTATGGGATTAGATGCAATCCTTTTTATTTAATGTCAAAACATTTCTTAATAAGAGGAAAATGTTGACTCTGTACATCATTTCTCATGCCAACACTTTTTCAAGGCTTATGTTTAGACCCACACTTAGCAATAATACTTAAGATGTCCTTATTTTGGCCTCTTTTCCCGCCTCTAATCCTTTAATATTCCTTTTTTCAAGATGACTTGGAGTCAAGCATTCCTGGGGCACATAGATACAGGACAAATATTTGTGTTTCTGCTCTTTGGTTTACAGACAGAATCTAAAAACTATTCATGTTCCTGCACTCCTTCAATCAAAAGTACAGACACATACATAGCTCTTGAGCTTGTATCTTCAGCGGAAATGTTTGTTTGATTTTTCCTGAGAAATAGCAGCTACCAGATACAGTGATTCAAGCAGAAAGGACATTGGGGGAAAAAAAATCAAGTCCTCATCACTCCTTTCCTAAGAACTCCACTGTACATTTTTGAGTTTAACTGTTCAGAACTTGGTGGTGTGCTGAAACATTCAATGAAGCACAGCACAAGAGTTAAACAGTGACAAAGGAAGACTTCTGCAACAATTCAATCAGATTTTGTCTACAAAAGGACACGTTCTTGGCAGTTCTGCACACTCACATTCAATTAGATGAACCCAGGAACAAATGTAGTTTCCCAGACTTAATTATTGCAAAAATCACAGGAAGAAATCAGTACATATCACATGCTACCATGGCTTCCCAGTCCGTCCGTCCGTCCGTCCATCCATCCATCCATCCATCCATCCATCCATCCATCCATCCATCCATCTATCCAAATTTCTACACTATCTCAATTTCATAATTCTGGTATACAAGAATATCAATAGCAATCTTAAACTATAATCAAGTAAGTCAACTACAACTAATCAAAAGTACAAAAAAGATAGCTATAGTTGTTCCCCAGGTGCCTTTAGATATGAACAGACCACTTTAAAAGGAAGGTTTTCAAAAGTCTATGGAGATTCTCAGTCATCCTGGTCATGGTTGTCCCAAAGGTGCTTTTTCAAGAGGCAACTGGACTTCCTTGCTTTTTTTAAAAAAAGACATTTCACTTCTCATCCAAGAAGCTTCTTCAATGTTGACTGGATGGTGATGAATGGAAGGATTTATATTCCTTGCAAAAAGCTGGTCATTTGCATGCTTTTAGAGTAGTTGACCAGCTGTTTTCAAGGGATATAAATCCTTCCATTCTCCACCATCCAGTCAGAGCTGAAGAAGCTTCTTGGATGAGAAGTGAAATGTCTTCAAAGAAAAACAAGAAAGTCCAGTTGCCTCCTGAAAAAGCACCTTTGAGACAAGGTTTTCAAAAGCTTCCTAAACAACAAGAGTGAAGCTACCAACTCTTGCTTCAGAACCAATACATTCCATACCATTTTGGGCACAACTGAGAAGACTGGCCCACACCTCCTCATTTCATGTAGGGCAACACTCATAACTAGGTTGACATGGGAGAAATTGGAAATTGCAATCCAATTCATTGAGATAGTACCAAATTGGTGAATTAGAACCCTAATATCCACACCATCCTCAGTGGAGAGCTCTTGAGGTAGGGACATCTGAAAGTAAACACACATGTGCATATGCACACAGAAAAACACACTGACCTAGGATTTTCTCCCTAATTTTCTTTCAAGTTTGTATATTTTTACTTATTTTAATTCTGGAAATATGTTAGCTTGGAACTGTTCTTGAGCTATTCCTCTTGCGACACCAAGGAACTTTCTTAAGAGAAATTCCATGGATTGACCCTCTTATTAACAGTTACAGACAGTTGATTTTCAAATATAATTAATGCCAGGGATGGGGCAAAATGAGTTTAGCCCATATTTCAATAAAAATTAAATTAATTTATAGTTTCCAAATTGATGGGCAAACCAATATATATGTTTCTGTTGTTTTTTCCTAGTTCTCCAAGCATGAGGTGATTCCTGATTAAAAGACCCATTAAAAATAGACATGAAAAAGTCTTGTGTACACGAATGTGCAGACCTTTTAATGCACATGAGGTTACATACAGATATTCCTGCGGATTAAAGGGAAAAAAGGATAGACGAAGGATTAAGGTGAAATGGGGTAGAATGAATGTGCTCGAATAAAATGCAAATCTAACAGAATGTAGAGCACATTCTGACTCTTCTCCCACAAGCCCCCACCCGACTCCATCCCCGGGATAAGTTCTCCTCACCTTAGAAGTTATAACTGAATTTGTATTTTATATAACGTGATAATCCTCTTTTGAGTGCAGCTTAGCTGAACACCGAAGATAAAAACCGAACAAAACCTCAATTCATTTTGCATCATCAGATTTTTGTTTTTAAAGGGCTGTGGGGGAAACCAATCAATTCACGAATTTAGGTTTGTTTGTTTTTCTCCCCTTCGGGAATAAATTTTCTCTTAGCACCTCCTGGAGGAAGGGAGAGAAAGCACATTGCAAATACTTGAGGTATCATTTCACATGGCGTTGCCCTGATAGCTGTGGGCAGCAACGGCATATAGAACAGCTGGAACAGAGGGTGTAGTTGTACATCTCCTCCCAAAGCAGATGTTGCTGCAGGGCAAGGAGAGAAGGCTGACATACGGCTGTTTAAAATAAAGAAAATAGAATTTTGGAAGCTGCAATATGCACAAAATAAGAGTTATTTTTTTAAAAAAGGGAGGGAGGGAAGGAAACAGTCAAGCAAAGTAGAATCCCTCGATTGCCAAGTGGATGGAATATCTGACTGTTTCTTTCTCCTTCAAAAAGGGCAGCAGCTTTTAATCAATAAATGCACACAAAATCCACAAAATAGAAGTATTTTAGGCATCAGTGCATCAATGTAAAGATGCTTCTTAAAGTTCCTGTAGACATCACCTTTTCTAATCTTTCTTGACAGAAAGGACTGCTGGAGATTTCCAACTGATCTGGATTTTAAATTTGTGTATTTGCTGGTGGTTACTCTGTTTGATAGTACAGGTATTCCTTGACTTACAACCGTTTATTTAGTGACTGTTCAAAGTTAAACACCAGTGAAAAACGTGACTTATGACTGTTTTTCACATTTACGACCATTGTAGCACATGATCAAAATTTGAATGTTTTGCAACTGACTCATATTTATGACGGTTGCAGTGTCTTGGGAATCATGTGATCAACTCCTGTGATCTTCTGCCAAGCAAAGTCAATGGGGAAGCCAGATTCAACAACCATTTAACAACCATATTACTAACTTAACAATTGCAGTGATTCACTTAACAATGGTGGCAAGAAAGGTGGTAAAAAGGGGAAACACTCACTTAGCAAATGTTTCACTTAGCAACATAAATTTTGGGCTCAATTGTAGTCATAAATCGAGAACTACCTGTGCTAGTTCCTAATCAAACAATAACTTTATATTTATCCTTTGGAAGTACTTTGTTAAAACATAATCAGCACAGTTTCTTTAATGCTCTCCACTGAAGACCATCTTAAGTATCTCTAGTAGGATGAATATTTATGCGTCCCCCCCCCCCCAAGACCAGAGATTTGTATAACATATGCATATGCTGATTTATATTTACCAAATTACATCAAGAAATAATTACAGGTCATGCTAATGGGGAAGACTATGAGCAGTTGTGTTGAGTGCTACCTCGGTCTGCCATCTAGTTAAGACTAAGATTCTCCCACTCTTTATTTATTTAAATTACTGGAAACACAGAGGACATGTTCAGATTTGTTTTGAATCTCTTTTCTATCAAATTCCATTCATTTGTTGAAAAAGAATTTGTTCTGGCACTCTCTTCTCATAGAAGAGAAGCGTGGAGAAATTCTCACTTTTAAAACCTATGAAAATGATTGTCCTGCTTCCATTGTGTCCTGTCACCATGAGTTGTGGTGGCCTAGCGGTTAGAATGCAGTATTGCAGGCAAACTCTGCCTATAGCCTGGAGTTCAATTCTGGTGGGCTCAAGGTTGAATCAGCCTTCCATCCTTTCGAGGTTGGTAAAATGAGGAGCCAGATTGTTGGGGGCAATGGACTGACTCTGTAATCTGCTTAGAGAGGGTAGTAAAGCACTGTGAAGCAGCATATAAGCCTAAGTGATATTGCTATTGTATCATCAACCTTCCAGCAGTCTGATTCCCCACCTTCACCCCCTCCCACCCCAGCTTTCCATACATCATTCAATCCCTTGTAGTTCTCCATCCACAAATGGGACAGGAATTTCATGTGGCCATGTGTTTCCAGATTTATTTCAATTAAAAGGGCGTCTACTGAGAGATGTTCAAGTAAGTAGACACCTGGTGTTACTGAAGTAGGACACCTAGCCATCTTCTTCTACAAACATGCACAAGTATGTTGGTGACCTTGCTGAGATATTTGAAAATACCAGTTCTTGAAGTGTGAGATGCATGGCTGGCTGGGGCATTCTGGGAGTTGAAGTCCGCCAGGCTTCAAGGGGCCAAGGTTGGACAGCCCTGATCTAATCTGTATGCTTTTCCAGATCACTTACATCTCCTTCAATTGCTGATGTGATCTAATCAGCCCCACGATACAAAACTTCAGTTTAAATGGATAGTGAATCTTGGAGAAATGTCTTCTCATCTACATGTTCAGTTTTTGGGTGGGGTTTTGGCTGTTCTTGTAACTGAACAGGCATTTTATTATAACTATTCTCTCCGCCTTGGTTACAAGCATAGAGACCCCTGGGGGAATTCCCCAGAGATGCCTCAATTATTTTGGCCTCCCCTTCTTGCTTCCTATGGAATTGGGAGTCAACCAGTGCTAGTGCTGAAGAGGAAGGAGCGGAAGCCATGACTGCCTCCCCTTGATGGGTCCTGTTGTTTGTTTTTTCTGCAAAGTCTGAACTGATGTCAGAGCTGTGCCCTCCGCCTCTTGCAACATCCCCCACCTCCATCCCAGGGTGGCATTCTGGGCTCCCGGCCAAATGTTTCTCACTAATGTGGATTCAATAAGGCTGGAACTCAGGAGTATTAGATTTCTGGCCACCTGTTGGGACAGCTTAAGATATATTTCTGAAGGCATTTTGTAGCACCTCAGACATGGGCAGAACTGCTTTTATTAGGCAGGCAAAAAATTCGGCTACACTTTCTGTCAGAGGCTACTGGTCTTCTTTTAGAAGAAATATGCCCTGGGCTGTTGAATGCAACCCCAGTGACAAAGCCAAGCAAGTATTTCCCCAAGCTTTCTGCCTTGTCTGCAAGCATTTTTCCTGTTCATTGTTGAAAGTTTGGGGATAATATCTGGCATCAATAAATATAGCGAGGTTGGTGCTCTTGATTCAAGGATATATCAACTGGCCCAAGTGAAAGAGTCTTGGTGTGGTTGCTCTCGAGAACTTCATTAGACTCATCTGGAGACATTTGGGTGTTGTGGTGGTGAGTATATTTTTTTACAATGTTTTTTGTCAGTGGTTGGAGGAATTGGGGGAGTCTCAGGTTCAAGTCCACTTTTAGACACAGAAATTCCTTAGGTAGGATATTCATTATCTCTGTCTAACCCAACCCAACTCAACCCAACCCAACTGAACTCAACACAAACCATAAAAGGTTGTGGAGAAAAATGGGAGGAGAGTTTGCTATGCATACCACCTTGATTTCCAGAAGGAAAGATGGGGTATAAAACTAACAACCAAGCAACCAAATAAAAAGAAAGCAGACAGCTTTAAAAAAACTGTTTAAAAATAAGTGAAAAATAAACTTTTGGTACGTGGAAAAAGGATTTCAATCACTAGTATGAAGTTTGTCTTCAAGCAGCTACATACCCCACACCCACCCACAAAGACTAACTTGAAGAAAATAATTGTTTGGAGCCATCATTTCATAGACTGAACAATGTGAAGCTGGCATGTTGTGTTTCTTTTTTCTGCACAATATTCTGATGATGGGCTAAATGTAAGAAGAGATGGCTCAGTTCGGGCTTCATGAGAGATCTCTTTTATACCTTGCCAATTTTTTCACCAATCACATTGCAAGTGAAGTATCCTGGAACTGATTTAAAGGGAGGACAGCATACAGGGAATAGCAGAACTTCAAGGAGTAGAGCTACAGTTCATTAAACTGTTAGCTATGATTTACATTGCCACAAATTGCTACAGAGCGTATCAAGGATTTGTCATTGACACCAGCGGGAGCTGATCAGGAGACATAAATATTGTTCACTATTGTGAAGTGCCCAACATCATTGAGATACTGCAGAATCAATTCAGTTGAGATACTCCCTCCCAACCCCATACCTTCAACTTACAGGTACTCAGGTGAGATTCTTGTCATTAAGCTTCCCTTCCAATCATCAAGTTGGGAGAGAGGCCCATTACTCTTGTGGCTTTGGAAAAAGTTCAACAAAGGATAAGATTATGCACCTCATTACGTTACTGTGCATGTCCAATTTTCTTTTTGATCAGTAGGAGAAAGTGTGCACAAGCCGAAGGTCACCTGCACATGGCTTAAACTTTCTCAATGTCTTTTCAAGCCTTTGACTGGCAAAACATTTGCCTCCATAAGCAACATGCGAGAAATTATTTAAAAGATAGGGACATTCTCCATGGCACCAATTGATTTTTTAAAAATTTGCAAGCCACTATCATGCCAGAGATGAGAATTGAATTTTGCAAATCCAAAGGGGTGGGATTCTACCAGTTTGCATCTATTTTCTAGACCCGGTTATTAACATTTTAAGCAGTTCAGAGAACCGGTTGTTAGAAGAAATTACTGGCCTAATCCTGTAAGGAAGGCAGGAAGGAAACATTCTGGTGCTGCTTACAGAAACTGCCTCTCCATTAACCCTTATTACATTCTTGGCAAGACTAGACTTCTTGTCTCAGGAACTTCTCTGGAGTATTTTTTTCACTCCTTTGCTGGTACTTTGCTTGTGTGGAGTGACCATTCAAAGTTACAATGGCACTGAAAAAAGTGACATGATAATTTTTCACATTTACAACTGTTGCAGCATCCCCACAGTCATGAGAGGCCAGGCAAGGAGATGCGTGCCTCGATGTGAGTGATGTTGAGTTGGCTATGCCCACCCAGTCACATGACCGCCAAGCCACGCCCACCAACTAAGCCATGCCCACAGAACCAGTTGTTAAAAAATTTGAATCCCACCCCTGGGTAGGGTAGGAAGTAGGAATAGTCCTTTTCTTTTGACAGAAAAGTCTTGATCTCTATCAATAGCAATAACACTTAGACTTATATACTGCTTTACAGTGCTTTACAGCCCTCTCTAGTAGTTTACAGAGTCAGCATATTGCCCCCAACAATTTGTTCCTCATTTTACACATTGGAAGGATGGAAGGCTGAGTCAACCTTGAGCCTGGTAAGATTTGAACTGTCCAATTACAGGCAGCCGGCAGGCAGCAGAAATAACCTGCAGTGCTACACTCTAACTAGTGTGCCACTGTGGCTCATCAAGCACTCACATGTTTCCACTAAATTAATAAAAAATGGAGACCACCTACATATGGCATTTTTAAAAATCTTGAGTAGTTCAACTATTATGTTCTACTTGTGTTTTCTTCATTTTTGTATCCAGAAGAAGTGCCTGGTTTACAGAAACTGGTCTGGAAAACATTCCCTTTGGGGGGAAAAGCCTAGAAAATGTATATGGCTAGAATGATGCAGCAGAGCAAATCTATCAACTGACAATGTATTCCTGCAATTTGGAAGGAGGCTTGCTGTTTTTTTGTTCAGTTTCCAATTCCACTGGAAAAAGTTGGTTTTCCCCTCAAAAGGATCTGAACCATTTGGAACCCAGCCTTATTATGAATCATCTTGTTCACACCCCCGAGCCAGCTCTTGGTCTGAGGGGGTCCCTGGGTAAAATGGGCTTTTGATGAGCCCTCTTTTTAGGGCCTTGAAACCTGGCCAGGCTTCCATTAAAAATCCATCCTGCCTCCAAGCCGTGGTTTACTTGGAGGGAGATTAAAACTGGCCTGGAAGTGGTCCCAGAGAGCTGTAAACTCATGTCGGGCTTGCCCTATTCCAATTGTAAGGAAGAAGCTCTACTCTACTCCTGGCCAGCACAATAAACCACAAACTATGGGGTATGGGTGAACTTTCTACACCTTGGGCCAAGGCGGCATCCTCAGAGCCAACTGGCAATATGTGTCATCACTGATAGCGCTTGCCTTTTCCATTTCAGCTAGCTCTGACTGAACAGAAGAACAGCTCTGAAAGGATTATGAAAGGATGAAATGGAGGAGGAGAGCGATGGAGAAGATGCCCAGAGCTTCAGTGAAATATTCAGGCAACTGAAATTTCAGTGTCATACAAAGAAGAAGCAGTAAGCTTCCAGCATCATTTTAGAATTACGGGGTGGCTTAATCACTTGGCATTCAATCCCGCTCCTGGTTTGGGAAGGTCATTTTAGAGTTAGTGGTTGTACCCAGGACCTGAATTTGCAGGGACACACTTCTGCATAGAGGAGAAAAAAATGTGCACAAAACAACTGCAGCTCCTTGATTTAGCAGCAAGCTTGCAGAACCAGAGGGAAAGCTGAATAAAGCTGGCCGGCTTTAAAGCCGTCTGGAAGGCCAGCCCTGTGTTACCCACCCTTGCTTTGCACACAACAAAGCATCATTTCTGGGAGGCTGTGAACGCTAATTAATTTCCCAGTCGCTGTTGGGAGACAAGCATTTCTGATTTGGTTTTAGTTTTGTTTTCCTTCTGTAGCAAAGGAAAGGTTTATTTAGCCAACAGTGGGGCAAGCTTGGGGGTGGGGAGAAGAGGATTCAGGAATGTTTCCCCATATCCCTGTAGGGAGAGAGTGTCACACCAACCAAAAGGAGATTTAATTAGCAAAATCTCGTTAGGCAAATGAAATTATCCGTAAGACAATCCTCCTCTGGACAGGGGGTATGATTAAACAAAGCCATTAATTGAAAAAGTAGCTTCAGTAGCTCACAGAATCCATTCATCCTCTATGCTGGCTCCATTTTACATCTTCAGGGTTGAGTTGACTAGACTCTTTTCAGAGTTTAATGGAAAGGTTTCCCCCTCCAAGCATTTCAGAAATGTGGGTGGGAGCAGCAGGAGCGGGAAGAATCAGGGCTCTGGATTTTTATTTTATTTTTTTGCATCTCATCAACAGGCTTCCTTTGCCAGATTTCGGTAAAAATGGCTTGATTGCATAATGCCTATTTGCATAATGTAAATTGCAATCTACTGGCAGGAGAGCCGTGTTTCTTTCTTTCTTTTTTTAAGAAAAAGGAAAAAAAATCCACAAAAGTCTATACTCTGCAGGCAGATTTGAATGGGTTAGGGGGAGGAACAACACTTAAATTAAAATGAAGACGCTTCGTGTCTTTGTAGATGATGCTGATTAACCAGAATAGGAGTGATGATACCGCATAAGCATATAAATGACCCTGAAGTCCTTTGATCTGAAAGCTCTTTTAAGCCCGAAAGGGTTTTATTTCAGTTTGGGTCTGCCCTTAGTGGTGCTAAACCTGGGAGATTAAGTGACACGTTATCCAAATAGTCAAGGAAGCATCCAACATACTTGAATAATAGATGTTTGAAGAAAAACCAGGGAGGCACATCTACACTTGCACAACGACAGGCAGGCCTTTCAAAGCAACAAAGAATTTGGGTCTCGTGGAAGTTCCAACAATCCCCTTAATCTGTATGTCCAAATCAATTCAGCGTTTCTCGAGGTTGGCAACTTTAAGAGGTGTCTAGCCAGGGAATTCTGGGAGTTGAAGTCTACACATCTAAAAGTGGCCAAGTGTTGAGAAACACCGTGCTAAATGTTTTTGGAAAGGAAGTGCCTGCTGTTCAACAAAACATAAGATCAGAATTTGAGCATTTGGTCACTAGACATCCTTCATGTCCTCTGTGTATACACCTTCTCCTGCTTGGTTATCTTTGGTCTTCTCCATCACTCCCTTTCATTGCTTTTCATCTTCAGATGAAAGAAACCTCAACCAAATGGGCTCTGATGCCTACTTGGTGGGTTTACCTGGAAGCAGCCCTCCCAAAGGGCTTTTATTCTCCATTCAGAATAAAAGAATTGGAAGGGTCTTCCAGTACAGCCCTTGCTCAAGCAGGAGACCCTATACCATTCCAATAGCTTCTTAAACCCTCTAGTGATGGAGGACCCATAACTTCTGAAGGCAAGCCATTCCACTGATTAATCTCACTGGTAGGAGTTTTAGGCTCTTCTTTTAGGTTTTAGGCTCTTCTGTTTTAGGTTCTTCTTGGAGGTTCTTGGCTCAATAAGGTATCTTCCATCAATTATGTTTATAAATAGGAATTAAGATCATATTTCATTGGATAGCATTAGAATGTCCTAGGATGATACTCCTGGACATCAGCGGTGCCTAGAATACAACATTCCAAGTTCCTAACTTTACAGAATGTATTAATGGAAAAAATAGATGTTAGCAAATGTGGATTGGTTAGTCTGAAGTCCTGATTGTCTGCAGCAATAAGGTCAAGATACACATTCATTTCTGCTCCTCAGTTTTAGCCTTGTGTGTGAACAAGTTGAATACAGCTAAAATCACCTTGAAATGCACAGTTTGTCATGTTGCACATGGAGCAATGAAGGTTGTTTTGAACTGCTGAACAGACACTAATGTGGAGGACAATTGTGTTTTTCCAATGCATCTTTTAGCTTAATGAACAAAAGCACTTTGGGTGCTTTGTGGTGTTTTTTTTTTTTAACACTAAAGCAAGCCTGACTACTGCAAAAGTAAATGAGCATAAGATCCAGCTAGCAAAGGGCCTTCAGCAACATGTAATTGTGAGGCTGGGGAGCTGCAGTTTTTGGCGTGAAAACAGGGGCATTACAAGTACATAACAATGTCCTTATTTTCATCTGTGAAATGCTAGAGGATATGGTATTTCACATTAATTACTCTAGTTCTAAACACCTATTAAACTGGAACCTTGCCACATGTTTTAAAAAGGAAGGATGTGTAGATAGATTCTAAATTGCAGTTTGCTACTTATGGCAATAGACCAAGGATCTTTAGATGTAATAAATAAGAAAGAATAATTCAGTATAATAAAACTGTGGACAAAGAACACAAACGATCACCCGTTAGGAACACTGAGACTTTTTAAAAGGGCATTGTTCTTTTTAAGTTTACCATGATGTGATGTTGCTGCCATTTGAATTGATCTTCCTAGGAACTCAATACTGGGAGTGAAAACACTGATTTTAAAAATGCAGCAGTGTTGAAAATCTAAGCATCCCTGTTGCAACGTGAAGCCACAACTACAAATTAATTATAAAACCCCCTGAGCATTCAGCTAATTCCACTTGGCTTTTTCCCTAAGCGATATAAAAAATCAATCTTGACTCCTGCTGACCACTTGGATTAATCGCTGCCGTTTTCTTGGCAACATTTTCAGAAATGACTTACCATTGTCTTCTTTCAGGGGCTGAGAAACTGGCCCAAAGTCACCTAGTTGACTCTCATGACAAAGGTTAGGCTATATCTCATACTCTCCCTTTTCTAATTGAATGTGACCACACTTGGAATACTGCATCCATCTAAAAAAGATGTTGAGATTCTGGAAAGAGGGCAGAGAGGAGCAACAAAAAGTGATTAGTGGGTTGGAAGCTAAAACATATAAAGAAGGGCTGCAGGAATTGAGTATGTCTAATCTAATGAAAAGCAAGACCATGGGAGCCATGTTCCTATCTTTGAGGGGCTGCCACAAAAATGAGGGAGTCAACCTATTCTCCAAAGCACCTGAGGGCAGGACAAGAAGCAATGGATGGAAAGTAATCAAGGAGAGAAACAACCTAGAACTAAGGATAAATTTCCTGATAGTGAGAACAATAAAGCAGTGGGATGACTTGCCTCAAGAAATTGTGGGTGCTCCATCATTGGAGGCCTTTAGGAAGACATTGGACAGCCACTAGAATGGTAAAGGGTCTCCTGCTGGTGCAGGAGGTTGCACTTGACTTCTAAGATTCCTTCCAACTTCCTTAACAGTTATAGCAGTAGCACTTATACTTACATACCGCTTCACAGTGCTTCACAGCCCTCTCTAAGCAATTTACAGAGTCAGCATATTGTCCCCAACCATCTGGGTCCTCATTTTACTGACCTAGTTATAACTGTTAATCACCCAATTTCTATTGCAACCTGCCCCTGTGCATCCGGTCTTTCACAGTAGCTTGTTAAAGCCAGCAGTAGACTCCTGGATCAGACCTGTAGATCGGGCAGTCCAGAAGCCAATAATGGTGCAAGAGAAGTCTTTATCCACTACACCAAACTGGCTCCTAAGTAAGATAAACCAACTGAAGTGTTCTGTTTACTATTTTTATATTTTTCTGATTGAAACAAGGCACAGAAAAATATGAAAGGAGTAAACAGGGCACTCCAATAGTATGGATATGTTACAGGTGAAACTCGAAAAATTAGAATATCGTGCAAAAGTTCATTTATTTCAGTAATGCAACTTAAAAGGTGAAACTAATATATGAGATAGACTCATTACATGCAAAGCAAGATAGTTCAAGCCATGATTTGTCATAATTGTGATGATTATGACTTACAGCTCATGAAAACCCCAAATCCACAATCTCAGAAAATTAGAATATTGTGAAAAGGTTCAATATTCTAGGCTCAAAGTATCCCACTCTAATCAGCTAATGAAGCCATAACACCTGCAAAGGGTTCCTGAGCCTTTAAATGGTCTCTCAGTCTGGTTCAGTAGGAAGCACAATCATGGGAAAGACTGCTGACCTGACAGTTGTGCAGAAAACCATCACTGACACCCTCCATAAGGAGGGAAAGCCTCAAAAGGTAATTGCAAAAGAAGTTGGATGTTCTCAAAGTGCTGTATCAAAGCACATTAATAGAAAGTTATGTGGAAGGGGAAAGTGTTGAAGAAAAAGGTGCACAAGCAGCAGGGATGACTGCAGCCTGGTGAGGATTGTCAGGAAAAGGCCATTCAAAAGTGTTGGGGACTTTCACAAGGAATGGACTGAGGTTGGAGTCAGTGCATCAAGAGCCACCACACATAGACGGATCCTGGACATGGGCTTCAAATGTCATATTCCTCTTGTCAAGCCGCTCCTGAACAACAAACAACGTCAGAAGTGTCTTACCTGGGCCAAAGAAAAACAGAACTGGTCTGTTGCTCAGTGGTCCAAAGTCCTCTTTTCTGATGAGAGCAACTTTTGCATCTCATTTGGAAACCAAGGACCCAGAGTCTGGAGAAAGAATGGAGAGGCACACACTGCAAGATGCTTGAAGTCCAGCGTGAAGTTTCCACAGTCTGTGTTGATTTGGGGAGCCATGTCATCTGCTGGTGTTGGTCCACCGTGCTTCATTAAGTCCAGGGTCAACGCAGTCGTCTACCAGGAGATTTTGGAGCACTTCATGCTTTCTTCTGCAGACAAGATTTATGGGGATGCTGACTTCATTTCCCAGCAGAACTTGGCACCTGCCCACACTGCCAAAAGCACCAAAACCTGGTTCAATGACCGTGAGATTACTGTGCTTGATTGGCCAGCAAACTCGCCTGACCTGAACCCTACAGAGAATCTATGGGGCATTGCCAAGAGAAAGATAAGCGACATGAGACCGAACAATGCAGAAGAGCTGAAGGCCGCTATTGAAGCATCCTGGTCTTTCATAACACCTCAGCAGTGCCACAGGCTGATAGCTTCTATGCCATGCCGCATTGAGGCAGTAATTGCTGCAAAAGAGGCCCAAACCAAGTATTGAGTACATATGCATGCTTATACTTTTCAGAGGTCCGATATTGTTCTATGTACAATCCTTGTTTTATTGATTGCATGTAATATTCTAATTTTCTGAGATTGTGGATTTGGGGTTTTCATAAGCTGTAAACCATAATCATCTCAATTATGACAAATCACGGCTTGAACTATCTTGCTTGAGTTTATCTCATATATTAGTTTCACCTTTAAAGTTGCATTACTGAAATAACTTTTGCACGATATTCTAATTTTTCAAATTTCACCTGTATTTCTGGTTCACACCAAAAAGGTATTTGGGACAGAAATATGATTTAAAATTAGAAATATATGAAGATATCAAATTCTTAAAATGTCAAGAACACTTAGCATCAGTTGTTCCCTTCTTCTCTGCAAAAACATTATATCAACATAATTTGGGGTATGAAAATTGGAGCCAATGCAAGCATGCTCTAATTTTTACCTATATAATATTGACAAAATGTACATTTAGGACAGCTGTAATCATATTGCTTTGTCAATGCAAAATCTCTTCTTGGATTATGTATTTGAGATAGTTTGCACCACCGGTAGATAAAAACAGACATTTAAAGAAGATCAATAAATATGCTTTGGTGGCAAAAAAATAAGTTTTAAGTAATGCATTGCCCTACCAAATGTCTTGGAAACAGGTACCCAAACAGAAACAGCATGCAACATTAATACAAGAAATATCCCAGTTAAATTCCCTTAGACTTCTCTATAAGGACAACACAGCTGGAATTCTGGCTATCCGTTGTATAGAAGGGGAGAAATGTTTCTGGGACTTCTCTACTAAACTCAAGGGAGACCTGTTCTCATTGGTTTATGAGCCATATCTAAGTGAACTGGACCAAAGATGCTAAAAAGGCCAATACATCGCTCCATTCACTCCCCTTTGGAATAGGCATTAATAATGTCCTTTAATGGGAGCCCAACTTCAAGCATGAATTCAATCTTGCCAGTAGGAGGAAAATCTTGAAAGAGTTTGACCAGTGCTTGCCAAATACTTCTTCACTCTCTCCTCCTCCTCCTCCTCCTCCTCCTCCTCATCCGTGGGATTCAAATTTTTTTACTACTGGTTCTGTGGGCATGGTTAGGTGGGCATGGCAGGGGAAGGATACCATAAAATCTCCAGTCAGAAGTGGTATTTGCCAGTTCTCTGAACTACTCAAAATTTCCGCTACTGGTTCTCCAGAACTGGTCAGAACCTGAATACCACCACTCCTACTCCTACTCCTTTTTCCAGGGGAGAAAAAAAATAAAAGTGACTCTTCATGGGTTGCATAATGTTTTTGTGCTCACTTTAGTGACCAGGTAGCTGAGGTATGTAGGACCACTCTGGCTGTGTTCTTACAATCCTCATTTTTGCAGTCTACAATCTCCTTGATTTCTCATACTTCCATTAATTTCAAGAAAAGAACTCAGGAGGGAACTCCTCCTATGCAGCTTTTTCCAACTGGCCAGCCAAAGAGGCTGCAGAGCCAGAGAGATGCCTTCAAAAGATGCTAAAGAAATTCTAAACTCTAAAATACCAAGGATGAGATAGAAAGCCAAAAAGAAAAGAAAAACTTTAGCAAGGGGAGGGAGATAGAAGTTAGCACTTTCATACAACCCCAAGAGGGTCTTGGGGAGGCCCTAAGGTGTCCTAGGACCACACTTTAAGAAACTCTGACTTACATATTTTTTTTCTTCTTCAAAAGTTGGGTTACAGACATTTATGGGAAAGTGAGTTTGTCCAGATCTTTGGACAAACTGTGGTGGTGCAGCGGTTAGAATGCAGTATTGCAGGCTAAGTCTGCCCACTGCCAGGAATTTGATCCTGACCGGCTCAAGATTAACTCAGTCTTCCATCCTTGGTAAAATGAGGACCCAGATTGTTGGGGGCAATATGCTGACTCTGTAAACTGCTTAGAGAGGGCTGTAAAGCACTATAAAGCGGTATATAAGTCTAGGTGCTATTGCCAGTGCTAATGCTATCTCAAAGCTCATTCACAATTGAATGTCTTCCATCTATGCTCATAGCTAGAGCTGAGGTTGTTCTGAACTATAGACAATCTGAGCATGGTTGCAAATGCAGAAAAAAAAAATACACTTTGGTATACTTGATGGTTACTTTCTGTTGACACGGGAAGGAGGAAAGCTTGGAAATGATCTTATCTGCTCTGTAGCCATAGTGTTTGTAAGAGCCCCCCTGCCACTTTTCCCCATCAATACAATATACATGAATATAATAGACTGAATTTACTCTTTTTGTTCTCTTAATTGAGGTGTTATTTTCACAGAATGCATAAGCTATTGCAGTTAGTATTGTGCTTATGACTGCTTGTTGACGATAAAGAAATAATAATGAAAAATTAGCTACGATTTACTGAACAGAAAAACAGAATTTCTTGAAAAGGGAAAGCATGCAATCAGACCCATCACCTTTGTGGGGCAAGACCAAAAATCCTGTTTTTATTTCATGCAGACGTTTTGCATTTTACACTTAATGCACCTTCTCTGTTTTCAAATTTAAGTCTCCAAGTATGTTTCACAATTCCTAAGAGTTATCTTCAATTAAGCTGCTCCAGCCTTGAAATAAAATAAAAATTTACAACCTTACCCTGCAGCTAAGCTAGATGCTAACTTTATTTATTCTGGGCTCGATTTAAACCAGCAGCAACAACAACACTGTAACCTGCTAATTCAATTTAAAGAAAGAAAAGGTGACAAGTGACTTATCCCTCTAACCTCCTCCAGAATTGCCCAAGGGGAAAAAAGAACGGCAATGAAGCAGCCTCCCTTCTAAAAATGGTAAAAGTTACGGAACTGTGAGTTACAACAACTGGCCACACAGACCAGGGGAAGGAAAGCTTCATATATTCAGGTTGCTCAAGGCTACTCATGGCCTGAACCAGCAGCCTAAAGACTCATCTGCAGGGGTGGTCCACACACTGGCCACAAAGGTGTGATTGAAGCTCTACCAGGTGGTCCTCGGCTTACAACCATTCGTTTAGTGACCGTTTAAGGTTACAATGGCACTGAAAAAAAGGGATCGTTTTCCACACTTATGACTGGTGCAGCATCCTCATGGTCACATGATCAAAATTCAGACGACTGGCAACTGGCACGTATTTATGACGGTTGCAGAGTCCCAGGGTCACGTAATCCCCTTTTGCAACCTTCTGACCAGCAAAGTCAACAGGGAAACCAGATTCACTTGACGACCGTGTTGCTAATTTAACAGCTGCAGTGATTCACTTAATAACTGTGGCAAGAAAGGCCGTATAATGGAACAAAACTCACTTAACAAATGTCTCGCACAGCAACAGAAATTTTCGGCTCAATGGTGGTTGTAAGTCGAGGACTTATATATACCGTATATGCCGGCGTATAAGACGACCCGGCGTATAAGGCGACCCCCAACATTTCCACTCAAAATATAGTTTGTTATATACGCCCCTCTTCCGCACGCCTTCTACTTTTGCACTTTTTTTTTTTTTTGAGGCACTTTTGTCTACCGTGGAAAGCGAATCCCGTGAAGCTGAAAGGGCAGCCAGCCTTCTCCCAGCTCCCAAGGAAGCGAGGCTCGCACCGCCCGGGCTCCGCTGAGGTATCCGGCTGGGGCTGTCAGGAGTTGTTACCGCTGGCGCGGCTCAGTCCGCGTTGCCTCGGGAAGGAAAGGCAAAAAGGAAGAGCCGCGGCTTTTGCCTTTCCCTTCCCGAGGCAACGCGGACTGGAGCAGCGCGGAGCCGCGCCAGCGGTAACAACTCCTGACAGCCCCAGCCGGATACCTCAGCGGAGCTCGGGCGGTGCGAGCCTCGTTTCCTTGGGAGCTGGGAGAAGGCTGGCTGCTCCTTTCGGCTTCACGGGATTCGTTTCCACGGTGCGCAAAAGTGCCTCAGCCGCGGCAGCCGCAGTGCTTCCCAATTACTATTTGCCGGCGTATAAGACAACCCGGCATATAAGACGACCCCCAATTGGAGGCATCTTTTTCAGGGCAAAAAAGTCGTCTTATACGCCGGCAAATATGGTACACATATATAATGGGTGCACATGTGTGACATGTAAAAATCAGATGGAGCATCAATAGCAATAGCAATAGCAATAGCACTTACTCTTACATACACACTTACAGAGTGCTTCACAGCCCTCTCTAAGCAGTTTATAGAGTCAGCCTATTGCCCCCAACAATCTAGCTCCTCATTTTACCAGCCTCGGAAGGAGGGAAGGCTGAGTCAAGCCGGGTGAGATTCGAACTGCTGAACTGCTGGCAGTCGGCCGTCAGCAGAAGTAGCCTGCAGTACTGCACTCCACCACTGTACATCTTGTATTCAGTGGTAGGATTCAAAATTTTTTTACTACTGGTTCTGTGGGTGTGGCTTGGTGGGCGTGGCAGGGAAAGGATACTGTAAAATCTCCAGTCAGAGGTGGTATTTGCCAGTTTTCTGAACTACTCAAAATTTCTGCTACCGGTTCTCCAGATCTGGTCAGAACTTGCTGAATACCACCCCCTGCTTGTATTCAATTATACTGTTGTGGCTGCCATTTTGATTAAAAAAAAACATAACCTGTGGAAGGCTCCGGTTTAGGTAGGTGTGGTAAGGTATGGTAGTCTTGTCTATGGAAATTCTCAGTCCCAAAGGTGCTTTTTCAAGAGGCAACTGGACTTTCTGATTTTTCTTTGAAGACATTTCGCTTGTTGTCCAAGAAGCTTCTTCTGACAGGATGGTAGGGAATGGAAGAAGTTATATTCCTTGCATACAGCAGACAAAACAATGCAAATGACCGGCTGCCTGCAAGGAGTATAAATCCTTCCATTCCCCACCATCCAGTCAGAGCTGAAGAAGCTTCTTGGATGAGAAGCAAAACATCTTCAAAGAAAGATCAGAAAGTTCAGTTGCCTCTTGAAAAAGCACCTTTGGGACTATGGTAGTCCTTAATTTACAGCTGGTAGCTTAGCAATTCTTTAAATTTATGAAGGACCTCTGCTGCCCTATGTGCAGCTTGGATGTGAAGTCCCAATGGCCTTTCCCCCTCTGTGGTCACGTAATCACAGTTTGACTGCTCAGCATGTGGTCTGCATTTACAGCTGTTGAGTATTTATAAAAATAATAAAGATGTGATATAAATAAAAGAGTAAAATAAAAATAAATAAATATGGCTATGTAAGGTAATGAAATCAAGGAAAGGGAATAGATCCTGTCTATGCTTTACTTTCACAACCTTGTTGTAGACTATCACAATAAAAGTTGAAGGCATTTCATAAAAGTTTTTAAAAAAATAAAACGTACCCCTTTTTTCTGTTCGGCTGGAATTCTGTGGATGCTGGTTCCTTTTTCCAAATTCTGGAAGCAAAGAGTTATCCTGGAAATATTTTCCAATATATAAAATAAGCCACCCTTAGATAGAAAATTACGAAGGCTAATATTCTCTCTTCCCCTCTTTTTTTCAGCTCTAGCTTGCAAGTGGAAGTGATATGGAAGAACCACAGATGGAAAAATGTAACAACCCTAATTTTACTTATTACATAATTAAACCACAATCAAAACAAAATATGTAAATCTATTTCTAGCTGGCTACGGTGCAGCTCCACATGTGACGGATCCAGACAAAACAGATGGGCTTCTGTTTGATGGCATCTGGGAATATCATTTCATAGTGAAAGTAGGGGGGAAAAATCTGGTGTCCAGGAACTATTTCCAGTGATACATTGAGAAGGGAGAGCAATTTGGCCAGGCCTCCACTCTACCATTCTCGGGCTTTAATTGCCAGTTGGGATCTTTTTGTGTTGATGAAGAAGCTGTAAACCAACTGTACTTTGATGGTCCTCTAAGTGTTCCAAATTGTTGTGCCAGAGGTCATTCTATAGTCCTGTAGCTTTCCTTGGTAGAAGTGGCCCTGCCAACAGAGCTAGCTGGGAAACAATTATAGGCCAAGGGTGTAAAGCAATCCTCTGGGAAGGAATCCAGGGTTATTCAAAGGCTATTTTCAGACATTCAGTTCTGTACAGAGTACGCAGTTCAAAAGCTATCCAATTGGGTAATAAAAACAATTGGCTACGTTCAGGGTTCTGACTGAAAAACAAAATTGGTCTATACAGCTGGTGGATGGTTGTGGTCATCTAAAATTTGAAATGAGGTTCCCATCTCTTCGAAATTTCTGAAGGAGACCACACTCCCTCAAGGCATTTCTCAGAGACGAAACATTGGTCCATTGGGCAGTTCTGTTTAAGGGGGGAAAGGCTATGTTGCACCATTCAGTTTGGTGCTATCTGCTAAGCTTTTCTTCCGCATTTGTTTCTGGTTCTCCCCCCCGCCCCCCCAAATGGGGAAGATACCTCAGTGAAATTTCATGTTGGTGAGCAAGGTTCCTGTGCTTACTTAGCTACCTAGTTGAGATATGTGCTGTGCATTTCTCATTGGACAACCATCTTTTAGGGCACGGTTCCCCAACTCCACAGAACCTGTCCCTGGTGCCCAAAAGATTGGGGGCCATTGTTTTAGGGTTTATAGCTTTTCTGGCTTTTCCTACCAGAGTTAAATTCCAATGAAAAATTATAAATTGTTGGAGAGAGGATAGAGCAATGAAATGCTCTCTCTCTCTCCCCCCACACACACACTCAAACACACACACACACATCCAAGAAGCTTCTTCATCTCTTCATTCTTGGATGAGAAGCGAAACGTCTTCAAAAGAACACCAGAAAGAACACCAGTCGCTTCTTGAAAAAGCATCTTTGGGACTACCATGACCTGGATGATGACTGAGAATCTCCATAGATATCACTGGCACCCCTTAACAAAAGAAGTCCAAAAGCATCACACACCTTCCAGGATAATTTTATTGAAATTCAGTTCCTCTCAGAAAGGAAATTCTCCTTCATCAAACTGATGCTTTGTACGGGTGGTCCTCAACTTACAACCCATTTCATTCAGTGACTGTTTGAAATTACAATGGCCCTGAAAAAAGTGACTTACAACTGGCCTTTGCACTTACGATGCAGCATCTCCACGGTCACAAGATCAAAATTTGGACGCTTGGCAACCGGCATATATTTACAGCGTTTGCAGTGTCCTGGAATTGCCATTTATGGTCTTCTCAGCCAGCTTCTGACAAGCAAAGTCAATATAGGGAAACTGGATTCCCTTAACAATTGTGGCAAAAAAGAACATTAAATTGGGTGCAGTTCATTTAACAACTGCCCTGCTTAGCAATGGAAATTCAGGTCTCAATTATGGGCGTATGTCAAGGACTATGTGTAGTGGTGAAGCTATTGGATTAGGAAAGGGGCAACCCAGTGTCAAATTTATCCTCAGCCATAAAAGTTCTCTAGATAACTGGATAATTCTTTCTCAACCCAACTGTCATCAGAGGGGAAAAACAGAAAGAATAATGTTACAAATGCCATGCTGAGGAGGAGGAAGAGGAGAATATGCTGAGAATATTATAGCCCATTACTCCAATCAATTAAATCTGTATCAGTTTTCATAGGAAAACACATGTACCTGTATGCACTATATACTTTGAATTTATTTCAATGAGATATTTCTTCCTGCGTAAAATGGAGTGTGTGACTTTGCCCAAAATGCTATCAGAAGTTTTTGTAAGTACAGCCTTGGTACTAAGGTTTTTAAAAAATTAAATACCCAGTTGAGGATATTTTCATCCATTAAAAACTGTTTGATAGATTCGAGGTTTAATTTAATTCATTAATAAGGCTGTCACTGACTTCCTGAATTGAGCCTTAATTTGCTGGACTGAACTGCTTAGGGGAAAAATGAACACTACTAACCAATTAACAAATCCTTGACCAAACTGGGGTTCATTCTTCTCAGATTAATTCATATGAATCCATTGAATGCTATTGAATTAAGCAGATCACAGCTTTAACATTTAAGTGTACTTTACATTAACGGGAAATGGTGGCCCAAATGGAATTGGTTTCTTCTTTTGAAATAGATTCTCCTGAGCATTTGAGAAGCCAAAAATAGAAGCAGAAAATCATATAAGAATCCCAGTGGCAAAAGAGAAACCTATAAGGGTAACTCATTAAATGAAAGCAAACCTTAAATGTCAAATAAGTTTTTCCAGTATCCTGTCTTTTATTGGACTGGTCTATTGATTCAGAAAACTCAGTCAAGATTATTAACTAGGGCAGAAGCAAACAAAAAGCCATGACATCTCAAGAAGGAGCTCCTCAGAACTGAAGTCTGAAAATGGTCAAAGGAAATGTCAAACCAGACAGGAAACATGATCAGATAGCAACAGCAATAGCACTTAGACTTATATATCACTTCATAACATTTTACATCACTCTCTAAGCCAGAGGTCTCCAAACTTGGCAACTTTAAGGCTTGTGGACTTCTCCAGCATAGCTGGCTAGAGAATTCTGGAAGTTGAAGTCCACAAGTCTTAAAGTTGCCAAATTTGGAGACCTCTGCTCTAAGCCGTTTACAGAGTCAGTTTATTGCCTCCAACAATCTGGGTCCTCATTTTACTGACCTCGGAAGGATAGAAGGCTGGATCAACCTTGAGCTGGTCAGGATCGAACTCCCGGCAATCAGCAGAGTTAGCCTGCAATACTGCGTTCTAACCACTGCGCCATCACAGCTCTTAGAATTAGATAAGCTAATTCTACTTTGTTGTAATGCTATTTAACATACTCTTGCAAATCCGAATGTACCATTCTTCCACTGTCTCCTTTATAGTCCAAGAAATTAGGGAGGGTCCCTTCTTACCCTACCCAGTATCCAGCTGCAGGCTCTGCTGTCTCTTATCTGACTATTCCCTAGGCAGCATTCTTTGCTCCACCTCCCAAGGTCTTTTCCACATATGAAAGGAGGAATGCAGGAGTTCAATTAATGACAAGTTATTCTCACTGATAAGCATAGGAACTCCAAGTTTAAGAATGTATGAATATGGATGAACTGATCAAAGATGGAATGTTCTGAGAGGGCAGGCACAACAAAGTGAAGCAAAAAATGTCAGGGGCAAAGAATCAGGACCATACCTAAGTAGCAGGTCAAGATTTATTGCTCAAACCTATAGAAAAGAATCTAATCAACTAAAATTCAATACTAAATTGGCACCAGATGAGGGTCAATGGAATTCAAGAGGGGATGGACTTGGATAGTTTGTGACAACATAATGACTCTAAGCTGATGACACACTTAACTCCTCCCCACAACTCTGCTTTATCTTCTGCTGACATGACAGAGTCTCAGATGCTGGTGAAGAAAACTTTATTAATTAGTCCCAACTTGTTTCAAATATGTCTTTTTCAAGGGCTCTCTGTACAGCTGGTGGAGGTCTGTTGCCCTGAAAGCATTAGCACAATGCAGCTGAGGATTTAGAAAGAACGACTTATTTCAGGTCAGTTGGACTCACACAAATCTACTAAATACCATTTAAAAAGATGAAAATTGAAAGTATGTCCTAAGCTCTCAGGGCTCCATTCATATCTCCTAGCATTTTCTTTTTACTCTGATTTGGGGAGTTGTCTCATCCCAATGCAACCAAAAACCCCAGGTCAGATAGATCTGGTATAGATGCTCTTTCTTGTGTTCTCCCCCTGCCAGCAACCAACCTTTGTTAACTCACGAGAATTAGGCTGGCATTTCTAAGTTGGCTGCCAACAGCCAGAATCCAAGATTTTCCACACTGCTGTCTCATCTCCCCTGTTGTGCAAGGAGAAAACCAGATACTTAGCCTTGAATGTCAGGGGGAAAAATCCCGATCATGTTGGGGATACCTAGCATCAAAGGCTTATTTTCACAGAGATGTGCCCCTGCTTCCGAGATCAAAAGGGAAAATCCCTCCAGGAGGTTTAAGATAAATCGTGTGACAAAATTACCCATCCACCCCCAGTAGAAACCATTGTTTTGCAGTAACTGCGGCTCTCCTGCTGCTCCCTGATTCTATCGCCACAAGGATTTTGAGCTGGCAAACTGTCTTTGTCTTAGTGGCTGTACGTTTCAGTGCAGGGATGGATGGATGGATGGATGGAAGGAAGGAAGGAAGGAAGGAAGGAAGGAGGGAGGGAGGGAGGGAGGGAGGAAGGAAGGAAGGAAGGATGGCAGGGAGGGAGGGAGAAAAGGAGGAGAGAAGATGCAGGGAAGGGAAGGAAGGAAGGATGGCAGGGAAGGAGACAAGGAGGGAGGGAGGAGAGAAGAGGCAGGGAAGGGAAGGAAGGAAGAAAGGATGGGAGGAAGGAAGGCACAAGGAAGCTTCTTCTTCATTCTACAAGGCAAACTGCTTCTTCGTTTCAAAACCAAATGAGCTTTTTCCTAAAGCTTTTGGGCTCACCTAGCAAAGCAGGAAGGATGCAAAGGGATATATGCAATTTACCCACCTGCTGTCAGTTGTACCAACTGGGAGGAGGGTGGGAGGCAGGGTTGGAATAGCACATTTGCATTGACCTTTTTTAAAGTCACTTAGTGCACCCTCCACCTTTTTTTTTTTATTATTACAAAAGAGTTCCAAAGCAAATTCCAACCTGACGCCAGATTGGAGTTCTGGTTACCTACAGAGAACCACTCTGAGATTTTCAGTGTAGAATGGATATCTTTTCACACCCAAAAATTCTGTGGAATTGCCTTTGCACATCACAACTATTCTCATCTTCAGTCCTGGGAGCTAAATTCATAGCAAACTATGGTGTGGTTTACTGTTTACTGAATACAGGACAACGATAGGCCACACAATGTGGCTTAGAATCATAGGCCTCTGATGAAGTGAGCTGCAGCTCATGAATTTTTAATCCCTTTGTTAGTGAGAGAAGGTGCTTCCAGATTCTTGATTTTTTGCAAAGATGGATAACATGGCTCTGCTCTTCAAAAGGCTAAAATGTGGCTCACATAATTCATTTATCCAACCCTAACCAACTCATATTTTGACTTCATGTCCTCTAAATCAGGGGTCTCCAACGTTAGCAACTTTAAACCGGGAGGAATTCAACTCCCAAAATTCTGGGAGTTAAAGTCCTCCAGGCTTAAAGTTGCCAACGTTGGAGACCTCTGCTCTAAATCTATTTGCATACATGACAGATGGTAATTTAGCTTTAAAACAAAGCAAAGTCCATAGCTGAGAGTGGGTTGGTTCAATCCTATCATGCGGTTTGAATGTGGAAACCCAGCCAAGGGATCTGGTGATGCATTGAAATGCACAGCCAAAAAGAATTCCAAGAAAATACTTTAATTGCACATTGCCAAATGCAGCATTACAAAGGTTCCTCTTTGCTATGCTGGTCCCACTGCTAACATTTGGTCCCTCTTAGAGTCTTTATATCTGTCCTGACCTTTGACATCGATGTTCCAAGGGGATGATCAAAGGGGTTACTTTCATAAAGAAAACAAGAGGCGGTTTTTGCTAAACAGCTGGTGAAACATGTGGAGCTCTTTTTTTCTTCTTCTTCCCCCAATGGGATGGAATGCGGATCTGGTTATCAAGCTTTCGGGGATAATGCGTGTTGAGCTTCCCAGATCAATAACAAAGGTTCAAAAACAGGAAAGGCTCATGCAAGCAGAATGGCTATCAACGCTTCTGAAGAGAGAAAGGAAAAGAAACCGAGCCAAGCACAGCAAACCAAGTGACACAAAAGGAAAGCAAAGAATATTCTCCACGGTAAGGATTAAAAGAGGTCTGCTGCAAAGATCTCCAGTAGCTAAGCTGGAGCTTTACTGCTGATGGGTCTATCCATCTTTTTTGGTAAAAACCATCTAGGGATGAGGTTGCACTGATTTTCTAAAATTTACAAGGCCACCTAATAGCAGCACCAGTTTTTCCGAAGGCAGGACTTATCCTGTGGTACTTCTTGCAATGGCCATGTGTCTGTAAAGAAGACCTACTTCCCACAAAGCTAGAAGGGTAGGAATAACCTGGCCATTTGGCACACAGACCTGTCCACACACAAAATCAACCTGTGCTACCAGTGCATGTCTTTGAGGGTTTCTCATCAGAAAGATTTCCTGCAGAACAAAACCTATTTGTTCTGTGAAAAATCCTTTGTGATATTAGTCCCAAAAGTGCTTTTCCAAAAAGCAAATGGACTTTTTTGGGGTTTTTTCCTCGAAAAATGTTTCACTTCTCAGCCAAGACGTTTGTAACTAAAAAAGCTTCTTAGCTGAGAAGCAAAATATTTTCAAGGAAAAAAACCAAGAAAGTCCAGTTGCCTTTTGGAAAAAGACATTTGGGACAACCATCACTTGGATAATTGAAAATCTCCTTTAGACAATTTGTGATAGTACTGTAATTGGGATAGAGCAATTTGACGTGAAAAATTCTTAGAAGGCAGAATGCCAGTTAGTGCACATAGCTCTCTCTATAACTAAACTTGTACATTTTTGAAGCTTTCAGAGAAATTTAAGAACCATTTTGAGGTTTGCCTCTGCTCCTTAATATTTCCTGAAAGTCTAATCCTGTTTTTTTTTAAAAAAAAACCATGAATTTTTGAACTGCAATACAGTCACTTTTCGGATGCCAGGATCAATCAGCCTCTGTCTATGATGTGACAGACGTTCGTAGAAGTGAAATGCCTGAATCTAAAATATTGTATAAACCCTGAGAACAAAAGTATACTGTGAACAGATCTTTTATGTCTGCAAAAAAAGAAAGAAAATCCATAACTGATAGCTCACTTATCTGCTAAAATGCTGTCATTGTTTAATAGCATTCCTGAGATTGTTTCACTGTTTCCATAAGATCTAAACATTTTGATTACCATTCCTTCTGTGTGGGAGAATAGAATCCTTTGCCAGTTTCCTTCGTCTCATACAATTTTAGCTGTGACTAACAGATGAACAACAAATGAACACTGCTCTGCATTTGAACAGAAATCTGGCTGGATTTGGCTTGTAAGAATAAAACAGGAATATAAAAACAAAGAAAACTGCTTTATAGGTAATCCTCAACTTCCAGTCCTTCTTTTAGCAACCAAAATTACAACCGCACTGAAAAAAGTTATTTACAATCAAACTTCATGCTTACAGCAAAAGCAATAAGCACTTAGACTTATATACAACTTCACAGTGCTTTCCAGCCCTCTCTAAGTAATTTAGAGTCAGCCTATTGCCCCCAACAATCTGGGTCTCATTTTATTGACCTTGGAAGGATGGAAGGCTGAGTCAACCTTGAGCCTGGCGAGTTTCGAATTGCCAAATTGCAGACAGACAGCAGTCAGCAGAAGTAGCTTGCAGTACTGCACTCTAACCACTGCACCACCATGGCTCTATTGCAATATCCCTTGCAATATCCCCATGGTCATGTGATCAATTTGAGTGTTTGGCAATCGGCATGTATTTATGACAGTTGCACTGTCCTGGAGTCATGTGATCACTATCTGTGAACTTCACATCTGCCTTCTGACAAGCAAAGTCAATGGGGGAAGCTGAATTTGCTTAACAACCACATAAGACATTTAACAACTGCAATGATTTCTTAACATCTGTGACAAAAAGAGTTGGAATATTGGATATGACTTACATAACAATTGCCTTACCTAGCAATTTTAAGTAATCCCAATTGTGATTGTAAGTCAAGGACTATCTGTATACTGGTTCAGATTTTAGTTGTATTGACACTAATATTAGTGACAATGATTAACAGTGGTTCTCCAGAGTTCAAGGTGTTTCCAGACTCACCTGTAGATGCTGAGGCTAAATTTGGCATTTCTTTATGCAAATATCAATGCCATTGTGCTGGATTCCATAGGAATCTGGGAGTCTTGTATCTCCTTCTCCTCTGGAATGTGCCACTGTGCTTTTAAGATGTCACAGAATCATTCCATGGCAGTGTTTCTCAACCTTGGAAACCTTAAGGTGTGTGGACTTCAACTCCCAGAATTCCAGAGCTGAGCCAACATGCTGGCTGGGGAATCCTGGGAGTTGAAGTCCACACATCTTAAAGTTGCCATCTTAAACAGCTGCCACACTGTTCTATGACAAGACGATGCATCAATCCAAAACTGACTATTAGGGAAGGGGCAAGGGGCTATTAGGTTGTAATAGATTGCCCCAAACCTCCCTTCATTTCTGAAATGTCTTTCTCTTGTAATTCAATTTCAAGATTTCTCTTTCTTTCAGAGGATAAAAGAGTGCTGAAAAATGAACAATCCGTTCAACTTAAGCTTTAATACAATATTCAGGAACCCTGGTGGCTAAAGTGCAGCACTGCAGACTAACTCTGCCCAGAGCCGGGAGTTCAACCCTGAAGGGCTCCAGGTTGACTCAGCCTTCAATCCTTCCAAGGTCAGTCAAATGAGAACCCAGATTGTTGGGGAAAATGTGCTGACTCTGTAAACAATTTAGAGATGATCAGGGGAGGAAAGATTCAACTGCTTAACCAAGATTAAGTCTGAATCACAGGGAACAAAAAAATTAAGAATCCAGAGAAACAAAACAGAAAGACCACTCAGAAAATCAGGTTGGAGGCACACAGGCAAAACATTAATCCCAAGAAAATCCTCACTGCTCAGACAAAATACCAGCACTAACAGGAAGCATTTGGTAGCATTTCTTCATCAAACAGGCTTCAAAATTAAAGTCAGTTTTGAGCTAGCGAGTTCTTTGCCCAAAATATTCCAATTTATATTTCCGGAGATTTGCAGAGAACTAGAGCTTCCTTACTCTATTCCTGGCAAATTCACAACACTGGCATTGTTTATCCTCAGTCTCTTGTCTTTAAAATTTGTGGCAGGCCTTTTTCAGATGTTTTTCCTCCCCATCCCAAAATCATGTATGATTAGTTATTGATGTACATCAATTTACTTGACTATAACAATTCCTTCAACTCAGTCCACTAGATGATATGTTGTTTTTTTACCCCCAAACACAAAAAGTTTTGATGTAGTTTAAACTAGAATATAACTATTAACATGTTCTCCATATAGACAGTTTTAGTGACTGGAAGCAGAAAGGAGGAGAAGTTGAAAGGGGCATATCGGAAGTAATCTAGGAGCATTTCTTCATTGTGACGTATAGCTTCTGCTAATGTTATCCCAACCATGACTGAGGCCATTAACATTTGTATGTGTTACTGTTAGTGCGTACCGATGGCTGAGTCACTAGTGGGGATCCTTCCTAGGATGCCAGCAGCTTGACACTTTGGCAGACTCTGCCAAGCTCATACAAGTTTCACATTTGCTAATGGGCAACAAATGTGGCTATCTGGGCTATACATTACAAACCTTATGCTGCTGTGTGACTATAGTAAATATCAATATTATTAATTATTGTTATATTAATAAATAATACAAAGGTTGGTCATTTCATGAGACTCTGCTTCCAGCCTTCTGCTTTGAATTTTGATTATATGTGGCTGACTTCATCCCCAGGTGAAAAAGCTCTCCAAGTGTTGGGGTTAGACGTGATCACAACACCCCCCTCTGCCTACCTTCCAAAGAAATGGAGTGCCAAAGGAGGAGCATGGCATGTGATGACCCAATGATATAAGGACTTCTCCCTTGGGCAAGGAGACTTCCCTTCCAGCCCTATGATTTTATACTTCTACTTTGATTGACTGAGTTACAAACCAGAAGCCAGCTTCCTTAATCAGGAGTTGTGAAAGTGTTAAGTTAGGCCAGACACTGCTTTGAAAAGGAAGAATTCATTTGACCTTTTCTACAAAGATGGTGAAGAAATCAAAGTAAATGCTGGCTATTAGCTTTGTCAGCTTTATTTTTAGTATGAACTTCAAGTTTTGAGAGTTTCATAGGGTTGCACGGCTCAAACACAGAGATTTTGCACACTATAGTTTGCTATTCAGAAAGTCTTAACTTAAAGAAACAGATTCTGTATGAGCTTTTTTTCATCCTATCTGAATTTATTAATTTCATTAAACTTTAAAACAGTAAGGGTTTTGCTATAAGACACCTTGTGGCATGGCAAAAACATCACACTTCTGGTATGATTTTTCACAGCCAAGCTCAGGACAATTTAGCAATAATTTTCACTTACTAGCTTGAAAGGCAGAAGCCTCAGGATCCAACTCCAGTAAGCATCTGTGAATACAGCAAAGGGCATTGCATTAGAAACGGCCACAATCTCAGCAAAAATTACCATCTTGGAAAAGAAAACGGACAAATCCAAAGTTGGAAAGTCAATACGTAATCAGGATTGTGAAAATGTAATCATATAACTAAACCAGAAACTAATTTATGAAGGGCAGAGCACTCTTTGGAAGTCTAAAGGATATGGGATTGAGTGTTGAAGTAGCAAGGAGATTTAGCCAAAAGATTAGGATTCGTTAATATTGAATATTTCTCTTAAGATTGTACCAGTAATAATAAATCTTTAGAAAAACAAATGCATCAATCTTTCACTTCAAACATACTTGCTAGTGGATGAAAATATGTTTACAGCTAATCCATCATTGAAGGTTTAAAGCAAGATGGAAAGTTTAACTTCTGATGTATTTAAACTGCATTTCTTCATTAAGTGGGTTCTTTTATTTAATTTCTTGTCACAATTGCTTTGAAAGGAAACCCAGTTTTACAACTGCCTTTGCTGAACTGGAATTTTGTTTTATGACTGACTTTAGTCTGTAAAAATTTTATACTGCTTTACGTCATTTGATCTGAGGATTCCCACCATTAAATTAAAATCCCCAAATATGGTACAATGAGCGGAACACTAAGATTCAACTCAGCGAAAACTCAGTTTGAACTTTCTGTCAGCAATAGTGCTGATAAGACATATAAAATAAATCTCTGATAAATTTCTTTAGGAATGGATAAATGTAAGAGTTTAAATAGTCTCTGCTTCAGCATTGAGGGGTGTAACTAACACACTGGTTATCATCCATCTTTCTCAGATCAAAAGCTTCACAAAAATGTATATGAGAAATACGCTCAAAAATAAATACATCTATAAAAGTTACACATTGAAAGATGTAGAGCATGGTGGCTCAGGAGTTCAATCCTGACTGGCTCAAGGTTGACTCAGCCTTCCATCCTTCCAAGGTCAATAAAATGAGGACCCAGATTGTTGGGGGCAAGAGGCTGACTCTGTAAACTGCTTAGAGAGTGGATATAAGTGCTATGAAGTGATGTAAAGAGAAACAGTGCTTACATCAGAAAAATGTCTATTTACAAAACTGCATCATGGAAATTGATATAAAGTAGAAGATAATCAGGGGAATGTATATTAAAGGGCAAGTTTTTTTCTAAGAATAAATGTGAAACACTACATATACTATATTTAAATGAAGCTATGTCCAGAAGCACTGAATGATAGAAAACATACCTACAAAAAGAAGTAGAATTTTAAACCCTTGCTAGGTTAAATTATTTTATGTGATTTGGAGAATTATATAAAGAAATAAAGAAAACAGGAAAAGGCAGCTTTAGATTATAACTCCTTTTTCTCCATATATATATATATATATATATATATATATATATATATATTATATATATATATATGTATATATGTATATATATATATATATATATATATATATATATATATATATATATATATATATATATAATATGACACATATACATATATGTACATATGTACATATGTACATATATGTACATACACACACCCTCTTATGATAGTTCTTTGCACATTGCTTTCACATACTTTTCTCAAAGTAAAGCTATTTGAATCATATGCAAAAATATTAGAAGTATCTAGTTAACAAGCTAGCCATTTATATGATTAATCTTGGGATTTTTAAAAAAGTTTGTGCATGGTTACCCAATGAGAAACTACGTATGTATCTGTCATTTACTACAAAATACCTCATGTGAAACAGCTCAAATCTTCCTCTTTTTTTGCCTCCTTCCACTCCTCAGCCACCCATTACCACAAATTGTTCCTATACACCCCCCCACACACACACACTCCCAGCCCTCTTTTGCACTGACCCATTGTTCAAAGTGATGCCTTAAACAGTTCATATTTTGTTAATTGTACAAGCCTAATGGCGGAATGTATTGGCAAGAAGGGGAGGGTAACGGCCATCAGGCCAGCAATAAAACAAAATTAATGGTCCATAGGAAGAAATCATGTCCACTTAATATCAGCTTTGAAACTCTAATAAAATAATGTGATATCAACAGCAGCAGTGCGTTCTGTCTCATTCTCAGACACTCATACACAATGTACGCAGGTTGCTTACACCACATTAAATCACTCATAAAACAGGCCCAGTTCAACTGAAGCTCACAAGATCCTCCAGGGAACATAGCAGACCAGAAATATGTTGTATAAGGATCATTACCAGTATGCACAGCTGCAGTAACACCCACAAAATCCAGCCCAGAGGCAACACAGGGGGGAGAGAGAAGTGTATCTGGAATAGAGATTGAGGTCTTCATCAGGACTTTAGTAACCCTTTCAAAAAATGTTCTACTGAATGCTTTGTAAACTGAAAGCTGGAAACTTGGCTTCGTAGCAGATAATGCTGGAGAGAAGGAGAAAGGGAGAACTTCAGACTTTCCACGGGTGATGCTATGTCACCAGGAGTAAGACAACACAATACTTGGAAGATAACTGACTTTGGAAATTCTATCAAACCATTACAGAAAGTTCATGAAATCCAGGTGGCTGGCTGGAGTATAATTTTTTTAACCTCTTTCTTGACGAGGTAAGTAAAGGATTTAAGTGAACGTCCCTTGCCTTTAATTATCACCTGTCAAACCACATGCTAAATTTTATGATTTCAGTAAAATCTCAAGGGAAGATACTATGGGGGAAAAAATCCCTTCCATTTTTAAACAGGGGGAGGCTTGCAGTGTCACCACAATAGGGAAGACTGACTCAAGCTTTTCCTTACTTGCCCAACAAATGGTAAGAAAGATCATACTGAAGGATGAGCTCCTCAAGCATCATTCTTTGGGCTGCCTGGTAGCTTTTCTACCATCTCTATCTAGATTGCTTTCTCACTGGAGTTCCATCTGAGTCAAGTTCAATTCCTGATGACTTCATGGATATAACCATGAGGATTTTCTTAATGTTCTTCCTAGTCTAGTTTACATCCATCTTATTCCCTAAAGTCATCTCATCCAAGTACTAACCAGATACTAACCAGATACTAACCCTGCATAACTTCTAGGCTCCTAGATATTTGGGCCAAGAATTACTAATTCCTTATTCAGTTTTTGTTTTTAATCAAAGGGGATGTTTTGCAATGAGGTACCCTTTCTTAAAACCATTCATTTAATGAAGCAGAGTCCAATCACAGAAAAGCTCCACTTGGATTAGATCACTACCATGTTCCAACATAGATCAACTGTATTTCTTTGTAAAGCCAAACAGAAAGGAGGTCTTTGGAAACCCCAAAGCCAAACAGAAAGGTGGAAAATATTCTTCACTGCATTGTGATCCAATCACCACTTTCAGGCACATACAGCTTCTGAATACAAGATTCTAGTTGTGTGCCAAAACAAATCTAATACTCTATCAAGGGCCACTAGATGTAGGTAAATAATGTATTCACTATAACAAGATTAACAAAATTACCCCATCTGGAAAATGCAGACCAAGGTAAATTAACAAGTGGTGGCTACAATAGAAAAAAAAGTCATCTGCAACCATGCATAGCCAATGGTGTTTTTAAAAGGCAATAAAAGCAAAGGTATATACATTCTTATTGTTAAAATGCAATTAGAACTTCCCTTGATATATACCACCTCTGGTCACAATGGCATGTTCCATGCTGTAGATGCAATTAAAAAAAACTCAGCTAACCAACTTATACTGTTTTCCAGGCTGCTTGGTGAAAACTCAGGCAATAAAGTGACATTTTTGTCACATTTGAACTTCCCAGCTAATTCAGAATAATCTACTTTTAATGGAAAGCAATATATAAGAAGTAGTGACATTTGGCTGAGTTCTTCTTTGTTTTAAGCTCCAAGTGTCTTGGAAATTACCAAAGTTACCAATAAACATATTATTTCTGCACAAGCTGGGTATATTACCATAAATATCTACAGATTTTTGAGAGGCATTTCTTTTTATTTGAAGCTCCTGTGTTCCATATAGGAAACTATAAAAAATAAGCATGTCTTCCATTACATTGGCTAATAACCAACATTTTTGTGCACTGGTAAATTCTTTTACTTATTCTAAAATAAATATTCAGTACATCCATTAAGGATGGTCTCTTTTGGTCTCTTTTTTTATTACTAAGCTAGAGACCTGTAAGAAATTATCCCAAAATAACAATTCAAGTGGCATCAGATTTCAAAGGATCAAGGATTCAGAACAATTAGATCTTCTGCATCTTGCAGTCATTCCAGGACCTGCAGAGATGGTTCTTCAAACAGAATCCTTTTTTAAGCCTCACCTATCGGAATTCTGAAGTTCAAAGACACACAAACATAGGCATTTATATCTAGCTGGGTACTTTCACTCACCCATAAATTGCTTACTGCTGATATGATCCAAAGATATAAGGTATTCCTCTGCTGCACACTGAATGGTTGCAATCAATATTGCTTAAAATCAAAATGCACTTTTATTTGAAGATTAGTTCCATTGACTCCGGTGGAATTTATCTCCAAACATACTTTGAGATCCTAGTGACTAGAAAGAGATGAATGTTTGTTGGGAGAGCTGATAGTTATATTATAGAGACAAGTACTGGCTATAATATCCACACTTATTTTGATATTGTTTGGGGACTGGATTTTAAAGCAATGTCTTAAAACCCTCCAAAGCTGTAGAATCAGTAACCATCAAGGCATGTAGTGTCCATCAAGGGCCAGGATAGGTTTATATATGTCTCTTGATTTCGTTTCAACCCTGAGATTTGATAAAACAAAGGAGGACATCAAACAAAGGCTAGATAAAACAGGACTTCAAAATAACCTTGCAGTTGCCCAAAGCTATATCAACTTTATAACAAATCAAGGAAACTGCAACCCACACAATATTGTACCGATATAAGTTATCCAATTCAATATTGCTGGGGCTTTTCTATACTGTAGCCCAATGACCTTCCCTCTGTAATCAGGGATGCACTTATAGCAAGATAACAAGAGAGACTCCCTTTCTCATTGAAGATGTCCCTGGGCCTTTGCTGAAATTGAAAGCTGAGAACATGCCATTTTGCAGTGCAGATTTTACAAGGAATCAGCATTCCCAAGTTATCCAACTCTTAATAGAGAAACTGTCTGGTCATTCAAACCAATGGTATTTAAGAATGTTTCCAAAATGATAAGCACTCTGAAATAGCTTATACAAATGCTATATTTATAGTCCAGGCTATAAAGGTTTACTGTGTCAAACTCAACATCTTCACCAATTTATTAGAATTTGTTGATATCTGAGGTTGTATGTGGTTGTTTTTAAGTTTTATGATCTACTCTTGGAATATAATTCAAGGTCCAGGAAAGTTTTCCAGGAAAGATCTTATGAAACAGACTTCAGTCTCTCAAAGATGATTTTTCAAAGGGCAACTGGACTTTTCTTGAAGACGTTTTGTTTCTCATCCAAGAAGCTTCTGGAGAATGGAAGGATGTATATTCCTTGCAGTTATCTGATCATTAGCACTCTCTCTGAGAGCCATGGAGGCCACTGGGAGGTTTATCTGTGTGCTCAGGGTCACCTGAATAGTGCAAATGGGTGTGTGGAACCTGCTTGGAACTGCTGAAAGGACTGTGCTGTAAACAGGATATAGAAAGTCCATTTGCCTTTTGAAAAAGCATCTTTGGGACAACCATGACCTGGAGGACTGAGAATCTTCATAAACTTCAGTCTTCCTGTTTCAGCCAATATCTTACTCCAATGGAATGAAAAACCCACTGGTGTGACATAATGCTAACCAATCAGCATTAACAACATGATCAATCAACAAAGTTGATTTTAATTGTGATTTGTAATGTTACAAAACATGATATTTATCAGCTATGGATAAGCACACTGACTAGTACTAAACATATTTAGGGATCACATTAAAAAAATTCATAAGTAGGCTATACCAGAGGTCTCCAAACTTGGTAACTTTAAGACTTGTGGACTTCAACTCTCAGAATTCCTGAGGAATTATGAGAGTTGAAGTCCACAAGTCTTAAAAGTTGCCAAATTTGGGGATCCCTGGGTTATACTGAAAAAAAGAGACAGGCTGAAGTTAATTTGACATGGTTAAACCAAGTGCTTGCTAGCTTGGAAGAAAATCATTGCTTTCCCTACAAAAGTTACATTAGGACAGGCAGTTGAAATTTATGTAGGATATCATTGTAGTATCAATCCCTTTTCGTGGCTGATGACATCACCTCACACTGTCCTTAAAATTAAATTCTTTCCCTGTATAATTTTTTTTAAAAATCATTGCCTCAGACAGATAGAATAAATTGAATACTACTCAGCTCAAGCAACAGCTAAATAACTGAAGACACACTCTAACTATTCTAATTAATCTTTGTTTGGACTGGATGTTTGAAAGCAAGAGACACAGCTCATCCTTGCACGGTGTGTACAATAAGGCTCTCAAAACATAGGTTTATATTTTATGGTCTTTGTAGACAGGTTTAAAGACCAAGAGATTTTCCTACAGCCCACCTTGAATCTAGAGGTAGGTCTCAACAAGGGATGGGATTCTACCAGTTTGCACCTATTTGCTACAACCGGTTGTTAACATTCTAAGCAGTTCAGAGAACTGGTTGTCAGAAGAAATTACTGGCCTAATCCTATAAGGAAGACAGGAAGGAAACATTCTGGTGTTGCTTACAGAAACTGCCTCTCCATTAACCCTTATTACATTCTTGGCAGGACTAGACTTCCTGTCTCAGGAATGTCTCTGGAGTTTTTTTCCCCCTCCTTTGCTGGTACTTTGCTTGTGTGGAGTGACCATTCAAAGTTATAATGACACTGAAAAAAGTGACTTATGACCATATTTCACACTTACGACTGTTGCAGCATCCCCACAGTCATGAGAGGCCAGGCGAGGAGATGCGTGCCTCGATGTGAGTGATATTGAGTTGGCCACGCCCAGCCAATAACATGACCACCAAGCCACGTCCACCCAGTCACATGACCACCAAGCCACGCCCACCAACTAAGCCACACCCACAGAACTGGTTGTTAAAAATTTGAATCCCACCCCTGGTCTCAACTTATGACACATTTAAGCCCAACATTTCTGTTGCTAAGTGAGACACTTCTTAAATGCATTGTGCCCCATTTTGTGATCTTTTTGCCCCAGTTGTTCAATGAATCATGCCATTGTTAAGTGAATCTGGCTTCCCCCGGTAACTTTGCTTGTCAGAAACCAGCTGGGAAGGTTACAAATGGTGATCACAAGATACTGCAACCATCCTAAACGCATGCCAGTTACCACATACCGAGACCCTAAATGTTAAAACCAGTCATAAGTCCCTTTTTTCACTGCTGTTGTAATTTCAAATGGTCACTAAATGAAGGGTTGCTAAGTCAAGAACTACCTGGACTATCAAGGCCCACATCTAAGATAGAAAAGGCAGAACAATACTAAGAAATCCAGGGACATGATTTCTGCATCTTGGACCTGCAAACAAAGCTTTTATCTATTACATCAAGAAAGAAGACCAAGATTTCTTCATGCTGATAAATGACACATAGAATGATTCCTTGAAAGGAAAATAGGATTGCACCTGCCATTTCTTCTCGTGGTATGTCCAGGAACATGCATAGGCTTGATAGTCAAACCAGCTTAGGACAGTGATTAAAAATAAGCAGGTGGCGGGTAGATCTTTACCAAGCAATCATGCTTTGTGTCTCATCAGTTGCAATAATACAATGTGCCTCCTCCCTGGGCTTAAGAAGCTTCTGGAGTCTCCTCTGCATTTCCAAAATTATCTTTAGGGACTTCCAGGGAGGGTCAGAAATGTCAGCTCTCAGGTGCACAAGAAAAGAAGAGTGGAGTGGAGTGGAATGGAATGGAATAGAATAGAATAGAATAGAATAGAATAGAATAGAATAGAATAGAATAGAATAGAATAGAATAGAATAGAATGGAATGGAATGGAATAGAATAGAATAGAATAGAATAGATAGAATGGAATAGAATAGAATAGAAGAATGGAATAGAATGGAATGGAATGGAATGGAATGGAATGGAATGGAATAGAATAGAATAGAATAGAATAGAATAGAACAGAATAGAATAGAATAGAATAGAATAGAATAGAATAGAATGGAATGGAAATGGAATGGAATGGAATGGAATGGAATGGAAGAAGAATAGAATAGAATAGAATAGAATAGAATAGAATGGAAGAATGGAAGAATAGAATAGAACAGAATAGAATAGAATAGAATAGAATAGAATAGAATTTTATGGAATAGAACAGTGTGATTGGACACAGAAAGAATTTTATGGGCCAAGTGTGTCACTGGTGCATAACTCTCAGTGTGCATACAAACAACAAAGTATATAATCTAAGAAAACTAAGAAAAGCCCAGAAATAAGGGATTACAAAGCAATGGGATTGTATTGCTCTGTAGAAGGGGTGGGGAGTGGGCTTGTTGCTTTACTTGAAGCATTTTGAAGCAACTGAAACACTCTGCCCAGCCCAATTAGGCACAGGTGTGATGATTAGGGGGGAAAACAGATTAAAGAAAAATTGTAAATAATGTTGTGGTTAATTTACATTTATACTTATAAGAGCTGTAAAAGAAAATCAGAAATCATTTCTTTATGTTTCTTTTCTGCATTTTGGTTTCTGTTCTTCTCTTATTCCTTTCCTATTCTTTTTTTCTTTTATCTTTCGCCTTAAAACTTTAACAAACTTTATTTGTGTGTGTGTGTGTGTGTGTGTGATATATTTTGTTTGAAATGAGGATTCCCAATAGGATGACAAGCTCCATGACTTCACCTTGCACTGTCGAAACATCAACTTAATTTTCATCCCCAGCCCTCTGGGCGTTTATGAAAGATTAAAAATGTTCCTTGCTTACTAAACAACTTATTCCCCAGATAAAATAACATCACACTTTCTGTCTGAACCTGACATGCAACCCCATCCTGGGAAGCTTGTCAATACATTCTTGTGAAATGTTTTCAGACCTCACTTTTGAAGCATGGCTTTTGTGAAGCCTTCTCAGACCTTCAACTATGCTCTCCAACATTAAAGGAAAGAACTCAGTAAAGGGGATTTGACAGGAAGAATTATTCAAGATGCATAAGACTCATGCATTTTTAATGCTCATTCTGAACTCTAGAAGTTGAGGTCGGAAGACACATTTGTCTAGGGGAAAAGAAATCAGTTAACTATCTTCTTTTTTCAGTTATGGAGTTGAAAGTACAATTTGCTTCAGACTCCAACAATCTTATTCTACTAATTTGCCTACATTTGATTTGAAGGCTTTATGTTTTATAGTATTATTTCTACAGAAAATAAACCAGCTGATACAGCAGACAATCCAAACTAAAAATTTAGAGGAAACCCTGCAAGTAGGAAAGCATGTATTCCTTTTATATATTTGAAATGTTATGCTTCCAAACTCTGCAGAGGGAGGGGAGGGAAGGAGGGAGGGAGGGAGGGAGGGAGGGAGGGAGGGAAGGAAGGAAGGAAGGAAGGAAGGAAGGAAGGAAGGAAGGAAGGAAAGACATGACAAAGAGGGGTTATTGGTCCTCTCTGAGATTGGTTGTTTTCTTGCAGATGTTTCATTATCCAAACTGGATAACATTATTCTCTGTCAGTAGATGACAAAGACTTTTAAATAATCTGGGACTGAGTGTATTTTCAAACATATGTAATCATGGTAAGGCATTATTAAAATGCTTTCATTAATAAGCCTTTTCTTCTGAACATTAGGAGGGAAAAGCAAGATGGAAACTAATGCTTTGGTGATTTATGACTTGCTGATTGTCAACATGGCAGGAGGTTTTTAAGAGCTAGCAGGGAAGCATTAAAGAAATATTAGTTGATGGAACTGGATCTTAAGTTAACAGAATGATTTCTTAATTCAACTTCTTCACAGGGGACTAAAAGTGTGCACATACAAACACGTGAGTTATATCTCCTAACATCTGACAGAAGATAACAAATGTGTCTGGTTGTCTGCTGTAGAATTGGACAAGGGGAGGAAGAGCAAGGAACAAGGAGGGAAACATCATTAGTCATAGAAGGCAAAACATTGAACTCTACATTCTAATGCTGTTCATCCTCTTGTGCATCCAGAAATCCTCATTCAAAACCAGTAAGAGGATTTACAAAATTTCCAATATATAATAAGCATTTTAGTAGGTTCTTTTTCTCGGTTACATCTTGCTCTTCGAGCAAATGCTGATTGGTTGTTCAAAATGGGTCCTTAGCAGATCCCAAAGATCACAATACCAAGGTTGGCTTAGAATTAAATTTCACAAATATTAAGAGACAAGAACTAGTTCTTTGCATACCAATAGGGATGGAAAATAAAATATCAGATTAGTTATATGGAATTTGCCCATCTGGTAACCCAACTTTCTGCCTTATTTTGACTGTTATTAGTAAACCCTGGTTTAATCCAAGTCCTTTCTATAACTATTTCCATAGCACATGAATTTAAATCTTGATACTAATCAGCAATACAGTATTTGAAGCCTCTAAAAAAAAACCTTGGATCATTAAGTTATCAAATTTTAAACATAGCATTTTTGATATTTCTAGAATAAAGGTACTTTAGATCTACCAAAACTCTTACTGGGGTAAAATACCTGTTTGGGGACTCAAACTTTTCATTGGCCCATGAAAAGCAAAATGGGTAAACAGGGAGATAAGGGAGGTAGGGATCTTTCAGGAATTGTTGAACTACTATTCGCAACATAATTGTCAGGCATGAAGGATCAGGACCATATGTTAAGTTGCAGTGCAGAAGATTTATTGCTCAAGCTTATACACAAGAATCTAATCAACTAGTTCAGTACTAAATCGGCATCAGATAAGGGTCAACAGAATTCAGGACAGATTGGATTGAGACTATTTATGGGAATGTAATGATTCTAAGCTGATGACACACTTAACTCCACCCACCAGCTCTGATTGCTCTTCTCCTACAAATGGCTAGGATTGAGAGAACTATATTTCAGAAATTAAGAAGTGGAAAAGTCACGCAGGGCCTCAAAACTTACCCCTAGAAAGTAGAGTAGTAAAAGGAGAAACAAAGTTTAGAAAGTTTAGAAGTTTATCTGAGGTTATCAGGCCTCAATGCGTTTCAAAATGTTATTGTTTGTTTCTATTTTCAGAATCGGGTGGAGAGATTAGACTTTAAGTTTACCTCGTCTTTCTTCACCTTGTTCTTGTTCAGATGCTTTGAAGTTCGGATCTCTCCTATCCAGGATTATCTATTTTTGAAGACTAATACTTTTGGTCAGCATACGAATGGGAAAAACTGCTCTCTGTAATTCTGATTCTGGATTCACTGATGTAGCCAACAACTGTGGGGAACAAAAATGCCCCTGGGAATGACATTATGTCCTGATGTAGTGTCATTCCCACTGAGACATTCTCAGTAAGGAATGTCCCCAAGCTGCCATTAGTTGCAGTTCCACAGTCTCTGAAGTAGTGGAAAGCACTCTTTAAAAAGCAGTTAAAAAGAAAACAGTACAGCCCACTTAATGATAACCCTCCCTTCCTTCCAAATTAACACTTTTCTACTACCCTGAAATATCAGGGTTGGTTTTTTTTAAATGCAATAAATAAATAATTCAGAAGTCATTTTTTTCTTCTCAGGAATTGATTAAAAAAAACTCTGGCTACTGGGCATCTAAAATAAATAAATTAAATAAAAAGACACAAAACCTCACAACTGAAGAATTAATTTAGCTGAGAATACAAAATCTGGGGTTAGATCAGGGGTTCTCAACTGGGGATGCAAGACGATATTCCAGGGGGTGTGAAAACTTGGGTTTAGAAGTTACAAAATTATAGTGTATACATGCACAATTATATGCATGTAAATATTTACTTTTGTAAGGGGTGCGAGAATGTATCAGAAGCATTCTAGGGGTGAGGGGTGTAGAAAAAGTTGGGAATCCCTGGGTTAGATAAACCAAACTACTCTGTCTTAATGTAAGACAACTTTCATTGTTCACCAAGTTATTTCCTTTACACTTGCAACGATACCTTCTTGTTTTAAATACAAATGTTATGAACAGATTTGCATTTTATTTTTATCAATCCCTTGTGACAGGATGTTGCAAACTGCAAAAATGAAGAAAAAAAACTTTTCTAAAAAGAAAAAAAAAACATCCTTTAAAGGAATGATCTCAGTGTAGAATTTAAATGACTCCTTAATTCAAGAGACCGATTGCCAAGGGGAAAATGTTTCGATAAACACTGATTTTCTCACACAGTGTCCCAGAGATATACTGAGAACTACCTATATCCACCCTGCACAGGGAGGTAAGCATTTATCAGTAATTGGGCATGTTTAAACAAGCATAAAAGGAACTGAATAAGTAATGAGATTATTGCTGTGCCCCTAAAGACTGTAACAAAAGAAACAGAACCATGCTTACTGCACAATGTTGAGTAAGCACAATTTCTCTCTGGTAAAGCTATGTTCATACCATTCTTTCTTTGAATACAAGTAGTTCTTGATTTACAAATGTAATGGAGCCTGAGATTTCCATTCTAAATCATGACAGTTGTACACCCACATGTACAACCTGATTTTGCAACCTTTCTTGCAAAAATCATAAAATGAGTCCATTTGGAGGCTCCTTGGTGCTCTCTGAGCTTGCTTGTTTTCATGCAGACTTTTCATTAACTTAACTAGGTAACATCATCAGTGCTAGTAAGGAGTGCTGTTTGCTCTCAGTTTATACTCTGGTGTGTTGCCTGTCTGGTGGGTGAGAGTGGTCTTGGAGATTCTTTGGTTGGGCTGTTTACTGATGGCTTTTTGGCAGTTTCTCGGTTGGGATATTGCTTACTTGATTGTTGGCCTGAAGTTAACCTTGGAATTAATCTATGCTGATCTGGTGGAGAGGTGCTGGAGTCTTTTTCTCTTTTGTGCTGGTTGATTGTCACTTTTGCATAGTCTATAGATGTTGTTAATGTCTGTATGTCTGTTGATGGATGATTTGTCAGAGACCCAGGCTTCTAGAAATCCCCTGGCATTTTTGGACATGGCCTGGTCTAGGATTGTCATGCCCTTGTCGGAATCTGATTTGGAGGGGGAGGGGGAGGCTGAGCAGCTGACAGGGAGTGGGAGTGTGGCTCCATTGGCTGTGGAGGAAACTGGGAAAGGGCAGAGGCTGGCTGAGCAGAGCAGGGGACAGGGAAATCGGAGGAAGACTCAGGCCCGCCTCCTCTTCATCCTAGGGCACACAGGGAGGAATGGAGAAGGGAGCAACATGAGTTGCATGGCTTTGGGGGGAGGAAAGGGCCCCGATTCCCTTCATTAGCTGCAGCTGGGTTCACAGTGTTTAAAAAGGGAAGCTGCACACAGCAAAGTTGCTAGGAACAAATAGTGAATTATCTGGTATCATTGAGGCTTATCTGGATTCCCGGCATCTTCCCAACTGTGTGTGTTTTGCTGGGCTTTCAAGTCTGCAATTCCTTCTCCTGCCCTGTCAAGTTAATTATTGCAGCGTGGTTTGTGTGGATTTTTATTTACAGTTTGTATGTACTTTGTTTTCAGACTGAAAAAACTGGAGAGTTTTTTTCTCCATCCGAAGGTAACCTGGACATTGGGAGCAAAGTTGGAGGTACTGCTTATTTGACTATGTTGCCTTTGTGCCATGCCCCGGGTCATCACAAGGATTGTCACCTCTTCCCAATTGAAACTATGGTTAAATCTGTCTATATGTTGTGAAAATAAAATGAGTCAATTCATTCCTACAGATATTTTTGCCAGAAACTAGCTGAAAAAGCTGAAAACCAGCCAAAAGTTGTAAACTGCACACTATAAAGTTGTAAACTGCACACTATAAAGACCAACAATGTTTTCAGTGTCTTCTGTAACTGTATGCCCAGATCATTCATCCTTTCATTTTCAAGAATAAATATTCCAACCTTCTATCTTTGACATCTTCACAATTTTTCCAAATAAATCATTCAACATCTTGCGATATTTGGAACAGTCATTAATTCAAATTTGGGGAGCTGGTGGGGGTCCTATTTTCCTCAGGCTCTATTTCACCAATCCTGCAATATACAACTCACTGTAATTTACTGCTGATAGTCTAATGCCTTGATGGCATTAAACATTTATTGATAATAGCTGCTGCTCCCTCTTTATGAGGTTGCCTTAGGGAAGAGGGCCACAGCAGACAGAAGGAGCAAACACTTCAGATATATAACACTGAATTCCCTCTTATCTCTATCTAAGAAAGGGTTTGAAATAAAAGAACTGGAAATCTTTGGCATGAGGTCTTGGCGAGTTACTGACAATCTGAATGAGTAATAGCTCCTGAAAGAAACCAGTGGCTTGAAGTTCCTGAGAGCTATGAACAGCCTATGAACATGCTAACCCATGAGAAAACTAGCAATTATTGTGGCTTTTTTCTGCATAAAAGCCATGGAACAGAAAAGAAGGTGGTAGGATGGCTGGGAGAAAAAAATGTGGCTTTGTTATTTATGACCAGTGATTGCTGCATCAAAAGAAGGACTTACTCTGTACATTTCAAGACAACTGGTCTGGGATTGGACATTTCAAGGAAGAATATTCTGGGTTGATCCATTGGATCAAGGACCCTTTGCTTTTCAGTTGTAAAGTGCACTCATAAAGACTAAGAATAATTTCAGTCTCTCCCATAACTATGTGCCCAGATCATTATGCATCCTTTCAAGGATAAATATTCCAACATTCAATCTTTGGTAAGAGGGACTTAGGCCCTTGAACCAGTTGCAAAGAAATTACTTTTCCCCTGGCTGCAAGGTCAAATACCTTATGATAGTGAGCATCTGGCATAAAATGTTGAGCAGGCTACATTTGTATACCACTTTATCTTATTTATCAGTGTAATTAAAAGCAAACAAATCTTTTACATTTGTATAATAACATGCAGCTGTTAAAAACGAATTCAAATTTCAATTGTGGTTTTTGACACACCTGCTAAATGGCCCTTAATCCAAAAACAGGTGTTCACCATTGCCCTATCCGCTCACTCAATAGCTGCATAAGGCTTTAGGTTTTATCATCCTAATCTATCTTACAAGGTTGTTGATGATAAAAACACATAATGTATGGAAAGTGTATGGCACATTGAAGCCCACTTATTCAAGCATTTTTACTGCTGTACAGTCCAGTCATGGAAATTTGAAGGAGAGGCTTTACATACAATCTGCTTCTTTTGGATGGAAATAGTGACAGTAATACAAATTCCAAAGACATTGTATATGCATGCACTGATTCCCATGCACACAAACATGTTCTGTGACAGAGAGGTAGACAAACATAAATAAGTAAAGAAGCTGCCAAAGAAGGTTGAAAGCCCAGAGAGTTCAATTCTGCCTATGGATCTAGGCTACATTTTAATCTGGCCTTGAAGGTAGAGTTCATCCTTGGGGTATTTTAAACTTCTGAAGTTCACGTTTTATTCCCTAGTGCCAAAGAAGACTGAGGAATTCTTCTCCTGTTCAATGGATTGGTAAGAGACAAAGGTCAATGGAACCTGTCTCGTCTGCAACCTTTAGCCCCACAAAGAAGTGATTTTAAGTGGTCTCTGTGGGATAAGCAACAGCCATGCAGTTTCTGAAGCATCTTCATATTGAAGTTGTAGCAGAGGAGAAGAAAAACACACTATTTGGGGTGCTTGCAATAGGAAAAGGAAGGAGGAGCAGCCCAGTTCTTGAGAGCCAATTTAAATTCCTTGGGGGACATTTCTGTGATGTTATTTCTTTTCTAACTATAGAAAAAGGGCAAGAATTTTATAGTAAGCAAAAATGGGATTTATTATGGAGCAGTGAAGCACTACCAACTTATTCTTGAAACACAGGTAGTCCTCGACTTACAATAATTCCTTTAGTGACCATTCGAAGTTAAGAAAGCACTGGAAAAAATGGTTCTGGGCTATCTGAAAGGTATTAGTATTACTATACAGTTCTTGATTCAAGATTTGAGTCCCTAAAATAACGGTCCTCTCAATATAGTTCCAAACTATCAGTTAACTACTGTTAATTCATAGCCAGAATTGTTATGGTTTATATACAAGCAAAAAAAGATTGATTAGAACCATGGTGGCACAGTGGTTAGAATGAAGTATTGCAGGCTAATTCTGCTGGCTGCCAGCAGTTCGATTCTCACTGACTCAAGGTTAACTCAGCCTTCCATCTTTCCGATGGTTAGTAAAATGAGGATCCAGATTATTGGGAGTAATATGCTGACTCTGTAAACTGCTTAGAGAGGGCTATAAAGCACTGTGAAGTGGTATATATACTATTAAATGCCACATTTTAAAAAAATTCTATGAAAACACGAAGAAACACTGGACACAAGTGAATCCTTATTGCTTCATGGTGGCGCAGTAGTTAGAATGCAGTGTCTGCTGACTGCCAGCTGCCAGAAGTTTAGCAATTCGATTCTCACTGGCTCAAAGTTGATTCAGCCTTCCATCCTTCCGAGATGGGTAAAATGAGGATGCAGATTGTTGGGGGCAATATGCTGATTCTGTAAACCACTTAGAGAGGGCTGTAAAGTACCGTGAAGCAGTATATAAGTCTAAGTGCTATTGCCATTGCTATTAAGTTTAGAATATGCCCTACCTGCACATAGAACTGATTGATGTGGAATAGAGAGGAAAAACATTGCCCACAGACCTAGAAAAGAATGGTTTTTAAATGCAAGCATAAAGATTCACATACCATTCTTGATTGCTTGGCTGGTGGAGAAACACAGCTTGTACTCCTAAACGTATCTTCCAAATCAGAAACATGTGCACTTGTAGGGTGATCAGTAACTCTGCTGTCTGAGGAGAAGAATGAAAGCTTTATTTTAAAAACAACAAATCTATACCCAGGAGCCCAAGAAAGAACACAAACATCTAAAAGGAATTTGGGGAAGATGATAACCAGATAACATATATAGCAAGTGCAACTATATCAGTTCCAGAATTAAGTGCTTAAGCCAGAATTGAAGTGGCATGGAAAGAAGGCCAAAAAGAGAAACAGAATTAAAGGAATTTATTTTTAAATGGAACTCGTTTAACCTCTGAAATTTGTAAATTTCGTAAATTTTGCAAAAGTTGTTGGCTGTATTGTTAGTAAGGCACTTTACAAGGATAAACTGTATACACAAATGTATGTTGAAGGATAAAATGTATATAAAAATGGTGAATATTTAAAAATATTTAAATGCAAATTTCAGTTTGGAAAATTAAAAAAAAAGGGAAGGGGCATGACAAACATATGTGAAATTATCAGGGGCACAAAAGTTTAACCCGTTCTTCCCCAGTCCAATAATCCCAAGAGTTGGGAGGTGAGATTCTCACAACTGGGAGGGAACAAAAGATTGAGGTAGGCAGCCATACCAGCATCTTCATATTCCAAGTTTGGATCCAACCCAAAAAAGCATTTTCCATTCAAGAAAATCTGCATAAGCAGATTGAGAGGAATCTCAAAGCGTTCAAAAATGTAACGCTAACTTCATCACTGAAAAATTAAAAAGGGGAGGGGCCTAAATAATGTAATACAAGTAGTACTTGACTTACAACAGTTCATTTAGTGACTGTTCAATGTTACAACAGCACTGGAAAAAGTGACTTATGACCATTTTTCACACTGGAGATTGCTGCAGCATCCCCATGCTTACGTGATCAAAATTCAGATGCTTGGCAATTGACTCATATTTATGACAGTTGCCGTGTCCCAGGGATCATGTGATTCCCTCTTACAATCTTCTGACAAGCAAGATCAGTGGGATAGACAGATTCATTTACTAACAACTGCAGTGATTCGCTTAACAATCGTGGCCAAAAAAAAAGGCATAAATGGGGTAAAATTCATTTAACAACAGAAATTTTGGGCTCAATCGTGAGGACTGCCTGCACATATTGACCAGCAATGATTACTTTGGGGGAGAGTAGAAATAATATTTTCTGGAAGACAATATTCCTGACCTCCTGAAGAAGAAGATGAATACTGCCACTATAACATCCTATTAAATGTCAAATGGAAACATGGGGCTGCGCTCAAAATAAGGAGCATCTGGTAAAGCTATTTTTAAAAAGGCTCTGTTAACTTAGCTGAAAAACAGTTATTTATTAGAGTATTTGCATCCTCTAGCCACTGAATAACTAACAGTGGAACGTGAATTTTGAAGTGTGCACTATTAATCATTTTTAATGACTTGTTCTGATTTGGTCCAAATCCCCACAAATTATTTTACTTTAGAATACTTGTAAAATAACACGATTAGAAGGGCAAGAATAAATCCTAAGACTTACTCTCTCCTTGGCAGCTATTCATTAGAAATTCAATTACATAGGTTCGCAAATTGGCACCTGAATTTATTTATGTTTTTTTTAAATCGGTTGAACTGCCTGGTTATTAGTTAATAAGTCTTGGGGGAAGGTGTTGTTTGCATATCCAAATTTGAAACAAAACCTTGCTACCCTATCTCAAAAATTGCAATTGGCTTTACAATAACCAATAAATAAATAAAGGCTGGGATGACACTAGCTTTAGGAAGTAAACCCCATCTTTAGAATTATCTACCTCAAACAAGGTTTAGTGAGCTGAGCTCACTATTTACTATCATTTCCACAGAATCACTGCATGATGAAATATAGACACGTTCTACAGTCAACCCATAGAAAGAGATGGATGCTTTGGATCAGTGGCCCTAATCTTTTGGGCACCAGGGACCAGTTCCGTGGTTTTTCTGTGGACCAGAGGGGGTATGGTTTTGTTTACTGCCTGCATCCCACAGATGGAGCTTTGCTTTTCTGGCATGCTGCGGACCACTGCCAACCCATCGACTGGGGGGTTGGGGACTCCTGCTTTAGATGACAAAAAGTTGGCAGAGGGACGAAGTAAAGTTGAAATTTAGAGTTGAGGAAATTGCACAGTTTAAGTGCCATCTTTTAAACTTGCTTCCAGCTATTGCAATCTCCCATCCTGGATGGGATACTCCAAAAAGCTTTGGAAATAACTTTGAAACAGACTCACAGCAGTCCCTATATTGGACAGGTCCCCAGGCTTATCTCAAAAAACTTAACACACAAATGTTATTTCACTACTAACATGGGCAACATCCTGCCCACACGCTTTTATCCTTCTTGGTGACTTCAATCTACCTCATATTAACTGGACCCTAAATGAATGTAAAACTGAACCCATACATGCAACTTTCTATAATGCTGTAACAAATCTGGGACTGGAACAACTAGTAACCAACAATACTAGACTTAACAACTGCCTCGATCCCATCTTCTGCAGTAGTTTGAACTCAATTTATGGAATACAAATTAAAGAACCCTTTTCCAACAGTGACCACAACATGATTGACTTTTGTCTCAACATAAAAAAAATCACAAAAATCCGCACAAAAATCATCACAACAATGTGATCCCCAATTACAACTTCAAAAAAGGTAACTATGATTTTATAGACAATGATCTCTCATCACTTGATTGGCAATCCCTATTCACTGGATACAATACTGTTGAAGACCATTATAACATATTTTTACTTGAAGTCAAAAGAGTCATCAAACTATATGTACCAATAACAACTCCCAAAACCAGAAAAAACAGATAACCCATAACAATAAGGAAGCTTCAATCCAAAAAAAGATCACTTTGGTGGAAAAACAAATCTGGTCACGTTGCCAACTTCAAAAGCTGATACAAAAATTTATGTTACCAGATAAAGACTGAATGCATCCATTATCACATTAAACAAGAGGAAAACCTTCTATGCACCAATTCCACCCACACTTTCTACAATTTTGTAAACAGCAAACTAAAAGACTCAAGGTCCATCCCACCCCTGAAAAGACCTAATGGTAAAGACTGCAACGACAACACCATCAAAGCCAACCTCTTTAACACATTCTTTGGCTCAGTATTTGTAAACAGCAATGGATCATGCCCAGTATTTCCTAGTCGAACCACAGACAACTACAATGATCTAATACATATCGGTTTTACAGAAGACTATGTTGAAAAAGCACTACGCAATCTAAGACCATCTCTATCTACTGGACTGGATGGAATATGTGTCTACTTCTTTAAAAAGCTACCCACTGCCATAGCCGAACCTTTAAGCATAATCTTTGAAAAATCTTTCAGGACCAGCTCCTTGTCAAACCTATGGTCACAAGCCACAGTCATCCCCATCTTCAAAAAGGGAGACCACAGTCTAGTTGAAAATTACAGACCAATCTCTTTATGCTGTGTCACCTGTAAAGTCATGGAATCAATTATTAATCAATCCATTGTTCTCCACTTAGAGACAAAGAACCTACTAAACAATTTGATTTCAGAAAAAAACTATCCTGTAATCTGCAACTCTTACACTGCAAAAACATTTGGACTACACAACTCAATCAGGGCAAAGCAATAGATGCAATCTACATAGACTTCTGTAAAGCCTTCAATTCAGTGGTACACGAAAAACTACTACTAAAACTAAATTCTCAAGCCATATAAAAAATAAAGGTTGTAATGATGAACTCCGAGTCCTTAAGAATTCACATGCTTCAGCAGGCAAATGGAATGTAAATCACTTTTCTATGTATGCCACAACTGTCTTAACCCCCTTAAAAATGCATTTATTACATAAACACTCATCCTTCCCTTCTTCATTTAACTAATTAAATTAATACAAAGATGGTCTTGTTGAGAACTCCAATATCTTTGTGTGTGCTTTCCTTCTCCTCCCGCTCCCTCCTTCCCTCCCTCCCTCTCTCTCTTAAAGCCAGTCAGCAAACAGGAAACAAAGGGTTTAATTCTGTCTGGTTTCATGAAGAGTTCTGTATGTCAGTAGCTGGAAGCCAGCCAGTTCCTTGGACCAGCCATGACAGAGGTTGTTAGTGGGGAACCCTCCCTCCCAAACTCCTGAGGTTTTTTTTTAAGACAAATAAATAAATATTTTGGAGCAAGTACATCATCAGCAAAAAGAAAAGCAGCTTGTGAACCAGCTCCAAATACCAGCTCAGCAGGGAACTGGCAAAGTGAAATATCAAACCTGAAAGACAAACAAACAAATGCACAAGCAAAGTATGACGAACAGAAGAATGAGGATTAATTTGAGTTCAATATGGTATCTGCCACTTATCTCGAGAGGTGAGGGGGTTTGCTAAAAGCACACCACCTTCCATTATTCAAGGAAAAGCAAAAATTATAATTTGCTGTGCTCCTAGAGGGCCTGGTTTAAGCTATTAAACTGACAAATATGTCCAACAGAATTCTCCTTCTCTGCTTGCTATTCCTGAGCCCCCCTCTCCATCCATCCTCAGGCGAGTTAAACCAGACATTTGTTTCAGATGCTTGGCGCTGCTCACAACACACCTCTGCATCATCGAGGTTATTTGTGGAACAAAGGTGAGGTGTGCATTTGAGGAGGTGCAAATTATTAGTGCAATAATAAGAATTATGACTCCCAGAATTTACTGGAGACAGGAAAATGACCCTATTTGAGATGAATTTTTCCCTGCTTAAAAGAAGATTAGGTAGAAAAAATAACTCATCTGCACACAGTACTGTACTGTCAATGAATATAAAACACACATAACCCTCCTCAAATGCACATGCATGTGCACATGGAGAGAGAGAGAGAGAGAGAGAGAGAGAGAGAAATTAAATCACAAGTCTATTTAGTCTGTTCTATCTTACATCAACCTTTGGAAGATCTGAAAGACCAAGTCAAGGACAGATTGGCATAAAGAATATTTATGTGGTTCTAAAAACTGACAATGACTTGATGGCATGTAGTTAACCAATCAATAAATAAATTTTACATTGAGGCACAGAATTTGTGTTCTCCCAAAGTCCCTCCAAGTGTTGCCACTTAATTGTAGTCTCTTTTTTAATGGATTGATATTACATAGATAGCAATCATACTAAAATTAACTTGTTTACATAGAATTAATATGTTTAAAATTAAATGAAGCTAGAGGAGGGGACATTCTCTGGAACCGCATTCCCCTCCCCCCAAAGATAAGGACAGTGCCCTTTCTCTCAGAGAGGTCTAGAAAGCTTTTAAAACCTGGCATTCGTCCCAAGACTGGGATTAATGTATGATTGTATATTTTGGGAAGAGAGCAGCTGTTTTGATTGATTCATGTTGCTTTTAGTTTGGACAGTCTATATCATTTTATATTTGAAGTGTTTTTATGGACGTTTTGGTTTTGTACACCGCACTGAATCCATTGGAGCTGGGTGGCTACAATAAATGTGAATAAATAAAGTGTTACTCAAGTGTTAAATGTGGCCCTTAATTTGACAAAAAATGTGCAACTCTTTTTTATACTATTTTTGCCCACAACTTGGTGCTTTTCCTCTGGGCTTCAACTCCCAAAAAGTACAGGCAGTCCTCGACGTATAACCGTCAGTGAATCCAGAATTATGGTCATAAGTTGTGGCGTTAAGTTGTTAAGTTGTGGCCACGACTGATTTTACAACCTTTTTTTCAGCAGTCATTAAGTCAATGGCATGGTCATTAAGCGAACCCCTTTTTTTCAATGTGTGGTGTTTTGTTTTTTTCTAAACTGGAAATCCAAAAAGCAAAAATTGCAGTCTAGGGGAACAGCACAAATGGCTGTAAGTGCGAGCCAACTGCAAAGCGTCCAAAATATGAGGAACGCCATTGTAACTTTGAACAGACACTAAGTGACCAGTTGTTAAACGAGGACTGACCCATATGGAATGGTTGAAGTCTCAAATTCTGGCCTGCAGAATGTATTTGTTCTTGGGAAGAAGTGTTTCCCAACTTTTCAGTTTTTCCATCTGTACAACATTATATCACAAAACAATAGTTTTTTGTAGCTGTGATTCTAAGATAAAGTTACTAGGAAGTAGCGTTTCATTCACTGTTTGACAACCTTGATTAATTGGTAGGAAAAAAAGCCTTTTTTTTCCTATTTTGGATAAGAGCTTGTCTTGAAAATTTCCATAGCAGTTTTCCCAGTAAGAGCTGCAGTAGACTGCAAGATTATGCCAAGAAGTCAACTTATTTTCCTGACGAAGGTTCCTGTATCATTCCTCCTGCAAAAAGTAAGACTATGTGAAAAGATCAGATCAAAGGCCCTCTTACTCCAGCATTTTATTTCTCACTGTCCCCAGATGATTCTGTCGTTTCCAGCAAGGGGTCTCTACAAGTTGGCCAGGAGGTGACATGGAAGGGTTTTATTTGTTTGTTTAATGGGTTTCTATGCTGCCCATCTCACAAATCTGGGCAGCTTACAAGATAATAAAAGCTAACAAGTGTGAAAAACAATTAAAGTAGAATACAAAGCTAAACATTAAAATTAAAAACCAAGCTGATGGTAGCCTGGTAGTGAGAATCTTCTCTATTCCATCAGACACCATAGTGGCCAAGATTTTGGGCTCTTCCAGAAGGCCAGGACTGCTGGGGTGGATCTCACCTCCAATGGGAAAATATTACAGAGGAGGGGGAGGGGGGCACAGCAGAAAACACACCTTACCAGCCAAAATTCTTTGGCCTTAAGGGAGCTAAATTAGACCATTCTACTGGTTAGTTCCAAGGGTGTAGGCGCTTCCTTAGATACCATGGACCATGGTTGTCTCCACAATATGTATAATAGAATCAAGGGGGAGGGGAAGGAGCTGCAGAAAGTGACCTGGGATGGACTCACCTTGATTTCTGTTTGCAGAGTTAGATTTGCATAGCTTATCCAAATTCTTCTTCTTCTTTCCTCTTTCTTATTACCTGTCTCCTTATCTTCTTATGACTATAACTTTGTGCTTGATTCTTACAATTTATTGTAATATTTATATTGTTTTATTTAGTATACTAGTATTATTTATGTTGATTGCTTATTTGGTATCCTATGACTAAGTGTTATATCTTATGGTTTATGATGAATGTATTTTTCTGATGACTATGATCATGATTTGTCACTTATTGCTTGTATGTACACTGAGAGTTTATGCACAAATCACACTTGGCCAATAAAGAATTCTATTCTATTCTATCCTATTCCATTTTTCAAAAAAAATCCATTGCAGCAATAATTCCATGTAGAAATAAGAGATGAAAAGATATATATATAAGAAATATATAAGATATATATATATATAAGAAAACAAATACACACACACACACACACACACACACACACACACACACACACACACACATTATACTGCCTTTCAAATTCAGATTGTGTCAACACAGATGCATGGTCTAATACAGGAATAGAGATCAGTCACAGTTAGGGCTGGTTATTGGCTTGGCTTCTGTTATTTATTTTGCTTTTCCTGGGGATTGTTAATAGGCTTTAAACAATAAAAAAGTTGGATTACTTTTTCTTACTTTCCCTTCTGCTATTTGCCTCCCTTTATATTCATTCCCTTTTTACCAGTTCCCCATCTCTCACAGGAGCCATTCTCCACTGTTGAGTTGACTTGCTATCAACCCACCCTGGAAAGGAAAACACTCCATGACATTTGCTATTCTCATTGCCGATACCTATCCTGACTCTATTGCTTGTATTCCCACGTTGCTGACAGTCACTGATTCCCCCCCCTTCCCCCATGGAATTGTGTGAAAAAGCTTACAGACTTTATGGGTTGAGGTTATGGATGGCCAGTATTGGATGCGCTTCAAGACGGTACAGCTAATGAGATCTTAAAGGCTAGGACAAGGTAAGGACAGCATCAAGGGACAAGTGGAAAATAAATATTGCCAGGGCATCTTTGTGCCACAGTTAAATGCATGGAGACACAGTCATGGAATAAAAAATACTGCTGACATTGGAGCAAGCAGCAAAGAAGATAAATTTTGGGAAAGACTGAAAAGAAAATCATATTAAGTAAAAAAGGACTAGCAACAACCATGACATTTTAACATAATAATCATTCTTTAGACATCTAAGAAAATCAGCATTCAGTGCTTCTGGCTCTACTATAGCTTATGCCTTAACAAAGGAGAAAAATAACCTACATTTTAAAACTGTCTGGAGGTAAGTAGAAAAATACGTTGGCAATTCAGGTAGTCATCGACTTACAACTACAACTGAGCCCAAAGTTTCTGTTGCTAAACAAAACAGTTAATAAGTGAGTTTTGCCCCATTTTATGACCTTTCTTGACACTGTTGTTAAGTGAATCACTGCAGTTGTTAAGTGAGTAACACAATAGTTAAATGAATCTGGCTTTCCCATTGACTTTGCTTCTCAGAAGGTCACAGGAGTTGATCACATGATTCCCAAGACACTGCAACCGTCATAAATATGAGTCAGTTGCAACACATTCAAATTTTGATCATGTGACCAAGAGGATGCTGCGATGGTCGTAAATGTGAAAAACAGTCATAAGTCACTTTTTTCACTGCTGTTTAACTTTGAATAGTCACTAAATAAACTGTTGTAAGTCAAGGAATACCTGTACTATCAAACAGAATAACCACCAGCAAACACACAAATTTAAAATCCAGATCAGTTGGGAATCTCCAGCAGTCTTTTCTGTCAAGAAAGATTAGAAAAGGTGATGTCTACAGGAGCTTTAAGAAGCATCTTTACATTGATGCATTGATGCCTAAAATACTTCTATTTTGTGGATTTTGTGTGCATTTATTGATTAAAAGCTGCTGCCCTTTTTGAAGGAGAAAGAAAAAAATCTGTTGCCAAAAATCTGAATTTTGACCACATGACTATAGAAATGCTACAATGGTCCTAAGTGTGAAAAAAGACTACAAGTCACTTTTTTCAGTGGCACTGTAGCTTTGATCACTTCAGTCAGGAACATTCACAAAATGAACTGTTGTATGTTGAGGACTATATATCATAAGTGCACCAGGTAGTTATTACCAAAGGCACCCCATCCCTTCCTTTCCCACCACAACTGCAATATGCAGAAGATATTTATCCTTTATACTCTCCAGCATTGTTTCTAAGCAGAGTATCTCCACTATTTGTATTTCCAATATTTGAGGGGCTCCTACAAAGACGAGGGAGTCAAACTATTTTCCAAAGCACCAAAAGGCAAGGCAAGAAACAATGATTGAAAACTAACCAAGGAGAGAAGCAATTTAGAATTAAGGAGGAATTTCCTAACGGTGAGAGCAACTGACCAATGGAACAGGTTGGCTTCAGAAGTTGTGGGTGCTCAACAACTGAATGAAAAACTGCTGGTGACCTTCTACCGCTGCACCATAGAGAGTATCTTAACTTACTGCGCCTCTGTATGGTTTGCCCAATTGCACAGGAGCAGATAGGAAAGCACTCCAGAGGGTTAATGTCATTGCCCAGAAGATCATGGGTTGCCTTCTCCCCTCTTTGGAAGAGCTTTATAGCTCCCGCTGCCTTATGAAAGTTCAAAACATTCTCAAAGATCCATGTCATCCTGGGCACCCTTTTTTTGAACTATTACCATCTGGCAGATGGTACAGAATAATAAAAACAAGGACAAATAGGCTGAAAAAAAGCTTCTATCCCAGGGCAGTAGCTCTTTTGAATTCTGCTGGATAGTGCAGTGTTGGTGCGGTGTTGGGGTTTTTTGGTTCAATGTGTGGAGTGTGAAGGATGTGTGTTTGTGTGTATTTTTTATGGTCATGATGTGCCCTGAAGATGGTGTTTGATTTCGTTGTACAAGGTGCAATGACAATAAAGTAAACTAAACTAAACTGCATCACTGGAGGCTTTCAAGAAGACACTTGGACAACTATTTGTCTGAAATGGTGAAGGGTCTCCTGCTCGGGCAGGGGTTTGGACTAAAAGACCTCTGAGGTCCCTTCCAACTCTATTATTCTATACTCAGAGTGGCACTCAAATTACACTTCTACTGTTTTTGCAAAGGTGACTATTAAAAGACATATTGGCTGGGACAGAAAAAAAATAAATAGGGAGAAAGAGAAGGAAAGAAAATATAGGAGCCCCTCCTCCTGACAAAAAGAAAACAACTTTGAGAGCATCCTGCACTGCAGGTGCTCGTTCTCAATCCTTCGCATAAAAGCGCTGACTTTGTTTTCACTTCTAAAAATAAAGGGTTGGTGACTTGAGAAGATCAAACAGGGACAGTCTTTCTTCTCGCTAACTCACAGCATTGAACAACTCGCGTCCCCCTACAGAGAAAGCGTGCCGGCAGAATCGGAGCAATTGACTTAAGCCCAAAATGAAAAGGCCCCCCATCTGGAAGGGGCGGTGTGTGTACAGCGCTCATCTGGGGGCCTGTTTTGCAGTAATAGGCCACTCTATGCAGAGACTGCTCTGCCTCGTGCCACATTTCACAACAATGGAACTTCGTGGCTCCCACCTCAACGACGCCTTTCAAAGTCACAGCCTGCCGGGATCCCAACTCGACAAGATCATAGACTAGAGATGGTGCACTAAGCTCCTCGAAGAGTACAATTAATTCTGAGTGAAAAGCTTTCCGTAATTCGCACAGAGATAAAAGCAGAACTATCCCCAGGAATATCAACCTGGATGGGGAGAAATGGTCTTCCTGTAGAGCAAAATCCAAACAGAAATGGTTATGGGGAAGGAAACAATATGGTGACCTACCTTGAGAAAACCTTGGCTGCATTCCAGCTATTTTACTAGCTTTATTAGGAAGCTAGATTGTTCGCTTAAGTACCCTCTAGTGTAAGAACTTTATTTGGTATTAATTCTCAGTGGAGCCTCTGTTCCAAAATTCTGAAAGAAGCTGGGGTTCAGGCATTGGTGGGATGGGGGTGAGCAGAGAAAACTCAACCTGTGCCCCAACAGCTTCCTTCTTTAGAAAGAAGTTTTTGAAGCTATGAACCCTGGAAGACGAAGAAGGGGGCTGCAAAAGGCTTTTTATGTGAGATTGTGGGGGGGGAGGAGAGAGAGAGAGAGAGAGAGATGGAAAAGGATAGCAATCACATCATAAATGTATAATATCTGATAGCAGGGAGCATTTCCTAATGGAGAGGACTATTATTAGATGGTGGAATTGGCCACCCAAGAAAAACAGTGAGAACCCTGTTGCTAAAGAAATAGGACATCAAGGTCTACAGTACTTCGAGCTATAAGAAAATTAAACACTATAGAGGGGATTAGGATTTTTTTCTCTTTCTGATTTGCCTCCATCTCTCGGAATGCTTGGATCACAAGATAGCTAGGTTTGCACAACAGACCAAAATGAGGGTGAGTACGTAATAGGGGAGTAGGTTGTGTAACTTCAATCATGCCTAATATTACTTGGTTGCTTGTGCACAGCATGCTGAAGTGAGCACAGCCACTGCATTGTTAGTGTGGGTTTGGCATGTTGTGTGAAGTGCTGGGCACAAAGAATTGGGATCTTTTGTAAAGTGGTAGCATAGAAGATTTATTCAAATTTATACACAAGAATCTAGTCAACTAACTAAATCGGTGCTAGATGAGAATCAATGGAATTCAAGGGAGGCTGAAATTGGATCTCTTGTGGCAATGCAAGGACTCTAAACTGATGATGCATTTAACTCTTCAACTCTGCCTGATCTTCTCCGACATGAAATCAGCCATTGGGAGAAATTGTCATTTTATAAACCCAAGCTTTTCTTCCATTGAAATTGGGATGCAACCTAAAGGAAATCCGCAAGATTCAGTGCTTGGCACATTTAATTCAAATAGCTGATTGCTAATCATATTGGTTACCCCAAAATGATAAGTGTGAGCATAATGTTTACATCTCTAGAAATGTTTTCTGTGCCTTTGCTAAGGATAATTTTATGAAAGTTTTAATTGTTGCTTTACCTACCCAAAGGACGTGTAGTTACCTTGACTGATTCTATTCACTCATTTCATCAGATTCTTTGTAATTCCAGGTGCTCAAGGCCATAGATGAAAATCCAACAAACAAATTAAAAACAACAATCCAACTATAAAGCAAGATTAATTAGGCCACTGTGAGATACTTGCATAATAGCAATCCTAGCTATTGTTTAAAAGGAGGTTTTTAGCTCTTTCAGTCAGAACTAAAGAAATTCTTAGATGAGAAGCAAAAAGTCTTCAAGGAAAAAAACTAGGAAACTCCAGCTGCCTTTTGAAAAAGCACCTTTGGTTTTTTTAGTCATCTCGAGCTATGGTTCACCATGCCAGATTCACAAAAGAACAAGGGAAGAGACCCAAAGATGTCATAGTCACATATGCAACTCTACAGACCACAATTGAGTTCATATATTGCTTTACCCACAATGATCTTATTTGCTTTTGGTTGAACCTATTGTAAGAACCTAGCTGTTATGATTCTCAAACCAATATGTGTTATGCAAACATGGCCAATGAAGATTTTTGTTTAACAAACAATGATTAAGCAAACCATAACTTAATATAAGACAGCCATATGTTTGAGAAATGTGTCTGATAGGCAGTCAAATGAGAAAATCTTTAATTAAAGATTTTAAAAGCTTGCCTACAGATTGCTGCAGGCAGCCAAGAATTAGATGATGACAAACAAACAAACCCCTCAGAAACTAAAGGGTTGAAGTTAGTTTTGTGGCTACTAGAGAATATTTACTTTCTTGTGTCCACCAAACTCACTTTGGGATTATGGTTTCATGATGAAAAATGGGTAACAGGTTTATATACAGGTAGTCCTTGACTTATGACCACAGCCCAAAACTTATGTGATAAATTTGTTAAGTACATTTTGTCCCATTTTACGGCCTTCCTTGCCACAGTTGTTAAGTGAAACACTGCAGTTGTTAAAATAGTAACACAGCTGTTAAGGGAATCTGACTTCCCTATTGACTTTGCTTGTCAGAGGGTCACAAAACAAGGTCCTGATCCCTTTCATTAGTTGCACCTGGGAGAACAGGATATAAGAAGGGCGTTTGCACACAGCACCTTGTTGGAAGCAAAGCATGCATTATCTTTGTTGAGGCTTATCTGGGTTTTGGCTGCTTCGTTATCTTTTGGAAGTCAGCAATTTATTATCCTGTCCTGTCCTGTAAGTTACTTCAGCGTGGCTTGTATTGGTTTTTTTGTTTCTAATTTATCTATACTTTGGGTTCGGACTGCATTTCTTCCCTTTGTAGACTGTTTTTGGGAGAGTTTGATCTCCAGCCAAGGATAACTGGACGTTGGGGGCCAAGTTGGAGGTATTAAAGGGACTTTACCTATTTTTGTGACTTAACTGCTTTTGCGCCATGCCCCGGGTCATCACATTCAATCTTGCTTTCGAACTTTACTCACTGCAAATTGCCATCAACAAGAAAAGCCAAAAATAGTTGATATTGGCTTAGCCTGTGTGAGTCCAGCCACTGTGGTTTGTAAATGAATATTGACCAGACTCAACCAAACTGACTTTATTCAATAAGCCATGGTCAGACCATGTCTTAAAATAATGAGTGAACCCAGACCATATACAGATTATACAATCTAAGCTTCACTTTGTCTGCAAACTCATATTGGAAGACAACTACACAGCCAGTTGCTCATATATATAAGTAAGAGCTAGAATCAAAACAGCCCCATGATCCATAGATAGATGATTCCAATTCAATTCCCAAAATCTTTAGGAAGGGCTGGGAAGATTCTTCCCTGCCTGTTGAGTAAACAACAACGGAATGAAAAACTGCTGATGACTTTCTACCACTGCGCCATGGAGAGTATCTTAACTTACTGCACCTGTGTCTGGTTTGCCAATTTGCATAGGGGCAGATAGGAAAGCACTCCAGAGAGTTAACGTCATTGCCCAGAAGATCATTGGTTGCCCTCTCCCCTCTTTGGAAGAGCCTTATAGCTCCCGCTGCCTTATGAAAGTTCAAAACATTCTCAAAGATCCATCTCATCCTGGGCATCCTTTTTTTGAACTATTACCATCTGGCAGACGGTGCAGGATAATAAAAACAAAGACAAATAGGCTGAAAAACAGCTTCTATCCCAGGGCAGTAGCTCTTTTGAATTCTACTGTATAGTGCAATATTAATGCAATATCAGGGGTCTTCAATTCAATTGTATAGAATGTGAAGGATGTGTATTTGTGTTTATTTTCATAGTCATAAAGTACACTGAAGATGATATTTAGTTTCATTGTATGAGGCGCAATGACAATAAAGTAAACTATATGCTAATAATAGCTTATTGAAAGACACCCCCATCACCTGAATTCGTACAATATATTAGATTAGATTATAAAACACATTAGATTATAAAGCAGTTAGAACAATCAGTGGGATGACTTGCCTCCAGAAATTGTTGGTGCTCCAACACTGGAGGTTTTAAAGAAGAGATTGGATATTACAACCATTTGTCTGAAATTGTATAGGGTTTCCTGCTTGAACAGGGGTTGGACTAGAAGACCTCCAAGGTCCCTGTTTTTCTGTTATTCAAAACAATATCAGAACAATTGGATTTTCACAACACATTAAGCTGATCCACAGTGAAACAAACTGCAGTGGGATATGGGGCCATATAAAGCCAGAATCCAAACACTGCTGAGTTATTAGCAGTAGTGATTAGTAATAAAGATAATATTGATGGTTTGCCGTTCTTGCAGAGATTCTTTCCCTTTCTTATACACTACCACAATAAGAAACTAATCTGAACCTACAAACATGAAAATAAATTATTGTTGGAAGATGCAAAGGTCCAATAATGTTATCTGTGTTCAACCATCACAGGCAATGAAAACATAAAAGTGCATTTTTGGAATAAAATTTAAATATCAAGTTAAATCAATTAATATTCACTCCGGGTCACTGATCATTAGTTCCTGGTCGCTCAAGAGAGATAGAAGAAGAGATGGAAATTCCTGCCAATGTTGCGTAGTAAGTTTGGACTAAGAGCATCTTATTTAAATCTAAATGATTTTTCCTCTCCTTCTGTACTCTTCTAAACTATACCTTTGCCACACAAATCTCTCGCTCTTTGCAAACAGGTTTTAAAAATGCATATAAAATTCTCTTTTTTAAAAATGGCCCTAAATGGCACTAAAACAATGTCTTTCAAAAACAGTTCACAAACAAAAATTTGTGAACAGGGAAAGCAGCTCAGCTGACAAAATGTTCCAGGTTTGTTTTTTTTAATGCTGCTAAATTAATCACTGTGGTTAGAGAGTTGGAGCTGCTGTTAGCTAGAAAGAAACCAACATACAAAATGTACTAGATGAAAATTACCAGATTTTTTCTGCACGAATGAAGTCACACTGGTAAGAAAATGTATAAGGAGAATAACTGTCCATTGTGAACATTTGGCTTGCTTTTCTGTCCAGAGAAGGAATTGGACTAAAACAGTTTATATCAATGCTTCTCAACCTTAACAACTTGAAGATGTTGTGGACCTCAACTCCCAGAATCTATAAGTAGTTCTCGACTTATGAGCACAACTGAGCCCCAGATTTATGTTGCTAAGCGAAACATTTCTCAAGTGAGCTTTGCTCCATTTTACAACCTTTCTTGCCACAGTTGTGAAGTGAATCACTGCAGTTGTTACGTTAGTAACATCGTTGTTAAGAGATTCTGGCCTCTCCATTGACTTTGCTGGCCAGAAAGTCACAAAAGCTGCTCATGTGACCCCAGGACATCCATCATAAATATGAGTCAGTCGCCAAAGGTCTGGATTTTGTTCACATAACCACAGGAATGCTACAATGATCATGTTAAAAATTGTCATAAGTCACTTTGTTCACTGGCGTGGTAACTTTGAATGGTTTCTAAGTGAACTGTTGTAAGTCAAGGACTACCTATACTGGCTTGGAGATCCTGGGAGTTGAAGTCCACCTATCTTCAAGTTGCTACGGTTGAGAATCACTTATGATCCTATTTGACAAGAAGAGGAACTATTATGGTTGCCAGATGTTTAGACTGGACTTGTCATTTCTCTCCACCTATCGAGTCTTCCCCGAGGATCTAGGGCGGAGAGATGGTGTTGTTTGATGGAGCTAAAGGTATTGTTGCAGGATCCGCCTTTACTTGCTTGAATAAAACTTTCTTTTGCAATTGACTGATGGTAAATTGGGAATACTCAAGTGAAGCTCCAGACATTTTGGAATTGCATCCAAGGTTCTCCGAACTACTCAAAATTTCCACTACCGGTTCTCTAGAACTGGTCAGAACCTGCTGAAGACCCACCTCTGCAGGACTTGTATGTTTTGTGATTTTCTGCAGTCATATTCTGTTCTGTTGTCTCCAGGTTTTCAAGTATCCAGCACCCAGACTTTAACCAAACACATTTTTTTGACTCAATTGTGGCCGTAAACCAAGGACTACCTATATATACACATATGCACATTCCACTAAGAGATGCAAAGCGATTTCACAGAGTTTTATTTGTCACATGCATTAAGAAGTGACATCTCTCATTTTCACAAACTGAGGTGCTTGAATTTCCTCCCCACCTTTTCTCTCCTCCAGATTTACTGCTTAGGAGCATTAAAATGTCTGAAACAGTTTACATCCACTGTCACAGTGGGAATTTGCTGAGGGATAAAGAAGCTTGTAATTGCAATTCTAAAACTACCCCTATATGCTTATAGTAGCTTTTTTTTTTTTAAAGAAAACATCTTAAGGGCTTTACTAAGCTATAAAGTGCCTGCGAACAAACTTAAAAATAATATATCTTTAAAAGGATGGGGAGAGAGATTAATCTCCTGGTAAGTTATAGAGAGAGGATTACCCACTACTGATAGTTATAATGCAAAATTCTCATATCTAATACCAGGAAAATGAAATATAAATTTAGAAGGGACTAAGAGAATATTTCCCAAATAAAGAGAGAATGAGCTGCGGTTTGTTGAGTGGTTCCGTCCACAAACTTAAAAGCTTCTTCAATATTACAAATGACTGTGAGAAGCATTTCACTTAACTTTTGTTGGGCATGCCAAAGCTTCGCTCTTTTTAAATCTTGTCACACATTATAGGAAATAATAGTTATGGTAAATGATCGGTAGATTTGGTAGATCTATCATAGATTTGCAAATTATTGTTGCAAAAATTCAAACAACCACAATAACTACATGGAAGCAAAAATACATAGTCGTCTTATGACTAGCTAGTGACCAAAGTTACAACAGACTCCTCAAAAGGGACTTATGAACCAATTTCAAAATTTTGATAGGCATGCAATTTTAATAGGCACCCCTGCATGGTCACATGATCATATTTTGGATGCTTGGGAACCAGGTCACTTTCACAGCCACTTGCAACCTCCCACACTCACGTGACCAAGAGTTTTGATATTTTTTGCCAGTTTCGGGGTTTTATTCCAATTTCTGGCAAAAAACACCCATTGGGTAAAATTGACTCGTTTAAATGACTGTAGCATTCACTTAACAATTGGCACAGAAGGAGTCATAAAATTGGGCCCAGTCACATGGTAACCTGCTTAACAGCTGCAAGGTATAATGACTTACTAGCTCGACACCCGTGCTTCGGTATGAAACTATGTGGTTGAGCTTAAGTTTTTGGGGAGGAAAATAAGGAGGAGGAAATCTACCTCTGCTTACCAGCATCCATTGGTATTCATCTGGCTAGTTTGGAAATGAAACAGTATTTGCTATGTCAGCAAGAAGGAGACAGCAAGGAGCCTGGGCGTGGCTTAGCTCAACTGTTCTGTACTAAAGCTGCTTGGTGCTGAAACTGAAACTGAAACTGAAACTCCTCTGCTTGTGTTTTGCATTTGGAACAGATTTCTTTCCAGGTGGGGAGGGGGCGTAGAACTCCTTGGCATCAGAGCATGTTAATAATAATAATAATAATAATAATAATAATAATAATAATAATAATAATAATAATAATAATAATAATAATAATAATAATAAAGGAAATAGTAATGCTCTGATGGCCATTTTGAAAAATCCTTTCTTAGTGAGAACCTAGAAGCCAAGGAGAACATATGGGCCAAATTTCAAGTTTGTAGGCTTTATGTTTCTGGAGATTTTGTGATGATGCATGAGTGGTATTTTGCTTTTATATATATAGATAATTCCATGCTTAATTGTGGTAGTAAGTCAAGGTCTACCTTTAAAAGAAGGGCTAGAAAACTCACTCTTTGCCATTACTTAGAGGCAGTGGTGGGATTCATTTTTTTTTTTACTACCAGGTCTGTGGGCGTGGCTTGGTGGGCGTGGCAGGGGAAGGATACTGCAAAATCTTTAGTCAGAGGTGGTATTTGCTGGTTCTCCAAACTACTCAAAATTTCTACTACTGGTTCTCCAGAACTGGTCAGAACCTGCTGAATACCACCTCTGCTTAAAGAACATTCAGATGTTCGCAGAAAAGAGTGGAATGAATCCCAAAGGTGCTCTTTCAAAAGGCAAGCAGACTTTGTTTTTCCTTGAAGATGCTTCACTTATCATCCAAGAAGGTTCTGAAATTCTGAAGAAAAGTGAAACATCTTCAAGGAAGAAAGTCCACTTGCCTTTTGAAAAAGCGCCTTTGGGACAACCGTGACCTGGATGACAGAAAATCTCCATAAAGAGGGGAGGGCAGGCAACTTTAGGCTGTGTTGAGGGGGAAAGATTGCTTGCAAGTCACGCAGTGAACTTCCATATTGGGGATGGACATGATCCTGGGTTTCCCTTCTCCTACCACACCACAATATTGAGCATACCAGCTGATTGAATCTAGACCAGCAATAGGTGCATGTTCAAATAAGTGACATCTCTAGTTAAAAAAGAAGCAAGGGCAGAGAATTCTGAGAAATCTGCCACCACCTTGAAGATTTTTTTAATATTACTTCTCCCTGCCATTGCATGCAACTTTTGATAAAAAGTCAAAATTTCAGTTGCATCTATCTTTCCCAATTTGGCCAATTTCCCATCACAGCAGGTAAGCAATAAAAAGATTTGAACTCAAAATCATGTTCAAATCTTTAATTCTGAATGTTGTAAGAGTCTCTTCCATTAATAAGCTTCAGGATGAAAATAATTATGAGTTAAACTGCTGCAATTTTAAACATGACCCAAGAGGTTCTTCAAACATGATTTGGTAAAGCATTTTTAAACTGTGAAACAAGCTCCCTTATTTTAACTATTTATTCATTTGTTCCTAAAATTTATTAGCCACCCATCTTACTGTGTGGTAACTCTGAGTAGCTTACAATATTAAGATATTATATTAACAATACATCTAAAAATAATCCATGACATTTTGATTCATTAATATTGTATAGACAAGGTGGGGAAGCAACAGATTGTATGATGGCTTGTTTTTTCAAAGTGGATTTAATTTCTTTTCTTCTCCTTCCTTTCTTTTGGCAGGACAAAGCATTATGTTGTGACTGGGAAAAATGTGAATAGAGGTCACTCTTGCTGGGCAAAAATAGATTTTTGTTAGTTTTGTTTTTAAAGGCTTTGTAACACCTTATTAAAATTGAAAGCTATACACATAAAATTACTAGAGGTACTTGTGTACTGTAATCCACTGAAGTTGTATTTCATTACAGCAGATCTGGAGGAAGAAGGAGGGGAAGAAGAAGAAGAAGAAGGAGAAGGAGATGAGGAAGGAGAAGGAGAGGAAGAAAAAGACAATTTCAGCCAACATATTTTCTCTGAGTTTCTGCACTACCAGAAAAGCCATATCCATCATCTACTTTCAGATGTTTGTGTGCAGTTTACTTGAGAGCTGACAATAAATTGTAGGAAAACACACCTCTCAACAGACTGTTGTTATGGTAGGTTTGAAGGAGATCTGGCAAGTCCCTTTACAAATCACTTCCTCCCCTCCTCCCATATTTTAATAAACCTGATGGTCATAAAAAGAGTATTCTTTAAAGACCAATCTTCTTAGCAAGAGATCATCTCCTGCAGTTCAGGAGCTCAGAATCAGCTTCCTTGTCCAAGGATGACAAAATTACAATCACAATAGTTTTAGACTCACAATAGATGGACATACCCTAACTGCAAGTGCCTTCAAACCTTCCCTACTTCTACCTCGAGACATGGCCTTCAAGTAGGATAGTAGAGCCAAGAGCAAGCCAAGGCATAGAAGAAAAATAACATTTGATTTCATTCAAATTACACAGTATTATTTAAATACAATTCATATATTTTTTACTGATACATCTAATGTCTAACACACACAAAAAGCCATCATTCTGTGTCATATGTGATTGTGAAGTCTTCTGGTGCGGTGTTTCTCAACATTAGCAAGATGTGCAGACTTAAATTTCCATAGGTCTGGAAAGGACCTTGAAGATCTTCTAGTCTAACCCCCTTATATCATCACAGGCAAATGGTTGTCCAATCCTTTCTTGAAAACCTCCAGTGATGGTGCACTCACAACTCCAGGAAGCAAGCTGTTCCATTGGCTAATTGTTCTCACTATCAAGAAGTTCCTTTTTAGTTCAACTCCCAGAATCTGTTGGCTGGGAAATTCTCGGAGGTAAAGTCTGCACATCTTAAAGTTGCCAAGTTTGAAAAATACTTTTCTAGTGGATATAGATTTGTATCTTTCTGTCTGTTTTCCGATTTTTCTGCAATAAAAAAAAAAAAGGACTATTCCCTTTCCATTGCCACACCAGGACCTTTTGTGCCCTTTGTGTGTTATCACTATGCTGTTTTCATGGATGAGTCTGGGGAATGCAGTGCAGCATAAGAATATTGGATTTTGTAGCAGCTGTGCAAACAGAAGAAAATAAGCACTGGTGATATAATAGGGATTTAAAGCAAGGATTCCATTCCAAGTCAGTTTGCTTCAGTATGGTTTGGGGCCACATTGCCTGCTGGCCATCGGTTGCCTTTTCTTTTCTTTTTAAAGTCCTGCTGCATGAAGTTCATAGCCTAAGTTTAGCAACTGCTTGTCCATTACTCAGATTTTGAAAGACAGTAGAATCTCAGGGTCAGGCCCTATAACAGTATCCATATTTATGCTTTCCTCATGATGGTCTTAAATTAGTGGGCTCTGCTTGTGACATTCTTAAGCACAAATGTACCACTTTTGGGGAATGTCAGAAAAGTGAAGTTTCAGGGCTGTCTGAATATGATGTCCTGAGATAACTTACCTTCAGGGATGGTCGTTTAAGCCAGGGGTCCCCAAACTTGGCAACTTTAAGACTTGTGGACTTCAGCATAGCTGGCTGGAGAATTCTGGGAGTTAAAGTCCACAAGTCTTAAAGTTGCCAAGTTTGGAAACCTCTGTTTTAAGCCAAGCATAACCAATAGTTAGGGTTCCGAAATCCAAGATCTACAGCCAAGTACAAAATAAAGCATACCGTGAAATACATCCTAGAAGAAACTACCACTCAGATTTAGCCAACTTATCCTTGGCTTCTCCGGACAGCTTTTAACTCTTCAAAGACAAGCATGAGCCACATAATCATATGAATTTTTAGTAGACTCCATGTGGGGACATAGATAATCTCACAGACTCAAACTAACACAAAAACTTCCCTGACAAAGAACTCCTTTAACATCATCCCACAGATTATTTATAGGGTCCAAATTAGTTTATGAATTCCAGATTGAAAAACAGCACTTAAAAAAAAAATCAGAGATCACAAATGACCATTCAAGTTACCAGATTCTAGACCAGATTTGGGGATTGTTTTAGAAAAGTGGCTTTTCATTAGACCCCAAGGGTAAATGAGATTCTTTTATTTCGCTAATATATCTGACTGTAATCGTAGAACACAGCATATTTTGAACTAATATATATAACTTAAATCTTTGAAGAGATTATCTGGCAGAGACAATTGCTTGAGACATCCTACAGACTCTGAGACAATTTACAGTTCATCATCCAATTAAGATATTATCCTTGGAAATCACACTCATATTTGACGATACATAGGAATACAACACATAACTGAGAAAGGCCTCCGAATGGCTTCTATATTGACCCTCTCCCTTTGAACTCAATAGGCAGATTATTGAATAACTCCAGGAATTTATTCAATGTATTCAATTCATAAACTTATATCATGCACAGGTCATAAACATGTGAGATTCTCTGGATTAGCTCAATGAAAATGAGACACAACATTTTTACAACAGTCACATTCAGACCCAACTGATGGGTCTGGATAAAAACAGATGATCAAAAATAAAAGCTCAATTATACATATAAAAGCAGTTGGTCATGCTTTTCACTTCTTGAAGATCAACTCCATCCAACAGCTTTCTCAACATCCCCCTTCCTCTCAACCCTTTACGCTTCTCTCATATTTATTTTACAATGTGAGAGTCATTCATTCTCCTATGACTAAACCACCTAGATGTATTTTTTGCATACAGGACTCTGATTTTGTTTACAGTCTGCATCAATTCAGCTCTCATTCATTCTCAACTCTCTCTTCTTGTTTGATGACAAACAGTTGTCTGGCGCAAAGAATCTGGACTACTCGTAAAGTTGAAGCATGAAGAATTATTCAAGTCTATACTGAAGAATCTGGTCAACTAAAGTTCAACACGAAATTGACAGCAGATAAGGAAGATGGACCACTTGTGGGAATGCAAGCACTCTAAACTGATGATGTGCTTAACTCTGCCCGCAATTCTGCTTGATCTTCCACACAGTTCTCATCCCTATGCAACTTATTTTTAAGTTTGTCCTGACGTACCAAACTCTATCACATAATAGTTAGAATCACATACAGTCATTTTTGCTTCGTTTTGAATTTCTCACAACAAACTACCTGAGCTGCTATTTTATACCAACATGTGTGTCAAGCATAGGGGAAATGAAGAGATTCAGGCAGTTCGAACAAGTATAAAGATTTATTACAAGCTTAAGCTCCCTACAAGAATCTGACCAACTAACAGTCAAGGGAAATGAGCAGGAGATAAGAAAGACATTCAAGGTGGGCTGGACTTAGATCTCTTGAGGGTGCACAGGGACTTATGACTTATGATGCTGCCCTATATCCGTGATGGCAAACCTATGGCACATGTGCCAGAAGTGGTACACAGAGCCATCTCTCCGGGCACGCCAGCCATCACCTGTTGGTCTTCTGGGTTCCAGTTGGTCTTATTGCATGCAGGAGCGCTGGAAACTGGAACAGTAGCTCCCCGGTGTGCATGCACGCACCAAGGAGCTGAGATTCCAGTTGCTGATGTACGCATTCAGGCCAACCAGATGGTCTTTGTGCATGCATGGGCGCCAGAGACCAGAAGACTAGGTGTATGGCGTGCATGCACATGCCGGAAACTGGAAGCTCAGCTTCCCAGTGCGCACATGTGCACTGGGGAGCTGTTCTTCCGGTTTCCGGTGCTCCTCCACACGCGTGTGTGGTCCCGTTTCGGCACTTGGTGCCGAAAAGGTTTGCCAACACTGCCCTATATTATGTACGCCTTTGAATTTCTCCCATCTTTAATTAATACTTAACCAAAGTATGCAACTTCATCTCAGTTTTCACCATTTATATTTAACTGGGAATTGTTCGCTCTGTTCTCCTTGTTCGATGCAACTATATTGGATACATTAATTTTCAAACCCACACTCCTCATTGTGTCATACAATCTAATGCTTACTGCAAATTGCTCGAGTCCCTGGCCACTAATGGGGCATAGTTGTCTTCTAAAAGTACAAATACATTCACACCCCCATCAACACACCTGCAGTCGGATATCAATAAAATAATCATAAAATGGATCTGAAAAGGTGCCAAGCCACCCTTTTTTCTTTGAGGACTAGCCATAGAATGTTATGTGAGCGAAACATGGGATACCAAGTGCCAGAATGAGTTTAAAATTTTTCCTGCTCATAGGAAAATTTGCCCACAAATTCTGCAGAATTTTATGGCTGCAGAGTGATACTTTTTTCTTTTCTTTTCTTTTCTTTTCTTTTCTTTTCCTTTTGAAGTTGCAAATGCATTTCAGTTCAGCTTCCTATTAATTGGCTTACCTGCTGAATAAAAACAGGATTCAGGAAGACTGCAAAGATTCAATATGCAGTTAACCTAAACTGCAAAATACTCAGCAAGCAACAACAAAGAATAAAGTAGTCAGATTATTATCTCCAGATCTAGAGGTACATGGAGACAGGGGCCGTAACTATTTTGCCCCAAAGTCTTTTAATAAATAAAGTTATTCTCCGTGGTGATAATTTGTTATGGTCCTGTGAAATTTTCAAGAGAAGATTCTATTGTTTAAGACCAGCAGATGTACACAAATGAATAAATAAAACTGCTAGTTTAGGGGATTGGCAAGTTCCTCTTAAGGAAACACCTTCTAAATATAAGTTAAATGGGGGGAGGGGAGAAGGAGAGAAGCACGGTTGCATCCATTACTCTTCCTGAATTCAATAGGAAGTGTGGCTAACTCCAAAGGGTAGAAGATGCCAAAAAGCCTTACAGGCCACCAGCTCAGGAGAGACAGCTGCTGATGGGGAACACACTTCAGCTTGCATGAGCAAATTCAGATATAAAAACAGGTCTTAAGTTTGCAGCTGCTTTCCTGCAGCTGCCAAGTTGTTGTATCAATTCCAATATTTACCTTCAAAGCCTGGTGATAATTTTAGATCACAAATATATCAGGGTAAAATTAAGAGAATTCCAAATGCCTTCCCTTCCTTCCCCTGGGAAAGAAGCACAACTTCAACCTGCTCCCTAAAACCAGCTGGATCTACAGATGTGTAAGTCACAGTTAAACTATGGCATGTTGAGCAAATCTTAATTGTCTGGACTTATATGATACGCCCAGTCATAAAGTTATATAAAGTTCAATTTCAAAAAAAACTAATGTGAAGCAAAAAATAGAAAACCTTTGGGATTCAGTCAATGGGTAAATTAAAGGCAATGCCCATCAAGGGGATAGTGGAGAAATTAGGAGGTGCGCTGGCACACTATTCATTCATTCATCCATTCATCCATCCATCCATCCATCCATCCATCCATCCATTCTTTGTTTGTTTTCCAAGTCCAAAACAACTTACATTAAAAGGGAAATATATTTAAAATTAGTATAATAATTACATTATTATACAACTTCTCCCTATGCCTGAAAAGTTTTCAATCAGTGGGTGTTACCTGCTCTAACATATGCCGGTGAAACATGGACACTAACCTCACAATCAGTACAAAAGCTACGAGTGGCACAAAGAGCCATGGAAAGATACTTGCATGGCATCACAAGACAAGATAGAAGGACCCGCACATGGATTAGAGAATCAGTAAATGAATGTCTGTAAGTCAAGGACTACCTACAAGGCTGCTGCTATCATAGTATGTCTGCCATCTTTTTTCTTCCCCAGCGTAAATAAAACTGCCCTCTCTTTAGAAAGACACATGGAGATGTGCCTGTAATTAATTTGTACTAGAACTCCTTCTCGCATGGGTGGAGTGACATAGACACCACAACAGCCAAAACTGACAGTCAAAATTGGAACTGTTCCAATCAAGAAAGGACTGCATAGGAAATAACAGGTTTGGTATTGCAGAAGCACAAAGATCGTGGTCTTCTAGGGCTCATGGTCAAAGAAAAGGCCATGCTGAACATGGATTCAAGCAGTCCCATTGCCCAATTATATCAAGGAAAGGTGTTCTTTTTAATACCATTAACCAGTGGAGTCCATTGCGGTGGAAATAAGGGATAGAATTAATCTCTAGCACCTTGTGTGTGCCTGGCATGTGACATTTCTTCCATTGATTCACAATGAAGGTTGCCATCTGCTGGATCATAATAGCTATTTCCAGGCTACTGAGGACAATAATAAAATGTGGAGTTTGCTTTTTTCCCTTCTTGTCACTTGCATCACATACTTTCTTTCACCAGTGGAAAAAGGGATCACTTATCTTTGCAAAATTAGGTTGTCCTTTCAAGGGACCTCAAGGAACAGTCTGTAGAATTTCCCATGGTCCACTTTACCGTGACCAGGAAACTGTCATTAATTCTGTTTATGGAGGTCATGTTTGTCCCAAAGGTGCTTTTCCAAAAGGCAACTGGATTTTCTTGGTTTTTTTTTTTTTCAAAATGTTTTGCTTCTCATCCAAGAAAAAGCTAAACTGAAGAAACATCTTGGATGAGAAGCAAAACCAAGAAAGTCCAACTGTCTTTTGGAAAAGCACCCTTGGGACTGTCACTAATTCTCTGAACCCTCTTTGTTTCATAATCTATTCATTCTGCCTGCCAAATTCCTTGGCTGCTTGAGGAATCCAATCCAAACGATATTATCAACTGGGACGATAATTAACAGGATCAGAATTACACAGAGGAGGAACATAACCTACTTCTCCGCAGATCTCTGGGAGACCCCTCTTCTGAAGCTGCTACTTACAGGGAACAAAAACTTCACCATCCCTGTACATACAGTAACATGTTCATGGTCTTCCCATTCAGCAGATGCAATTTGCATGTTTCAAAAACCCAGAAAGAAATATTTAAATATTTAAATTACTGAACCATCAGATTGGGATTTGCATCCGGAGTGATAAAATGGAGCAATTCTCTTTGCTTGCCAAATGGATAAGTTAGCAAACAGCATCAACAGAGCCATCTTCTGGATCTCTTTGCTTCCTTGCTTGCTTGGAAGCTCAGGCTAAGGATTAAAGAGGTGGCATTTTTCTGCACGCAAAATTTCCCTTTTCTCTGGGATTGAAATAAGACCATCTTCAAGATCCACATCAAACTTTCTGTTCTACAAGTGACAACAGAAGACAGCTGCCCTCTCTCACACATGAAAATCCCAGAGCTGAAGCTCTTTGCAAAACAGAACACATTTTGGGTCTCAGTCTTCATGCGACATCTGCCCGGCAACATGCCTTCTGTCCTACAACATGGCTTCATAGCTGTAGCTATCGGAAACTTCTGCAACAGCAGATGGACAAATCCGTGCACATAAAGCATCGGCATATATATACAGGGTCACCCAGCCATAACACTTCACATTAAATATTTCATTCAGCAAGATGTCCTCTTCTTAGAGGCTAATCCAGTCATTTCATCTAGAGACAGTGAATATTCAGTTTGGCTTTAGCATTTATGGAGGGAGAAGGAATGCATTTATTGGAAAAAGAAGTGTTTTCTTGTCTATAGGCAGAAGTAGCATCTAGGGGGAATGGAATGGAATCTAGGAGGAAGTGTATTAGTCTAGCGAGAAGGAGGACTAGGGATAATATGATAGCAGGGTTCCAATATTTGAGGGGCCGCCACAAAGAAGAGGGAGTCAACCTATTCTCTAAAGCACCTCAGGACAGAACAAGAACAATGGGGGGAAATTAATCAAGGAGAAAAGCAACCTAGAACTAAGGAGAAATTTCCTGACAACGAGAACCATTAACCAGTGGGGTGGTTTGCCTTCAGAAGTTATGGGTACTTCATCACTGTTCATTTTAAGAAGAGACTGGACAACCACTTGTCAGGCATGGTATAAGGTGTCCTGTTTGAGCAGGGGAGTGGACCAAGGTCGCTTACAATTCTGTTATTCTGAATTCATGGAGATACAGACACAAAAATATCTAATTTCCCTCTTCTTTCACAATCCTTCTACTTTCTAAATCCTTCTACTTGTAGTGACAGATCATGGCCAGATTTTATTTCTAGTTATGTCATCATATTTATAACATACCGCAATGATGCAAACATATTGCAACATACATCATGATATCACAATTCAAGCCTTGTACTTGCTTCCACCCTTTAACTGAAATACTTAAGTTGTGTGATTTGTAATATGATGCAAATTTTGTGGTTTCCAGCCCTTTTCCTTCTCTTAGAGGTGTCATTAAGTTTGTCGTTATTCAGACCATACAGTAACAAAATTGTAATATCTCATTTACTAATTACACTACAGCAAATCTAATAAAATATAATACACACAATATTAAAGTAATATACCCACTCTCTCTCTAATGAAACACCAGCATTTCTCGACCTTAGCTATTTTAAGATATGCGGACTTCAACTCCCAGAATTCCTCAGGTTATTTTCCCACTATTTATAAACTATAATAGCTGGCCTCACCGTTGTAAGTATTACTGTAGGTCATAATGTCTGGTTTGGATTTGGCTTAACATAGAAATCTGAAGCTTGAAAAAATTATATCCCTTTGTGGATTTCTTGTCTACAAGCTGCTACTATGAATTCACACTGTTTTGTTCTCAATGGCAGTGGGATGAGCCCAGTGGTACTGGAACTGAGGAATAGCTAATATTTTTTCAAATATGTGTATTAAGAATTGCTTGTGTATTCATTGTTCATTCTCTTTTATTCTCTAAGAAGAACAGAAGTGATCAAGAAAGTCAATCCTACAAAAATCAATTTTTAATATGTCACAATTCCTATTCCCAAATCTATCTATCATCTCTTTTTTTTCCTTCCTTCCTTCCTTCCTTCCTTCCTTCCTTCCTTCCTTCCTTCCTTCCTTCCTTCCTTCCTTCCTTCCTTCCTTCCTTTCCCTTCCTTTCCCTTCTCTTCCCTTCCCTTTCCGGGATGTTGGAATACTGCAGTATGTTGCAATGCTGAATGGTCCCAACTAATTGTAGTTTACTCTGCATACAATGATAGATATTCCCAGGCATGAGAGTCAGACTGTTAGTTAGAAATTATAATGTTCTCTTTGATCTGGACTGCTTTTGTCCTTAACTAATGTTTATTTTATATTGTATAATTGTATTGACTTTAAGTGTTGTAAGCCACCCAGAATGACTATTATGAAATGGCCAGCTATATAAATCAACAAATAAATATCCGAAAACATGGTTCAGCAATACCATATGATGCTTAATATCCCTGGTGATGCAGTGGTTAGAATGCAGTATTGCAGACTTACTCTGCCCATAGCCTGAGTTCAATCCTGATGGGGCTCAAGGTTGACTCAGCCTTCCATCCTTCTGAGGTTGGTAAAATGAGGATCCAGATTGTTGGGGGCAATAGGCTGACTTTGTAAAAAACCCCAGAAAGTTCTGTAAAGCACTGTGGGTGGTATATAAGTAAGTGCTATTGCTATATTGCTAATATAATGCTGCTAGTTGACTGTCTTCTTTATAGAAGAACATATACTCTTGAATTACAGCCCCAGATCTTGGCTAACAAAATGCTTCCATGACACAGAAACATATTTCTCTTTGAGATATAATTCCTAGTCAACTATGTCAGGAGTACAGAAGAAAATGTGCTTCAACAGTTTCCTATAGAAATCCTGGCAATATCATTCTCTATATCGTTATCCAAAACTCATATAAAGCCATATTGGTGCTAGCAGACAAAATCTTTTATAAGTCAAATATCAATTTCACCACTAAACCATTCGTGTAGTTTAACTTCAGCTAAGTTGGTTGAGTGTTATGTAAACCTAGCACCGTGATGGCGAACCTATGGTACGTGTGCCAGAGGTGGCATGCAGAGCCCACTCTATGGTCACGTGCACAGGCCAGCTGGTTTTCATGGGGGACGGAGCACTGGAAAATGGCCTGAAATGGCCAAAAAACACCCAAAAAACAGTCTGAAAAACAGCCTGAAAACAGCCCAAAAATGCCCAAAAAGCGTGCTGGCCAACTGGTCTTCAGGTTTCCAGTGCTCTGGCACACGCATTACGGTTTGGGCACTTGGTGCCGAAAAGTTTCACCATCACTGACCTAACGTTTTGTGTGATGACCCGGGATGTGGCACAAAGGCAACACTGTCAAATAAGCAAGAAATGTCTTTCTAATACTTCCAACTTTGCCCCCAATGTCCAGGTTACCTTCATCTGGAAAAAAAAAAACTCTCCCAAGAACAGTCTTTAAGTGGAGGAAATTCAATCCGAAAGCAAAGTACATACAAACTGTAAATAAAAATCCAACAAACCACGCTGTAGTAATTAACTTGACAGGGCAGGAGAAGGAATTGCAGACTTGAAAGCCCAGAAAAACACACACAGTTGGGAAGACGCCAGGAACCCAGATAAGCCTCAACAATAAAAGATAACTCACGATTTGCTCCCAACAACTGCTGTGTACAGCTTCCCTTTTTAAACACTGTGTTCCCAGCTGCAGCTAATGAAGGGAAGCAGGGCCCTTTCCTCCCCCATAAGCCACGCAACTCACGTTGCTCCCTTCTCCATTCTTCCCTGCATGCCCTAGGATGAAGAGGGAGTGGCTCTGGCTCTTCCTCTGAATTCCCTCTGCATTGCTCTTACCTCTCCCCTGCTCTGCCCAGCCAGACTGTGCCCTTCCCCAGTTTCTTCCACAGCCAACACAGCCATACTCCCATTCCCTGTCAGCTGCTCGACCTCCCCCTCAGAATCAGACAATTTTGGCTGGTTGTATGGTTCAGTGTATTGTGTTAAATGGTTAAGCATGCTGTACAAACATAATCTTCAAAGATCAACACTCTAGGTATGAAGAGAAACAGGTAACAGGCTTCTAGTATAGCAGTAGCTCTTAGACTTATATACCACTTCATAGTGTTTTACAGCTCTCTCTAATTGGTTTAGAGTCAGCATATTGCCTCCAACAATTTGCCTCCAACTAACCTCAGAAGGATAGAAAGCTGAGTCAACCTTGAGTCGGACAGGATTGAACTGCTGGCAGTCAGCAGAATTAGCCTGCAATGCTGTATTCTAACCACTGTGCCACCACGGCTTATGAAGTATCACGGATATTCATATATCTATTAAGTTGACTGTTAACAAACCAGAGCCACTAGCTCTGCTTTCCGGATGTTAGTGTATTTTAGTGCCTAGCACTCTCCACCATGGGCCCTGGCCTGCTCAGGAAATGCTGAGGATTCAGCAACATGTGAAGAGTCATTTCAGACAAGACTGTTTGCCTGCCATGTCTAGAGATGAGGACCTTATGCTGTGTTTTTATTTCCTTCCATTCAATTGTCTCCAATTCTCAGAGGTTGCCTGGACAATTCAGTGCAGTTTTCTTGGCGGGGTTTCTTGGCTTGCCATTGCTACCCTCTTCGGGCTGAGAGAAAGTGATTGGCCCAAGATCACCCAGCCAGCTTTGTGCCCGAAGCAGGACTTTCCCAGTTTCTACCCTGATGCATTAACCATTACACCAAACTGGCTCTCTTATAATCTCTGGTCTATTCCAACACATCAGAAAATGTTGGATCAAGACCAGCCTTTACCAGTTGTGAGATTCGAGGCCCAGAATAGATGTCATCAGCTATTATGCTGTCTACATGGAACACTGCAATTCCTTGGAGTACAATTTGCGCGGATGTATTTGTGTATCGTGTACCACTCAGAGTCACACTTTGTGAGATGGGTGACTATACAAACTTGCTAAATAAATAAAAATAAATAAATAATGCATCCATCCTACATCTACTAACACCTTGTTCAGACATTTCACAGCAATGCAACATTCCCCAGAGAATGTTCCGGTGAGAAAATTGCTAAGGTGGGAATTAGCCAAAGCAGAGCCTGAGTTAAGCAGAAATATCAAGAGTTTTACCATTAGAGTTATGTGTACAGGTATGCGTGCTTAAAGATGAACGTTGTTTTGATGAAGATTCATCTATATTTTAAGGAATGCAGGTTAGAGGCCCACAAATCCCCAATGTATGTCTTTTAGATTAAAAAACCAGCCAGATAGAATGGTATCCGCTTTCTCTAAAACGATTGGGCTCAATCTTTTTAACATTTTCCGAGGAAAGCCTGCAGAAACCAAATGCACTGGATAGATCCCTATATTTAAAAGGCTGCCTATTCATCATTCATTAGATGAGACCCAGTGTGGTGTTGCTATTATGGCATTGGTCCAAAGCTGGAGAGATTCAGATTAAGGATGGGGTATCATATCTAGGCTGCAAAGAACTGGACAGGTTCTAGATGGAACCAAAGAGAATGCTTTACTGTCAACTAGAAGCCCAATTGGCATAGTCCTCTTTCAAATCTATGACCCTGACATAGAAGATCAGGAGAATTCTTGCTACTTGTCAACCCATTTGAACCAAAAAGCTAGCCTCCGAATCGAAGCACCAAAGCGTTGTTTTTTAACAGGATCCTTGAGATGTGGAATTAAATGTGTTTCTAACCGGAATTTTTAAAAAACCACTAATTAACAATATATGGAAAGGATAATCTGCATGTGTTAATAGATGCACACTAATGATGATATACTGTATAGTTATTTGCAGAGTTGTAAAATAAATTTATGAGATTACAACTCTTTTATTATCCACTTTGTATTTGATTCTATACATTAATGCAGTCAAAGTTTGATTCCAGTGAAATACAGAAGTTACATAAGAAGAAAACTGAGACTGATACAAAATCCAACTTGGCATTTTAATAGGTCTTTTTTCTCATTTATGCTTGATTATGTAATGCATTTGAGGACAGTGTAATTTTCTGGCTTAAAATCTAGGAGATTCTGTAGCCACTGACCCTACAGCTTTCTAATACATGGAAGGAAGGAAGGAAGGAAGGAAGGAAGGAAGGAAGGAAGGAAGGAAGGAAGGAAGGAAGGAAGGAAGGAAGGAAGGGAAGGAAGGAATGCAAGAACAGAAAAGTATGGAAAGATATATAATATGGTATAAACTGTATTTAGCTATGTTTTTTATCTCAGCACTTTCAAATTCATTGTCTTCTGCACTCTATGTAATAATGTTGCTTACCATGAAAATGGATCACATGACAGCATGTTAGTATGTCTATATGTATTAAACTTAAAGCCTAGCCTAAATCAAAGTTCTTTGTGAAGAAGCTTTGCCGGTATACAAATTTGCATTATTTTCAGCTCCAATTTGCAAGGGTTTGCACTGGCTTCTCATCACAAACTTCTGCATTTTATCCTTTTGTCCAACTCTTGATCAAAATTAGCAGTCCAAAATAACCCATCACTCTCATCCTACTGAAAACACTAATTGGATACCTAGCTGTATCTAAAACTACTGTGAAGCAGAAGGGGTGTCAGTTGTGTTTATGGGCAAGGAAAGATCTTTACATTATTAAAAATAATTCAGCAGCATACTGACTTTTCTTTTGCTTTCTGGAAATAAAACACAGACCTTTTTGGGAAATCTCATGAAGGAACCTTCATACAATCTGTTTGGGGATCATTATCTCAGCTCTCAAATGAGGAGTACTAATTCTGCAGTCATGTGCAATCTGCTTCAGAAAAGGAACAACATCACAACACGAATGAATCTCAAACCCTGCTGAGTAGAGGGATCCAAGCGAAGACATCCCTGACAATAGTTGTCCAACTTTATTTGTACACTTTCACTGAACAGGAGCGGCTCCATAGAGCTGCTCTGTGAGAAACTTCTGTCTATGACTTCCCCATGTGGAGGCTGGGAGGGAGGTCTATTCAGATGCCCTTAAAAGCAAGCGGCATGGTGCATGTGATCAGAAACCCTGCTTTCTTAGGCTACCTGACTACACAGAGACCTCAGCCCTATAGAGGTATTTAACCTGCCAATGCCTAGGATAAAAGTGCAGTGAACCAACAAGCTCCACTTGCTACTTCACTTCAGAGGCTCCTGCACTGAACAAGATGTAGAGCAGAGAACTATAAGGTGATTGAGAATACACTGGTAACTCTAATATTACACATATTATCTGTATTGTAGGGAGGCTGATAAATACCCACAGATCATGGGAACAAAGTCTGGGTCCTCCTTGCCCAACCAGTTTGGCTTTGTGAAGATGGATGACACCAGAGGTCCTTTTAATTAGATTTAAGTGAACAGATCCTCCCACTTCTGTCCTCCCCATTCAAAAAAAAGTGAGGGACTAAGAGGATGAGGAATAGAGACTTTGGAGGTTGAACAAATCCATATTCCTTGAGTATGCCTCAAAGATGCTTTTTTAAAAAGGCAACTGGATTTTGTTTTTGGAAAAACATTGCCTTTTGAAAAAAGCATGTTTGGGACCACCATGACCTGGATGATCGAGAATCTCCATATACCCCTTGAGTAAATCTCAACTTCCTGTGCCTTCATGAACACATCCAACATTTATCATGCTTTATTTTGTTTATTATTTATCTCCCGGCTTTCTGTTTATTCAACACTTCAGACAATGCAAACTAAAATGACAATATGAGGAGTTCGGACATGACTTTATTACAGGCAATTGTGGATTACATTTTTTGCAATTGGCGATCAACTCTCCTGCCCATCATAGTGTGTTGTGCAGAGGTCTTCTCTCAACTCAAGGTCTTCTCTCAACTCAACTCAACATCCCGTCCTGGTTTTCCAAGGGACTTGTAGAAAAGACGAAAGAAAAACAAGGGAGGAGGGAGGAATCCCACCCATTCTTGAAACCCAAACTGACATTCTGACCCTTGTGAGAGACAGCTGCCTTCCTCCACATTCCAGCCAAAAATAATAACAGAAGAGAAGAGAGAGGTTTGAAGGAGACCTAATCTAATCTTCACTGCTTCAGTTTTAAAATATCCTGCTCGGTTTAGGGTTACATGGAGGGATGTGCATTCAGTGAGACAGATCTTTGCGTAAAGGTCCTTCATGGAAGGTTCGTGTAACCAGAAACCAAAGAAAGCCAGCTCTGTTGCAATCCAAACAACACACACACACAACTTTTCTCCACCACACTTTCCGAGCCAGCTCTGCTAAAGCTAAACTTGCAACCTCAGTAATTATGTTAATGCCACTGCATTTTTTATTAAACTATTTATAAATTGGGTTTTATTGTCTAAACCTGTGAAATAAATCTATGTGTGAGCCACTCCCCAAGTTTCCATGAAAACTTTCCCTCCTGAAATGTTTCTTCAGACATCTACTACATACCTGGGTAATTACATTCTGAAAAAGGATGAAGATTGTTTGCAAGCCAAAAAATCTGCAATTACTATGGAACAAACTGAAATGTTATTCTTTGCAGGGTGGGGAGAAAGGGACTCGGGAGGCATTTCTCCCAGGTGAAATAATTAACAAGCACATTACATTTTGATAAATAAACTGGAATACAAAATTACAGGTGATAAATTATGTCAAGAAATTTGATCCTTTAGTCTTCATCTTTCTGTCTTAACAGAAGAGCTGAACAAATTGTTAAGGATTTTTCATGAAAAAATGAGGAGGGGACATTAAACCAAGTCTTGCCCTCTATTTTCTTACTTTAAAATCATATTGAAAGAAGTTACTAGGAATGTAGAATGTTTGAACATCCTGAAACAGAATTATTCTAAAATACCAAACCTTATCTTGGGCCATGCGACTTCAAATGGCTTCCAGAAGTAAATTCCTTGAACCAGAAATTGTAACTTGGATAATCTAGCTCTGAAACAAGGCCATTCATTTTATATAGGCCAACATACTGAAAACACTTGGTTTAAATGACTAGTTTAGAAGATTTACTTCTGGAAACTGATTCCAGAATAGAGGTTTAAGATGGTTCATAGGAAAAGCAACTCCAAAATCTTGTCTTCTTGGACCTTTCTTTATGAGAAGATATGCTTCCACCAGTCTAAGGGCCTTTTCCTATTTGCAATTAACTATGAGTGACCAGGAGTAGGACCAACCACTGGAAGATCCCAACCTCTTCATCCATACAAGAAACCAATTGACTGTCTGGTCACATACGTGAGTTGGACAGCCATAGAAATTGGATGGATGGATGGATGGATGGACTTCTGCTAGAACAACTCACTGAAGGATTCATCATCACCTTCTTTGAGAATTGGTCCTAATGTCAAACTATTCCTACCATTTCCCTCACTTAACTGTAACCCGCCTTCTTGGAACAAGATCATTACTCTGTACTCCAAACCTCTGGGTTGATACTAACTCCTGGTGCCCGCAGAAATGAGTCCCTACAATTTTCTTGGCAATTTACAAATCACTCCCTTCCTCTCTATTGCAGGTAGGCTACAGTGCTATTATATTCCTCTCTTTTGACATCGTTTCTAAAGGGTAAACATACTCAACTCTTTCAGTCTCTCCTAGGACTTTATTTCTGGTCTCCTAACCATCCTTGTTTCCTTTCTTTTCGCCCTTTGTTTGAACTCCTGACATTCTCTTGCACAGCATATAGTACCACATTATTCCTTTTTTGCAGCTTTGCTGCTTGGTAGTTTACAGGCCCATAAATCTTATGATGTTATTCAATCCACTAAAGGTGAACCAACTGGACAGAAAGCTGTGTTTCCCAATGTTTTGCCTTAGGCAACATTAACTAGTCAACTCTGCTTGGTTTATTGCTCATGTTGGACCCCTATATTTAATTATTTTTAAAATCACAACAACTTTCATACGAGCAGTGCCTTTTATACCTGTGCTTCTTCCTCTCTATAATACAACAAGGGGTTTCAGTGTCTTAAAGCAAAGAAAGGACGAAGGTACCACCACTAGGGAGAAGACAAGGTGAAATCTACTGAATGGGTATGGTTGAGGAATAGCTTTGTACTCAGGAAATTTTGATGGCTTAAAAGAGTTTAAACCAGCTCACAGAGGATAAGACTCCCAATGGTGATTACAGTCAATTTCTGTAAGTTACCTCCAGCATCAAGAAAGCCTATTTGGTCTAGTGGTTAAGCCTGAGGCTGGAAACTAGGGGACTGTGAGTTCTAATCCTGCCTCAAGCACAAAACCAGCTGGGCGACCTTGGACCAATCATTCCCTCTCAACACTAGGAAGAAGCACTGGTGAGCAATTGTCAAAAAAGTCACCAGGAGTTAGGACTGATTCAAGGAACCAATAACAATAACATGAAACCTTCAAGATCAGAGGCAACAGGCATAATAATAGATGCTGGGAAATACAAACGGGTATAGTTTTAGTTCCAAAATGTTTCTTTGGCCAAGATGGGGAGATTTGACTTCATGGGCAAGAAGTTCTTCTTATACATGTTAAAACTATTGCTATCCACAAGCATTTTCAGTGATTGTCTTCTTCCTCAGTGCCGTAGAATTTATTACTCTGTTTCTAAAATGCAAATACCTTGTGCTGTAAAAATAGGTTGGGGAGTAGAAAGTAGGTCATGATTTCTCTGTGTGGAATATATACTCTGGCAGTTCACTGAAAATCTGATATTTGAAGACCTACCTACCAATTCCATGCTAAGATGAAGCATGATAAATCATGTGACAGATCAATCCATCAACTAGGATCCATTGTGACTTATTACAGAGGCTAAACCATGATATGCAAAGTCAGCAACCATGTTCACACCTCTAGGTTGTTTACTAATTTTACCCATTTTTTCTTTATTTGTAGAATCCAGTGAATCAAAGCAAAGATTCACCCCAAACTCTAACAAAGTGTCAAACTAACCAAGCTTGATATGCTGCATGAGTGCAGCTGTAAAGCCTTTAATGGACTCGGTTTCAGCTGCTCTGTGAACACAACTGTTTGGGAAGGAAAAAGACAACAGCTACGTCTTCTAAAGAAAAGCAACATTTCAAGAGGTTTGTTTGAAAATATTTTGCATCCTGAACATTTGTTGCACAGAGGACAGATTCTGTAGGATCACCACCCCAAGCAAACTCCAAGATCAGATCATCTTCCTCTGTTATTTTCACTGGAAGTCCATTTGAATCTTGGCACGCAAGGGCGGGGTAATGTAGCCATGGAGTTGCTGAGATTTAGAAACTCTTGTTCAGATTTCCTCTCAGCCAGGAAATCTGCTTTGAGCAGGGGCCTTGCTGCTCCCTTGGTGCTAACCTATCTCCAAGGGCTGCTATAAACAAGTCTGAGATCTGTGGAGGAAGGGCAGGATTAAAAGTGAGAGAGAAGTATTACAAAAGCCCAAATTGGAAAGGAAAGGAAAGGAAAGGAAAAGGGAGGGGAGAAGAGAGGAAAGGGCAAGAAAGGGAAGGGAAGGGGGAAGGAAAGGGCAAGAAAGGGAAGGGAAGGGGAAAGGGAAAAAGAACTCACCCATCTAAATAAACACAAGAGTTAGGCTACCCATCATAGTGCACACAGCTTTCATTAGTAGACTTTCAGGAAAAGTTTTCTCCTTCTTTAAAAATATAGAGCAAATGAGGAAATGCAGCGAGGAGAGGGGTTCTTTTTGTGCATTGGGGCACTGCGACCTTTCCTTAGAACTTCACTTGGCTTTTTTCCCCTTGTGCACTTCAAATCCCTTTCAAATCCACCCAAGACTGCTTAGATTACCAGCTCAGAGTCCAGCAGGTCTGTGGGCCAGATAATCATTTTCCATAAATCAAGACAAGGTACTTTTCCAACGGGGAAAAAAAGGAAGTGTGGTGGAATACAGGCTCGCTTTTGTTTTATTAAAACCCAGATTGTTGGTTTTTCTGCTCAGTCCCGTTGGGAATCAGCACCCCACACCCTCTTTTCCTCTCCTTCTCTTCACTAACTTACCGCAAATCCATACATGCAATCTGTGGCTACGCTGCTGCCCTCCCAAGGGCGAAGGGGCTCGGAGTAGATCGCGCGCGGCTTTTGGGCCCCGCGGAAGGACAACTAAAGGCGCGACTGAAGCCGCCGCCGCCGACGGTGAGAAAGAGAGAGAGAAAGAGAAGAAAAGAGAGAGGAAGAAGAAAAAGAAGAAGAGGAAGAGGAAGGAGGAGGAGGGAGGGAGATAGAGAAGGAGAGGAGAAGGAAAGGGAAAGGGAAAGGGAGGAGAGAAAGGAGGAGGAGAAAAAGAGAAAAAGGAGAATAGGGAGAGGAGGAAGAGAGAGAAAGAGAGAAGAGAGGGAGAGCGAGCGAGCGAAAGAGATCTATTCTCTGTCTGAACCGACCCAACGAAGAGCCTGCCTATCTAAAAACATAACCCCGAACCAAGAGGCTTTGCTTGATAAGTTTACACTCGGGAGGGTGTTTCATAAGCCCCCAAAATCAACGATCCCGGGAAATATTATTATCCGAATCGCCGCAGCCACCGATCCGGGAGCCAAGCCTCCAGCTGCCCAAAGGGACCCCAACCGCCCTCATTTACCCGGAAAGACGCTTCCCCGGATAAGAAGCGGACGGGTTTCTAACGGCGGAGAAGCCTCGCTAGAGAAGCCACCTCAGCCCCTTCTGGAAGGCGGGCAAAAAGGCGGCCGGGAGCGCCGCTTCGGCTCGCCTCTCTTCCGCCTGCATTTCGGGAAGCCGCGCCGGCTGTCCGCGGGTCCCTCGGAGCGGGCAGGGAAAGGCTGGCTTGTCCGTGGCCCGCGAGCGGCTTTCCTGGCGAAGTACACCGCGCCGGCCTCGCTCGCTTCCGAGCCGCCGAGATCGCCGCCGGCTCTCGGCAAAGGCCAGTTGGGAAGCCGGTCATTTGCGAGCCGGCCGAAAACGCCGCGGCGGGGACGGGAAAAGCCCAAAAGAGGCGACGCCGGAGAGCTCCGTTGGCCCCGCTGCCCCCCAGCGGCCGGGCGACGGCGGGGGAGAGACGCCCCCGCCTCCTCCTCCTCCTCCCCCGGAGCCCGCGGGGACAGCCACGCGCCTCCCTTTGTCTGCCCGGCAAAAGAAGCGGCGGCCGGTTGAACTTGCGGCGGGAGGAGGCGGGCCCCAAGACCCAGTCCGGCTGCTCCGCTCCGGCCAACAAAGCGCCCGCCGCGACCGCTTCGCCTCCCTCCGCTCCTCTGCCTGGTCCTCGGCAGCCCCGGCAAGACTGCGCGGCTCCTCCGTCCGGGAGAAGCCGCTCCGAGTCCCGCTCCGTCCTCGCCTTCGCCAGGCCGCCACCGCCAGGAGAACGAGGGATCGCCTCGCCCGGCTTTAACGGCAACTGCTGCCCGCCAGGCCCCTCGGAAGCCGCCCCTTCCCGCGCCTGCCCGCCTTCCGCCGAATCCCCGTCCCCGGCCGGCGACGAAGCGCTTGTCCGGCTCGGCGCTCCGGAGTCGCCCGCGGCAGCCTCGTCCCTCCGCCGCCCCTCAACCAGCCCGCTCCCAAGCCGCGTCGGCGGCTGCCCTCTTCTCCCAGGCCCCCGGAGCCGCCACCGACTCTTCCCCCCCCTGCAAAGCCCCGAAGCCGGGACGCGCGCGCGGGGCTGCTGGCCGCCTTGAGCGGAGCCCGCCGGCTCCCCGCAACTTCGCCTTCCGCCTCACAAACTCCCCTCAACGAGCCCCGCTCCCTCTCCCCGCCCTCTTCGCCATCCGCCCCCCCAAAGCAATTGGACCCACTGGCCGGCCCGGCGCTTCCCTCCCGGCCCGGCCGGGTCCCCTTGGCTGCCAGCCCAGCCGCTCGCCTCGTGCCGCCGCCCGCGGGGCTCTCCTGCCCGCCTTCCCCGGCATCCCCCCACAAAAAACCCCGCCGAAATCCCAGACGAGCTTCGCCCGCCCGCTCGACGCCTCTTTCGCCCCGTCCGCCGGCGGCGCCCCGCTTCCTCCGCTCCCAGGCTGTAAAGCGCAACCAAAGTTCCGAGCGAGCGAGGCCGGAGGGACCGGACCCAGCGGCGGCAACCCCGAAGAACGAGCCCCGCTCGCCTCCCTCCCACCCCCGATGCAAAGCTCGCTGGCGGCCGGTGCCCGCTGAGCCCTTCGCGGCTGCTGGAGGAGCAGCAGGAGCGGCTGGTTGTTGCCGCTGCGAGCGCCAGCCCGCTTTGCCCGCCCCTGCGAGGCTGCGACGCGCCGCAACTCGGCTTCTCTGAATGACAGCTTACCTGCATGCCAATCTTCATCAGACTGACACCGGCCTGACAGCGCAGCCTATACTCACTGCCTGGCCCTGCCGCGCGTCAAGCCGGCCCCGCCCTCCGCGGCCCCGCCCCCTCCTGCCGCCCGCGCACCGCCCCCAGGCCAGCCCCGAGTGCTGGAGCCGCCCCCGACGCGCGCGCGCGCGCACGCGCGCGCACGAACCCTCCGCCCCTCCGGTCCTTGGCCTGTCTCCCCCTAGCGGACTTGCTCTGCTTAACCGCCTCTGCGGACGCGTCGGGAACTGGGCCGGGGGTTGCGGGCCCAGACGAGAGGCTGGGCGAGAAACTGCTTGCGATGCTTTATTCCAGAGGTCTCCAAACTTGGCAACTTTAAGACTTGTGGACTTCAACTCCCAGAATTCTCCAGCCACAAGTCTTAAAGTTGCCAAGTTTGGAGACCTCTGGAATAGAGCATGCTGGCTAGGGAATTCTGGGAGTTGAAGTCCACAAGTCTTAAAGTTGCCAAGTTTGGGGACCTCTGGAATAGAGCATGCTGGCTAGGGAATTCTGGGAGTTGAAGTCCACAAGTCTTAAAGTTGCCAAGTTTGGGGACCTCTGGAATAGAGCATGCTGGCTAGGGAATTCTGGGAGTTGAAGTCCACAAGTCTTAAAGTTGCCAAGTTTGGGGACCTCTGGAATAGAGCAGGGGTCCCCAACCACCGGGCCGCGGACCGGTACCGGTCCGTGGAACATTTCCTACCGGGCCGCCGGTTTGCTGGGCGCCGCCATCTTGTTTGACGAGAAAGTGCTTCCGGGTGAGCTTTTCCGGTTGGAAAGCGGCGTTTGGGTGCTGAAAGAATCCTCGCGCCTTAGTTTCATCGAAGGTGGGGTGGGCTTTGAACGAAACTAAGACGCGAGGATTCTTTCAGCACCCAAGGCAAGGCGAGCCGAGCGACTGTCCCGAAGCCGTCCCGAAGCGAAGCCCATCGACAAAGGTACAAAGGAGGAGTTGAAGGTGGCGGGGAGAAGCGGGGGACGGCTGGCTGTCCGGTCGCTCGGCTTGCCTTGCCTTGTCATGTGTGCTGATGCCGGTACCGGGCCGCGGATCATTTTGTGATGCCAGTACCGGGCCGTGGCACAGAAAAGGTTGGGGGCCACTGGAATAGAGAGCATGCTGGCTAGGGAATTCTGGGAGTTGAACTCCACAAGTCTTAAAGTTGCCAAGTTTGGGGACCCCTGCTCTAAATCGGCCTCTGTCAAACTTGACCAACTTTTAACACGTGTGAACTTCAACTCCCATAATTCCCCAGCCAGCCATGGGTTCACTTATGGGTGAGGAAAACCTCCCCCGGTGGCTGCTGTGTGATCATTTGTTTGTTTTGCAGGCATTAAGAAGAAATGTACCAAACGCTGGAAATGAACTCTCAAGCAATTGAACCACTGTGTGTGTGGCGATCGCAGGTTTTTTTCTAATTTATTTCTATACTTCTCTTCAATTCAGGTGGAGAAACCAGGTATGCTATGAAACTAGAGTGGATAAACCACAGTGCCTTCAATCCAAAGTGTGGTTGATAACTCCTAATAGTTTGTGTTCGCACACTGCACCTAGGAATTGTGGGTTTCAAAGTGTCAATTTATTGTGGTAGTTTGATTCATTTAGTGATCATCTGAAATTGCAGTGGCACTGAAAAAAAGTTACTTACAACCAATCCTTGCATTTAACAACCATTGCAGCGTCCTCAGCATCATGTAATCGGAAATGGGATCCCTGATTTGTTTCAAACTAGTTGAACATGTTGGAAAGTTTTTATTTTTTTATTTTTTATTGTACGCTGCCCAGGGTCACTTTTTCATGAGAAGGTCACCCATACAAATTGGATGGATGGATAAATAAACACAGAAATATTCCTTTCTGTTGTATATAATTACAGTCCCATAATTTCAAAAAGTGCTTGTATTGCAAAATCATCCCACTGGGGCTTCTTAAATGTTCATTCATATTTTTAAAACCATAATTAAAGTAAAGCAGAACTATTTGTACAAAAAGGGGAAGCCCACCATTTGATGGAAAATGTTTCCAGATCAAAAATAGAGCAGCAGCTTTCCAAGTCAGGATTGGAGGGGGAGGAGGAGGAAGAGGAAGAGGAGGGGGAGGAGTGGGTTATTCAAGTAAAATGGGGAACTGGGCAGCATATAAATTTGTTATGGCTGGTTTCCCAGTCAGTCAGATGATTAGGCTGGTTTTCCCATTTCTGGCCATCTTTAGTGTCTTTCCTAAGGACCTGAGATTGGAAAATGTTGTTTAACAATATTGAAGGTATCATTGCAAAAAAGAACTGGAGAAAATCACAAAATTCAAACACCTGCAAATAGAAGTAGAAGGGATGTGGCAAAAGAAAGCAAAGATAATTACCAATCACAATAATAATAAAACCCCACCTCGGATGAAATCCCAAAACAACTGGCACACCACCTGAACACCACTGATGGCATCGACAAAGTCACCATCGGTCAATTGCAAAAGGCAGCTTTATTTGGAATAGCTTACATCCTGAGTCAATACTTTTAACACCATCAAACACCAACACCTGCCTATCCCAGGGATTAGGCCTCGATAGGTGGATAAAAATGCCAAATCCAATTTAAACAGCTGGCTGGCTGTGTGAAGAAATATAATATTTTAAACTGGAGTTCTTCTTAGCATGGGGATGACATGCCAACATAGGCCTTTGTACCCTTAGGAAAGTGGGAGTTTATTTCTTGATACAGCTAATATGAATTCATATCAATAGGTCTTTACTTACCATGAGGCTCTTTGGCAAATTTCTGTTCCATTTAAATAGCAGTAGCACCATATGGCTCAATTTAAGATTTGAATAAAAAAAATGCAGAAAGAAGAGGAAGGCAGAAAAAGATAACAGAAGGAGCGGGGGAGAGAGAGACAAGCAATTGTTCGAGGGCCAAGAATCCAGAAGTTGTTTCTATTTTGGCTATTTCCAGGAGTTTTGGCAGCTCTCCGCAGACTTGGCCGAGAGCGTAACATTGTTGACCTTTTCTCGTGGGGGCCTCATCCCCAGATATCACACGCTGCAAATAGGAAACCGAAAACACAGCAAGATTTCTTGGCACGGTAGGTGGCAGAAACACAGAACTATGGCTTGAGTTACAGTGGTATATTTTGTAAAAGGTAGTAATCCCAAAGAATCACAAAAAGAGAAAATCAATCTAACTGTTGTAGAAGAACCTGAAAGAGAAAAAGGGATCAGGACCAAGGAGAGCGCTCCTGCAACTGAAGGAAAGACAAGTTACTCCGGAACTACAAGGAAAAGTGGCTGATTTTTATCTTCCTCTGTCCCTCCCCCTTCTTACTGCTTTCCTTCTCATCCCCCCTAGCTGCCATTCTTCCCTTTCCTCTTTCCCCCTCCCTCCCTCCTTACCATTTCCTCCTCCTTTCCTTCCTTCCTCACCACCCCTCTTGCTGCCATACTTCCTGCCCTGCCCCTCCCTCCTTCCCTCCCTCCCTTTCTGAAAATCCTGCAAAGCCCTATTGAGAAGGATACTATTTGAGGTTGGGGGATGCATTTGAGATCTCTAATATCCATGAAGCTATGTAACCCCCCCCCCCCCGCCCCCAGATTAATTCCTGCTCTTCCTTATATCTGCTGTCTTCGGTGTTCAAAAACCACTGTTTTAAGACTTTCCAGGTTAGGTTATTCAGCTGTAAGGTTATGTTATGGCTCCCGGACAAGATTCCATAGGTGGGTCATAAGGTGACTTGAATTCTTATCTCCTAGATCAGAGATAAGATCACTGGGCTGGAAGGGGAGATTTGGATACCTGACCCTACAATTCAGACTCTGCAGCTGTTGCTTTCCCAGAGCAGGAAATTAAGATGGGAACGCTTACTATCCACACCGATGCCCCTTATTCCAGAATTAATGTGAGATACGTCATTATGTTTCCTGGTGGCTTGAAACTCAGCTTTCTGCAAATCAACTGTATAAGCAGAACACACCCTATACATTTGGACAGCATTTTATTGCCAGGAGTTTTGATTAGAGAAATATTTAGACATTTGGGCTGCCTATGCTAGTTTGCATGATTAATGCTGAGGGTATTCATAATGTTAAAATAACCCAATTTAAATGTGAACAACTGAATTGCTTAGCATAGGAATACATTTGTTAAAGTAGCTTTGATTAGTTTGTGTGAGAGATGTAGTTTTCCTTTCTCTTGCACTCTTATTTTCATTTTTGTACATTAGCAACCCATTATGCTGCACTATACGCTTGCATCAACCATTTACAATAGTTCTTGCCATGGTTATAATAATAATTTTTACAAATTAATAGATTTCTGCATAGACTGGGTGCCTTCTCTTCAAAATCTAGGTTTTTTTTAAAGGAACAAAATATATTTCATGTAGGAATAATCATACAAGGCTGCTAAAGTCAGATTTGTTCGTGGATTGAAGACCATTTCAAATGACAAGTTAGGTGCTTTAGATTAATCCTTTTTTTAATATGTGTCCCCAGCTGTTTCCAAGAATTGGGTCTCAAGTTACACAGCACAGCATGAACAGTATTGCACCTCCATTTTTGCTGTTCCTCCATCATCATGCACAAATTGAAGAGGCATGCACCATTTCTTTTGATCCTGAGTAATGCAAGATCTCTATCTAATCTATACTCTACAGATGGAGATAGAATTTCTAAATGTACTCAGAAAAAAATGCATGAGTTTGATCTTTACAGGATGTAGCATCTAGAAATCCCATTCCACTCTATGCAACCTTGCTCAAAATTATGCCCAGTTTTTTCAAGTGCTTAGAGTACATGAGATGATAGTGCCAGAACACACTAGGGGAGATGGGATGTACACCAGGTCAGGGGTGTCAAACTCAAGGCCCGAGGGCCGGATCTGGCCCATGGGGTACTTAGATCTAGCCTGCGTGGCCACCTGTTGTGGTTTGCTGGCATCAGGTGAGGATGGCCGAGGTCTCAGAGAGCGAGGACTCAGATGAGGGGCCTGTGTGTGATGCAGGGATGGGGCCAGGACCATCAGGGAATGAAATGCTGCCTTCGGAGGCTGGCAGCAGTGATGAAGAGGCCCCCGAGGAGTCCGTGCCCAGTGCGCGTGCGTGCAGGGATACTCGAAGGGAAAGAGCAGCTGCAGCAGCACGGGTGACTTGGGAGTAAGGCTACAAGGTAATGGCCTCTCCCTTAAGAGATAAAAGCCAGCTGAGAAACTGGAGTTCTTTGCAGGAAGCAAAGAAGTTTTCACACTCAAGCCTTGTGGACGTTGGGAATATCTTGGTTTGTGTTTGGAGACTCTTTGTGTTTGAAATATTTCTTAGTAACTTTATCTAGGGTTCTTGGCAGCCTTGCACAACCTTGGCAAGGCTCGTTCTTATCAGAGACAATTAGTTTGAAACAGCCTTTTAACCGTGAAGGAACAGAATTCGTAAAGAATCATTAAAAGGTTTTGCTGTTACCTCTGTTTTGTGTTTGTTTCCTTGGAACAAGGTTTGGGTCAGAACGCTGCCCTGGAAACAGCGAAGGATTGGCCTGAGGTGCTTCTGGCAGCGAAAACAGGCTCCTGACCTCCATTTTTGGCTTCCACAGCCTCCTACAATTTTCTGCAAGCAAAAATGGAGCTTGAGAGGACCGTCCCTGCTCAGCCCTCCTGAGCTCCGTTTTCGGTGGCAGGGGGTTGCAGGAGGCCGTGGCAGCCAAAAACGGAGCTCGGGAGTCTGTCTTCATTGGCAGAGCACTCGGGCCGCCAAAGGTGCCGCTGACAGGAGTGACATTGAGCTGGCCCCAACTACCTGGCCATGCCCACCCCAGAGGTCAAACACAACCCTGATATGGCCCTCAATGAAACTGAGTTTGACACCCCTGGTGTAAGTCATTAACTGTAGAGCTGAAAGATTCAGCAAGAAAATGAATTCACTGAGCTGAGTTGAAGAAGCCATTGAAAGTAAAAGTTTTTGTTGAGAAGCTGTACTTTACAAAGGGCAGTCTGAACTTCAGCTATTTTTTGTTTGTTTGCTTCCTTTCTCTACGTGTGTGCAAATGTGTGTTTTCCACTGTCTCCGGATGGGTGTTGTTTGAAGAATTGAGCCCTAAATCAGCTTTATGGGAGCCTGCTGTCAATGATAGCTCTGGAGTGTCACGACATTTTTCTGGGCAACTGCAATAATGATATCGACCAATCTTTTAAAACTTGGGAGGCCGTGCCTTCGGGCATCAGATTACGTGTGAGAATTACTGACAGTAATAGAGTGGGTCTCAGTTGGAGGCCCGGCAAATAAAAGATATAATGGGTTTAGAAATAAGCTAACCATCCAACAGAGAGTTCTTTTAGATGGTGGTTCTCAAGAGCAGGTCATTAATAAATTGAATTGTTTTACTGTGGAATTGTGCACAGTTCTACTCAGAAGCAGGCTGTGCTGAGTTCAAGGAATTTGTTCCCAGGTAGGAATTAGTGGATTAGAATATTTTCATCCTGCCCCATCTTTGCTGGAGTTCATTCATAAATTGCTTCCACTCCCAATCCAAATATTTCTGCATTCTTGGGGGGTGGGGGATTGCAGATACTGCATTTAAATGTATATATGTGAGCATATTTTCTTGCCAAATAGATTTATATGTATATTTTACAAAGTTGGTACTAGGAATGGGGGAACAATTCATCTAATTTTTAAAGGAAACGTTAAGTCCTTAACATAAGACTGTAATGGAGAATGACCAGTACCGTCTATATTGCAACTCTCTTAATGACTGATCCAATTTTACAACATTTTTTTTTGTGGGCGGTAGTTAAATAAACGTGGTGGTCATAAAATGAACGTGGTTGTTTTTAAGCAAACAGTGCCATTGTCTCAAAGGTGATTTTTCAAAAGGCAACTGGACTGAATTTTTTTTTCCCTTGAGGAAGAAGCTTTGCTTCTCATCCAAGAAGCTTCTTCAGCTGTGATGGTGAATTTTGTTATTTTGATCCATTGCCTCCACCATCACAACTGATGAAGCTTCTTGGATGAGAAGTGAAACGTTTTTTTTCTTCTTCCTCAAGGGAAACCCTCCCCCCCACACACACACACACACTCCAGCTGCTTTTTGAAGAAGCCCCTCTGTCTCTCCACTGACTGACTGCACTGCAATTGTAAAGCAAATCAGCTTTCCCCTAGAACCGATTTGTGCACATGGATAGGGTAGATTGAATAGAGAGAGGCAGGCTAGGAAGGATGCTAGTTGGAAGCTAACAAGGTTTTTTATCTTTTCCTGAGAACTGTGAAGAAACAGGTCACTGAGTCCTGACACTGCAGTCCCTAAGCTCTGACATAGTCTCCTTGCTATTGCACCAAAGCACCGTGCTATAAATCAAAGGGATGTTATTCAGACAATGAGACAGATGGAGAAGATTTCTTTGCAAGACACAGCCAGATTGCTATCTGCACAGCACGTCAGTGTGACAAACATTGTTGGAGGAATCACTTGGAGCAACTCTGGGTTCTCCCTCCCTGTCAGAATGGCCTTTGGAGATTTTGAAGGGACTAATGATTTATAATTTTCCTTTCCTGTTCTGGGCTCCACCTACCGTAGAGATCTCAGAGTGGCTTGTAAATCAAAAAAAAAAACAGGATGGTCTTCACGCGCTCATTATTATTCTACAAGAGCAATGGGAGACAAGAAGCTATAAAAATTGCCTTCATTGCTAAGTTGCTTTTCAGCTAGATTTAGTTCCAGGAAGGGAAGAGAAAGGAAGGTAGTAGTATAATTGGAGTAGGAGAAATAACTAAGGCAAAAGATAAAATTTATATCTTCATATCTAGGTCAACGGGAATGTTTTATTCTTAGAAGAGAAATGAAAGCAAGAGGCAAAGTCGTAACAAAAGAAATCATTTAAATATTTCTGCATGTCTCCCCCACATGACAAGACAATACGATTATTTATTGAACTTGACTGTCTTTCTGAAGATATAAATTTGTTCCTTCAGCCCACAGCAATCGATTGATAGAGCTCCAACTAAGAACATGGAGAGTCTCCATTCCATTTTCTCTTTCTGAACTTATTATCCGAAACAAGAGATGATGCTTTCTGATAAGTATGTTTCTTGTATCAGAGGTGGACAAGCCATTTCTCATGATCTACATGCAGTTCTGGCCCCACTTGGACACTTCTCTTCTCTTCCCTCCACAAGATCACAGCACGCTGAAATTCAATGCCAAAATATTTTCTGTCTTTTTTTAACACAGTAAGTCCCAAAACAGGTGTTTAGAATTCTGGTAGATTCAATGCATGAATTTTCATCCAATTGCTTTCCCAAATCCTGAAAATACAAGTTCCTACAATATCACTACCTAAACAACCCCCAGTTCTTGGAAATCAAAAAAGAATAATAACCTCTGGCCATAAAACAATATCTTTTCTGATCCATACCTTCTGGATTTTAATCACAAAGCTTTCCTAGTTCTACCTGAGATATTGTTGATTGACTGCAGCATCTTCTGAAGAAGTCAGCATCAGAATAAGAATCAGAATCAAAACAGCTTTATTGTAGTAACCCTTGAATAACATAGTACAACTCTGTCATAAAAATATAATACATGAGTAATAATGTAATGTGGTGATATATCATAATACATATACTGCTATAACACAGCATAAGAGAATAACCATAAGGTTTAAAATATAGAGTACATAAATTAAGATGGGGAGTTGAAAACATGGGGAAAGCTCAATGAAATATACATAATATTATATTATGTACTCTTAAATGCCTGCTTAAATTATAATATGAATAAATTCTATAAATAATATGAAGTTAACACTAAAGTTACAATTTAACCAGAAGACCAGACAGCCTAGAAAAAAGCAATCCTCTTTCAACATATAAAAGAAAACATAGTAGAAATGACCACTTGATAAGAAGCTGAAGTCCATCAACCAATTACGTAGGCATTCAACTTTTGAATGCATGAATATGAATTTTGTAGTAAAGAATGTTGTAGTAAAGTAAACTTTAATGTCCCCCATTATTAATGAGTCTGCGTCAGTGGTGGGATTCAATTTTGTTTTACTACCAGTTCTGTGGGCGTGGCTTGGTGGGAGTGGCAGGGGAAGGGTGCTGTAAAATCTCCAGTCGGAGGTGATATATGCCGTTTCTCCAAACTACTCAAAATTTCCGCTACCAGTTCTCCAGAACTGGTCAGAACCTGCTGAATACCACCTCTGATCTGAGTGCCAAAGATTTATGCTGCTAGATCCTTTCCTTTCTTTTTACTTACAAGTAGATATTCTATTTTTATTCTCCATAACTTTTAACTTTTCCTTACTCTTGATTAAAATTGCTAGAATTTAGGAAAAGAACATTCTTCTATTACAGCAAAACATGAATAAAAATCCTCATATTAGGAAAATTATGCACAGGGAAATGGTACACCATATACTTGCAGGCAGTGGTGGGATTCAATTTTTTTTACTACCGGTTCTGTGGGCGTGGCTTGGTGGGCGTGGCAGGGGAAGGATACTGTAAAGTCTTCAGTCAGAGGTGGTGTTTGCTGGTTCTCTGAACTACTCAGAATTTCTGCTACTGGTTCTCCAGAACTGGTCTGAATACCACCACTGCTTGCAGGCAGGTTTGAGTAAGACTTTGGGGAAAATTAAATCTATATCCAGAAGCTGATGTTCCAATGAGACCAAAGCAAAATTCAGTAGCCGAACGATAAGAACTGAGCACAAGCAAAATTGATTAGTATGCCCATCCTTTCTCGAAATATACAGGTAGTCCTTAACTTTTCACCACAATTGAGGCTCAAATGTCTGTTGCAAAGCGAGATGTTTCTTAAGTGAGTTTTGCCCCATTGTTAAGTGACTCCCTGCAGGTGTTAAGTTAGTAACACAATTGTTAAGTGAATCTGGCTTCCATTAACTTTGCTTGTCAGAAGGTCTCAGAAGGGAGTCACGTGACCCCAGGACACGGCAGATGTCATAAATAGGAACCAGTTATCAAGAGTCTGAATATAAATTGTGTGGGGATGCTGCAACAGTCATAAGAGTGAAAAATGATCATAAGTCAGTTTTTTCAGTGCTGTTGTAACTTTGAACGGTCACTAAATGTACTGTTGTAAGTTGAGGACTACCTGTATTCAGGCACTTCCTTGACTTTGTATTTATGGATCAGATTCTCTATATTCAATCAGTATTTCTTCTTCCCCTCCACAAAAAATAACTACTTCGATTACACACTGTGAAGAAGATAATCTGGCAAAAAGCATAATTTCAATGTGCTAATAATTTACTCTAAAGGATGTTTTTAATAGCTGTTACAATGGTGACAAGAAAAAAATGTTCATTCCAAGTTTGTTAAAATAATAAACACTATATAAGTGAAATAGCCCAGATAATTCGTAACATTTACACTTTTACATAACAAGCTTAGGGGAGAAAACAACTTGCAGAAAAATGCACTGAGTTTGATTGCGAAGTAATTTCACTACTTTTTTGAGATAAATAATTAAATTCTCTTTATAAGATTATATTGTTGTTAGTGTGCAATTTCTCTAACAGAACTATGTCAGGTTGCAGTGGGAAATTAATGCTTACAGGTTTATGTGTACATAAACAGAAAAAGCTTGTTAAATATGCATAAGATGGAAAAGGAATACATTATTGAACAATCTACTTTCAAAAGCACACAGTTTTAAATTTATTGTTGTGGAAGTACACATTTGGTATTTGGAAGAGGAAGAATGCTTTATCTAAATGAAGTTGTATTCAATACAAATGAATATATTTATATCGATAAAAAAGAATGGTCTTTTCCCCAACCTTTAAACCAAATGATGCAGTAACTTGAAAAAAAATATCTCGTAGGGCTTAGGGGATAAGCAGTCTTCTATTCCATCAGCCCCCGCCCGAAGGCCCAGTGCCAGGGATTGATTGATGATGTACAATGTCGTCCTAAAATATATGAAGAGTATCACATTGCTCACTTCTGGGCAATGAATCCATTTATGGGGCGGTCAAAAGTGAACCTGATTACTATTTTATGAATCTGCTGAATGAGAGAGACAGCACACAGGCAAAGAATTTTAAAAAATATACATTTACACAAAAAAAGGCAGGAACATTATTGATGTCCCCCAAATTTCTAGTTTCCGTGAAGCTAGAAAATCTCAAGCCGATACACAAACAATATAGGTAGTTCTTGACTTACAACCACAATTGAGACCAGAATTTCTGCTGCTAAGCAAGGTGGTGGTGAAGTGAGCCATGCCCCATTTTACCACCTCTTTTGCCATTGGTTGTTAAGTGAATTACTGCCGTTGTAAAGTGAATTGGGCAGGTATTCAGAGAATGTAGTTTCCTTCATTGACTTTGCTTGTCGGATATGGTTAAAAATTCAGATACATTCTTTTATCTATGTCCATCATGTTCTCCTAAGCTAAACAAACTGACAGAGTTGAAAGCATAGAATCACTCATTCACTCAATAGAAGAACGCTTAGCAACACGTTTTGAAACAACTATACAAGGAAGCCTAATCTCTCTTGAAAAAAAAAAAATACAGCGCAGATAAGTAAGTACCTATCAGCTCAAAATCAAATCCCACAACAACCACAACCACTACCTCAACTACAATCACAACTACAACCAAAAATAACCACCAAATCACAGCCACAAACAATTACTATCCCTTCAAATAATTCCACAAATATGACATCTCCTTACTCATCAGAGACACCATGGAACGTGAACAGAAACGTCCAAACGCCATCTTATTTGGTCTCAAAGACACCAACAAATCAGACGACATCACCAAAGTTCGTGATATCATAAGCAACTCAAATACAACAAACATCTCTCCTGAAGATAGCATTGAAATAACCAGAGATGGCCCTGGGTGCAAATACAATGACAGCTCTGTGGCCCCAAGATTTTGTAGAGTTGTACACAAAAGTGAGTCCAGCAAACGCATATTCATTCATACAATAAATGCCATTGCAAAAACCAATCCCAACCACAAAAAACTTCGCTCAAGACCAGACTTATCCATACTGCAAAGAATCCGCTCCTGTGAACTCCACGCAGAACTCAAAAACCATCTAGACAATGGAGAAAAGGACCTATACATTGACTACAGAGCTGATTGCATCAAAAGAAAGTCACACAACCCACAACTCCGCATCCAACCCCACCCCATCCAATCCAACATCACTCAAAACTAGACACACATGCCCCTAACTACTTCTATTCCAACCACAATTGGCCTTAAATGCAAGCTACTCAATGCAAGAAGCCTTGTAAATAAAATACCTGAATTTCTCCTCTTACTAAATTTACGGCTAAATTATATTTGTCTGTGAAACATGGCTCAACGCATCTCTCCCTGATTCCATTACCACAGTAAGAGACTATCATGTTTACCAATCAGATCATGAAATCCATAGAGGAGGTGGTGTTGCTATCTTCTACAAAAAGTCCCTACATCTAAAAAACATCCAAGTTACCCAGGAGCTTGCTATTTCTGAGACCATCATCTGTGAACTGTCCTTAAATATCACATTTTGGTTCTTACTATGTTACAGAGCCCCTGATTATGACATCGAACATGCAAACAAGCTAAATACACTACTAACATGGGCAGCATCCTGCCCACACGCTTTTATCCTTCTTGGTGACTTCAATCTACCTCATATTAACTGGACCCTTAACAAATATACAACTGAACCCACACATGCAACCTTCTACAAAGCAGTAACAAATCTGGGACTAGAACAACTAGGAACCGACAACACTAGACTTAACAACTGCCTCGATCTCATCTTCTGCAATAGTTTGAATTCAATTTATGGAATACAAATTAAAGAACCCTTTTCCAACAGTGACCACAACATGATTGACTTTTGTCTCAACATACGTCCACACAAAAACCATCACAATGACGGAATCCCCAATTATAACTTCAAAAAAGGCAACTATGATCTTATAAACAATGATCTCTCATCCCTTGATTGGCAATTTCTATTCTCTGGATGCAATACTGTAGAAGATCATTACAACATATTTTTACTTAAAGTCAAAAGAGTCATCAAACTATATGTACCATTAACAACTCCCAAAACCAGAAAAAACAACTTACCCATAACAATAAGGAAGCTTCAATCCAAAAAGAAATCACCTTGGTGGAAACACAAATCTGGTCACATTGCCAACTTCAAAAGCCGATACAAAAATTTATGCCACCAGATAAAAATTGAATGCACCAATTATCACATTAAACAAGAAGAAAACCTTCTACGCACCAATTCCACCCGCACTTTCTACAATTTTGTAAACAACAAACTAAAAAACTCAAGGTCCATCCCACCCCTGAAAGGACCTAACGGTAAAGACTGCAACAACGACACTATTAAATCCAACCTCTTTAACATATTCTTTGGCTCAGTATTTGTAAACAGCAGTGGATCATGCCCAGTATTTCCTAGTTGAACCACAGACAACTACAATGATCTAATACATATCGATTTTACAGAAGACAATGTTGAAAAAGCACTACGCAATCTAAAACCATCTGTATCTATTGGACCGGACGGAATATGTGCCTACTTCTTAAAAAAGCTATCCACTGCCATAGCAGAACCTCTAAGCATAATCTTTCAGGACCAGCTCCTTGCCAAAACTATGGTCACAAGCCACGGTCACCCCCATCTTCAAAAAGGGAGACCCCAGCCTAGTTGAAAACTGCAGACCAATCTCTTTATGCTGCATCACCTGGAAAGTCATGGAATCAATTATTAACCAATCCATCATCCTCTACTTAGTAACAAACAACCTACTCTCAAATAAACAATTTGGTTTCAGGAAAAAACTATCATGTAACCTGCAACTCTTACACTGCAAAAACATATGGACTACACAACTCGATCAGGGCAAAGCAATAGACGTAATCTACATATACTTCTGTAAAGCCTTTGATTCAGTGGTACACGACAAACTACTCTTAAAACTAAAATGTTACGGTATCTCTGGACACCTGCATAACTGGATAGAAGCATTCCTGTCAAACGGACAACAAATGGTCAAAATTGGGAGCGTCCTATTAAATTCTGTACCTGTCAACAGTGGTGTCCACCAAGGCAGTGTTCTAGGACCAACTCTTTTCATACTCTACATAAATGATCTCTGTGATCATATCAAGAGCAACTGCGTTCTCTTTGCTGTTGATGTAAAGCTATTCAACACCACAGACAATACTGCTACCCTTCAAAAAGACCTTGACTGTGTATCAGAATGGTCAAACAAATGGCAACTTCAAATCTCAACAAATAAATGGTCTGTCCTACATATTGGCAAAAAAAATCAGAAAATAAAATACAGGCTGAATAGTCAAGATCTTGTTAAGGATCCAAACTTTGTCAAGGGCCTTGGAGTACTCATCTCAAATGATCTAAGTGCTAGAGTCCACTATAACTACATAGCCAAAAAGGCATTAAGAGTTGTTAACCTAATCTTACATAGCTTTTTCTCTGGTAATATCATACTACTAACTAGAACATACAAAACATTTGCTAGACCAATACTCGAATACAGCTCATCAGTCTGGAACCCACATTATGTATCTGATATTAACACAGTTGAGAAAGTCCAGAAATATTTCACAAGAAGAGTTCTCCACTCCTCTACTCGTTGCAGAATACCTTATGCCACCAGACTTGAAATTCTAGACCTAGAAAACCTAGAACTACGCTGCTTTTGGTCCGATCTAAGTATTGTATATAAAATCATACATTGCAATGTCCTACCTGTCAATGAATACTTCAGCTTCAACCATAACAACACAAAAGCAAACAATAGATACAAACTCAAGGTTAATTGCACCAATTGCAGGAAATACGACTTCAGCAACAGAGTGGTCAATGTCTGGAATACTTTACCTGACTCTGGTTTCTTCCCCAAACCCCAAAAACTTTAACCTTAGACTTTCTACTATTGACCTCACTCCTTTCCTAAGAGGTCTGTAGGGGGCATGCATAAGCGTACCAACATGCCTACCATCCCTGTCCTATTGTTTCCTTTATTTTTATTATATGTATCCATGTATTCATAACTATGTTTTTACTTATATCAATTATCTTGTAAGCAATTGACAAAAATAAATAAATAAATAAATAAATAAATAAATAAATAAATAAAGTTGGTTGGGAAGGTTGCAGGTGGCAATCACATAACCCCAGGATGCTGCAACTGTTATTAATACATGCCAATTGCAAAGCACCCAAATTTTGATTGTGTGGCTGTAGGATACTGCAATGGATGTAAATGCGAGGACTGGCTATAAATCACTTTTTCAGTCCTCTATAAATTTGAATGGTCACTAAACGAAGGGTTTTAAGCCGAGGAGTATCTGTACTGAATACGCTTCTTATTCCAATGGTTTCAGGCTGAGATTGGGTGATTTTGGAGAAGGTTTGCTCTCCAAGCTTGCTTCAGTTTAGTTTCTGAATGTTTTGTGATCAAACTAGGGAACATGATCAGCAGGATTTTCTTGTCCTATTCCTTTCTTTAGCTTGTGTGCCAGTGTGGTCAGTTGGCCATGTGATCGGTTGTTCGTTTGGAGCTATATTTAAATTCTGAGCAGCTGATTGGTTCTCTTGTTGATTGGTCATTCAGTGGTCGGGTTTCTTACTGATTCATATGCTGAATCTAAATCCATATGCTTGCTAATTGCTCCTTTGGGAGAATACCACATTTTGATAAATTTTTGTTCCTTCCCAATCAAACTGGTGTTGTTTGTTATCAATGTGGTTTGAGATTAGGGATTTTTGGTCATGAGATGGAGTGAGTTGAAAGATGGGGTTAAAAGACAAAATATTTTTGCACCAAGGGTGCAAGAGCGTCTCCTCAGAAATTTCATAGGACAGCCAGCCATTCCTGGAATCTTAAAACCAACACACACAACATTCCACCTGAATCCTGCAAATGCGGTAAATAAATTGTTTATCACAAAATGCCAAAAGCCTCTCATATTTCATTCCAAAGAAACAGAACCTGTTCTTACCGGCTCAGAGAATCGGCATCCATATCAACATAAATCTCAGGAACTGCCATAAATTATTGGCTGTCATTCCTTCAGAAGTAAATCTTTTGTCTTTTAACTTGTGGAAACATAGGAAAAATAGAGCAGTGTGTTTTCTCCAATGGTCTCCTAGGTTGTTCCTACCTCCTATAACTTTGAGCAGGGAGGCACCATTGTGGCTGATGAATCGATGCTACTTGATTATTAACACCACTATAAGTGATGTGTAAAAGGACGTGATGGCTCAATGGCTGAGATTGTCAATCAGAAAGGTCAGCAGTTCGGTGGTTCAAATCCCTAGTGTAACGGAGTGAGCTCCCATTACTTGTCCCAGCTTCTGCCAACCTAGCAGTTCGAAAGCATGTAAAAATGCAAGTAGAAAAATAGGGACCCCTTTGGTGGGAAGGTAACAGCGTTACATGCGCCTTCGGTGTTTTGTCATGCTGGCCACATGACCATGGAGACATCTTTGGACAGCGCTGGCTCTTTGGCTTTGTAACGGAGATGAGCACCACCCCTAGAGCCGGGAAATGACTAGCACGTATATGCGAGGGGAACCTTTACCTTTAATTGATGTGTATTTACTACTATTACTATAGTACTATCACAATTACTACTACTACTACTAAAGTTTGTTACTATTACTGCTAACTGAAGGCTATAAAGCCAGCACCACTGCAGCTAGCTGATATTAACCCTTTAAATGCCATGACCTTTCAAATTAAGGAGATTCTTAAGGAAGGTCAGAGTCCTTACTAACACTGCATGATATAATGCAGCTTCTACAGTCCTGAAATGTTACAACAAACAAACCAACAAACAAAAATCCTTTTTAAAAAAAATGGGGAATGAATTTATATTTCTTACAGACAGCTGGTCATTTGCATTCTTTTGTCTGCTGTTTGCAAGGAATACAAATCCTTCCATTCTCCACCATCCAGTCAGAGTTGAAGAAGCTTCTTGGATGAGAAGTAAAATGTCTTCAAAGAAAAACAAGAAACTCCAGTGGCTTCTTGAAAAAGCACCTTTGGGACAACCATGACCCGGATGACTGAAAATCTCCATAGACATTGTCTCAAAGGTGCTGTTCAAAAACCAAAAACTTTATTGGTTTTTTTTTTCTTGAAAACATTTCACTTCTCATCCAAGAACAGAAGAAGCTGCTGAGATGAGAAGCGAAAAGTTTTCAGGGGGAAAAACTAAGAAAATCCAGTTGCCTTATAGATGCAATATGTGTTAAATATATAGCTATAATCTACGTGTTCAGACTATAATTAAAAAGAGAGAGATGATGGAAAATCAATGATGCTGGTTTGTACGCAGTTGCTCTTATTTATAGGCACATATATTTGGTGGTCCTTGGACCACTCCATAATATGGAGAACTTTGATGAAGGGCATTGTTGGTTTTGCTGGGATCAAAGATATTCTTACTTTTAAAAGTCCATAGACCAGACCTGGGCATTTTACACTTCTGGGTCACATCTGGCCTTTTTGCTGTTATTGTTTGGCTTGTGTGAAGTCAATCGGAAATTAGAAATCAAACGTAAATGAGTACATCATGTACACAACACAACTGCATTGCTTTTATTTTGAAGGTGACTGCTGTTTTCCCCCAGTTTGTGTGTGTGTGTGTGTGTGTGTGTGTGTGAATGTGGAGAAAAGCAAGGTTTTTCACCTAGGCAGGAAAAACCAAAGGTACAAGTACAGATTAGGCAAAATCTGGCTTAAAAACAGTAACTGTGAGAGGGACTTTGGAGTCCTAGTGGATGATCACTTAAACATGAGCCAGCAGTGTATGGCAGCAGCCAAAAAAGCAAATACAATCCTTGGTTGTATAAACAGAGGCATAGAATCAAAAGCATGTGAACTATTAGTACCACTTTATAAAGCCTTGGTAAGACCACACCTGGAATACTGCATCTAGTTTTTGGTCACCACATTAGAAAAAAGATGTTGAGATTTTGGAAGAAGATTAAGATGACGAACGGCCTGGGGACAAAAACATAGGAAGAATGGTTGCAGGAACTGTCTAGAGCAGGGGTCCCCAACCACCGGGCCGCGGACCAGTACCGGTCCGTGGAACATTTTCTACTGGGCTGCTGGTTTGCTGGACGCTGCCATCTTGTTTTGATGAGAAAGTGCTTCTGGTGAGCTTTTCCGGTTGGAAAGCGGTGTTTGGGTCCTGAAGGAATCCTCGCGCCTTAGTTTCATCGAAGGGGGGGTGGTGGCTTCGAACAAAACTAAGGCGCGAGGATGCTTTCAGCACCCAAGGCAAGGCGAGCCGAGCGACCGTCCCGAAGCCGTCCCGAAGCCCATCGACAAAGGTACAAAGGAGGAGTTGAAGGTGGCGGGGAGAAGCGGGGGACGGCTGGCTGGCCGGTTGCTTGGCTCGCCTTGCCATGCGTGCTGATGCCAGTACCGGGCCGCGGATCATTTTGTGATGCCGGTACTGGGCCATGGCACAAAAAAGGTTGGGGGCCACTGGTCTAGAGAAAAGGATTAGGGAGTGACATGATAGCAGTAGTCCAGTATTTGAGGGGCTGCCACAAAGAAGAGGGGATCAACTTATTTTCCAAAGCATCAGAAGGCAAGACAAGAAACAATGGATGGAAACTAATCAAGGAGAGAAGCAACCAAGAACTAAGGAGAAATTTCCTAACACTAAAAACAATTAATCCGTGGTACACTGATTCAATGGTTCAGAAGTAGATGGTACTTCATCACTTTTTTAAAGAAAAAACTAGACAGCCATCTATCTGAAATGGTATAGGGTCTCCTGCTTGAGCAGGGGGCTGGACTAGAAGACCTCCAAGGTCCCTTCCAGCTCTATTCTGATTGAAATAGCAGTCATCTTCAAAATAAAAACAATGCAGTTGTGTTGCATGCCTGGCATACCCTAAGCCTATACACCTTCACAGCTCTATTGGTTCAGCTCTCCCCAACAGCCCATTTCTCATGTGGCCCCTTAGAAAAATTAACTGCCCACCCCTGCCATAAGCAGTAGCAGAGTGCTGAAAGAAGAAGACAGAGAAAGCAAGCGGCCATGAACTGAAGGAAGTGGATAGGTAGAATTTTTTAAAAAAATTAAGCTGAACATACACACTATGCCAGGAAAAACTGGCAAGCCTAGAACTTCTACAGTGCAAAAGGGAACGGAGGTTGAATTACACATGCTAAATGGAACAAAAAAAAAAGCCTGTTTATCAGCTGCAGGCTTTCTAATACTGTATATATGTACAATAGTGATATAAATGTGATTATTTCCCAAAGGTAAATGGCATTCAATTTTGGCTGGGACAATATTTTATCCTTACTGATTCTTGTTCTCTTACCATTACCCCCAGGCCTTATTGCAGAATCCTGCTCACATACAGCACCTGTTCAAAAGGTAATCAAGCAGTACTCCAAAGCCATAAGACCATTCAGGAGCCTGGATGTGGTCACAACTCTTTAAAGATGCAAATTGAGAATCAGCCATCATAACAAGAGAGTTCTGCTAATTCTCTTAGGAGTATGCAGATTTCAACACCAACTTTTGTGAAGCTTATTTGTTTTATTTAGCAATAAATTTAATACTGGCTCCCTGAAGCAAAAAGACAGATGGACTATAAACTTTGCATTTTTAGTGGTTTTAGTTACTAGGTTGTAGTAATTTTTTTTTATCCCTGTTTAAATTATATCTTGCAAGTTTGTATTGATTGAATTTTGACTTTAAAAAAAGTGGCCTCTGGTGTGACTTGTCTGTTTTTGTATAAGAATCTGCAGGAATACAATTTATTGTCTGCAAGAATTCATTGGATTTGTCTATTCTTAATTTACTTTCTTGGTGCATAAATGGATTAAGATTAAATGTTTGCATGGAATAGCATTCAATGGATACCAGTATAGTAGTTATGGTCTCATATGTCAGGCCCAAGAACTGAAAACAGTATCAACAGTTATTTCCCAGTAGTTTTTTTATTGTTGTTTGCCTACAGACAGAATCTTGCCAGACTAAAGCAACTATCTGCTTGACTTTAGATGTATTCTGTGAACTGCTATGGTAGGGAGGGTCCATCCTTGCCCTCTTCCCACCTATCAGCCATTCCAAAATCCACTGTCTCTTAGCCCTCTGGGACTCCCTCCTGGGATTCCAGACTACATCCACCACACATGATGAGATGTCCCATGACCAAGAAGCACTTTTTCAAGAGAAGGACTATATAGACTTGGAAAGTTCATCAATGGTTCTGGTTTTTATGTAACTTGCTTATGAACTTGCTTCATCATGTCATTCACTCACCTCACACATCTCCAGCAAAGATCAGACAGATGAGGTTTACATCACTGAGCTGGTGGTAAAAAGTTGGGAAGTAGGCAGAAACGGTAAAGATAGTATCACCAGCTAACCATGACTTCAGTGATTGCTGATGGTGAGGATCATGGAAGACACATTGTCCAGCTTCTTTGCCCCACCTGATAGGAGGAGATCTATGGTAGCCTATAATGGCCAAAGTCGGAATGAATCTAATATCTTTTCAGATTAGCACATTTTATAAAAAAAGAATAAATTAACTCCAGCTCATTTCAGGAGTTGACAGAGGTCATCTCAGAACCACTGCACCATATCTTTCAAAAATCCTGGAGCACCGGAGAATTACCAGAGGACTGGAAAAGAGCTGATGTGGTTCCCAAAAGAGACCCAGGAAACTATAGACCAATCAGCCTAACATCAATACCCAGGAAGATACTGGAAAAGATAATAAAAAACAGATCTGCCAACATCTAGAAACAAGTAAAGTAATAATTAGCAGTCAGCACTGGTTTGTTAAAAACAGATCATGCCAAACCAATCTTATTTCATTCTTCAACATAGTGACTAAATTAGTAGACCAGCAAAATACTGTGGACATAATATATTTAGATTTCAGCAAGGCATTTGACAAAGTAGACCACAACCTACTTCTTAGTAAGCTAGAAAAAAGTGGAATAGATAGCACCAGCAGTAGATGGACTCGCAACTGGCTGACAAACCGTACTCAACGAGTAGTCCTTAATGGGTCTAAGTCTACATGGCGGGAAGTAAGCAGTGGGGTGCCATGAGGTTCCGTCTTAGGTCCAGTACTCTTCAATATTTTCATTAACGACTTAGATGAGGGAATAGAAGGGGAACTTACCAAATTTGCAGATGATACTAAGCTGGCAGGAATAGCTAACTCCCAAGAAGATAGGCTCAAGATCCAGATAGATCTTGACAGACTAGAACACTGGGCCATATCTAATAAAATGAAATTCATTGTAGAGAAAAGTAAAGTCCTACTCTTAGGCAAGAAAAACCAAAAGTACACATATAGACTGGGTGAAACCAGGCTCAATAGCAGTAACTGTGAGAGGGATCTTGGAGTCTTAGTGGACACCCAGCTAAATATGAGCCAGCAGTGTGCAGCAGCAGCCAAAAAAGCTAATGCAGTCCTAAGTTGTATTAACACAGGGATACAATCAAGATCAAGGGAGGTACTAATACCACTCTATAAAGCCTTAGTAAGACCATACCTAGAGTACTGCATCCAGTTTTGTTCACCACATTACAAAAAAGATATTGAAACTCTAGAAAAAGTACAGAGAAGAGCAACCAGGATGATTAGGGGACTGGAGACTAAAACCAGGGGTGGGATTCAAATTTTTTAACAACCGGTTCTGTGGGCGTGGCTTAGTTGGTGGGCATGGCTTGGTGGTCGTGACTGGATGGATGTGGCTTGGTGGTCATGTTATTGGCTGGGTGTGGTCAACTCAATATCACTCACATCAAGGCACGCATCTCCTCGCCTGGCCTCTCATGACTGTGGGGATGCTGCAACAGTCACAAGTGTGAAAAAAGTCACTTTTTTCAGTGCCATTGTAACTTTGAATGGTCACTCCACACAAGCAAAGTACCAGCAAAGGAGGGGAAAAAAACTCCAGAGAAGTTCCTGAGACAGGAAGTCTAGTCCTGCCAAGAATGTAATAAGGGTTAATGGAGAGGCAGTTTCTGTAAGCAGCACCAGAATGTTTCCTTCCTGCCTTCCTTACAGGATTACGCCGGTAATTTCTTCTAACAACCGGTTCTCCAAACTTCTTAGAATGTTAACAACCGATTCTAGTGAATAGGTGCGAACTGGTAGAATCCCACCCCTGACTAAAACATATGAAGAACGGTTACAGGAACTGGGCTTGGCTAGTCTAGTAAAGAGAAGGACCAGGGGAGACATGATAGCGGTCTTCCAATATTTGAGGGGCTGCTACAGAGAGGAAGAGGTCAAGCTATTTTCCAAGGCACCTGAAGGCCAGACAAGGAACAATGGATGGAAACTGAAGAAGGAGAGATTTAACCTGGAAATAAGAAGAAACTTTCTGACAGTGAGAACAATCAGCCAATGGTACAGCTTGCCTTTGGAAGTTGTGGGAGCGCCATCACTTGAGACTTTCAAGAAGAGATTGGACTGTCATCAGTCAGAAATGGTGTAGGGTCTCCCACTTGGGCGGGGGGTTGGACTAGATGACCTATAAGGTCCCTTCCAACTCTGATTATCTGTTATCTGTTATCATCAGATGCATAGAACAGCTAAACTGACACAGGATTTACATTTGGAAGAGGTAGATGAAAAGAAGGAAAATACAGATTGCTCATGCAAATTGCAAAATACACATGAGACAGATTGAAAGGATCTTATTAACAACAAGGGTAATGGCTGAAAAATCCACTCTGCCTGTTGCAACCTCCCGAGATAGGCTGAAACAATATATGTGAAATCAGCAATATCTTGCTCAATCATGCCACTAAACTTTCTTTTTCCCCAAAATGGATACTTTGAGATCTGTAGTGGAAGTTCCTTGAACACTAATATGGTCAGAGAGGTTAGCTTGTAGCTCATGAAAATGGATGCCTTTTAGAAAATTCAAGTTGTAACTAAGTTTATCCCAATGTCTGTTCCATATCATAAGACTATATCAATAAACCATGGCTACATGTAGGCTAGTTGAACTTTTATTGGTCTTTTATGCTTCGCCAGTCACTGTGCTGGGTAGCTTTGATGCTGCCTCTTTGGGCCTTTAGATTCACTTGAATATTACCATTGTCTTCTTAGCAGTGGTGAGATGAAGAACTTTTTTTTAGTTCATGGTTGAATGCAAATTCATTTAATCTGGCACTAGAAAAATGCATTTTGCTTGAAATGTTTCTAAAACAGAGCACATTAAGAGAAGGAATTGCAAATAAGTTTGGAGGAGTGTACAATGCATAATCATATGAGTGGATTTTTAAAATAACTAACCTGATAAACAAGAAACTGAAAAAGTGAATTTGATGTAATTGACAAAACTGAAAGATGAAAGAAACTGGACCAATGCCAAAGTGAGAAACTGAGATTTTACACCTTTAACTAATTGTTATACCAAATGTATTTTCACTGTTTCTCTTATCCATCCATTTCTTTGCCTCCCGAGGCTTTGCCCCACATAAGAATGGGATACACACAGAGAGAGAGATAAATAAATACTGACAACACTGGCTTAATTGCCTTTGTACTTTACTCTGTTTCTTCATTTGCTTAAGCAGTGGGAAGAATTTCATAATACACCTCCCTTGCCTAACTCCTTAATATTTAGGAAAATGTTATTTTCGCCTCTTTATAACAATTCATAAACTTTATTCTAAAACAGACTTATGAGTCACTTCCCCATAAGTGGGCATTAGCTAATGCCACACTGCAATAGAATTGCTACGAATTAACATATGGCAGCCCTATTAAATATAATGAGGGTTTCCTGATTAATGTTATTATGAGGAATACCAAAGGAACTAATGATGATTACCCACTGTACAGTGGAGAATTTGAGTTTCATTATCAATGATTGCCTGGCTTCTCCTAGAACTCAGTTTGGGCCATCTGGCCATGTTTGTCCTGAACATGGGATCATATGGGGTTTGTTCTACAGCAGGGAACCAACAGGTGGAGAAATAAAGATGTGCATCTGTAGATCTGTTTCTGTATGAATGTGTGAATGTTGGAGGAAGCATTTTCAATCCAGCTGTACTGAATCTGATTGAGATCTGCCAGGAAATAATCTGAGAGGAAGAAAGTTCTCCTCTCCTTTTTGTTACTTTCAAGTAAACATAAAAATACTGGATAATGGAATGACATAAATGTGGGCAGTAGGTACACTGCTGTTACAGAGAGACATTTAGTCCTCAACTTACAATAGTTTATTAGGTGACCATTCAAAGTTACAATGGCACTGAAAAATGTGACTTATGATCGTTTTTCACACTTACGACCGTTGCAGCATCTCATGGTCACATGATCAAAATTTGGATGTTTTGCAACTGACTCATATTTATGACGGTTGCAATGTCCCAGGGTCATGTGATCATCTTTTTGCAACCTTTCGAGAAGCAAAGTCAATGGGGAATCCAGATTCATTTAACAACCAGGTTACTAACTTACCAACTGCAGTGATTCACTTAACAAATGTGTCAAGAAGGGTCATAAAATGGATCAAAACTCACTTAACAAATGTCTGATTTAACAACAGAAATATTGGGCTCAATTGTGGTCGTAAGTCAAGGACTACCTGTAATTATAATATCCATAATATGGTACACCTGAGATGTGATGGATTGATTGCCTCTTGCAAAATTACCACCCAGGCCCGGCTCTGCAGCAGTCAGGTTTTACTTATCCTGCTGAACAGTCATACATTTGGTCCAGTTTGGGCTTAATGGGCCATGGGAATGCAGATGCTATGGTTTATAAACCATGTTTTATGACTTTGTATGGATAGTGAACTAAGACAGTTGGAGATTAGTCCACAAATTAAGGATAAACAAATCGTAGCTATTGTCATGGGTGAACCCAGCCATTATCTAAAACCAGTGAGGGTTAAGAGGTGGCAACACCTATTCTGAAAAGAAGGAGGCGAAATGGTAACCAATAGAAGAGAATATTTGCAGCTCAGCACTAAACTCCTTGGTGCTCTCCCGACATCAACGTTTAACATAACTGGATTATGAAATGTCTGTAAGAAAACAATGAAGCTCAGAGTGCACCAAGGAGGTTGAAGAGAAATGGATGGTTCTTCTAGAGATAATGTAGACTATAGATAAGTTACTTCCAGGTCTGTTCAGTCTATAAGGAAAACATCTGTCATGAAGAGGTAGGCAACACAGCTTCCCCCCCCCCCATATGTTGGAACTATTCTACAGTAGTTTACAGAATGTGCGTTTCATTATCAACGATTGCATGGCTTCTGTTGGCTTCCAGTTTGGGCCCACCTGGCCATGTTTATCCTATATGTCAGGTGTGGGGTTTATTCTACAGAAGTGAACCAAAAGGTGGAGACACAAGGTGTTGTCATGACTCCTTCGTAGCCTGGCCAATCTTCAAGGGTTTCAGTTACACTTGTTATGCACTGTCATGGTGCCCACCCTCTGACATAACATCCCACCCCGCTCAAGATAAAGAAGGCTCCCTCACTTCTGGAGTTCTGGGGTTATGGCTTGGAAAGAACACTATTTCTTGCCAGCGGACTGAATTCATCTCTTGCAGAGAATTTTTGAGGTGGAGTTGAAGGCCCGATGGAGTTATTAAGGCCACAAGTTGGCTGTTCTGTACAGTCATTTGCATACTCATAAACGCCAGCGCGGTGATTGGTCAAGACGCGCGGCAAGCTGATTGGCGAGCGAGCCGCACGGATTGGCTTCTTTAATCTCCCGCGATTGGTGGAAACTAATCGCGGAGATTCAAAGTGGTGCCATTGGCGCGCGCGCCGCGAGCCAAAGAATAAAAGCTGCCGCTTTTCCCTTTTCGAGCCGAGCCGATCTCGGAGATCTAATAAATGAGCTGAACCAAGTCACTGGCTCCGAGTCTCATTCCTTGCGGCGGACACGACACTGGCGACGAGGATGGGATCCCAAAACTGATCCCCATCGTACACGTGTCCGGAGGAAACGAGACAAATAAGTTTGGAGGAGTGTACAATGCATAATCATATGAGTGGATTTTTAAAATAACTTAACCTGATAAACAAGAAACTGAAAAGTGAATTTGATGTAATTGACAAAACTGAAAGATGAAAGAAACTGGACCAATGCCAAAGTGAAAACTGAGATTTTACCTTTAACTAATTGTTATACCAAATGTATTTTCACTGTTTCTCTTATCCAATCCATTTCTTTGCCTCCCGAGGCTTTGCCCCACATAAGAATGGGATACACACGGAGAGATAAATAAATACTGACAACTAACGCAAATAATTGCCTTTGTACTTTACTCCTGTTTCTTCATTTGCTTAAGCAGTGGGAAGAATTTCATAATACACCTACCCTTGCCCTAACTCATAATATTTAGGAAAATGTTATTTTCGCCTCTTTATAACAATTCATAAACTTTATTCTAAAACAGACTTATGAGTCACTTCCCCATAAGTGGGCATTAGCTAATGCCACACTGCAATAAATTGCTACGAATTAACATATGGCAGCCCTATAAATATAATGAGGTTTCCTGATTAATGTTATTATGAGGAATACCAAAGGAACTAATGATGATTACCCACTGTACAGTGGAGAATTTGAGTTTCATTATCAATGATTGCCTGGCTTCTCCTAGAACTCAGTTTGGGCCATCTGGCCATGTTTGTCCTGAACATGGGATCATATGGGGTTTGTTCTACAGCAGGGAACCAACAGGTGGAGAAATAAAGATGTGCATCTGTAGATCTGTTTCTGTATGAATGTGTGAATGTTGGAGGAAGCATTTTCAATCCAGCTGTACTGAATCTGATTGAGATCTGCGGTGGAAATAATCTGAGAGGAAGAAAGTTCTCCTCTCCTTTTTGTTACTTTCAAGTAAACATAAAAATACTGGATAATGGAATGACATAAATGTGGGCAGTAGGTACACTGCTGTTACAGAGACATTTAGTCCTCAACTTACAATAGTTTATTAGGTGACCATTCAAAGTTACAATGGCACTGAAAAATGTGACTTATGATCGTTTTTCACACTTACGACCGTTGCAGCATCTCATGGTCACATGATCAAAATTTGGATGTTTTGCAACTGACTCATATTTATGCGGTTGCAATGTCCCAGGGTCATGTGATCATCTTTTTGCAACCTTTCGAGAAGCAAAGTCAATGGGGAATCCAGATTCATTTAACAACCAGGTTACTAACTTACCAACTGCAGTGATTCACTTAACAAATGTGTCAAGAAGGGTCATAAAATGGATCAAAACTCATAACAAATGTCTGATTTAACAACAGAAATATTGGGCTCAATTGTGGTCGTAAGTCAAGGACTACCTGTAATTATAATATCCATAATATAGTACACCTGAGATGTGATGGATTGGTTGCCTCTTGCAAAATTACCACCCAGGCCCGGCTCTGCAGCAGTCAGGTTTTACTTATCCTGCTGAACAGTCATACATTTGGTCCAGTTTGGGCTTAATGGGCCATGGGAATGCAGATGCTATGGTTTATAAACCATGTTTTATGACTTTGTATGGATAGTGAACTAAGACAGTTGGAGATTAGTCCACAAATTAAGGATAAACAAATCGTAGCTATTGTCATGGGTGAACCCAGCCATTATCTAAAATCAGTGAGGGTTAAGAGGTGGTAACACCTATTCTGAAAGAAGGAGGCGAAATGGTAACCAATAGAAGAGAATATTTGCAGCTCAGCACTAAACTCCTTGGTGCTCTCCGACATCAACGTTTAACATAACTGGATTATGAAATGTCTGTAAGAAAACAATGAAGCTCAGAGTGCACCAAGGAGGTTGAAGAGAGAAATGGATGGTTCTTCTAGAGATAATGTAGACTATAGATAAGATACTTCCAGGTCTGTTCAGTCTATAGGGAAAACATCCGTCATGAAGAGGTAGGCAACACAGCTTCCCCCATATGTTGGAACTATTCTACAGTAGTTTACAGAATGTAATGCGTTTCATTATCCAACGATTGCATGGCTCTGTTGGCTCCCAGTTTGGGCCCCTTGGCCATGTTTATCCTATATGTCGGGTGTGGGGTTTATTACAAAAAAAAAAAAAAAAAAAAAAGAAAAACAAGGTTTTGTCACCCCCCAAACCCAATTATTTAAATTATAATAATTATTATTAGACCCGCGGCCCCCCCCCCCGGCGCCCACCCCCCCCCAAAAAAACAAACCCCAAAAAAAAAAAACACTTCCCGCTTTAGGGGTTCCAAAAATAAACATTAAAACCAAACATTATTCTCCTAATCCCACCAAAAATTATATATTAGAATAAATATAATGAGGTGGGGTTAAAAAAGCCATAAGTTGTTAAGCCCCCACAAGCCCCCCCCCCACCCCCCTCCCCCCCCCCCTCCACCCCCTTCATGAATATTTTGGCTTCCTTCATCAAATTGTGGTTATCACGCTAAGAGAGAGCGAGAACAACAAAAAGAAAATGTCCTTGCTGTTTTTCTTGGAAAAATACCAAAAGTGTTCAACTGAATCATCCACTGAGCAGAAATGTAATCAAATTACTTTCAAAAGGATTAGAATACCTGCATTTTATCTTCTGGCACATCTTCAGTGATTCAGTGCTTCTCCATCCCCCATAAGTGTTCACCACAAAATCTCTGGCCACAAGCCAGTTTTGTTCTCTGACATCCAATGTGCAGGTGGAAAGCATTCTTGTAAATCTAATATCCAATAATAAGACATTGAAACTGATCTTGAATCATGCCTTTCTCAATGTCCTTACTAAGTCCTAATATATGGTGTCTCGAAACACTATAAACTATTGATTACACACATGTTCCAATTAATCCCCCCAAAGGATGCAAAGGAAATGGCAGTGCTTCAAGAGGGACATTCTTCAGACGGACCTATTGCAGCTGATTAATTTTGATTTGCTCTGAAATTAATCTTCTCCATTTTCTGTTCTCTCTCCCCCACCTTCACATATTAAGGGATCGTAATACACACTTGTGCAAGCATGAAACATGGCAGAAATCCAAACTCTGGCTGGACTATTTAGATCAGGCACTAGGAATAACAATATTCCAAAAATTCAGTCTGAATTCCAAGGCCCTGGGAGCTGAGGATGATAAGGATGCAAAATTTGCAGAATAAAATCATGTAAGGTTTTTCTTGTGATATCTGGCAAAGTGATTCAGAAGCAGAAGAATGGATCCGCTGATTTTTCTTCTTATTTATACATAAGATAAATCAAGTGATGTTTCTTACCATACATGTTCTCTCACAAGCACACAGCCTTCCCCAGATAGGAAATTATTATCCTTGTCCTAAAAAGTTGCTTCCAATTTATATTTATATTCTTTTTTTTTTTTTGTAAATTTTATTTGAGTTTTCACAAAGAAAAAACAAAAACAAATAAAACATATTTTTTGAAAGTAGCTTAATCCCGGGTTACATTTCTTCGTACAGACACAAATTCGACTTCATGCTAATTTTTATATTCTATTCCATATCTTATTACTATTTTACATTTTCAGCATAGCTTCTCCCCTCTTTTAATTTTCTCAATTTTATTTTAATTATCTCATCTCAATTCAAATCATTATATTTATATTTTTTGTCTGTCCTGTTTCAATTATCTATTATCTTTTCTCATTAAACAAAATTTCTCCTGTAGTTGGAGTATGTTGCCTTTATATCTTTTAAATTTATCATTTAACTCTTATTTAGGCTTCAATATATACCCTAAAGTTATAACATTCAATATAATACATAACTTCCATTCGGATTCTGCTTGGTACATTCTTAAAATACACACTATATTCTTAAAAAAAGAAAAAATTATAAATGTATGTAATTAAAACAACACATTCCATTCCAATTCAATTCTATCATTAATATTAATATTCATTAAAATCTTAACTTCTTTACCATTACTTTTCAATTAAATATCATACTTCTATGGGAACAATTATAAGCTTTCCATCATTAATCCCCCCCCTTCACTTATATTTTATAAAACATTAACTAATTAAGATGTTCCCGTTCCTTCCTAATTCAATTTACCCATTTATTTTATTTCACTTATTTTATTAACAAACATTTCACTAAATTACACTAACTATTTTATCCCTCATTTTAATCATACATTGTTTCCAATTTTCTAAAGTTATTTCTATAACTAATATAACAATACAATCTTATGTACCTTTACAGAATCCCTTTTTCAATTAAATTTTCACCCATTATCTCTAAATAGGTCCTGTTTCTCTATATCTTGTTCCGGTCCTTTGTAACTTCTTTTCCTTTCCTTCTTCCCTCTCTTCTTCTCTCTCCCCTTTTTACCCCCTTGTCTCTCTACCTCTATTTCTCTCTTCTGTATTCCGCTTTTCTGTTGCTTTCCAGTATTATACTTATTTTTTGAATTATTTTTCTTTTCTTTTGTTGTTTTTTTAAGTCTTAAATTCTCCATTCTCTTTCCCCCCTTTCCTTTTTCTTCCCCACATAAAATTACTTGTTCATTAAAGATGGCTTCTTCTTTGTCCCACTCTTCTTGTTTTGCAGACGTTTCTTGTTGTTTCTCATAGTTCCAAATCTCCATTTCTAAGAATTGAAAAATGAAGCCAAAAGAACCCTTCCCTTCTTGTGTATCTTCTTTATACTTTTTAAGCTCCATTTTCAATTCATCTAGAAGTGATGCCATTGTATAAATTTTTAAACAACCACCCGATTAATTTTAGTCATTCAAATGTAATAACTAAAAATCCAACGATCACCAAATAATCCAAATACACACAGGCTGTTTCTTTTTGCTCTTTTTTTTCACTTTCTCTTCCTGGGGTTACTGTTTAGTTACAAAGTTTCAGTCAAAATGTATCTTTTAGAAGTCTTATTGAAGTTTTACTGTAGATTCTTTTTAATTCCAGGCAGTCTCCTCCCTCTTCCAGATCCTGCCCTTATTCTTTTTCTCTCCCTTCCTACTTATGAAAAAAAAAAATAGTGTCCAGAAATCTTTATTATCCCTTTGACATTTTGTTTTATTTTCAGCTTAATTGCCTGTTGATGTCAAAGCGGATTTTTCCGATTTCTTATTTAAGTCTCTTAGTTGTCAGTATAGGGAAGGGAAGAGAAGAAGAAAAAATCAAACCTTTCCCTTTTCACTTTCCTTCGCTGCTTCCGACTCTTCTTTGGGAGCGATGTTATTTTTTTGTAAGTTTAAATTCCAGGGTACCTTAGTTGTTGCTTTTACAATTTAACCCGGTCAGCCAAAACTTTCACTTCTTATCTTCCTCCTGCACATTCTTTTCCGGTCGAGTTCTTCTTTGTGGTAGCCATTTCTGACCACCGCTGCAACCACCTTCGGGAAAGGGAGTAATGGCCAGCTGAGGAGGAGAGATGTGGCTCTCTTCAACCCTGCTGGCAGTCTCCCCCCTCTTCACCACCTCTACGGGGTGGCTTAGCCCCAAAACCAGCTGGCTCGGGGCGCTCCAGCGGCGAGCCCAGACCGAAACCACGCACGATCGCAGATTTCTGTCTGTCACCGAAGAGACTTCAAACTGGAAGGGCCTAATTTATATTTATATTCTTATATTTCAGCTCTGCAGTACATTATCATTATAATATCATATTCTGGCTAAACTATTGGAGAGACATTGTCAGCAAAAGCCATTGTGTTAGATGTTTCCAGAAAGCTGTGTTTGAGCATAGCAGATTTTTAAAACTTTTTTTTAAAAAATGACTTCATATCTCATTTTATTATTTCTGAACCTTGCAGGATTTGTTCTATTTGAAGTTTTACATCCTCATTTCCTGTCAGTTCTATTAAAATTGATTTCCGCCATCAGCAAGAGAAAGATAATACAAAATGAGCTCCTATGAAAAAGGGGGAAATATACTTATCCCCAGAGGAGACATTACAAAACTGTTATATTATTTGAACTTTCTTTTCCTTGTTGTTTGCTTTAGAAAAGGGCAAAATCTTATCTTTGGGCCAGTTAAAGAACAAATACAAATCTCAAGGAAAAGTTGTGAGGAAAATTAAGCCGGCATTGTGCCCAATGTTGAAAATAAGTGTGATGGAATCTCTCTCTATCACAATGAATAATTGGTTTTATTTTTGCTTACATGTTGGTTTTGAACATGAGCTGGTTATGAACAATACCAGTGTTCTCTTTCATTGAAAACACAAAATACAACAGGGAACAGTGGCAATATTGGAAGTAGAACTGAAATAGGTTGATCACAAAGTTTGAAGGGGGATTGGTTAAAATGAAGGGGCTCCATGGCCAATTTGGTCTAGTGGTTAAGGCACCAGGCTAGAAAGGAACAGACTGTGAGTTCAAGTCCAACTTTAGCCATGAAAACCAGTTGGGTGACCTTGGATCAATCACCAGGAGTTCTAGTCCTGTCTTAGCCATAAAAGCCGGTTGGATGACTTTGGGCCAGTCACTCTCAACCCAATCCAGGGTTGTTGACAGGGTTGTTGTTGTAAGGGAAAGTAGGAGACGGAAGGAGGATTAGATGTGTTATTTGTAAAAACAATGAAGGCAGGAAATAAATAAATAAATGTTTCAAAAACACTTTGCAGGAAGGGTGAAAAACAGCAGCTTTCCTGGAAGCCCTAAGGGGATGAAAATCAGCAACCATTTATTTCTCGTAATACTCTGGAAGATGCTAACTTTGGGTGAAAATTTAAACAGGAGCTAGACATAGATATCTAGAATGGATGAAACATCTGGCCAGTTTTTAAAAAAAAACAAATATGGGAAGCTCAGGGCAAATGTCACTGATGCCTGAGAGGCTTCGTTGTTTTAATTAGCTTTAACATGTTTATAATTCATGCATTTTATTTATTATTTATCATTATCGGACGCCAGACTGCCAAATTCTTCACATAACCCACAGAAGGGATTAAAAATATAAACCAGCAAGAAAAACCAACTGAATAATAAACATGCAGGGCAGAAGTACAGCTGGTCAAGATCACCAGTTTGAGGCCGTAGGGAGTAAAACAACAAGGGAAGAGATGTTTAAAATGACCTGGTACCATAAGCATATTTTTGAGTGAAAAAGCAGCAAAGAACGTACCAACCAACAAAGAGGGTACACTAGGAAAAGCACCCCACAATTAGGATAACACACCTCTCAGTGCCCACTAATTCTTCCGTCCTATCTGGAAATAGATGATGACCATGACAATGGAGAACGAAGAAGAGTAGAAGAAATGGAGAAGCTTCAAAGCAAAGTGACAGCCTTTAGCATCCTCTTCATTTTCTCCACTAATTCTACTTTATGTTTGTATTATAGTATTAGAATGTGTTGAATATATATATAAAGTTATGTGAAACCTGCATATTGTCTGCTCAGTGATTATGAAGACACTGCCAGAAGAGGCTTCCAGGATGACTGAATTAACTTCTTGTGCCTTTTCTCAATAATATCACACAGCCCATCACCATGTAGAGTCTTTTTGCTGCATTCTGATCATTTCTGCCTCCATTTCTTTCTAAACATTCAACAAACATATTCATTAGTTTATCTGGACATAGCCAGAAAAGCCTTTGCATTGTTCCCTTGGCTACGATCTATTATGAGATCAAAACAGGAATGTCGACTATGTTCTAGCTGAGTTCTAAGAATATCTGAGCTGAAATTTGTGCCCTCCAAAATGTTGCTGAACAGCAACGCTCACCATTTTTCACTACGGAGCATGCTGCATTGAGCTGGTGGGATTTGTAGTTCACCCACATCTGAAGGGCTTCAGGTTCCTCCACACCCTGAATAATTAATATGGTGTCTCTTGTTGCGGGTGATGAACTCCGTAGGAAGAAAACACTTTGGAGAAAACAATAAAGGAAAAATAGAACCGCTTAGAATTTATAATTTATGTGAAATGAAAGGCTTAATTTATGGAAAGAGGGGAATGCGGTTCTTCTCTGTGTCTCCTTATCCCAAAGCTCTCTGCTTTAATTGGGAGACAAAGTGGTCCACATGGAACTCTGATTTTAGGCTGCCTCTTTGAGAGCTGGAGAGACAGCCCGCCACCTTGTGGTTGTTGCTTTGGGATGGCAAAGAGGAGTTTGTCTTTAAAAGAGAATAATTTAACACTACTCCCAGTTAAGCACCATATCTACAGGGCGTGAAATTAGTTCCAGCAAGCAGCTAATAAAAATATTTAGCAATTCACTAGTCTTTAAATCAGTAGCAGAATGTTTCTTTATTTGCATCAGTGCTTGTTTCTTCTCGTTCTAATATTTGATGTTCAAACCAGAACGGCATTACTAAAGCTATAAATTCAAAAGTTATATCTTTGTGCAAAAAAAAAAAAAAAAAAACGTTTGGAAGATATCATGTATTCCTTTCGGAGACTGTCAAGTGGGGAGGGGGTGAAGAATCACTTGTGATGTAGGTGTTGGACTGATCTCAGCTCAGGGATGATAGCCTGAAAATATCTGGTCAATGGTAGCCATTCATAACCTCAACTTTTCTGAACCTGATAACTCCCTTCAGATGATCTAAAACACACAATTCTTAGAATTCCCCCAACAGTTATGGGGCAACTTGCAGAGCTATCCTTCTAACACTTCTGAAGCATGTTGGAGAAGCCAATAAATGCACAAGCCAAATTAATTTAACCCCACTCTTATTTTTTCCAGTCCCTGAGACACCAGTCCACATTTGCAAACTTGTTTATAACTTTGATGGATTGCCAAAGTTCACATGTAAGAGAAAGCAAAAGTGAACAATTTGTTTGGCCAGTTAGGTGACTTTTGTTCTTATCTCTTAGGACTCTTGGTTCTTTTTTTTTAAATGGAAACACAGTCAGTCACCACTAATGAGAAAATAGACTGTGCGTAAACGCTGCAGGGCTGAAATTATTTACAAGAGAATATCCATTTGCTGTGATTTTTAATAAACCATGGCAGAGGGAGAAATAAAGTCACTCCAACCTCAATCAGACAATCCTGGCCTATACGGATCCTAAGCTAAATCTAAAGCTTTCTTTTGTCTAGTCGTGTCCGGCTCTAGGGGGCAGTGCTTATCTCCCCTTTCCTACCTGAGGGAGCCAGCATTGCCCAAGGACACTTCCATGGTCGTGTGGCCAGCATCAGCGGTGGGATGCTACCGGTTCAGTCCGGTTCTATAGAACCGGTATCTCCGAAGAGCAGCTGACACTGAACCAGTTCGCTGCAACGATCTTCTGGTCGTCTGTTTGGCCCACCCGCCCCCCTGGGCTCCAGGCTGTCCTTTAGTCTCTGCTTTTTCCTCCTCAGCTACTTTGCACGGCATGGCTGAGTGCCGCTCATCAGCTGGAGCAGGTGAATGCTTGCCGGACCCAGTAATCTGTAAGTAGTGCGCATGCACATGCAGCGTGCATTTGGTGCACATGCATGCAAAGTGAACCAGTTGTTATGCCGGTAGGATCCCACCCCTGGCCAGCATGACCATATGCCGAGGTGCACGGAACGCTCTTACCTTCCCCTCAAGTGGTACCTATTTATCTATTTGCATCTGCATGCTTTCGAATTGCTAGGTTGGTAGGAGCTGGGACGACGGAAGCTCATCCCATCTCATGGCACTTGGGTCTCAAACCCACACTGTTGGCTTTCCAGCTGACAAGCTCAGCTTCTTTAACCATTGAACCATCGTACCCCATGGCACAAATGACTTACAGTAGGTGGGATGGATTGGATTTGTCCAATGAGTGTATTAAAATGCTAAGAAAGGAGGTGAAATTTTAGTTATGTCACGTCCTGAAAAGTGGTATCTCAATGGTCTCTGGAAGTTTTGATTAACTCTTGTATCTTCTCCCCACAGCTTCAAGCGTGGGTCGGTTTTCTATAACTCTGTTGCTCCTTCTATTCTTTCCTTCAGATTTCATCTTTTCTCTTAAACCTTTAAGTTCCTCAATGTGGCACTATGAACGACCTCCTTTTTTCATCCATCATGTTCTCTGCTTGATGTGAGCAATAAACTTTTCAGCTATTTTTTTTTACAGTGTGCATACATTTGTATATATTCTTGGGTAATTGGGCTAGTAACTTTCCTTTTAGCTGCACTAGTTGAATGCAGGTATTCTGATTAGCCAGGCTCTTCATGCCTATTCTTTTGACAAGAGAGTAGGCCTATCCAACCACAGACATTTTGCTATTACAGATTGTGTCTTTTGGAATTGTAAAGTTTGTTCTTAGGTCGTGCAATCTATGGCCTCCAGAGCTTGCTCAACTTTCATTCCCATCCACCTTTGCAGATAATGAAGAATGCTGGGAATTGTACTTGAAGAACACCTAGAACATCTAGTAGTCAGTCCCTGCTTTCCACTAAGGATCCATCAGCTGAGGATGTAACAGAAAGAGTTAATATTGTTTCAACACCTGAATACACTGTGGATGTCTGGGAGCTTTGTTCATTAGATGTTTTCAGAAACTTGGTTTCTCCTGCCTATTCCCTTGCTGTCGTTTTCTCCCCCCTGATCATCTATAATAAATAGCGCATTCTCATTATTCAAGGTCTTGTGATAAGTGCCAAGAACAAAGAGACCAGGCCTCAGAGTAACAGCAAAGAAGTCTTTGACTTTGAAGATTTACAATGAACTCTCTCCCACAATCCCATCACCATATCAAAACTGCTTTCGTTAAAACACAATGCAGAAGGCTCCCAATTTTATTTCCAGCTCTCTTGCCTCATTTTGTAAAACTTACTTTGGGGGGGGGAGGCAGGCAACTGGACTCAGATTATGGAGATGTATTAAACAAACAAACACACAAAAAAGGAGCAAGGACAGAGCTTTTGAACAGCTCACACAATAGCATTTCCTCTGCTTTTCCTTGTCAGGCATCAGATGCTGCTCGTCTAAATGCAAACTGCTTACAGTCGGTAACAATGCAATCTGCAATTTTTGTTCAACTCACTTTCTTTCCATACAATTTCAGTTAATTAAAGCATCCTTTGCAGAGATTTAAATCAGCTCTTTGATCACCTTGTGCTGATTGTGATTATACGTTTGCACACCCCCAGCAGAGTGGGAGAGAGACAAATGAAGACAGCATGGGCTTAAGGTCTTATATACTCAGGTCCATGCTAAATGCTGACTTGACCTGGAGCCAATGGCCACCTTCGGGTGGAATAGACTTCTTTGTTATTCTAAAGGTAGTACTAGAACTAGGAGTGGTAATTAAAGGAAGAATGTCTTAGTTAAATAATAGGGAACAGTTAAAATATAAGTTGCTTAGAAGACAACAGGAAGTCTTGGAAGAATGGTTGAAGAATTACAAGAGTTGAAGTCCACAAGTTTTAAAGTTTCCAAGTTTGGAGACCCTTGGATAATCAAATGTCTAGAAGGTGGATGGATATTTATCAGGAAGCTTACTAGAGGTCCTATACTTAGAACAGGATTGAACTTGATGTCCAATATTCCTTCTAGCATTGATTTTATTATCTGAAATGCTTCATTATGTGGAAATCAGTGATGAATATTCTAACAATGATCTCTTGATGGGTTTTGATGTGAGTTCAATATGTAAGAAGCAGTAACAAATTATTATTCTTGTCCTTCCTTCTACAGCCTTTTCTCCTTCAAATTTTAGGGTTGTCCGTTGCAATCCAGGTATGATATCTCTCTGTTGAATTTCAAACTTTACATTATAGCATTCTTTTATCTGCACTATCAAAATGTCACAAACTAGCATGAAGATATTTGAGATGCAATTAATATGTTAGATACTGTGATGATTTCAGATTACCCAGGAATATATATATTTTAATCTTCAGGGGTAAAGAAACAATTGTTTGCTCTGAATAGTTTGTATTTTAAATGAGGCCTATTATTTAGCTGGTCTCCACTTTTAAAAATGCAAAATCTATCAATTACCTGGAATTGTCTTTGACCTTAGAAAAAATGTCCTTTGCAAGTTTTTCTTCTTCTAAGAATTATGTATCTTAGAAGAGAAAAAAGATTAATCTCTAATCCAAAATGTTTTAAAACATGGATTTATCGGGGAAAACTCTTCATCTTTTAATTTCTAGATATCCAACAAATTAGGGAAGATTAAGCATAAATTAATAACCTTACCTTAATTAATAACCTTACCTTAAGTAAGGTGCATAGATAATTGATAAAACAGATAAAGGTTGATTTGTTAAATAGACATATACAACAATTATTACTTCTGTGCAGGTCACTATAGTTAAATTGCTAAGGTGAAAGTGAAATATTCTATGGTTCAAAATATTATAAATTAGCTCTATACCTGTGCTTCACTACGAAATTATGTGATCGGGCTTAGTTTTTGGGGAGGAAAATAAAGGGGAAAAATTGTGACTGTGCCTACCAGCATCCATTGGTATTCATTTGGCTAGCGTCCTGTCAGTATGTGAGAGTTGAGGGCTATTTGGAAACTGAAACATGGAAACTGAAACAGTATTTGCTGTGTGAGCAAGGAGACAGCAAGGAGCCTGGGCATGGCTTAGCTCAACTGTTCTGTACTAAAGCTGCTTGCTGCTGTGAAACTAAAACTGAAACTCCTCTCCTCTGCTTGTGTTTTGCATTTGGAACATATTTCTTTTCAGGTGGGGAGGGGGAGTAGAACTCCTTAGCATCGGAGCATGTTAATAATAAATAATATATGAAATACTAATGCTCTGATGGTCATTTCAAAAAAAAATCCTCTCATAGTGAGCACCTAGAAGCCAAGAGAAACATATGTGCCAAATTTCAAGTTTGCAGGCTTTACGGTTGTGGAGATTTTGTGATGATGCATGAGTGGCATTTCGCTTTTATATATATAGAAGAAGAAGAAGATTCAATGCTGTAGATAATACCATAAAATGTTGCAATCTGGAAATGCATGGAACCATTGTGAAATGCCATTTTAAGAAGCCAACACAAGTATATTATGTTAATGCTGTATTTATTCTGCTTTGTTAAAATTAGTACAACGGTCTTCTATTTTCTGTTAGCATAAGGCTTCTACACTGTTCAAAAAAAATAAATGGAACACTTAAACAACACAATGTAACTCCAAGTCAATCACACTTCTGTGAAATCAAACTGTCCACTTAGGTAGCAACACTGATTGACAATCAATTTCACATGCTGTTGTGCAAATGGAATAGACAAGAGGTGGAAAGCATAGGCAGCTAGCAAGACATCCCCAATAAAGGAGTGGTTCTGCAGGTGGTGACCACAGACCACTTCTCAGTTCCTATGCTTTCTGGCTGATGGTTTGGTCACTTTTGAATGCTGGCAGTGCTTTCACTCTAGTGGTAGCATGAGACGGTGCCTACAACCCACAAAAGTGGCTCAGGTAGTGCAGCTCATCCAGGATGGCACATCAATGCAAGCTGTGGCAAGAAGGTTTGCTGTGTCTGTCAGCGTAGTGTCCAGAGCATGGAGGCGCTACCAGGAGACAGACCAGTACATCAGGAGACGTGGAGGGGGACGTAGGAGGGCAACAACCCAGCATCAGGACCGCTACCTCCGCTTTTGTACAAGGAGGGACAGGAGGAGCACTGCCAGAGCCCTGCAAAATGACCTCCAGCGGGCCACAAATGTGCATGTGGGTGCTCAAACAGTCAGAAACAGACTCCATGAGGGTGGTATGAGGGCCTGACGTCCACAGGTGGGGGTTGTGCTTATAGCCCAACACCGTGCAGTACGTTTGGCATTTTCCAGAGAACACCAAGATTGCCACATTCGCCACTGGCGCCCTGTGCTCTTCACAGATGAAAGCAGGTTCACACTGAGCACATGTGACAGACGTGACAGGGTCTGGAGACACCGTGGAGAATGTTCTGCTGCTTGCAACATCCTCCAGCATGACCAGTTTGGCAGTGGGTCAGTAATGGTGTGGGGTGGCATTTCTTTAGGGGGCCACACAGCCCTCCATGTGCTTGCCAGAGGTAGCCTGACTGCCATTAGGTACTGAGATGAGATCCTCAGACCCCTTGTGAGACCATATGCTGGTGTGGTTGGCCCTCATGTGGCTGGAGTGTGTCAGCAGTTCCTGAAAGACGAAGGCATTGATGCTATGGACTGGCCTGCCCGTTCCCCAGACCTGAATCCAGTTGAGCACATCTGGGACATCATGTCTCGCTCCATCCACCAACGCCACGTTGCACCACAGACTGTCCAGGAGTTGGGGGATGCTTTAGTCCAGGTGTGGGAGGAGATCCCTCAGGAGACCATCCGCCACCTCATCAGGGGCATGCCCAGGCATTGTAGGGAGGTCATACAGGCACGTGGAGGCCACACACACTACTGAGCCTCATTTTGACTTGTTTTAAGGACATTACATCCAAGTTGGATCAGTCTGTAGTGTTTTTTTCCACTTTAATTTTGCATGTAACTCCAAATCCAGACCTCCATGGGTTGCTAAATTTGATTTCCATTGATAATTTTTGTGTGAGTTTGTTGTCGGCACATTCAACTATGTAATGAACAAAGTATTTAATAAGAATATTTCTTTCGTTCAGATCTAGGATGTCTTATTTTTGTATTCCCTTTATTTTTTTGAGCAGTGTATTTAGATGTAATATCAGCTGTTATGATTTTAAAAAAGATGCTCAGCTTTAATTATTTTATTATTCCACTTCTGTTCTGCAGGTGTTCTACAAGCTCAGCATTTGATTAAGTCCACAACAAAATAAGATAAACACAGAAGAATCTCCCCTCAATGGAGTTTCCTTCTTTATGATGTGATGATAAAGTTTTGAGAACCTTCGGATACTTTAGGACTTGTGTTGCAAAAGAAAAGGTTAAAACAAAAATGGAGTCAGGGAGCTGGAAAGGCTAGTTAGAACTGAGTCAACGTCTTCTTGAATACAGGTAGTCCTTGGCTTACAATATTCATTTAGTGATTGTTTGAAGTTACAATAGTGTTCTGTACAGTCAATTAACATACTTGTAAACCCCGCGCCGCGATTGGCTAAAGCGCGCGGCGACCGGATTGGTCGAGCGAGCCGCACGGATTGGTCCGTTAAGAATCTCCCGCGATTGGTGGAACCAAGCGCGGGAGATTCGAAGCGGTGCCATTGGCCGCAGCCGCTGCGGCTTGGAAATAAAAAGCCGCCGTTTCTCCTTCCAAGCTTAAGCTGTAACCGGAGCCTAATAAAGAGCTGAAACCAGTCACTGACTCCGAGCTTCCTTCCTGCGCCGGACACGACAAATAGCACTGAAAAAATGACTTATGACCATTTTTCACACAACTGTTACAACATCCCCATGGTCATATGATCAAAATTCAGATGCTTGGCAACTGGCTCAATTCTGGTTGTAAATTGAGGGCTGACTATATGTCCCGTGAAGGAAAGTCACCTCTTTTATTGATTTGATTCTTGAACTGTACTTATTTTAGGGAGTTTTTCCTAACATTGACAGCTTGAATCTGCAGTCTTGTATTTTGAGATTATTATTCCAGGTCTTTCACTCTGGAATTATAGGTAGTCCTCAATTTACGACCACAATTGAGCCCAAAATGTCTGTTAAGTGAGTTTTGCCCCTTTTTTGCTACAGTTATTAAGTGAATCACTACAGTTGATAAAATAGTAATCTAGTTGTTAAGTGAATCTGGCTTCCCCATTGACTTTGCTTGTCGGAAGATTGCTAAAGGGGACCACAAGACCTTGGAATACAACAACGGTCATAAATATGAATCAGTTGCCAAGCATCTAAATTTTGATCACATAACCATGGGGATGCTGCAAAGGTTAACTGAAACCTTTAACTGTTTAACTGAAAAACAGTTAAAAGCCACATTTTTCAGTGCCATTGAACTGTTGTAAGTCAAGGATTATCTGTATACTGTATTAAACAAGCCTTGACACTTTCTCTGTGAGATCTGTTCAGGTATTTAAAGTCTCCTATCATACCTTTCCTCCACTCCTGTCTGCCCTTCAAGGAAGAGATTAGGAAACAGGCATCATACAAATGAATGTAAATCTTTCTTCTTGTTATATGGAATAATAACAGTCTCTTGAAGGCCTGTTAGAAGTTCCTGTTCCCCCCTCTTATACTAAAGACAACCAAGGTGGAGCAATCTTGAGTTTCTCCTATCTATCTGGACTTAGTGGATGCTTGCATTTCTTCTTAAGGCCATCCCTGTGCTCCTCCACATCATATTTTTTGTCAAGGCTAAACATTCCTAGCGTTCTCATTTTAATAAAAATTAAACATGCAGATCACTTTGAAGAACTATCTGTGTATCAGTAGCCTTGTCCTGATAGCTTTCTTTATTGAGCACAGCCTGACAGCGGGGAACAGATCTGTTCTGAGTCAAATACGCTGGATGGTTCTGCAAGAATACAGCATGATTATTACATATATCCAGGATCATATGAAAATCACTGCATGGTTGCAAAGTCTCCACATTATAGATAATCACACTATACCCATAGATGGCTTCCTGTTCACAACTACTTTTGTCAGCCCCATAGATAAACCAAACCAAAAAACCAATTCCACAAAAAAGACTAAAACTACTTTTACTGAGATTAGTTAATCTTCTAAATTTAATTTATGCTGTACTTCCTGCCCTTTCTTATACTCCTGTAAAGGGAACAGTTTGTCTGAGCTGCTTTTGTGATTGCTACTATCTTCCTGTTATGGACTTTAGATATTTTTTAGTCCTCATTGCTTTGGTACATCAAGGCCATTTTCCTTACTGTCTGAAACTGTTGTCACAAGACAATTTGAGGATTTTAGAGATGGGTCTTATCTATTTACCCTGTAATAGGGAGCTTGGTTCCTCATTCAGTTGTACTGGCAAGGTTCTTATTGTAGTGAGAGGTGATGATAAGAGGGTTGGTTTTCAGAAAACTGCAGTAAAAATCTCCAGATCTGATACTCAGAAACTTGATATCCTTCATTTTAGGGAATAGAATTTTAAATTAAAAGAACTATCTACCCAACAGAGAAATTCATTGCCTGTGTAAATTTGAAAAAGGTCAAAATAATCTTTCATTTTCACAAAGTAAAGACTTATTCTTGAAGCTGTCTTAATATTAGCATTTATGAGGCAGTCAGTCCCTCAGGGCATTTCTTATGAAGTACTGGCAAATTCACCCAGTGGGGAGGATAAATTGTTCATAGTTAAATGGATATTTGGCAGGTTTAGATTAAGTAAATCATCCAGATCTAGAAGGAGTCTATTTCACTTCCACTGCACCAAATTCAGAGGATGGTAGGCAGATGAGGAAGCAAATTAATGGGAACAGAATGGAAGTATGATTATGCAATGGTTGTGCTGTTAAAGCAAGAATGGGAGATCACCATCATCATCATGGCATACAGTATATCCTGCTCCTATATCTCAGAGTAGGGGCTGTATATGTGCGTGCTAGATACCAATGTAATTTGCAGCAAGAGAAGCAACAAAGATTAATACTCCTGGCTGGATTGGCTAAGATCTTGAACTAAGATGTAGTTTTGAAATAATAGAAAATACCTGTAGCTCAGGTTTTAAATTTTGACAGAGGTTTGCTCTCCAAGCTTGTATCAATTTAGTTTCTGAACGTTTTGTGATCAGACTAGGTAACATCATCAGCAGGATATTCTTGTTCTATTCCTCTTTAGCTTATATATGCCTTGTGTGCCAGTTTGGTCAGTTGATCATGTGATTGGTTGTTCATTTGGAGCTACATTTAAATTCTGAGCAGCTGATTGGTTCTCTTGTTGATTGGTCATTCAGTGGTCGGGTTTCTTACTGATTCATATGCTGAATCTAAATCCATATGCTTGCTAATTGCTCCTTTGGGAGAATACCACATTTTGATAAATTCATGTTTGTGGTGGGTGTTGGTATGGCCAATGATTTTTGTTCCTTCCCAATCAAACTGGTGTTGTTCATTGTCAATGTAGTTTGAGATCAGGGATTTTTGGATGTGCCATTTAACTGCCGTTTGTGGTTGATGCAACATGCCATGGCTTAACATGCATAAACACAACATAAGACAGCTTCCAAATACACCAAAATGTCCCTGGAGACTTCACGAAATGTTGGGAAAAATAAATTCAAACCATACATTGTCACTGAACAAAACAATCTCAGACTTAAGAGAAATAAAACTGCAATTCAGTCTTAATCCTGAAGTTCAAACATATTTAAACAATCTGTGTGTGCTTCTTACAAACTATAAAATGCCAGGTTCTTACACAGACTTTTTATTGTGGTAGAATTGTCAAGGGACAATTTTCAACACAGAACCTCTCTTAGGGAGATGCACCTAGACCTAATTATGGGGACCTCATCATCATGATGAATTCTGCTTGCATTTATTTCTCCTCATCTTCCCAATATTCCGCTCTACACACAAACACTTGGCTCCCTATCCTTTCAGCCATAGGCAGGCTTTAAGTGCAGGGGATGTATTTTTTATGCCCAGGTTCTCTACCCATTCTCTTTATTGATTTTATGTTTCAATGATATATACTAACTTTCAAAGTTTTGACACCAACAGTCTAACTATCAATGTGACTGTGAAGATGGGGGAAAATAGATACAACAAATTATTTATTTTGCAATTTAAGGAAGGCATCAGGAGGTTATTATATGTTGGATCAGATTGTTTGCTTTCTAGCTCACTGTTGTTTCAGTTTCAAGACATTGGTTCTTGAAAGGTCAATCCCATCATCTGTTGCTTGAGCTTTTTCTAGGTCAGAAATAGCAAGGGCTTGTGAATTTCTGCATACAGATCTGGTCTACCTCTGAACTACAGTCCCATCCTCTAAATATGAGGTGCTTTATCAGCTTAGGTTGCAATAATTTTGGCAGTCAAATCAAGAGGAAAGCTGCATTAATGGGAAAGTTTATCGGTAGAATGTTTTCACTCTTAAGTGATCACTCAGGAAGGAAGTTGCTAATCTGGAATGTATAATGAGTTCTACTTCATAGCTGAAATGCTTTTACAAATTTCTCAGATTCTTTTCCTCTCCTGTGTTCTTCTTTGCTGTAATTTGGGTGAAAGAAGAAATATCTTCATTTCAAGATTTGGAGTGTGAAAAAGGGTTCCTCAATTTTATCATACATCTTTGGTATTACTGAGAAAGCTCTAAACAGGTTTAGATACAATTATCTTTAGAAAGTCCACTTGATGGCTGAAGTGATTTGCCTGAAAACAACCAAGCAACAATGAAGTGACAAAAAACACATTTCAACTTGCTAATATAGAATAATAAAGTTGGAAGGGACCTTCTAGTCCAACTCCCTGCTGAGGCAGGAAACATTTCAGACATTTATTTACCTATACATTCAGAGATATTCATTTGAGGACATTTCCAAGCACCCTAGGAAAATGAATAAATTGGAGAATAAAGGCCCTCTTCAGCATTAGCACCCAAAACTCTGAGCAACACATTTGTTTTATTGGCTGTTGTGGGTTTCATTGCAATTTTCATCTGTTGCTTTGTTGTAATAAATGTTATTGCTTTTATCCATACAATGATGGTGTTTTATTGCTCTATGGTTTAATCTGCCCAAGGATCAGAGGGTATTTAGTGGGCATAAAAGATTATCACTACATTTTAGTTCATTACATATGAAGTAAATCTATGTTCACCTGCTGGATTGCAACTGCTAAAATACTGATCCTAATGATTCAACGACCCGTGTTCCATTTCTATGCTGCCATTGGCTCTGACATTCATCTGTACTGTATCAAAGTTCTATTTAGTCCAGCATTTCCTAAATGGCTGGTCCCAGGTTCTTCCAAGAAGTCCCATTCTGTTCTCCCACAGTTGTAACCCTCTAGTCCAAGTAGCATATATTTCCCATTTGATTAACAACAAGCAATTGATAAATGCAAGAAGGAGAAAGTGAATTCCTTCCATTTTGAGAAGGCCTGGAGATGATATAGAGCAGGGGTCCCCAACCCCCAGTCTGTGGACTGGCACTGGTCCACAGCATGCCAGAAACTGGGCCACACAAACAAGCACAACCCCATCCATGAGATGCAGGCAGCACATGAAACCACACCCCCTCCGGTCCCAGATAAACCTCGCTCCGTGGAACCAGTCCCTGATGTTCAAAAGGTTGTTGGCTCCTAATACACAGAATACAAGCAACTCCTGTGATCTGGTATTATTTAAACATATTCCAACGAAATTTAAAACAAACCAGAATAGCAATTCCTTACACATATCTGGGAAAAGAAAGGACAGATGGCAATTTTCTCAAATTGATATTACAAGTGTTTCTATTTTAGATGTTCCCTAATGTTGCAAATAAGAAAGCAAAACAAGTGTGAGATGTTTTCCTCTTATAACATTTTTAACACATGCACACACCCGCACAAGCAAGTTCTTGCCAAAGTGGGGTAAAAAAATAATTGAAGAACGATCCCAATTAGTAGAAATATTTAACAAAGTCCTCCCCAAAAACGAGAATCTGTTTTCCAAATTTGGCTGGGCGCAACCACCTATTCATGTTGCTGATTTTGTATTCTGGTTTATTAAACACCTTAAACACCATAACAGATAACATCTGCTCAAATTGGAAAAAGAGAGAGAGAGCTGTTCTTTTTGTTATTTCTGTTACTGCAGCCTATTCTTGCAGGTGCTTCATTTTGACTTGCCAGGATTTGGTGGTGGTGGTGTTTAGCTAATCCTGAGTGTTAAATTAGCACCTATTTCAATGCCATTAAATTGTGCTCATTTCTGTTTCTTCAACCAGGTGAGCAAAAAAAACGGGCAGAGAAAGACATAACTTTATACTGTAAAAAACTTTGCTTTTTAAAGAGAGGGGGGGGGAGGCGAAGGGCGAACATTTGATCCACATTAGAAATCCTGCAAAGTGATTTTCGGCCCAGACTCCCAAAAGATCACAACGCCACATTTAGAGGGAGAAAAGGCGATGACGTCACGCCGAACGGGCGAAGGCGATTGGTGAAGACGGCGCCTCCTCTGAACCAATCCGTAGGCAGACGGGCGACGCTCTCGCACTCTCTCCGCCTGCTTCTCCGCGAGGCTTCGGGTTGCCCCGAGCAACCACCAATCCGACCCGACAGTGGAAAAGCAAGACCAACGCTTATTGGCTCTCCCGCGAAGTATCTCGTTCAGAGCTTCCCCGGGATTGGTTAAAATTGCACGTTTTCGGAAGGCAAGGAGTTTGGGGGTAGGTACGGTCACGCGTGGAAGGCCACGTTTATTTTTGTTTTATTTTTATTGATATTATTTCGTGGCCGGATCCTTAACTTTTTAAAAAATGTTTTTAGTTTGCTTTAAGGCAGGCAGGAATTCCACCGGGGAAGCTTTGACCAGGACAGTCTCTCTGTCTGCTAGATTTACAACGATTCATTTGATTTTAATTCTTTTCTTTTAACCCTGTTTGCACCACTTTGACTGGTCTGGGGAGAGGAAGAGAGGGAGAATTGGAAGTATTTAAGGGCCATGATTGAAAGCAGGAAGGGGCACTGATTTAAATCAGGGCTCTCTAACCTTGGCAACTTTAAGCCTGGAGGACTTCAACTCCCAGAATTCCCCAGCCAGCTTTGCATGTGAGCTTTTCTGGGGAATTCTGGGAGTTGAAGTCCTCCAGGCTTAAAGTTGCCAAGGTTGGAGAGCCCTGATTTAAAACACAACAGGGTTGGATACACCAGATCAGCCAGCTGTCTTTTGGTGCACCGTGTTGTGTGAACACAACCCTTGTTTAGTCTTACACTGTATAGCAGGGGTGTCCAACCTTGGCAATTTTAAGACTTGTGGACTTCAACTCCCAGAGTTCCTCAGCCAGCAAAGCTGGCTGAGGAACTCTGGGAGTTGAAGTCCACAAGTCTTAAAGTTGCCAAGGTTGGACACCCCTGCTATACAGTGTATTGTGCAGATTCGGAAGATTTATTTGGGAATCGTGCATAAGATGACATGCTGTGAGAATACAGCCATTGAGCTGCTTTTTCCTCAGGATTAGTAGAGCTGGGCTGCAAAAATCCCCAGGAACAGACCCTATGCTCTTCGCTGCCATCTAAGAACGATCAGATTTTTGCAACAGGCAATCTTCACTTACAACCATTCATTCAGTGACTATCTAAAATTGAGTGGCTCTGAGAAAAAGCAACTTATGGCTGTTTTTTTTTTTTACACTTATGACATTGGAGCATCCCCATGGTTAGATTCAGATGCTTAGCAACTGGCATGTATTTATAAATAATATTTATAAAATTTAGAAATATTTATGTATTTATAAAAAATACTTGTGTTTCGATACGAAACTATGTGGTCGGGCTTAGTTTCTGGGGAGGAAAATAAGGGGGGAAAAATTCTGCCACTGCCTACCAGCATCCATCGGTATTCATCTGGCTAGCGTCCTGTCAGTGTGTGAGAGAGTTGAGGGCTGTTTGGAAACTGAAACAGTATTTGCTGTGTGAGCAAGGAGCCTCGGCGTGGCTTAGCTCAATTGTTCTGTACTAAAGCTGCTTGGTGTTGTGAAACTGAAACTCCTCTGCTTGTGCTTTGCATTTGGAACAGATTTCTTTTCAGGTGGAATGGGGGAATAGAACTCCTTAGCATCAGAGCGTGTTAATAATAATATACGAAATACTAATGCTCTGATGGTCATTTCGAAAAATCCTTTCTTAGCACCTAGAAGCCAAGAGGAACATACACGCCAAATTTCAAATTTGTAAGCTTTACGGTTGTGGAGGTTTTGTGATGATGCGTGAGTGGTATTTCGCTTTTATAGGGCTTAGTTGTGGTCGTAAGTCGATTCATGCCTGATTCACTTCTTCCTTTTCTTCCCATCTTTCAATTATGATGTTACCTGGTTTTGCTTAACCTTGTTCCACAGGCCTGGGAGAATTTTATGCATGTGAGCTATGTATGCGACCCAGTGCTTCCTGGAGGAAGGGGAGTAGTAGTGCAGCATTTAAGTAAATGAAGCAACAAGAGTGGCATCTATTAGTTTATTTCCCTCCATGGTTGCCTGGAAAACAGAGGGGTGTTGATGCAGATGGAAAAAGAAATGACAATTTAAATTCATTATAAATAAAAATAACAGGGTTTATGAAGCTCCCTTTAATTTTTCTTGACCTTTCAGAGAAAAGGATGACTGGTACAATACTTGGAGTTGGGCCTGGTGTGTTCATCTTGGCAGTGGTCTGGGTCTTGACTTTACTGCTGTGCATGTTGTTATCCAGAGCTTCTGGACTCGCTAGGTAAGATCTCTGTTCCTGGCCAAATAAATGGAGGGGAAGCTGCTCTTCGAATGAATTTCAGGCAAAGCTTGAGAAAGCAGGAGATTTTTGTGCAAATGTTGGAGATTCTTAACCTGAATTATCCTAACATTATATAATACAAAAGAGTAACAACAAAGACTTTTCATGGTGATGAACGCTGGTAACCTGAGCAGCAATGGGGTGGTTTTTTAAATTAGATCATTCAATTCTCTGGAGTGTTAGCTCTGTAAATTTCCTAATGTTGATACATGTTCATGTTTACCTGTCAGGGCAGTAGCTCTTAGATATGCAGAGTATGATCCAGTCTGCAAGAAGCCTCCCTGGCATTTATTCTACTCATTTACCAGGTTCTGTTTCTTTCCACTGTTGAGCATATTTCTATGCTCTTATGTTGGCCGTAGAAAAAATGCTGCTGTGAAAGACTGCCTGGTCCCAACAAGGACATTTTACACAGCCTGCCTCACTGCAGATGCAGGTTTCTGGACCAGTGGAATGATCCCACTTGATCATGTTAATATTGACCTCCTGATCTGTGTACAAAGGTGATTCAATCCTTTCAACAGAATCACTTCTCTTATTGGGCACCTGCTGTTTCTCATTAATGCTCCTGTTGTCCTCTGTGAATTTTCTTAATTGTATCTGGCATTGTTTCTTTGTATTAGTGTCATATGTAAAGCTTTCTTTGAAGTAGCAAAGCTTTTATACAATTTCAAATATCTTCGCTCTGTGCTGTAGCTATATAGCAATCCCCACTTTCAATTTTTCCCCTCATTCTTACTTGCTAGTGAACAATATTCTCTGACTATCTGGAGAGGCTATTCCAATGAGAGTAAAGAGCTTGTAATAAGCAGTTGTTCAATAATAGGTCAATATTTCTCAAGTGAATGGAGCATTCTGGCATTGCTTATGCATATTTAGCATTTCAGTAACAGAGAGCCAAACTAGAGCTGTTTATGGTTGCTCTAAGTATTTCATAGTATACAAGATTAGGAACTAGTTGAATCAACTACTTCTTGTAGTGCTGAAGGTGACTACTAAACTTTAAAGAACCACGGTGTTCCTTTTTCAAAACCAGAAGTTTAATGTACATCACTTTAATATTGTTTGGATGAAAGCATAAGAAATCTTTGAAATTTTTTTGCACTTTGTTGTCAAAAAGTAATGTGATTTTGCAGAGAAATTAATTAAAAGGTACTCTGAAAAGTTGCATCAAATGAAAATTGTCAGATATGTTGTTACTTAATATAAGACATGACAATTCATTTTCTAGATTACCCTGACATAAAGACAGATCCTCCCCAAATCAATTCAGAGTTACAAATTTCAGTAATTAAGCTGATTAGAAGCATAATAAATATGAGAATGTGTAATTAAATGTTAGATTATCATTTTATAATCTGATGCCTGGCACTTTCCCTTCCTGGACTTGATGTCCCTTGTTCTGCTTACTAATGTAATTTTAGGGCTCACAGAAGATGTTACGTCATGGCTGGTAGGGGAAGAGAAGGGAACCCCAGAGCTTCCCTTCTTTTTAATCAAAAGAAGTAAAGACGTACAGGGATTCCTCGACTTAAAACCATCCCTTTAGTGACCCAAATTCCAACAGCACTGAAAAAAGTGACTTATGACTAGTTTTCAAACCTACTACTGCTGCAGCATCCTCATGGTCACACGATCAAAATGTGTTTGGCAACTGTCATATATTTATAACAGTTGTACTGTTCTGAGGTCATATGATCACCATTGTAAGTTTCCCAGTTGGTTTCCAACAAGCAAAGTCAGTGGAGGAAGCCAAAGTTGCTTAATAATCTCATGATTCACTTAACAACTGCAGTGATTTGCTTAACTGCTGCAAAAAGGTGGGACAAAAATTCATTTAACAACTGCCTCGCTTAACAGTGGAAATTTTGAGATCAGTTGTTGTAAGTCAAGCACTACCTGTACATCCAATGTTTGCTTATGAGCAAGAACTAACTTAGATTATACACCAAGTAAGAGATACTAGTATTCAAATATTGTGATGATTTCTGCATTAACTTTATATTTCTCTAGGTTTTCAGTCATTCTGGTTTTCTTTGCTGCTGTGATCATCACTTTAACCTTGTTGCTTTTTCCTCGAGCCGGCAAGTTGCCCGCGCCAGTTACAGAAATCAAGGTAAAAGCATCTGCAAATCAACGTGTTCTGTCTCGGCTGTTGATGAAACCAAGACAAACACAGTCTTTGAGCTGATTGAGCACATGGGCTAAGTATAGTCTCAATGAAATGCATCACCCCAAGCAGAGAGTTAATTGCCTGTTTCTCAACCGCTGCCAGAACAAGGGAAGCATTGCTGGAGGTGATGGCAGTAAGAACCAGAGTTAGAATGCTAGTGCTGCCCCAAATTATTAGAAGCTCTGGGCAGGCTTGGCAGTTGGGTATCAAAGACCCCGATGAAGAGTGGGTGGATACTTTGGATCAGATTGAATTTATGATAGGCTAAGGGCTCAAGGATAGGATCCTATTTTGAAGCAAGTATCTGGCAGTAAAGAAGAAAAATGAATTTCATTTTTCTCATGAGTTGTTTGAGCAAAATCAAAAATACTTGAAGTAACTTCTTTGGTTTGCCTGAAAATCTAGAAATCTGATGTTAAAAATGAAGGCTGTTTATCTTCAGTTTAACTGAAGTTTAACTGAAAGACCAAGCTGCCTGGTTTAGTTGTTTGAATTCCTGTTCTGTGATCAGAAGCAGGCAATAGAGGATTCCCAATAATTACAAAGACTTGCCAAATGAATTTTGCATTTGAGAAGCTTGTGCTGTTTCTTATCTAAAGAAATAAAAAATGCAGGAAGAGGCACCTGGGCAACAGGAAAATGAAATTAAAGTCAGAAACTAAATGGCTCTTTATCCCCAGGCATGAAAAAATCAGCTATAAAAACTAAATACTTAAACTGGAAAGAGAAGTCTCAAAAAATAAAGCTTGCTCACCTTATTAAGTGAGAGAAAATGCTTTTACACTAAGGTTTGTTTGCAAAGGGAACTTGCCTTCCATGTTGTGTTAGATACAGAGTGCTTTGCTTTTCTAAGAGTCAGTTGTATCTTAAAAAGGAAACTTCAATTATAACTGCTTGTTAAACTTTCGGAGATACTATCTCATTTATGCTTCAGCTCTTTTCTTGTTTTGATGAAAAAATTCTTCAACAGGTCCACACAAATTACATTTGCATTCTAAAGCTTTGATTTGGATTCATACAATTTCCTTATAAATCTGGTGAGGATCAGACTAATAACAAGTAATGACTTTGTGTTATCTTTACTTACTAATAGTTGGCACTCAGTTGAATATTGTCTCTGAATATAAAAATTCCATTAGCTATTATGGCTGCAGTTTATTAGTAGGGTCAGCCAATATAAGTTTTGCTTTAACTTCTTTAAAGCCAGTGCTCTTTGCAGCAAGTTATGAAAATTACCCTTAGTGAATTCTTTTTTTCATAGTTCAAGCCATTGATATTTATTTTATAGACACTCAAATACCTGCCATACAAGCTAAAGACTTGCCTCTCATAGGCTTAGACCAGGAGTCTCAAACACAATTTACCTGGGGGCCGCTGGAGGCAGAGTCTGGGTGAGGCTGGGCCGCATAATATTATACTTTATATTATACTTTATATTTATATTATACACTAATATTATACTTTCATATCACGGTGGGGGCCACAGGATATCGTCCTGCGGGCTGCAATTGGCCTGCGGGCCGCGAGAATGAGACCTCTGGCTTAGACAACTAATCCTGCAATAGGGAACTGGATGCTTTATTATAGTTTTTCTTAAAAAAGAAATCTTCCACACTGAAAAGTTCTTAACTGTCTTGAGTTTCAGATTTTGAAAAAAAATGCTATTTTTTAATCTAGAAATAAGACCATTAGTGGGGGCGTGCATAAGTGCACTAACTTGCCTATAGTCTCTGACGTTGTGTTTGTATTCTTTTATTCTTGTTCTTGATTTTGTTTGACAAGTTCTAATAAATAAATAAGATCCATCATCTTTTGCAAAAAAAAAAAAGATCCATAATTAGTGGCAGTTAAAGATGCAAACTTTGAGCACTGATGATATTATCTAGTCAGAGAGCAAAAGATCCACAAGTAAACCACCAAACTCAGAGAGCATTAAGGATTTCCCATGAACCTTAATTGTGATGAACACAACTTGTCTTCTTTAATCTCAAGAGCTGGTTTTTATTCCTCTATGTGCAGATCTGCTTTTACCTTATTAGAGTGCATCCTACCCCCTCCCCATCATTTCTTTAGTACCGTGTATAGTTCTACCTTTCCCCAATAAATCACACTTTTACTAATGTAGCTGATGCTTCCAGCAGATTTCACCAATAATCAAATATTCCTCTAGGCTTTTACCTGCTGCTAGATTAACCCTCCAGAGCACTCTGACTTTTCATTAAGAGTTGTGTGTCTGTCTCTCAGATCAACTTTAGAGGCCATTGATTCCTCTCTCCCAGAGATTTCCCAGACCGAATTCTTTAAATTCTATACTCATTCTGAAGCTCTTCTGTCCTTGCCTCCTTGATGATGAGAGTGCTGTGCTTCTTGCAGGGCTCCTTCCTGCCCACGTTCCTTCACAACTCTGTCACCAGCACACTTGTGCAACACAGACCCGTTGCTTTAGCTGGAGTTCCCTTCTGAAGCAGGGGTCTCCAACCTGGGCAACTTTAAGACCTGTGGACTTCAACTCCCAGAATTCCTCAGCCAGCAAAGCTGGCTGAGGAATTCTGGGAGTTGAAGTCCACAGGTCTTAAAGTTGCCCAGGTTGGAGACCCCTGTTCTGAAGGACTTTTTATCTAGCACTTCAATTTAAGGGAAAGCCAATGCCGTCCATCTCCACAAGAGAGGCCAATGTCATTTCTAGAGGAAAAGCATCTGTAAAAGTTCCATGTTTTGTTTAGATTGTCCCTAGGTGTTTCTTAAGTCTAATTCAGTGTAGCAGCGGCAAACAATAAACACCCATCAAGTCTGGCAGATTTATTTTTTTTGATATTTGGGATAGGACCATCACCACTGAGTGTTTGATAAAGTTCAAGATGCAAAAGTGGAACCCCTGGTTTATTAAAAACAAGAATAATTCTACCCTTCATACATCTCCTTGGTTTTCAGAACCAGGAATAGCAATGGAAAGTGGGCACCAGGATATGTGGGTTGAGGGACAGGTTCATTTGGGGTATCTTTAGTGTTAATTTCAGCAGGAGGTTAAGCACAATAGAATATTGATAATGCCTGCACAAGAGTTTTCAGCACCCACAATGTGCTAATTGGCTAATTAAAAAGTAACGCTTGTTGAATGAGCAAACATTTTACCCACAGGAGGTTTGTCCTGTAGGCAGGAGAGGTCAAACTTGCATTAATCTTGTTTTGTGAAACTTGCCTCTACTGTCAACCCAGAGGGTCATGGAGGCCCAGGAGCTGAAAAGTTGATTTTTGCATTGCTTCTCTCTTTGCTGGGGCAAATTGGATCTTACACTGGACGTTTCATATTTGAAGCATGAATTGGCATGTGTGTGCAGACAAAAATTTTTTTAAATTCCTTTTATCCTCCTCTGCCCTGGCTTGTAAATACATCATAAGGGGATGAATGGTTAAGAAATATGAAATATAAATTCTATATTTTAGATTATCCCTAGTTACTGTCAAAGTTCTGAGTGACCAGGCCAAGCCAGATAGAGGGAAAGGTAGCTAGAACACAAACATGCCTGTATTTAAATCTGTTTTGGAGTCTTGAAATTATTTTCACCTTGGATATTTTCTTGGTTTCTTTATTCATTTTTGCATATTTGTTCTTTTTTTCTTTCTAACCCCATAAAAAGTTGGAAAGAAATTATATAAAGGAAATCCAAATTCCACCTATTAGGAGCATAACCTTCTCCCCAACCTATGAGACTGAATTTAATATTAGGAGGCCAAGAAAACGTCATTGGGAAACTGGAGCCAGGAGACGTCCTGCTTGCACAACGATGGCAACTATGTCAACTTTACAACCTGATTTCCTGCTGGCTCAGGAATTCTGGGAGTTGAAGTCCACAGGTCACAAAGTTGCCATAGTTGCCCATCCTTGTGCTTGTGGGTTCCTGGTAGGATATGATCTGGAGCAGTGAGAAGAGAATGCAGGCTGAATAGGTTTTTGACCATATTCAGCAATGCTCTTCTGTTCATAGTGTTTCTCTATTTTGCTTATTTATGTGCTGCCTTTCAGTTGTGTTTTAGTAACCAGTTTTTTAACAAAAGAAAACAATTAGTAAAATCAAAGCAATGCAAAAAAATAAAATTTATTATTATTATTATTATTATTATTATTATTATTATTATTATTATTATTATTATTATTATTAAAAATGTTAGTCACTAAAAGTAGATTTAGGCACCAAGGATTTAAAAGTCTGGGGAGAATAAAAGCCCACCTCACCGGTTCAGAAAAGCTAGTGCAATAATATCAAGTAAGCCTCCCCAAAGAGGGGATTGTGGAAGTGAAGTGCCACAAATGGATCAGACTAGAGCTGGTAGGGACCTTGGAGGTCTTCTAGTCCAGCCCCCTGCTCAAGCAGGAGATCCTATACCATTCCAGACAAGTGACTGATCAGTCTCTTCTTAAAAACCTTCAGATGAAGCACCCACAACTTCTGGTGGCAAGCTGTCCCACTGGCTAATTGTCCTCACTGTTAGGAAGTTTCTCCTTAATTCCGGGTTGCTTCTCTCCTTGGTTAGTTTTCATCCATTGTTTCTTGTCCTGCCTTTGAAACTAAATGGACCCCCCCCTCTTCTTTGTGGCAGCCTCTCAAATACTGGAACATACTATCATGTCCCCACCTAGTCCTTTTTTTCTCTAGACTAGCCAAGCCCAAATTCTCCAACCATGTTTTTAGTCTCCAGACCTTTAATCATTTTAGTTGCTCTTCTTCACACTTTTTTTCCAAATGAAACAGCCCTGCTCTCAGTCCCCAACCAACTCATCTCAGTTGTCAGGAAAATACACAGGGCGCTTTAGCACCTGCCAAGACTGATGCAACAAGTGGCAGTCTTTCAATTTAATGATATCTAATGCTGAAGAGATCTTCGGCTACGATTGTGACTTTTGGTGTTATATTCCCAGATTGTAGATACCTTCTTCATTGGCCGTTTCATCCTGCTCTTCATTTTAACGGTGGTTTTCCTGGGATGCCTGTTTTTGCTTCTGACTCACCATCTTCTGCAACCTGTATATGCCAAACCGTTGAGATCCAGCACTTAGAATAATTGGCTGCAAGTCCTTGATGGTACTTTGGCCCCAAGAACATTTCCCATTCCGGTGACTGAAGACACAAGATTCAGTTCCATGAATCAGAATGTATTAGTCACAAATATAGAATTTGTATAATACGATATCTTGAGTTTCCTGCAAGGTATGAGAAGTTTAATGAATACAATCAAATGTATCGTGAATATTAAGTTTGGTTTTTTCTCTTTGTGTTCTAACTTGGTTAATTGAAAATGTACAGTATTTGTGTGAAGATGTGTTTGTATAACAGTTCAGATAATGCTGATTCAATCCCATAAAACATGTGTTGCAGTATTGGTAACTGCCCATTTGCCAGAACAGTGTATTAAACAAATAAAAATGCATTCACATGAAATGATTGAATGTCAATCTGGTTTGTAACCAGATTGTTTTCCTCCAGGCTTGTATGGTGAAACTTCGCTTGTGAATTTCTTTTTAGTACTTTCTGTATTTATTGGATTTAATTTAATGGATCCCCCAGGGCTTATTTATTGTCAACTCCGCCTGTCTAATACAGGTGAGAGATGCTAATGAATCCCTCTGAGAAGTCTCTTGGCCAAATTGTTCCAGGAGGACAAAACTGAAACATCATTTTTCTTCAGCAACAGATGATCAGTGTTGCTAAATCATTGTTCAGCAACCAATATCATATATTTGTTCCGACAGTTACATCTAACAGATTTGTTTGGCAGAGATAATGTTCAGCTCTGTGTCTGAAGAAAGTAGTGTTTTAACAGGGATGTCAGATAATATCATGCTTTTTGTTGGATACAACCTTGGCAGCTTTAAGATACATGGAGTTCAACTCAGAGTTGGCTGGGGAATTCTGGGAGTTGAAAGTCCACACATCTTAAAGCTGCCAAGGTTGAAAAACACTGCTCTATTGGATTCTGGATTTCACATGTTAACATTGTTAGTATGCCTTGCATGAATGCATTTCTGAAATCCCATGCATGTTAATTGCAATTATTAACCATGAATGAGATGTTTAGGACTATAGTCTAATATTATCCATATGCGTGGGACCAATTCTCATAATCCCTAACTAGCATAAACCACCCAGTATTAAATACATAAACTGATTGAAATCAGTGGGCTGAGGCATAACTGTATTTTAACATTAAATTAAATATAAAATTAAATATGCTGCCTTCCCACTAAAAATAATACTCAAAGGTAACTAATATTAAAATGTGCAAAACAGTTGCATAATAAAAACATAAAAATACATTGGCAAGCGGGAAAATATCCTGTATTTATCAAACTACAACCTGTGTCACATAATGTTAGAGTCCTGATCATAAGCATAAGGTCTCTAGATCTGCTCGACTATAGAATGCAGAAGCCAAACTTAGCAAATCCTGTATTATAATTTGACTTTTTTATGTAATGGATGTTTAGCTGATTTTGTGGATCTTCACTTATCATGAATGTTTTTAACTGTTGAGTTATTATTAGGATGATAAATCAGGAATCATTGAGACATTGGATGGTACACAAATGGAATGAAATTAAATAAATAACAATATTTGCATCATGAAACTGCAAAATTGTGGAATTACATCAGCCTTAATGGTGACTCATCATTCATGGTACTGTCTCTATAGGTTTGTTATCATTGTATGCCACTGTGCATGACATTTTTGCTCTATGTGCTTTTAGGGATATTTCAGACACAGATTAGATCTCTTTCTCAATATTCCACTTACCTATTCAGGATCTGTGCATTTGCTTTGATCCTCTTGTTCGTTCATCCTCCTCAGGCAATGCCAGTGTCCATTTTGGTGGTATTAATCACAGAATGGTTTTAAGATGGCGTAAAGCGAACACACTCAATACCTTCTTCCCTTAATGAAAGAAGTACGGGAGACCCGTCAAGGGCTCTTTCTAACAAGATTGTAGATAAGATTTCCTAACTTCATTAGAAACTTGCCCTGGGAATGAGTAATAATAATAATAAAAACCTGAAAGGATAATTTTAAAATAGCTGAACCTTCTTTTTAGCAAGAGAAATAAGTGAGAAAGTAATTGGCCAACGAAGGAATACTTAAAAACCCAGCAGGGATAGCCTCCTGAAATAGATTAGTGGTGCTTCCATAACACATATTAATTGGCATCAGATGACTTGGAAAGCCATAAAAACCCAATTGGGGAGAGGTGTCAAGGCATTAAAAATTCCAGAGATCCCGGTTCTTCTGATTTCATTTTTAACAATATTTTTACAGACCAACATGGCAGTGTTCTTATAAAACTGCTTCCATTTCTACAAAGTTTTTAAAACTAGCTGTTTTAATAATCCAAGAAGCTTTAATGTTGCATTTTTTTAATATTTATTTTTCTGCTTTTCCCATTTAAGAATAATCTTTGCATGCTCTACTGAAATGAAGCACTTCCCGTAATCTGCTTCCCCATCTTTGAATTCTCTTCCTTTCTGATGTTATATTGAATGTATTAGTATTAAAGACAAATTCCTTGTGTGCCCAATCACACTTGGCCAATAAATAATTCTATTCTGTTCTGTTCTGTTCTATTCTATTCTATTCTATTCTCCATTGACTATTAACTTGCTGATTTGATTGGCTTATATGCTACAAGCCTCAGATATTTGGAGGGAGGGGATGAATTCCTTATAATTGCTTATTGTTTGATTGTTCTGTATACTATTAAGTCTCAAGTATTATTTAATCAATTGTATTATTGATTACAATTACACAATAATAAATATCAATTATTTAATTTTATTTATTTGAATCCTGCCTTTATTATTTTTACAAGTTATTTTACAAATGACTAAAGCGGGTATTGAACTTCTGCTTTCTAGCCTGGTGCCTTAACTCCTAGATCAAACTGGCTCTCAATTATGCTTTCCATATTCAACTTTTGGAATGCATCGGCCTATATAATGATCTATAATATGGTCCCAATGGCACTGAAGGAGGCAGCTCCCTCTATTGAAAGGACATTGGACAGTGTCCAAACTGCATACTTTTAGGATTAAAAAGCATAAAGGGAACATGGTTTTTCTATGAAGTTTGAAGAGACAACTTCATTCAAGCTTAGGACTGTGTGCAGCTGAACTACATCCATTCTATATCCTGAAACAATGGCAGGAAGAAGAGCAAAAGAGAACTGTGTAGGACAGAAGCTATATTTGACTCAGTGGGTATTAATTTAGTTTCCACATTTGGGAACAACATCAAGGAGTTAGGAAGATGTCAGACACGACTGAATGGCTGACGATAGTGATGATGATACTCTATTCAATGCTTGATGTTAGCAGTAGCACTTAGGCTTACACACCGCTTCATAGTGCTTTACAGCCCCCTCTAAGGGGTTTACAGAGCCAGCAAGTGGCCCCCAACAATTTATGTTCTCATTTTATCGATCTCAGAAGGATGGAAGGCTGAGTCAGCTTTGAGCCGGTCAGAATCAAACTCCTGGCAATGAGCAATATTGCATTCTAACCAGTGCGCCACCATGGCTGATGGTTAGGATGGGCACCCGTGGTGGGGGTCCTTTTCACACACTTTGTCTTGAGGTCAATGCAAAGAGTAGCACAGTGGCTCCAAACCTTTTGGGCACCAGGGACCAGTTCCGTGGAGAGAGGTTTTCCCAGGGACCGGAAGTGGCATTTGGTGTCACATGCTGCCTGCATCCTGCAGATGGAGCTTCCCTTGTTTGCGTGGACCAGTTTCTGGCGTGCTGCAGAACGGGGCCAGTCCACAGACCAGGGGTTGGGGACCCCTGGAGTTGCACATTTCTGTATCTCTAATTTATTTTGTCCTTTGTGGATAAGTGTTTGCCCTAACTAGGAATTCTCACTGATGGGGGAAGAGAGAATACGGATGGGAAACCTCATCTCATTGACCTATTCACAAGACCTCCAAGGAAAACGTCCTCTTACCGTCTTTCCAGCCTAAGGATGCTAAAGTTGATAGCTCAGCTCTTTCCTTCCCTGTTTGTTTGAACAGCACATACTGCTGGTCTGAGCCCTGAGAGGCTTAATTAAATGTGTTAATTCTGCAGCCTCCTGCTGCAATTTGTCAAGTAGCTCCGTTTTAAGTCTCAACCCTCTGGTCCGAGAAAGAGCGTCTGGGGAGACAGATGTGCTCCATTGATTTCTGAAGATTTCCAGGGTAATATCCTGGAAGGTTTTCTTTTATTTTCTCAGCACAGGACTGGCCCACTTGCTACATAAAGCACTGCTGGGGATTCCTTGATCAGGGTAGCATATAAAACATTCTCTGGTACAACTGGAAATGTGTTTCATTCTCAGTCTGGGTCCCGAAGCCCCCAGGCCAAGCTCAAATCTTGTGGGCAAGGCATCCTGAAAGTAGTTTTGCCCTGCATTTTTGACTTGCTGGATGGTCCTTTCAGATGCTAATCTGATCTGTCTCTGCTTAGCTCTTTTTCAATATTTACTTTGACAAAATACAAGTACTCCTGGACTTACAGCAGTTCCATTTATTTAAAGTTACAACGGCACTGAAAAAAGTGACCTGTGACCATTTTTCACACTTACGATCGTTGTAGCATCCTGATAGTCATGTGATCCAAATTCAGACGCTTGGCAACCAACTCATATTTATGACGGTTGCAGTGTCCTAGGGTGATGTGATCATCTTTTTTGACCTGACAAAGTCAATGAGGAAGCCAGATTGACCTAACAACTGCACGACTAACTTAACAAGTGCAGTGATTCACTTAACAATTGTGTCAAGAAAGGTCGTAAAATGGAACCCAACTCACTCAACAAATGGCTCACTTAGCAACATAAATTTTGGGTTCAGTTGTGGTCATCAGTCAAGGACCACCTGTATTCCAGTTACACGGAGACCCTGCTAGGAAACCACCCAAGCCCCTTCTTGGGTGGGCCTAATCCTTTACCTACTGTTTTCTGAAAGGATGGGAGGAAGGACCAAGGCCTCAACTGGAGAAGATATGAGAGAGGACCTGTGATTCTGCCAAAGGTCCCCTTGTCTCGACTGTGCATTCCAGTCAATGCCCTCATAGGCTGCCTGTCCTCTTCCTTACCTGTTGGGATTTCTCCAGATAAGCTTTTTTAGCCTATAGCCATTCTGCCCGTTTTCACAGAACGTTAGAGGACATCCCGATGTAATGGTTTTCCACACATTCTCCCCTCTTTTTGCTTCTTATCAAAATAATAAAAATTAAATTCATTATAGGAGTAGGATGGGAAGCAGGATGACTTTGGATTGGCAGCCCAAGGAGATTTACTTCTAAAGGGAGCCTTGGCCAGCTAGAACATCCACCTTGGACAAGTCAGAATGAATTGTCCATCATTCGGTGACATGAAATCCTTCCTGAAGACAGCTATAATTTAGTCTGGATGCAGAGTGGAGATTTATAATCTTTACATGTATGCCAAGTTGACCTCCCCTAGCATTGAGATTGCTCGATATTCATCTCAGCATTGAGATTGCTCGACAATAATATATAGACAAAAAATAAAAATGTATTTTAGCAATAAAAATAATAATTAAAAGAACTACAACAGCAATAAGGAGCTGTTGTAGAAAATGCACAATCAGTTGCCTAAGGTGATAACTTATCCCTGTTTATCAGTAGAAGCTTCTTCTTCTTCTTCTTCTTCTTCTTCTTCTTCTTCTTCTTCTTCTTCTTCTTCTTCTTCTTCTTCTTCTTCTTCTTCTTCTTCTTCTTCTTCTTCTTCTTCTTCTTCTTCTTCTTCTTCTTCTTCTTCTTCCTCCTTCCTCCTTCCTCCTTCCTCCTTCCTCCTCCTTGTTCTCCCCTTTCTTCCTCTTCTCCTTTTCCTCCTCCTCCTCCTCCTTGTTTCTTAAGATAACCTTCCAATACTTTTTCCAACAAATACAATCTTCTAAGGTAATTTAACTGGGAACTAACAGTTTTCAACGTGGCTATTGGTTTGTAGGGCTATTTTCTGTTTAAGATATTAAGTGCTCTCTTGTCTTCTACATAAGTTACCTCCTAAGTTAATTTTTAAGAGTTTTGTGAGATTAAGCAACACTGGTCTAGAGCAGCATTTCTCAACCTTGGCAAATTAAAATGTGTGGACCGACTCCCAGAATGCTGGCTAGGGAATTCTGGGAGTTGAAGTCCACACATCTTAAACTTATCAAGGCTGAGAAACGCTGTTGTAGACCAATGGCCTGGAGGTTTTGCAAGATGTTTCAACATTCAACTTTTGTACTTCAGGTTTAAAGTTTAGACACCTTGCCAGATGAAAATAAATATCCTTTAAATTAAAATAAATCCCCAACAAAAAGGGGATGGAATGGAACCTTGAAACGGTTTTCAGAAGGGAATTAAAGGGGACTGTGTACAGTCAGTTTCAGAAATCAACAGTTCCATTTTCAAGAAAGCTTGCCATCAGCCAGTGTTCGTGTCCATTCAGGATATTTCCTCAGATAACCGATGGGTGCATAAGCTGATAAGAGGGCAAAGCAAGAGAACAGAAATGAAAACAGAAGAGAGCTGTGCCAAAGGAGAAGGAAAGGAGAGGGCAGGGTCAGGGATACAGGATCCAAACAGCCTACTCTGAAAGATGTCAGCAGCTTCCCACAATTGAGAAAACTGTTCTTCCAATTTACCTGGCAAACTTAAACTGCAAAGATTTTAATTAAGGGTTTTAAGAAATTGGTTTTATGCAAATTGCCGCATGGAGAAGTCTTTTCCACCTGCATTGAGGAAGTAAAGAACTCTGGACAAGGAAGAAGCTCTTGCTTTACGCCAGCAACATTGCTGATTTTATCACAAGTCTTATAATACTTGGTGGTGTTTTTTAAGTTGCTTCTGATGGGAATAAGTGGCTAAGGGGAAAAAAGGGTTTCTCTTAAAAAAAAACAGGAAAAATTTAAAGGTCTGTGTGAGTCTTTAAAAAAAACAATATTTAACAATAAAATAGTTCCCGATAGAAAATAATCTAAGATTCTACACGTCAGAAAGAAGAATCTGAAAACTGTTCTTACTTGATTGTTTCCTGACTAATATTTTTGGTAGGACCAAGAGGAAGTTTAAAGTTACAGTCCTAAAACACAAAAGAATAAGCAAAATTGTGGGGAAAGAAAAAGAGCATATTAGCACATAAGCTTGGAACGGTGTGGATTTGAGGGAAGCAGATATTATTCTCTTTGTGTCATTAAGATGAATACGAATCTTGTTGGTATGACAACTTCTTCCCCATACAGGTGCGTGGCATTTGGTGACAGAGTACATACTCTGGGTGTCTGCAAATCTATTGAAGATAGAGAATGGAACCCTAGCTGATCAAAGCTCCAGGGTTCTGCATTTTAACCTCATTCCCTGCGAGGGAATATATTCAAAGGAAAGGTCCACGACACAAAACGGACAGACGAGGGGATGCGTGTGGGGAACTATATTGTCATGTTCACTTCATTTTTTTTTTTTTTTATAAAACAAGTTTTATTGATTTTTCAAAAACACACAAATCATCATTAACCATTACATGCTTAAACCTTTTTCCATTATAAATTTAACAAGTCAGATAAAACCTTATTTTATACACTATAATTCTGTTTTAAACCATTTCCATATAAACATACAAAAACCTCTTATCCAATTTCTCTTTACTTCTCTTTACTCATGTTCACTTCATAAAGGTCAAAGCTAAACTGAACATCAGCATTGCAAAAGTCCCAGGTTCAATTGTCCACATCCCCAGATGGAATTGGGACCTAAAGGGAGCTTTTTAATCATTATTTTTTATCTCATCTTTATTATTTTTATAAATAACTCAAGGCAGAACACTTGCCTTGACACTCCTTGCTCTTATTTTCCCCAACACGACAACAACCCTGTGAGGTGAGGTGAGCTGAGAGCGTGTGACTGGCCCAAAGTCACCCAGCCAGCTTTTATGTCTGAGGTGGGACTAGAACTCAGTTTCCTGGGTTTCTAGTCTGGTGCCTTCACCACCACCCCTGCCCCAGACCGGCTCTGAGATTGGTGTGTTTCTGGTTAAAGCAAATGTTTGTCGTTTGCATTTTAAATCTAAGCCTGCATCCTTCACCTTTGCTGCCTTTCATGACTGTTAAGAAGTAACTTGTCTTCTAGGTCTCTGTTATCATTCACCCCAACCAGAAGTGGTCTTCAGCAGGTTCTGACCAGTTCTGGAGAACCGGTAGTGGAAATTTTGAGTAGTTCGGAGAACCAGCAAATCCCACCTCTGACTGGCCAAGCCCCCATCTATTCTCTGCCTCCCATTGAGTCCCAGCTGATCGGCTGGGTCTTCTTTGGTTGCCCTGCACAGGAGAACGGAGCTGGAAAGCAGGTTAGTGGGGTGGGGAGGAAATGGGGATTTTGCAGTATCCTTCCCCTGCCAGGCCCACCAAGCCACACCCACCAAACCACGCCCACAGAACCAGTAGTAAAAAATGGGTAGGTAGCTCATTCTGCCATAGAACCAGAGATAGTATTCAGCAGGTTCTGACCAGTTCTGGAGAACCGGTAGTGGAAATTTTGAGTAGTTCAGAGAACCAGCAAATCCCACCTCTGACTGGCCCGACCCCATCTATTCTCCACCTCCTGAGTCCCAGCTGTTCAGCTGGGTCTTCTTTGTTGCCCTGCACGGAGGCGGAGCTGGAAAGCAGGTTAGTGGGGTGGGAGGAAATGGGATTTTGCAGTATCCTTACCCTGCCAGGCCCACCGAGCCACGCCCACAGAACCAGTAGTAAAAAAATTTGAATCCCACCACTGACCACAACATGCAGAGTCTCCCACAGGAGAAATCAAGGTAGCTGAAAGTTTGTTTGGGGAGGGGGAGAATCGAAAGGAAGGTCCCCCAAAGCAAGATGAATGGAAGAAAGAACTGGGAGGAAGTGCCAAGCCAAAGAGAAAAGAAAGGCGCAAATGTTAACTGGGAGTTGAGAAGAGCATAATGGGTTACACAGAAGCTGACGTCCGTAAAACAAACCGAAGAGGTCTTGATGCCTTTAACAGGCAGCCACATCCTTGACAGCCAGAAATCCTGGCTCCCTGGAGGAGCCCTGGCTTCCCTTCCTTGGGAATGCAAAGGCCTGTCAGGAAGCCCCATTAATCAAAGCTGCTTAAAATGATTCAACATCCCAAGCAGGATTTTTTTTTCAGGAAGGTGCCTGTCCTGTGAATTGTGGGACCCGCAGAGAGAGAGAAGGGCACGTCCAGGTCCAAGGGATGATACAAAATGGTTCAACAAGTTTGATTCTACCGGTAGTCCTCAACTTACAATGGTTCAGTAGTGACCGTTCAAAGTTACAACAGCACTGAGACAAGTGACTCATGACCATTTTTCACACTTACAACCTTTGTAGCATCCCCATGATCACGTGATCAAAATTCAGGTGCTTGGCAACTGACTCATACTTACGACCGTTGCGGTGTCCCAAGGTCACGCGATCCCCTTTTCTAACCTTTTGACAAGCAGAGCCACTGAACAAACCGTGTTACTCACTTATCAACGGCAGTGATTCACTTTAACAACCGTGACAAGGTTGTAAAGTGGGGCAAAACTTAATGAATGTGTCATTTAACAAGAGAAATCTTAGGCTCAATTGCAGTTGTAAGTCGAGGACTCCCTGTATATAGTTTGGATGACTTTAAGAACTGGGATATTCTACTTCTCTTTGGATGTTTAAAGAACGTAAAAAGCTTAAGGAATAATGATAGAAGAGCGATCACTGTAAGCTGCATCGTTTTTGTTTTGCACATTTTTGTTTTGTTCTGTACCTGAAGTGAGCTCTAGTCTAAAAATGCCACAGGTACTTTCTATGAAAAGGCCACATTAGTCTTCGCTGCCTGTGCCATAACAGCATGTCTCTTCCTTTGGAATTAGTCGGCAATCTGTTCTCCGGGTGTATCTTTGGCAGTGGGTGTGAACGCATGTAAGCATGCTTTATAGCTTCAGTCATTTCAGCATCATTGATGTTCTGCAGCCCAACTGAAATAAATAGGTGGAATGGGGAAAACAGTCTAACAGAGTTGGAAGGGACCTTGGAGGTCTTCTAGTCCAACCCCCCTGCTGAAGCAGGAAACCATTTCAGGCAAATGGTGATCCAATCCAGGGGTGGGATTCAATTTTTTTAACAACCGGTTCTGTGGGCGTGGCTTAGGTGGTGGGCGTGGCTTGGTGGTCATGTGACTGGCTGGGCGTGGCCAACTCAACTTCACTCACATTGAGGCACACATCTCCTCGCCTGGCCTCTCATGACTGTGGGGATGCTGCAACAGTCGTAAGTGTGAAAAACGGTCATAAGTCACTTTTTTCAGTGCCATTGTAACTTTGAATGCTCACTCCACACAAGCAAAGTACCAGCAAAGGAGGAAAAAAAAACCCAGAGATGTTCCTGAGACAGGAAGTCTAGTCCTGCCAAGAATGTAAAAAGGGTTAATGGAGAGGCAGTTTCTGTAAGCAACACCAGAATGTTTCCTTCCTGCCTTCCTTACAGGATTAGGCCAGTAATTTCTTCTAACAACCGGTTCTCTGAACTGCTTAAAATGTTAACAACTGATTCTAGCGAATAGGTGCGAACTGGTAGAATCCCACCCCTGGTCCAATATCTTCTTAAGAGGCAGGGGTAGACCATGATGCTGGATCCTCAGTGATCTACTGTGCCCCCCACCATTCAGATTTTGCTTCCTCTGAAGCCTGTTCTTTTACAAATCTTGGGGTATCCTCCAGCTTTCCCGACTTCTAATGAGGGAGCTTTTTTAAAAAAAAATCCATTTTGCATCTGTGCTCACTATATTAAAACTACAAACGCAAGTAAACAACTGAGCTACAAATACCTAGCAGAAAGCAAGAGGCAAGGAAGGATGTCAAAAAAAATCCAGGAGACTTCCTCATATGCTGAAAGAAACCAGACAGAAGCAACTCTACATGAAGGTCATTCAACAAGCAATTTATCCACGGACACTTCCACTTCATCCATTAACCCTTTTCATTGGTCATATCTGAAGGGAGCAATGAAAAGTCTGGGTTGGGAAAAAAATTCCTACAGAAAATTTCTGCAAAAAAGGGTATATTTTTGGACAACTGTCACATGAGGTACCTCTGTTTAAGTTTTCACAATTTTCATTGCTAATATCCTTGGTTCTTGCCAGCATAATAATTCTCTTTAAGTGTATTTGTTTTGAATCATTTCTCTGCAGGACAATAAATTCTTCATTGCAATTGCTGGTACATTTGTGTGCTTAGTGTTTATGTGTGTGGAGGATCAAAATAAAGCTATTTTGTGAATCTGTTGTTTCTGCACCTTAATTTCATTGATTGTAAGCATTTCTGTAAAACTACAATTGACCTGCATATCTCGTAGGAACGACGAATTTATAATTGAAAAGGGAAGAAATAAAATAACAAATTGCAGAGATGGAAGAGGTGAAGACAAGGCCAATCATGAATGATCCAGGGGTCAGTCCTTTTTGAAGAAAGATTACTGTTTTTGGCATTATCTCATGAAGATGAAAATAATAAGGAATTTGATCAACATTTAAGAAATGTATTTTTAGTGTAAGAAAAATTGACAATTTTAAATGTTATACGGTCTTTTGTAAGGCTAGGATTTGGGGTCACACAATGAAATTAATTCAAAGTAAATTTGAAAAAGACAAAAGGACACTTCACCCAATGTATATTGAGTTGTTCGGTTTTCCCCCCAGATGTTTGATCCTTGGAAATGCATTTAATTTGACAACCCTGGAAGGTCTACCTAAACTCTTTAAGATTGTTCTCGTAACAGCAGTGCCACCTAGTGAGGATAGTTAGAATCACCACTCCAATATCTATTTTCCCGATTTCTTTTCCTTGTGATGTACTGCAATTTGTAAGACCTGGAGTTTGAACAGAAACAATTTGATTGATCATCCAGAGTGTTCAGTATTGCCCTGAGGTATTGAAGGAACTGATAGCTCTACCTATCAGTTATTTATTTTGAAGGTGGAAATAGACAAACAGGGCAAAAGTGAGGATGGGATGGTGCTCACCACTCTCTTTGCCACTTTTTTTTTTTTTTTAATTTCTCCTGCGTCAACATTTGGAAGGATCCTTCAGCTCCAAACAGTCCTTCTTGGCAGACCATTTTTGACCCAGAAGTTGGTGGAAATCTAACACAATTCAATGATTTTTTTTCTGCTCCAGTTTTTTCTCACATACCAGAGAGCTCCAATGGCCCATTTTCTATTTAGCAGATTTGCTTCAAATAAATCACATCTTAACAGTATAAGCCTTTGTGACCCTCTTCTTCCATCTTCACCTCCTGTTTTTTACTGGTGGAATCTGGCTTTATAAAACCACATCAAGAACAAATGTTCCTCTGTGTGCTAAACTCCAAGGAGGGGAATTCAATTATGCCATATACGTTTGTACTGTGCATAAACACTATATTTGGCACCTATCGTGTTTAATAATAACAGTGGAGAGCTGTTAGGCTTGATTGCAATCTTAGTTCTAACAAAATGGCTCATAAACATTTGGGTTCTTTTAAATCAGGGGTGTCGAACTCAAGGCCTGCAAGCCGGATGTGGCCTGCAAAGTGCTTAGATTTGGCCCGCAGGGCCACCCTGGAAACAGCAAAGGACCAACCCCTAGTGCCTGTGCCGGCGAAAATGGAGCTCGGGAGGGTTGCACGCGGCCCCCTTCCTGGGCTCCCTTTTCGCTGGCAGAGGGCTAGCCAAACAAACTAAAAAGAAAACAAAAGGAGAAATGTTTTTCTCCTTTTGCATTTGAGCATGCAAGAAGGGACAGGAAAGGGGAGAGGGAAAGAGGAAAGAAAAAGATGGGAAGAGAGCAAGGAAGGAAAAATAAGGAAAGGGCAAGGAAGAAGGAAGGAGAAGGAAGGGGAAAGGAAAAAGAAGAAAAGGGAGGAAGATTATAATGAGAGTGAGAGAGGGTCTGGGGGAAGTCCTGCTTTAGACTTAGCCACCACAGGTGGCCCTGACATGAAGGATGTGGAGCTGGCTACATCTAACCTGGCCCTGCCCGCCCGCTCCCCGCCCGAAGTTAAACACAACCCTGATGCAGCCCTCCATGAAATTGAGTTGGACAGCCCTGTTTTAGATGAAGGAGGCTTTGAAAAGTTTAATTTATTTCCAGTCCATGTAATACCTTAAAACTTGTATATGAGGACATAGCATATTACATTATAATTACTAACAGTTGTTATTCTGGACTTTATCAAAAGCAAACATCAATTGCTAATTTCCTCCTTGCCCACTTTTTCAGTCATTCTAGAAATTGGGGCTACTTGGTCTAGGTGGCCTTAAATGCCTTCTGGACTGCATTCTTCACGGTAGATTGAGGAGGACAAGGATAATAGAAATAAGGAGAAATTTTCTGACAGGGAGAGCAATCAACCAATGGGACAGAAGTTGCCTTCAGAAGTTGTGGGAGCTTCATCACTGGAAGGTTCCAAGAAGAGACTGGACTAGACTGCCATCTATCAGAAATGGCGTAGGGTCTCCTGCTTGGGCAGGCGGGGTTGGATTAGATGACCTACAAGGTCCCTTCCAACTCTGTTAAATTTGTTATTTATACTTAGATTCACCCTGATGAGCTGATAGCCAATCATATAAATGGCACTTCATCTAGAGGATTCCAACTCTCCTTTAAAGAAACCTCCTCTTATAAAATGTATATAATGCATAACAAAGCTATCCACAGAGGATATTCAATGGTATTTAAGAAGCTAAACAGACATTCAGAACAAAAAGAGAGGATGGTTAGCTCAGGGGCAAGTCCAGGGACCTTTTACAATTCGCTATTACGTTATCAATGGTGGCTGGAACTGTTCACTGTAGAAATCAAGCAACTGAGATGGCTGTAGTTTTAGTCACAATAAGCCACTGTTTAATTGTGGCCTCTGAACCAATTACAGAATTCACTTAAAATGCTATGCCCAAACCAAACAAATGACAGGCTTGGTATGATCTATGAATCAGACCACTGAGATTAAAAATTGAAATACACAGACAAGCTAAGGAATGAGTTTCGCCTACTTTAGACTTGGACATTACTCTCATACCTCCGCAAATGTGACCAAAGGAGGCTACAGTATAAATAAAATTCATGGTGAGTCTTTACTTGTTACACGAATGGAACTAAGTACATCACAAGATTTCATCACCAGCAAGTTCTTCTACATACAAAATGGTAAACATTACACAAACTATCCAGAGCTTCGTATTAATCTAAAGCAGGGGTGTCCAACCTTGGCAACTTTAAGACTTGTGGACTTCAATTCCCAGAATTCTTCCATAGCAGGCTAGGGGATTCTGGGAGTTGAAGTTAACAGATCTTAAAGTTGCTAAAGTTTGGATACCTCTGATCTAAAGCCTATCAGTGTTGTTATGACATAAACTTTGCTAGTAGAGTTCATGATATTTATTATTTGGCTGAAAAACTTTCCAATTTGACTTGGCATTGTTGAACTTATTCTCTTCTGAACTTCACCAAACACTGTCCTTTTGATCCTTCTGCAGCTTCCTTGGTTGACTTCACTCTCTAATCTGGAAAAAAATCCTAATATGAAATTCCCCTCATGAGGCCTTCCACTGTGATTTGAGACTAATTAGAGAGCTGGAGGGGACCACTTGAAAGAAATGCAATAGAAACTGGACTGCCGTTTCTATTGTATGTCTTTCTTTAAGTGGTTCCCTAAACCACTCAAAGTCCACTGAAAATACAATGACTGTACTTATTGAAAGACAAAACACATCCCCGGCCAATTGATAACTGAGTTAAATGAAAGCACCCTGTACTCATTTCCTAGGAGAATTTGACTAGCATTTTCTTCTCCAGGGAAGAAAAACTCTTTTCCATAACATTAGATGACAAGGTTTAACAAAAGCAGAATGGGAGCTCCACATAGACCTAAACCTTGCATTCCATCACATCTTCACTCTTAAGGAATCTCTGTGCAATGGATGATCAGAAGACAGGCGTTTTACCCTGGAGGCCACCTTCAACAAACTCAAACACAATCCCAGAGGAATGTGGTATTTTCCAGATTAGAATGAAATCCCCATTCTGCTGACCTGACTATTCTTCCAAACATCCAATGTGAATACTTTCCACTATAATTATTTGCCCTGAGACAATTGGAAATAAACAGAGCTTACAGCAAAATACATGTTGGCCATGTTGCCTCCGTCAAGAGCAGCAGCTCTCTTATATTGGTGTGAGATATGGAAAAAGAGATTAGATGCACAAAGTCTCAAGTCTGGCTCAATGAAGATGGGTCATTCCTTTCCATCCAAATTAAATCCAGTTGGTCCAAGAATTTTTGATCACACTTGACCAATTGCGACTGACCAGTTGCAAGCAAGGGAGGTTAGAATATTGAACATTTCTTCTAAAGGAGCCTCCATTCAATAAGAAAAAATCATTGCATTAGCCTCCCATTGGCTTTCCAGTTGAAGATATTTCAAGTATTGTAGGAGACATAAAGTAGGAATAGACAATGGGATTATTTGTGACAGAGTTGTGGAAGTGGCTTGTTGTTTCCTTCTTCCGAGATATCCTTTAAATGTGCAGGTTCAAAAAAAAATGCTTCCCATGTCTCACTTTCTGAAACTCACCAGCCTTTCCCTCCCAAATGTTATTCACCCCTACAACACAAGTTTCACTTTCTGAGTTTAAGGACAGTTTATTAGCGCCATTCTGAGGCCACCTTGTGATGGCCTCTGCTCGTGGTATTATTTCACATTGAGCTTCGTGTCCTTGTAGTAGAAATAGCTGTCATTAACACACAATTTTTAGTATAAAAAAAAGTGTTTGGCTTAAGAGGAAACCTCTTTTCCCTGGGTTGTCCTTGTAATTCAAATTAAACACTTGGCAGTGGTTTTGCATAAAATAAAAACATCTCCAGAAATGAAAAATAGGACTGTGGAAGAAGCAGCAATTAAAACTGAAGCTTTTTCTTCCTCCAGGTAGAGAAATGAATCCTGGATTGCTCCTCTGTTTTTAATATTATAAAAAATTGGAATGCATCTGG